>NC_081850.1:59025615-60301111 GCF_963259705.1 Myotis daubentonii | reverse complement strand
GCAGCTAGGAGGAACTGCAAAATGAAGTGGGCATATGGACAGCCAACTATGGCTCCCTCTCCTTCTGTTGGAGCCATTCCCCTCAATTTTGGAGTCATTACCCTGAGGGGGGAGGGGGAAATGTTATCTAATCGATTCCATGTCCCCCTATCTTATATTTCTAAAATTACCATATCACTCCCGCCTTGTATTGCCACAGAGACTTCTTCTCCTCATATCCTAACACGTGGCTCTGATACAGGCTATGCTGAAACCATGCAACACAACTATTGGAAAAAGATTTGAGTCAAACAACCAGGTCCCCTTGACCGAATTCCAAACATCAGATGGAGTGATTTAGCCTCTCTGAATTAACCCTTTTTTTTTTTTTAACCAACAAAGTCAACTGATCTTTTGCTTTCTCTTAGACAAGGGGCAGAGGGAGCTCACATTGGTTAAGCAGCTGGTTGTGTGCCAGGCTTTGTGTAGGCACTCTACTAACACTCTCACTGAATGCTCACAACCACACACGTAGAAGAGATGCTGGTCTCTGCTTTGCTGATGTGAGGTGCCTGAGGCTCAGAGAGGTTGAGTAAGTTGCCCGGGGTCAGACAGCTAGGTGTGTGGAGCTCTTACATGCTAGGCATCAAAGTCTGAGTTTTTGCAACAAGTACACACTGAATACAATAAACGTCTCTCTTAAGGCTCCCTCTTTGAAGTATCCCTGTATGATGTGCCCCTCACCTTTTTGTAGCCCTTAGCCGTCTCAATTACTAAGTCTTCCTTGAGTTTTCCTTGTTATCAAACTGTTCCCATTTAATCAACCCTCAAAGAACCTTACCGTCTTCATTCATTGGACAATGTCCCACAAAAGAAAAAGAAAATAGCCTGCTTCACAGGCAAAGAAACTGAGGCTGGGAGTGATTGAACCATCAAAGGACACTCATTTGGCCAATGAGGCTCCTGCCACAGTAACCTTTCTCTCGTGCATAAGCTGCCTCTACCAGTGGTTCTCAACCTTCTGGCCCTTTAAATACAGTTCCTCATGTTGTGACCCAACCATAAAATTATTTTCGTTGCTACTTCATAACTGTCATGTTGCTACTGTTATGAATCATAATGTAAATATCTGATATGCAGGATGGTCGTAGGCGACCCCTATGAAAGGGTCGTTCGACCGCCAAGGGGGTTGCGACCCACAGGTTGAGAACCGCTGCTCTAGACTGAGCTGGAAAGGCTCCATAGGGCTCTGTCCCTCTAAATGCAGAGCCCGGGAGTCCAGCTTGACCTTGGAGAGTCCCCCGCAATGCTCCCCTTAACTCTCATCTCCACACTGACTAAACCGATTGTAGTGAATTAGCCGCTCATCTGTCTCCACTGCCAGCCTCCAGGCCGGGCTCCCACTGGTTCCTAGCTGGATTCCAGCAAAAGTCAGCCGTCTGCTAATCCAAGCACCAGTCCTGCCTCGTCAACCCACTCCTCACTGCCAACAGAGGGCTCTCTTCAAAAAACATAGCTCCATCGAATCGCATACCTGGTGAGAATCCCCGAAGGAAGCCAGAGCCTTTTCATCTGCAAAATACCCTCCTTTAGTTGGGACCCAGGATACCTCTTCAAGTTCATCAAGTCCACCGCCTTCCCCACTCTCTTGCTTAAACAAGACAAAATAGGATTGTGTCTGTAGCTAATGCTAAGCCATTCTCCACTTTGTGCTTTTGGAAATGGAAGCTAAGTGCAAGGACTCCCTTGCAGCTAGGTGTGACCAGGTGACTAGGTTCTGGACAATGGACGTGCAGGGAAAGTGATGTGTGCTGCTCCTGGGCATGTCATTGAAAGAAGCTTCTTGTTCTCCACTTCTTTTTCATTCACAGAAAGGAGACACGCACATGTTGATAAGCCAGCTCTGACCTTGCATGTGAGGACCTCCCCCAGGGAGATGGCACAGCAACAAGGTAAAGGAACTTGGGTCCCCTGAGGGAGTGCAGAGAACACCTCTGTTGTGCTTGGTTTGGGTTTCCTTGGAGATAAGTATTTGAGCGCATTTATTGTAGAGGTGATTCCAGGAAACACCAGTAGGGAGTAGGAAAGTGAATCCGAGAAGTGTACATTACCAAGCCATTACCAGCATGGGCAGCTGGAGCTCAATCGCCGTGGGAATACTGGGAGAGAGTACAATGTGATCCAGGGTTATCCTGCCCAAGGGGCAAAGGAGCTGGGGTATTCATACAACAACACCTGCAGAAACCGATAGGGATATTGGAGGGAGGAGCCTTTCATTCCCTGGCACCTTAAACCTACCTCATTCCAGGCAGAGAGTGTCCTGGGGCAGAGAGAGCCCTCAGGCTGGCCCAGGAGCTGAGAAGATGGATGGCCTGCCCGCATAGGAATGATGAGTGTGGGGAGATTTGGCCACCTCATGGTACTCACTCACCTTTCCCTTCATTCACTCTAGCTTGGACTTTCATAAAAGAGAAAAATAAAACTTTTTCTAATGCAGCTACCTCTCAGATTTATTTTCTTAAATCACCATCTTTAGTCTCTGTTACTGCATATATTTCTGTTAACCGACAAGAGTGTGAGAATGCCTGTGTGCAAAGCCCATCTCTGCCACTTATTAGATACAAGGAACTGAACCTCTTTGACCCTCAGTTTCTTCTTCTGGAAAATAGATCTACTTACAATACTTTCTTTTCACGGTACCTGGGATGATACGTGCAAGGCCCCCAGCACACTGCCTGGCACAGAGTGCGCCAGCTGCCGCTGTTTCACTTCTAGGAGCGCTTTTGAAAAGCTGCTCTTCAAGCTGCCTCGCTAGGCCATGTAATCTCCAGGACTGGTGCCTACAAAGGCAGATGGGCAGTCCCAGGGCAGTGCCAAGCGAGGAATGCTGTCAGCAAAGGCTCCGTCTCAGAGACACTGCTCCCACAGCAAGAAAGAAATCAGGACCTGAAGCCAAAGATCAAAGCCAACACTAGGAAGAAAATGACCAGAAATGAGACCAGACCACAGGGGAGCCAGGAGAGGAGGGAGGTGAGGAGATACAGCACTTCTAGAGCTTTCCGCACAGGTTCCCTGGGCGCTGAGCTTCTCTGGGCTCAAGCATCCAGCTAGGCAGCAGGGAGCCCGTGCCACATTGAGTGTGAATGAGCAGGAAGGTTCGCCTGGCTGTGGCCTGGCTCAGTTCCCAGGTCTGCACCATTCCCAGCAGGCACCCTGAATGTCTGCAGACTGCTCACCCTCACCCCCTCACCACTCCTCACTCCCGTTCCCCCAGCAGAGAACACAACACGCCCCCAGGCCTGGAAATAGCAACCCCTGCCTTGCAAAGACCGGTCATTGGGAACCAGGAATCATTAGCCATTGAAGGGTTGCCCAAGGTAAGTCTCTGTTGACTCTTGATGGAGTCAAGAGAGCAGTGACTGTAAGCAAGTGCTCGGTCATTAAGATTAGTTGCAATTGAACCCAGGGGGTTATTATTTTAACTGTCGCTCTCCATGGGTGCTATCACACATGCAGAACTGGCCGTTAATATTAATTATTCAGTCGGCTACGATGGAGCACTTTCCCCGAGCCAGGGTCTGAGAGGCTAGGAGACAGGCTCCACGACTTTGAGGATCTCATGCCTAGCTCCAAGCAGTGGAGCAACCAAGTAACGTGAAGTATGTGACCAGCGGTGGTTTGTAAACACTGACCCATAGGGATGCCCTGAATCTGTGAATTTGCAGCTTCTTGGGCCACATGCCCAGCCTCTTCACCCACAAAGAACCTGCACTTTTTTTAAAGACTTTATTTTTTAGGACAGTTTAAAATGTATAGAAAATTCGAGAAGATAACACCGAGAGTTCCCATATGCCTTCTCACCCGGTTTCCCCTGTTATTAATACCTTACGTTGGTACAGCACATTTACCGCAATTTACAAGCCAATATTTTCTGACTTTATGGAGGTATAATTGAAACCAATATTCGTGAACATTAATAATGGGCTAATGTCTACAAAGATTTCTTTTTAAGCGCACAGGCATGAGGGCCTCTGGGAAGAGGTGATTCCTGAGCAAGGTCTGAATGAAAGGAGAAGTCATTCAGGGATCTGGGCAAAGCCTCTTCCCACCGGAGAGAACAGCCAGAGCCACGGTCCTGAAGCCGGATGTGTGGCGGGTTCGAGGACAGCAACGCTGTCAGAGGGGCAGAAGCCTCCCACGGAGGATTTTTCGTGTAGGTCTTCGAGGACGAATAGGAGTTTGTCAGACCTAACATTGACAGACCGTTCCAGATAGAGGACACAGCAGGAGCAATGATGATGCGGGAACAACATGAGATTACCCGGTGGAAAGTGCTTTATAGAGTATAAGAGTTCCATCCACACTAGTGGTTGTTACTCCACGCCAAGGATGCCTATAGAAGAGGTAGTACAGGTGCTGGAACAAGTTGTGAAGAAAAGTTGAAGAATCTGAGAGGTAGCTGCATTAGGAAAAGTAAACTTTATGAAAGATGCAAAGACATCAGTGACAAAACATTGGCATTAATAACACAGATGCAGCCCTCATCTGACATGTCCTTTGGGTGTTCTGGAAGCATTGGATAAAGTTGTAGAAACGGTAAGTACTTGATCAAATCCACTCTGTTTTCGGTTCGGCTGCCATTGGTACTGCTGCCACTTAGAAAAGTCACGAGAAAACGCGAGGAAAATCATGATAGGAGCTTAAGCATCATACTAGACATTAACCTGATTAGATATGTATTGCTCAGGGTTCTCCAGAGACACAGAACCAACAGGAGATTAGATAGATAGATAGATAGATAGATAGATAGATAGATAGATAGATAGATAGATAATGGGCATCAGCTCATGTGATCATGGAGGCTGGGAATCCCACAGTCTGTCATCCGCAAGCTGGAGAGTCACCTGGAAAGCTGGTGATGTAATTCCAGTCTGAGACCAAAGGCCTGAGAACCAGGAGCACAGAAGGTTAAGTCCCTGCCTGAGGGTGAAATCCTGATGTTTCAGCTCAAACCGTCAGGCAGAGAGAATTGTCCCTTTCTTTCGCCTTTTCATTCTACTCAGGCCTCAGTGGGTTGGATGGTGCCCACCCACACTGGGGAGGACAATTACTGCTTTACAGGTCTGTTAGGGGCAGGAATAGAATACTGGGGACTAGCTAGTAGTTACAAGAAATATAATCATGCTCTGTTAACTGTGGTTGTTTTGTTCTGATTTACTAGTAAGAAAAAGCACATTCTAATCTAGAGTTGTGCACTCCTGGGAGCTCACCTGGAAATGCAGTCCATCCTCCCCACCCAGGAGCTGCCTGTTACCATGGAAAAATTAACAACCTTGTTGCAGGGAGAAAGGAATGGAGTCCTGGATGCCCCCTGCCCTTTGTAGGCCCCCAGCCCACATTGTTCGTAATCATACCCATTCTTAGCCCTTTTGCCCACTTCCCCAGGTCATCTTTGTCCTTATACCCCATATAAGCAGCTGGCTTGGCAGGGGGAGGGGGGGCAGCAAATATTTGTGGATGACTGGCTGCTTCCCATTCTGCTGGCATTATTGGAATAAATGCTCATATAGGCTTCAACCCTGTCTCTGCTTAATTGGCTCAAGTAGTGACAGGCAGCCAGACCCACTGGTTGTCCGGTTTCAGATCCACTGATTATAATGCTAGTAGCATCCAGAAACACTCTTATGGAAATGAAAGGTTGATCTGGGCACCCCATGGGCAAGTTGACATAAAATTAACTTTCACAAGATGCCAGTTATACAGAACCAAGTTGACCCACCCTTCAGAAGCAAAGCTGACATTCCTGGGCTCAGGAAAACCTATGTCCAGGGACCCATCTCTTCAGACTCAGAAAAACGGGCAAGTGGTTATCTTTCTGGAGGCAACAGAATATGGTGGTTATGAACATAAGACAGATCTCATTCACGTCATCTGTACCATTTACTACACAGGCATCCTTAGACAACCACTTCCCTCTCTCAGTCTGCTTCCTCATCTATAAACTGAAAATGATAATCTATATATATAAAAGCCTAAGTGACCATTCCGACCAAATGACCGGTTGACCAGTCGCTATGATGCGCACTGACGGGGGAGGCGGGTGTGGGGGGGGGGGGGCGGGGGCGGCAGACACTCAACACAGGAGCTGCCCCCTGGTGGTCACTGCGCTCTCACAGTGGGAGCACCACTCAGCTGACCAACCCACCAACCCATCTGAGCAGCCCGCCAGCCCGGCAGCAGCCACTCACTCCCTCAGTAGTCCTGCAGGTCCAATCTCCAGAGAACGGGCCAGGCACCAGTGGACCAGCACCACTGGCACGATCCAAACAGTGCCGCCGGCCTCCTAGAAGTCAGCCACTTCCCCACCCTAGATGCTCCGCAAGGAAGAAAGGATATAAAAGCGGCTGCCAGGTGGCTCCAGACAACCAGTGCGAACATCAGTGGGTGGGTCCGGATCCCGGGCCAGCAAGGGCATCCCACCACCTGCCCAGAGGGCCAATTGTGTCCCAGCTCCCTACCCCCACCCCCCTCAGGACCCCACCCATGCACAAATTCATGCACTGGACCTCTAATAATAATAATAATGTCTTCCTCAAAAAGTTGTGGTGAGTCCTGGCTGGTTTGGCTCAGTGGATAGAGCATCGGCCTGCGGACTCAAGGGTCCCAGGTTCGATTCTGGTCAAGGGCATGTACCTTGGCTGCAGGCACATCCCCAGTGGGAGGTGTGCAGGAGGCAGCTGATCGATGATTCTCTCTCATCGATGTTTCTAACTCTCTACCCCTCTCCCTTTCTCTCTGTAAAAAGTCAATAAAATATATTTTAAAAAATGTTTTGGTGAGAATTCAAGGTGACAGTGCATGTAAAATACATAATAAATGTTAGTTATTAGGTTATACTTAAATACTATTATTGAGGATCCTATGACAGTTAGGAAAGGGTTGGTGGAAAGCTTGAGAAGAAAATGTATAATGACAGGGTTAAACTGTAGATATTCAAATTGTGACCAGAAGGAGAAAAGAAGAACTCAACTTTATTGAGCATTAACCGTGTGACAGACACCCTTAGACCTTTTAAATCCTTTGTCTCGCTCACTTCTTACAACTCTCTCAGAGGAGTGAATTGTGCATTATCGTCTCCATTTTTCAGAGACTAAGTTTCAAAAAAGTTCAGTCATTTGTTCAAGGTCACATAACTCCTAAGTGGTATATTTTTTTTCTGACTGTAAGAACCTGTTCTCCTTCCATTACAGCACAAATGTCCCTGCATGTTACCAATATTCTTGCTGTTATTCTCAGTGCTAAGGTTAATCATTAATCTCTCAAAAAAGCACATCCAAAGTCAACTCTAGACTTAACAGCTATTCATTTCAGGTAAAAGGGTGATTCTCATTAATGAGGTTTTCAAGAAAGTCACGGCACTTACTAGCAATGTAACCTGGGGTGAATTCCCTAAATTCTGAGCCTTTATTTGCCTACCTACAAAATGGTGATCATACCTTGCAAAAATGCTATGTCTATTAAATGAGATTACATGTGGGGAAGTACCTAGGATAGTGCCTGTTTTTCCATCCCAATCTCCCAATCAGCCCCAGTGAAATAGTTTGGAAGTCCCTTACTGCCAGAAACCATGGAAATGATAACCTAACTTCTAACCACCATGGTGGATGTAAAGAAATAGTTCACAACTTTTTTGGGGGGTTGGGCGGCGGGGGAGGGGGGAGGATATTGAAGAAGCAAAGGAGTTCATCTTTATTTTTCTAGCTTAACGATAAACAGGAAAATTTTTCAATTTTTTGAAAAGAAAATAAACAGGAAGATAGTAAAAACTAAATTAACCTCATAACCAAATATGATAAATTTCATATTTTTAGCTACTAGGAAATGTGTTTCACTTTTAGTGTGTGAGTATATGAGGGGATATGCAAAAAAAAAATCACATTCTGGGTTTGTTAAAATAACATATGTTGAGCTTGTTAGCTTTTAAAATAGACTTTTATTTGTGATTAATCCTAATATAGGTATCAAAAATGTATAAAACCAGTGCTTTCTAAACTCCCCCGCTGGTTAGAATCACCTGGGATGCTGATTCGAGCACTCCAGGTTATTCTTAAAATCAGGCAAATTAAGAAAATACCATTCAAACCCAACGTGCAAATTCCAAGATGCTTCCCCTCCGTATGAGTCTCCTAGTTTGGGCCTCAAGTCACTGAACTACCAAACCATTGAACAATTCCCTCATGTGGCGAACAACGGACCTTAACAAAGCCCTGCTGCAACTGGTTCCAGGAAAGAAAGTGCAGCATGAAAGCCGCCTGCCTGTCTGAGCGGCGCAGAAAGTATCCCAACTGCAGGGACAGGGAGAAGCCCACCTCGAGGAGAGAAGAGAAAGGGATCCATTGAGTCTCTTTGAACAAGTGAGTTAGGTCTGGTCCCACCTGCCCGCCAGGTGGGTGTTTGGGGCATTGCTCACTCCTGTCAACCAGCATCAGCACAGGGCCAGAGAGAGGGTGTCCCAAGAACAGGGCAGAAGGAGATGTACTGAAGGTGAAGACATGATGAACAACGGAACTGATCGAAGTCAACCAACCTGAGGCCATCGGATTCATGGAGCCCTTTTACGAGCACCTTTTCACTTCACATCTGGAACAAGTCGGTAGCCGAGTGGCCATCCTAACTCAAGGAAGTCTGGCTCCAAACCCGTGCTGCCAACATCAGACCATTTTATCCAAAGAACAGTTTCATCAGCTCTGCTCCGGGCCCAAGTGTTGGTGACGCCTCCCCTCCCTCAACCTGGAGCAGGTCCATCCTCCTCCTAGCTCCCAGGCACCACTGTCTCTAGCCCTGGCCTTGGGTCACCACTGCGGAGCTTCCAGTCTCGGGGATGGATGAGTTAGATATGACAACCACGCTGCACTCTCAACGTGCACTGCTTACTGCTCTCACAGCCCCAGGCAGCTCTGGGGCGGTTTGTTCGGGCCCGAGTCCAGAATCTGGATCCTCCCATCCTGTAGTTCCACCCTATCCGAGTCCCTGGCCGCCAGGTGCCCAGACAAGGGAAAGAGAGCCAAGGATACGGATACTGCAGAGGAACCGGAATGGCAGGCCTGTGTTGGGCAAGTGTCACTTCCCCATAAGATTCCCAGGAAGGACACATGCAACCATCCGGCCGGGCTCTGCTGGAAAGGCAACCATCAGACGGGGAAGGTGTCCTGGCCCCTCCAAGGGGAGGAGGCAGTGGTAGGAGATGAGAGGAGGGCCTGCTCCCTCTGGCCCAGCTGCCCAGGAAGGGGGCATTCCTGCCCTGGCTGGTCAGTCTCTGCCTCCCAGAGCAGGGAAGCTGGTTCTCACCCACGGGGACAGGGAAGGCTGGCCACGCTGTCCTGTGCCAGGCTGAAGCCGCCCTGCCCGAGGGATCCTGCCCCTCGTCAGACTCCTGCCCCCAAGGCATGAGCCCCAGCGACTGGCGAAAGTGGACGGTTCTGAGTCCTCCCTGGGCTGCGTGCTTTCAGGGCCTGGACTCCCTCCCACAGGGGCAGCGGCTGCGGAGCCGGCTGTTAATCTTCGGGATGAGAGCGACCGGGAGGAGGGCAGCCTCGGGCAAAGGTTCCTGGCTCTGATTCACAACCAGGACTGACAGCAATAACCGTCATGCCCGAGACTTTAAAAATAAGGCTCGGCTCACCTCTAGCGGATTATGGAATGCCTCTCCGTCCCACCCTTCACCTCCACTGCTCACTTGTGCTTTCTCCCTGGATTCCCAGCACCTGTGAACCACACAGCACCGTGGAGCCCTGGAGCCCGGATTCCCTTCCCCCCCCACCCCCCCACCCCCCTACACCCCCCCCCCCCCCACCTCCAAGTCGCAGTCGGTGACTGGAGAGGAGCCAGCGAGTGAGCTGTGAGGCAGGGAAAAGGACAGACCACATCTTTTGTCCCCAAGGCTTGAGCCGTGGTCAAACTTAGTGTTGGGTAAAAGAGTGACATTTTAATTGAAATCCAATTGAACTTTTAATACTCCAAGATGAGTCTTTTCTGATGCCTGAAATTGCCAGAAAAGTTAATATCTCAACTTGAGAGGTTAGCTGGGAATAGGAAAAGAGTTCCCTGTTCCCTATTTCCTGTTAGAGCTGGTTTAAAGAGCAGTGGTTGGAGGGGAAATAAAATTATTTTTGGATTTCACTCGTTCAGCCCATTGGACACACAGGTAAGTTACACTTGCATTTCCGATGTGCTCAGGCGTAAGGCACGCTGGGATCTGGGGGAGACAGGGGTTAAATGTGAATTATGAGCTGGAAGGAGAAACCAGAAGGTGGCACCACAGAGAAGGGTCCGGGGAGGCTAAGCTGGCTCAGGTCGAGCTGGCATGGGCCAGTATGGGGGCCCCAGCCCGGCTCCCGAGGTCTGGCTCCCCACATACCTGGGTTGGGCAGTCTGGCTACTGGGGAGACTGATGCAGCAGTGGGGAGGTCCAAGGCTCAGAGGTCAAACACTCGGGAGCCAAGAGGAGCTGGACGTGGAGCTGGAGGTCTCAGACAGTGGACAAGGGACCAGGCACATTCCATCACCCGGAGGAAAGTGGGGGCCAGAGGGAGGAGGCAGAGTACCTGGGTTCCAACCACATTCACTGCAGTTCCGGTTCCGAGAGGGGCTTCCAGCCAGAGGTGGGACTGAAGAATAGAAAGCACCACTAGTAACGCCCTTTAGTTAAGGCAGAAACGAGTCCATGGGTGGAGTCAGAGGGCTCCTCATAGCAGCGGCTCCGTTCCCTGAGTTTGCTTCCCAGCCACCCCTCCTCTCTGCTCAGCTCCTGAATGGGTTTTCATCTCCTCTTTGTTTTCATAGCATTCTATGCTTTCCGACAATTCAGTCCTCATCATACTGTAGTGTAACTGTCCCCTTACTTTTCTATCTCCCACACAGGGCCTGGGGGAGAGCCTATCTGGGAACAGGGGTTTAGTAAATGTTTCTGGAGGGAAAGAAGGAAGGAAGGAATGAAGGAAGGAAGGAAAGAAGGAAGGAAGGAAGGGAGGGAGGGAGGGAGGGAGGGAGGGAGGGAGGAAGGAATGAGGGAGGGAAGGAAGGGAGGAAGGAAGGAAGGAAGGAAGGGAGAAGGAGAGGGAAGGAAGGGGAGGAAGGAAGGACTGGCTACATAGGTTCCTTGAACTCGCTCCTGGTGGTACATAGGTCCAGAATTTGGTTAGCCCCAAACAGACTTTAACAAGTGGGTTAGGGGGTGAGTCGAGAGCCCATGAGTGGTGGCTAGCTGGCGGAACCTGGGTCTGGAGTAGATACAGAATTCCTTTTATAGGGAAGGAGCACAGGAGCGTCCTCAAGCATAATGATTCAGGACTAGAGGAAGGAGAGGTCCTGTGGGTAGAAGATGTCGAGGAACGCAGTGGGAAGTGCTGAGGAAGGCAGAGCTCCGGGAAGCACGATGCCAGCTGATCCTTGGTCTTTCCACCATCTCACAGCCGACCCTGGAGGGCCATGACCATGCAAGGACATCTGTGCTACGTAAGCCAAGGGCAGCCCTTCCTCAGTGGTGCCCGGCACGGAGGCACTACCACTTGCAGGCCAAGCATCCCATCGGGGAGCAGGGATCCAGCTCCTCCCGAATCCAGTTCCCACTGCGTTACAGCGACAAAGGAATACTGTCGTTTGGGAGCAGATGCTAGGACACCTTCCCAATAAGAATCCTGACATGAAAAGGCGGTGTTTAAACCAGAGCGAGCAGGTCAATATCAATGAGAGGCGATTAATTCCGACTACCGGAGGGACACATCAAACCCGAAACACTGTGTGCCTCCAACTGCCACAGAGGGTAGAGCTGGACAGACAAGGGGAGGACGGTCAGACATCACACCCAACAGAATTACAGATCTCTGAGCCCCATGCCAAGATTCTGCCAAACCGTATGGCACCCAAGAGATGGGAGTTGGAGAGGAAAAGCATATGGCGAGGGTGGGAGGGGCTGCACTAGAAACAGGCCTGCTTTTCCAGAAGAGGTCTGCTTCAGCATCAGACGGTGGAGAATAAAATATGCTGCTTGAAACAAACAAAAAGAAAATGTCCTAGCGTTGCCTTCTAACCCCAGGAACTGTGTCCTGGCAGGTGGGCTGCGTCCAGCCCACAGTTGGCACACCAAGTGCAGACACCTGGAGGGGTCCGCACGGGGGATGTAATTCCCAGGAATCTAGACCGTCTTGGTGGCTGTCAGCGGCATCTGGCAGAAGTCACTTGATTACTTGATTCAAGACCCACACGACATGTTTTGCAAGTATAATTTTTTTATTATTTCTTAGAGGGTAAGGAAAAAAAAGTACACACATAAAATTAAGTTTGGGCATATTTTTAGTGTTTTTGCCAACTGTTACATGGGGGAGGGGTGTCGGCTCTGGTTCTTTAAATTATGTATAAAAAAAAAAACAAGTGGTCATACGTCATCTGAAAAGAAAGAAGGAAAAGAAAGCTATCGCAGGAAGCCAAAAGGCTATTACTACCGGGTGAGGAGAAACCACTCTAGGAATTTCAGAAATAGACGAACACGGCGCTCAGAGAACTGGGTCAAGCATACCATATCCAAGCAACAGCCTGTCCTTCTGCATTTAATGGGAGACCAGGCCCTGGATGTTACAACAGTGAGACACTGTGCCCAAGGGCATTCCTGGGCTCAATAAGACATGTGACATTATGACAATTAAGAGTTTTGGAGGACCGACAATGTGTCTGCTACTATGCTAGATTTCATAATCATGCACTTTTTAAAATATATATTTGATTGATTTTCTACAGAGAGGAAGGGAGAGGAATAGAGAGTTAGAAACATTGATGAGTGAGAAACATCGATCAGCTGCCTCCTACACAGCCCCCACTGGGGATGTGCCCGCATCCAAGGTGCATGCCCCTGACCGGAATTGAACCCGGGACCCTTCAGTCCGCAGGCCGCCGCTCTATCCACTGAGCCAAACCGGTCAGGGCATCATGCACTTTTTAAAATCCTCATAACAACTATGAGGACATAGGAGTTATTATCTCCAATTCCCAAGTAAGGAAACTGGATGAAAGAGAAGTTATGTACCTTCCAGGTGTCATACAGTGTCCCGGCACGTCAGGATTGGCCAGGGGATGGAGTGCCTGGGTTGGGAGAGTGGCACCGAGCTAGGAAACTGACAGAGGGGAGAAAGGAGCCAGGGCACGTCAACAGCAGGGACATGTGATGTTCCGCCCAAGATGGCCTCCTTTTCACGTCACCCACCTGTTGACTTCCTCTAAGGCACCTTGAATATTCCAAAAAGCTTAGGACACTCAGGAAGGCTGATTCAGGATTCAGTCACACATAGTGATGATGATGATGATGATGATGATGATGATGATGATGATGATAATGGTGGTGGTGATGATGACAGAGGGGGAGGAGGAGGAAGAAAAAGAAGATTGTGATGGATGAAGATGAAGATCGATGACGAGTATGATGATGAAGGTAACGATCGATGAGGAGGAGGAGGATAAATAAAGCATCTACTGAGCTCTTTCTATGTGGCAGGCAACTTTAGGTACTTTAAATGCTTTATCTCATCTTATTCTCACTATAACCTTGTGAGGTAGAAATTATCATCACCCTCCATGTAACAGATCAAGAAACAGCCTCAGAGGGGAATGAGTTCCCCAAGTAACATAGCTGGTAGGTGATAAAGCTAAAACCCAAATTCAGATCTAGAGCCTCCAAAGGCCAGTATGCTTGAGGGCCTTCTGATAGCAACATAGCCGCAAGGCCAGCGTGGATCTAAAACCCCGCAATGCCTGTCAGGAGGAATTTGACCAAAGTCATTCCTAAGGTTACAAGCAGATATGAAGGGCTATGACCATGACTTTGCTGTTATCATTTCAAATGCATTCAAAATATGTTTGCCTTTTAAGTGTTGATTATTTTTGGTTTTGGACAGAAGTTTTTCATTTTATAGGTCCACACTTGGAACCCTTTTCTTAAGATTATTTTTCTGTGACTTCAATGCTTGGTAAGGTATTATGCTATGGGGAGGGGAAATGATAGCAACTCTATTCTACTTTGGTCTTCTTTCTGGCTGTACATTCTCTTAACTCTTGAATCCATCTGGAATTCATTGTGATGTATGGTAGTAATCACATTTTAGATCCACGGGTCTAGCTAACACTATTTCTGACAAAAGCCTCCTTTTTGCCTCTTCCTGCAATTACCACCACAAGATAAGGCATTTTTCTCTCAAAACAGAAGTTTTCCAAGTACTTTTGCAATAATTTGAATTCCTGCCAATACATCTATGAGTCTCAATCTTCCTCAACTATGTATAGGTAATTCAACATTAAACTTTTTAGCAAATAAATTTGACCAGAAAGCAGACTGGTGAAGGTAGTGACTATAGCAAACATTTGATGTCTTCACTTCCAAATTTCCATGAAATACGGGTCAGAGTAAGAAGAAGAAATCTTTTTTAAAAAAAATGCTTTTATGAAATAGATTTACTCCAAGAAGCAGGAGAAATTTTGAGGCATTTTCTCAGCAAGATTCAAGAATATATTGATTGCATCTTTGAAACTACAGCAAAGTAGAAATAATAATTTGATATCAAGAAATATTGGATAGGAAACCAAGATGGTGACATAGGTTAACGCTGGAGATTGCTGCCTCGAACAACCACTTCAAAAAACAACTAAACGACGGAACGGACATCATCCAGAACCACAGGAAGGCTGGCTGAGTGGAAATTCTACAACTAGGAGGGAAGAGAATATCATACCCAGACTCAGAGGAGGCGCAGTGCTGAAGTGAAATACTCAGGTGCGGAGTGAGCTCAGAGCGGGCTGGTGGCGAAGGGCGCGGTTGTTGTTTTCAATCGTGAGGGAGTTTCAGACTCTGAGCTCCAGATCCAGGCGAGTCTCGAGGGACCCAGACTCAAATGGGAGAAGCGGGACTGTCTGGCTTCGGTCGGAACTTGAAGGCAGCTTTCTCTCCGAGGTTTGCAGCGGTTGCTGGGACTCTGAGAGGCAGAGCCCCTAGGGACAGAACTGACAGCAGCCATAACTGCTCCCTCCGGCCCGCCCTGTAGATTCCCCCGGGGACCCGCCCCGCCCAAGCCCTGTGCAGAGCCATTTGCCGGATAGCCTCAGGCAAAGGCTAGATTAGCACCGCCCTAGGGATCCAGCACAGAAGCTCTCCCACTGCAGACACAGCTGACTCTCATAGCCAGTTAGCCTGGAGGTCAAATCACCCCCGGTATTGCCGACAACAATCAAGGCTTAACTACAACAAGACTGCCCACAAAGACCACTAGGGGGTGCACCAAGAAAGCATAAAAAATGCGGAGACAAAGAAACAGGACAAAACTGTCAATGGAGGATATTGAGTTCAGAACCACACTTTTAAGGTCTCTTAAGAACTGTCTAGAAGTCGCCGATAAATGTAGTGAGATCCTCAAGAAATCTAATGAGACCCTCGATGTTATGATAAAGAACCAACTAGAAATTAAGCATACACGGACTGAAATAACGAATACTATACAGACTCCCAACAGCAGACCAGAGGAGCGCAAGAATCAAGGCAAAGATTTGAAATGCGAAGAAGAAAAAAACACCCAACCAGAAAAGCAAAATGAAAAAAGAATCCGAGCCGAAACCGGTTTGGCTCAGTGGATAGAGCGTCGGCTTGCGGACTGAAGGGTCCCAGGTTCGATTCCGGTCAAGGGCATGTACCTGGGCTGCGGGCACATCCCCGGGAGGGGATGTGCAGGAGGCAGCTGATCGATGTTTCTCTCCCATCAATGTTTCTAACTCTCTATCTCTCTCTCTTCCTCTCTGTAAAAAAATCAATAAAATATATTTAAAAAAAAAAAAGAAAAAAAGAATCCGAAAATACGAAGATAGTGTAAGGAGCCTCTGGGACAACTTCAAGTGTACCAACATCAGAATTATAGGGGTGCCAGAAGATGAGAGAGAGCAAGATATTGAAAACCTATTTGAAGAAATAATGACAGAAAACTTCCCCCACCTGGTGAAAGAAATAGACTTACAGGTCCAGGAAGCGCAGAGAACCCCAAACAAAAGGAATCCAAAGAGGACCACACCAAGACACATCATAATTAAAATGCCAAGAGCAAAAGACAAAGAGAGAATCTTAAAAGCAGCAAGAGAAAGAAACTCAGTTACCTACAAGGGCATACCCATACGACTGTCAGCTGATTTCTCAACAGAAACTTTGCAGGCCAGAAGGGAATGGCAAGAAATATTCAAAGTGATGAATGCCAAGAACCTACAACCAAGATTACTTTATCCAGCAAAGCTATCATTCAGAATTGAAGGTCAGATAAAGAGCTTCACAGATAAGGAAAAGCTAAAGGAGTTCATCACCACCAAACCAGTATTATATGAAATGCTGAAAGGTATCCTTTAAGAAGAGGAAGAGGAAGAAAAAGGTAAAGATACAAATTATGAACAACAAATATGCATCTATCAACAAGTGAATCTAAGAATCAAGTGAATAAATAATCTGGTGATCATAATAGAATCAGGGACATAGAAAGGGAATGAACTGACTTTTCTTGGGGGGGAAAGGGGTGTGGGAGATGCGGGAAGAGACTGGACAAAAATCGTGCACCTATGGATGAGGACAGTGGGTTGGGAGTGAGGGGGGAGGGTGGGGCGGGAACTGGGAGGAGGGGAATTATGGGGGGAAAAAAGAGGAGCAAATGTAATAATCTGAACAATAAAGATTCAATTAAAAAAAAAGACAAAAAAAAGAGAAAGAAATATTGGATAGAGAAAAACTGTTGAATTAAATCTGTAAATAAAGCAATAGATACTGCAAAATATCAAATTACCAAGTAAAAGAGAAATGAGAAATTTAAAACTCTAAGTATAAAAATAAACATTTTTAAATGTAAGAAAACATGAAGGATATATTGAGGAGATTCAGTCTATGTATGACCCCAATGTCCACAATATTCTAGCCTTTATAACAGTTTTATTGAGATATGACGCACATACCATATAATTAATCCATGAAATTGTGTAGTTCAATGATTTTTAGTCTACGTATTTCTTTATAATTCACCACATTTATACTTTTTTAAAGTTAGTATTTTATTCTTTCTCTAGTTCCTTGGTATAAAAGAATAATTTTTCTCAAAAACTTTAATCATATATTTTTTCTACCATGAGCTTTATAATGGATATTTATAAAAGTCTATAAAGTTATACTAATTTTTGATTGAATGTAAGCATTCCATGGGCACTTGAAAGGCTATGATATTTATTTGTATAGTTTCAATAGAATTATGTAAATTAAAGTATTTAGATAACTTCTCCTTTTTAAAATTATATACTTATATCACTATTACTTAAATTATATCAGTGAGTTTAATTATTCAATGCTCACTGCAGTGTAATTCATGTCTCAGTGATCTGGTACACCTTGTGACTAATTTGTGAAGCTGTATCATGTGGGTGGTATATTTCCCCAGAAACTGACATATCTCAGCGTCTTCCTATACCTTTCACATAGAATCCACAACCTTCTCCAGCAAGTTCTACCATGGCACTACATTGTTTACTGGCAATTATTGTTGCTGTGACTTCTAACATCATCTGCTTTTGGCTCATTTGTCAAAAACGGGTTTTTTCCTTTCTTGTCAGGATGCTTGCATGGATATTTCTTTTTCTTTGCAATCTTTTGGGGGTTTTTAAATTTTAATCCAAATGTCCTTTTTTCACCGCCCCCCCCCTTTTTTTTTTTGCCTATACTCAGTGTGTTCTGGATTATTTTATTTCCTATTATGCCTATTAATCCTGAAGGGGATTTCTGTTTTCTATTGCTTATAGCTGCCATCTCCTTTGATATTGCTTTAATATCTTTGCCCCTTTCCTCTGCAGACTGAGAACATCTAAAGTTTTGTGTTCGACCTCAATTAATTGCTTTTTTAATAGTAGCCTGTCTCCATTTTCTTGATTACTGTATGGATTTCATTTTTGCTATTATTTTTTTTCCACTTCTATGTATCCTTTTATTTTCTTACTCCCGTCTCTCCCCATAACAGCCTGGTCAGTTTACTAGAAGCAAATATCCACATGTATCTTATTAGAAATTAGTCTTCTATTTTTTTATGTTTTTTCAGTTTCTCGTAAAACTATTTTAGAGGAATGTGGATTTGCGTAGTCACAGTACATTACCATGCTTCTCTGGTGCTACAGAATTATTCTATACACCTTTTTCTCTGTTCTCATCTTTATGAGGAAGACATATACTCATGCAGGAGTGTAGCATTAACAAGAAAGAATTTCGGACTAGGCAGAGGGGAAGGGAAAGAGGGTCCCTCCCAATTCCTCACATTCCTAGGCTCAGACCCACAGGAGAAAAAAGTTGCAACAGGTATAGAAACATGCAGAGATGAAGCAACCTAGAGGGGCAGGACCACGCCTGGGGGTCTCTTAACGCCTATAGGAACCAAAGACAGGAAAAGGCCTCTGGCTGCACTTCATGAATACATTCCTGGACCCATGATATTTTAGGGCCGGAGGGTACTAAGGCCCAGATGGGTCAAACCATCTCCCCAGCTGTGGCCTCATCTGCCTGGAACCCAGGTGCCTGACCTCCAAACTCAACCGTCCCACGAGGTCACACAGCTACGCACCACACCATCCGAGAGCTCCATTCACACAGCTACGCCCCCACAGCTGCGCACCCTGGCCACCTCCATTGAAGAATCGTATTGGTAAATCTCCTTGGGATTTTCTTTATTCGCTGATTGCCTCTTTATCCTAATACACTCCTGTCATTTGATGAGAACACTGTCGTGGTGACTAATTCACATCTTTAATAATCCTTCGGAAGTTCTCTTTCCCCTGAAGTGTCCCTGTGTTCTCTGGGGTCAGTTCTGATAGTTCACGATCATTTTTTGCTTCTCATTCTCTTCATGAGTCTGGTGATGGTTGATTATCCACCCACATTTTTGAAGAAAGGTCCAGGTTGATGAATGGAGAGGGGGGTTGTATTGCTCAGCCATTCCCAGCGTCTCGCTGGGTGAGAGGCGTGGGTGCCCTGACTGGGCAGCATCTCTCAGGGGGTGAGACAGGGAGCCGCAGGCGGCACCATCCCCAGTGCCCGCCGCCCCCAGGGCCTGAATAAAGAAGACTGTATTCTTGCTCTGACGGGTTTGGCTCAGTGGAGAGCATGTCAGCCTGAGGACTGAAGGGTCCTGGGTTCGATTCCAGTCAAGGGCATGTACCTTGTTGCAGGCACATCCCCAGTGGGGAGTGTGCAGGAGGCAGCTGATCGATGATTCTCTCTCATCGATGTTTCTAACTCTCTATCCCTCTCCCCTCCTCTCTGTAAAAAATCAATAAAATATATTTTTTTAAAAATAAGACTGTATTCTGGATTACAACAGCCCCTTTTATGGGGACTAGCTTCTTGCATACAGATTTCTTGAGAAAATATTTTTCTTCCTGCAGCCTTAGATGGAAAGCACACTTATTGTTCAGGAGGATTGGAGGGGAAGAATAAGGAGAGAAGTTTGAGAAGTTAAACAGGGCAGCCACCCTACAGGCCTTTCGTTCATTGTCTCCAGGTCACTCCTGCAGTTGGCCACGCCTCCGTCTTTCACTCTGCGATTCTCCCTGCGGGTGAGTTTGGGTGAGTTTGGGAGGCGAGGAGGCGCCCTCCCTCCCAGGAAAGCCCGCTTTCCCTCCATCTGCTGATTTCTGCCAGGGCAGACCCGCCCCTGCCCTCTGCACTCTGGCTTGTCCACAGTTTAAGCCCAATCTGCCTTCTTACTCGATCCTCTAATGTGTGACACTGAATTCTTCTTAATGAACTGATTTATTATAATACTTCTTTACATTTAATTAACTTATGCATGGTGATACTTTTAAGAGTGACAGAGGTTGACGGTGTTCCTCAGTCTGCCACCTGAACAGAAAGCTGGTAGAGGATTTCCAAGAGTTAAGAAGTGGAGAGCAGCTGAGAATGTTACAAATATTCTTTTAAGGAACTTTTCTTAAGTGCCTTAAAATAATATGTTTTTATTCTAAATTTTTAAAATGCTTACTTAGATAGCATATATTCTATATGGAGTCTATAAAATTACATATGCTTATATATTCTATAAATTATATAAATTTTGTCGTTTATATTTTATAATTATATACACTTTCTATAAATATATTAATATTTTGTTTGGGCTTTTTTATACATATTTTTAATTGATTTCAGAGAGGAAGGGAGAGGGGAAAGAGAGATAGAAACATCAATGATGAGAGAGAATCATTGATCGGCTGCCTCCTGCACGTCCCCTCCTGGGGATTCAACCCATAACCTGGCATGTGCCCTTGACTGGAATCAAACCCGGGACTCTTCAGTCCACAGGCCAATGCTCTATCCACTGAGCCAAACCAGCTAGGGCTGTTTGGTTTTTTAATCCTCACCAGGGACATGCTTTCTCATTGATTTTAGAGAGAGGAAAGGAGAGGGAGAGAGAGAAACATTGATGTGAGAGAAAAATATCAACTGGTTGCCTCCTGTACCCACCCTGACTGGGAATCAAACCCATGACTTCTGTGTATGGGACAATGCTCCAACCACTGAGCAACACCAGCCAGGGCTATATTAATATTTTACATAAACTTTAAAATGCATTATTTTTTAAAGTAATAGATATTTTTCATAATGATAAAAGAATATTTGAAGAGGATGTTGAGAAAATATAGTTATCAGAATAGTGGCTTAAAACTCTATCCCACGGAGACCTGAGGTTCAGAAGGGGTGACTCAAAAGTAGAGGAGGAGGAAGGAAAAGACTCCCAGTGTCCCTGCCCTCCTTCAGAAAAAGTATTGCCACTTTTACCTATTATATATATTTGGGGTTTGGGGTAAGACTATCTAGAAAATGATCACCATACCCTAATAAAACTGTTCGAAACACAGTGTATTAGAGCATTTATACTTGGTTTACTCAAGGCTGCTGTGATTTATAAGTAGGCTTTGTTGTTTATTTAATAATCACTAAAGAGTTGGCGGCTTTTAACAACCAGAATGTATTACTATCTCCCAAAACATTTTTTTTCTTCTTCTTGAATGCATCAGTTTTCTCCTGCCACCTGGTGGCAACATATGTGTATTGCAGGGGCAATTGCTAAATTTAGCTGGTACCAGCTGCAGTCGCATATATAACTCACAAAGCGATGAAGATTGGTAGAGGACTTTGTTTTTTAACATCCATTACAAGTTATAAGGCATTTCTCCCTTCCCAATGCTATATTCACTGGTTCCTTAGACGCCTAGCATTCTGGAGCTGGATGTGTTTATGATAATTAATTACTTCCATTTAAGATTGTAATCTCTGTGAAGGCTCAACAGTTATTAACCCATTTATTAAATTATTTATTCAATTAAATAATTATCAAATGGGTGTGTGGTGCTAACAAAGGCATACCCGTCCCACTGTGTTCACTGCCATCATCTTTATTGGTCACCTGGATTTTTGTCGTAGCTCTTAACTATTCTCCTTATATCTGTCTCCCCTTCCATTTTACCACAAGGCACACTTCCCGCTCCTCTGCCCAGAGCTCTCCAGAGGAAAAGCCAAAGCCTTCATCATGGCTTACAAACTCCTGCATGACGGGGCCTCTGATCTCAGCTCCACCACGCACGGCGTCCCTCACGCCCTCCAACCACACTGCCTCCCTGGTGTTGCACAACATGCCCTCCGCCAGCTCCCCCGGGACCTTGTCTCAGACGCCTGCCTGCTCACCCCTCCCAGCCATCAAATCTTTGCTCCCATGACACTTCCTCATGGAGGACTCCCTGATTCACCAAATCCAACATTTTCAACATGTTCCGCCTTCAGAATTCCCTACTTCCCTCTCCTGCCTTATTGTTCCTATCATACTACTTCACAACAGATGACATAGTTCACTTATCTTGCTTATTTTCGATCTCTCCCAATATGAGAAAGGGGTTTTGGTCTTTTGTTTATTGCTGTTTCCCCGTAGCTGGCACTCAGTATTTGTGGAATGAAATCCTTGGTTCTCAAGTAATTTGATTCTAGCAGTGTCTCATTCAACTAAACCAGTGGTTCTCAACCTTGACTGCACATTAGAATCACCTGGGAATCTTTTTAAAATCCTGATCTCTGGGCCTCATCCTCCGGAAATTCTGTTTCTTTGTTATGGGGTGGGGCCACAACATTAGTAACAAAGAAACAGAATTTCCGGAGGGTGAGGCCCAGAAATCAGGATTTTAAAAAGATTCCCAGGTGATTCTAATGTGCAGCCAAGGTTGAGAACCACTGAACTAAACTAATCCAGCAGTCACAGATAATCTGAAACGCTCATCAATCACAACCCAAGTGCAACCTCTTAACATTTTCCTTTCCACCCTTTATGTTTAGATTCCAGAAGCTGCTTCCTCTAACGTTCACTTCCACGTCTCTCCCTGAAACGTCCCCAGGTTCCCTGTCCATGTAGGTTCCTCAGTTTCCTCCCTCATGGTCCACGCCCCCCACATCCTTACCAGAAGTCAGGGCTCTGATTCCACCACCACGGAGCTAGCAGGATGGCTGGGGCCCCGTCTCTCTTGATGGAAGCAAGTGGGCCAAGTCCTCTAAGAAGCAAGGTTCTCTCTCTCTCTCTCTCTCTCTCTCTCTCTCTCTCTCTCTCTCTCTCTCTCTCTCTCTCTCTCTGGTGCTTTTCCCAAAGTGATTGTGGTGCCACGCCATCACGGCCAAGGGTGAACCCGAGTGGGGGCGGCTGAAAGGCTTAGAAAAGACAGACAAGAGAATGAAAGCTGGGTCTCGGTGGGACGCTGCTTCTCTGAGACAGCGACCACGCTCACAGCCGAGGCAAAGTAAGGGCGTGGTCAAGATGTTTACAACATTCTCGTGGGTTTCCATCCTACTCAACTACATGCACCTGAACTCTATCAAGCCCACATCACTCAGGCATGTGGGGCCACGTGTTCGGACCATAGGTTCACGCTTACAACTATAGCTGTTGGCTATAATTGTGCTGGGAGGGCCTGCCCTCCAAGCTGGGACTTGCACGTGGCCATGAGAGGACTGGGCCCTCTCATCGGTCCAAGGCTGGAACCTGTCCAAAACACTGTAGCTGCTCCCCGCAGACTGTAATAAAGATGTTTTTTAGTAATACTTTTGTCTATTGTTACAAATGCAACCTCAGACAGCAACAGGCCAAGGGTCCCAATATTTTTCCAAGGGGTCACCAGGTTGCTTAGTTGAGGCACTTGTGCTATTCTTAACTTCTCTCTGGCCAGTTGGGTGGCGGGTAAAGACTTCCCTCTAAACTCTAATTTGAGAACCTTGACCTTTCTGGGGAGATTGGAGGTTGGGGGACTGGAGCATTATGGGTTTCCCGAGAAGAGAAACTGAGTCTAACCCTGACAGCCTCACCCCCGCTCTGAGGTGCTCAGCCCGCTGGGAGCCGGTCTGGCTGGAGAAGCCCATCGCAGGGAACAGCTAGGCTACAAAGCTTTTGGTCCCAGAGAACTCGTCATCTCCGCTGGCAGCCAGGACTCAGTTAGGAGAATAGGCCTTTACCTGCAGAAAACTCAAGGGCGACAGGACCTGGAAGTTTCTGCCCTGGAATCAGGAGGACTAGCGAGCAGGGACCTGGGCCACCAGGAGGGGAGGAGGAAGACATAGGGTCATAGCTGAGCCGAGCACCCAGGAATTCCTCCGAGATCAAGTCTTCGCAGCAAAGGAAACTTGGGAAGCAATGATGGTGCCGGCCAATGGACACGGTGGGGTCACCTGGTCCCAGTCAGGCCTGGGGGTCCTGATTCTAATCATGTGAGGCACCTGCAGCAGAGCCGCTGATGAAAGATCTCCCCTGTTCAAAATGGGCACGAGACCTGGAGCAGGGTGAAGCCTGCAGGTAGGCCCCTCAGGAGACAGAGCAGCCAGAGCACTCTGTTCGTTCACTCAACAGACACTGACTGAGGTGCCGTCTATTGTCAGGGGCTCTTCCTCCTGGAGCCGACATCCTAGTCACGTGACACATCCACTGAGGACACATCACCACCACAGAACATCCCCAGCTCCTCCATACATGCTGGATCTACACCTGTGGTTAACTCTTTTTTTAAAATACAGTGGGGCCTTGAATTACGAGTGTCCTGACTAATGAGTTTTTTGAGATACCAGCTGTCTCTCGGCTGATTTTTTGCATTGAGTTGATAATTTGAGTTAACGAGCTCCTTAATGAGCTCGGTCTCGGAACGAATTAAACTCATAAGTCAAGGCCCCACTGTATGTTCTTATTGGTTTTTAGAGAGAGGGGAAGGGAAAGGGATAGAGAGAAATATCTGTGAGAAAGAAACATCATCGATTAGCCTCCTCCTGCATACCCCCTCCTAGGAATCAAGCCTGTAACCTGGGCATGTGCCCTGACCAGGAATCAAGCAGGTGACACTCAACCACTGGGTCACACCGGCTGCGCTGTGGTTAACTCTTAAAACAAGCTGCGGGGAGTTCAGTCCACTTGTACTAGATACACATTTTAACCCTAGAAAAAGTTTACCAACCAAATCAAAATCATAGTGCCTTGAAAAATAAAAGAATGCCCATGGCCGATTTTATTATTGCTGTTTCCTAGAACTCTTGGCAGCCTCCTCGGGATTCCAGGAGTCCACAGAGCGCAATTTAACATCCTCTGTCCTCCGTGGGGCGACCTTCCGGGAGAGAAGTGGGCACACCCTCCCCCCCAAGCCCCTCCCCTCTCCCCAGCAGCAGCAGTGGGAGATCTATCCAGTGGAGAGAGCCAGGCTTCATTACCAGAGCTCCCAGGCCCAGCCAGGGCCTCCCAGAGGGTCCAGCAGACTTGTAAATAGAGGCAGTAAAAGAGTAAATAATGAATCTGTGCAATTGGAGGGAAAAGCTCCCAAGCAGCCCTGGTGATGCAGAGATAACCATTTTAAAAGGAGTGCCTGCGCATGCATCCCACCCAGCAGCTGTAATGGCTTCATATACATTCATGAGCCTGGGTCTCCCAACTCTTCCTCTCTCAATCACAATCATAAAAGACAAAGGCAAAGTGAGAGGGGAGAGGGAGACAGATAAACTTTAAGAGTCCGAATTGCAAACACAACCCAGAGTTTGTAAATTGCTTGGAGACCTTTGGAGGGAGGCTCGAGGAAATGAAAAGTAGAACATACAGGAATATTGCTGTTCAGGGGAAAGTCTCTGCCCTGGGCATAAAATCTTGTCTGGAGAATGGTCGAGAGGCGCAATAGGGGCTCCACGTGAGATTGCTTTGTATCAAGGACGCGCCTCATTCTTTACCCTCGTTCCATTCTCCCGCCTGCCTCCTGTGGCCACCCCCGAGGTCGTTTCCTTGTGGACGTGCCAAGGCGCTGTGGTTTTATATTAAAAGCCTGGGCCGGGGAGTCCCGGCTGCGCTTGGGGGCCTCGGCTACTCCCCCTCCCAGATGGACCCTCTGCCCCAAAGGCTGGGTGGGGTCTCAGAGCTCAGACCCTGCAGTTTAAATCCCAGCTCAGCCACTTTTTGTGTAACCTGCCCCTTTCTCCAGAAAGGATTTAGGATCAGCTGCAAAAAGGCTTTTCGATGTTGTGCATTTGTGCGTGTGTTACCTGGTAGTTAGAGTAGGGGGTTATTGTTTTTTAGGCACACACACACACACACACACACACACTCTGCCAGTAACTTGAGGTGCAGCTACTGTTACAGGCCGGGGTCTTGTGGCCTCACAGGCTAACATGTTGCTAACTTGGCTGGAAGGAACGCAGCCTGCGGCCGAAAAGAGTGGCAGATCGCCGGCTGTGTGTTTAGACGAAAGGCGGCCGAGAGCCAAGCAGCCGGCTCAGCTGAGCAGGGTCACCGGGCTCCGCGGCCCCTTCCCCGCGGGTGAGACCGACCCCGGGCCCCACAAGCTGTTAGGGGGCTCGGGGCCGCTGCAGGAGCAGCTCTTCAGAAGCGATGCGAGATGAAGGTCGGACCCATTTGTGTTTGGCCCTGGCCTGGCTGCCGCGAGGAGGGTGCTTGGCGCAGGGCCAGCTGGGGTAATTGCATTTCACCTGCCTGCCTCCCCGCGGTTCCCCCTGGGAGCCGCATTTCTCTTCCACGGCTGCCTCGATCCGGAACGTAAATACTCTCCTGAAGGCGGTATTCCATGCCCGGGCAGCTGAGGTTTTGTTCCTTAAAAGGAAATCTTCTTGCAACCATACACTTCCTCTCATCCCTTCGTTTCTTCAGCAAACATTTATTGAGCAACTACTTAATGAGTGCTCTGCACTGTGCCGGGCACTGGGAGGTCGGGGCGGGGCATGAACGAGGCAATACATTTTTGGGCCCTTTAGCAGCTCGCGGTCTTGTTTGAAATCCATCGATACAAGTAGTAAACGCCATTAAAAGTGGAACATGGCTGGAGAGCCACAAAGAAAGATTCTAAATCTCCTTAGAGAAGCCAAGGACGATCCCCAGAGTGAACTGCGCTGTGAGCTGGAACCTCAATTAGCAGATGAAGGAGAAACTGCAAGGAAGGGAAGAGACACAGATGCAGGGGAGGGGGCAAGCAGGAGCTCAGAGTGAAAAGAATCAAAGGGAGATGGCAGGAGTGCCCGGTGTGAGAGGGGCGGTAGGGAGAAGGCCGGGAAGTCCCCGCGTGGGTGGTGAGGAGCCTGGAATTTCACGGTGCGGAATTTGTCGGCGCGTTTGGAGACTTTTCAGCAGTGGAACAGCTCATCTAGGCATGTTTTGGCAGTCACTCTGCGGCAGTGTGGAGAGAAGAGTGAGGGAAAGGATCAGAAACAACAGTGTGGCCCTCACTGTCACCCGAAACCCAGGGGGAGGCAGTGGGAGCCTGAAAGGAGGTGGACGCAGCATCCGGAAGGGAAATCCACAGGTTCTTGGCATCTGGTTGGATGAAAAGAGAAACAGTAGAAGAACCTAGAAGAGTGGGCAACTGGGTGGACGGTGACACTATTAAGCAGGATGCCGCAGAAGGCGGCAGAGGAGGGCCATGCAGGGCGCGGGTGGAAGTGTGGGTCTGGGCTCACTAACTCCCAAAGGTTCTCTGTAGTGACAGGAGGCTGCATTTATCAACAAATTTATCCCTGGGGACTCTCTGTCACTGGCCCTCAAATCTGAGCTTAAGAATCACCTAAAGGGCTTGTTAAATACAGATTGCTGCACCCCACCCCCGGAGTTTCAGAGTTAGGAGGTCCAGGATACCCAGCCCCAAAATCTGTATGTCTAGCCAGTTCCCTGGGACACTGATGCGGTTGACCTGGAGCCCACACGATGGAAACCTTGGCTCTAAACCTTTGTTTGGGCTATGTCCCTCCCTCTCCCCTTGATCTGCGAGTTCCTCTGGGTGGGTAACTAAAGGGCTAATACAGGTGAAGATGATCACAAATATTCCCATTTACCAGCATGATTTCAAGGATTATTTCTAACCATCTATAATAATCTATAGTAATAAAAGCATAATATGCTAATTAGACCAGACATCCTTCTGGGCAACCTTCCAGACGAAGCTGGGGCTGCGAGGGCCAAGGTGGCCCCATGGCGGGCGGGGGCCAAAGCAGAGGCAGCCACTGCAGCAGCGGGGACCAAGCCCCTTGCACGAATTTCGTGCATCAGGCCTCTAGTTAAGAGGATTTGATGGCCAATCTCCCACTTTTTCTTATTCAAAGAATAAGATTTTTTTAAAAAAAAATAAATAAAAATAAGTGACATTTTTTGAGGACCTACTGTATGCCAGACATCTTGCTCCTTGAGTTCTATTAATAACCCTATGGAAGAGAATAGTATTATAACCCCCATTTCTCAGGTGAGGCACTGAAATGGTGAAAATTAGCCCAAGGCAGAGCTGCTGTTAAATGGTAGATTTACGACAGCCTATGTTCAAATACTATAATAAACTGCTTCCTTTACCATCCCATATTTCGTTCTATGAAATAGGCTAGCTTACTCCAAGACAGGAATCTTCCACAACTTATCATGTCATTAACCTACAGTGGTTTCCTGAATCTGTTTTCAAAAAACCTGCCAGCACATCGCTGGCAACTACAATGCAGTGTAATAATCATCTCTCAGCGTCTTAATAACCCCTGTGCATTGAACAATCGAGAAAACAGAAGGGTCAAGTGGAAGGCAACGCCCTGTACTGCTGTGAATGTGTTTGAGGATTTTCTGCACTAATGCCTGGGGGATACATGGGCATCCTCAGCATATTAGAGTGTAAGAGCCTCTCACAACATCTGTTCCAACAACATCTCTAGACAGTACATGCAGTATCATCCTTAGAAAACAATTTTCAGAAAGCCCTAAACAATTGTTAAGATGTTTTTGGCCACCTCCAAAGAGGAAGGCAGACAAAACAAGCAATTCATGCTCCGACTCTCTCTATAGAATTTCTTGGTTATTTAGAACCTAGTAGTTATTGAGCCCCTATGTTACATGCCTAGGCTGTAAGGTAAGAGGACATCAGAAATTTCCGACCTGTGTCCTAGAGTTATTTTACGGTAAGGAATTTGTCAGTACTTCAAATCTTAAAATTTGAAGATTTTTAAGCAGAACAACTGATCTAGCCATCAGTGACTGGCAAAGTCGCTCTGGGGCAGTGTGGAGAGAAGAGGGGGAAACTAAAGATGAAAAGTTCAGAAAAAAAGTGTGGCCCTCTCTGTCATCCCAAACCCAGTGGGAGCCTGAAAAAAAAGCAGCATTATTTTTTTAATGTTTTTATTTATTTTAGCGAGAAAGAGGAAGAGAGGGAGAGACATCGGTGAGAAAGAACCATCGGTTGGCTGCCTCTTGCACACCCTCTGGTGGGGATCAAGCCTGCAACCGGGCATGTGCCCTGACCGGGAATCGAACTGGTGACCTCTTGGTGCATGGGACGATGAAGGTAGCATTATTTTCATACACAATCCTACAAGCTGGGAGTTGTGAGTAGGGCTGCTTGAGAAAGCCACAGGTACCAAGATACCTCTCTCCTGAGGAGATTATGCTCTGATGGGCATAGGTGAGTACCCTTCTAGAAAAGACTGCTAAAGAAATTCTCAGGAGGACCACCCCCAAACTATCACAGAGCCAAGCCCGCCCCCCCTCTCCCCCCAACAGGGGAATCTGGAATTAAGTCTTGCTGTCACAGGCAGAAAATCCCCAAGGCAAGCCCTGACATGTGAGCCTTCCCCAAGTCTCTGTCCATATTACTAGCCTTCGGACTCACCACTGGAGCCTGGACCTGTGTCCCAGAATCCTAACCTATTTCTTTCTTAGAGCCCAGGGCCTGGGCCCTGGCATTCATAACACTCTCACCACCAACACCATCTCCACATCCGCAGCTGGCTAACGCCTCACTCCCTCCTGGGCAGGGCCGTTCAAACTGAATGCTGCCTCCTGTCTGCACCTGAGCAAAACCTGGGCTTTAGCTCCTGCTGCCCTGTGCCAGACACCACACCACTGCCCCTTAGATGTGGATGCGCCGGACATTGCCAGTCCCCACTAAATTCATTTCCTCCGCTTCTTGGGCTTCTAGCCCAGTCGCTCTTGCAGTTCCATGTGGTCATATGATTCAGTTTTACAAAAAAAAAAGTGAGAAGTGGTCTTCAAGGTCTAGCCCATGAAAACTCGCATGTGCCTCTTTCCCCTTCCAGTGGCTGGGTGTTGATTTCCAGGGCATCACTGAGAGCCATTCATTGCAGATGGCAGAGCCTAGCAGCCTGGATCCCTGAATGAAAGCCTGCGCACAGTCCCCACCAACTGGAAATGTCTTGGGCTGTTCCCATAAGTGAAAGTAAACTTGAATGTATTTGAGTCATTACACAAACTGCAGTTGGACTGTCCAACTAATATAAATAGATCAAGTCCCAATCTACTAATACCCTTTAGAGAATTCTCCACACGGACCCCCTATTGACGAGGTCACCTCCCTGGCCCTGTGCTCAGTCCTCGCTTGCTGGTCTTTCTACCACGCGTGGCTGAGATCCCGGCATCTTATCTGTCCATCCCATCTAAATAAGCACAGCACCTAGGGCAGGGGTGGGCAAACTTTCTGACTCGAGGGCCACAATGGGTTCTTAAACTGGACCGGAGGCCGGGACAAAAGCATGGATGGAGGGTTTGTGTGAACTAATATAAATTCAAAGTAAACATCATTACATAAAAGGGTACGGTCTTTTTTCTTTTTTTAGTTTTATTCATTTCAAGCAGGCCGGATCCGGCCCGCGGGCCGTAGTTTGCCCACGGCTGACCTAGGGGCGCAGGGATGAGAAAGCTAGATTTAGGGCAAGGAGATGAGGAGTGAGCACATGCACTGCCCTGCACTTCTCTCTCTCTCTCTCTCTCTCTCTCTCTCTCTCTCTCTCTCTCTCTCTCTCTCTCTCGGTCTGCTCACCCAGAGACGGATTGACTGGCATCCCTCAGTGAGGACAGTGCGAGTCTGTAACGTCAGTGTCACTCTGTGAAGAGAGGAGAGGGTGCAAAAAAAGAATGCCCATACATTACCCCCTTTCCTTACTTTTCTAGAGCAGATTTCTAAAAAAATGGTTCTTGTGACAGGAGATGTGGAAAGTGCCACTGTGGAGAATAGTATAGCAAATCTTCAAAAAATTAAAAATAGAATTACGATAGGATCCAGCAATTCCACTTTAGGATGTAGACCCCAAAAAATTGAAAGCAGGATTGCAAAGAGATATCTGTACACCCATGTTCATACAGCACTGTTCACAATAGCAAAATGTATAAGTAACCCAAGTGTCCACTACAGATGAATAAATAAGCAAAGTACAGTATATATACATACAATGGAATATTACTAGTATTTAGCCTTAAAAGGGAAGAAACACTGGCATAAGCTTCAACATGGATAAACCTTGATATTATGCTAAGAAAAATAAGCCATACACAAAAAATAGAAGGGTGGTTGCCAGGGGCTGGGGAATGGAGGAGGGCGGGGGGGTTGGGGGGAGGAGAATAAGGGCTATTGTTTAATGGATAGAGTTTCAGTTTTACAAGAAGAAAACAATTATGGGAATGGATGGTGGTGATAGCTGCACATTAGGAGTAAATTTAAAACCATGAATTATACAATTAAAAATGGCTATATACACTGTTTTTGACAATAAAAAATAAAAAAGAGGGAGTTCCCTCTGTCTGCCTGTCCCCACAATCTTGGGGGTGGTTTGTCATGTCCTCCCTTTCTTATGGCTCCAAGAGGAGTTGTTGAAATTTCAATCTCTTAGGACCCAATGATGACTTCCAAGCTCTCTACGTGTTGAACTGGAAATTGGAACTCCCTCTTTTTTTATTATCAAAAACAGTGTATATAGCCATTTTTAATTGTATAATTCATGGTTTTAAATACACTCCTGCCGAAACCGGTTTGGCTCAGTGGATAGAGCGTCGGCTTGCGGACTGAAAGGTCCCAGGTTCGTTTCCGGTCAAGGGCATGTACCTGGGTTGCGGGCGGATCCCCAATAGGGGGTGTGCAGGAGGCAGCTGATCGATGTTTCTCTCTCATCGATGTTTCTAACTCTCTATCTCTCTCCCTTCCTCTCTGTAAAAAATCAATAAAATATATTTAAAAAATAAATAAATAAATAAATAAATAAATACACTCCTAATGTTGTGCAGCTATCACCACCATCCATTTCCATAATTGTTTCCTTCTTGTAAAACTGAAACTCTATCCACATTTTATATAGCCCATTATGTCTAGGTATCAAGAAAAAATTAGAAGGCACACCAAAAGTCGAAAAACACAATTTGGTCTGGCTGGTGTGGCTCAGTGGTCAAGTGTCAACCCATGTACCAAGAGATCACCGGTTTGATTCCTGGTTTCAGGCTCGATCCCCAGTAGTAGGAGGGGAGGGTGCAGGAGGCAGCCAATCGATGATTCTCTCTCATCATACTGAAAGCCATTCGAGATACTGTTTAAGTTTGCTAATGCTTAGTTTTGCTCATAAGTTCCTAAGGACAGGGATTCAAGAGATTCTCTGCAGAGAAGAAAGATCTGCTTCAAGGTCATTTTTAGTCCTTGACTATTCAAAATGCAGCTGACAACTCACCGTAGACAACTCTCTCTCTCTCATGTTTCCACCTCCCTCTCCCTCTCCCTTCTTCTTTTCTAAAATCAATAAAAGAATATTTAAAAATAAAAAACACAACAATTTGAAGGGATAGAGCATCAGAACCAGATATGGCAAGGATGCTGCAATTATAAGGCCAGGAATTTAAATAACAATAATTACTATGTTAAGGGCTGTAATGGATAAAGTAGAAAATATGCAAAAACAGATGGGCAAGCAGTGTAAGCAGAAAAATGGAAATCCCAAGAAAGAACCAAAAAGAAATGCTAGAGATGAAAAACACTGTAATAGAAATGAAGAATGCCTTTGATGAGTTTATTTAGTAGATGACTGAAGAAAGAAAATCTGAGCTAGAGAACACATAAACAGAATCCCCCAAAACCAAAAAGCAAAGACAGTAAAGACTGAAAAAAAAGAAACAATATCCAAGGACTGTGGGAAAACCACAAAAAGTATAAAATACATGTAATGGAAATACCAGGAGAAGAAAAAAAAAAAAAAGGAGAAAGAAAACTGAAAAGCATATGAGGTAATAATGACTGAGAATTTCCCCAAATTAATGTCAGACACCAAACCACAGATCCAAGAAACTCAGAACACCAAACAGGACAGATGCCAACTATTTTGGAAAATTTTTTGAAACTATTTACAAAAGCTGAGTATGTTCATACCCTCATGACCCAGCACTGTCACTTTCACTCCTAAGAATACACAAAACAAAACAACACATATGCACCAAAAGATATGCAAAACAATATTTACAGCAACAATATTTTGTAATAGCCCAAAATGAAAAACAATCTAAAATTTCCATCAACCCAATGGATCAGATACACAAATTGAGATGTAGCCCGGCCAATGTGGCTCAGTGGTTGAGCACTGACCCATGATCCACAAGGTCACCAGATGGGTTCCCACTCAGGGCACATGCAGGCTCAATCCCCAGTGGGGGGCGTGCAGGAGGCAGCTGATCAAGTTTTTCTTTCTCTCTATTCCCTGCCCTTCCTCTCTCTCTAAAATCAAAAACATTTTTTAAAAAATTAAGGTGTAGTCATACAATACTAGCAACAAAAATGAGTGAACTACAAGCTACATAAAGTAACATCTATGACCATCATGAACATAATACACACAAAATAAATCAGACACACTAGGATAAACACATGGGTATGTTCTCTTTGTGATCAATTGACAAACAAATTTTGTGCAATTTTCAGAATGCTATACATCAGTTAAAAGTTTTCAATGCAAATCTGATAAATGCTGTCTTGAAGAAATGTTACTGTTTCTAATAGAGGTTACTTGCCTTACCAGTTTCCTCACATCCTTGCCTGAACTGAACTTACGTTTCCTTTAGGTCATGGGGTGCCTTGTCACTTTACATGTATATTTTAATTTCTCTTCTACGCTGAGTTGTCAGCTGCATTTTGAATAGTCAAGGACTAAAAATGACCTTGAAGCAGATCTTTCTTCCTCTGCAGAGAATCTCTTGAATTCCTGTCCTCAGGGACTTAGGAGCAAAACTAAGCATTAGCAAACTTAAACAGTATCTTGAATGGCTTTCAGTAGGATCCCTTGTGCAGAGTCACCAAGCAGGAGGCAGAAATAAGGGTTCCAGATCTGTGTGCTGGAAGGTAGTGCTAAGTGAAACAAAGAGAGTGCATTGCTAAGAGGTGTATTAGAAAATTAAAACATCTCAATGGTATATGGCCCAGGATGACTGTCCTTCAAACAGGTGTGGAAGAACATCACCTGGATTTAATTACCACAAAAGTTGTCATAACACATAGTCTGCAATCACAAGGAAGAATCATGGGAGCTTCGGAGGACATGGAGCCAACTGAGAACATGAAAGGCCAGACTGTGAATGATCACTGGCATAGGAGTGCAGTGATAGAAATGACAGAATTATTTAAATGCACCAATCAAGAGGCCACACACAATGACTGGGCTCCTCTGTAATAATACCATCCCATCATCACACCATCATAACAACAATAAGAAAACATAGCAACAGTGTCTGGAGGAGAATGGACTTCTGAACTTCCTGTCTTACTGGCTTGTGGGATTCAAGTATTACACATGGTAAATAACTGGCACACATTATTTGTGCTCCAACCTGTATAGACAGACCTCTGGTTTCACCCATAAATTGACTACTCTTCTCAGTGAAATAATGTTTTAAAAACATTTTTAATGCCCTAACCGATTTTGCTCAGTGGATAGAGCATCAGCCTGCGGACTGAAGGGTCCCAGGTTTGATTCCAGTCAAGGGCATGTACCTTGGTTGCGGGCACATCCCCAGTGGGGGGTGTGCAGGAGGCAGCTGATTGATGTTTCTCTCTCATTGATGTTTCTAACTCTCTATCCCTCTCCCTTCCTCTCTGTAAAAAGCCAATAAAATATATTAAAAAAAATTTTTTTTCAACATACATTATCTTCAAAACAGTCCTTTTAGATGAGCAGTCATGGCAAAGACTGCTATTTGTCCTCTAACATGAATTACTCTCTCTTCCTCAGTCACATAACTCAAAAATGTCAGGCTGCTCAAAATAAAGACTATAACCTGCTAATGTTTCATGTATTTTTGTTATTCAAAGTTTACCACAAAATGCATGCATATTTCCTTAGGCTTGAGCCTTATATAATTCTTCCCAGATGGATACTTACATGTTTTAAGCTGAATCGTTTTTCCAAGCATATTATTAATTCTTTACATCTTTCCTGTCATCACAGGCTTTCATAACACCTAGCGTCTTTTGAAAATTTAATCAAGATGCTATGTACATCCTCTCACAGCTCATTAAGATGTCAACATAACCATGCTGCTTATCAGCCCCTGTAGCAGAATCCTTTTATTTCATACTAGAGGCCCGTTGCAGGAAGATTCCTGCAAGAATAGGGCTTCCTGAGGCCGGAGCGAAGCAGAGAAGGGAGCGAAGCCCACCGAGGCAGGCTTCGCTTCCGTCTCCACCGCCTCGCTCCCTCCTACGTCCATCACCTCGCTCCCTCCCTTCTCCGCCACCCTGCTCCCTCCCTTCTCCGCTGCCTCGCTCCCTCCTACGTCCATCACCTCACTCCCTCCCTTCTCCGCCACCCTGCTCCCTCCCTTCTCTGCCGCCTCGCTCCCTCCCGTCTCCACTGCCTCGCTCCATCCTGTCTCCGCTGCCTCCCACCCTCCCTTGTCCGCTGCCTCGCTCCCTCCTGTCTCTGCCACCTCCCTCCCTCCCATGTCCGCTGCCTCGCTTGCTCCCTCCTCTGCCGTTTCCCTCCCGTGTCCGCTGCCTCAGCTCTGCTCCCATCTCCGCTGCCTCAGCTCCATTCCCTTCTCCACAGCTTCGCTCCCTTCTGCAGTGCTTGGCTTCCTTCTATGCTGTCTGCAGTCTTCAGTCTTTGCTCCGTGCCTGTGTATGCAAATTAACCGCCATCTTTGTTGGGTTAATTTGCATATCACTCTGATTGGCTGGTGGGCATAGTGGAGGGATGGTCAATTTGCATGTTTCTCTTTTATTAGTGTAGATTATTCTCAAGGAAGGTTCAGTTGACAATCTATTTTTATTGAGATTGGGCTGAATTTTTAAGTCAAACTGCAGGATTACACCAAATATTTATAAAAATACATATTTATAAAAATCAACTTTATTCTCTTTAAAAAATACAGAAGTAAAAATAAATTTGTCTGACAGAAGTCCCTTCTTTTCTCTCTCCTTCACTAAACCATTGTTTGCTGATAATAATCCCAACATACAAATTGCTTAATTTTTCTTGATCCCAATGAAATCTTAATTCTCGTTATTAAGTGTCATGAATTACCAGACAGCCTGCATGTGAATTAATCTAAGGTCTATTGATTTTCCTATCAGACCTCTGCTCCACACTCTGTCACCACACATATGCACTAATGGGATATATATTTCGACCACTACCTTTCCAACCAGTTCTGTACCTACTCTGAGCTTAGAGAATTTACTTCATTTTTTAAAAAATTTCTGTTACCACATTCTTATTCACCATCTCTTAACTTAAATATCAGAATTGTGGCAAACCAAGGTCAAACCTGCCTACAAAAAAGTCCCTAAATAGACACATACAGAAAAGTCCTAAATTCCTTTAATGGATAATACGTATCACACGCTCAGAAAAAGTTATCAATATATAAGCTGTACAATGATTTTCAAAAATCAGAGTCAAAAATGAGAGCTAAGTGACTTGCTGAGTGACAAAATTATTAATTTACATAACAGTACAGTGTTCTCTTTTAAGTGTTTCTCCTTTGTTTCAGATTCCGCAGATGGGCAAACAATGTCATGACTTGGAGGTAGGCAAAAGTTTCTTAAGACAGAAAATAATAACTATGAGTAAAATACTGGGAAATTAGATTGCTTCAAAATTAAAAATCCATGCTCATTAAAAGGCATCATTATAAAAATGAATAGGTAAGCCACAGACCAGAAAGAAAATAAGTGCAAAATACCTGTTTTACAAAGGATCAATATCCAAGATAAATAAAGAACTCCTACAACTTAATAATAAAAAGACAAATCCAATAAAATATGGGCAAAAGATCTGAAGAGACACTTTACAGAGGGCGATAAACAAATGGCCAATGTGCACACACAAAAAAAGTACTCTACATCATTAATCATCAGGAAAATGCAAGTCAAAAACCATAAAAATCACAATTACCCACTGAAAATGGACAAAATTAAAATGTTTGACAACCTTCCCCCACTACTCTCTTGGAGTCTTTCACAAGTGTAAAACTCAATTGTAATCAATTTGTGATTTGAGGTAGATTTTAATGAAATGGTGTTGGGCCTTAAAGGAGTAAACAAAAAATACATTCAAACAAAAAATACACCCATTCCATATATTTGGCTCCTGCAGCTTTTACCCTCAGCGAGGAAGAATGACTAATCTAAAAAGTCAGAATTTGGTATTAATTTGGCCACATTTTATTAGAATGTGAAATCACGGAGTTAAGCCAGCCAATGTTCTTGTCAGCTTTTTATCTCCTTTTAGGTAAGGAGACCTACCAGGTCTTGACTTTCTCAGGGCTACCAATAATAGGCTGTTAAGCCGGTCAAAAGGTCTCATTTATGCTACGTGTTGGGTAAGGAGTCTAACAATCTGCTTTGCAAATCTCGTCAAGTCTCTGGGCAGCAAGGTAGATTCAGGATGGGAGTTTCAGGCTTAAGCTCTGTTCTCCAATATAGCTTTCTCCTAAGATCCTTGAACTGAAGGTTTTAGGAAGCTTGCGTAGATTTTAAAAGTTTGTACCAAAGTCCAATTTGGACAGTAATTATTTAGTTCACACTCTATCAGTCAAAATACCTGATGAGTTCTGAATGGGTAACTCAAAAAAAACTTTTATTTTTTAAATCATAAAAATAATGTAAACTTCATTGGTGCTAAATAACTTATTTTAATAGCTTTGTCTTTAACACAGTGTATAACAAGATTCCTGTCATTTCAACTACAAACCCAAACTTTAAAACTAAGTCAACAATCAGTAACATGTTAATTTTGAAAAGTACAAGAGTATCAATGTAACAAAGAACTCATATTTTTAATGCCTTTTGTCACAATATTAAAAATAAACTTCTTAGTATACAAAAGCTATCAAAGGTCCTACCCCACACCCCAGAAACTTTTTTTAGCAAGTAAAAGTATAGTCCCTGCTGGTGTTTGTATTTGTTTAAAATGTTTTTAAACTTTTAATTTGAATGTGATTTGAGTACTTAGCCATCCAAAAATGTTGGATACATACTAATTCTTTGCAGGTAGGCAGGTTCATAGTCTGGATAGAAGAAATGTCAGTCACAGAATTTTAAAGTCATAACTGGACTTTTAAACTATAAAATAAAGCAAGAAAATCTAGAAGGAACCAGACATAATTTCATCAGTTTTCACTCAAGTGGACTACGATATGAGATTTTAGTTTCTGTTTCTTGGTTAGCTGGTTACTGCCAAAGGCACAAGGACCTCATAAGAGCTGAGCATTTTCGCATAAGGGTAATTATTTTTAATTTAAAATAAAATAATATATGTACATACATATTAAAATACAACATAAACACATACAAACTAGTCAGAGACATTTCAACTAGAAAACTAAAAAGTTCCCATTACAAAAGAGACATAAAAGGAAAATTTTTAAATTAAAATAATACTTTCTGTTGAATCATTAAGATGATACTACCATCAGTGTATTCAAACTAACTCAGATCAGATAGAATATGTGAAATTCTGAGAATAATTTCTCCTATAGTAAAAAACAAATGAGTTTTAAGGAGAGAGAAAAAATATTAGCTTCTCAACTGAAACTTACAAAGCAAAACATAGTATTAGTAATTTATTAAAAATCATACCCCTGATTTTCTTTTGAGAAGAAAGCAACGGTATAAACAAGGGCATGAAATAAACTTCGAAACTCATGCTAATACTCTGTTCTCACTGAAAAAAACTACTAGAAAAAAACGAATAAAAGTTCAGATATTTCCATATAAGGTGGGCGAAATATACAATGTTTATATCTGAGATATAAAGTAGTAATTTACTTTCTTTGCAATATAAAGTTGGTGAAGTTTACTTTTCCCAGTGTTCAAAATTTAACAGGAATTGTTTTTCGTATCTAGAAATTATAATGATAATGTGAAATAGAAGTTTAATTTTGCTAAACTAAAGCTCAAATAGATTTTAAAATATCTAAAGAAAACAAAAAGGATTTAATTTTTGTAATTTTGCAATGATAAGAGGTTCACTTTCTCTAACACTGAAAAAATCTAGCCTGCTTTTATCAATATAAAACTGTAAAATAACCACAATATTTTTATATAATTTAGAAGAACAATTTCACATGATACACTCATAACACTGGAGAATTACAATCCAGAAAGAGATAGTCTCCCTGAAATAGAAAGAAGTTCTTTCTTTTTGTCACCTCCATTCCTTATGTATAATCTTTATTTCACATCATTTACAATAGAAATATTTATCACAATCTGATAGATAAGAAATTTTTTTGCCTTCTAAAACTCATCAAGGAAATTTACTCAGTCTTCTTAGTGCCCTTCTTTTTAACTTTATCTGAAATAACAGCTGAAGACTTTGTGGTCGATGTGCTTATTTCACTTTTCTTTTCACATGGTAAGAACTGCTGCTGCCAGCCAAACAATATTCGACTTACTGTAGCCTCAAAAGGAGCAAAAGGCACAATAGGAGTCTCTGTAGTCATCATGATTATCTGGAAAAAAAGTTCAATTTTGAATTTAAATGTTTATTCTCAAACTAAAAGGGTTAAGTAATAAAAAAAAATAGAGAAAAATTCAAAATGTGTTCTTTTTTTATTGAGATGTAATCATCATATAAGATGCTAGCTTCAGGTATACAACATATGATTCCATTTATGTACATACTGGAAATAACAATTAGTCGAGTTAACATCCATCATCATAGTTACAAAAACATTATTTCTTGTGATGAAAATTTTTAAGATCTACTCTCTTAGCAACTTTCAAATATGCAATATAGTTTTATTAACTATAGTCACCATGCCCAATAACTTAATTTATAACTCGAAGTTTGTACCTTTTGACCCCCTTCAATTATTTGGCCCACCACCACACCCTGCCTCTGGCAACCACTAATCTCTCTTCTATCTATGAATTTGGTGTGTTTTCTTAGTTTTTAGATTCTATATGTAAATGAGATTAAACTGTATTTATCTTTCTCTGTCCTATTTCACCTAGCATAATGCCCTCAAGGTCCATGCATGTTGTCATAAATGGCAAGATTTCATTCCTTTTTATGGTTGAATATTTCATTGTATACATATTCATCATATAGCCTTCATTCATCTTTTGATGGCCACTTAGGTTGTTGTCATATTTTGGCTACTGTAAACAATGCTGCAATGAACATGGGGTTGGCATATACTTTTTTGTTGTTGTTGTTAAAATATATTTTTATTGATTTCAGAGAAGAAGGGAGAGGGAAAGAGAAACAGAAACATCAATGATGAGAGAAAATCATTGATCAGCTATCTCTTACACACCCTCCTGGGATCCAGCCTGAAACCTGGGCATGTGCCCTATCCGGGAATCAAACCGTCCTGACCTCCTGGCATTTTTGACTTAGCATTTTCGTTTTCTTCTGATAAATACCAGAAGTAAAATGTTAAATCATATAAATGTTTTATTTTTAATTTTCTGAGGAACTTCCACACTGTTATCCATAGTAACCAATTTACATTCCCACCAACAGTGAACAAGGTTCCCTTTTCTCCATATCCTCACCAAAACTTGTTATTTCTTGTCTTTTTTATAATAGCCATTCTAACAGGTGTGGGGTGAGATCTCGTTGTGATTTTGATTTGCATTTCCCTGGTATGATGTTGAGCGTCTTTTCATGTACCTGTCGGCCATGTGTATGTCTTCTTTGTAAAGAAAAATATCTATTTAGGTCCTTTGCCTAGCAAACAGCAACAGCTGGAATGCTAAAGAGTAGAGCAGAGACTTCAGCAGGCAGGCTGAAGGTCCAGGCTGGGCAAGGTGAAACTGCCCGGAGATGCACTTCAGGTTTACACTGAGACCCCAAAAGGGTCACATTCCAGAAGGCAAATCTGAACAGAACAGCACTAACAAGGACTAAACGTAGCCATCAAGAGGATTTAAATAATCTGTTTGTGCCTTACACCTGGCTGCTAGAAAAATGTTGAATGTAGTCCCTGCCTTCAAGGACCTTACAGACTAGTCAGAGACAAGCAAGTAAATCAGTAATTATAGAACAGTAAAGAGAAGTGCAGTAACAGAGGTTTGTCCAGAAACATTTAAGTGCAAGATATAGATTTGGAAGTCATTACCATACAAGTAGAAGGTAAAGACATGAATATGAATGTGCTCACATGGGGAGAATACAGTGAAAAAAAATCCAAATATAATGCTCACCTCCAAGTTTATTGGGTAATATCTAAGAAAAATTTCCTTATATTAAACTATTCTTTGGATTAAATACTTACAGTAAGAGCTGGCAAAATTATTGACTTCATGGACTGCAAATAAAAGATAAAGAATTCAGCTCTAGCCAGTTTGGCTCAGTGGATACAGTATCGGCTGTGGACTGAAGAGTCCTGGGTTCAATTCTGGTCAAGGGTACAGACCTTGGTTGCAGGCTTGATCCCCAGCCGTGGTCGAGGAGTGTGTGGGAGGCAACCAATCAATAAGTCTCACATTGATGTTTTTCTCTCTGTGTCTATCCCGCTCCCTTCCTCTCTCTCTAAAAATAAATGGAAAAATATCCTCAGGTAAGGATTAACAAAAAAATATAAAAGAATTCAGATAAAAACATTGGCCTACTGTCAGAAAAACAGCATTTTTTTAAAACAATATACAGAAGAGAAGAGGGCCAGGATCTAAAGTATTTCCTGAGAACGTGAACTATAGCAAGTATTTTTCAAATCGAGTGTTTTAATAGAAGCTCTACTCCCAGTAGAGTCATCACTCAGCCAAGAAGTATTGCCAACATCAGGAGTTATTGCTGAAACAGACTCAGGAGGTTCAAGGACGGGCTTCTGTGAATTTAGACTCTTATTAGGCCTTGATTCAGCAAGGTGATACAAATATAATAGTGAAAAATGGAACGAACCCTTACTCTTTTACAAATAAAATATAAAACAATCTTCTTATTTAGCAAACTATTAAAAGAAAAAGCCTATTACCTAAATTGAATAACATTTGACTTCAAGTGACAGCCTTATAATACTTATATATGGAAATGTAAAAGACTTAGAATATACAAAGAAACCCTGAAAAAGAACAAAGTTGGGAGTACTTATATCACTTATATCACTAAGGTCAAGACTTAACATAGTTATAGTTGTTAAGAAAGTTTGGTATCGGCTAAGGATAGACATATAAAGCAATGGAACAGCACAGAGTCCAGAATGAGACCCACACCAATTGTAAGAACAATTGACTTTCAACAAAGGTGCCAAGATAATTCAATGAGAGAAAGGATAGTCTTTTCAACCGATAGTGCTAAAACAACTTTATATTCATATGAAAAAAATAACCTGACCCTTACCTCCTGCCAATTATAAAACTTAATTTGAGATGGCACACAATGCAATAAACAGATCATGTATTATAGAAATGTATACTTGAAACCCTATATGATCCTATTAATAAATGTCACCCAATAAATTTAATAAAAATATTTTCAAAGAAATGGATCATAAACCTAAATGTAAAAACAAAAACAATAAAACTATAAGAAAAAAATGCGGGTGAAAAATCTTTACAACCTTGAGATATGGTAGAATATTTTAGCTAGGACACAAGAAAGCAGGACCATAAAAGGAAAATGATAAACTGAACCTCATCAAAATTAAAAACTTCAGCTCTTCTAATGACAATTCTAAGGAAATAAAAAAAGAAAGCCACAAACTGGGAGAAAAATAATGGCGCTATATATATATATATATATATATATATATATATATATATATATATATATATATATATCTCACAAAGGTCTGGTATCCTGAATATATAGAAAACTATTACAACTCAATAATAAGATAATCCAATTTTTTTAAGTGGGCAGAAGATTTGAACAGACACTGCCCCAAAGATGATAGATAAATGGTCAGTATGCACATGAAAAGATGCTCAACATCATTAGTCATCAGGAAAATGTAAATCAAAATAGCAATGAGCTGCCACATACACACTAAGATGACTTTAATGAAAAAGACAAGCATTGGCAAAGATGTGGTGAATTAGAACTCTCATATATTGCTGGTAGAAATGTAAAATGATAAAGCCACTTTGGTAAATTCCTCAAAGTTCCTCAAAAGATTAAACATACAATTACTATATGATCTAGTAATTCCATTCCTATATGATATACCCAAGAGAAATGTAACACATGTCCACATAAAAACTTGAACGTGAATGTTCATAGCTCATTTTCATATTGGCCAAAAAGTAAAAGAACCAAATAGCTATCAAATGATGGATAAATAAAATGTAGTATAATAAACCCTTGATTTTGCAGATCTCAATTTAAAGGACTTCAGATTTAACAGACAAAATTTCTGGTCCAAATGTCATAGGTGAAAATGCTTTTAACCAAGATTTGCTTATAATTAAATTAATAGGTTATTTTTTTGTTATTAATTCACTGTTATTTTTTAAAATATATTTTTATTGGTTTCAGAGAGGAAAGGAGAGGGAGAAATAGAAGCATCAATAATGAGAGAGAGGAAAACCAAGATGGCGGCATAGGTTGACGCCGGAGTTTGCTGCTTTGAACAACTACTTCAAAAGTGAAACCAAAAAACGGAAGGGACATCACCCAGAACCACAGGAACGCTGGCTGAGTGGAAGTCCTACAACTAGGAGGAAAGAGAAACGCACACGGACACTCAGAGGAGGCGCAGTGGTGAAGTCAAATTCTGAGGTGCGGAGTGCGCGGAGCGGGCTGGCGGCGGAGGGCGCGGTTGTTGTTTTCAATCGGCAGACTCTGAGCACCAGATCCCGGCGAGTCTTTAAGGACCCAGACTCAAACAGGAGAAGCGGGACTGTCTGGCTTTGGTCAGAGCGAGTGCAGCTTTCTCTCCGAGCTTTGCAGCGGGTGCTGGGACTCAGAGAGGCAGAGCCCCTGGGGACAGGACTGAGAGCCGCCATAACTGCTCTCTCCAGCCCACCCTGTTGATCCTGTGCTACCCGCCCCGCCCAAGCCCTGCACAGAGACATTTGCCGGATAGCCTCAGGCAAAGGCTAGATTAGCACCTCCCTAGAGGACAGAAGTTCTCTCACTGCTGACACAGCTGATTCTCATAGTCACTTGGCCCGGAGGTCAAACCCTCCCTGGAATTAGCTACAACAATCAAGATTTAACTATAAGACTTCGAACAAAGACCACTAGGGGGTGCACCAAGGAAGCATAACAAAATGCGGAGACAAAGAAACAGGACAAAATTGTCAATGGAAGATATAGAGTTCAGAACCACACTTTTAAGGTCTCTCAAGAACTGTTTAGAAGCTGCCGATAAACTTAATGAGATCTACACGAAAACTAATAAGACCCTCGATCTTATATTGGGGAACCAACTAGAAATTAAGCATACACGGACTGAAATAATGAATATTATACAGACGCCCGACAGCAGACCAGAGGAGCACAAGAATCAAGTCAATGATTTGAAATGCGAGGAAGCAAAAAACATCCAACCGGAAAAGCAAAATGAAAAAAGAATCCAAAAATGCGAGGATAGTGTAAGGAGCCTGTGGGACAGCTTCAAGCGTACCAACATCAGAATTATAGGGGTGCCAGAAGATGAGAGAGAGCAAGATATTGAAAACCTATTTGAAGAAATAATGACAGAAAACTTCCCCCACCTGGTGAAAGAAATGGACTTACAGGTCCAAGAAGCTCGGAGAACCCCAAACAAAAGGAATCCAAAGGGGACCACACCAAGACACATCATAATTAAAATGCCAAGAGCAAAAGATAAAGAGAGAATCTTAAAAACAGCAAGAGAAAGAAACTCAGTTACCTACAAGGGAATACCCATACGACTGTCAGCTGATTTCTCAACAGAAACTTTGCAGGCCAGAAGGGAGTGGCAAGAAATATTCAAAGTAATGAATACCAAGAACCTACAACCAAGATTACTTTATCCAGCAAAGCTATCATTCAGAACGGAAGGTCAGATAAAGAGCTTCACAGATAAGGAAAAGCTAAAGGAGTTCATCACCACCAAACCAGGATTATATGAAATGCTGAAAGGTATCCTTTAAGAAGAGGAAGAGGAAGAAAAAGGTAAAGATACAAATTATGAACAACAAATATGCATCTATCAACAAGTGAATCTAAGAATCAAGTGAATAAATAATCTGATGAACAGAATGAACTGTTGATTATAATAGAATCAGGGACATAGAAAGGGAATGGACTGACTATTCTTGGGGGGGAAAGGGGTGTGGGAGATGTGGGAAGAGACTGGACAAAAATCGTGCACCTATGGATGAGGACAGTGGGTGGGGAGTGAGGGCGGAGGGTGGGGCGGGAACTGGGAGGAGGGGAGTTATGGGGGAAAAAAAAAAGAGGAACAAATGTAATAATCTGAACAATAAAGATTTAATTAAAAAAAACACACACACACACAAAAAAAAATAATGAGAGAGAATCGTTGATTGGCTGCCTCCTGTATGCCCCACCCTGGGGATTGAGCCTGCAACACAGGCATATCCCCTGACCAGGGATCGAACCATGACCTCCTGGTTCATAGATTGACATTCAACCACTGAGCCACACTGGCCAGGTGATTCACTGTTATTTTAACAAATTTTAGCGTATAGGCCATATGTTTGAAAAAACACTGTAGTAATTTCACCGACATAAATATTACATATCTACAACCATAGTCTACATATTTAAATCCAAGAGTCACCTCTGGTAAACAATGTTTGAAAAATGATTAGCATATGATCACACCACATCACGCATACTATAATTGGTTCCGTTGTTGTGTGGCATGACTTTCTGCAGCAGTTTTAACTCGTGCCTGCAGGCTAATGTCCCCATGTACGCTAAGCCAAGCCCCAGCTGTGTTACTCACAGTGACTTGTGAATACATGCATTTACTAGACCTATTTGGTATAAATTTAAAATTACTGTAATATAAACAGAAAACTTTTCTGTGAAATGGAACTTTTCATACATACTTAATTTTAATTACACAAACATGTCCACATAAGTAAAAACAGGTAAACTAATTTGTCAATTTTTTAACATAAGCATTTGTTATTATAAAACAGACTTTTTCAGCTTTAAAGGACAACCCCTCACCTGAATCAGTCCATTATATCGAGATTTTACTGTATATCCACACACTGGAATATCATTTGGCAATAAAAAGGAATAACGTACTGATACATACAACACTGATGAACCTCAAAATCCTTATGCTAAGAGAAAAAAATCAGTCACAAGACCACATATTATAGTATCCCATTTACATAAAATATCCGAATAGGTAAATTTATAAACAGAAAGTAGATTAGTAGTTGCCTATAGCTGGGGGATTAAAGGAAAATGTGAAGTGACTGCTAAGGAGTATGAGGTTTCTTTTTGTGGTGATGAAAATGTTCTAATATCGATTGTGGTGATGGCTGTACAACTCTGTGACTATACTAAAAACCACTGAATTGTGTACTTTAAATGGATTAATTGTATGATATGTAAAATATATCCCAGTAGAGCTGTTACAAAGAAATACATACAGCCCCAAATTTGAGGACTGGAAGAGAAAGGCACAAGGCACATGTAAAGAGATGTTGCTTCAGATATCAAGTAATGCATTACCTGAATTACCACCACAGATAATCCCATTGCAGAGACCACTGAAGCAGGAATAAATGATCCATATAGTGGCTTGGTTCTTTCTAAGACATAAATGTATGTAATATATACTGCTTCCTTTTAAGAATCCTGTACATAAGTTTTAGCCAAAACTATCTAGGCTGAGAAACAGCTGTAAAATTTTTCTAGGCCTAAATAGTAAACTTATTTTAAAATCAATTGCCTAGCTTTGAATAGGAAACAATCCTATATAACAAAAGGCTAATAAGCAAATCGACCGAACGGCGGAACGACCGGTCGCTGTGACACGCACTGACCACCAGGAGGCAGATGCTCAACGCAGGACCTGCCCCCTAGTGGTCAGTGTGCTCCCACAGGGGGAGTGTCACTCAGCCAGAAGCCGGGTTCATGGCTGGCAAGCGCAGCGGCGGTGGTAGGAGCATCCCCTGCCTCCGCAGCAGTTGGACATCCCCCGAGGGCTCCCAGACTGCAAGAGGGTGCAGGCCAGGCTGAGGGGATCCCCTAACCCCCCCTTCCCAAGTGCATGAATTTCGTGCACCAGGCCTCTAGTATCTAATAATGGTAAGAATACCAATAATCAGAATTAGCCTCACGATATAGCTACAAATAGAATTCATATGATGTGTCAGACGCAGTAAGAGAATGGCATACGTCATCTCCAATCCTCTCAACAATGATACAATGAAAATGAGGAAATCAGGATTTAGAGACATTAAGTGACTTGCCTATTCAGGGATTAGAGCAGTGATGGTGAACCTTTTGAGCTCGGCATGTCAGCATTTTGAAAAACCCTAACTTAACTCTGGTACCGTGTCACATATAGAATTTTTGATATTTGCAACCATAGTAAAACAAAGACTTATATTTTTGATATTTATTTTATATATTTAAATGCCATTTAACAAAGAAAAATCAACCAAAAAAATGAGTTCATAGGTTCGCCATCACTAGTTTAGAGAGTAAAGTTAGGTGTGAACTTAAGACAATCTGTCTCAAAAAACTGTGATCTTATATCACACTATCTCCTATCTTCAAGAATGAATAAAGCTTTGAACCAGACAATAACAATAAAAGAGATTGACCACAAATGTCCTAATATAAAATTTCTGAATTTTAAAGTTCAAAAGAACCTCAGAGAACATCTACCCAAGTACCTCATTTTCCAAATGAGATGACACTGTCTCTGCAGTCTCTGATCAGCCTTGGCTATTTTCACTACTCTCTGGCCTCCAATATACTCTGAGGCTATCTGCAAGTCTTTCCTGGTAGCCTCAGCATAAATCAAATGAGAAATCAGGAGAGATAAGTTTCAGAAAGTCATGGATTTGCTGAATAAATTCCCCAAAGTTCATCATTTTAGACTGTAATAACAATAAAAAATAAATGTTCCTGTTACTTGCCTCATATGCAGAATTCTGATTACAGAGAATCTGTAATACTGATTTATTGCTACTTTGAACTCTTACCTTTGTGACCACAAGAAACATAGTGTAGAGGAACACAAGATCATGCCTTGATATTTGCAGGTGCTCAGTGTGCTGGAATGTGAAGATAATTGACCCCAGCAGGGTTACCTTGGCAGGGCTGAAAATAAAACACACTTTAAGTCAGTAAGTCATTAACTAAATATAGACCTATGTCTGTATTTCTCAAAGAGTACCCTACAAAATACTAATTTAACGAGTTACTAATAGATATAACACAAAATGAGCTCTGTGAAATGCTGTTATATAAAACTAAATACCTTTCTTCACAGCATAAAGTATCAGAGATTTTAGAATATTCATACATATTGTCACTCTCTGATAGAGTACAATTCTTTATGCAATATTTCTGGAACATATTTGACCACATAACACTTTCTCACGAAGGATCTGGAAATCCCATGTTTGTCAGCATAATTTGGGACAAGTAGATTAGTCCTGAAAAACCTTACAATGCTAAACAGGCTGCTTGGATGGAATGGGGTTAGGAAAAGAAAGCCCCAATTGGTAGAATTTTCTCATTTCCAGTGTGTAAATATTCCCATCACAACCAACTTCAGGCTGCTGTGTAAAGAGAAGAGATATACACAATTGGCTCTCATAAAACAGTATGAGCTTGCTCCAGCACATTACTTAGCTAACTCCAGCACAGAATATTTGCATTACCTAATATCTTAATAAATTAATGCTGAATAGTTCAAGTCTGTAAGATGTTAAGCTACAAATAAGAAGCACTACTTTGCCCTGACCGGACTGGCTCAGTGGATAGAGCGTCGACCTGCAGACTCAAGGGTCCCAGGTTCGATTCCGGTCAAGGGCATGTACCTTGGTTGTGGGCACATCCCCAGTGGGGAGTGTGCAGGAGGCAGCTGATTGATGTTTCTCTCTCATCGATGTTTCTGACTCTATTCCTCTCTGTAAAAAATCAATAAAATATATTTAAAAAAAAAAAAAAGAAGCACTACTTTAATGTATATGTTTGCCACATATTTAAAGTATATCTCAGTAACAGATCATTATCTAGCCCTTTATGGTGACAACTAGAAAAATATAAATAATAAACTTAGAATGTAAAAGCCCCTATCAGCCATTTTATGAAAAATTAGTTATTAATTTAATTATTACAAGCTAAGAATTGAGTTCAAAGCAGAGTTCGGTTTGGGCAACAGGGGTTTGGACTTTGCTTAACAATGACCCGGCAGCATTCCTGTTTTGGAAAAGTAGTCTCTAAACTTTTAAATGTGTATCCAGCCCTATTGGTAAAGAAAGTATTTAAGACACTCCCTAAAATATATTTATCAATTAATTTGTAAATTATATACATGTACAACTGTTATTATAAAATGTACACCAAATTGACATTTTAACAAGTTGAGATAAAAAACAAATGAAAGTAGGTTTGTCTTCATGTCATTTTGCTACTCTTTGTTTCTAATAATTTGGTGTCTGTACCACAGTGCCTCATCACAGGCATCCTCTAGTGCACACAAATTCCATTCTGGATTGGGTTCTCTTAAGAGCATATATCCAGAAGCAATGAATCTGAGGAAAAAAATATTGTAGGCAATAAATTGGAGCAGGAAATTGGAAAAGGGCTGGGATTTAGGAAAAAGTCAATGAGGGTGGTTAGGAAAGTCAGGAAGCATTTAGGAAATTCTTATAGTAGTTTCCTGTGAAACTAGTAAATAAGCTATCTGCTTCCAAAATACAGTGGTGGAATAGGCATAGAATAACAGTTACAGGCATTCTCATTCCAAAAGAGAACAAAAAACAGAAGAATAAAGTGGTCACTGGTCCTACACAAGTTCAAAATCTAGAGGGCAAATTCCATTAGGTTATGAGGCCTGAGAACAATCCTCTATGTGGCTTGAAGCTGTGTCCTCTGAGTCTGCAGTTCTAACCTCTGCACTCAGGGCTCTGGCCTTTACACCTGACTCCAGCCTGTGTGCCTGGCCTCAGACCTCTAGGCTCACAGCTCTCACCTTAAAATAATTCATCCTTTTCCTTGAAGGGTAGCACATGTTTGAAGCTGAGCAGTTTTGTCAGCTTGTTTCCTGCCTGTAGAACTTTTTAGGAGTCTGACAGCCTTCTTTTATTTCATCTTATCTCTGTCCCTTTCAGTCCAAGCTGGCAATGTTTCTGCTGAAATAACATTTTCAAAGACCTTATGGGTCTCCTGTGTCTGACACAGGAATCCATGCCATTAGTCAAAATGGTCCTTCACAAATCCCATCTCTGGTCCTGGTTTCTCTTGTGATAGCTCAATGGATCCATGTGTCCCATGCCTAATCTCTTCTAACACTAGCAAAAATCGTCCAGCAACACCCTTGACTTTCTCTCCTCAGCAGGCTTTCCTAAGAGCAAGTCTACTAATTTTATCATCTTTTCCAGTCTGGATTGGCTGAGAATTTCCTAAATCATCAAGTCTTGGTTTCTTTATTTAGCAGTTATTCCCTCAAGTCAAATCTTTCCTCTCACACTTCATTATAAGCAGCAAGGAAAACCTAGTCCAGAACTTCAAAAATTTGCTTCTACATGTCCTCAGCTAACTAACCAAGTTCATTGCTTACATGTTATGCTTTCCACAATTCAGCTAAGTTTTCTGCCACTATATATGGTAACTGTATCATTTCTCCAGTTTCTAATATCATGTTCCCCATTTCCTTCAGAGCCCTCACCAGCACCTCTAACATTCATATTTCTACCAACATTCTGTTTATGACAATGTATGTATTCTCTAAGACCAAATAGACTTTCTCTGCTATGCAAAAGTATTTGGTGATATATATATGAAAACTTAAGTATATGCACACAATCACAAAATATCATAATGGACAAAAATATCATAATTGCCTGACAAATTGTCAATCATTTCATTCATCTAATATTTATTGTCTACTATATGGTAGATGCTTGGGATACAAAAGAAAAAAAAAAATCCCTGTCCTTGGCATCTTGTATTTTTTGTAGGAAGTGGGGTGGGGAGGTGAAGCCAAGGGGAGAGAAGAATAAACACAATAAGTAAGTGGTAGAATATGATAAATGCTGTGTGAAAAAAAAGAATAATAGAGGGATATGCTCCCATTTTAAGCAGGGTAGTCCTCACTGAGGTGAGCTTTGAGAAAATACTTTGAACAAAGTAGATAGGGAGGTAGCAACCTGAGAAAAAAATTCTAGGCAAAGAGAAAAGCTAGTGTAAACCAGACCACACCAGGCTTTTTCAAGAACAGAGTGTAGTAAACAAGGGAGAGAAGAATAAGAGATAAAGTCAAAGCAAATTGGGTGTGGGGGACAGACAGATCTTAGAGGGCCTCATAGGCCATTTCAGGGAGTAACTGCAAGGTTATGAACAGAGGAGAAACATAATTTGATTTTGGTTTTAAAGCCCCAAGAAATGGCTTATAAAAGTACTTCAAGGCATGCACTCAAAATGAGAAAAATTTCCCCTTAATTACACTAATGCCTTATTTATAACTTATCATCATCCAAAGCCTTCTTTGTTCTATTTCTGAACTGCCTCAATTCAAGCTTTAAGGAGTACTTTCCAAGTTAAATATCCTGGAATTGGTTGGTTCTCAAACATACCTCACCACCCATACTGCTTCTCCACTTTCATTTTTAATCCATTCTAATGAGTTTATTTTCATACGAAGTCTTGCCTTGTCTTGCTTATTATGGCCACTATTCCCTAAACCTTTTCCTTCCTGAATTGTGGGAACAGAAACTGTACTTCTGTTTCATTTTCAGGTACATTAGGGATACATTTTTGACTTATTTAATACTGGGTCAGTGTCATTAAAGAATATCTAACAATTAGATTTTCTTAAGTGGAAACAAAAGGTAGTATGCGTCCAAGTATAGAGTAGGTTATTTCCTCTAATCTTTTTCTTATTGTTATGTACAATTAAACTCAACTTTCATTTTTAAAGCAACTACCAGGGCTTTATGACAACGCTTTGATTTGTTCTCTTAAATTTGACATTTTACTAACAGAACTATGTAAATTTGAAATCTGGGTGATTTCATTAATGAAAATACCAAGAGCCTGCAACTGATTCATTTCCATTTAGAGAAGTCTGTGCCTATGTAATTCTCTCTCCATAAATTCATACTCCTCTCACAATTCTATAACAATCTAGAAATTTTGTTTTATTTTATTTCCTAAAAAAAGGAACCCACAAATAAATGAATCAATATATACTTTTAAAACTACATTTGAGAGAGCAGTCTTTTTGAAAGACTAAAGTTTCCTGGTTTTCTTCCCATTATCATCACTATTTATTTTTTTTACCTATATTTCATTCATATCTAGAATCCATAAAATATTTTTTAAAATAAATTTGGTGGGATCTAAGGTTAAAAAGCCAGATTCTCAGTATAGTTTATACCAACTCACTAGGACATCTTCATCCATTCATCCGCTTGTGGTTTCCAATCTCCTTTTACCAATAGCTCAAAATTTGTGATAATGCTACCACCTGCACCTAAAAATAAGAAAATAAAACAAGAATATTTAGCCAAATTTTCTAAAGGAATATTTAAAACAAAGCCATAATTTTACTTCCTGACTTAAAATCCCGAGAGGATCCCCAAAATATAATTTTGGGGAAGAAAAAAGTTGCCTTGTACATTAATGGTACTGACACTATTGCAATTCTTCTTCCCTTTCAGCATATGGCAACTGTCTATTGTCCAATAATTAAATTAAATTTGGGTCCTTATGCACAGAGATGTGGCTAGAGGTTTGTTTCAGACCTGAAAAATAAAATCCTCTGTTTTACTATTTCCTTCCCTGATATTAGTTTTAGGTGAAATACACTATAATAGGAGATTGGAGAAATTTGTTCAATTCCTACATACAAAAGAACTCAACAATAAAGGTAAATAATGCAAAGTAAACATGAACCCATAATCAATCATATTTCCCATTTCCATTTATTCAGAATTTTAAAAAACACACAATTTTTTTTTACATGCAGCACATAATTTCTTATGTAAACTTGGTTTATGTATGATGGCACTACACCTTAATTAATTATGAATCCCTCCAGTTCTGGGGCTGCTAATGAAACCAATCATAAAAATTTTATATTGTAAGACAGTTGGGCTCAAAATAATGGCTGATGGCTATACTAGTGAAAAGTGCTAGTTTTGAATTAACTTTAGTAGCCATCCTCCAAAAAGACATTATTAAAGTACTAGTATATGGTCCCCATTAATATAACTAGAGAACTGTTCAGTAGTTGTAGTACACCAATAACAATATTTATGAACATATACTGTTAATATTACCTCGGGCCCATCCAATAGCTATCATGACTATCCAGCCATTTTTGTAATGGCTATTAGCATGTGTGACTCCACCTACTATTTTCCAAGTTCTGGTCACTTCCTTCATTCCTGCAGCCAAGAGTTGAACAGGTAGGAAAGAATAGCCCTGGGAAACTAGGTCACATGGGCAAAAAAAACCAATATACCTGAAATTAAAATTTAAATATTTTTATAAATGGAATCAGAACAGAAATAACAATACAGCTTGTCAGCAATAACAATTTGGCAAAACACAACAAACATAAATATAAATTCCGTATAAACATGGAATTTTACTTCAAGAAGACTACAGATTGAGTAGAATAAATTTTTTTTAAATCCCATGAAATACATATAATAATCTGCCAAAAAGCCATGGTCTGAGGGAAATTTCATCTTGTTTAAACTTCTGAATACTCTATATATGGAAAAAGTATTTACTGAGTTCCTAATTTGTGCCTGTACTCTTCTAGAAGCTAAGTACTAAATCCACTGAAAAAAATAAAGCAAATTTATAATCACTTTAGGGTAAGGGCTCCTCTAGGTAGAGTGCCTTTTTCTCTAGAAAAGCTGAGCAAGGACTGCATTTCAACACCCTAACACCTTCACCTGTGCCCCTTTGTACAGTACATAAACTGCATCCTATACAAAGAAAGGTCATAGCTCTCAAGGAGACAGATGTGTATTAAGGAAAAACATGTTTTCATAGAGCTGAAAGAATATGAAGCTTGTTCAATTCAGTTGAGTAAGATTAAGTTTTAACCAATTAAATTGTGATACTAGTTTAAGATAATTCACTCCTCCTCAGGTGAATTATTTTTTGAAGCTTCATTTGTTCTAAGCATCTATCTGTTCAAACAGTTTAGCAGTAGTGTTAAATTGGAAAACTCTACATTTCTCCCCCCATTCCTAAAAATACTCTCTAGCTGACAATTTTGTGCTTAAAGCAGAACGTATCTTCTTTCTAACAGAGTGGTATGGAATACACTGTATGAAAGAAGTATTATATTTCTTAAAAAAGAAGTTGATAATATTATTGCAATTCATGATTCATAAAGTAAGAATTCCCAAAACTATGCATGGAATATGAAATCCATTTGCCAAAATACTGCTTCAGAGACCCTATACAAGATGCTATGGTTTGTTCAGCCTGAGGCATTCTTTCTTCTTTATCTCCACCTATCAATTTCTTCTAATTCTTCAAGGTCCCACTCAAATACTAGTAGTACCATATACACTGACTCTGGGAGTTTTGTTTTATTCTCAGTTCAAACTAAATTCTAATGGCTCTGAACAACTAAAACAATTGGTTCCTATACCTAAACATAGACCCCTCTTAATACATTTTCCTTTATAATACACAGGGTGGGGCAAATGTAGGTTTACAGTTGTTCGTATAGAAAATAATACAATAATCTATATATAAAGCCTAAGCGACTGAACGACCGGTCGACCGGTTCCTATGACGCACTCTGACCACCAGGGGCAGACGCTCAACACCAGGACTGGGCTCCCTCCTGTCTGGATCAGGCCAAAAACCGCTATCTGGCATCCCCCTAGGGGTCCCAAATTGCGAGAGGGCGCAGGCCAGGCCGAGGGACCCCACCATTGCACAAATCCATGCACTGGGCCTCTAGCTATTAAATAATAATACAAGAATAGCCGAAACCGGTTTGGCTCAGTGGATAGAGCGTCGGCCTGCGGACTGAAAGGTCCCAGGTTCGATTCCGGTCAAGGGCATGTACCTGGGTTGCGGGCACATCCCCAGTGGGAGATGTGCAGGAGGCAGCTGATCGATGTTTCTCTCTCATCGATGTTTCTAACTCTCTGTCTCTCTCCCTTCTTCTCTGTGAAAAATCAATAAAATATATTAAAAAAAATAATACAAGAATAAACTCTGCATTTTGTGTACTCACAGCTGTAAACCTCCTTTTGCTATACCCTGTATAAGGCTGCAATTCTCATTATAACAGACTTTAGATGGCAGGAATAATTCATCTTGTTATCCCCTCACCTAAAATTCAGCACAATGAAAAGTAGTCCTGAATTAAATCACTTATTAGCAGTTAATCTTCAGGCAAAATACAAAATAAATCAAATCAAAGAGTAAGTTGATAATTAAAAAGTTTGAGAGAAAGGAATAACTACCTGAGATAGTAAAAATCTTTTTGAAAATAACTGGTATGTTTTAAAAATTTTACATGTTCATATAATATTTTGAAAGTCTCTATACACTTCTCTCTTTAAATATAGAACACATTTCTAAGAAGTTAGATATTGGGGGGGGGGGATGAGTTATACTTAAATAAGCAATTTTAAAATGTACTTTTAAATAAAATTAAAATATTTTGGTATCCACTGTAGACCAGATTAAGAAAGGGGGATTTGGTTTCTAAAGTAAAACATTCAAACAAACAACAAAAACAAAAATACAAATGACCCCACTTTCATTCTCTACAGAGACTATATTCAACAAATTAGAAACCTTATTACAAGAGCAATCTTGGACTTTTTATATTCAACTATGTAACATTATGACATACAATCCAAAATTTGTAATTATTGCTATTTTTTTAAATATATTTTTATTGATTAAGATATTACATATGTGTCCTTGTCCCCACGTTACCCTCTACCCCCCCCCCCCCGCTCGTGCCCTCACCCCCCCGTTGTCCGTGTCCATTGGTTAGGCCTATATGCTTGCATGTAAGTCCTTTGGTTGATCTTTCCCCCTTTCCCCCACCCTCCTCTACCCTCCCTCCAAAGCCCGACAGTCCAATCAATGCCTCTCCGTCTCTGGATCAGTCCTTGTTCATCAGTTTATGTTGTTCATTATATTCCACAAATGAGTGAGATCATGTGGTATTTATCCGCTCTCCAGTTCCATCCATGCTGTGGCAAATGGTAAGAGTTCCTTTTTCTTCTTCCTCTTCTTAAAGAATACCTTTCAGCATTTCATATAATGCTGGTTTGGTGGTGATGAACTCCTTTAGCTTTTTCTTATCCGTGAAGCTCTTTATCTGACCTTCTATTCTGAATGATAGCTTTGCTGGATAAAGTAATCTTGGTTGCAGGTTCCTGCTATTCATCACTTTGAATATTTCTTGCCACTCTCTTCTGGCCTGGATGGTTTCTGTTGAGAAATCAGCTGACAGTTGAATGGGTACTCCCTTGTAGGTAACTGACTGTCTTTCTCTTGCTGCTTTTAAGATTCTCTCTTTATCTTTTGCTCTTGGCATTTTAATTATGATGTGTCTTGGTGTGGTCCTCTTTGGATTCCTTTTGTTTGGGGTTCTCTGAGCTTCCTGGACTTGTAAGTCCATTTCTTTCACCAGGTAGGGGAAGTTTTCTGTCATTATTTCTTCAAAAAGGTTTTCAATATCTTGCCCTCTCTCTCCTTCTGGTACCCCTATAATTCTGATGTTGGTACGCTTGAAGCTGTCCCAGAGGCTCCTTACACTATCTTCATATTTTTTGAATCTCTTTTCTTTTTTCTTTTTCGGTTGGGTATTTTTTGTTTCTTTGTATTTCAAATCTTTGACTTGATTCTTGGGATCCTCTTGTCTGCTGTTGGATCTCTGTAAATTATTCTTTATTTCAGTCAGTGTATGCTTAATTTCTAGTTGGTCCTTTTTCATGTCCTCCATGGTCTCACTATACTTATTGAGGGACTCATTAAATTTATCCGCGGTTTCCATAAAATTCTTGAAAAACCTTATAAACGTGGCCTTGAACTCTATATCCAGTCGTTTGCTTTCCTCCGTTTCTGCCATTTGTGACCTGTTTCTTTGTCTCCGCATTTTGGCTGCTTCCCTGTGTTGATAGAATGGCTTTGTGTGCTAGGTGTCCTGTAGGGCCCAGTGGCTCAGCCTCCCCAGTTACCTGAGGTGGACACTCTTGGTGCACCCCCTTATGGGCTTTGTGCACAGTCTTGTTGTAGCTATGCCTTGGTTGTTGTAGGCTCACTGGGAGGAATTGACCTCCAGGCCAATTGGCTGTGAGAATCAGCTGTGTCTATGGTGGGAGAACTTCTGTGCTGAAGACACCCTTCTGGGGCAAGACTTGCTTCAGTGGGGCTTTGGTGCTCACTGAGACTGCACCCTGAGTGTGTCCCTTATGGATCTGAGGAGTTGTGATCTGGATGGTCCCCCTCTGACCACTGGGTACAGTGGCTCTTGGATCTAAGGATGTGCTAATTTAGCCTCTGCCTGAGGTTACACAGCAGGAACTATGAAGAGAACTGCAGATTCCCCTTCCTTTTTTTGGAGTTTGGAAGTGCCCTGATGATGCTCAGCTGTGTAGCAATGCAAGCCGCTGTGGGGCCTTGGGCCTTCTCTTGGAAGCTCTGGGTCTATCTGGCCCGGCTGCGGTTAGGTAATTACAGGTTGCAAATGGCTGGGGCATTCATATGCAAAAGCCTCTGCTGCAGCCTGGGTGGGGTGGGGTCTCAAGGAATCAAAGGGCGGAGGAAGCAGCTATGGCGGAGCCTCAGCCCCACCCTAAGGAGTCTGTCCCAGCAATGGCTGCAAGCACCTCTGAGGGAAAGCTGCCCTCAAGCTCCCCCGCTGCCAGAGAGACCAGTTTCTCCCCGTATGAGTCCTGGGTCCCCAGAGACTTCCCGGAGCCAAATTTCAGAGCCGTGGGGAGCTTGTATCTCCCTCCAGATTCAAAAAGACAGCCGCGTCCTCAGGTGCCAGACCCTTTCCGCGCGCGCGAGCCCCCGTACCTCTGCACTCCACCTCCGCAGCTCCTCTGGCTCTCAGTGTGCTTTTCTCTCCTTCTAGTTGTAGAATTTACACTCAGCCAGCTCTCCTGTAGTTCTGGATGAGTCCGGCTTGTGTTTCTGATGCATTTATCAATTGTTGTGGGAAGCAGCAATTTCCCGGTGTTTATCTATGCCGCCATCTTAGTTTCTCTATCAAACATTTTTCAATTATTGCTATTTTTAATAAATAAGTCTTTATTCCATTTAATCATGTATCTCTAAAGTATACCTATAATAAGCTAACATTTAAAACAAAAAATAGTTCTTATTTCAAGTGTTAAGTAGTCACAGGGCAAAAGAACAATTGTTTATTGTGCTCAGTACACTTAGAAGTAAACATATCAGACTAATGATTCATTAAACAACCATTCCTGCTCTATAACACAAGTTAGCTTTTTAAAATTTCTTTAACGAAACACTCAACCAATACTCATTAAGCAATCATTATGTCCCTCCTTCTGTAAAAATGATCATTTCACCTTTAACTAAAATTGTCACATCTAAAAAACTTTTAACTTGTAAAGTGCCTATAGAAAACATATCAGAAAAGAAATGGAACATATAGAATAAGAAATGGAAAAAAAGGGCAACTGATTTCTCATCCTTTTTTTTCTCATCCACTTTTAAATCATTTCAATTAATGACGAGGAAAAAATGACCAAGAATAGTGCTAAGCAATAGAAGTTAATCTAAAACAGGATACAAACAGAATGCTAAGCCACTGACAAATGAAAGCTAAACCAATTTAAGTAAAGATTAAAATAGAAATTAGGTTAATACCAACAGCTGAGAAGAGAGAAGCTTCCCATGGTTAGCCACTAAGAACTCTTTTTTCATTCTACTATTAATTCCATTCCTCTATAAAGATAGTATTACTTAGCCCTAACCGGTTTGGCTCAGTGGATAGAGCGTCAGCCTGCGGACTCAAAGGTCCCAGGTCCAATTCTGGTCAAGGCCATGTACCTTGGTTGCGGGCACATCCCCAGTAGGGAGTGTGCAGGAGGCAGCTGATCGATGTTTCTCTCTCATCGATGTTTCTAACTCTCTACCCCTCGCCCTTCCTCTCTGTAAAAAAATCAATAAAATATATTTAAAAAAATATAGTATTACTTAACCAAGCCAAAACAGAGCTATAAACTAAATACAGTTCATATTAGCACAATTGGACACCTTTGTTTCTGCTCTTATTACTCTAAAAAAATAAGAGCCTTATATGATTTGAAAAAGACTATTGCAGAATGAAAGACCTATAAAACTATATATTTTCTTGTATTTTTCCTCATAAAAATGCAGTTATGCAAATATGCAATATATAATAGATATTTGAAGTTTAAAGGAAACACACAGGGATACAAAAATCAATACACAGAAAAATTACAACATGTTTGTTTATTCCCCCCAGAAACAGTTTCAAAAGGAAAAATCCTATGAAAGTGTATACTGTCCTCCCAACAGTTGTTTCCCTTTGCCAGTAGATGGTGCTAAGCTCCAGATGTGAGCACCATGAGCTATTTCACTAAAAAAAGATGACCTTTCCAATAAGTGCATTCACAGAATCCCTTAGTTTAACTTGCTAGAGTTTCAAGTACATTCCAAACATCACTCTCTCTCTCAAATTAAAATCAAATGAACAAAGATTATATGTTCTCAACATGAAAACCTTACAAACTAGTGAAATATAATGTCTTTATGCATGTATCATGTTTTATAATTAAGGGTCTGTGAGAACAGAGATAATACTTGTATTTCCAGAATCCAAAACAATCTACTACATAAGCACAGACGAAAGGACTAGATACCCTACGTTTTGAATCCTGCCTCCTTGGGCAAGTTATTTAACCCTTTTTGCCTCACCTTAGCCTTAAATGAGAATAAAATAGTACCTATCTTATTATAGGGTTCTTATGAGGTTTACGAGAGATAATATATGTAAAACACATAAAAAACTGTCTGTGACATAGTAAATATACATCAATGGTTGCTATTGTTGTTTTGTAATGACCGACAAAACTAGAATTGCTAAAATGCTCACCAGCAGAAGAATAAATAAAATATAGATATTAATATAATAAATTATGTAGCAGTGAGAGGGAATGTACTATAGCTACATTCAAAATACAGATTAATCTTAGTAGCATAATGTTCAGTGAAGAAAACAATCCCAGAGAACTATATACAGTCATGTGTCACTTAACAGTGGGAATATGTTCTGAGAAATGTGTCGTTAGGCAATTCTGTTGTGCGAACATCATAGAGTGCACTTACAGGGGACATCAAAACTAATGACAAGGTTCTGGGAAGATGGTAACAGCGGTAGCAGCATAGATTTTGATCTCTTCAACTCTCCACATGAAAACAGACAAGGTATCTAGACAACAAAGCCAAAATCCCATCCACAACACCTAAAACAAACTATGAGACAAGATACCCTTTCAAATCCCAAAAATGCAGAGACAATTCACCAACACCCACAAGACCTGCACTGCCTGACAGGAAAAACAAAACAATAAGGTGGCAACTAATGAACTTAATAACAACTCCAAAATACCTAATATGTAGTCACTGCAAAGCATATCAGGCCAATGAGGAAAACATTGACAGTAGCTGAAATGAGGAGGGATTCTGGCACCTCTAATACTGCGTGAGACAAAGGTCCATGATAAGAAGGTCTGAAAAGAGGTTTAATCACCATGAACTTTCAAAACTGATCCACCCAGACTATACTCTAGAACAAGTCCCACACTGAGAAGAAACTACTGGTGTAAAATCAAAACTGAGTAGAGTAGAACAACAGAGAAAGAGGAGACCCAGACCAAATGGGGAATGAGAAAAGACCTAGGAAATCTCAGAATTCAGGCCAACCTCTTTAGAACACTGGATAAAAGCAACAGAGGCAGAGCTCTACGAAGTCAGAAAAACCTTCCTGAATTCCACCTCATGCTAACAGTTAAATAAACCTAATTACCCATAGAAGTGACCAACAGAAAAGGATCAAGGTAAAATCCCATACAATTGTACTATACGAAAAAAAAGCAAAATAAATCCCTACAGACAATAAATCCCTACAGAAATCACTCAGGAAAATATGTCCATAAAACATATCAAAACTGCAACCTACTATTTTAAAACAAGCAAAAGACATTATGAAAGTGGTAACAATACATAGAAAAACAACATACATCACAATTAGAAAAACTGAGAACAGAAGATAAAATACTCATGAAGTAAGAAACAAAATCATTTCACAAATGAAGACTAAACTGGAAAAAAAAGAAAAAGAAAAATATAACAGTGTCTTCAAAACACAAAATACAAAAAGGGAAACATTTAAAAAAATTTTTTTGTCAAAATATGTTTTTATTGATTTCAGAGAGGAAGGGAGAGGGAGAGAGAGATAGAAACATCAATGATGAGAGAGAATCATTGATCGGCTGCCTCCTGCACGCCTCCTACTGGGGATCGAGTCTGCAACCCGGGCATGTGCCCTTGACTGGAATTGAACCTGGACCCGTCAGTCCACAGGCCGACACTCTATCCACTGAGCCAACCAGCTGGGGCAACATTTTAAATTTTAAGAAAAAAGGTTCACTAAAGAAAAGCAAAGGAGAGACAATATACCAATAATAGGAGTTCCTGAAGAAAAGGGAAGAGCACAAATACTAAAATAACTTTCTCAATTAAAAAACAAATGTGTAGCTACTAAAAAGACATATCACATACCTAAGAATACTAACCCAGAATAAATAATGCTAAGATGTATTTTGTTTAAATTTTTAGGCTTTGAATATATGCACCCCTTTGTTCACTGCAGCATTATTTACAATAGCCAAGATCTGGAAACAGCCCAAGTACCCATCAATAAGTGAGTGGGTAAAAAAGCTGTGGTACATTTACACATTGGAATACTACTCACCCATTAAAAAAGAGGAAATCTTACCTTTGCAACAGCATAGATGACCTGGAGTATATTATGCTAAAGGAAATAAGCCAGTCAGAGAAAGACAAATACCATATGATTTTATTTACATGGGGATCTAATGAACAAAATAAAAAGCAAAATAGAAACAGACTCACAGATACAGAGAACAGACTTGTAGCTGTCAGAGGGAAGAAGAAAGGGGGATTGGGTGAAAAAAGTGAAGGGATTAAGAAAAAAAAACACAAAAAAACCTCATAGACAGACAACAATATGATGATTGCCAGAGGGCAAGGGGGCAGAAGAAGATGAGGGTAAAGGGGGAATAAATGGTAATGGAAGGAAATGACTTGGGGTGGTGAATACGACATATAATTTTATTAACTGATGTCACCCTAATAAATTTAATTAAAATATTATTAGACTTTACTGAGGGGGGATCTTTTGGGCATCTAGAAAAAAAAGCATGTGACTTATGAGGGAAATAAAATTAAATGATCATCAGATTTTTCAAGAAAAAAGAGTAACATTTAAAGTATTCAAAGATAGAAAGTGTGGTCCAATTACTTTTATCCAGTAAAATTCATTTTCAAGTACAAAAGACACTAACTTATGAATAGGTGAGAATTCAGGGACTACTGTTCTTGACGAATTAACTAGAGAATAACCTTTAGACAACCAAAGTTACTAGAGAGACAAAGACATACTAAGTGTACCAGTTAATAATGCAGATTTTTTTCAATAGATGGAGTTACACATATGTTGATATATATGCGATTTGATATGTATGCTATTTTTTTGTATTGACAGCAAGCTTCAAAACTTCATATGTCAAATTTGCTGAAGGTGTTAACATCATAGGTATTTTTATGCTTAAAAATGTCAAATTTCGTGCCAAAAAAAGAGCATTTGCGGGAAGTTTTAATTCATCACTTTATTTTAAAGAAAAGTGCGGCTGAATACTTCGGGAAGGTTATGGTGAACATGCTCCATCTCAAGACACTTGTGAACGCTGGTTTAAAGGCTTTAAAAGTGATGATTTCGATGTGAAAGACAAAGAACGTCCAGGTCAACCGAAAAAGTTTGAAGACCAACAATTACAAGCATTATTGGATGAAGATGCGTGTCAAACTCAAAAACAACTTGCAGAAAGATTAAGCATTGCTCAGCAAACAATTTCCATTTATTTACAAGCAATGGGAAAGATTCTAAAGGAAGGAAAATGGGTGCCACATCAACTGAATGAAAGACAAATGGCAAACCAAAAAGTCATCAGTAAAATGTTGTTTCAAAGGCACAAAAGAGCCTGGCCAGCGTGGCTTGGTGGTTGAGCGTCGACCTAGGAACTGGGAGGTCAGGGTTCGATTCCCGGTCAGGGCAAAGGCACAAAAGAAAGTCTTTTTTGCATCACATTGTGACTGACAATAAAAAGTGGATTTATTTTGAGAATCCCAAATGCACAAAATCATGGGTTGATCCAGGTCAACCATCAACATCGACTGCAAGGCCAAATCGCTTCGGAAAGAAGACAATGCTCTGCGATTGGTGGGATCAAGAAGGTGTGGTGTATTATGAGCTTCTAAAACCAGGTGAAACCATTAATACTGATCGCTACCAACAACAAATAATCAATTTGAAACACGCTTTGATCGTGAAAGGACCAGAATGTGCCAGAAGACAGAGCAAAGTAATTTTGCTTCATGATGACGCACCATCACACACTTCAAAACCAGTTAAAGACATGTTGAAAGATCTTGCCTGGGAAGTATTAACCCACCCACCGTATTCACCAGACCTTGTTCCTTCAGATTACCACTTGTTCCGATGGATGGCACACTCACTTTCTGAGCGGCACTTCAAAAATGTACAAAGAAGTGGAAAATTGAGTCTCTGAATGGTTTGCCTCAAAACAAGAAAAGTTCTATTGGTACGGTATCCACAAATTACCTGAAGGATGGGGGAAATGTGTAGCTAGCGATGGACATTACTTTGAGTAAAGCACTTTTGATGTTTCTCTTGAAATTATCATGTTTTCTTTGATTACAAAATCCACCATTATTAACTGGTACACCTAGTAAGGATTGGTGATAAGCATTAAATACACAGTTAGCTATGAAACTAAGACTAAATAAGGATTAAGAAGAGTATATAGCCCTGACCGCTTTGGCTCGGTGGATAGAGCGTCGGCCTGTGGACTGAGGGGTCCCAGGTTCGATTCCAGTCAGGGGCGTGTGCCTTGGTTGCGGGCACATCCCCAGTGGGGAATGTCCAGGAGGCAGCTGATCGATGTTTCTCTCTCATCGATGTTTCTAACTGTCCCTCTCCCTTCCTCTCTGTAAAAAAAATCAATAACATATATATATATATATAAAAAAAGAAGAGTATATCGTATGAAAAACTATAGTATGGTTGCTGGTTCAATTACCAGTCAGAGCACATGCCTGGGTTGCAGGCGTGATCCCCAGTAGAGGGCATGCAGGAGGCAGCCGATTGATGTTTCTGTCTCACATCAATGCTTCTCTCCCTTCTCTCCCTCTCCCCCCTCTCTCTCATAAAAAAAAAAAAAAAAAAAAATCATAGTCTAAATGCCGAGTTGAAGTCCAGATCCTGCCATATTCCAACTCTCTAAGTCTAAATTTTCTCTTATGTTAAGGGGGATAATAAAAGATCTGAGATTAACAAATAATTAAACACTATACTATTAATTCACTATATAAAAATGCATTTCTGCCCAGCTGGCATAGCTAAGTGGTTGAGCATTGACCTATGAACCAGGAGGTCACAGTTCTATTCCCGGTCGGGGCACATGCCCGGGGTTGCGGGCTTGATCCCCAGTGTGGGACGTGCAGGAGGCAGCCAATCAATGGTTCTCTCTTTCTCTCTCTCCCTCTCCCTTCCTTTCTGAAATCAATATAAAACATATATTTTTAAAATGCATTTCTTATTTTCTATGTGTAACGTACCTTTTAGTTTAAGCCAAGAGAGAATATTATTTTTAGAAAAACAAGTTTATTTAAGCAATCAACTAGCCAAGATCTAAAATTCCTTGCTACTCAAATACAGAAATCCCTTAACTAACAACATACAAAAATCCAATCCTTTAGCAATGTAGTTACTGAACCTACAACTGTACCTGCTACACTATCTATACATATATAAAAGCCTAAGCAACCATCACAACCAAATGGACAACCCAACAGGCTGCGTGGGGCGACCAGGCCAGCAGGGGGATCAGTGAGGGACGACCAAACGACCAAGCAGCAGGCTGCATGGGGCAACCAGGCCAGCAGAGGAGTCAGTGAGGGGCGACCAAACAACTGAGCAGCAGGCTGCGTGGGGCAACCAGGCCCACAGGGGGGTCAGTGAGGGGTGACCAAACAACCAAGCAGCAGGCTGCGTGGGACGACCAGGCCCACAAGGAGGGGGCCAGTGAGGGGCGACCAGGCTGGCAGAGGGGGGCAGTGAGGGGCAACCAGGTAGGCATGGGGGGCAGTAAGGGGCAACCAGGCTGGTGGGGGGGCAGCTAGGGGCAACCAGGCCGGTGGGGGAGGGGGCAGTTGGGGGAGACCAGGCCGGCGGGGGAGGCAGTAAGGGGTGATCAGGCCGGCGGGGGGGGGGGGGGAAGTTAGGGGCAACTAGGTTGGCGGGGGGGGGGGGGGGGCAGTTGGGAGTGACCAGGCCAGCAGAGGGGGCAGTAAAGGGTGACCAAGCCAGCACGGTGGGCAGTCAGGGGCGACCTGGCCTGCGGGGGGGGTGGCGGGGGGCAGTTGGGGGCGACTAGGCCAGCAGGGGGGGAGTTAGGGGCAATCAGGCAGGCAGGTGAACAGTTAGGAGCCAGTGGTCCCAGATTGTGAGAGGGATGTCCGAGGAGTCCCGGATTGGAGAGGGTGCAGGCTGGGCTGAGGGGACCCCCGCCTCCCTGCATGAATTTCGTGCACCGGGCCTCTAGTCCTATATAATAAAAGTGTAATATGCAAATAGACCTAACAGTCGCAGTGGAACAACCATCTGGATGACCATCTGGGACAACACTATGACACACACTGGTGCCAGGCCAGCCAAAGTGGATGCGATGCGATTGGTTGGGGGCCCAGCCATCGCCCCATGATCATGTCACAGAGGGAAGCCCAGGCCACCGGCCCGCAGGCTGTGGCGGGTGGGTGGGGCCTCCCTCTGCAAGGGAAGCCCGGGTCCCGGGTATCAGAGGGAAGCCGGTGCCGGCAGCGGGGGGCGGGGGGAAGGAAGGCCTAATCTTGCACAAATTTTGTGCATCAGGCCTCTAGTTAATAAAATAAAGTCCCTGCTCTGGTAGGCTATTATTCTAGTGGAGGAAGACAAACCAACATAAAAAGAAATGAACAGATAATATGTCGGGTAGTAATCAGTCTAAGAAGAAAAATAAAGGATGATGCGATAGTCATGAAAGAGGAGGTGCTATTTCATTCTGTCTGAAAAAAAGAAAATATGAAGCTTCTGGGGAATGTTAGCAAGAGAGAAAACAGCACGTGCTGCACAAAGGCACTGAATCTGATTTGTAAGAATCCAAAACAATTTCTACTCATATTTTTCTTCACTTCAAAACTAAATTCAAAACAAATCAATGTTAAATCAGATAAGGCTCCCAAAAATCCAGCAGAGTATGACTTTGGTATAGTTGGTCGCATTCTTGATTTTCTCCTGTGGTATGTCTATGTGTATGGGTTACGTTCATAAGATAAACTATTTGGGGCCAAATATTTGATGGTCTTTCATATTTGAAATGCTTCCACTAAAGATACATTAAGACAATGGTAACAATACTGCCTCTGGAAGAGAATAAGAGAGAAGAACGGTAAGAAAGAAACATACTTTGCACATAAAACCTTTGGGATTATTTGAGCTCCTTCCTTTGCATATTCATTAACTTTTCAATAACATAAAATATTTTTTTTTCATAAAATATTTTTAAAGAAAAAAATTTCATTTACGAATAATTTACAAAACAAGGTTTTAAATAACTAATAGTTCACCAAAAGGCAACTTACCAGATTGAAGATGCCAGTAATATATTAGTGGTGTTTGTAAGAAACCTCAATGGAGGCTCTGCAAGCAGTAAACAGGATAAAATTCCTCCACCAAAACAGTGGAGCATAGCAGTAAACCAACTTGAAATAGGATTCTTCCATGCCACCGCCACTGCTCCTGAAATAGTAAAGTAAAAATGATATGAGAGAGTTGTATATTAAATAACTCCCAAAATACCAGTAGCACTAAAGAAACAGCAACTTTCTAATTTCATAATTTTCAAAATGTATCACTACTCATGGGTATGACAATCACAATCATCATGAATATCTTTTGTTCTTTAAATCAAGACTAAAAACATTTGTTAAGACATGGGTGGTTTGGGCAACATTAAAATACTCTGTTCAGCCGTAACCGGTTTGGCTCAGTGGATAAAGCATCAGCCTGCAGACTGAAAAGTCCCAGGTTCGATTCTGGTCAAGGGCATGTACCTTGGTTGCGGGCACATCCCCAGTAGGGGTGTGCAGGAGGCAGCTGATTGATGTTTCTCTCTCATCGATGTTTCTAACGCTCTATCCTTCTCCCTTCCTCTCTGTAAAAAATCAATAAGATATATTTAAAAAAAAAACAACTCTGTTCAGGCTTATCGCCAGTTTCCTAGTAGCGTAAACAATATCCACACCTACTATTTCCTTTCATTCCCAACCCTACTGTAAGTACTCCCAGTTGATATGTCAAAAAGATATACAGGCAGTCCTCGAGCTACATCGGACTCGACGTGTGTCGTTTCATGGTTACGTCGCCATCTCCCATTTATTTATTAAAAAAAAAAGTTCCATCATTTTGATGTATGTACACATGTGCTTTATGTTTCTTATTTATTTACCACAAGTAAAGGTCAGGAATTGTTATCTTTTTAAAAAAATTTTTTTACTGTTCACTTTATTACTGCTGTGTAAGTGCTCCATGTGAGTGACGTAGGTGCTTATGTAGGTGGGTTCCAACTTACGGCGAAAATCACATTACATCATGCCATAGGAACGGATCTCTGATGTAACCTGAGGATCTACTGTATTAAGAAAAATGTGTAATCTTTTTTTTTTAAATATATTTTATTGATTTTCTTACAGAGAGGAAGGGAGAGAGATAGAGAGCTAGAAAGATCGATCAGCTGCCTCCTGCATATCTCCCACTGGGGATGTGCCCGCAACCCAGGTACATGCCCTCGACCGGAATCAAACCTGGGACCTTTCAGTCCGCAGGCCGACGCTCTATCCACTGAGCCAAACCGGTTTTGGCAAAAATGTGTAATCTTAAGTACTTTAAAAAAAAATGAAAGTCGAAATAAACTAAGCTTTCAACATGACAGGCTAGAAATAGAATAAAATAAACCCAAAGGCAAAAAGTTGATGAGGAACAGATATTTACATCATTCCAAAATGTCTCTGAATGCTGCAGCTAGGACTTTCAGCACTATCTATAATAATAAAAGGGTAAGATGCTAATTAGACTAGACGTCCTTCCGGACGTCATTCTGGACAAAGCCAGAGCAGGAGCGAAGCCTAGGTCCCAGGTGCCTGCAGGCGGCCAGAGGGAAGCCTGCCTGGGTCCCGGGTGCCTGCGGGCAGCCATAGGGAAGCCAGCCCAGGTCCCAGGTGCTAGAGGGAAGCCAGTGCCAGCAGCTGGGGGAAGCAAGGCCTACTCTTGCACGAATTTTGTGCACCAGGCATCTAGTGTTGAATAAGAGTGGTGAAAGTGAACAACCCTGTCTTGCTCTTCTTGATCTGAAGGGAAACACTTTTGGTTTTCCCCCACTGAGTATGCATTTGTCTTATATAATAGCCTTTATTATGTTAAGGTATGTTCCTCTCTATTCCCACTTTGCTGAGTTTTTTATCATAAACTAGAAGCCTGATGCACGAAATTTGTGCAAGGGGCTCGGCCACTCTAGCTGCAGCAGCCACCTTTGCCTCGGCCCCCGCCCACCGCGGCTTCATCCAGAAGGACATCCGGTCTAATTAGCATATTATACTTTTATTATTACAGATGGGTACTGCATTTTGTCAAATACTTTTTCTGCATCTATTGATATGACATGATCTTTTCTTTTTTAATCCTCACCCAAGGATTTTTTTCCATTGATTTTTCAGACAGAGTGGAGGGAGGGACAGGGGAGAGGGGCGAGAAACATCAACATAAGAAATACACATTGTTTGGCTGCCTCCAGCACACACCCCGACCAGGAATCGAACCCAAGACCCTTTGGTCCATGGGCCAACGCTCCAAACATTGAGCAAACTGGCCATATGATCTTTATCCTAATTTTGTTTGTGATGCATCATAATAACTGTTTTGTGGATATTGTATCAACCTTGCATCCCCAGAATAAATTCCACTTGATCATGGTGTATGATCTTTTTAAGTACTGATGGATTCAATTTGCTAATATTTTGCTAAGGATTTTTGCATCTATGTTTATCAGGGATATTGGTCTATATTTTCTTTCTTTGTAGTGTCCTTATCTGGTTTTGGAATTAGAATAATGTTGGCCTTATAAAATGACCTTGGAAGTCCTACCTCCTCTTGAATTTTTTGGGATAGCTAGAGAAGGATAGGTGTTAGTTTTTCTTTAAATTTTTGGCAAAATTCACCTGTGAAGCCGTCTAGTACAGGACATTTATTTGTTGGGAGTTTTTTTGATCACTGCTTTGGTTTCATTAGTTGTAGTCTGTTCAGATTTTGTTTCGGAAGAATGTATGTAACTAGGAATAAATCCATTTCTTTCAGATTGTCTGATTTGTTGGCATACAGTTGCTCATATTTTCTTATAATCCTTTGTATTTCTCTGATGTCAGTTGTTACTTCTCTTTAATTTTTTTTAGTTATTTGGGTCCTCTCTCTTTTTTTCTTGATGAATATGATTAAAGGTTTGTCAATTTTGTTTGTTTTCAAAGAATCAGCTCTTGGTTTCACTGATCTTTTGTACTGTTTTTTTAGACTATTTTGTTTATTTCTATTCTAATCTTTATCCTATCCTTCCTTCTCTTTACTTTGGGCTTTTTCCTGTTCCTTTAGTTATAAGGTTAAATAGTTTATTTGATATTTTTATTATTTCTTGAGGTAGGCTAATATTGCTACAAATTCCCCTCTTAGGACTGCTTTCACTGTGTCCCATAGATTTTTGGTTGTTGTGTTTTCATTTTCATATCTCTCAAGGCATCTTTTTTTTTTTTCTCAAGGTGTCTTTTAATGTCTTCCTTGATCTCATTGACAACCAATTCATGGTTCAGTAACATGTTATTTATTTAGTCTCCATGTGAATGTGTTTTTCAGTTTTTTTCCTGTAATTAATTTCTAGGAACATACAGATACACACAATACCCAGAACAGGTGTGCAATAAATCAAATGTTAACTCTTTCTTTTTTTTTTTAAATGTATTCTATTGATTTTTTACAGAGAGGAGGGGAGATGGATAGAGAGCTAGAAACATCGATGAGAGAGAAACATCAATTCACCTGCCTCCTGCACACCCCCCACTGGGTATGTGCCCGCAACCAAGGCATATGCCCTTGACCGGAATCGAACCTGGGACCCCTGAGTCCGCAGGCCAATGCTCTATCCACTGAGCCGAACCGGTTAGGGCATCAAATGTTAACTCTTATCTCTTGAGAAAAGCTTGGGATTTGGGAAGATGATCAAGTGGCTTTAAATTTATTGATTATATTATTTAATTGTATTTGAATTATTTAAAATAAAATGTTCATTTATTATCTGTATATTTAAACAAGATTCTAACACATTATGTCATATCCTATCTGAGGAATGCAATGCATCTATTCAAAAGAATGTAGCAACTTTACAGGACAAAAAGAAAAACATATGTATATAAATAATATGTACAGGAAGAAATTATTAATGGGGGGGAAAACAGAAAACCAAATATTTCTATAGGTACATACACATGTAAGTAATACATAAAATTAGGTCTGCAATAATATGCAACCAAACTATTAACTATTGTTACCTCTTAGGGCAGCGGTTCTCAACCTGTGGGTCGCGACCCCTTTGGCAGTTGAACGACCCTTTCACAGGGGTCGCCTAAGACCATCCTGCATATCAGATATTTACATTATGATTCATAACAGAAGCAACATTACAGCTATGAAGTAGCAACAAAAATAATTTTATGGTTGGGTAACAACATGAGGAACTGTATTTAAAGGGCCAGAAGGTTGAGAACCACTGTCTTAGGGGGAAGCTCACTTATGCAAAAATGAAAAACAAAGTAACTATGAAAATGTATATGCAAATTCAGTACAATAACATCATCATACTTGTATTAACATGGGAATGCATTCATATATACTCAGGAGAAAAAAAACAAAAGAGATATAAATATTTAAATAGTGCAACCCACCATTCCACACAACAAAATGTGCCCGGGAATGAACATGAGTTGGCAGATGTGAATTTTCTGTGGTGTACACATCCTGTCAAGAGAAGTGATGTCAAGGTTTAATGATACCCATCTGGTGACAACTCAAGAAATGGTGACCTGTTCCAATCTGGAAGAAAAATTAGTTACAAGAAACTTACTAAAAGACAGGATGTCAATCTCCAGTGTAGCAATAAGCCAAAGAATTTTTAGAGTTATTTTGATGACACATGATCATGCTTGTCTTTAAAGCTAATACCACTATTTCCCTAAATACATGTATGTAGTTATCTATCTAAATATGTGTCTAGGCACTGTTCAGGATTGCCGCATACAGTGACGACTGCTTACATTGGTTAGTCAGCACAGTGTGATCTTCTGGTCAGTGGACACTCGCTGCCATACTGAGCAATCCTCATGTTGAAAGGCAATAGAGACTGCTTAATAGTATGGAGTCTATGCCCAGCCAGTGTGGCTAAGAGGTTGAGTATCAACCCATGAACCAAGAGATCAATGGTTCAATTCCCGGTCAGGGCACATGCCTGGTTGCAGGCTCAATCTCCAGTCGGTGGTGTATAGGCGGTGGCCAATCAATGTTTCTCTTTCATCAATGTTTCTATCTCTCTATCACTTTCTCTTCCTCTCTCTCTAAAAAAATAAAAACAAAATGTTTTTTTAAGAGTATGTCATCTAGAGCTTAATTGCCCACAAATAAATCCTGGTTCCAGCACTTACCCTTTGTAGTGAGCACAACAATTTGTTTGCTTTCTTATTTATTTATTTATTTATTTATTTATTTATTTATTTATTTATTTATTTATATTACAATTAATTTCCCGTAATTGTATCACAAGTGAGAAAGGCTGCTATGATTGCACACCAGTTTTGTGATCTTTTTATACACCCTCCAACCTCCAAGCTTAAATTTCAACTTCCATAAAATGGGAAAAATGCATAACTTATAAGGATTTAAGATGAGTGAATATACATAAAAACATGTATTTATTACCTAGGACATGGCATAGACTCTGTTGATTTGTCTGCTGAGTGGATTGATCATTGACAGCAGAAAAAAAGAGGTATGCAAAATGCAACCCTTGGGCTGCTTCTGACTCAGTTCTCTGAGCCCAAGCTATAATTCTTTTGAGCTCTTATTGCAAAGTAGGGATGAGAAAGGCACATCATGGCACTGAAAAAGTACTTATAACACCAACCAGTCTTAAATCATTGAAACTAAGATCTTATTAGGGAAAAAAGAAAAGAACAGAGTTGAAGGGAGGGTCTCCCTCACATCAGTCCTAATTTTCAAAATTATGTCACCTAGAAAAATTTCTCTAACTCAAACTGGCCTTTCTATAACACTCTTTTCAGTACACACACTATGGTAACACATTTTACATTAAGAGGAATTTATGATAAAGTTCTTTGGATGCTATGTTTCTTTGTATATACCATACTGGTATCAAAATTAGTTTAATGTGAAGTTAAACTATGAAAATATAGAAAGTTAAACAGAGATAGCTTGCATATCTTTAGAGCATACAAAAAAATATTTGATAACAAAAAATAGTTTATGTGATATTTTTAATTTCTTCTCATTTTTAAAACAAATATGTACTTCTTAGCTAAGGAACAAGCATGTTAATTAGAATACATTATTTTATTTTTAACATACTGACATTTAAAAGAGAAAATTCTTGCCCTGGTTGAGTGGATAAGTTAATTGGAGCATTGTCACGTATACAAAAAGGCTGCAGTTCAATTCCCAGTCAGGGCACATACCTAGGTTGCAGCTTTGATCCATGGTTGTGACACTTACAGGAGGCAACTGATTAATGTTTCTCTCACCTCTCCCTCTCTTTCTTTCTCTCTTCCTCTCTCTCTAAAAATAAAAATATATCCTCAGGTGAAGATCCAAAAAAAATTTTTATTAATAAATAAAAATTAAAGAGAAAATTCTGTCCTATCTGGAATGTAAATGTTTGTGACAATAATTCAATAGAATTATTTTCCCCAAAACTCTCAGCAAAATTTGTCACATTGGCATATGAATCTAATTCAAAGTATAAGATGTTTAAAGTACATACATATAATCACCTATGAACTTTAACATCAAAATATTTTCATTATGAGAGGCTTTCGGTCAAAATGGCAGCATAGATAAATGCAGTACTCCCATCCTCCCACAACCACATAAAAAATACAACTAAACTACAGAACTGCCACCATTCAGAACCACCTGAAATCTGGATGAACAGAAGTCCTACAACTAAGGTTATACAGAAGAAGACACACTGAGACTAGTATGAGGGTCAGAGAGAGAAATGGGCTGGTCCCACATCCACATGTGGTAGGTAAAAATTGGGAGGATTGTCTCTGCTGCCAAGATGCCCCCTGAAGAGCAAGGGGTCCCAGCCCCACACCAGGCACCCCAGGCCAGTGTTCCAGTGCCAGGAAGATAAGTCTCCATAACTTATGGCTGTAAAAAACAGTGGGGATTGTGGCTGAGTGACAGGGAGGGCTGAGTCCCAGGCAGTTTCTCTTAAATAGACTAATCGGATCTACTCCCTCTGAGTTCTAGCACGGGGCAGCAGCTTGAAAAGACACCAGGGACACGGAGGGAAGAAATAAACTATCTGCCATCAAGGCAAGAGCTGGAGAGGCAGCTTTCTCCCAGACAGAAGTGCTAACAGAGGCCATTGTTCCTTTTATGAACCCTTCCCCCACAGGGCCGACAGGAGGGCGCCATATCTGAGTCTCCATCAACCTGGCTAACATTGTTCACCCTGCCCTGTTGATTTCCTGAGAACCCATCCCACCCAACTTGGGGGCTCACCCAAGCTATTTTCCAGTGGCTTTTCCATACAAAAGGCATGTCTTGGCTCATGCTTCAGACTTTCCTGAAATCTCTCAAACAAGTAGCACTTGGCCTTGGCATGCCCATATCTCTCGCCTAAGTGGTTACAGGCCTGGCGCTACAGGCAGCCAACCTTGGTTCACAGATTGACCTCGCCTGGGCACCTCCAAGCCCAACACAAATAGCAACCATCTGCAGATCGCTTTGTAGCTTATGCTGGTGGCCCTAGGCCAAACACAGGCAGTAGCTGACCTTGGCCTATACCACCTGGGAGGCCCCAGAGCCAGCATACCCAGTGGACAGCTTCTTGTCAAGGCACTACCCAACCACCTCTACAAGGAACCCACTCAAGGGGTGGACTTAGCGGGCACCAGAGCACTGCTGAAGTAAGTCCTGCTCTGTGGGGTGGGCCCCAGCACAACTGATCCTCCACAGTGGTGGCAGCCAGTCCTTGTAGCCAATCGACCTGGGGATAAATCCCTCCCACTGATGTGCCAACAGCAATCAGGGCTCAACCACAAGTGGGTGTACACAGCCTACACAAGAGGGCGCACCTGGAATGCCCAGATGGGGTAAACGTGGAGCCAGTCCCAATGGACCCTATAGGACACCTACTATATTAGGCCACTCTATCAAGTCCAGGAGACACAGCAGCTCTACTTGAAACATAGAAACAAACAGAAGGAGGCTGTCAAAATGAGGGGAAAAATAAACATGTCTCAAATGGAGGAACAGAACAAATCTCCCGGAGAAAAAAATGGAGACAAGCAATCTACTAAATGCAAAGTTCAAAACACTGGCTATAAGGATGCTCAATGAACTTAGGGGGAAAGTAGATGAACTTGGAAAGAAGCTCAACAGCATAAAAAAGGACATGGGAGCCCTGACCAGTTTGGCTCAGTGGATAGAGCGTCAGCCTGCAGATGGAAAGTTCCCAGGTTCGATTCCAGTCAAGGGCATGTACCTTGGTTGCGGGCACATCCCCAGTGGGAGGTGTGCAGGAGGCAGCTGATAGATGTTTCTCTCATCGATGTTTCTAACTCTCTATCCCTCTCCCTTCCTCTCTGTGAAAAAAATCAATAAAATATATTAATAATAATTAAAAAAAGGACATGGAAACCATAAAAAAGAACCAGTCAGAAATGAAGGATACACTAACTGAAGTGAAGAATGATTTACAGGGAATAAACAGTAGAATGGATGAAGCTGAGAATCAAATTAGGAATTTGGAATACAAGGAAACAAATACCCAATCAGAACAGCAAAAAGAATAACGAACCCAAAAACATGAAAATAGTGTAAGGAGCCTCTGGGACAACTTCAAATATACCAACATTTGCAGCATGGGGTGCCAGAAGGAGAAGAAAGAGAGGAAGAAAATTAAAACCTAGTCTCTGAAAAAAATGACAGAAAACTTCCCTAACTCGGTGAAGGAAATAGACATAGAAGTCCAGGAAGCACAGAGTCCCAACCAAGATGAACCCAAAGAGGCCCACACCAAGACATATATATCATAATTAGAATGTAAAAGGTTAGCCGAAACCGGTTTGGCTCAGTGGACAGAGCGTCGTCCTGCGGACTGAAAGGTCCCAGGTTCGATTCCGGTCAAGGGCATGTACCTGGGTTGCGGGCACATCCCCAGTAGGAGATGTGCAGGAGGCAGCTGATCGATGTTTCTCTCTCATCGATGTTTCTAACTCTCTATCTCTCCCTTCCTCTCTGTAAAAAATCAATAAAATATATATATATTAAAAAATAAAATAAAATGTAAAAGGTTAAAAACAAAGAATCTTAAAAGCAGCAAAAGGAAATCAGTCAATTACCTACAAGAGCCATAAGAATGTCAGCTCATTTCTCAACAGAAACTTTGCAGGCCAGAAGGGATTGGCAAGAAATATTCAAAGTTATGAAAAGAAAGGACCTATAATTAAGATTACTCTACCCAGCAACGGTATCATTTAGAATCAAAGGACATATAAAGAGCTTCCCAGAGAAGTAAAAGCTAAAGGAGTTCATCACCAAACCAGTATTACATGAAATATTAAAGGGTCTTCTTTAAAAAGATGTAGAAGAAAAAAAAAAGAAAATAAAAAAGAGCAAAAATATGAACAATAAAATGGCAATAAATACATATCAACAGTCGAATCTAAAAAACAAAATAAACAAACAAAACAGCACAGAAACAGACTCATATATACAGAGAACATTTTGACGGTTGCCCGATGGAATGGAGGCTTGGGGTTGGGTGTAAAAGGTGAAGGGATTAACACGTACAAATTGGTAGTAACAGAATAATCATGGGATGTATATATAAAAATACAGCATAGGGGATATAATCAATATTCTAACTATATATGGTGTCAGATGGGTAGATTTATTGGGATGATCACTTAGTAAGTTATTTAATGTCTAATCACTGGGGTACATACCTGAAACTAATATAATATTGTATGTCAACTGCAATTGAAAAATAATAATTAAAATATTTTCATTATTAAATGAAAGCTAAAAAAAAATTAAGTCACATTCTATTCCCATAAATTCACTTGAAAGCACATCTACAAAATAATCCCAGGCTCTGCCCAAAATGAATCATTAGACTATGTATGAAAATGTTTCATTGACTTAGGTATAACAAAGCTTGGGAAAATATTTTTCGATATATTGCATACATGACTTTTTTATTTTATGTACTCAATCTGTTTTAGTTCTACAGTGTGTGCCTATTTTGAAGAACTAGTTGCACTGTAGCTATTTTCCAAACAGTTAACATTTAGCTTGCTGGTGACTGATGACTTCCAGAAATAAGCAGTTCTAGCTTTCTTAAAGTCTCAGCTCCAGGTTTTAAGTATTTTTAAACTGTATATTAGTGAACTTTTGCCCTAGTTTTTGCCTATAGATTTATCTCCTTAAAAGGAGAAAAATTAACAACATAGTCTACCTCATATGCCTCAAGTATGCTTTTCATCAAAATTATAACACAGTAGATTCCAGGAGTTTTGGATCAGGTTTGAATCATAGTGGGCCAAATAAAACCAACACCCACTCACCTGTGGTTATTTCTCTAGTTCCTTAATATATAACATGAATAGATATATTTGGCAACTGGCACAATACCTAAATTGATCCTCAGATCCAAAGATCATTATGGTAGGAATGGTCATGTAGAAATCCTTCGAGATATTTTTAAAAAGCAATACCACAAAGATGGGTGCCATAACCAAAAACATGAAAAATGAAAAGATGGTGATAGCTATCATGTGCCATTCAACTTGCCTGTTTGGTCTATAGAAAAGACGGATGAATTCGGAGAAGGACTGATTACCATAATCATAAATGTAGACAGGCAGTGACTCCAATTGCAGCCGGTATTCCAGATGCCACATTGTTACTGGAACAAAACAAAATAACCCCTGTAACCTAGTAAGCAAATGTTTTTTTCTCCATATTAACGTGCAAAGAATCCCAGAAATGCTGGGGTCCAACCCCAGCAGGTCCAGGGGTCCCCAAAGGTGTGGATGGAGTCGGCGAAGAAGGAATGACACGGAGGCAGCGTTCAGTTGATCAGCAGCCTAGCCAGGATCTCTAGCCAAGTTCTGGTCAGGATCTCCAGCGAAGTTCTGGTTAGGATCTCCAGCCAGGTTCTGTGTCCATGTTCTCTTGCTAGGTTCTCCAGCCAGGTTCTCCTGGTTCTCCAGCCAGGTTCTGTAGCCATGTTCCCTCGCTAGGTTCTCCAGCCTGGTTCTGTCTCTAGGTTCTTCTGCCAGGTTCAGCCACCAGGTTCTAGTCAGGTTCTCTTGCCATGTTCTATCCAGGTTCTGTGGCCAGGTTCTGTCTCTAGGTTCTTCAGCCTGGTTCTCTCGCTAGGTTCTGTCTCTAGGTTCTGTGTCCAGTTTCTGTCCAGGATCTTCTGCCATGTACTCCCCAGTGAAGTTCTTCTGTCTCTAGGTTCTGTGTAGGTTCTGTGTCTAGGTTCTGTCTAGGTTCTGTCTCCTATTGTCTTGTTACATCTGTATTTATACCAGTTGATTCCAATCCTATCAATCTCTATTCCAAAGATTAGAGCGTTTCTTATCTCCATTCCAGGGAGTAAAGATTATGTAGCTTAAGCATGATTGTTCGTAGTTAAAGTGATTAATTACCCGCCTGGCACTTAGTTAAGGGGTTTTATTCCCTCCCTAACTTCAGGGGAAAATCCCTACCTGGGGAAACAACCTTTCTCAGAGAAGTGACCTTGGTTAAAACACATAGCGCCAAGAAGGTGAGCAAACATATTAAGAATAGTATGCCATATATGCCAGGTCCCTTGAAACAGCAAGGATGGACCGGCTCCCGGCACAGAAACACTTTGCTTTTACCGGGCAAGATGAAGAGTACACTACCACAGTCTTGCTTTAGGTCTCTGTCAACTCTCCTGCCCTCCAACAGAAGTTAGAATTGTAGAGTCAAAACTGAGGCTCCTGAGAAGGGGCTACTGCCCAGCTGGTGTTCTAGTTCAGCTCACTCACTGCACAAATACTAGTACTAGTAAATAACCCAAGCTACCCAGTCAGTGTTTGAAGTAAATACTGGTCTCCTGGCCTTAAGAGCTCTTTCTACCACAGTACACTCCCTGACCAATATTTTATGTCAGGTCGCTCAAATATTCTAACTTTCCTTTCCATTAAAACATAAAAGACAATCTAAGATTCTCTAAACACACAGAAGTAAATTGTGAGACATCCTTTCCCACCCCACACTGGGCAGAATCCCTTTACAACATCATATAACAAAGGGGGCTTGGGGGGCATTATGAATGTTCTATTTTTATAGATGTTGATTACATAGATAGTCACTATGAAAATTCATTGAGCTGTACATTTATGATTTTTACACTTTTCTGTATGTTTTTACATGGGGATTCATAAAGATTGCAAAACTATGCTGCTGCCTTTCCAAAATCGTAGAACTTTACATTTAAAAGGATGACTATAGCCCTAAGTGGATAGAGCGTCGGCCTGCCGACTCAAGGGTCCCGGGTTCGATTCCGGTCAAGGGCATGTACCTTGGTTGCGGGCACATCCCCAGTGGGAGGTGTGCAGGAGGCAGCTGATCGATGTTTCTCTCTCATCGATGTTTCTAACTCTCTATCCCTCTCCCTTCCTCTCTGTTAAAAAAATCAATAAAATATATTTTTAAAAAATCAATAAATATATATTTTTTAAAAAAATAAATAAAATAAAAGGGTGACTATAATGTAAGATAAACCTTGAAAAAGCCTGACTTAGAAAAAATTCTTGTGGCAGCAGTGAAAGGGTTGACCGCCCCTGCCACTGACTGGCAGTTCTCTAGGGCCCCAAGTCAGCTGCAGGGCCCCCAGTACAGCCCTCAGCCCTCAGTACCGGTGGTGGTTCCTGCCTGACCACGTGGGACAGACCTCTGACCATCGCTCATGGGTCTTTCCCCATCCCAACAGAATGCAAATCAAAAAGAAACAAAAACACAAACAAATTTATTAAACACCATGATATCTGCTTAAGAAGCACAAGTCACATGGAAAAAGAAAAGGGGGAAACCACCGTATCTCCTTAGATGTGATGCTAGTGGAGAGATGAAAGATGGAGTCCCAGAGCGGATGCAACTTCAGGGACCTGTTCATCAAAATCCAACTTACTGTCCAAGGTAACGTAAGGGACATCCTCACCCATGACCTACCCCAGCTGTCCCACTGAAGAGGCTGAAGATAAGAGAATCAACAGTGGCTAATGGTACAAACCAGCCATCTTTTCTCCACGGAAACTGGTGCCCATAAAAGTATCGGCATTGCCCCGATCCTGCTAACGCTCCTTCACCAGATGGCAAAGAGACCAAGGCAGGTGAAGCGCCATCTGAGAGCCCTGCTCCAGCCACCTAGCAGAGCAGTGCTTCTTAACACCAGGCTCCCTAGACACCTTCACCATCAGCAAGTGACCTAAACAAATAATGACCATTCAAACAGTAAAACAAAAAGCAGACCATGACCTTACCAACACCAAAGAAATACACAAGCGCCATAACCAGTTTGGCTCAGTGGATAGAGCGTCAGCCTGCGGACTCAGGGGTCCCAGGTTCGATTCCGGTCAAGGGCATGTACCTTGTTGCAGGGACATCCCCAGTGGGGAGTGTGCAGGAGGCAGGTGATCGATGTTTCTCTCTCATCGATGTTTCTAACTCTCTATCCCTCTCTGTAAAAAAATCAGTAAGATATATTTTTTTTTTAAAAAAAAGAAATACACAAGCAATAAAGAGGAAGACTAAAATCCAAGATGTGAACTTTAGAATGTTTATGATTACTGTTCACGAAACCAACACAAAAGGGAGAATGTCAGCCAATGTTTCCAGCTATTTTTCAGGGAATGCCTGCACAGAAGACAAGAAAGCAGGCCCCCCCCCCCCCCCCCCAGTTTCAGCAATCACTAGGTTTATATTTTTTTCATGGTTTTTACTGTTTCAGTAATACGATTTGAAAGAAGAAATATTAATACCGTATGGAGAGAACCCCAACCAAAGAAATCTGAAATATATAGTAAATGCTCCCCCCCCTTTTCAGTTCATTTTGGATGCTGGTGCTAAACTTGCAATGTGATTTAAAAAGAAATTTTATGCCCTTCCTATTTATTTCTAGGATGCGGGGAGGATAACATTTTTGCTTTCTTTTTTTTAAAGATATTTTTGTTGATTTTAAAGAGGAAAGAAGAGGGAGAGACAGAAACATCAGTGAGAGAATCATTGATCTGCTGCCTCCTGCACGCCCCTTACTGGGGATGGAGCCAGCAACCTGGGCATGTGCCCTGACTGGGAATCCGAACTGTGACCTGGTTCATAGGTCGATGCTCAAGCACTGAGCAACGCCAGCCAGGCACATTTTTGCTTTCTTATGTGACTCACTGAAAATGTGCAGCATGAAATTCCTTAAAAATAAAATTTTTACCCTTAAAAAGAAAAAAAAATATTTAAAACCTCAAAGATCTTTTGCTTATGTGGGTTCATGTATCAACATTTAGAATATTAGAAATCATAATAAAACTAGTGGCCCGGTGCATGAAATTCGTGCACATTAAAAGGGAATTAATTAGAGGAAATATTTTAATATTGCTATTTGCCTATTCTCTATAATAGAAGTGTCAGAGATGAAAAATTAGAAAAAATGTATATGAAAATCTCCCTCCTGTCAGAGTTTGGGGCGCGTCACGGGACCCAGAGTCAAGTCCCCACCCACCCACATGCACCTTGAAATCACACAAGACTCAGACCCAGCCAGCCCCACCCCTGTCAAGCCCCACAGGGCAGGGAGGCCCAACCTCAGGTCCCCCAGCCCCCGCACCGGGATGGAGGGCACGGCCTCAGGTTCCCCCGGCCCCGGCACTGGGGCAGGGGGTGCGGCCTCAGGTCCCCTGGCCCCTGCGTGAGGGCACAAGGGCATGACCACCATTTGCATATTTGCTCTTTATTATATAGGATAATTTAAAATAGGTCTTTATGTATTCATTTTAAAAATAATAAATGCACTAAATGTTAACATAAATAATGTATTTTTCATGAAAAATAGCTATTTTCCAAAGTAAAAACCATTTAGAGAGAAAAGCCACACTTTTATATGTTACCAATCTCTAAGATCTACCTTCAAATAGATAACAGCTGGAGTCTTGTATCTGCATTCAATGTTACAGTATCACTGGTTATGTAGCCTCTGGACAACTCCACGGTACACGTGTGAGAAAATGAGTGTGAAAAGGACATCTGCATATTAGGAAAATAATTTTGACCTGCATGTGCGAGGAACCCCTGGGGTTCCTGGACCACACTTTGAGAACCTCTGACTCAGCCCACACAAGAAAATACCAACTACTGAACATGGCATGAGAAAATTGTACTTCTTTTCAAATCAAGGAAGCAGTATCTTATGCAGATTATCTGTCCTTAATACAAATAAGATTCCCCTTTTCCAAGTCAAAACTCCTACCGGACAATGATTTAGACTGGGCTATAAACTTCAGTGTAAATGAGAAATATTTGCGAGGTACAAGAGTTTGAAAAACCAGTCGTCTATAAGCGGTACAGCGTCATCCTCAAGCCCAAGTTCCAGACCTCAGCACAATAAGGCAAGTAAAGCAATAAAGCTGGTGGCAATGCTTTTGCTGGGGGGGGGGGCGGGGGGGGGGGGTGTCCTGCCTTCGATCTGTAAAACGAAACAAAACAAAACCAAACAAAACACGCCCCATCAAGCAAAGCGCAATAAAGCGAGGCATGCCTGCCTGGTGTGCCGACTGGAGCTTTTGGGGTAAGTGTTTATACACCTTCCTAAAAGGAAAACGATCCGAAACGGTCCCTCCTCCAAGCCACTCGGTCAGACGCGCTCTGCGGAGCTGGGCCCCCGGGTGACTTTTTAAACACTTTGCAAGAAGCGGTGGCACCAGCAGGAGACCGCGCGAACCCTGGGAGCCGCAGCGCCCCCATCCCAGGCACCCGTTCCGGGAGCCCTTCCCGGGCTGCGGACCCCAGCTCGCTCCTCCGGCCTCAGTTTCCCCGCCTGTACCGGAGGGGCCGGTGGAGCCGGCCCTGGCCCCCCTCCAGCTCGACCAGAGGACTCTGGCTCAGAGACGGCTCGGCCGTCCTCACCTGAGGGGGCCGGTCCGCGGCGCCCCGCACTCACCCGGCTGACGCTTCAGCGCCATCACGGATACTAGGTAGTGGGCGATGTCAAAGAAGGGGAACATAGACATGTGAGAAAAGGAAATGGTCAGCTCATCCCACGAAGAGGCCATGACGACGACCGACCACGGCGACCCAAGCAGCCGGGGTGACGGGTTCCCGGCTCACGCGATGAGAGCTGGGGGCGGGGCAGCCTCAGGCGCGCTCTTCAGCGCGGCCTCCGGGCGCCCTGCGCCTGCGCCTGCGCCCTGGCACCCGCGTCCGGGCGCGGAGGGGCGGGGCCGAGGGTCTGGAGGGGCGGGGCCGAGGGGCGAGAGCCACCGCATTCGCGGGCGGTCGGCGGGTGGGCGGGGTGAGGGGGTTCCCGCTGTTTCCGCGGGGCCTGAGCTATTAATTCTCCTAATAAGGGTCCATCATCTCCTCCGTGCTGGGAGCTGTGCCAGGCCAAGGAGAACGGGCAGATGAATAAGACATAAATAGTGAATTTATTTTGACATTGTTAATGTTAACATTTAGTGCATTTATTATTTTTTAAATGAATAAAGTACTATTTAAAATTTTCCTGTTATAATTTCCAATATGCTAAATATCGATATGTAATCCACATACACAAAAACTTTGTGGGAACCTCAAGAAATATTTTTAAGTCAGCTTTTTAAAAGATTTAATTTACATACACTATATTCACCCATTTTCATCTATTGCTTCAGATGATGTTGGACACGTGCAGTCTAAAGGGAAGACCCTCGGAGTTGGATTTATTTTTGTAAATTGATGTCATTCGCCTATATTTCTTGATCAACTACAGTTTTATATCTTCAGTAAATCACACCATGACTTACTGGAGATATAAAAAAGACTATAATTAATATCCTGCCCTCAAGAAACTTGTATTCTCCCAAGAGAAATTCTTTTTTAAAATTATTTATTTAATTTGTACAAAGCAGGTAGTGAGAAGTATAGGAGCCATGCGAAGGCAGTTCCTAGAAGAGGAAGATTATTTCAGGGAAGTGGTTAGGTGAACTGACCTTTAAAAGCTGGGGTAGAGATGGTGGGAGGTATTTGGCTAGACCACAAAGTGAGAATGAGGTAGGAAAAGAAGTCCTTAAAAGGCAGACCATAAATCAAGAGGTTTGGCTCCAGAGTCTTAAGTCCTTGATCACTAAAGGTTAACAGTACAAATCAGAGCCAGAATTCAAACTCAACCATTATGCTAAACTGGGTTTTAGGAGTGGGAGGTGCAATTAAGCAACAAAATTGGGAATAGATTGTTAAGAAGAGACAGGGAAAATGGAGGGTATTCACGGGCCCAAGCAAAAGGGAAGGGAGTGGAGACTGAGGACAATAGGACCCGAGTAGGGGGAAAATATCAGTAGAAACAGAATAAGCAGGATGTCAACTCAACTTGTCAAGGATATGGATATGGGGGATGGGTGAGTAGGATTATGGTTACATTCAGAGAACTGGAAACAAGAAGGAGGAAAAACACAAATTTCATTTGGTACATATTTTTATTTGATATGTCAACAGATTATGCTGGCCCAGGAAATTGGAAATGCATAATGAGCTGCTAGATAGGTATGAGCTGCATGGGAGTATGCGCTGCAAGCATGACTTACATTGGTTTGGTTTTGTGGGGGGTTTTTTAACGTAGCTGTTTAGCAAATGCTCTAGAGCAGTGGTTCTCAACCTTCTGGCCCTTTAAATATAGTTTCTCATGTTGTGACCCAACCATAAAATTATTTTCGTTGCTACTTCATAACTGTAATGTTGCTACTGTTATGAATCGTAATGTAAATATCTGATATGCAGGATGGTCTTAGGCGACCCCTGTGGAAGGGTCATTCGACTGCCAAAGGGGTCGCGACCCACAGGTTGAGAACGGCTGCTCTAGAGTCATAGCCACATTTTGTACACTGCAGTGTTTTGCCCACCTTCGCTGGCTATGAAGCAAGGATCTCTTTCGGGAGGCTACTAGCCAATCACACAGCAGCAAATTAGGCCACTGAATAGTGGACATTCTCCCAGATCTTAATTCACAGTGTGTCCCGCTTCCAACTAAAATAAGAGACTTGGAACTTGACCAGGTCTCTAGTCTTCAAGTCTAGAAATTATAACAGCTGTCTCCTAGAAGGCCAAGTTCACGTCCGTAAACGGATATAACAATTGCTGTGTAAAGTAGGTGGAAGGACAGCTGTCCTTTAGGCAAGTCAGTTACTATTTGATGAACTATTTTTAGAACACCCTATGAAGCATGTTAGCAATCATCTCAGGTAGAAACTATAGTTTAACGTTAACCCTGCTGTTTGGCTTCTGTACTGATTTGCTTGCTAAAATAATAGAAAAGTTACTTTGATCTTCTGAATTATATAAATCATCCCATTGGTTGTGGTCATACTGGTCTTAGAAGCACATTTTCCTTTACCTGGGAAGGACAGCACAATTATCCCAAGGTCAGAGGGCTCCAGTTAACGTGTCCCTGTTGACTCAGTGTTTCGGAGACCCAAAAACTGTAATTTAGATAACATGCTTAAGTAAACTGCTTTTTTGCAAACCAGGTTCCTCATTCCATACCCGAGGGCTCTAGATAATGTGTTTCTGTCAATTCAGTGATCCAGAGACCCCAAACAATAATTTAGATAACATGCTGCTTCTGCTTCTGTAAACTGCTTTTTTGCAAACCAGGTTCCTCATTCCAAGCCTTGGGATGTAATCAATACCTTTGTGATCTTTGCCTGTATAAATCTGGTGTTGGGGTTGGGGCGGGCACTATGAGCTCTGGGAGAGCAAAATGCCCCCTCATAGTCCCGGATTTGCAATAAATGTGACTCTTTAATTCGACTTCTTGAGGCGTCCTTGTGTGATTCACGGGGTGCATTACAACACCTACTTCTCATGCTCCTGTTTATATATCCCCCCACAGAAGCATGGGCCAAGCATTCCATACATGATTCACCCCAGCATCATTTTAAGGTTCACTGCTATGTCCATTGGTACCTCATATGACCCCTGTTCCATGACATATTCATCTACCAAAAACTAGTCTAGAAAACAGATCACCTTTTATATCCTTCAGAATGGCAAAAAGCTCAAAGATTCCCACTGGTGCCAAGGCGATTGTAGCATTTAGCTGACGAGGATAGGGAGCTGGGAAAGTGGACAAAGAGTGAAACTGAAAACTTGCTGCCAACTTCTGCAATACCTCAAACATCTGGCATCCTTCCACTCCCCCTTCCCAGAAAGTCCAAACACTAGCCACTACTTGGCCTGGAGAGCTGGCACAGAGTTGCGGGAAAGAACACCATAGTGGAAAGTAGTATCACCTACTAGTCCGGAGAGTTGGGTCTTTATGATCAGTGAAAGAGAGATAAATACCTCCATATCTTTCTAAGAAGTCCCAATACACCAAACCACTAAATCTGATAACTATTTGATCTTTCCTATTTGAAAAAAAACCCAGCCCTAACCAGTTTGGCTCAGTGGATAGAGTGTCGGTCTGCGGACTGAAAGGTCCCAGGTTCAATTCCGGCCAAGGACATGTACCTTGGTTGCAGGCACATCCCCAGTAGGAGGTGTGCAGGAGGCAGCTGATCAATGTTTCTCTCTTACCGATGTTTCTAACCCTCTATCCCTCTCCCTTCCTCTCTGTAAAAAATCAATAAAATATATTTTAAAAAAATAAAATAAAATAAAACCCAAAACACTTTATTGAGGTATGATCGACATACAAGAAGCTATATATATTTAATGTATACTGCTTGATGCATTTAGGAATAAGTATACACCCATGAAATTATCACCACTAACTATGCCACAAACATACCCACCACCTCTAAAAATTCTCCCATCTCTTTTTTTAAAAATGTTTTTATTGATTTTTTAAGAGGGAGAGGAAGGAAGAGGAATAGAAGATAGAAACATCGATGATAGAGAAACATTGATTGGCTGCTTCCTGCACACCCCCCACTGGGGATCAAGCTCACAACCTGGGCATGTGCCCTGACCAAGAATCGAACCAGCAACCTCATGGTGCATGGGACAATGCTCAATCCACTGAGCATGCTGGAGGGGCCTCCCATCCTCTTTATTATTGTTTGTGTATGCGATAAGAACCCTTAATATAAGATCTACCCTCTTAGCAACATGTTAAGTATGTAACACAATATTGTTAACAATAGGCTCTAAATTGTAGTGTAGATCTCTAGGACTTATTTATCTTTTATAAGTAAAACTTTGTACCCTTTGACTCATAACTCCCTGTTTCCCACTCCCTCCAGCCCCTGGCAACCACCATTCATTCTACTCTCTGTTTCTGTGAGTGACTATTTTAGATTCCTTATGTTGACAATAGCATGGAGTAATTGTCCTCTATTTATTGTACTTAGGATAGTGCCCTCAAAACTTATCCATGGTGTTGCAAATGGCAGGGTTTCTTTCTTTCTTTCTTTCTTTTTTAAGTTAAACAATACTCCATTGTATCACATTCTTTATTCATTCATCTCTTGATGAATGGGTAGTTTTCAGCCATTATTTTTTAAATAAGCTTCCTGCCCCTTTCTTTTTATTTTGCTTCTGAGACTTCCAACATTGTGTATGTTGGTTCTCTTAAAGATATGCCATGAGTCCTATAAGATTTCTTCATTCTTTTCCATTCTTTTTTTGTTTTTATGTTTCTCCAACTGGATAATTTCAAATGCCATGTTTTTGAGTTTGCTGATTCTTTCTTCTGCTTGATTGAGTCTGATATTAAAGCTCTTTATTGAAAATTCCAGTTCAGTCGCTGGTATTCTTCAGCTCTAGAATGTGTTCAGTTCTTTTTTTATGAAGTTCTATCTCTTCGTTGAACTTCTCATTTTGTTCATGTACTGTTTTCCAGGTTTCATTTAGTTGTCTATCTGTGTACTCTTGCGCTCACTGAGCTCCTGTAAGATGATTATTTTAGATTCTTTGTCAGGCAAGTCATAGATCTCCATTTTTGGCGGAGGGTCAGTTACTGGAGCTTTATTTTGTTTCTTTGGTGGTATTTGTTTCCTTGATCTTCACATTGGTGTTTTCACATTTGAAGAAAGCAGTCATCTTTCCCAGTCTTTATAGATTGGTTTTGTCAGGGAAAGTCCTCCACCAGTCAGCCCAGCTAGAGATTCTATGTGGACCAGATGGTAGGACCTACAGGTGTGCCTGCTGCCAGAGTCCACCAGCATCAAGGATAGTCTTGTTACTGAGGTTTGCAGGCCAGCTGTTGAAATCTGAGCACTGGTTGATGAGGGCCTCCACCTCTTTCCTTATTCTCAGCTACTCCAATTATCTAGATTCTTTCAGGGTTCTGGGCAGGATTCAACAGAAGGGGACAGCACCCTGAAAGGCTGGAGAAGTCAAGCACTCGCTTTGCTCTCTCTTCCCTCATGGAGGACTCATGAGCCGAGGGGATCTCTTTCAGCATTTTGCTGTGCTAGCTTGGGGGACGTGTGACATGTGCAAAGTGAGTGTTCTTCTTACCCCTTCATTGCATCTTTTCTCCTTTCTGTGTTCCACTGGGGTGCTGTAACCTCTCACCTGGATTCCAGACCTCTAATGAAGGTAATTTCATTGATGGATAGTTGTTAAGTTGGTTTTGGGGTAGGTGAAGTAAAGGCTAGAGCCTCTTCCTCTGCCATCTAACTGATCTTTTTTCTTTGATTCTTTTTCTATTACCTTTTTCTGGCTTTACACCAAAGTGTGACAATGTAGTAGGATACTTACGTTGCATTTGCATTTTTTTATTCCATATGTTGCATTTATAATTTCCATTGTGCTACCCTAGAAACTGATCCTAGTCAAAACAAAAAGGTATTAGGACTTTGTTTTGGTCTCCTGTATATTCTAACCTGACATATAACTCCTTTCCCAGTCTTTGTCTTGTCTTTCGTGTGCTTGGCTCAACAGCAGCATCTCTTAGAGGCTGTACTGTACTATATAACTGTAGCGGGCAGGATCATCACATGGTATTCCACACGCAAAAATTTGCTGGGTTCTGGCTTTAGGAAATCATGAGGTCTACACAATGCACAAAGGGGAAATGCCAGAAGGAATTCAGTAAAATTTTTTCTAGTATAATAAGATATATTAGTATAACTTATGAAATATTTTACTTTCTAACATATAAACATTTTCTATTCATCAGTGTTTTATAGCCAAATTTTTTTATCTTCTAGTTTTTAAAAAATCTATATCACTACAATTTTCATAAAGAACTCATCTTTTTCGCAGAATTATGTCTGTGATACTTGATTTGAATGAGGTCAAGGCAGTTAGCTTAGCGTAGTCTTAAGACTTCAGCCCACATTTACTCTAACCCATAGCCCTTAGTTCATTATGAGAATTTGACAGAAGAATGTGGATGGAGCACTAAAAATCCAATAGGGAATAATTACAATGACAAAAAAAAAAAAAAAGTCATTTGCAGCAAAATTAACACCAAGGTTAAGATATTTAAATATTCATTATTGTTTAGATTGTTCTATATTAAACTTATTAGCAAAAGGAAGTCTGAACTTGCTTGGCCTATAATATTCAACCATTTAAGGAAACTAATTTAAAACTACTGCTGGAAGCTCTTCAGACAAAAACCTATCTTGAATCAATTGTAAACTGAGTAATAATGTTTTTCTGTTAAGAAATTACTTATTTAAACACATCTGAAATCTTCCACCTCTAACCTTCTGCCCTTCCAGTCTCCACCCTAAACAGGCTATGAGATTATAAGATTAATTTTTTAAGTTTTTTTATTTGTTTAAGTGAGGAGGGAACAGGCAGCACAGAAATAGGCTTTTGTGTTCTTCTCTTGAGGGAAACTGATTTTTGCTGCATATTTGGGCTATTTTAGGGGTGCCGGTGAGGGAGAGGTGGTGAAATGAACCTGTGAACTGAGAAGCTCTCACTCATTCTTTAATTTCAGGACAGTCAGTCCTTTCAGCCTGTAAATCAGCTGTGAATTACAGATCAGATACAAGAACTCAGTGTGAGCTCCCAGAGGGAATGAGGACTTTGGAATACGAGAAAGGCAAATTCCTCTGCAAATTGTGACAGAGTCTCACATGTGGCAATCTCCAGGGAAAATTTTTGCAACTGCTGGGGCTTCGTCACCCGAAGATATGACCAGCTTACAAACTAATTAGCTAAAGTGCCGAGTGCTAACCACCCAGGGCAGCAAGAACCTGATGCGTGAAAGGGTCTGACTCCAGAATGGGTGGGAGAGACCAGTTCAGGGAGCATTTGTGGATGTCTTGACCAAGAAAGGAAGAAGCTGAATGGTAGAAATACACAAGAGCAGCGACAGGAAAGTCAAGGGCTGAAAATGAGCTGGGGGTTATAAAAAGCACTTGTCTGGATTATTCCAGATGAACAATTCCACTCACCCATTTGAAAATTCAAACTAGCTTTTCCAGTTTCACAATGCATGAAGGTGTTTTGTTTTGTTTTTTAAAAAGCTATTAATGTAAAATGTTTAACATTTGGGTACAGTCTTAGAACGGAGTAGTGGGCCTCCTAAGGACCCCTCCAGCCTTATGTGAGGCAGCATGCTGGGGGTGGGGGTCAGGAAACACTTGATTTGGAATCAGAAGCCCAATTATTAACTGGATGATTCTTTTTGGATGAGCCATTGAAGGCCGCTAAGTCTCAATTTCAACACTTGAAAATATCAGTTTTATTTATCTCACAATCGTTATGAGGATTAAGTTCCATACTTATGTAATACATTTTGAATAAGCATAAAGCTTCATGTGAACATAAGTTGCTTTTAAAATCACCTGTGAAAGATTGTGCCCCCACTCCCTGACCCCCAAGCCCTATAAATTCTTTGTTCTCTTGGGACTTGGGGCTCTCTCTTGCATCCAGTAATGGAGGCAGGGGCGGGGACCAAGCGAGCTTGTATAAAGACCCTCTGCTTTTGCATCAGATTTGGTGCTCCCTGGTGGATCTTTGGGGGGTCTTGAAACCTGGGCAAAGCAGTGGAAGATGAGGCAAAGAGAACAAGTAGGGAAACCGTGATCGCCTGACGCGGGTGTTTTCGGATGGCTGTACCCGAACTACCTTTCCCCACCAGAGTAGAAATTCTGCAGGCAACAGGCAGTCTTAGCCACGTTTGTGCAGCCCATAGCACCAAGCCTCATCCTTAAAGGGCAGGAGGTGCCGATAAATGTCTGTGGAATTGTACCAACAGGCTTCAGCTTCCAAATGTAGTCATACATTGGTCAGCCAAGAGAGGAGATGGGAGTGAATTGGGAAGAAGGAAGAAGAGGAACCTTACTTTATAAGAGGGAAGACCAGCCTTGCCGCTGTGGCCCTCTTTGTGCCCTCACTTGCTGCCTTTTCTCTGTTCTAAACTGTCCAGAGCCCCGAGCAGCGGCTTTGTGTGGCTAACCACAGGGCGGACCTTCATTTTGCCTTTTTCTGGGCTCGGTTTACCAACTAAGTCGGCAAAGTCTTTGCGCCTCTCCTCCTGGCCTGAGCCCTCTGCAGATCTAGTTCTGCTGTTTGGGTTCATGAAGCAGAAATTAGCATAATCCGATTAGATTAGCTGCTGAGGGGCGTCTTTGGTCTGAAAAGCAGAGAAAAGAAAAGTGTCTCACAAAGAGGCGAGCCTGGAGCTGGGGGGGAGAGGGCACAATCGCGCCTGTGCTGCTGGCCTGAAAGCGTGCACCTGCACAAGCCTCTTGTAAATAAGGACTCTCAGATGGTATTAAACAGGGCGCTGAGGATTTGGGGGGGAGCTCAGGGTGGTAAGCCTGGGGAAGAGAAAGGCAAGACAGCAGCTCTGCATCCCATTAATTGATTTATTGGATTGGCGAAGCGGGGGTGGCTGTCGGAAGAGAATGCCCGTTTGATTCCTACTCAGCACTGAGTGTGGGTCAGCCCCATAATCTGGTCTATCCAGATAAGCGTTTTAGAATCTCTGCAAGAGACTGATAAGGGGTTTACTTGTGGGGAACAAAGTTCATTGGATGTTTGATTTCAGTACTTTCTGAATGGGATGTCTGTATCTTTCCTTTATTTCTGGAAAGAGAGGAAAAGAAAGCTAGGTGGTGGCCATTGTGTTACTAGTAGGCCTTTGGGTAATGTGTGCTTCCTTGGAAACCACGGAAGGAAAACTCAACAATCAGCTTGTAGTAGGTGAAGCAGGGACATTTTTGACGGAGTGCACCTTTCTCTGTTGTAACAGTTTACGGGTATAACTGAAACTCATTATTTTGAAAACTAAGAATGGAATGTCAATCTATGCGTGTAGTAAATGTTGAGTTTCAAGCAATGGATTTATTTTGCCCTTCTTATGTGGAAGAAAGGTCCAAAAACAGGAAGGAAAAATCAACACCAAGAAACAAAAATTCAGAACAACTTATCTCAAAAGTTGGGTCCCCAGAAAGAGATAGCTGGTAAAGGCGGGTTCAGTCTCCTGATGTCCTCTGGTGTCCCCAGTGCTGCTGGAACCCAGCAAGGTGTGGCCATGAAGAGGGGCTGCCTGAGAAGAGCTTTGGCTGCAGAGGGAGGGGAGGGGAGAAGAAATACCTCGTCCTCTTTCCTCCTCCACCCTCTGTCCTGCCTCTGTCAACCAGAAGCCCGAGAGAGGAAAGACCAGAGTGATGGAGGCTGAGGTGTGTACAGGGCTGGTGTTTCACTGTTCCCTCCCCCAAATAAGGACCTGGTAATATATTTTAATGAAAGGTTTTTCAATATCAAAATTGATATGGGATATATACTATGAAGATATTTTCTTGCATTGTTTGGGTAAATCTTTACTTGGGCGTGGTGTAATAGTCTTTTCATATACTGCTAAGTTATGTTCTCCATCCATATCTTGACTGTGATGTAAAATATCTATGAAAGTGTCAGACTTTTTCAAAAGGAATCTTTACTAAAATAAGCAGAGCATCTTGTCTAAGGACACCTTGAATCACTTCCTTTTATGCCATTTAACCACTGTGTCTACCTATGACGTATAAAAATACAACTGTTTCGACCCATAGCCCAAGGTCTCTCAGAGCTAATGAGCTTCTCAGGCCTTTCCTGATCTGCTTCTTATCCTTTTTTTCTGAACATCAGGCCTCCAGATCCCTTCTTACTCTTAAGGTTTCTATGTGCTTACTTCAGCTTCAAGCAGATAGGAATTATTTTCCTACCTGCCTCCCCAGACTCAATTTCTTCCCTAGGCTCCAGGGATCTGCAGCCAAGCAGCAATGTCTCCTTCGTCCCTCTCGGAGAGGCTGAATGGCTCTGTTGAAGACGGCAGATGTTAGACCAGTGGGGTCAGGCTGAGCCTGGGTTCAGCAACCTCCTCAGTACTTGAGTTTGGGCTAGTTCTTATACCGTTCTTCTGGAAAGAATTCAGAGCCAAAACCGCAACTATAAGAGAACATTTATTTTTAAAATCACAGAGGTAGAAGAAGTATTTCGGAGAAGAAATGAGCTTATGAAACAAGTTGTAGAGGTAAAGGAAGGGCCCTTGGAGTTTGGGAATGAGGAAGCGAATGGTAGCACCCCTGGGGGGGGGGGGGGGCGGGGGGCGGGGTAAGGAGTAAGGGGAAGGGAAAGCTTGCTGGATCCTCTGTCCTAAGTTAGGGGAGTTCCCAGGGGAAGATCTCAATAGAAGATTCAGCAATTCTCCAGGTGTGTCCTTTCTGAGTCTAGGTCTCCACTGATTGAATGGTCGGTGCCAGAGAAAGGGGTCATTATGAAGTATGGTAGCAATCATCTCAGGTAGAAACTATAGTTTAACTTTAACCCTGCTGTTTGGCTTTTGTACTTATTTGCTTTGTTTAATAATAGAAAAGTTATTTCAATTTTCTGAATTATATAAACCACCCCATTCCATTAAATACCCTATTGATTATAATGTGGATATCCCATTGGTTGTGGTCATACTGGTCTTAGAAAGCACGTTTTCCTTTACCTGGGAAGGACAGCACAGTTATCCCAAGGTCAGAGGGCTCCAGTTAACGCGTCCATGTTGACAAAGTGTTCTGGAGACCCATAAACTGTAATTTAGATAATATGCTTAAGTCTGACCAGGTTCCTCATTCCAGACCCGAGGGCTCTAGATAATGTGTTTCTGTCAATTCAGTGATCCGGAGACCCAAAACTATAATTTAGACAACATGTTGCTTCTGCTTCTGTAAACTGCTTTTTTTCGAACTAGGTTCCTCATTCCAAACCCTGGGATGTAATCAATACCTTTGTGATCTTTGCCTATATAAATCTGGTGTTTCGGCCATCTTATCACTATGAGATTTGGGAGAGCAAAATGCCCCCCCATAGTCCCGAATTTGCAATAAATGTGACTCTTTAATTCGACTTCTTGAGGCGTCCTTGTGTGATTTGAGGGGTACATTACAACAATTATTCAATGCAACTAATCTGGAGGTCAGCTGTGGGGTTACTGGTCTGGTTTTGTTGCTTTTCTGGGCCTGGAGCTGAAGTACAACTGAGGCTTAGATGTTATCTCTAAGGAGTAAAGGTCAGGGGGTTCAAACCACATGACCAAGGATATGCTAGGGGAGGAAGATCACCCTGGGGGTAAGGTTCCACCCTACAATTGTCTGTTGTTGGTACCTGGGGCTTTCCACCCTGGTGACCTTCTGTCCCTGGCCCATTGCCTTGCTCTGCTTGTGTCTGGCTAACTGCCTACCACAGCTCTAGGCTCCAGGAGGAGAGATGCCCCATCACAGAAACTGGGAAGGATATACTAGTGAAAGGACAGGGGAAACAGCACAGAGAAAAGACAGCTCTGGGGACCAGTACGCTCTTTGCCTTGTATGTGAGTATATGATGCACCTCCTTGGACATGCAACATAACAGATCTGAATATGGCACGCTGGAGATGGGGAAGCAAATCATAAAAAGAAGGGTTATTCATAGTCATCGAGAGCCTGTTATGTGCCGGGAGTGAGATAAATGCCATCTTTGATACTTATAGCAACCACCTCATGGAGATATTTGCTCCAGTGTACACGTGGGGAAATTGTGGCTTAAAGGAGTATGGGCGGCACAGCTGAGGTCGTGCAGTGAGTGAGCAACAAGGCTGGGCTCTGAAGCCATGCCTGCCTTTCACTATGTTCTTTTGCCCCCAAGAATAGAAGCCTCTGGTGAAAGAAGTGCTTGCTGCAGGTAGGCGATGACTGAAATATAGGGGGCTGAGGGGGGCAATCACAGAATAATTTGGTTGGTGATCTGGGTTTTCTATCCTGAAGAACTATGTGATAAAGGAAAAAGTATGCAAAGGAAGTGCTGGGGGTCCCATCCTCTCAGACAGAAATCAGATTGCACGGCTCAGTGGAAGATGTGCCAACAGCAACGAGGCTCCCAAAAAGGAGGCTTTGTTTTTTTCGGGTTGTGCTTGTTTACCCAATAGCGTTACTGGGTAATATGCCTGGTCCCCGAGGTTCCATTAAGGTGGTTAGGGTCAAAAGGCATTAAGAACTTAGATTTTTTTTTTTTAAATCTGTCTGTGGGAGAACCAAGATGGCGGCATAGGTTAACGCGGTGTTTGCTGCTTTGAACAACTACTTCAAAAGTGAAACCAAAAAACGGAAGGGACATCACCCAGAACCACAGGAACGCTGGCTGAGTGGAAGTCCTACAGCTAGGAGGAAAGAGAAACGCATACGGACACTCAGAGGAGGCGCAGTGCTGAAGTCAAATTCTGAGGTGCGGAGTGCGCGGAGCGGGCTGGCGGCGGAGGGCGCGGTTGTTGTTTTCAATCGGGAGGGAGTCGCAGACTCAGAGCACCAGATCCGGGCGAGTCTTTAGGGACCCAGACTCAAACGGGAGAAACGGGACTGTCTGGCTTCGGTCAGAGCGAGTGCAGCTTTCTCTCCGAGCTTTGCAGCGGGTGCTGGGACTCAGAGAGGCAGAGCCCCTGGGGACAGGACTGAGAGCCGCCATAACTGCTCTCTCCGGCCCACGCTGTTGATCCTGTTCGACCCGCCCTGCCCAAGCCCTGCACAGAGGCATTTGCCGGATAGCCCCAGGCAAAGGCATTTGCCGGATAGCCTCAGGCAAAGGCTAGATTAGCACCTCCCTAGAGGACAGAAGTTCTCTCACTGCTGACACAGCTGATTCTCATAGCCACTTGGCCTGGAGGTCAAACCCTCCCTGGAATTAGCTACAACAATCAAGATTTAACTATAAGACTGCGAACAAAGACCACTAGGGGGTGCACCAAGGAAGCATAACAAAATGCGGAGACAAAGAAACAGGACAAAATTGTCAAAGGAAGATATAGAGTTCAGAACCACACTTTTAAGGTCTCTCAAGAACTGTTTAGAAGCTGCCGATAAACTTAATGAGATCTACACGAAAACTAATAAGACCCTCGATCTTATATTGGGGAACCAACTAGAAATTAAGCACACACAGACTGAAATAACGAATATTATACAGACGCCCGACAGCAGACCAGAGGAGCGTAAGAATCAAGTCAATGATTTGAAATGCGAGGAAGCAAAAAACATCCAACCGGAAAAGCAAAATGAAAAAAGAATCCAAAAATGCGAGGATAGTGTAAGGAGCCTCTGGGACAGCTTCAAGCGTACCAACATCAGAATTATAGGGGTGCCTGAAGATGAGAGAGAGCAAGATATTGAAAACCTATTTGAAGAAATAATGACAGAAAACTTCCCCCACCTGGTGAAAGAAATGGACTTACAGGTCCAAGAAGCGCGGAGAACCCCAAACAAAAGGAATCCAAAGAGGACCACACCAAGACACATCATCATTAAAATGCCAAGAGCAAAAGATAAAGAGAGAATCTTAAAAACAGCAAGAGAAAGAAACTCAGTTACCTACAAGGGAATACCCATACGACTGTCAGCTGATTTCTCAACAGAAACTTTGCAGGCCAGAAGGGAGTGGCAAGAAATATTCAAAGTGATGAATACCAAGAACCTACAACCAAGATTACTTTATCCAGCAAAGCTATCATTCAGAATTGAAGGTCAGATAAAGAGCTTCACAGATAAGGAAAAGCTAAAGGAGTTCATCACCACCAAACCAGGATTATATGAAATGCTGAAAGGTATCCTTTAAGAAGAGGAAGAGGAAGAAAAAGGTAAAGATACAAATTATGAACAACAAATATGCATCTATCAACAAGTGAATCTAAGAATCAAGTGAATAAATAATCTGATGAACAGAATGAACTGTTGATTATAATAGAATCAGGGACATAGAAAGGGAATGGACTGACTATTCTTGGGGGGGAAAGGGGTGTGGGAGATGTGGGAAGAGACTGGACAAAAATGGAGCACCTATGGATGAGGACAGTGGGTGGGGAGTGAGGGCGGAGGGTGGGGCGGGAACTGGGAGGAGGGGAGTTATGGGGGGGAAAAAAAAGGAACAAATGTAATAATCTGAACAATAAAGATTTAATTTAAAAAAAAAAAAAATCTGTCTGTGAAAAGCAGTGATTTTGAGTAAAAATGATGGGTCAAATTCTGGCTCTGCAGTGGAAACTTGGGCAAGTTAAATAATCTCCTACACTTCAGTTTCCTCGTTTGTGAAGTGAGAACAATACATCTAATCAACATAATCTTAACAATGGAACACTGTTATATGCGAGCTGATACACAGGAAGCTATTGGCACAGCCTGGCATACAGTAAGTACTCAGCGAATCTTGGCTCCCTTATTATAATTTTATTTTACTTTTATTTACAATGTAAATAATTCTGAAGTAGATATCCATATGCATAATTCTTTGTCCATAATTCTGATTATTTCCTTATGGTAGGCTCCTAGAAGGATAATTACTTGGGTATATGTATCCTATCTAATCTAATAATAGACAAAGCTTGAAATTGACCGTACCTTCGCTACGCCTCCCATTGGCTAATCAGCGAGATATGCAAATCAACCGCCAACAAAGATGGTGGTTAATTTGCATATGTAGGCACAAAGCGGTGGAGCGAAGACTGAAGGTGGCTCCGGCCGCAAGGGCTGTGAAGGCAGCTCCGGCCAGAGCAGCACCGGAGCAGCACCGGTTTTCCCAGGACCCAGGCCTATTGCACGAATCTTTTTGTGCAACAGGCCTCTAGTCTGATCATATTGAATAATCCTGTGCTTAAAGTTTTCCAGAAAAGGCAATTCAATGGCTTGCTTCATTTGACTACCAGGGAATTCTTGAGCTCTGGAAATTAAATTCCTAGAGTATATGTTATTTGGCAGATTACTAACCTAACCAAGGTGTGTGTAAAAATCTAGTGTTCATTAAAATCTCTTTGTGATAAATCGTTAGCAATAAAGAGAAAATAAAATGGAAAGTGTCCCTGCTTATAGCAAACTCCAAGAGTCACAGAAGTGCATGTTCAGTTCAGGAGACCTTGGCCTGGCTTCCTGTAATCCTTCAACTGCATTCATTCCTTGGCATTTTGTAGCACCTGCCACTTTAAATCCCTCACTTTGCACTGCCATTGAGAGTTTAGATTTCCTCCTTATCTTTGACCTTTTAATTTAAGGATGTGGCTTTTAACTAACCTTTGGCCTGTGGGTCAGCAGTTAAGCTGTCCATTCTCCCAGACCCCTGAAAAGATGAAAGATCTTTGGCCTTTTTAAGGACAAAGGCTGTTGTGCATAACTTGTACATAGTTTGGTCATCTCAAGCCATGCTTGGGTGATGAAACCTCAGGAGGCAGGTGCTGCAAGGGCCATGCTGAATGGGTATTATGGGAAACAAACCTTAAAGAAGAGCTTTAGAGTTTGGGTTCCTCAGTAAAAGTCTGCCTGTTCAAGTTTCATATCAATGTCATCTTTTAGGGGAAGCTAGTGGAAGATACTTAACAGAGCCAGTCCTGATATAGCTTCCACATTTTGAAAGCGAGGTCACTTACAGGGCTGTCTTGCGGATTAGATGTTAGATAGAAACTGTCACAGTGTCGAGGAGATCTTAGCTGGGAGCAGGGGGACAGAATATACACAGGTATCTAAAACACAGGGTAGAGGAAATAAGGGCCGTGAAGTGCATAAGGGGATTCTAAGAAAGGAGAGATTAGCCGGAGTGGTGGAAATCTAGGAGGAAATCTTTGTGTAAGAGATGATGTTTAAGATGAGTCAAACTTCCTGAAGGAATGGTATTTCAGATCAGCCATGAAAGATTTTAGCAAGTGGAATTTGGTGCAGATGGAGGGGTGAGTAAAACAAGTGAGAATGGGACGTTCATGCAAGCAGATGGAATCACAAGGGAGAGTCAGAGGTATTGGGGGGGGGGCATGTTTGGGGACCATCAAGTGAAATGGTTTCATTAGCACGTACAATACTTTTCGGGGACTGTAGAAGGTAAGGGGAAGGGTACAATGGGGTCAGGCTGCCGAGGTCCTGGTTTGCTGGGGAACAGCATTTTTTTCTTGACGAAAGACAGTGGGGGTGGGGGGTGGTTCAAAGCCAGAGGACTGGCTGTGAGGGTGGAGTGAATGGGCGGATGAGCTTAGTTAATTATAAAATTCTTTTTAAAAAGAAAAAAAAGAGAACGCTTTCTTTTCTTAATTTATTTTCAATAAATTAATAGTTAAAAAGTAAATTAGAATCAATGGTAAAAATATCACAAAACAACAGATAAAATCTTTGGCTGATACTTCTAATCACATTCTACAAAGCACAACAATTCCATTTCAATAAAAAGGCATAGAAGAAGCTACAGAGCACTATTAAATAAGAGGAGAGGCGCCTAATCATAAGGTGCTGGTCCGTTTTCAATCCTAAAATACTTAGTGACCAAACAAGGCTGTAGCAAGGCTGGGCGCTGGATCAGGAGACTGGCACGCACGGGGTTTCCACTAACTGTCCATGTGACCTTTGCAAAGTCACTTTGAAATGCTCTGGACCTGTTTTCTCCTCTGTCACATGAGGGGTAAGATTAGCCAACGTAATGACCTATATAAATAAATGGACTTGTTTATACCTAGTTTCCAGAAGTGTCTGGAGCAGACCAAACACTTGTTTTCAAGTAACAGAGTAGCATGGATGATATAATCTGTCTAAACTCTTCTGTTGGGTTCAAATGATCCATAAAAAGATGTACCACCAGTGAACTACAATACGTTCGAACCATAAATTCTTACTATTGCAATCACCAAGCCCTAAGTATTGGACACCAAGGAAGACTATGGAGTGATCTTTGAATTAGCATCCAGTCTTACAGCTACCTTGCCAAGGTTTAGGTCTGACAGTCATTTTAATGTGATACAACTTGATATACCAAAATCCAAGCTTGCAAAAGAAATCATCTAAGAGGTGAATTACATAAAGTCATATTTTAAATGTGTATTCATTCTATCAAGGGGATTTCCTGCAGGGTTTCATTAAACAATGATCCTCCTCATATAGTTTAATGATCATTCAATCTCCCCAAAGCTTTTTAGGAGCAAAGGCCTTCTGCACACGCAGACGTGGCCCCAATAGCAAAAAGGTGCACTCACTCTGAGAAGAGCATTAAATCCCATATTCAGGCCTCCCTGCAGTCCTCGGCAACATGATAAAATGAAGCTAATATTAAAATACTGTCTAAAGTGTGACTCTGATTTAATGCCAGATGAGAATAAGTAATATTGCTCAATTGACAACTATCAGCAAACCATTGGTAGTTTGGGGACACACTTAAGTCCCCCCAAGCTTGTGAGAAATGCCCATTTGTGTCTCCTCCTATTCTGGGTCCAAGGGGAAGTTCACTGAGTGCAGTTTAAAGAAAGGACCCAGAAGGAAATGCATTGCTTCTGACAAACACAACGTGCTACGGGTGTGAATGCTGCATGGAGTTTAATGACATAACGGCCTTGCTCATTTGGGGAATGAGATTTTGAGGGGGCCTCATCCAATTTTCTTCTGATTACCAAACCAAAGGGGCTCATTTCAACCTTTCATAAGTCAAATATCTTCCTTCCAGAGTGGCAGGAAATTTTAACTCCTCTGTTGTGTATACACTGGAAAGCCGTAATTGCAAATCCATCAATTTCCTACTGGTGGTTCAGAAGGTTTTAAAACCAGTGTACCATCAAGAACTTTGGGGAAATAAAATGTCCCAGAGACAATCAAATGGCATCATTTGTATTCTGGGCTCAGTTATGGGGTTCATCTCTGAATCCAAGCACCATCAGGTTGGCAAGTGGTGATGAGTTATGCCAAATCCACACTGTTCCATTGGCCTGTGGGTACCACCCCTCCCAACATAAGACTGAGCTAATGCTCCATAGCTGGGAAGACAAATTCCAAATTCATTAATTCATTAGAGTCTGGTATTACAGTCCTATTGTCTGCTTTAATCTTTTGTTTAAACTAAGCTCTCTGTTAAATGAGTCGTTAAATGGTAATGTTTGGATTTTCATAATTATATTTGAATTTTACGGGTCTTAAATCAGCAGGAACTCAGGCTGAATTAGAAGTATTAATACCTGACATGTGAAACTCAGGGGTTAGAGAACCTATTTCAGCTGTTTTTCATAAGAAAACTAGGAACTCTAATTCATAAATGATCAAGTCCTTGCCTCTCACAAATATAGCCCACCATTTGGCTTTGGAGATAACATATATGGGAATGGCTCCTGGCAGTAACACCTCCCACTTCTGTAGCGATAAAGGATGCAGAGCTCTCCCATAGGTGTCTGTTGCATTCCTGTAATCCTCCCACGTCAGGAGGGTCTTTTCTCTACAGATTTTCCCACAAGCCTCCAGGATTGTTTTCCTGCAAGAGCCAACCTGAAGACTTGTTTTGTTCCCCCTTGATCAAACATGCTACATTTTTCAAAAGAAACTTTAAAGTATGTTCTGAGGGCCCTAGCTGGTTTGGCTCAGTGGATAGAGCATTGGCCTGTGGACTGAAGGGTCCCAGGTTTGATTCCGGTCAAGGTCACATGCCTGGGTTGCAGGCTTGATCCCCAGTAGGGGGCGTGCAGGAGGCAGCCAGTCAGTGATTCTCTCTCATCATTGATGTTTCTATCTCTCCCTCTCTCTTCTTCTCTAAAATCAATAAAAATATATATATTTTTTAAAATGTTCGGAGGGAAGCATTTTTTACTCATCTGAAATGTGCATTTCGACTCATCTTGCTTATAACTGAAAACATATTGAGTAATTGTTTTTTTCTTCAGACGACATCTCACGTAGATGTTGGACATATGAAACAGACAGAAACAGGCCGCATTCCAAAGCCACATTCCTCATGGCCTCCAGTCGGCTCCTGGCAGCTGTCCCTGAGCCACCTCCTGTGACGTTTAAATTCCTGCCTCACAAATTATTCATCAAGGTGACTCTGTAACATGCCAGAGGCTGTCGATGGCCAGTGACTTCTGAACAAGTGTCTCCCTGGGTGATGAGTCAGCGCCGCACTAAGGGACGTCGTGGCTGGGGCCAGGTGAAGGAGCCTGGTAGTCACTGAGCAGAGTCCTGTCGGGCAGGGGGGGTCCTTGGGGGAAGAGTCCCAGAACGTTGCCCGGGGCTGCCACTCCTGTTTGCTGCAGGCTTTGCTCCCCCAAGACCTTGACCAAGAAGTTGATATACCTCATTGCCAGGCGAAGCGTTTCGTTCTTGCTCAGCTTCTTGTCGGGAGGGTGCGTGGGGATGAGCTTCCTCAGCCTGGCGAAGGCGCTGTTCACATTCTGCTGCCTCCACCGCTCCCTGGTGTTGGTGAAGATCTTCCCCGTCATGTCTGAGGTCCTGGCCAGGGAAAGAGAAAGGGCCCCGAGGGCCAGCACCTTGTAAGAGGCCTGGTGGGTAGCACGCGTTCTGCCAAAAACGTGAGATGTTTGATCTTCCTGACCCAGATTTTAGGAAATTCATTTCCTCATTTTTAGGTTTTTTTGAATCCTTTTGAGAAGGGAAGAACACATGGCAGAGGAAAGGACAAGATAAGAACAACACCCTTTGGCCTTTTTCTCCCTGGCTGTTTTAAGGGTTATTTTATCCCAATAACCCCATTGCTTCTTCTATAATGTACTCTTCCTAACTTTTTGGAGTCAGGTACAACATAGAACTGAATAGTACATGCATAGGATTGAATAATAAAGTATATATTTAGTCAATAGGAAGTTAAATATGGATTTTTTTTTTTAAAAAAAGCTGTGGTCCTATGTTTCATGAATAATACAATATTTGGGATGATGAAAATAGAATGCATCTCTGCTCTTAGCTGGCAGCCCTCCCCTGGAGGATTGGACCCCACAGCATAAGAACTAAAATATCCAGAGTGGACCACATTTAGAGGAGGGTGAACAGGGTGCTGAAGAGTCTGGAAAGCCTGTTGTATACAGAACAGAAGTGGGGGTATTTAGGCCAGGAGCATATGGGGGTGATGATTTGGCATGGATGCTGTAGAAGGTATGCAGGCCTCCCCAAGGCTCCATTTCTGTGACCTCTCCAACCCAGGGGGAGTGATTATCCTCACATATGGCCAAAAATTACTGTGCCATTTATAACTCTTAGAAACATGACCCCTTTTTTCATGTGATTTGGATTGACATGCATCAGTGGGAACGTTCTGATGCATCAGCAAACTAGCCAAAGCTCAGACCTCGACAGTTGGGTGCTCTTGGCTCACTGCCATCGGCTGGCCATTCCTGTTCCCACAGAGAGTAACAAATATTCCAACTCCACTCCTCTACACCTGCCTTTCTCTGTGCCTTGAATTCCCTCCTCACTCTCCTTGCCTATTTCTACACATTCTTTAAAGAGCAGCTCAAATCCTCCCTTTCTATGAAGCCATCCATTCCATCCCAGTGCCCCCCCATACTCTCTCCTCACTGAAGTCCTTCAGCCGTGGTGGTAAGCAAAGGCTCTTAGGAGAATGAAATATTTGTAAACCACTGATCACAGTGCCTGACACACAGTAATTACTATAAAAGTGTTGATGACCACATACAACAAAATAATAAATATATTTATCAGCAAAATGACTTGTGGGCTATTGAATTATTCTTGAGGGTGATGTCTTGTTCTTCTATAACCAAGCCTGCTGTCCAATCCTTAACCGGCTGTACGCCATAAGCGTCTATAGTTGCAACTGACGGACCTTTTTTTTTTTTTTTTTTTAATAAGGAAGGTCCCTTTTATTGACCTTTTAAAATTAAATTCAAAATACAGAACGAGGACCTGCAGCTGGAGGCTGTCACTAACTGCAGTCAATGCAAATACAACCCACGGTCTTCCTCCATGTGAGAGCCACGCCGTGTACATCCCCGCGAACTCGGTGTGCGGTCAACGGTGGGAGCCAACGCTCTATTCTCTGAATCGGAACACCGATGCCTTGCAAAACTATGCTTAATAAGGAAGCAGTGTATTCACATATCAGATACCTGCCATCGTAGAGGAAGGCACAGCAGGACAAAACAGAAGGGGAGCGCCACTCTTCCCCTCACGGGGCCGTGTTCTGGTCACAGCACCAAACACTAACCAGCCCTGGGGCGCTCCCTGTCAGTTCATGGGCCTCAGTTCCTCCGCTACCAGGTAGGTTAACGGTACCATTCTCTCTGCCCAGGGTTGTTGTAGGGAATAAATGAAATACCGCATATGAAGGCAACCTGTGAGCTACACAGAAAGGAAAAATGAGAGCAAACAGAGCACTTGCCTTGCGCCAGGCACTGTTTCTGTGTTCTAACTCATGCTACGCTCACAGGTAAACAGCGCTGGTTGCGGGAAGAGTGCTGTAGACATTGCTGGGGTGGCCTAGGGAGGGAGACATGTTCCAGAAGTTATCCCACTATACAGTACGCTTCATAGGCACCACATGAGGACGATCCCAGCTCATTGGGACAAGCACTCTGATACCACCAAGCCCTGACTCTGTAGGAGTCAGACAGCGGTGGAGGCATCCGTGTGATGGTTAAAAGCACAGGCTCCAGAGCCAGACCCTGGCTTGGCTCCTGCCTCTACGCCTCCTAGCTGTGTGACCTTGAGCAATCGCTTAACCTCTCTGTGCTTCAAATGCCTCAGAAGTGAAGGGCAACTGTGAGGCCACATAAAATGATACCTTAGGGCAATGTCTGGCACACAGTAAGTGCTCAATAAATGTTAAACGATTAAAATGATCCCTACCAATAAAACAGAGAAAAGAAAATGTTCGTTGTAATTTATTTTTTCCTAATGAAACAGCTACAATAGCTTTATTTATATATTTGTTTATTTCACTGTATAAGAGTGTATAAATATATGTGTGTGTGCGTGAGCGTGTGTAGATACAGAGCTAAATACCTGGAAGGATTCAGGCCAAATCGTCATCAGGACTTCCTCAGGGGGAGGAGAGTGGGATGGGGGGAGATAGAAAAAGGAGACTTGTGGGTTTTATTCTGTATACTTTGGTATTTTACACTTTTTATAATAAAGTATTCATATATTATTTGCCTCACAATAGAAAAAAACTAAGAAAGTTTATGGGTTTTAATGTAGAAAGACCTGGCTTTGAATCTCAGCTCCCAATTCCCTAGTTATTTGACTCTGAGAAAATCCGTTAAGTTCTTTAAGCCTCAGTTTTCTTTCCTGGAAAACGGAAATAAAGCCATCCTCAGTTTGTTGTGAGAACTAAGTGAGATCCTCTATGAAGCACATAAGGATATCAGCGAGACACCATGTGCCTAGTACACAGGCACTTAATATTAACACGAGGGCTCTTCTCCCTACACAGATGAGAAGTGTCATTCCTCCAGAGCCTGGCGTTTGTCAATCATCTGTACGCCCCCGGGATATGTCCCAGCCAGGTTCTGGTTGCCGTTCCTGCTCTGTCGGGGTTGGAGAGTCCAGTGCTCGGCCGGGAACCTGGTGGTGAATGAAACCCTGGCAGCGCATGGCAGGCTTCAGGCTCTCTCCACCAGCCACGTAGGTCCATGTCCTCGCTCTGCAGAGACACTCCCATGTGGACCCATGGTCCAGTCACAATCCTATGCCCTCCAAGCTTTGGCATCAGCAGTCACCGACACTATGTGCCAGATACTGTGCTGGCAGCTGGACACAGAGGAGCCAGCCACTGCCTGAGTGACATGGAGAGGGAGGCGCAGGGGACTGCTGAAGCAGAGAAACAGTACTGAACCAGGCACTCGGGGGGCTTCCAGGCAGCCCATGTATCCTTCCAACTAAAGGGGTGGACCAGCCGACCCCCACTTTCTGTTCTGAAATACCACGACACCCACGTACTGCCAATGATCTAACTAAGCCACTTCTAAACACCCTGGCCGTTGGTTCCACTCATAAAAATATGAGTGTTGTCAGAACTGTGCCCACCTGTACCTAAAACTGAAAGCTTGAACCTAAATCAGGAGGATTTTAAGATAGAAAGAAACCCGTCATGTTTTCTCCTGGCAAGGCTGGCTGCTTAGCCAGGACTATGGGAACAAAGTTATTTTCAAGCTTCTCTTGTCAAAAGAGGGTTTAGCTCATTCACTAAGTCAACTCAGGCCCGTGGGGGTTCTTTTCAAAGTGGGCAAGAAAAAAGATTAGGCAGGATAAGCTAACTGGTGTTCTCGCCTAAGAGGGCTCCATTCTATTGTGCCAGAAGCAGACAGAGGGAGACAAGCTTCTGAAACGAGGCTTGCCATCCCAGGAGGTGCCGCATAATTACTTGTGGATTTATCCTCAAGTGTGTCCCCCTCCTTCTCCATAGGGGGAAATACAAATCAACGATTTAACAAGCTGGAAAAACTCAAAGCGGAGGTCACTGGAAAACTACAAAAGCCCTGATTTGGGTGGTAAACACACAATGCAATATACAGATAATGTATCACAGAACTGTACACATGAAACCAATGCCACCCACCCCAATACATTTAATTTAAAATTTTTAAATTTTATTTAGTCTTTTTCTAGTTGTGAGGACTGACTGCTGCTAATCTTGATTTCAGAATAAGCTAAAAGCTTAAAAAAAATATGCCAGAGGCCACAGGATCAAACTGGGGTGGGGAATTTTGTCCCAGGTCACACAGGGAGTCAGTGGCAGAGGCTGTGTCCCAAGCCTGGGTGTTTATGCATTTGTGTCACCACTGACTCCTGCTGGGTCCAGGTGCATAACCTTTTTTTGTGCCATGGAAACTTCTGGCAGTCTGAGGGAGCCGTCTCAGAATAATAATTTTCAATACATAAAGTAAAAAGCCTTCTTTGGTTCTCTTCTCAGAATAATGATTTTAAGCGCGTCACTTAAAATACATCGACCCATCAAATAACCAATTATCCTTAATAGTTAAAATAATTTTACATTTATATGTAATAACGCATGTGCTTTGCTTTATAACACATTAGATTTATTAGCATAATTTATGCATAGTGATATGTAAATTATGTTTTTCAAAAGATGTGCAACCTCTGTAACATGAAAGTATCTATGATTACTGCTAATACCACTGCAGTTTACTGCCCCCATGCATCAGCAAAGGAGAGGTTACATTTAGACGAAAGGTTAGTGGAAAGAAAGATGTAACTTTTTCCCAACTAAATATATAGAACCCCGAATTCTATCTACACACCCCTGAATGGACCCCGCCAGGAATGCCTGGGCAGGAGGAAGGTCATAGAAAACAAACCTGTGTTTAGATTGTAACCACTGATGGTAGCAGGTCACCAGAGAAAAGAGTGACTACAATTGTGCCCCCAGAGAAGGTGACTAATGTCCAAAATAGGAACTGCTTCTTTTCATGCTGGTGGTTCCGGGACACACAGCCCAGGTCACACAGCCCAGGTCAAGCAGAAAATATGCGACAAGGCACCCGGCCAACACGCCCACGGTGGCCTGTCCAGACATTCAGACACTTACGGCTCTTCTTCCCTGAGACTTTACACTTCTCCTCCTGGCCCTTGGTCCTGTATCTGCCTCTTTTTTTTATCTTTCTCCTGACAGTAAGTGAAAGAGACAAAGGGTGGTCCATAGAGTTGCTTTTGTGGGAGATGCCCAACCTCCAACACCAGGCACAGACATGTATAATAGCGCATGTGCTTTGCTTTATAACACATTAGAATTTATTAGCATAATTTATGCATAGACATAAATAATATAATTTAAAATTTTGCCTTTGGAGATGTTTGTAGAAGTAATATATGCTCATTTAAGGAAAATGATCAAGCAGTACACAAGTTCATAAAGCAAAATAAATAAATTAAATTAAATAAATGGCAGTCTCCCTATCTACCTACCTCTCTAATCTCATTCCACAGCAGTAGCCAGTTTGGTGTGCACATATACACTGTTTATAACCTTTACACGTAATATAAAAACCAGAATACATATGATTATGCAGGTTACTACTCCCATTAGACAACTCCGCATGTTGATGTTCTAAATAAGTTCATTTACTGTGAATGCCAGCCTCAGGTGGGCACCGGGAGAGCCACCTGTTCCAAGGTGCGCTCAACACCCGTCACTCAATGCGCGCCCGCCCAACCTGCTGTCCTTGCCCGCTGCACTTCCCAGCCTCCCTCCTTTTCTATTTATAACCTTTGCTCCCCCAGCCTGCAGCCCTGCCTCGCGAGTCAGTGGTTCCGGCGTCCAGGAAAGCCTGTCCCGTTAAAGTTCCGCACCTGCCAGGTGTCCGGGAGCCGCTCGCCTCTGCACATGAGCTACCTGGGTGCTCTGGGGTGTCTGTCCCCGGCATCGCGTATCCAAGCAAAGCCGCCCCGCCTGCACGCTCCCGGAGCTGCGCCACTGCCCGGCCCTGCCCAGAGCCCCAGGTCTTCTCAGCCAGTTGACTTGGTGGCTGCTACCCAGTCGCCTCCACACTCCTGCCCTCCTGGCGAGTGCGGCTGGGACTGGCCTCCGGGGCTGCGGAGACCCGCTGGCCCACGAGCCCCCCTACCCCCGCGCCCATCTCCCGCGCGCACCCCTGCACCCGGAGTTCACTCACCTCCTCGCCAAGAGCCAGGAGCCCGCGCCGTCGCTGGCCGTGCGCGCCCTCGCCCGGACGCCCGCCCGCCGCCGCCTTTATAGGACACCGTCCTTTGTTAGCGAGGCCCACGGGCCCCTTGCCTCCCCCGCCCCACTCCCCGTGCCCCCCGCTTCCCGGGACCAGCCCTCCCTGTGCCCTGGAAAGGGGGTAGAGGCGGAAGGAGAACCCCGCTTTGTGAAAGCTCAGGGCAGGTGGGGTCCTGCCCCTCACCTGGGCCAGCAGCTGGAGGCCCTGCGTGCAGCTTACCCACCCTCTCCGACTCCCACAGCCGCGGGAATGCGTGCCCCGTGGTTAATGCATCAGATGTGAACTATTTAAGTTCCAGCGCGTCTCCAGCTGCGCTCCGAGGACCACTCGCTCCGGAATCAAGGGGTTGGGGGAGGCAGATCTTAACAACCACAATCCAGACTCACCAGACCAGGTGTTCTGGGGATGGGAGCTGTAATTCGAGTTTTTTACTAAGCGCCGAAAGAGAGTAAGGAGCACAACGAAGGTAGTCACTGCACTGGACGGATTCCCAGGTATATTTGTCAGCTTTCAGGGTCCCGGAACAGGACCTGGCTATCACTGTGGCCTTTCTGCCTCTGCACTTGCTTCTTTACGTCTACCGTCCAGCGTCACCCAGAATGATGCTGTGAAAACTCAAGTCCGATTCCATCACTTCTCTGCTCAAACCCTTGGGTGTCTCTACATTTCGTTGAGACTTAAACTCAGGTCTTCACAGTGGCTCTGAAGACAGCCTCTACCTGACCTCTCTGCTCCTTCTCTCCTGTGTTTACTCAGCTCTAGCCACTCTGGCCTCTGTTGTTTGAGGAACACACCACATACCCCCCTGCCTCAGGGCCTTTGCACTGTTTTCTTTGCCTACAACATTCTCCCCCATGTTATCCACATAGCTTCCTCCTTCACTTCCCTTCATTCACCCAACAAATTACTATGGAGTGCCTCCCATGGGCCAGTGCGAATACAGCTTCAAACAAAACAGACACGTTCCTGCGCTCAAGGAGTTGTCCTTCCTCAGGTCTTTGCTCCAATGCCACCTTCTCAGGGAAGGTTTCCTCTCTGACAGCAATATCTGAAATTGCACCTTCACACCCACAAGTACTCTTCATCCTCCTGCCCTGCTATATTCTTCTCCTTGTCACTCATTTTCATTTAGTAATATTATACATCGTTGTCTTGCTGTCTCCTGCCCAGCCCTAGTGAAAAGACATTCATCAAATGTTGGTTGGTTAATGAAATGGATTAGTAATGAATTTCTAGCCACCACCATCTCTGAATGACCCAGCATAGGATTTGACACAATAAATGCACAAATACACCACAGTGTAGTAGATAAGAACACAGGACTCTGAAGTTGCATACCCGGGTTGAAACCCCTGGTCTACCCACTTGTGTGATCCCAGGCGAATTATGCAACTTCTCCCTGCCTCTGTTTCCTCATCTCTAGAATGGGGACAATGATAGGCGTGTAAGCATTACATGAGGAAAACAAGCAGGCAGTAAATTTAGCACTGCAGGGGTGTCGATGGCAAAAGATAAACAGCTGGACGATCAGAAATGGCTTGTGGGAGGGGTGGCATTTAAGCTAGGCCTTTCGGCAGGGCTGCCTCTGGGCAGCCTGACATTTGTGGGACTCAGGACAAGGGTACAAATGCAGATTCCTGACCCATCCTCAGCCCCATTTTCCCCTCCCCTCCAGTTCTGTAAAAGGCCCTGTGTGTGTGATGCGGGCTCCCAGCTCACACGGATCTCAGGAGGAGCCCTGTGCAGGCTCTCAAACAAAATCAGGGCCATTTGAGCAGAAACTCAGAGGTCCCGAAGGCACAGAGCGTGGTCTAGAGAAGGTGGGAAATGGGCACAGAACCCAAGGCTGGGTGGGAAGGCTAACCAGGAAGTACACGTGTAGGAGTGGGGGGGAGGGCAGTCCATGTGGAGGCAACCGTGTGCCTCGAACACGGGAGTCGTATGTGTAGGTTTACACTGGCTACAGAGCTCTTTCTGGTGGCAAAGAATGGATTGGAGGGGAGGTTGGAGAGAATTAACCGGTCACTTTGTCCATCGGCACAAAAGGCCCTTTATAACCTACCATGTGCAGTAAACACCGCCGAGCCGTCCTCTCTGCCTCTGCCCTCTCTGTGCTGTGGAGGGCACTGCTGCCTCGCGGTGCCCATGCTTTCCCACCTGCCTACTGTATCATAGCTCTGCCAGGGCTCTAGGTAGAATTTGCACCAAGGACCCATATTACCTTTCATGTTAGCCAAACACCTGTGAGGTAATATAGGTTCTTAATGGCATAGTCTACAGCTGTAAAAAAAAAAAAATGGATTGTGGCAACTGAGTAGCAAGATCAGATGTGAACTGAAACAATAAGCTATGAAATAAGATCTGTGTACAGCTGGATAAGGACTGAGAGAGAGGATGAGAGCTACAGAGAAAGGAGCACAATTATGTTGGCACCTTGGAACCACAGCTGACATTTGTTTTGCTCACTGTCTTTCGTATGATCGCTGGTTTCACAGTTTTTAACATGGGGAATGATTCTGATGCACCATTCCGCTAGCAGTGACTCTTCAGAGTGACGGGTCCTCTCCATCCTGTCTCCCAGAGTGGAGAGCTCAGGGGCTGGGTCCTGTAAGGGATGGGGTTGAAGTAGGAATTTACATAATCCGATTATTGGGGATTAGGTCCGGGCAGCTAAATGCCTCAGTGTGCTTGAGCTAAAACCCTTACTATTCATGGCTCTCACTGCCCCCTGGAGAGACTGCACCTGCAGGCTCCTGGGGAGGGAAGGGCAGATCCTAGGAGGGCTTGGGCATTGTCAGGATCTGGCTTTCCTGGCTTAATTGATCTGTCTGGAGGAGCCTGTGAACACTGGACCTCTAGTCCTGTGTGCACGGCTTGTCAGCTTCAGGGAGGACCAAACCTGAGGCTTTCAGAGGGGATTCTGTCAGCCCAGAAGGTTGTGGGCCATGGTCGTTTGGCGGGAGGTCATCCAGTCTTAAAACTCCCTTCCTCCCGCCTCATTCTTAGCCCCTTTACATTCTCCAGTTCTGCCTGTCCAGGCCCCAGTGCTTCTTTCTACCCACCCACCTATCCATTCCTTCTCTGCACTGATTGTGTCTGCATCCATCAATTTATTAATCACACGAACTAGCTGGTTTATTTTTTTAAAATATATTCTTAGTTATTTCAGAGAGGAAGGGAGAGGGAGAGAGAGATAAAAACATCAACGATGAGAGAGAATCACTGATTGGCTGCCTTCTGCACACCCCACACTGGGCATATGTTCTGACCAGGAATTGAACAGTGACACCCCCCCCCCCCCCCCCCCCCAGTTCCCAGGTCGATGCTCAACCACTGAGCCATGCTGGCTGGGCAATTAGCTCGTTAATAGAATTTACTAGTAAATCCTTTTAGGTAGGTTTTGTTCCTTGAAGTGTCCTATCTCTTAAGGCAATTTTGCTACTTTGATATTTTCAGAACCATTAATAAAGTGTTACATACAGTAATTTGATGATTTAAATAAAGTCTCTGCATTTTTGTTACTGCATTTCTCATTCTTCATGTTCTGTGTTCAAGACTTCTCTATTCTTGATTAGCTCTGCAGAAGCTGGTACATTTTATTGTTCTTTTAAGAACTACCCTTGTGATTCATCATTTTTATGATTTTTCTAAGGCATTAATTTCTATTAATATGCTCTTTCTCACTTGTTTATGTTTATTTTGTTCTCCACCTCCCATTCTTAGATTCAGTGTTTATTTTACTAATCTGCATTCTTTCTTGTTCAGTAGGAAAAGCATTTTGGACTATGAATTTTCTTCTGATATACCTTCCACGTCAGTCTGTGTTTCCATTTGCAGTTATCTTTGCCATTCGCTTCTAACATTTATTGTTTATTTTAAATTTTCTTTTAGAAAGTGGTGTTTGTTTGTTTTTTACACTTGCTTATTGTTGTATTTTTTGGTAACCATTTGCTAATTGTACTGCACTGTAGTCAAAAATATGCCTCGAATATTTTTTTGCTTTAGGAAATTTATTGAGATTTTCTTTTTGGTAAAACATGATCAACTTTCATGAATATTCCATAGGTAATAGAAAAAGAGGTATATCCTCTGTTTTGAAAATAAAATGCTTTTTATACACATCCATTAAATCAATCCTCTATATTTTTAGGAGCCAATTTGATTGGGAATAGTAAGTACTCATTGATTTGCTGTGTATTCAGTGGAATTAAGTATTGAGAAATACCAAGTGGGAGGTGGTTTAGTGCAGTACCTAAGAAACGGCCTTTCTTTGGCTTGGCTGTGGAGTCAGACTGACCAGTGTTTGAATCGCTGCTCTAAGCTAACACCAGCTGTCATCCTGGGCCAGTTGCCTCTCCCAGTCTCAGTTTTCTCAGCTGTAAACTGGAAATAATACCAACTTCATGGGTAAATGTGCACATTGAGTTAATGTATGTAAAGTTAGTTATTTGGAACAAATGCTTAAAAATCTTATTAACAGGCATCTAACAAACATGTAGTTGCTCAATAAATAGTTTTACTTTTTTATTATCAGAAAAACTATTCAAAAGCTAGATAGGGAACTGAATACCTGCCTCTAATTAGCTCCAAAGGGTACTTTCATTTGCCCAACCCAGCATCTTGACTCCCACCTCTCTCCCTCCAGTTGCTTCGGGCCCTGTGGTGCTAAGAGGCATCTATTTCTTCCCACTATGTGACGCAAACAGAGCCCAGGACTGGATGAGGGAGATGTCAAAGAGGGGAAAGAAAAGCTTCTCTTGATTACCTTTTAAGGCTCTTTTTTACAATTAATTTCTGCTCTCCAGCCCCCTAGACCCAGGACCCCTTGGTAACACCCACACACCCACATGCACACACATTTCCCCATCAAGACACCTGGTGCTGAGGCCAGGCGAGCATTTCTGTCCAGAGCAAATGCTGACTATTGCAGCAGAAAGCGGGGCACATAACTGATCCAAGTGAGTGAGTTTTTCTTCCCATAGTTACCAATTGGAGGGTCGGACAGCCCCGGGTGTGCCCAGCTGCTGAGGCTCTCGGGCCCAGGCTGGCTTGGCCTTGACTCTGCAGATCTGGAGCTGTGAGCGCTTCTATTTCCAGCCAATAAATCTAAAGGCAGTTGGAAAGAAAGGGGGATGGGACCAGAACCAGGTACTAGAGAAAAGAAAGGGGTGGGGTGCAACTCCCCTTTTCCTCTTTATTCTCTGGTCTTTGTATAGGACATCACTCATCAATGGGTCCTGAGATGAGGATTTAGATGCTCTGTGGGCAGCAGATAAGAGAGCAGCCTCCTTGCAGAAAGTAAATTCATTGAATGCGCCCCATAAAGTCAATAACTGTCAGGCTTATCAGCTGTCCTCATACCGCTTTCAGCCCCCTGGGGACCAGACTTGAAATAAAGGCCACAGCACCAGGGTCTGGAGACTGGAGGTGCAGGACTGGGCTTGGGGGGGGGGGGGTGATACTCCCCCCCCTGGCTGAATTCCAGGCAGGTGGGGGAAATCTGCCAGGCCTGAGCTGCCCAGAGCCTTCAGCTTTCCACACTGACAAATCCCAAACCAAACACACACAGCCCCAGGGGATGAGGGCCAGTCTCCCTTACCCTTCCAAGCCAGCAGATGTTTTCCGGAGGCTTCACTGGGGCTTCTTAGAAAAACTAGAGGATGTTGCCTCAAGTCTAACCAATAAAAAACCTAAGGAGGAAACCCTGATTCCCCACCACTTCTCACCTGGCTTTTCACAGCACTTAGACTTCTGCACTGGCCAAGAGCAATGCATCTTTTCCAGCTGGTGGGGATTCAGTTTCTCTGAAAATTGTCTGAAATAAATAGGCTACCAGCTGGGGTTTCAGACCCAATTCTGAGACTCACACTGTAGCTGCAGCCGACTGCACTGACAAGATACAACCTCCCACCTGCCACCCCGATGATCCCGGCAGGCGTTACAGGCTGGCCCGGGTCCCACCAGCCAGGGCCCCTGCTTGAGCTCTGACATGGGGAAGAGTGGAAAGCAGATGGACTTGGCCAGGCCTGATTAGTAGTCCGGAATTACCAGGAGAGGGTAGCAGGCAGGCTGGGGACAAGGAGGCACTTGTCAGCATGAATTGTGCTCCTAGAACAACTACAACAGCTCCTCTTTGCCCTTTGGAGATGAGAGTCTGCAGAGGTGAACAGTCAACAGGGAAAGGAGGACGGATTCAGACCCAGAATTTATCATCTCCACTGAGCCCATCTCCTTCCCTGGCTCCTGCTTTCCCAGCTCCCACAGTGGAGCCTGTCTGGGTTTCTAACTGAAGCAGCAGGTGCAGAAATGGCACCAGCCTCCTCCCCACATCTCTCACACTGCCTGCCTCGGGGTGCCAGACCTAACACTGACCACTGTGTCTCCACCCTCACCCCTTTCCAGAAATTGCCTTCATGCCTTTCCCAGAGCCTAGGACAGTGGTGGCGAACCTATGACACGCGAACTCATTTTTTTGGTTGATTTTTCTTTGTTAAATGGCATTTATTTATTTATTTATTTAAAAATATATTTTACTGATTTTTTACAGAGAGGAAGGAGAAGGATAGAGAGTTAGAAACATCGATGGGAGAGAAACATCGATCAGCTGCCTCCTGCACACTCCCTACTGGGGATGTGCCCGCAACCAAGGTACATGCCCTTGACCGGAATCAAACCTGGGACCTTTCAGTCCGCAGGCCGACGCTCTATCCACTGAGCCAAACCGGTTAGGGCTGTTAAATGGCATTTAAATATATAAAATAAATATCAAAAATATGTCTTTGTTTTACTATGGGTGCAAATATCAAAAAATTTCTATATGTGACATGGCACCAGAGTTAAGTTAGGGTTTTCCAAAACGCTGACACGCCGAGCTCAAAAGGTTCACCATCACTGGCCTAGGATCTCACCACCAACTCTCCTGTACCAGTTCACCTCGTAAACTTGGTCTTGGGCCTCAGATGCCTGTTCCAACTCCCCAGAACGCTTGGGAGACCTACCTTGGTCCAGCATACTTCCTCCCTATGGCTGGCAGCCTGGCTCTTGAGCTCGACTTTCCAGATCAGCCCCAGGGATGGGGAACGTCCCACCAGGCCTGTGGGCCATATAAGGCCCGAGACATTATTTGGTCTGGCCCTGCCAAGGCATTAGGGGTGGTTAATTAAATGTTTGACCAAATATAGCAGGCTAATTTTTAAGTTGATAATTTTGTATGGCCCACGAATGATGTTATAAATATCCAAATGGCCTTTGGCAGAAAAAAAGGTTTCTCACCCCTGTTCCAGACCAACACCAAGTACCAATCAGTCTCAAATACTTCTTGTCCCTCAACTCCCTGTGTCTGTGCCCGACACTGGCTGGGAATGCCTAGGAGTGACCTTACCTGAGCCACCTAGGGTCTAACCCCCACCTGGCTAAGCCTCTGTCCTGTCCCTGCAATTTTAGGGATCCGAGATCAGTCTCAGTGAATCTAAATTCTCCCAAATTCCTGTGTTTTCTTCCGGGAGTGTTATGGTTTTAAGGTCTCACATTTAAGTTTTTATTCCACTTTTAGTTAATTTTGGTAAGTGGTAGAAGGCAAGGTTTTAGTTTCATTTTTCTGTACGCAAATATTAGATTTCCCAAGCTCCATTTATTGAAGAGACTGCTATTTCTCTATTAAGTATTCTCGGCTCCTTTGACAAATATTAGTTGACCATATACGGATGGGTTTGTTTTCGGGCTCTCAATTCTGTTCCATTGGTCTATGTGTCTTTTTTTTACGCCAGCACCACACTGGTTTGATTAATGTAGCTTTGTTATATACAGGAAATGTGATGCCTCCCACTTTGTCCTTTCTCAGGACTGATTTTGCGCATTTGATAAATGGCATTGAACATCTTTTTAATGTGCTTGTCATCTGTATATCCTCTCCAGTGAAATGTCCTTTCTTGTCTTTTGCTCTTTTTTTAATTTCATTTTTAAGATTTGTGTTACCTCTAAACTGCCAATGCCTACTAAAAATATTGCTGAGATTTTTATAGGAATTGCATTAAAACCTATAGAAGTGACATTAAACCTATTTTGAGTTTCCCAGTCCGTGAACATGGTATGTATCTCTATGTATTTAGGTCTTCTTTGATTTCTTTATCATTTTCATATACAGACATTGTGTATGTTTTACCAGATTGCTTATGTTAGTATCTGTTATTTATTTATTTTTTTAAAAAATATATTTTATTGGTTCTTTACAGAGAAGAAGGGAGAGGGATAGAGAGTAAGAAACATTGATGAGAAACATCGACCAGCGGCCTTCTGCACACCCCCCACTGGGGATGTGCCCGCAACCAAGGTACATGCCCTTGGCCGGAATCGAACCTGGGACCTTCCAGTCCGCAGGCCGATGCTCTATCCACTGAGCCAAACCGGTTAGGGCGAGTATCTGTTATTTCTACTGTAAATTTCAAAAATAAACACAAAATATTTCAAGAGATTAGAAAAATTTTATTCATCATCACAAACTGGATTGTATATTATAAATTCTGATCAAAGGAGTAATAGTAAAGGTATTTTCAGTAGTACCACAAATTATTTGTACCTGAAGTAAACTGGTAAGCATACACTAAAATTTACTCATGTTTAAAACATCACTTTGTTTAGAAAATTCACATACATATTTTTCTGATTATGAAGAAGGGACAAAGAGCTACATATGACTTTTATTTAATGGGCACAAGAAATATTCCCCACACTCTGAGTCATAAGAAGGCTACAAAATCTTGTAATTTTTTTTAATATGGTACATGAGACAGCATAACTGTTTTATAGAATAAAATACAGTACTTCTCCTAATGCTCCCTTTTAACCTCCTTGTGGGAGCTGCTCACAGTATATAGCTGCTTGGCTGGCTAATGTGTTCTCACATAATCTCTGCACTGAGTTGGAGTGGGAGATGGCAAGAGGGGCATTCTAGGCTACAAGTTCTGAGAATATAGAAGCAGAGGTTTCTGATTAGGAAAATTTATGCTTGCCTACTTTAGCAATGGTTCCTATACAAAAGCTATCACCACTGAACTGGTCTGTTTGACTTATGCACTGTAGTGAGAATTGCTCTCTGATGGGGAGCAGCTTAAAATAGCATCACATACCCTGTTGATTCTTGTCTAGTTGAGACAGAAGCACAAACTTGGGGAAAGAAGGTGGACATGAGTACTTTCAATGATCTTTTATTAATACTGATGTAATCATTTATTCATCAGGATAGACAACTAAATGAAACTAAGTATTCTAAATTCTTTCCCTCTCCAAATCATGACTTCTATCTGATTTTGGCTGGGCAGAGATTTACTAACAAGGAGGTGAGGGGTTACCTCTAGGAAAAGGTGAAATACTGAGAAAACAACAACAACCACACACAAAAAAGTCCAGGGTAGAGCAGGCACCAAATCTAGGGAGGTACAGAGAGTGAATTGCTTGAAACTAAAGAACTAGGTAGCATATGAGATAGTATAAGAGACCCTAGGAGAAAACAGCTTGACCAATAAAATAAAAATACAAGTTTGTTTTAGAAAAGGAGGCAACTTGGTAAAGTCTCTGAATTCACAAACCATACATACAATTTGTTCTTTAATTCCTTGATGAAAAACTTTTCCTAAAGCAAATTGAGTCATGCAACCTTCTGAGTAAGAATTGTGTCCTGACCCAGTTTCTTTTACTCCTTTCGAAATAATTAGAAAAGGACTTGGAAGTAGAAAATGAAAAATTTCTTGAGAACTTACTTAATCCTAGGCCTGAAGCTAAGCATTTTATATTTCATTTATTCCTTACTAAAAACCCTTAGAAATACATATCATTCCCCTAATTCACTCATGTGAAAATTAAAGCTGAGAGGTCCTCTACCCTAAATCTCATGTGATGAAGCAGGGATCCAAACTCAGGCCTAAATGAAAACCTGTTGTCTTTTTATGCCAACATACTGCCTTCCCTTGGTGAGATGTCAGAGGTGACTTAGCCCAGGCCTTAATGATAGAGGAAAAGGAAAAAGAAATAGCTGCGGGAAATTTCTTCAGAGAAAGGCATTTGGTGGGTCAGAAACTAGAGTTTTTCTATGCTTTAAAGCCGTTTCAAAGGAGATTATGTGTTAGAAGGTGGGAATGTGGCACTTTCTCTGAGTAGGTTTTGAGAGGAAATTTCCCCTGGGGTTTATAACATTGAGGATAAAAGACCTGTTCATTTCCCAGAAGGTGAAAATAGGGGGAGGAAAGGAACATTTGCAGCCTTAAGCTTGTGATATTGGGTGGTTTCAGGCCAGTGTGGGAATTCATTCCAAGTGTGTTTCCCAAATACTATTCTGGTCCCCAATCTATAAGCCTCTGCTTTTCTGTAACACCTGCTGTCCACACCTCGCTGTGCTGCCATTTGTAGCCCTGTAAGACTAGAAACAGTGGTTTGGGGTCACAAAGCATAAAAGGAATGAGCACAGTCTGGTTTCAACTAGTTGCATCCATAAGAGAATAGCAATAAAGAGGACGGGGAGAGGCTTCAGATACTGGCACTTAGCAGACTGGTGCTGATGCTTCCTGGGAAGTAGAGGGTGGCAACCGGACACCTCTTGAGCTCCAGAGAGTAGGTACTCCTGGATGTGAAAAGCATCATGACCTGAGGCTGATGTGCCCAATGAACAATTTCATTTCACCTTTTGAAGCTAAGACATTTTTCAATAAAGGTATCAAGTCAACCTAAGAATTTTGAACAAGAAACAGTCCTTCTTGACCTCTTTGTCACCTTGGGCGCTCTATCTAATCAGGAAGATAGTAAATGGGGAATGGGAGAAAATACCCTGAATTGAATCCAGCTGGGGATGAGTTCTCTGTCAAGCATCTCGAGCCAGGTTAGACACACTGTGCTGTGAGCAATGACACAGGCACGGGCCGAAGTCATGGCACTCGGGTTTGAGCCTCAGTTGTTTCTTGCTCAAATCACTCATTTCTGGATTTACAATTTAGCTATAAAATAACGGGGTTCGAATGAATGAGGCATGAGGCCCCCTCTGCTTTGAAGATTCAAGAGCAAGGTGGTTTTCACTTGAATGTTGACTTGTTTGGGTCACATTTCAGGTTTACAGCCTGGCCTGCAGTCTGAGGAAAGGCGTCGCTCCCTTTAGCTTCCCTAACATTTAGCTTCCCTTCCTGGACCAAAAGGAAGATAGGTAAAGGTGTTTATTGTGCCTACACATCCCTTTACTTCTCACTTAGAATATATAATTAAAGTGACTCAGGAAGAGATGGGGAAGGCAGAGCCATCCCAGCCCACGCAGGAAAACGAGGATTTCAGAGTGAGAGGTATTTGATCAGGTAGGGAAGTCTGAGTTCTTACCCCACTGATATTCAACAGACAGAACCACTAAACCTGATATAAACTTTGTGAACACTATGATCTGGAGTGGGGAGCAGTTACCAGGTTTTCCACTTATCCTCATTTTGGAGACCTGGTGTAGTTTTGGAAGAGAGAGAGGTAGGCTTACACACCATTTAATCCATTTATAGGCCATACGTGAAAACTATGGAGCTATAATTAATGAACAAATACACTGAAGAGAACATTTAAAACACCAGAGGTATTTCTATGAATATTTTAGTGTTAAAATTGGGAGTACAAGGACTGTACATCAGAAAATACTAAATGTCCATGATTAGCTCATATTTTTACCTAACAGATGGTTTAGAATGAAGGAAGGAAAGTAAGTTTTGTGAAAAGACAACCCTTTCAACATCGTGTCCGCTAGCATGGTCCCACTTGCACGCTTTGTCAACAAGTGCTATGGGAAGAGAAGTCAGTGAATATTCTCACGATGGCTAGAAATGCAAGCATTACACACACATAAGCTTTCTCTTCACTTCAAATTTGAAAATGGAAAGTGTATGGAAATGCAGGCATCTTTGACAAGGCTAGAAATGCGCTCTCCTCTCATTGGATGCTGCCCTGTGCTTTAAATCAATTCGACAGCAGGATGCTTATCAAATGAATCTGCTGGCATCTTGTCTTGATGCCACCTGAAATCTGATCACTTGAATATTAACTCAGAAACCACAACCTTAAAAACAGCACTCACATATAAGCTTAAATGTTGAGAGCAGGAATGGGTCACTCTTTTTAGCTCCGTCCTTAACCTCATGTGGCAAGCCCATCTTCCAGGCCAAACATTACCTAACATTTGAAAGCACTCAGAGCTCTTCAAAGAGTGAGGGTGTTTCACTCAAAGGAAAACTGGGGTGCTTACCAAAGGGAGGCGGGAAAAGGCAGGCATCTGTCTCACTCATCTCTACTCTCCCCGGGAACCTAGCACTGTACCTGGCATGTGAAGACTCCTCAATAAACTCTAAATGAGAGAATTAAATGGCTTAGGACAGTGGTTGGCAAACTGCGGCTCTTTGGCCCCTTGAGTGTGGCTCTTCCACAAAATACCGACTTCTGCGCATGGGCCACGAAGTTACAATCGCGCTGTACATGCGTGCCCGCACGTGGTATTTTATGGAAGAGCCACACTCAAGGGACCAAAGAGCTGCACGTGGCTCGCAAGCTGCAGTTTGCCAACCACTGGCTTAGGAGTTAGAACTTTGAGTTTTCAAACTTGTTTTTCTTTGGCTCCCACTTCTGTTTGACAAATAGGTATATATCTTTTTAAACAGTTATCCGCCTGTTTTTCAGGAGAGGAGTTCTACCATTTCAACCCACTGTCTCAGTATAACTGGATAACCTCATCCCACTCGGAAATTGGCCAGACGCCGTTGGGCTGCACATTGGGGGGGGAGCGCTTCCAGTCCCACGTCTTCACGGGAATCTGCCAGGTCTTCCCATAGTTGGCTTCAATGTATTCGATGGTTTCACAGGGCACATGGACCTTCATGTCTACAAACTCAGTCCAGCACAGTGTAAACCTGGGAAACAGGTATCTGTGGCAAAACAGAGGCAAGGGGGAGAGGGCTTAGGCCTCAACACTGGACATCTTGGCTGAGGAACCCAGCTGTTAGGAACTGTTGGCTGAAGGACAGTCCTCTCCCACTAAATACCTTCGGGGATAGATGTTTTTGACTGTCCAGCATCTCTTTCCTCTTCTAATGTTAACAGCATCCTAATTTCCCTCCCCTAACCCCAGTCCCAGGACCTCAGGAGGGCTGACCCTACCCCTGAGCTCCACAGACAGGTAAAAAAGGCCCAGGCCTAACCAGTAAACTGCAGCCCTCTATTCTCCGTTAGTGTTTTCTGGAAAATGTTTCCTCTCTTCACAACCTGGGAAGACCTTTCAGCAATGAGACTTGAAGTCACAATAGCACATCACAGAAATCTGAAATATCACAGGATTAAAGAAAAAAAAAAGGAGCAGGGGAAAAAGCCAGATGTCAAAGTATAATCATGGTGGAAATGAGATCTAACTGGGACGTTCTCCAGGGAAAGGTCAGTTCTCACGTATTCTGCTTTTGAATATCATGTTTATCACCAGAAGAACTAAAGCCATGCATGAGAACGAGAGGCTGAACAAGTTCTAAAGAAAGCAACAAGTTCCTTCCACCCAAGCCATGGGTGCTGGCAGTTTAGACAGTCCCAGCTGGCTTCTGAGAAAGCACGGCCACAGCGAATCTCATAGCTGAGGAGGAAGGAAGACAGCCTGGCCCCACCATCTGCTGGTCCTACATATACTCAGCACACTCGTTTTCACAGAGTTGCTTATTTTGTCATCAGACACATCCATCCATCACTAGCCTCCACCCTCCCCAATCTGAAGCTGGTCAGCAGAATGTCCACCTGTCCCATCCTATCAAGTTGACACACTGAAGTTGAAATGAGGCATAAATCATGGTCTACCTAGTAAGATAGGCCAAGAAACTTCTCTCTTAAATATTAGCCCCTACAGTCTCACCGAAACGGTGACAGAAAGAAAAACCATAGGTCCAGGATAGACAGGGTGAATAAGAATACCACAAATTTTACAAAGGTAACATTTTGAACAATAAAAGATTTATGAACAAAACCAAAACATTTTAAATGTATAAACAATGTTAAAAGAATTCAAAGACAATTTAACTCAAACATTACTTTTGTTCTAAATAGAGAGATATCCCTAAACTTTTTGTGGTTTTCTTTTCACTAAGTAATTTTCAACCTATTCAGCAAAAAGAAAAATTCCAATTTCCTAGGCAAAGAGAAAAGCTAAACAAACCATAAAATATAAAACTGACTGTAAAATGGGACTGTGGGGAGGAAGGGGGGCGGGGGTGAGTGACATAGAACACCTGCCATGTTCTCTGTCCAGGTTACCAGTAAACAATGACTAACACACCACACGTCTGTAACGTTGCCTTAGCTTTTAAAGCTAAGAAGTTCAGCTAAGTAGTTTGTACTTTACAGCTCTGATAGGATCCCAAATGTGAATAGACTTAAATTCAGACAAAGCAACCCTAAATAGAATATAAATTCAAGGGATCTTCACACACACACACACACACACACACACACACACACACACACACACACACACAAACTCCTTCCATTCATTTTCTATCTCATATCATTTTTATTTTATTTTTTTTATAAAACAGTAGAGCTTGTTGGAGTAGACCATTTTCCCTCTCACAGACATCCTTAAAATCTGTAAAACTACTTAATGGTTGGATAAAGTAATTCGTCAGTTTAATTGTACAACCTATACACATAACTGTTAAAGAAAACACATTTTACTATTACTAGTTAGCAAGGCTGAGCTAGAGATACTAATTACAATAGAATCTGACCTTTTTAAACATAAGTTCACATTAAACTCTGAAGCTGGAACAGCAGAGCCATTTTATTAACCACGTTTCTAAAATGGAAACCATCCCCACACGCCACGATAATTTGAACTTAATTAAAAAATCAATTTCCAACGAATATTATAAAAATAAATATATTACTCATAATTCGGGTGTTCTTGAATATTTTCAGCTGAAAATTCTCATGAAAAATAATTTTAAAGTTGGTCAGGGCTGCCACTTAGGGAAAACATTTTTTTTTAATAGACACGCATGGCATGTGGGGAAGTTCCGCCGCTGGTGTCTACAGACGCTTATGGCGTACAATGGGTTAAACAAGAATTTCCTGTGAAACAACACAGATGGTTTATTCTCTTCACCAATTTTGTCTCTTCTTTTAACTCATAACTTCTTTTCCTTGTGTTATTCCATTGCCTTAAATCCTCTAGCTTAATAGAAGTAGGGACAGCATGCATTCTTATATTCTTTTCTAATTTTAATAGAAAAGCTTTTAAAGTTTTATCATTAAGTATGACTGCTCACTCTAAGTTTTTGGTATATTTTCTTAACCAGGTTAAATGAATTCTAGATCTCTTTTATTCCAAGGGTACTAAAAATCCTTTTTTATTTTTAATCAGGAATTTTATCAAAAGGTTTAAATATCATCTACTGAAACAATCACATAGTTTTTTCCTCCCTTTAATCTTTTAATCCTTTAATGTTGAGAATTATACTAATATCACACAGTAAATAATTGTATTCATTGTGTTTCATTTAGGATATTTTTATCTGTGCTCAGACTATAGTGTCCCTTAAAAAAAAAAAAGAAATGTTCTTTATCTTGATTATTGTAGTAGTTACATAAGTATATGCATTTGTCAAAACTTAAAATGGGTGCATTTAACTATCCTATCTAATAAAGAGGGACTATGCTAATTGACCCTCACACCCTCACAAAATGGCGGTGCTGGACAGCCAATGAGGGAATATGCTAATTGACTGCTCTGCCCTCAAAAATGGCAGCGCCCACAGCCACACGATAGCCTGCAGGAGAGGGCAGTTGGGGGCAACCAGGCTGGCAGGGGAGGGCAGTTGGGGGTGACCAGGCCAGCAGGAGAGGGCAATTGGGGGCAACTGGGCTGGCAGGGGAGGACAGTTGGGGGCGGCCAGGCCTGCAGGGGAGCAGTTAGGCGTCGATCAGGCTGGTAGGGGAGTGGTTCAGGGGTGATTGGGCTGGCAGGCAGAATTAGTTAGGGGCAATCAGGCAGGCAGGCGAGTGGTTGGGAGCCAGCAGTCCTGGATTGTGAGAGGGATGTCCAACTGCCGGCAGTCAGACATCCCCCAAGGGGTCCCAGATTGGAGAGGGTGAATGCTGGGTTGAGGGACACCCCCCCCTCCCCAGTGCACAAATTTCGTGTACTGGGCCTCTAGTATGTAAATAAGGGGGAAAAAGCAGGTACAATAAAGCATGCATATAGTAAATACTCAGTAGAAGTTAAAATTCAAATCCTTGAGGCATAATTATTACTTCATTACTGTTTACTGGTGATTAGGACTCTGGAGAACAAAAATAAATATAAAAATGCCAAAATTTCAGAGTAGAATTTAGATTTTAGGTCTGGAGTTAAATCTTGGCCCTGCCATTATGGCAAGATGACCTTGAGTGAGTTACTTCTCTCCTCTGAGCTTCAGCTTCCTCATATCTACTGGGAGTGAGAACATATAATCTATAGAGATAATGCAAAGATTATTTGAGATCATAAATATAAAGTACCTATCAAAGTATCTGATATCTAGCAGATACTGCAGTAACTATATCTTTATTGATGCTGTTAATATTATAATTATTATTAAATCTTGAGTCAAAAACATAATTCTGAAGGCAAAGAGTAAAGTTTTGAAAGCGGAAACTTTTTATTCCTTCCTGAGTTTCTCTCCAATCTTTTAAAAAATGGTAAGCATTCTATGATATTGTTAAGCTTTTCTCAGAATTAACTGTGTTGAAAAAAGGTGGAATATTATAAAGACCTTTAGACTAGCTCTAAAGGTTTCCCCTGCCCCCATCTAGAAAATACTGCAGTTCTTTAAAGCAAATAGCGCTGAAAAGAATGAAAATGGCATATGGCTGGGGGAATCTTCCAAAGAAACTACTCTACACAGCCATCCCGTTCTTTTCTCTGCCTTTTAAGGTCACGGTAACATGATAGAAAATCTGGGACTCACACCATCTGTCCAGACAGCTCTACCACTGCTCATTTCTCCTGTGAAATCATCAGAACACTTCACACTTCCCAAACACTGCCGCCATAAAGAGCAGCGACAGCAGAATGAACGGAGCTCTTTCTATCCAGAAACGAAGTGCTTAGAAATGAACAGTTCTTTTGAGGTTTACGGGTTTCAGATCATGTCAGTGAGAAGACATGCAAGCCTTAGAAGAAAATTTAAGAATAACAGGATTATCCTACTGGCTCTAGAAATTATCTTTCTTAGAAAAAGGTGATATTCTCATATGAGTTCTCTAATAGATTTATCAATTTAATCTCTAATTTCTCATAAGACTAAGAAGAGGAATAGTTTTCTTTACTACCACCACCACCACCACCACTAATAATAATATTAATAATAGCAGCTAATAATTATTTAACACTCAGAACATGCTTATTCTCTTCAAAACCCTTCAGTCTATTAACTCACTTAATCTTCAAAACCACTCTATGTAGCAGTTTCTATTATTATTCCCATTTCACACTTGAGGAAACTTAGGTACAGAGGAGTTAAATAACTTTCCTGAGGTAATATATCCAGCCGGTTGAATGTAGAGCTGGGATTCAAAAGCAAATGGGCTGCCACCATGCCTTTAATTTCTATGCTATACTTTCTTATAGATTTTTTTTAAAAGCCTCTAAATTATACATGCAATTTGGCATCTTTATTACATTCTGAATAAATAAACTGTGGCTGAATGTCAAAAACACCACCCCCCATTCACCTAGTCACAATGAGAGTGTCAATTATATATTCATTAACTTATCATCAGAACTTACTCAACATGAATGTGCTTATCAAAAAGAAAAATAAGTTTTTATCTATATACTAGAGGCCCAGTACATGAAATTTGTGCGAGGGGGCCTTCAGCCCGGCCTGCTCCCTCTTGGGACTGCTGGCTCCTAACTGTTCGCCTGCCTGCCTGCCTGCCTAATCTACCCTAACCACTCTGCCTGCCTGCCTGATCGCCTATAACTGCTCATCTGCCTGCCTGATTGCCCTTAACCGCTTCTGCCTGCCTGTTCGCCCCTAACCACTCTGCCTGCGTGCCTGATCGCCCCTAACCACTCTGCCTGCCTGCCTGATCGCCCCTAACCACTCTGCCTGCCTGCCTGATCGCCCCCAACCACTCTGCCTGCGTGCCTGATCGCCCCTAACCACTCTGCCTGCCTGCCTGATCGCCCCTAACCACTCTGCCTGCGTGCCTGATCGCCCCTAACCACCTCTGCATACCTGCCTCATTACCCCTAACTGCCTGTGCCCCGGCCCCTGCCGCAGCAGCTTTGTCCGTCCGGAAGGACGTCTGGAAGGGTGTTTGGCTGTCCGGTCTAATTAGTCTTTTATTATTATCCTATCTAATAAAAGAGAAAAATGGTAATTGGCGTACGACAATACCCTTTTCATTGGCTAATCAGGGCTATATGCAAATTAACTGCCAACTATGATTGGCAGTTAACTGCCAACTAAGATTGGCAGTTAACTGCCAACAAGATGGCGGTTAATTTGCATATGTAGGCACAATGCAGGGAGGCGAAAGGGAAAGCAGGAAGAAGCCCCCTGACACTGACAGTGATCGGAAACCCAGGGGGGAGCTAAGAGCTGGGGGGCAGGGCAAAGGCGGCCCCAGGGCCGCCTTTGCCCTGCCCCCCAGCTATGATCAGAGAATCAGGTGCCTTTGCCGCCCTGGCCAGTGATAGTAGGAAGTAGGGGTGGAGCCAGTGATGGGAGCTGGGCACGGTCGAAGCTGGCAGTCCCGGGAGCTAGGGGTCCCTTGCCTGGGCCTAAAGTGGAGCCCACAATCGCGGGGCCGCTGCAGCTGCAGGTCCCCGCTGCCCGGGCCGGACGCCTAGGCCAGAGGTGTTAGGCCTGGGCAGGGGCGGAGCCTGCAACCACGGGGAGCTGGGGGTCCCCTGCCCAGGCCTGACACCTCTGCCGGAGGCCTCAGGCCTGGTCAAGGGGCCGACCCGGTGATTGGTGATCAGAGGGTGATGAGGGTCAACTCCTCTGGCCGAGGCATCAGGCCTGGGCGGGGGGCTGAGCCGGGGATTGGGGGGATATGATGGTCCCCTTGCCCAGGCCTGAAGCCTGGGTCAGAGGCATCAGGCTTGGGCGGGGGGTGGAGCAAGCGATCAGAGGGAGATGGGGGTCCCCTGCCCAGGCATGATTCCTGGGCCAGAGGCCTCAGGCCTGGGCGGGGGCCAGAGCCAGGGGAGATGGGGGTCCCCTGTCCAAGCCTGACGCCTCTGGCGGAGGCATCAGGCCTGGGCAAGGGGCCGATCAGGCGATCGGAGGGTGATGGGGGTCTACGCCTCTGGCCGAGGCATCAGGCCTGGGCTGGGGGCAGAACCAGTGATGCGGGGAAATGAGGGTCCCCTGCCCAGGCCTGACGCCTCTATCAGAGGCGTCAGGCCTGGGCAAGGGGCCGATCCTGCGATTGGAGGGTGATGGGGGTCAATGCCTGAGGGCTCCCAGTATGTGAGAGGGGGCAGGCTGGGCTGAGGGACACTCCCCCCACCCCACACACACACCCAGTGCACGAATTTTGTGCACCGGGCCCCTAGTAGAAGACATAAAAGCCTAAGCAACTGTTACAACAAAACGACTGGTTACTATGATGCGCACTGACCACTAGGGGGCAAACGCTCAATGCAGGAGCTGCTCCCAGCCCGCAGGCCCCAATCGCCAGTGGGGCCTGCCGACCAACCTTTTGGTTCTTTCCTCCAGCCGGCAGGCCCTGATCGCCTGATCGGGACTGGGCCCCCAGGCTGGGGTGGGAAACTGGAGGTGGGTGGTGGTGGACATGGCCCCTTTCCCAGGGGGCCCGAGGGTCGGATCCCTCCTTGGAGCCATTGGCCAACTTCCTGGGTCCTTCCCTCATTTCCTCCCCCTGCCCGGCAGGCCCCAATTGGCCCACTGCCCACCCACCTCAGTGGTGGCTGGCCCCTCTCCCTGGCCAGCAGGCCCCAATCGCCCGATCGGGGCCAGGCCCTGTACTGGGACGGGGAACCGGGGTGGGTGGCGGTGGACACGGGCAGCAAGGGAAGGAGGAGGTGGGGAACCTGATCAGCCCTGATCGCCAGACAGACCAAGGGACCCCACCTGTACATGAATTTTGTGCACCGGGCCTCTAGTAATATAGAAAAAGTTTCAAGAATATGCTCTGAGGTCAGTGTCAACTTGGGAATGCTTTATAACTTTGAGAAAAAAAGGTTTGGATTATCTCAAACCTCCAGACCAAGATTAACTTTACATGAAGGCTCCTTGCCTTCAAAAAGGACCCAGCAATTCCAGGAGGGTATGCCACCGTGCACAGGAGAAACGAGGCTGAGTGTGGATTCTCCTTCTGTGTTACAGAACATTCCCCACTGTGCCCAATGGTTCCATGTACTCAGTGATCAAAGCCGCAATCTCAGCTAGTTGGTGAGGTAAGTTTATGCCACTAATTAATATCACGACCGTCCAACTGCATTACTAAGGAGAGCACAGTTACTCTAAAGTTATTTCTGTCTTTTCTCATCAAGGGCTTTTTCCATGGCAGCATTAAAAATGTTAAAAATGCCAAACTAATATACTACATTCCTTCAGTTCTGAGATCCCTCCCCGCCAAAATTTTCCATCTGTGACTCATGTGTCTTACGATTATAATTAGCAGTTTTTCCTTTCTTAGTAGCACATAAAATAACAGTGCACTTTACAATGTATATCATCTTACATTTGACAAAATATGGTAGCTGTTATGCCCAACGGGCATCTTTCAAGGATTAGCCCTCAGCCTCTGTTAAGGGCACAGATCAGAGCTTGCCCAGCACTCATGGCCTCATTCAATCTCAATTTCCTCACTTCTCCTTCACTTCATTATGACCTTTACCCGTTCCCAACCAATTATCAAACTCCTACAGCTCTCACGGTCAATCGGTCAATCCGTGTTCCTTGTTTTGGTTTTATCTGATAACTCAAGGGCTTCTAATCATAATGACTCTCTGAACTGACAAACCCAGGGACACTTCCTCCCACAGATGTCCTGATAGGTGGTTCTCACATCACAACATAACTGGGCTCTGAGGGTAAGCTGAGAAAGTATTAATACCGGACCCTTGACAGCGTCTCCCCCACCCCCAACCTCTGGATATTTCTATAGCCCCTTTTATAAGTACTTATCTGAATCATACTTAAATTTTTTTCCTGTTTTGGCCTGAGTGCCTCCATTCCACATATGGTCAGTCTCTTCATAGAAGAAAAAAATGTCAAGTTTTACATCATCTTTTCCCTGGAAAGATAGTTCCAAGCTGTCTTCTACCTAGAGGGAAGATGAAAACCTTCACAGACTGAAACAAAGGAAATAGATATCTTTTTAATTAAAAAGATAATGTTTTATATAGAGTACTGATTTTAAGATACATGTGTTTTCAAGTTGTAGCACCACTGAAATTGGGATGCATCAGTAGCACAGCATCATTTCATTTCTTTCTTAAATGCGTATAAAATAATGGTGCTTCTTACAACTGATGACAACTCAGGGTAATGATTTAACAGTAGCTAAATTATCTCTGTGCAGAATTTCCTGTTCCTGAGCCCCTTTCTGACTAAAGAAAGAAAAGAACCGAAGACAAATCACTCCCTTTAATAATCAACTATAAGGAAAGAAGTTTCTCATTACAATCAATAAATAAGTACTTGTTCTATTACAGAAATCCATATACATACCATATGTACATGAAAAACATAGATAAAGTTAAAGGTACAAAGAATTTTGAGAGTATTTCCCTAAGAAATTTATCCTACAAATAATTATGTTCCCATTGGACTTGGTGCCTCTGTCTGTTACAGAATCAATCACATAATTATTTATGCAATTTTTCTTCCAATTAGTGAACTTCTCAAAGGTAAGGACTATAACTTACTCATCTTATGTCCCAGGTGCTGACCACAGTGTCAAGCATAGAGTGAGGGTTGAGTAATGTCTGCTGAATGACAAGAGTTCTATTGCTTCGACTTTAATCACAGGAAACATTGTATTAAATTTTCTTAATAAACTACAATGTTTATGATAAGGAAAGTAATTTTCTAGTGACTAAAATACGTCCACTTTATTTCCTGGACAACACCATTCTGGGAACAAGAAACTAAATAGGAAGGTGATTGCAAGGGAACATAGGCTTAGGACATAGGAATCAAATTGTCTAGAAGATTTCATCTAAGCTGCAATGATCTATTCCTAGCTGACCTGAGAAAATTGCTGTGACCTAGGGCAGATGAAATAAACAAGAAGTTCAAGTACTGTTTGAAATGAGCCTGTATTTCTAACCCTTAGCAATCAATGAAATGTTTCGTGTTGATAATGATATGATGCCAAAGTGAACATAAAATTAAATTACTCATGAGAGACAATGTAACTTTAATAGGGTAGATGGGCTTCTTATATTGTTTATTACATGTTGTATTAACTATATATTATATTGTTGCCTAATATAATGGGAATACATGCATCTGCAAGAGTACAGTGGGGCCTTGACTTACGAGTTTAATTTGTTCTGTGACGGAGCTCGTAACTCAAATTACTCGTATGTGAAATCAAAAAGTGAACGAGAGACACGTGATGCTGGGCTGAAGTTGTGGCGTTCACTGTGACGTTCGCTGCGCCACTAGCGGTGGGGTATCTGAAGCTGGCTCGTAACCCGAATTTTAGCTCGCAACTCAAAGCAAAAAATCGGCCGAGAGACAGCTCGTATCCCGAAAAACTCATTAGTCGGGACACTTGTAAGTCAAGGCCCCACTGTACAAGGTCTTTCTCTCATCATTGTTAAGCCAGATTTCCTTGTTTTCCTTAGATAGTGCAGAGGTCACAAGTGTTCACAAGCTTCTGCGGCAATCATCCTGGCGAATACTGAGTGACAAAATGACACATGCAACGTTCTTAATCATTTCCGAGGTAATTCAAGTTTTACTTTTGAGACATGTTACTTATGAAGTAAAGCAGACTTTTATTACTGACCTTCCCGAATTTGTGTTTGAGTGGAAGTCCTGCATCCTGAAATGCTGAAATAATATTAGATTGGTAATCTTGTATAAAAATTCCTAGGTCAACATCTTTACTATAAGGAATAATACTGCACTGCCGATACCATCCTAAAAGTAAATAAAAAAAGAAAAATAAGAAAACTTAAAACAACAACAACTGAGTTTAGAAAAAAATCAGTCATTATTATAATGAATGATCTTTGTAACAGTGGATTTTATTTCATAGGAGTAGACTTACGGTGCTTCACTAAAATTATTATTTTTTAAAAATATGTTTTGGTTGATTTTAGAGGGAGAGAGAGAGAGAGAGATATAGATGAAGGGAGAGAGAGAAAGAGAAACATTGATAAGAGAGAAACACTGATTGGCTACCTCCTGCACACTCCCTATTGGGTATTGAGACTGCAACCCAGGCATGTGCCCTGACTGGTCATTGAACCAGGTGACCTCTTGGTGCATGGGACAACACTCCACCAGCTAAGTCACATTGGCCAGGGCTTACTAAAATTATTTTTAAAAATTAAATCCTAAGATAAAATATGTGGTTATAGGACCCACCTGCTGAAGAATCTACCTTCCCTCCCTTTCTCCCTCCCTCCTTTCCTTTTACTAGTCTGAGCACTAAGCATCCTCAAAAACTTTCATAATGTATTTAAAATTTATCTTTATTGTTGAAAGTATTACAGATGTCCCCTTTGTGTGTTTTTTTCCCATTGACCCCCTCCACTCTGTACCCGCATCTCCCAGGCCTTCACCATTCTATTGTCTGTGTCCATGGGTTATGCATACCTATAGATATGAAAGCCTAAGTGACTGAACGACCGATCACTATGACATGCACTGACCACCAGGGGGCAGATGCTTAATGCAGGAGCTCCCCTTGGTGGTCAGTGTGCTCCCACAGCAGAAGTGCCGCTCAGCTGACCAATGGGTGCCAGATGCCAGGCTCATGGCTGGCAAGCACAGCTGCGGTGAGGTGAGCCTCTCCTGCCTCTGTGGCAGCGCTACAGAGTGACAGCGGCAGCAGGCACAGCGGGGCTGGGATGAACCTGAGCGGCGCGGCACCCAGCCCAGGCTCAAGCTCAGGCTCGTCCCCAGCTGCCTGCAGCTTCGCGCACTACTACATCCTTTGGGGGATGTCGGACTGCTGGTTTTGGCCCAATCCCTACAGGCCAGGGCCTGGATCAGGCAAAAACCAGCAGTCCGACATTCCCTGAGGGGTCCTGGATTGCAAGAGGGCTCAGGCCAGGCTGAGGGACCCCACCAGTGCACAAATCCGTGCACTGGGCCTCTAGTATGTATATAAATTCCTTGGTTAATTGCTCCCCTCCTACACCCCTATCACCGCCTTCCCTCTGAAATTCATTAGTCTGTTCCATGCTTCTATGTCTCTGGTTCAATTTTATTCATCAGTTTATTTTGTTCATTAGATTCCACATGTATTTTAATTTCTGAATAAACTATTAGCTTTAATCATTTTAACTGGGCCACCCATTTTAAAAAACTAAATTACTTTTGATAATGTTTAATCATAAACCTCTAATGATGAAGGCTGCCTTTAAGATATGCTAAAAAAATATAATTTAGCCCAGCTGGTGTGGCTAAGTGGTTGAGTATTGACCTATAAACTAGGAGTTCAGAGTTTGATTCCCAGTCAAGACACATGCCTGGGTTTTGGGGTTGATCCCCAGTGTGGGGTATGCAGGAGGCAGCTGATCAATGATTCTCTCTTGTCACTGATGTTTCTGTCTCCCTCTCCCTTCCACTCTGAAATCAATAAACATATATTTTAAAGAAAAAAATATGTATATATGTACATATATACATAAAATTTAATTCTTTTGCTTAAATATCTCTTTACTGAACAGTTCGTAGAACTTAAGAGTTCTGAACAGCTCATGTCCGATGGATCATAAAAAAAGAAGAGCAGTATCAACCTCAATTTTCAGCATGTCCAAAGGTATTTCTAGGTATTTACTATGTATCTACTTCTCAATCAGATGCTACAGTACTATTCTAAAAAAACCCCAAAATTTATACCTTAATATTGCTAAGGGTTTCTCAGTCTCCCCTATTATCCTTCGAAGCCTTCCATCCAAATTATTTAAAAAGTTAAAGGCCTACGATTATCTTTGTAGGTATTGCCACTGGGCAATACTTGGAATTCTAAACTTTCATTTTATTTTAACACCAGTGTTCCAATGCACGGATTCATGCACATTGAAAGGAAATTAATTAGAAAAAATATTTTAATATCACTATTTGCCCTTTCTCTATAATAAAAGTGTCAACCAAATTCACGATCAACAATGACAGATAGAAACACTCACGAGTGATTGGCGCAGTGAGAACTTTATATGTATTGCACATGTGGGAGTCAATTTAGCCTTTTATATGTATAGAATAAACTTGCTTAATTAGACCTGCTTTCTGATTTAGCTAAATTTTTTCCAGCCCAGTGAAGCACCCCAACTTCTCTTTCAGGTAATTATCAGCAACACAGCAGTATATATCAACATGAAGCAGATTATTATTGTAGATCATGCAGGGAGAACAAAGGGTAAAATATTTAACTGCAGCAGTGTTTGACTATATTCTGCGCAATGACAAAACCTGAAGTCATTTTCAAGGTCCACCATTTATTTCTTTTCAGTCGGGTCAAGTTTCTAAACTTTCTAAATCTCCGTTTTCTGGCTAATGAAAAGGAAATAGGATTCTACCAAGTCTCCTATCTACCTACTCTAGGACTTCTGTGAGGATCAAATGAGATGAGGCATGGGAAAACACTTCACAGACATTTGGTTAAAGTGTAAAATGTTTGCACCTGGCTATAAAGCAAGTCATGTTCCTGGGCTGAAGAAACTTCAAGGAGGCTAGTTGCTAGGGAGAGGAAGCTGGGCATTGCTATGTGACGTCATTACCTGGCACCCACAGCAACCGTTTCTGGGCTGTGCTGTGGGCTGCATTTTGTGCCATGGGGTCTTAGCAGCATTGGCTTTGATTTGGTGGGGTGTTGCTCCAGGGTGGTGGTGGGGCCTATGTCCCACTTTGGGGGAAGCTGAGTGTTGGTTTCTCGGCGCCAGGCCTGTGGTACTGTTTATTTTTATTATTTATTTATTTATTTAAATATTTTATTGATTTTTTTACAGAGAGGAAGGGAGAGGGATAGAGAGTTAGAAACATCGATGAGAGAGAAACATCGATCAGCTGCCTCCTGCACACCTCCTACAGGGGATGTGCGCGCAACCAAGGCACATGCCCTTGACCGGATCGAACCTGGGATCTTTCAGTCCTCAGGCCGACGCTCTATCCACTGAGCCAAACTGGTTAGGGCCCGTTTATTTTTAAATGGCCATTGTGTGTCATGGCAGCTCCTACATTGAGTGTCTGCCCCTGGTGGTCAGTGCATGTCATAGCTGCTGGTCAGAAGGACACTTAGCCTTTTAGATATATAGACTAGAGCCCAGTGCATGAAATTCATGCACCGGGCAGGCGGTGTCCCTCAGCCTGGCCTGCGTCCTCTTGCAATCCGGGACTCCTCGGGGGATGTTGGGCCTAAACTGGCAGTTGGACATCCCTCTCCCAATCCAGGACACTGCATATACCAGTGACCATATTTTGCTGTTGTATGGGCAGCTACATATTTTTGCCCTGATTATAAAAAGTAGTACATAACATGATCCTTCTGAGGCAGTAGTACCATTTCCCCCATCTTACAGGTGGAAAAACTGAAGCAGAGAGAAGTTAAGTAATTGGCTTGGTCACAGAGTTATAAGTGTCAGAATCAGGGCTGACCAAAAATGTGCAAGCCAGAGTCCATGCATGTCATCGCTGCATCATCCCGTTTTTTCAGTGTTAGAGTGGCCTTTCCAGGTTTCAATTTTTAAATCTAAGAGACTGTTCCCAATATATAGGTAGGGTCCCTAGGCCTGGCCGGTGATCAGGGCCATCTGTGGGGCGACCACCAGGTGGGGCAATCGGAGGGCCCCCGCTGGCACCTGCCTTGGCTGGCAGCCTGGCACCGCTGGCTGGCTGGCCCTGCGCCCTGATCGCCGCTGCCGGTCACCTCCCTCTCAGGGAGCAGACAATCAATGCAGGAGCTGCCCCCAACCGGTGGTCAGTGCGTGTCATAGCGACCGGTCATTCCGCCGTTTGGTCAATTTGCATATTAGGGTTTTATTATATAGGATGGATCTTCAGAAGCCTAAGATGAGGGGAGGGGTCTCACTGTAGTTTGAGAAAAATGTACAATCCACATTTGTAAAAGAATCATAAACTATTAAAAATGGAAGGCTCTTAAATATAATCTAATCCAACTCCCTCATTTCATAAATAAAAAAACACCATGTGGCTAAAATCTCAAAACACACCATGACAAATAATTAAGGAGTATTTTTGATGACAATCAGTAAAACAGTTTTGCTTCAAAAGTTAAACTTTAAAGCATATATCACATAAGTGTGTGAGATGTATTCCTTTTTGGCTTACTCTAGCTGTAAACTCCTTGTCGGGAAAAACCATGTGAATTTTCCACAAAGTCTAATAGACAGGCTAACCAAATATCCCAGTCTAGGCCTGTTGTCCAACATAATTATTAATGGGACTCCCTTTCACTCTCAAAGGTCTCTTGAATTAGAAAGAAATGATATGGAAATCCTATGGAAGCAGGAGCGAAATTAATTTTTGTACACATACAGTTATAATCAAGAAAGAACACAGTTATAACTAACTACAGTTATAAACAAGAGGGAATAAAAACAACAAAATTTACAATTCTAAATAATGTGAAATTCCAAAGGAGTTTAATCCAATGCACAGTGGAAAGAGACCCAGGAATCTTTCTCAGATTCTAACAGCAACTTGCCTAAGGACTCTAGAAGCATCTACATTCCCCATCGCAGAATTAGAACATGGTAAGGCAGTGCTGTCCAACCAGTGATGCTACCGATGACCTGGAAAGGCTTGTGGAAGACGTTATGGCACTCCCTCCAGTCTTTCTCTCAGCAACTTTTGGTGCAAGTAAGTTGTTTGTATGATGTGTAAGTAAAGAAAATAAATAGTTTTTGTTTAAATGCAACAATAATCTTTGGGATAGAAATAATAAAATGCTAATGTAAGGCTTACCTGAGAATCAAGTATAGTCTACAGGTCCTGATGTAAATTTTATACACATGAGTTATAATTTTTGGTAAACACACATATGGCCTTCCTAACTCACTTTTATGCTTCTGAAATTAATTTCTTTAAAGAAATCAATAAATTTTTATTCTATCTATAAATATGACACTTAAACTATCACTGACATTTTGCCATCTCAAGCAGTCATTCCTAAAGGGAAAGAGGACAAAATGACACAAAGACAAACGTAAAGTAAGAATTTTACCTAGACAAGTCCCACTGCTCAGCCAGAACCGTACTCCCAATTTCTTTAATGTTTTGGCTGCAAGTTGCAACAATTCCTTTGCACTCTTCCGAAAGGTCACAGCTTCCACAGTGCTATCATCAAGGTACTGCTACAGATATAATAAATGGTCAGCTATTATTGTCATTTCTAAATTGCTAGAAACATTTCTGTGACATCCAAGTTAAATTTGAAAATTAGCCCCATATATTTTTCTATTATAAAAATGAAGTTTCAGAGTTCTCTGTTAGTCACACGTTTCTTTTATAAAATAAGACTACAGGAGTAGCCCTAACAGGTTTGGCTCAGTGGATAGAGCGCCAGCCTGCGGACTGAAAGGTCCCAGGTTCGATTCTGGTCAAGGGCATGTACATTGGTTGTGGGCACATCCCCAGTTGGGGGTGTGCAGGAGGCAGCTGATGATGTTTCTAACTCTCTATCCCTCTCCCTTCCTCTCTGTAAAAAAATCAATAAAATATATATTTTTAAAAATAGAAATTTCATGGGGGTGAAGCCAAGTGCTCAACTTGAATGTCAACAGCAATGAAACATATCAAAGTTGTGCAGCACCTGAGAGGATATAATGAGAAGAGCATAGCATCACATCTGTGTGATCCCAATAAAGCTTATAACCTGAATCTAACATGAGGAAGGACCAGACAAAACCCCAAATAAGGGACAATTTTTAAAACCCAAAAGTAACAAGGTCATGAAAGTCAAAAAAGGACTGTGAAACTGTCCCAGACTGGAGGAGACTAAAGAGACAAGGGAATGAAACACAACGTGATGCTAAACTGAATCCTTTTGTTATAAAGGTCATTATTCGGTTGGAACAATTAGAAAAACTTGAGTGAGGATTAAATAATAATCTATATGTTAATTTCCCAACATTTGTATTAATACCTATAGAGAATATTCTTGCTTTTAGGAAATACTAAATTATTTGAAGTTATGGGGGATATGGTCTACAACTTACTCCCAAATGGTTTAGGAAAAAAAATTATCTGTATTATATTTGCAACTGTCCTAAAAGTTTGGGAATTATTATTTTTTAAAAAAGTTTGGAGGCTGCTTTTATGAGATTTTTAGATTAGTTGCTTGTTTTACACAGGACATTGCATTTAAGACTGTTTGGCGCCATCAAGTGCTCAAAGTTATGTATGTTTGCTTCCATTTGAAAACAGACCCTCCTCGTCTTTTAATTATGGTTTTAACTTAAGAAATGATGAAGAATGAAACATCTGAGAGGATAAAAAATTTAGAAAGTTATCCATCCCATCAGGCACTCTATATTAGCAATACCAATAGACTAGCAGAATCACGAGTCTGTTTTGAGGCAGTGAAGGACACATAACATGGTGAAGAATGGGTAGAGTTCCACCTGGTCATGTTACAAATATCAACCTCCAGACAGCATTGTAGTTTTGCTATGTGATGGTATTTAAACATAAAAACTATGAGGCTGTGATAAACGGATCAGCCCTCTGAACATTGGTCATCTATACTTTTTGCTCAAATGCTGATTTTCCCCCTCAAAATCTCAAAAAAATGAAAATATGCAATTAAAAAATGACACTATCCCTATGATTTCTCAATAGTTTGAAACACTTAACATTTTACACTGCCTTCCCACAAAGATCTACAAATGAGTCTGGGCAAATGCTTGCTAGGTAATGGAGTAGCTCTAATAAGTGTCCCTTAACAAAATCATTTAATTCAAATGAGCACATTCTTCTCCAGGCATTTTGCCATGATTGTACGATTCTTTTTGTGTGTGTGCCACGTACCATGCTAGATACTGGGGCTATGAAGGTGAGTAAAATAAGATGTCTGCCATCGAGAAGTGCATATGATCTAGTAGGGGACAAGACAGACATTCACAATTCACTGTCATAATTAGTATGCCAGAGGTAGCTACCAGAACAAACTCCCTTAGTGCAGAAAGGGTGAACGGTCAAGTTCAGGCATCAGACAACACCTCTTCTGCTTCTTGATACTGCATGGGGCGGATATGACGGGCAGCACTTCAAGGGAACAAGACTAGGAAGGCCCACTTGGGCCCTTAAGCCTAGGTCCCAGAGGTCAGCACAGCTGACCAGAGAAACCTCACATTTGCTGGTGCTGGGCACTTGACCAGTGATGATGTAGCTGGGACATTTTCCCATGCTGCTCCTGTCCCTGTGTACACACAAGGGAACCCCAGAAATAAAAAGCAGGTGGAAGAAATAGGGTACCAAAACCCCACTGTGAATTTCACTGTTTTCCCATTATTTCTGTTTCATGTCATCTCTTAGAGCTGAACTTTCATGCCCTTCAAAATCATCTTTATATCCCCGGGGTCAGCAGAGTTCCTGGGAAATAGGCTTTCAATAAATGTTTATTGAGTTGAAAGCTAGGGCAGCAGAATAAAGTAAAGTTCAAAAGCACTTGGTCTTTGTGTAGCATTTATCTTAAAAAACCCTCATAAACACAGAAGTTTCATATTCAGTGTCAACCCTCTGAGAAAAACTGTATTTTCCATGCAATATTCTCTAAGATATTTTCCCCATGGTCCATCTTCTGCAGTGGCTTCCTCCTCATTGGAGTGCTTCAAGAACAGAATATGCCATAAAGTTTACGGGCTGTCCTAACTGAAGCCAGAGGCCAGTGCTAAACGTACCAACGTCTACCCAAGTAAACGAGGTCTCCATACATATCAAACCATATCAAATATTTTCTGAAGGTTAATGTTTAACCTACTTTTTAAAAAAATTAAAAGAAAATAATCTAGAAGAAAATAGATGAATCAAAAAAATGTTTTCTACCCATTTTCCATAAGTCCCTTTATTCCCATCCCCACCCCCAGAACTCTTAAAAACACACACACTTCCTTTAATTTAAAAAGTATACTGCTTGGTGATCTCTAACCTGAAAGAATGCCCGGGCTTCTCTATACCTACACTCAATAAACCTAGAGTGTGGTATTTCTTCTAGAAAGTGCACTGGATCTTTTGGAATGAGAACTTCTAGTCCATCAACAGTAATCTGTTGTAATTCTGGCCTGAAAAACAAAAGTTAAGATTTATTATAAGGATTTAACACAGAGTGAGTACTGGTAGCCTCCTCAAAATGTACAACGTAAGCAAAATAGCTAAAAATCAAGCATATTTTCTTCAATTACCTCAGATATCACTTTTTAAGATTTACTCTCTTAGCAACTTTTAAATATTCAATGCAGCAGTGTTATCTATAGTCACCTTGCTGTATGTATATTATATCCCAAAACTTATTTCCCTCGTAACTGTTAGTCTATTCCTTTTAACTACTTTTACTATGTAAGTTTGAAGTTTTGATAACTAGAATCATAAGGTTTGCATTCTTTTATGCCTTGCTTCTGCCACTCAACAATGCAGGATTCATCTATGTTGTTGCACAGAGCACTAGTACATTTGTTTCTCTGCTCTACAATACAACTGGTTGTATGAATATAGAATGATTTGTTTGGGGGCATTAAGAAGAATGTTGCTATGAACATATTTATACATATATTTCCTGGTGCATTTGTGCGTTAGCTTCTTCCTGCCTGTTGAATATTAACATTTCAAAACTGACTTATGTGAACTACATATTAGATGCAATTACTAAATGTAAAAAAAAAAAAAGTAAAGTAATAATTCATTCCTGGACGATATAGGTTTCACATTTCCCCTTCAGACCCTGAATTTACCTGTCGAAAGCTCCTGGATAACGACCAAACTGTAACTTCCGAAAAGGAACAAACTTCTTGTCGATGTTTCTTTTGAGGCGCAGATGGCCATGCCAGAGGTAGTTGCCACTCCTCTCGTGAAAGACCACCACGTGAATGGCGTGCGTGGCCAGTTTACAGATGTAGTGCAGGGGGATTTCAGTTCCAGAAAGTGAGTCTATCCCATCCAGCCGGGGATCTTTGCTCTCGATCTTCAGGCACTGAAATCCCATGTTTTCAGCTATCCGAAACCAGCCTTCCTAAAACCAAAGAAACATCAAGCATGAATATTTAAAACCAAGTACTAGCAGCAAAACTAAAATGATTTATACTGAATTAAGCCATACATATTTTTTGTGCTAATCTGTTCTTTGCCAGAAGATTTGAAAATGAGGGTGGTGAGGGGAAGGAGATAGTGGGAGAAAAAAGAAAAGTAAGAAGAGAGAAACTAAGTAGCTTGGAAGACATGTTCAAAGACTCTCTTTATGGCCCTAACCGGTTTGGCTCAGTGGATACAGTGTCAGCCTGGGGACTGAAGGGCCCCCGGTTCGATTCCGGTCAAGGGCATGTACCTTGGTTGCAGGCACATCCCCAGTTGGGGGTGTGCAGGAGGCAGCTGATCAATGTTTCTCTCTCATCGATGTTTCTAACTCTCTATCCTTCTCCCTTCCTCTCTGTAAAAAATCAATAAAATATATTTTTTAAAAAAGACTCTCTTTATGAAAATAAATATAAAATTTTTCCTTGAAATGAGAATGCTCATTTTAGTGGTTTCTGATTGGTATCTATAAAATAAATGTTAGAATAGCACTTAAACTAGTAATTCTCAATTTAACTTCTAATAACCTTTATCTTTAAACGTACTTGAGAAAAGTAGTACTTTCATCCCATAGTTTATATCCTAACACCTTACACAGCTACTATAAAAGAAGCCCATTATAATGCAAATCAATAGAAAACAGACTAAGACATACTATAAAACAAAGTGCATTTTCCAACGTCATTAGTTACTAAGGCCCGGTGCACAAATTCGTGCACCGGTGGGGTCCCTTAGCCTGGCCTGTGCCCTCTTGCAATCTGGGACCCCTCGGGGGATGTTGGAGAGCCAGTTTTGGCTCGATCCCTGCAGGCCAGGCCGAGGGACCCCACTGGTGCATGAATCCGTGCACCAGGCCTCTAGTATGCATATAAGATCTTTGGTTAATCTCTTCCTGCCCTCCCCTCTCCCCCTTTCCCTCTGAGATTCATCAATCTGTTCCATGTTTCCATGCCTGTGTGTTAAGCATCTTCCCCCTGATGGTCAGTGCGCGTCACAGTGACTGGTCGAATGGTTGGACACTTAGCATATTAGGTTTTTATTATATAGGATAACATAAATCTCACAAGACAAGACTAATGTAGATGGTAGATTCTTAGTCCTAATCTCAATACCAGTGCTATAGATGATTAAACAGTGTTAATGATGAAGAACACCTTACATTTGAATAGAATTTATAATATTCAAGGAACTTTTATAAACATTATTGCATTTATTTATGACATTTATCATCTAAAGTTAAGTAGCAGAGGTATTATAAAGAAGCAGACTCACAGAACTCTGAAAAAAAACACACACCAAAATTAATAATACCAGCATTTATGTATTACCCAACCAAATCCAAGGTTCATTCACTCTGTAGCACTACCTTGCTAGTCTATATTTATACAATGTGTACAAAGCTCATTCATAATAATTATCTCATCTGAGGCCCACAAAACGATGTGAGGTCAGCAAGGAAGATGTTTTGCCTCCTCTACAGTTAAGGGAAAAGAGTTCTAAGTGATAATACCAGACATTAAAGTTATTAAATGGTGGAGCTGTGTCAGGAAGTTTGCATGTTTCAAGAGGACTGTATTCACATCACTTATCACCTTTGAACATTGTCATTTGGATTATATGTAGCCTCATCTATACTCTTGTAACACACAAATCCCTATCATAGTACTAACTATAGTTTTTAAAACTATTTGTTTAAACTCCATTAACAGACCAAGTTCCCCAACCATCGCAATCAACAGAGTGGCTAGTACCCAGCAGGTGCTCAATAAATATTTGTTGTTGTTTATGTTATTAAATGAAAGTGATAATTTTAGTAGAATGCTAACTAGTACCGTAACAACTGTCTTCTCCTTTCTAGATATAGAGCTAATTTGTGTTCTGGCCAAAGGAATGGATGTGGACACACCACTTCCAGGCCTGGCTTTACAATATCGCGTAAGTTCTTCCATGTGTTCCCTGTTCCAACGGCATGTAGGAAAGCAGAGAACTCCAAGGTGGAAAAGCCACACAAAGGAAACAGTATGGATCTCTAAGTCACTGGTCAGAGGAAAGGTGTCCAGGAATTTCCCTGACCAAGAATAACTCATAACTTAAATATGTAATATTGAAAAACAAAAGCATAAACATTTCATTTATAAATGATAAGGTAAAGTAGACAGGTGAAAGCAGCTGGTTCTAGGAGTGTGAATAATGGCTGAGGAGAGAAGAGGCAGATACCACTCTTTGTCATCATGAGCTTCCCATTACTATCTGATTTTTTTAAACATAGCTCTAGCATAATTGTGATTAAGAACTAAAAATTACATTTAAAATACCATGTCCTAAAGTTTCTATAAGTTTAAATATTTTCAAAATATAGAGTTGAAAATAAATAAAACTCTTAGACCACTGTGAGGCACACACACACACAAAGAAAATATAGACAGTTGAGAGGAAAGAAAAAACAAGAACTGTAAGCTGGAAATAAGTCAAGGTTCATTCTCTCGAGGCCCTGGGTAAGAGTGTGGGCTTCTCCTGCTTTCCTGGACCACATCGCCACCCTGGAGGTAGCCCACCTGTTACAGGTCACACAACGGAACAGATTCCACTGCACAATTAGTGCACATGCCGTTACGGGTGGCTGACTAACTAGTTGAGTTCATTTAATCTGATGCTAATTTTTGCATTCTTACTTAAAGAACTCCTCAGAATAAAAATTACTAAAGCTGGGAAGTTAGACAGTTAGAAGTATTCAAAATAAAGAAGCAAGCAAAGTCTTGGCATGTTTGAGATTTTTTTCTTTTTACTGTGTGACTTTACATGTAAGTTTGAATTTCTGGACACATCTAAGAAGCACCCCACTTGAGTATCAAACAAGTACTGTGCATTTACAAAGTGGAAAGAATTGTGCTATAGGTTAGGGATACCACCTTCACATACACCTCGTGTGGCAGATACTAACAATTCATCACCAAATCCCTTCCTACTTGCCAGCCTGCACTGATGGGAAGGCTGAAAACCTGGTTTTTTAGCCTCCTTCACAACAGGGAGACATATGAATATATAGTAGTTCTGGGCCAAGAGCCATAAATAGTTCACCAGAAGCTTCTGAGAAAATCTGTACTTCTAAAGATGGACAGTATCACCATCCCTTGCTGTTACCTTCCGGCCTTGAACTTGAACCTGGTGCCTGAGAGCTAGGACAGCTGTCCCGTGAAGGTGAGAGAAAGGAAGAATGAACTTCAGTGATGCAAGGCCTGATGCCAGCGGCCACCAACAGCCACCAACCTTTATACAAGAAAAATAAATTCCCTATTCACTTAAGCTATTATTTTTTATATTTTTTTATTTCAATTACCATTGATATTCAGTATTATATGAGTTTCAGGTGGCCAGCATAGTGGTTAGACATTTATGTAACTTATGAAGTGATCCCTTGATAAGTCTATACCCCCCTGACACCACACACGATTATTAAAATATTATTGACTATATTTCTTTTTTTAAAAATATATTTTATTGATTTTTTACAGAGAGAAAGGGAGAGGGATAGAGAGTTAGAAATATCTATGAGAGAGATACATCGATCAGCTGCCTCCTGCACACTCCCCACTGGGGATGTGCCCGCAACCAAGATACATGCCCTTGACCGGAATCGAACCTGGGACCCTTAAGTCTGCAGGCCGATGCTCTATCCACTGAGCCAAACCGGTTAGGGCTATTGACTATATTTCTATGCTTAAGCTGTTATTCTCTTATTACTTACAGCTGGAAATATTCCAAACACAATTTATAAAAAGCTTTAAAAAATTTTTTTTAAATGTTTTACATTTTAAACTAGTATTATCATATTATTTTGTAAAGACATTCCATTATCCGAAAGCAAATCATCTTACCTCATTCTTCCACAGGTGATACTGTAGAGCAAAGGCAGTAAAGTCTCTTGGAACACAGAAAAAGTTGCATTCTGAAGTGGAGCCATGAGAAGTATTTTTTACTTGTTCCAAGTTTTTATTAATCAATTCCAGAATCAAAGGATCAATAAGGAACACGGGTACATTTTGGCTCGATGTTAGCATAATAAACTTTTTAACTGCACGCTGTTTGAGAGAAAAAGAATCTCCTTAATTCTACTAAACCAATACAATAATCTAATCTCTTATTAAATTGTATTCATTGATTTTATAAGTATGCATAGAATGTTTTCTCAGTAGACACCATCCTTATTAATTAAAATAATAATACACAGTTTCTATAGTCTATTAAGGAAGATGAACAGATATTTATAAAGCAAAATAAAATACATGCAATATTTTATAAGGTACAGAACAGTAAGCTACTAATTAATTGTAAACAAAAGGATAAGGAAATCTTTATAGAGAAAGTGGTATCAGCGATGAAACTTCAAGCTTACACATTTTTCTCTTGGTATTATTAGCTAAATCTTTTCAAGCAAAAGTGGAAGATAAGATACCAGATCTGTCAACCTTTAAAAACAAAAAATCAATTGTATGTGCATACTGCTTAATAATCTTTCTAAACAAATACCTCAATTAAAATATATTGCCAACTTGACCATCCCCATATACAATTCAACTTTCTAATTATTCTGCAATATTAGTAGACATTTTTGTGCTGGGTAGTAAGCAGTCCTCTACTGAAAAAATGAATTTTAAAATTAGAATAGTAACAGACTAAATCACACTGAATACTTAAGAGGAGCAAACAGTAGCAAATAGTAAATACTCAGAGTAAATAATACCTAAGAGTAGCAAAAATAAATAGAATAAAGGGTGTGTACATTATAGCTTAAAGCAGGGTCCTCAAACTTTTTAAACAGGGGGCCAGGTTACTGTCCCTCAGACCGTTGGAGGGCCGGACTATAGTTTAAAAAAAAACTACGAACAAATTCCCATGCACACTGCACATATCTTATTTTGAAGTACAAAAACAAAACGGGAACAAATACAATATTTGTATTTGGATGTGGCCTGCAGGCCGTAGTTTGAGGACCCCTGGCTTAAAAGCTTACTTCAGTGCAAGCAATTATGATCTCAAAGAAATGTTTGCCCTTCAAAAAAGAAAGAAAATTATAGACCACCAGCCTTCATGAACATAGATACAAAAATACTTAACAAGATATTGAAAATCAATTCCAGTCGTTTTTTTAAAAAAGATGAGAAAAAAAAAAGAGTAAATATCATGATCAAGTAGAATTTATGCCAGGAAAAAAAGGCAGCATTTGAAAATCAATTAATGAAACTCATCATATCAACAGAATAAAGGGAGAAAAATCTATAAGAATTTTAATACAGAAAAAGTATTTGACAAAATTCAATACCTATTAACAATTAAGAACTCTCAGCAAATCAGGAATAGAACACTTCCTTAATTTGATAAAAGGTATGAACCAAAAATCTATTATTGAGTTGTAGAAGTTCTTTATTTATCATTGATACTAGTTTTTTGTCCAATATGTTTTGCAAATATTTTCTAGTCTTTGGCACATCTATTCATTTTCTTAATGCTGTCTTTTGATAAGAAGTTTTAAATGTTGATAGTCTGATTTTTTTTTTCTTTTTGGTTCTTGCTTTTTGTGCTTTACACTAGGAGAATAAAAGAGAAAAAAATGGTTTTGAAAGAAAGATGATGAGATGACAGACACTAGTACAAATAAAGTGCTTAATAAATGTTTGTTGAATGAATCTCTTTCAGCTTGGTGTTAAATACCAACATGATGAACACATATATGGCTTCATTACGATTATTAATATAAATGTAGATTAGAGCAGGATCAAAGAGAGATTAACCTTCAAAATCCAACTTCCAGGTTGCTATCAATGAAATCACCAATGCTCCTTGGAAACAGATGTCCAATGGACTCTAAATCCAATTAATTCTAAATCAACATGACTATCATCATCTGGCCTTCAGTATTCAGTTTGTTTACAAGAAAGAAAAATGTCTTGTTGAAAACAGGACACTAGGATAGCCTGCCTATTCACCTTCCAGTGTATATAATTTTATCAGAACCTGAGTGGACTTGTTCTTAGTGAAAGGCTAGGTCCTAATAATTCATTCTAGAATTTTATAAGGGCTCAGTATTATACTTATTGATCAGATTTCAATAAGTACCTTTTATTCCTTCTAAAATATTAGAATAAAAGTATTTCAGCACTTCTTTCCCTGTGATTTTGCAACTATTATAAAGAGTGATTTTTAGTACTGTGAGCTGCTCTCTAGGTTTTTGTTCATGTACCTTGAAGTAAACCTTTTATTAAAAAATCCATTATTTTCTTCCACCTCAAGAATCATTCCCTGAATGTAAAGGATGGGGCTGCCCTACTTTTTCCTGTTATGTTAATCTTTAAATGATTCACAAATCCCATTAAAAAATACATCAGTGAATCTGCACCCCTGCTGACTGCTTTATATACCAAAGGTTTCGGAAATGTTATTGGTTAATTCGGACAGAGTAAAAGCTTCTATCTCACTGATGCTATTTCAGCTTTAAAACATTTTCTGAACATGCTCTTTCAATTTACATATGAGGACTCTTAATAAATGGCAAACCTGGAAAGTATATATAACCAAAGTATCATCATACTTTAGAATGTTAAAATTTATGATAGAGAATCCCCATTATCTTCAGATGGGTATATTTCCCAGCTGCTAAATACAGAATTTCAAATTTCAACACATTATTTCACTCACAGGACAATAAACCTGGTCCAAGTATATTATATATGTGTTTTTCTCAAGGTGGGATGAGGTAGAGTAGGGCTAGATGGAATGCACAAAATGCCCCTTTTTATTTCCTCTGCTAGAGTCTTTACAACTGTGACTGGGGAGCATGCACTCCAAGTGTACCATACTTCCCTTTCCCTCAGACTAGCCTAAGTACACAGAGCAAAACATCTGCTGTGTTCAATAACTGAAAGTTCACATTGAAATATCTACCTATGGTGTCAGGTGGGTGCTACACTTACAGGGGGGTCACTCTGTAAGTTATATCACTATCTAACCACTAGGCTGTACACATGAAACTAATATAATATTGAATGTGAACTGTAATTGAAGTATTGTTTTTAATGTTTGAAAGTTCACACTGATACTTCTAGATTTGATAGTTGAGGAACCTAATAATAGAATATCTCAGACTTTACCCTTGAAACAGCTCAAATCCAATTGGTGCCACCAATGACCTAAAATTATCACTAATACTTTATTGCTGCTGGTGACTTGAAAGCCTACTTCTAAGCTACAGCTTTTCATGTTTCTGGTTAAACAGAAGCCAAAAACTGAGAAGTATCTGGTCATATCCAAAATGTATACTAACAGGATAAATTTAATTTTGTACTAGTAATCTAGCATTGTTTTTCATTCTAAGTTTAGAAAAATAAAGAAAGGATAAGCAACTATGTTTTATAAATGTGTAGGCTCTGAAATTAATAAACCAAAACAGGGATATATTGTAATATTGCTAGTTTCCCTTATCTTACAAAGGAAACATGTTGAATAGGTTTTTATTCCTAATCATTATTTTATAGTTAAATTCTTTTTTTTTCTTTAATTTACAAATATTTAGTGAGGGAAATGTTTTTCTTTTTATAGTTCAATTCTTTTTAAAAAAAAATATATTTTATTGATTTTTTACAGAGAGGAAGGGAGAGAGATAGAGAGTTAGAAACATCGATGAGAGAAATATCGATCAGCTGCCTCCTGCACATCTCCTACTGGGGATGTGCCCGCAACCCAAGTACATGCCCTTGACCGGAATCGAACCTGGGACCTTTCAGTCCGCAGGCTGACGCTCTATCCACTGAGCCAAACCGGTTTCGGCTATAGTTCAATTCTTAATAACATATTTATTCATTTGGGGAAGCACTATAGCTCAGTAAATGAGGGTTTGGGAGGCAAACAGAATCTGGACTCAGTCACTTACTAACAACCTAACCTGACTCTCTCTCAGTGACTTGTTAGAGTTTCCATGAGGACTAAATGAGATACTGCATATAAAGCACTTGGCATAGGGCCTGCCCCTTCCCCTTGACCACCTACCCCCACTCCTCACCAAGGTAGCTATTATCACTGTCATCATTCAGCAAATACTTATTGAGTATATACACGAATAAACTAAAATGAACATTGCAGTTAAGGAATTTCTTGCTTATTGTACATACCCACTGTATGCTATCAAATCCAATTCGGCTTCCTTTGGATTTTGATAAACCAGCTCCATTCTACGAAGATAACAAAAGAACATTTTGGTAAGTTCAGTAACCAGCAAGAAACATTACATTTAGGGGAGGCAAGAGATTCAAACTGCGTAACTGGTTCATAGTCTATAATAATAAAAGTGTAATATGCTAATTAGACCGGAGGACCTTCCAGACGAAGCCGGGGCTGCGAGGGAAGCTCGGGTCCCGGGAGCCTGCCAGCAGCCAGAGGGAAGCCTGGGTCCCGGGTGCCAGAGGGAAGCTGGTGTCGGCAGTCAGGGGAAGGAAGGCCTACTCTTGCACAAATTTCATGCATTGGGCTCTAGTCATTAATAAGCATTCAGCAAATATCTATTTTCATAGAGTTATGTGCTAAGAATTCTACAATTACACATCTATCCAAGACAGAAAACAATGACAGATTGCAATAAGCTAATTAAGTTGTTAAACAATAAAATATACATGGCCAACATCTCCAAACTAATTAATTTCCATCAATAAACAGCAAACTCTTTGCTATTCTAAATCTCTTTTGGGGGATTAGGGTTTTTCCATTTTGCTCTACATCCCTAAGTTCAGCTTATCTCCACACAATTAGTGTTAGGACACCTTGGCAAAATGGTAAGAAAGTATAATAATATTTATGAGCAGCTCCTAAGTGTACGTGTTTGACACTTCCATACATGAATAATGTACTCTCATCTATCCCACATAATAATCCTGCACAGTAGGCATTGTTTCTTTTTCGCAGCTCCAATGCCCATACTTTTCCTAACATACATCATAATTTCAAATGTTGAGGTTGGTTTTCATTTTTTTAAATATATTTTTATTGATTTCAGAGAGGAAGAGGAAGAGAGAGAGAGAGAGAGAGAGAGAGAGAGAGAAACATTAATGATGAGAGAGAATCATTGATCGGCTGCCTCCTGCACGCTCCCTACTGGGGATGGAGCCAACAACTCAGGAATGTGCCCTGACCAGGAATCGAACCATGACCTCCTGGTTCATAGGTCAATGCTCAACCACTGAGCCAAGCTGGCTGGGCAAATGTTGAGGTTTTAAAAAAAATGTTTTTTAAAATACTCAGGCCTAAAGATTCAGTTTTCATCAGATAAGCCCCAAAATACTTGGAAAGTAACAGGAAAAAGAATGTCTAATGTCTAGAGACAAGGGGGAAACTGTTTCAAGCTCAAAGAAGATCCAAGAGGTTTCTTATGTCTTGAATGTGTTCTTTCTCTACAAGGTATAAAAGGGAGGATATTGAAGAACAATTAGAATAGTCTCACCCTAAAAGTGAAATGTGCTCCAAGTTTCTAAAAAGACTCATCTCACCTTAAACCACAAACTAACTCAAGAGCAGGGAGGAAATCCAATTCACCTTTGCATTGCCATGTCTATCATGGTGCCTGGTAATTAGTAAACGCTCAATAAAAGTTTGTTAAACGGAGGGAAGGAGGGAAGAAAGGAAGGAGGGATATACTGAGTAATTAAAGCAGGGTCAGAACTGGTCTCCCCTCACAAGCTCAGAAATTTAGACAGTAACATTTTAATAGCAAGGGATATTTGAGAAAACAACAACAAAAAGGCAGCTCTGTAATTCCCATCAGTATAAAAATAGGATATTGCCCTAACCCAGTGATGGCGAACCTTTTGAGCTCGGCATGTCAGCATTTTGAAAAACCCTAACTTAATTCTGGTGCCGTGTCACATATAGAAATTTTTTTATATTTGAAACCATAGTAAAACAAAGACTTACATTTTTGATATTTATTTTATATATTTAAATGCAATTTAACAAAGAAAAATCAACCAAAAAAAATGAGTTTGCATGTCACCTCTGACACGCGTGTCATAGGTTCACCATCACTGCCCTAACCGGTTTGGCTCAGTGGATAGAGTGTCGGCCTGTGGACTCAAGGGTCCCAGGCTCAATTCCGGTCAAGGACATGTACCTTGGTTGCAGGCACATCCCCAGTAGGGAGTGTGCAGGAGGCAGCTGATCGATATTTCTCTCTCATCAATATTTCTAACTCTCTATCCTTTCCCCTTCCTCTCTGTAAAAAATCAATAAAATATATTTTAAAAAAATAAATAAAAATAAAAGCAGGATATTATCCCCGCTTTCTTAAAATAATTTTTTAAAAACCCTCTTGACTTCTCTTTTCCCAACTAACAATTTCTGTCCTTTATAGCAAAACTCTGAATGGCTGTGTGTTTTCATTGCCTCTAATTGCTCTCCTTCCACGAATTCACTTGAGCTTAAATTCACTCCGGACTTGTCTGATTTGATCTGTCAAGAATTGCTGTTCGCTCTGCCTCTCTTAAACATCGCATTAACGTGGCCCTCAGGATCCCCATACGTTTGGTCTCCCTGCTATTTCTCTCTGGCGACTCCTTCTGAGCCTCATTTCCTGTTCTTACCACCTTCCTGACATGCTGGAGGCTACCAAAGCTCAGACCATGAAACTTTCCTCTCTCGTTCACTCTACGTTCACTTCCTTGGTAACCCGTCTACTCCCATGGCTTTAAATACCATCTCCCAATTAATATTCCCAGCTAGACTAGTTCTTTGAAATCCAAACTTATATACCCATTGTCTATTCACTTGGATGTCAAATAGGCAACTCAAGCTTTATGTGTGCAAAAAACCCCCCTCCTGATCATCACTATTCCTCAGTTTCTCCTACTCTTTCCCATCTCAGTAAACAACTTCTACTTTCCAATTATCTAGACCCAAAATACTATAGTTCCCCAATCTTTTCTGCCTTTCATATCCTACACCTAGCCCACCAACAAGTCCTGATAGCTCTTCTTTCCACTTCTCCACCACTAACACTCTACTCCAAGCCATCAGCACCTCATGTAAATTACTAGAATCACCCTCTAACTCAGAGGTTCTCAACCTATGGGTCGCAACCCCTTGGGGGGGGGGGGTCGAATGACCCTTTCATAGGGGTCGCCTAAGACCATCGGAAAACACATATATAATTACATATTGTTGTTGTGATTAATCACTATGCTTTAATTATGTTCAATTTGTAACAATGAAATTGGGGGTCACAACAACATACGAGGAACTGTATTAAAGGGTCGCAGCATTAGGAAGGTTGAGAACCACTGCAGTCTAACTGCTCTGTGTTTCGGGTCTTGTTTCTACAATCTATTTTCAACAGAGATGTTCTATCAAACTTATTTATCATTGATTTCTTTTCCATGAGAGGCAATCTGTTTAAAAGAATAAGAATTTTTGTATAACTACATCAGAAAACTCCAATAGATTAAACATCACTAAAGCCTGGCACCTTTGACTTTTAGTGTGTTGTTAGAATAACATTTAATTGCAATTTTGAGTTGCTTGCTACACCCACAAAGATGGAAATTGCAGTAAGAAATATTTCTGCAAAGATTTGAAAAACTGTGATCAATTTATGTGCTGTACAAGGGAAGTATTTAGGAAAACATACAGCTAGAATGACGCCTAATGATGAGAAAAGAGAAAAAAATTACCTTTGCTGATAAATAGTGCTTGTAGTAGTACAACTGAAATAATAGAAACGCAGAACTTGTCAAAGTTAAAAGGGCCAAAATCACGTTCTTATTGATTCTATTCATCAGTCTGTGGTGCTCACTTGGTTTTTTGAAAGTAACCCAGTTGGTTTCATCTTTTTGGATGAGAAGATAATCTTGTTTTTCATGAACAAAAAGATATTTCTAAAGAGGAGACAAAAATCTGTTTTTAATTTTTCACCTCTAATAACCAACAACTTAAGAAAAAGTTCTCTAAAGCTCTACAGAACAGTCTTTGATTTGGTAATTTCCTATCCTGAAGAAATAATCGGTTCTGAGATAAAACATGAAAGAACAAAAATGTTTATCATGACATTCTTTACAATTGCAAATAACAAAAACCATAAACAAGATATGTATAAAAACTGACCAACAGAGATTAGGGGCTTCTCCCCCACCGTTTCTGACTCAGTAGATCTGGTGTGGGACCTCAATTTACATTTCTGACAAGTTCTAGATACTGCTGCTGCTGCTGCTGACCATGCTGAGAACCACTGCCACAGGGAGAAGAAATCAAGGAAGTTTTGGCCAAGGAACATCATCTGTAGGATAGTTCTTTGTTGTTTTTTGTCATCTAGGTAGGATGTGATCAGTTTTTACAAAAATCCCATGTATGTTTTCAGTTTTTGCAAGTGTAAAGGCCATGAGAAAAATTTTTGTTCTTTTATCTTTAGACCCATCTGATTGTTTCTTTAGGACAAGAAATTTAATATCATTCTACTTCTTCTTACCACTTCTCCACTGTTTGATTTTGGTTAAATATATTTAGTTCTTCAAAGGTTTATCTTATTCCTTTAAATATACTAACACCTCTATTACTTTATGTCTAAACTTTATGGTTTTTGTTCTCTAGCTAAAAATAAGAGGAAACAGCAAATTTAAACTACCTTCTACCTTCTCTTTCAATCCTGACTTTTATTAGTTATTTTTACCTTGTTACAGTTCTATTATATTCTACTAGAGGCCAGATGCACGAAATTCATGTGGCGGGGGGGGGGGGGGTATCCCCTCAGCCCAGCCTGTACCCTCTCCAATCCAGGACCCCTTGGGGAATGTCTGACTGCCAGGGATTGGGCCTAAACCGGCAGTCGGATATCCCTTTCATAATCCTGTGACTGCTGGCTCCTAATTGCTCACCTGCCTACCTGCCTGGTTGCCCCCAACTGCCCTACCCCTGCCAGCCTGGTTGCCCCTCACGGCCCCTCCGCTGGCCTGGTCGCCTCTTACTACCCGCCCCCCCCCCGCCGACTTGGTCGCCCCCAACTGCCACCCCCCCCCCCCCCGCCAGCCTGGTTGCCCCTCACGGCCCCTCCTCTGGCCTGGTCGCCCCACGCAGCCTGCTGTTCAGTCGTTTGGTCGTCCCTTACTAACCCCCCTGCCGGCCTGGTCACCCCATGCAGCCAGCCTACTTGTTCAGTCATTTTGTCATCCCTCACTAACCCCACCAGCCTGGTTGTAGCAGCCATCTTGTGAGGGTGTGAGGGTTATTTTGCATATTACCGCTTTATTATATAGGATAACTACAAATCTCACCATTATTTTGGCCTTATTGTTAGTTACTATGTTCCCTGCCCTTTTGCTGTATGATCTCTGTTCATTTACTGGATGGCTGATATTCATCTTCCCACAGTTCATCAAAAAGAACTTATGGATATTATTTACCCTGAATTCTTGCATTGTTCAAAAACAATTGTCAATTGACAGTTTGTTTTGAAGTTACAATATCTTTACCCTGATGACTTATAAGCTTTATATCATTCTCCTGTTATGCTAAATATTCCCGACAATATCTGCCTTCCCCCAGCACTCTCGTATATGTAAGTTAATCATTTTAATAGGATGAGCAAAGAATGCATTCCTTAACTTTGAAATTCAATTTTTTCTTTAAATATATTTTATTGATTTTTTACAGAGAGGAAGGGAGAGGGATAGAGAGTTAGAAACATCGATGAGAGAAGCATCGATCAGCTGTTTCCTGCACACCCCCTACTGGGGATGTACCTGCAACCAAGGTACATGCCCTTGACCGGAATCAAACCTGGGGCCCTTCAGTCCCCAGGCCGACGCTCTATCCAGTGAGCCAAACCAGCTAGGGCTGAAATTCAATTTTTAAAAAACTAATATGTACAGATGTTGATGACTGTTCTATTAGTTTTTCCTCACTGTGTGCCCTACAGTCTGTAGAACCGATTTCTTGTTTGTGCAAAGTTTTCTTAAGTTATGTTTAAATATGTTTCTGTTCCAATGTTTAATTCTCTATTTCCAGAACTACAAGTAAGCACTTGTTTCATCTCCTTTCATTCCCATTTCACTTTGTTCAACTTTCAAAAGCCTGTTATCATGTCCTTTACTGAGTTAATTCTTTTTGTTTCCAATGTGCCCTTTTACTTCTGATTTTCTTTTTCTTTCCCTTTTGCTATTTCCATTTCTTTTTTATATGTTTTTATTGATTTTTAGAGAGAGAGGAAAGAAAAGGGAAAGATAGAAACATCAACATCGATCAGCTGCTTCCTGCAAGCCTCCTACTGGGGATGGAGCCAGCAACCCTGGCATGTGCCCTGAGAATACTGGTGCCTGGGTCAATGCACAACCACTGATCCACACTGGCCGGGCTTTCATGTCCTTTCGTGAGCTCTACCAGATCATAATTCCCATATACTGTTTTCTTACTACTTCTTCCTAGCTCTTGGGCCAATTAATTTTGTTTCTTATTTTTAAAAAGTAGTTGTTTCATTAAATTTGTTAGGCCAATACAGTTTTTTCATGGGGCCTTTGTCACTTTTCTTTTCTCCTTTCTTCTTATAATATTTTTGTATAGACACTGTGCCCATTTCTTTAATTAGTACTTCTCTTTGAGTGATGTGAGCTCCTTCCTGGTCAGTTACTTCCAAGATTGTGGAAGGAAGAAACAAGCTGTGTTCTGATCCAGAGGATAGTCTCTCTGGAACACAAGAAAGCTCTTTATGACAGAGCGTTTTGTGCATGTTTATGTGTGGGAGAGACAGAGTACATGTGTGAGAATAACTATGAAAAAGGTGTTTAGCCATAACTTCTTGCCTCACCAAGAAAGCGCTGCCTTCAAAGACAGTGTATCTGCTTGCTGTCTCTTGGGCTCTTCCTTTCTTGCTGGTTCAGATGCCAAACAATACAAGGAAGCTCCCACTGCCTTCCTACGCATCCTGACTCCACTGCAAACAGATCTCTCTCCTCCTTCGGCCAGCTCTACCTGAGGCTCTTCTACCAATGTCCTCTTTTAATTTCTTCCTGCTTACATCTGACAACCACTTCTTAAATATTTTGATTTGAGGAGACAGGATTCCTAGTTTCATTCAAACTGTGATCGTTATCTTTATTCGCCTTGCTTTTTCAAAGTAATTCCAGATAGCAGAGGGCACAAATGACTTTACTTTGCCAACTTAAATCAGAAGTATTGGTTTGGGGTCTTAAAACAAGCCAAATGAGCTTCCAGAGCTGAAGCCTATATAAAGCAGATACTCTAAGAAATTATATTAGGCCAATAAACCACTAGAGAGAAATTACATCAACAGTGACATGAATAATCCACTAGAGTTACAGATAATTCACATGTGGGGCAAAAGTAGGTTTACCCCTGTGAGTACACAAAACTTTGAGTTTATTCTTGTATTATAAGTTTTAATTACTGTATTATTTTCTACACAAACTGTAAACTCACTTTTGCCCTCCCCCCTGTATATTAAGCAAAGATAACTGAATATATCATGATCATTTTCTATCTCCTAAAACTTGGAAAACAAGCAACATAAAATAACAGTGATGATATTAAATTTTGTTGTCAGCGAAAATCTGCTAAAATAAAACAATAAACTCTGATAAAGGCAGCTCACAAGATAATATCCTTCATTTTCAAGATTTCAGCTCAGCTTCTTGTACGTGTATAAATCGTGCATCAATGTATACCAATTCCTAATGAAATCTAAAGAGGCATTCAGACTGTGCCAGAGCTCAGCCTCTTCTACACCTGAATTAATAACTGGGAAAGAAAGCATAAAAGGCCCATATAAACCACTACACAAACATAAAGTTCAAATTAATATCTTGTTCTCTCTTTGGACACATCTCTAATCTAAATTAATTCTTACATGAAATAAGCCTCCAAAACACATCATCACTTAACTGCATTTTTATTGTCAAGATGATATCCAATTAACTACACTTCATTATTTTCTACAAATGCCAGGGCAATTCAATTGCAAAAAAAGGAGTACTAGCCTGTCAAAACATTCCGTTTTGCTAGCACTATCTCTACATTAGGAATGGCGTTACTCCTTTAAAACGAATAATGTGACACTTAAAAAAATAAGATACTCAAAAACTTTTCGCTGGTTCTCTACTACCTACAAATAAAGTGCGAATTCCATACAATGGCGTCCAAGGGTATTCGCAACCTGACTGAACACAGGCGAGTTTTCTAGGCTTTCTCCCTCCTCACACTCTCCAGGTTTGGCCCCCGTATTCCTGGAGCACATCCCACACCTGCCAGCCTCCGTGCTTTTTATTCCCTCTGGTCTGAAACGCTCCCGTCCGTTTCCACAAAACCAGTTCCACACCTCTGCTCGGAGCTCCTTTCAAATGCCCCTTCTTTTGTGACATCTTCCACGCTCTGCCCAATCAGGAGTGACCTCTTCCAGCTCTAAAGCCCGACTCCCACCTTGCAGGGAATAAATATTTACTCTCTATCGTAACAGGCCCAGACGCCAAAGAACTGTTAAGCACGGCAGGTAAAATGATAAATGCCACACAGTTCCTGTCTTCTAAGGGTTTAGAGGTGAGCGCGAGTTTTCAACAGAAGCATGGCTATGAGCGAAAGTGGCCCAAGCAGCTACGAGTCCCAATGCCAACAGGAGGGTCAGATAAATATGGTGTCTTCCCGCACAGAACTATTCTCAGAGGACGTGGGCGCTGCCTGGAACCAGCGCGCGAACCGGGACTGGGCGGTGGAGGAGGAGCGGGCGGGTCCGTTCCCCGGCGGGATCTGTCATGGGCCACGGGTGTCAGAGCCGTCCATCCCCTCGGTCCTCGGGCCTGGGGTAGCCACAGCCCGACGGGCCACCTCCGAACACACACACACACACCCCGCCTCGGCAATTTTACTCTGTGTCAAGACGCGAAAAAGGCTGTAGAAAGCAGGAAGAACCTGCTGTCATCTCGCCTCTCTTTTTACATCTGCGGAACCGGAGGCTCAACGAGCAATGAGCTCTCCTGTTCCTGGAGAAACTGACGATGGCGATGACATCCGCGCCCAGTTCTCCAGACGCCCAGCCAACGCTCCCCGCGGTCACCTCCACACGGGCCGGGTCTTCCCTCCGCCCCGACCGATGCCGCGCACAAAAGCGAGACGTCCGAGCCGGGAAACTTCATGTAGCAAGGCGAGCAGCGTCCACCCGGTATGGAGCACAGAAAGGGGGTGCTTCCGTAAACACCCTCCAAATGAACGAAAAGCTGAACCCAGGGGGAAGCATCAGGAGAGAGAGGGGGTAGTTGACCAAATGACGCCTCCCGGTAAAGCTGTAGGAGCTGCGCGGCCCACGGGGGCACCCCCACCCCGGGGCACCGCGGTCCCTCCGCTGAGGCCCACGCCCGGGCCACTGCCCTGACAGGCAGGGCGCCCACCGGGCCCCCGCACCTCCGCGCCGGGGCACACGCCGGCCCACGCCCGCCCGGCTCCCCCGCCCGCCGCCAGGTCTCCCGCCCACCCCCATACCCGCTCCAACACCACTCCCCCACCGGGTCCTCCAAGGGTCTGGGTCGCCCCCCACGACGGAACCCGTCCCACTCCGAGGATTTTACTTGCTGACACGCCCCGGAGCGTGGGCAGGACCGCCCGAGGGGACGTCCGCCACGGGGCGCTCGGGGACCGACCCCGAGGGGCTCCCTCCCGGAGCGCGCTCACCCCGGGGCCCGCCCCGACCGCCGGGGGACGCCCTGCGAGGACACCCGAGCCCCAGGCGTCACCTGCCTGAAACACCCGCCCATCCCCGGCGACCGCAGAGCCTCCCGTCTCTTACCACACCGACGGCGACGGTAACTCTGCTTTACGGCACTCACGGCAACCGCTGCAAAAGGGGCCGTCAAGTGCGGGGCGGCGGGCGCGCGCCGGTGGGTGTCGGAGGCCTTCCCGCCTTCCCCGCCCGCCTCGGCGCGTCCGCGGCTCCTGCAGGGCCTCCCCCCTGCGCCCCCGACCCCTCCCCGCAGCGGGCAGGGCTGAGCCCGAGCGGCCCGCGCCTTTAGGGAGCGGACCGAGAATCGGAGAGGCACCTGCCGAGCTGTTTGCAGATGAAAACACAGGCTGCCAGTTCAATGCGAGTTCCAGGTAACGACGAATACTTTTCAGGATAACGCCTGACCGGATTGGTGCCCTCAGGTGCGCTGGGTGCGTGGGAACCCGCAGCTGCGTTTTCGTTGCTCAGGAGGTTGAAGGGCACGCGCGGCACCCACGCTCCCACGCTCCCGCGGCTGGTGGGCCCGGTTCGGCCTGGGATGGACACGCACGCGGTTCCGGAACCGGCTCTCTACCTTCTACGGTTCCGGAACCGGCTCTCTACCTTCTAAGAGTGTAATTAATCCAAAAGACCAGCTGTCAATCAACTTTGACGTGAACTTTGGAAACTATAACGCATTAAATGGTAGTAATTTCTACAAAAATTATCAGCTTATAGTAAAAACTGAAAATACTCCCCTCATATATTTGTCTTCTAAACCGACTTTTGGAAGAGTATAAAAAATGAAAAATCTTTTTCCTATTTCCCAGGGTTATGACCAGCGGTTTGTTTTTCCTTCCAGGAAATTTGTGTACGTACAAGCTTATTCTGGAGAAGTCCTCATTGCTTAGAACTAGTTTTTCTATATTCCTAGAGCTTCTTGTTGGTAGGTTAATAAAAAATGTAGGTAACATCCAGAAGAAGGAAGTTATCACACTAATGGGACCACCGGACACAGGTGTTAACTTTAGGGACCTAAAATGGGAAATTTTGAGCATCCAAATGAGTAACTGGTATTGACTGAAACACATTAAATATATAAAAAATTTTGCTTCATAATGATTTTTTTAAACTGAAACTCATTAGTCATATTTGAAAGATTCCAGGCCACCAACTCATTATCCTGAAACTTGATAAAGGAAAAAATAAGTATTTATCCTGCCTTTTTTAAAAAAAATACATTTTATTGATTTTTTACAGAGAGAAAGGGAGAGAGATAGTCAGAAACATCGATCAGCCGCCTCCTGCACATCCCCAACTGGGGATGTGCCCGCAACCCAGGTACATGCCCTTGACCGGAATCGAACCTGGGACCTTTCAGTCCGCAGGCCGACGCTCTATCCACTGAGCCAAACCAGTTTCAGCCCTTTCTTGTATGAATTGCATTTCAGTATAACCAAAATGCTAATGAAAATCACATCTGATAAATAATGATTGAACAAACACCAGTTTGTTACTCCAATGAAATAATACAAAGGACAACACTCACCAATAGGTGCTAAAATTAAGGAGAAATGTTGATGAGCAACTTTTTAGTAGATGAATTAGGCTGCCACCACCTGAACCCACTGATTAATCTTACCATTAAATCTGGGACAACCAGACATTATCTAAGTCCTAATGCAATGCAACAGAAAATACACAACATCACCTGTAAAGGATTCTTGTTTAAAAATTGAATCTACATTTAATAAAACTCTAGATTTAATGTCCGGTATAGAGAAGTGACAAGCATTTAACAAGGGGGACGGAACTACTACAAAATCAGAGATTTAAGAGTCATATAACCAAATGCAATGTGTGGACCTTGTCTGGATCCTAATTTGTTGAAAGCCACCATAAAAAAACACACAATTTTGAGACAACTGAAATTTTAACATATACTCAGTCATTAGATGATATTAGGATTGCTGTTAATTTTACTAAGAATGTTAACAGTGTGGCTGTGATTAAAAAATAATCATTGATGCATATTGCAATACTTACCATGTCATTTTTAGATACTTTAAAGGATAGCAAACTTTAACAACTGATAAATCTAGGTGACGAGCATAAAGTTATTCATTAATAGCCTCTCCTTTTCTGTATGTTTGAAAATTGTATAATAAAAATTAGTATGAAAATAGCCCAGCTAGTGTTGCTCAGTGGTTGAGCATCAACGCAGTGGGGGTGGGGGTGGGGGGGGTGTGTGGGAGGTAGCCAATCAATGATTCTCATCACTGATGTTTCTGTCCCTATCTCCCTCTCCCTTCCTCTCTGAAATTAATAAAAATATATTTAAAAAAAGATAAGATCCCTTCTAGCTTTCACATTAAAAAAAGTGTGGGGGGGGGGGTGCGGGGGGGGATAATCATTAGGTTCTTACAAGTAAATACCTTTTAAGGTATTTGTTCCATGTAAATCTAAAAAAGATAAGTTAAAGCAGAGAGTTTACACTGGCCAATATTTTGATTTGAGCTAAGGTCTTTTTAAGCATGGGTTAACTGATTGGAGTTTCTGTTTTTTCTTATGTAAATCACAGACATAATGTATCATCTATAATTTTTAGTGTGTTTCTTTAAAGTGGACCTGGAACTTAAAAATACAAGGGAAAGAATCTGAACTGAGAGTCTTAGTTTTCTTTTTTACAGTCCTCCCTATCATTTACAATTCTATTGAACACCTGACTTGACACTAACTTGGTCTTAGGTCTTCATCTCTAAAGTTTCCCCAACTTTCTTCATAAATAATTTTTCATACTCATATTTCATTGGATTATGTAATATTTAACATAATTACAGCAATGACTGCTACTGGCATAAACAGATTTGGGAATAAACAATTCACTAGAGGTAAACATACAACTTACTTCTCCAAGATACTAGGGGGGAGTCTGCAGTGAGCCTTCTAGTCAGTATGCTTTAATCTGGTTAGCCAATCCAGTTGAAGGAGGGGTACAAGGATGGGTAAAAACTGCTTTATTATAAGCAAACATCCATCTTTTAAAAATCACTCAGTTGCAGGGCACACACACATCCTAGACTACCCAACACTGTAGGGCCTGAAGCAAGAGTACAAATGGAGGCCAACCCTGACATTTTAAATTGTCTAAACAGGTAAGAATAAACTAGATTAGCCTGTTCTTCCCCCAAGCCCCTTGGTCTGTCTCCATTTACTTCTAACTTCACCTTTGCCAGAAGGGCCCTGGTATGCATGCATGTGGACTCCCCAGTCTGCATTACTAAGCCACACTCCTCACAAACTCCTGCCCCTAAAGTATGGAGGTGTATACACCTGTAGAGCATTCTGTCTTCAGGATGGACCTGGGAAAGAGGCCTGCATGTGTTCTGGAAGCAAGCTTTGGGTTGGTTCAGCAGGGAATTCTACGCAGAGGAATGCGAACTCTGAGTGGGTGCAATCCTTGGCTCCTTCACTTTTTCATTCCATGGAGGAACCACCAGAGTGAGGATCAGGGCAGGGACTCTTCTTGCCCAAATCTTAGCGCGTGAATATGCTCACAGTATCATTATATATATATATGTGTGTGTATATATATATATATATATATATATATATATATATATATATATATATATATATATACATATATATATATATACTGTTAGACTTGCTTTTTCCATTTCATATCATGAATACTCTTCCATTAACAGCATATTGTGTAACAGCTGTGTAAAGTTTCTTGAAAATTCCACAATCTAATCATCCTAGCAACCTTCTGCATAAGGAGCATAAACACACTACTAGTACCATGTGGTGTAACTATGAAATAGGGCGTAGTAAGGGAAACAGAAAAGTAGAGGGCACACAATTTCCTGAGCTCTTATCCCACAGAGATCCAGCTAACATTTATGTGACAAGCTCCAAAGTCCCTAACTTCAAGCATGTTTCACCTTCCATCAATAGCTGCACTGTCCTAAAACGGCAGCTACATAGAGCTTGCCATCATTGCATGAAATTCTGTTGAAAGTAGTGCCCCTTTGGGTGCAAAGGAACTATGACTTTTTTTTATCTTGTCATCCTCGAAAGCACACTGTATATTTTTAATGAGAACTGATAAAATGCACGCACTGAAGCCAAAGAAAGCAGAAAAAGAAGTTTAATTTTTAGATGAGATATTCCAGGTGCTTTTGTAAGAATTTAACTTGGTCATTCTACACAGAGCACACAATCATTTCAACGTACAAATTACTCCACTTTGAAGACACTATTTTAAAGTTAAAAACCATTTAAAAGGCTTTGTCTTGTTTCCAAGGAAAATGAGGCAATATGTGTTTTAAAACACTAGTTTGCAGCACTGAGAGTATTATAAGTAGTTCATGTTTTTCATCCACAACTTAAAATTTTAACCTGAGGAATTAGGATTTTGATTATCAGAACTGCATAGCAAAACCATGTCCAGATGATAACATACCAAATAATCTATAAATAAAGATAACATGTAAACCATTTAATAAATCCAATTTAAAGCAAAAGTTTTTCTTAGGAGAGACACTAAATGATATCCAGGTTCATGTTTGTTTGTTTGTTTTTAATGACAATGCAACAAAAGTCTAATGTTAAATGGGCACATAGACCTTAAATCATTTATCCAATGACAACAAACTTTAACCATTTGGTTGCTTGGAAATAATTATTTAGGCCAAATTCATTCTTTGCATACGTGGCACTGAAGAGTCATAAACTGAAAGTGCAAATGCCTGGATGGAAACATAGCTTAGATCATTTATTTATGCTACTATTCTACAGCAACACACACTAATGCTGTGGGAGACATTTTACAATTACAGAAAGCTGATACAGAGTACAGGCCTAACGAGAAAATACAAAAAGGCCACATCATGCAAACGAAAGAATGTTAAAGGACACTGTAGTCAGGGTTTTGTTGTTTTTTTTAAAATCATGTTTAAAGTCCTAGTGATACCACTTTAAGCACATGCTTTATCAAAGTAAATGGCATCTAGAAATATCCAAACATTTAAATCCATTATTAACTGAAAATAATCCCTTACATTTATGTAGCATTTTACTGTTGTTGAAGCAATTTCATATACTCCATTTCATTTTGTTCCTCACAACAGCCCTGTGAGGTAGGCTGAGTAAGATGTGAGGCAATGGATGCCCAAAGATGAGAAATGATTTATATAGAGGAAATAGATCTAGTGTATGGTAGAGCTAAGGGGATTAATTTTAAATACTTTTTTAAAAATGAAGCCAAATGTTTTTATATTGAGAAATTTTAAAGACTAGTGGTTTTTAATATAAATTACTTTAAAACTTTAGCTATTATTTATCTTACAGTATGAGTTAGGTATAAATTTGATTTTAAAGAGTCTCCCTTAAAAGGTAAACTAGACTCAGTGCTTTGGTACCTAAGAGATATTGGAAAGGTTAAACAAAAAAAACAAAAACAAAACACATTATTCTCATAGCCCTTAGGCTCTCCAAAAAGTTCCAATATGAATAGAAATGCCTTTTACCAATTACTTACATTTTGACTTAAAAAAAAAAAAGGTCTAAACTTAAGCTCCAAGCCAAAGTGAACACCACATTCACCTACCTTCTGCCCTACATACTGTGAAATTTTATGTATGTCTACTCCAAAGGACCAGCTTTTACTGAATGGGTGCCATTAAGAAAATATGTAGTTTAAACTAACATAGCTCAAATGGTTATAAATCAAAAGTTACTACCTTATACTGACCCAGAAATAGTAAATACTGTTTTAATTTAATTGAGTAGTCTGAGGAGAAAGTACTATGGCAATCTCTGATATTTATAAGCCAATACTAACCTTTATATGGTATGCCCAACACTATCTTTTCAACAAAAACAAAATATAATAAATGTAATCTGTTTAACTCCAAATTACTAAAAAAAAAACTAAAGTATTTGCATTAATCAAATATTCCAAGTAACAAAGCTATCACAGGTGACATATCAGGATCACAAATATTGGCATAATGTGAATATTGTAAGATACAAACAACTAAAACTACACTGAACATGAGGTATGCTTTCTGTGATGATTAAAGAAACATTCACGATCTCATAATGCTCTAGCACTGGCATTATGAAATGTACATTTTGTTTAAAAATAACAAATAACTTTATGGTTACTTGGATGTTGAGTAAACTTATGCTGACCATTCACTTCCCTAAAAGAATATATCCAGTGTAAAGATAAAATCAAGGGAGAAACTTTTACAGATCTATTTTATGTGATTACATAAAAATGAACATATTATGTGTAATGTGCTTATCAAAATTTGAATTTTTTAACAAACTGTAACACATTTACCTTTTAAAATTTCTGATTTTTAAGATACAAACTTTGTCATTACACTACCCAAAAGCAGCAAAACTATATGCACAGTAAGTCAAACTTCATTAATTTTGGAAATCTGAATATAAAGTATGACTGCCACATCACAGACTTAAAATAATTGTGGTATTACTTAGCCAAAGAATGAACACTGATCTAACAAATACAAGCTTTCTGAAAAAGAATTGTTATGATTTGAAAATATAGTTCTTAGATTTTCCAGCCTGGAACCACATAATTTATAGTAAGAAGTCTACACTTCCCTCTTCTGAAATGAATACTCTTGGAAGTAATCACTTTTCATAATATTCTTTTCCAATTGTTAACCTATGTTTCCGAAAGAAACAAACAATATAAATAACGATAACTTTATGGAAAAAGTATATAGGAAAAAAATCATTCTAGGTAAGTCATGAAATAGAGTATCGTAGCCTAATTAAAAGATTTCATGACAAATTATTTGCTTTTATTATTCACACCAGCAAGGATCAGTCACAAAAATTCAAATGATACATGATATTCATGTTTTAATTTCATAAATGAGTCAATAAAACTAAGCCAATATGTTTCTTTTGATGATAACACGGGAAAAACTGTTTATAGAACAAAGTAGGCCAAGTTTAGCTGTACAGCAGCAGTTCACTGTCATAATGGTACACATGCCGTCAATTAAACCCATGTACACAGACAGGCATGCCTCTAATATTTTCCATTTGTTTACCTACACTGGGAACATTCAAAGAATCACTGTATATTAAATTTCTATGTGCAGTTATTAAATGTTTGGTATATATATATTTACCAAAAATTAAAGATGTATGTTACATGGTCAGCCCAAAGAATCAAAATGAATTATAAAAGATTTCTTTTCTAAAGTGCTTAAGGCAATTCCTTCATTTCTTTATCCAATTTACTAAAACTCGTTTGGGATTCAACTGCTAAAAGGGAAATATAATACTAAAAGCATGTTTTTATAAAACACAATTGTTTTAGACCTGTGATACATCCATTACCGTCAACCTCTCATGCATTTCTTTTACAGAAAGCAATCATGTTTGACCTGTCAAAACAGAGAGTAAATAAACCAATAAAGAATGTTTGAAAGGGTATACCAACTAAACACAATGTATTAAATTGAGCAAAAGAGCTCAATATTTTTAATTTAAATGTCAATGACATATATATATATCAAGTTGAAATAGTTACATTAATTTGAGACTATTTAATTAGGCACTATAGTTCATTTTACTCCAGTGTGAAAATGAAGGTGGCAAATTTTCTCCAGTTTAACACAAACAAACTTATAAACAACTAAACCAAAACCCCACACATTTTGCTCTTTTCTTTTAGAGACCTTTAAGAAGCACAGTAAGAGGTAAGTAAACCTCAGATTCTTATTTTGAATAATAGTATTTCTTCAAGTGAATTTTCCAATTGAGAATTAGAGAATTTTCTATGAAGGGTTTCAAATGATAGCATGAGTACAGGAAAGAATCATATGCACTCCAGCAGCCCCTGATTAGTATCTCCTTTCCCCATGCCCCTGCAATAGAAGCCCTCACCAGTTTAACATAATGGCCTCTGGCTTCAATATCAGTTGACACTGAATGGGATATGGGACATGGAGTAAAAAAGAGCATCCTTAGAGGAAGAAGGCACTGAATTAAAGACACATTTATATAAGACTTAATAGTAAACAATTTTATACAAGAATTTCTGGCTTTTTCTGTGTCATTTTTGCTAAAATATACATGTATAACAGTTCACAAAAAGCAGCTCCACCACTAAATTACTGCTTTCAGGTTTGACTCTGTGGAAGATAATTATAACTTCCTGTTTCCTCAGGTCCTGGATAACCTGCTATAGGAAAGAGAACATCCAAAAATTTCTATCGAAATCTTGGAGAAACAAAAACCAAAATTATATTTGTTTGAAGAATCAAAAGAATATCTATTAATATATTTCATTCTTGAAACTCCCTCATAGTCTTTATACTTTTAAAGACAATGGTGCAGATATGAATGTCCTCTTTAAAAACAATACCCAGTTCAAATAAAATTCCTCATTTAGATTTGTTTCAAAATGAACAAAACATCCTATCAGTAAGCCATAAAATACAAGAAAGAATGAGCTATTCCTATTCCGCAGGCCTTTCTGTGGATAGCAACTGTAATGTAAGCAGCGTCGGTCACTCCTTGGAAGAAGGTTGTCATAGTACAACATACTTAAAATGAGGATGAATGTTAAAATGTTCCAAAAATTAAGGAACATACCAATTCAGATCTCTTTAAAACACTCAAGAAATTCTTAAATACTACTGTAATTACAACTTTCAGTTTGGCTCAAAGGATTTGTGTTATAAATTTTAATCAACTTTTAAAACACAGATATGTTCTCAATAAACATGGGTTTTACTAGTTGTTAACACATTTTTCCTAACTCTGGGGAAGATTATTCTATGTTGATTTTTTTCTAAGTAATGACTGAAAAACTTATATGCCAAATAAGTCAGAGATAGATTTTTCCCCCAAAATACTTGTTTAAACCATTCCATATCTTATCAAAAGCATATATAAATGACCAGTAAAGAATAGTTTTAGGCATCTCCCTTTAGAGCCTATCTTTCTTAGGTAAAATTTGAGAAGTGTAGGTTTTCCACCTTCTATATAACTTTAATAAACATTCTTCCTACTAAAAATATTAAAAATCAGTATAAGTATTATCAGTTATTACCAAATCCAAGTGGGAATTTTACCAAAGATAACTACTAAAGATAGTGTTAAACTAGATAGCAAAATCAGAAAATATAAAGCTTTTAAAAATAGTACCCATCATCCAAAACGATGGAATGAAAAGCAGTCTAATTAAATAGGGCAACATATAAAGAATATCCTTTGCTATTGTTAGTGCAGCAGGTAAAACACTGAAATTTGGGTGATTTTAAGCTATTATGTCTAGAAACACTTTCTGTCCACTCTTTATTCTGAGTTATAACCACAAGAAAAATACCACGACATTTAGAAAACAGACAATTATATATATTTTAGTCAATAAAACAAAAGAGGATAATTTGGCAAAACTCAACTTATTTATAACAGGGGGAAAACAAATCATTGTAAGAAAACCTGTCTAGAATCCCCAACCAATTTTAATTTTTTGGGAACCTCAGAGGACTGTATATTTTTAAAAGCTTCAGTGTAAGAACTAAATGATTTGCAGTGATAAGAGAAAAAAATAAAGACAAAAGAAGGCAAGATTTAAATGCTTTTTCTTCAGGCCCTAGGGCTACCATACGTAACTAAATATATTAGAAGAGCCAAAGTAATCCAAGAAACACAAAGATGAGTTTCTATTCAAGTAACTATTTAAATACTGCCTTTTTCTCCATTTGCTCTTCAAAATATCAGTTTCTTGCTCAATCTCTGCTTGCTTCTATGACATTGCACAGTAGGTTCCTTTGAATACGTGGTACTGGATGCTTAATGCTAACAGATTCCAGGCCTTAAAGCAGAACATAGCAAACCTCATTTCCACCACGCATAAGTTTCTATGATTAGATCACCCAAGCAAAAGGAGGGGTGAAGCATTCTGAGTAGGCATTACTGAGTAACAATGTTTAGGCTGCTAGCTGAACCAGTCATGCCATTTTCACTTTTCTGAAGTGTTCTCACAGCACTTGGAACCTGCATCCCAGTACTCAAAGAAAGTCCACCACACCAAACCTAAGAAAAGACAGAAACAAAACTTCAGTCAGATTTCAAATCAAATTAAAATTTAAATGAGCCTTAAATTTCCATCTGAAAGGCAAAATGCCACATATGTGAACATCAGTAAGTTGTAAACTGATAACCTTCATATTTGAACTGAGGGGAAGTGAAAAGGCTAACTCAAGAGTCTTTTAGAATCACAGAAGTCAGAGGGAGTCTTTGTGGTAGCAGAGCCCCCTGGAGCTGCACACAAGACAGGGACCCAAGGGCTGAAGAAATGCAGAGGTTAAACTGGATTAATCTAGGCAAAAGGAATTGGCTATCATTACTGATGCTAACTTTCACAACTAAGAGAAGTGCACAAAGAGCCAACTTCCTTATCCCAGTAACAACTTTAGATTTTGATGAGGTGTGCCTTGAGACTATAGGAATCTAACACCCTCCCGTTAACAGTAAAATCCATTAGTTTCTTCCCTAGTGTAACAGTAATAACGCTTTTATAATTTTGTAAAGACTTCTGAGAAAAATAAAAATCCAAATAGCAATATCCACATACAATTGTCATATTCTATTTATTATTAGAAATATGAATGGGTCTATGAAAGATAAAACTGCTTTGCTTGAGAACAAAGAGCAGTGAATGTTTACTGTGCCTTTATTCAGAACTGCCCAAAACTGGAATGTCCAAATGTGAATGGATGAAAAACCTGTGGTACATACATACTTGGAATACTCCTTAGCAATAAAAAAGAAGGGGCTACAGCCCAGCAGGCGTGACTCAGTGGTTGAGCGTCAACACATGAACCAAGAGGTCATTGGTTAGATTCCCGGTCATGGCACATGCCCAATTTGTGGGCTCGATCCCCAGTAGGGGGCATGCAGGAGATACTTGATCCATGTTTCTATCTCTCTATTCCTCTCCTTTCCTCTTTCTCTAAAATCAATAAAAACGTGTTTGTTTTTAAATGGGGCTACTGACAAACACAACAACACAGATGAATTTCAAATGTACATGGGTGACCGGGAGATTATTATGCTAAGTGAAATAAGTCAGAGAAAGACAAATACCATATGATTTTTTAAAAAATATATTTTATTGATTTTTTACAGAGAGGAAGGGAGAGAGATAGAGAGTTAGAAACATCGATGAGAGAGAAACATCGATCAGCCGCCTCCTGCACATCCCCCACTGGGGATGTGCCCGCAACCCAGGTACATGCCCTTGACCGGAATCGAACCTGGGACCTTTCAGTCTACAGGCCGACGCTCTATCCACTGAGCCAAACCGGTTTTGGCCATATGATTTTACTTATATGTAGAATTTAATGAACAAAGTAAACTGACAAACAAAATAGAAACAGAGGCATGGATCCATAGAACAGACTGACAGATCTCAGAGGGCAAAGGGAAGGGGGAATGGATAAAAGAAGGAGAAGAGATTAGTCAACGAACATATATGCATAGCCCATGGACACAGACAATAATGTGGTGATGGCTGAGGAGGGAAGTGTGGGAGCCGGGTGGAGGTGGGTAAAGGTGGGGGAAAAAGAGGGCATCTGTAATAGTGCCAACAATGGGGGGAAAAAGTCTACAAACCATACAATTCCTTTCTATGATATTTTGGAAAAAGCAAAATTTTAGGGACTAAAATCTGGTTAGTGATTGCCAGGGCTGGGTGTGACAGGAAATGTCTACTACAAAGAAGCGTGAAGGAATTTTCTAAGGTGATGAAATGCTCTATGTCAATTATGGTGGTGGTTATACAACTGTATGCATTTGTCAAATCCTATAGAGCTGTACACTATTGTAAATTGTACCTCAATAAACCTGACTTTAAAAAAGAAAATTAAGCCTAACTGGTGTGACTCGGTTGTTGAGCATTGACATGTGAACCAGGAAGTCACGGTTTGATGCCTGGTCAGAGCACATGCCAGGGTTGCAAGCTCCATCCCCAGTGGGGGGAATGCGGGAGGCAGCCAATTAATGATTCTCTCTCACCCTTGATGCTTCTGTCTATCTCTCCCTTCCTCTCTGAAATCAATTTAAAAAATATATTAAAAAGTTAAAAAGACACTAATAAAAGAGGGAAAAGGAAAGCCAGAGTGGAGAAGATATCTATAATACATATGTTTGGCAAAGGACTCAGACTATATAAAGAACTCCAATCAATCAATAAAAAATAGGAAGAAAACCCAATGGAAATACAGGCAAAAGACTTGAAACAACCATTTCACAAATGAGTATATCCAAAAAGTCAATAAACACATAAAAAGGTGTTTAACAGCAAGGAAGTGCAAATGAAAATCACAATGTAATATGGAAGAACTAGAAAGACTTAAATATAAAAGGACTATAAGACTATCAGGACTAATATAAAAAAGGACAATACCAAGTGTTATTCAAGATGTGGGGGAATTCAAACTCTCAAATACTGCTAATGGTAAATCAGTTTAACTAGTGACTTTGAAACACTCTACTATAGTTGATCACATACCACATGATCTAACAACCCCAATCCTAGTTATATACCCAATAAAAAACATATGCATTACTAAAAGACATGAACTAGAATATTCATAGCAGATCTATTTATAAATGTCCCCAAAGGGAAACTACCGAAGTATCCAACTAAATTAGAATGGATAAATTATATGGCATAGTCATATAATGGAAAACTATATGAGAATGAGTGAACTACCACCATCAACACTAATCAACACTAATAAAAGAGAAAAATGGTAATTGGCGTACGAGCTACCCTTTTCATTGGCTAATCAGGGCTATATGCAAATTAACTGCCAACTAAGATTGGCAGTTAACTGCCAACTAAGATTGGCAGTTAACTGCCAACAAGATGGCGGTTAATTTGCATATGTAGGCACAATGCAGGGAGGCGAAAGGGAAAGCAGGAAGAAGCCCCCTGCCACTGACAGTGATTGGAAACCCAGGGGGGAGCTAAGAGCTGGGGGGCAGGGCAAAGGCGGCCCCAGGGCCGCCTTTGCCCTGCCCCCCAGCCATGATCAGAGAATCAGGCGCCTTTTCCGCCCTGGCCAGTGATAGCAGGAAGTAGGGGTGGAGCCAGCGATGGGAGCTGGGCACGGTTGAAGCTGGCAGTCTCAGGAGCTAGGGGTCCCTTGCCTGGGCCTAAAGCGGAGCCCACGATTGCGGGGCCGCTGCAGCTGCGGGTCCCCGCTGCCCGGGCCGGACGCCTAGGCCAGAGGCGTTAGGCCTGGGCAGGGGCGGAGCCTGCAACCACGGGGAACTGGGGGACCCCTGCCCAGGCCTGACACCTCTGCCGGAGGCCTCAGGCCTGGTCAAGGGGCCGATCCGGTGATTGGTGATCGGAGGGTGATGAGGGTCAACTCCTCTGGCCGAGGCATCAGGCCTGGGCGGGGGGCTGAGCCGGGGATTGGGGGGATATGATGGTCCCCTTGCCCAGGCCTGAAGCCTGGGTCAGAGGCATCAGGCTTGGGCGGGGGGATGGAGCAAGCGATCAGAGGGAGATGGGGGTCCCCTACCCAGGCATGATTCCTGGGCCAGAGGCCTCAGGCCTGGGCGGGGGTCAGAGCCAGTGATCGGGGGGAGATGGGGTCCCCTGTCCAAGCCTGACACCTCTGGTGGAGGCGTCAGGCCTGGGCAAGGGGCCGATCAGGCGATCGGAGGTTGATGGGGGTCTACGCCTCTGGCCGAGGCATCAGGCCTGGGCAAGGGGCAGAGCCAGCAATCGGAGGGGGCTGGGGGCAGAACCAGTGATGGGGGGAAATGAGGGTCCCCTGCCCAGGCCTGACGCCTCTGTCAGAGGCGTCAGGCCTGGACAAGGGGCCGATCCTGCGATTGGAGGGTGATAGCGGTCAACGCCTGAGGGCTTCCAGTATGTGAGAGGGGGCAGGCTGGGCTGAGGGACCCCCCCCACACACACACACCCAGTGCACGAATTTCGTGCACCGGGCCCCTAGTATATAATAACATGGATAAACTTCACAACCATGATGTTGAGCCAAAAGATATTGTATGATTCTACTTACATAAAATTGGAAAGGAGGAAAATTTTTGGTATTAAAATTCAAGATAGTAACCTCTGTGGAGAAGGGCAGTAGGGGCTGGAAATGGGCAAAAGGGGCTTATGAGATTCTGGCAATGTTCCACTTCTTGATCTAGATGCTGGTTACAAAAATGAGCACAATCCTATGAGGAGTCATCAAACTGCATGCTTATGATTTGTGTCCTTTTATGTATTATCATTTACTTCAACAAAATATAACAAAAATACACAGACAATCACAGATTTAAGAAGTGGATTGGTGAAAAGGAGGGGAATATTAAGAAAAAAAATAAGATATTCTACTTCCCAATATGTTATTCTTAAAGTTGCCAAACCAAATAAAATATAAATTAGGTACTCACCATGAAACCAGGTAATACTGGCTGAGTAAATTTTGTCTTAAAGGAATACAACAACTGTTTTGAGTTTGCATCATAGAAAGAAAGTTGACCTAAAAGGAAAAGAAAAAAACTCGATTATACAAAATATTGTAACATCTAATTAAGGCTAACATAAATCATGCATAAAAGTAGCAACTAAATGCATATTTTGACATTAATTGTTTTTGCTACAAACTATAATGGCTGGACTTAATAATTTCTTACTGAAAATCAGTAGAAAACATGCTTAAGAAAAAGTCAAAATCCAGTTCTGTTTCTCTGATTTTCAAGATCTCCAGAGTGCTTCCTTAATCTGGCAGTATTCTACTTATTCAACTATAAACTATTTCTTTATCATTATTTAACAAATGGTTCCCCTGTAAAAACTAAGGTGATTTCTTCCTCATAACTATTTACTATAACTAGTTTCTACCCAAATCCTAACACCATTTAAAGTTTACTCTATTAAACTTTGTCTTCTAACTACTTGAAGCCATAGTCATACCTCAGTCTCTGAAATCATACTGTAGTTATCATGGCTTCAGCTTTGCTGATTTTTAAAATCCTCTCACAGTCTATCTTTCAATATGATCATGCAATTAAAATAATGGTCCATTTGACCCCCTAACTGTCCAATCTAATGGCCTCCTTACAACTGATATCACTTCTTCAAATTCTTATCCATGACTATGCTCTTGGTTTGTACCCTAACCCTGAGGCTATCTACTCTTTTTCCCTATTCTAAATGTAGATGCTGGTCCAGGCTCTCCTTTCTCTGCCACCAGAGAAGAAATGAAAATAACATTTATCCTACTATTACAACACTGAGTGCTGCCCAGCAGGCATGGCTCAGTGGTTGAGCATCGACCTATAAACCAGGAGGTCACGGTTTGATTCCTGGTCAGTGCACATGCCCGGGTTACTGACTCAATCCCCAGTATGGGTCATGCAGGAGGCAGCTGATTGATTCTCTCTCATCATTGATGTTTCTCTCTCTCTCTCTCTCTCTCTCTCTCTCTCTCTCTCTCTCTCTCTCTCTCTCTCACTTCCTCTCTGAAATCAATAACAAAACAAAAAAACCACTGGGTGTTTTACCTCAAAATATTAAGCAGCCTGAGATGGTCACAAAGTTGATAAACAGTAAAGCAGGAATGTTTAGTTGTTCTGTGCAATCTTCAGTAACCACTCTGTGATGCTATCTCTAATAATTAGCTTCGGCTCTGCTTTTCTTCTGAGTTCTAACACTGAATTTCTAAATATTGCCAGACATGCCATAGTTTGTCCTGCTGGCATCTCATATTTCTCCAGGACTCTCTCTTTCCTACTGATAACACTATCACCCTCTTGTTGACCCTAGCTGGAAACTCAGTCATCTTCAACTCTTCTTTGTCTATCCCTCCAATCCATATTTAGTTTTCAAGTTCTATGAATTCTACCTTCATACCATCAAATCCATTCTTTTTCTTTATTATGTTTTAATCTTCACCCAAGGATGTTTTTTTAAAGTGATTTTTAGAGTGAAGAAGGGGGAGGGAGGAAAGAAAGGACAGAGGGGAGGAGAGAGGGAGGGTAAGAAACATCGACAGGTTACCTCCCATACATGCCCCTACTGGGGATCGAACCACAACCTTAGGTATGTGACCTGACTGGGATTTGAACCCGTAACCTTTTTTTGGTATACAGAAAAACACTCTAACCAACTGAGATATTTGGCCAGGGCAGCAGATATATTCTTTTTTTAATAATATATATTTTTACTGATTTTAGAGAGGAAGGGAGAGGGATAGAGAGATAGAAACATCAGTGATGAAAGAGAATCACTGATCAGCTGCCTCCTGCATGCCCCGCACTGGCGATCAAGCCCGCAACCCAGGCATATGCCCCTGGCCGGAATCAAACCTGGGACCCTTCAGTCCACAGGCCGACGTTCTATCCACTGAGCCAAACCGGCTAAGGCACCAAATCCATTCTTGATTCCTCACTGCTCAGGGCCTACTAATCACTCAGCAAACACTTATTAAGGGCTTACTATGTACAAAGCACTTTCCAGGCAATCCTATATAATAAAACTCTAATATGCAAGTCGACAGAACAGTGGAACAACCAGTTGCTATGACACTCACTGACCACCAGGGGGAAGATGCTCAAGGCAGGAGCTGCCCCCTGGTGGTCAGTGTGCTCCCAAAGGGGGAGCACCCACTCAGCCAGAAGTCGGGCTCATGACTGGTGAACCCAGCAGCAGTGGCAGGAGCCTCGGCAGCGCTAAGGATGTCCGACTGATGGCTTAGGGGAGCAGGCCTAAGCCATCAGCTGGACATCCCCCGAGGGCTCCCAGACTGCAAGAGGGCACAGGCTGTGCTGAGGGACCCCCCAAGTGCACAATTTTCATGCATGGGCCTCTAGTGTTATAATAATTGTATGGTGCCAGTTGGGAACTGGAAATATTGGGGGAACACTTTGTAGGGTATGTGACTGTCTGGCCACTATGCTGTATACCTGAAACTGATACAAAATAATGTTTAATGTAAACTGTAATGGGGGGGGAATTATTTATTTTAATTTTTAAATATATTTTTATTGATTTCAGAGAGGAAGGGAGAGGGAGAAATATCAATGATGAGAGAGAATAATTGATTGGCTGCCTCCTGCCTGACCCCTTCCCCCCGGCCCCCCCCCCACCACACACATACACTGGGGATTGAGCTGGCAACCTAGGCATGTGACCTTGACCAGAATCAAACCGGGACCTTTCAGTCAGCAGGCTCATACTGAGCCAAACCGGCTACAGTGAAAAAATTTTTTAAATAAACAAAAATGACAGAGTGCTAGAAACTATGCTGTCAAATCACTGCCCTATGATGGCCAGAAGTTGTGTGTACTACTTTAAGAATCAATCTTTAAAAGAAATGTATTGATATATTATACAACCATAGGCAATTAGGGTTTAAAAAAATTAAGTAAGAGGAATGACTAATGGTCAGAGAATGTATAATCTGGGAAAAACATGGAAAAAGCAGCAGTATTAATAGTTTTTAAGTAAATAAGGATTATCTTATAAATGTGATTTAGGGAACATAATTCTGTATTTCTTTTAAATATATTTTATTGATTTTTTTACAGAGAGGAAGGGAGAGGGATAGAGAGTTAGAAACATCGATGAGAGAAAAACATTGATCAGCTGCCTCCTGCACACCCCCTACTGGGGATGTACCTGCAACCAAGGTATATGCCCCTGATAGGAGTCAAACCTGGGACCCTTGAGTCCACAGGCTGATGCTCTATCCACTGAGCAAAACCGGTTAGGGTTAATTCTGTATTTCTTAAGATGACAAAATTTAAGAGCAATAGTCTCAGAAGTTATTAGAAGACAAAGCGAGTCAATTTAAGTAAAACCTTCTAACCAAGTGCTATCTAACAATGAAAGAGGCTGCCTTCTAAGACATAAACTTCACATAAGAAGGTTCATCAAGCACAGAAGTGGCAACTGCTTGCAGAGATAATGTAAAACAGATTTTACACTGTTTAGTAGATATACTGGGTAATTACTAAGGTCTACCCCAACTAGAAAAATCTGACTCCACCACTCTTTATAGGTAATAAAACAAGGTAAGAAGGAATTAAAATGGACAAAATAAAGTTAAGCTTTAAGAATAAAATTAGCAAATTTTTCCTTTCAGACTAAATTAGTATATTATAGACGAGTGCTTCTGTAGGGCTGCAGGCAGACATCACACACCTTTCCAGATAATTCTGGAGCTGAAATTATGCTTATGATCAAATAAATCCTGAGAGGTCAAAATATCCTTACCACAATGCTAATGGAAATTCTCTATAGATGATTACCAGTGAAAAGTGCTGAAATATAAGCAACTATGGTGAAATGAATTGTGAGAAAATCAGTAAACTTACCCCCATCAAAATCACAGAATACACCTATTCTCTCAGGAACAGTAACATCCAAGGCTTTGACTTTGTTATTATGCTTTGCTGCAAATGTGTTTTGTAGCCAGTTGTTGACATGGATACACCAACTAGTGTTTGTTTTTCCTAATTGGTCAAATTTCCCCAAAGTCTTGTATGCTACTCCCACACTATAGGATTTACAATCCTTCTGGGCCTTGACCTCCCAATAATGTTGTCCACTTTCAATAGCAGTGTCTCCTGCAAAAGACCAGAAGGCAAATTTGACTCTTACCTCTTCCTTGTGAGTCACAGAGATTTGTACCTATCTCTTGTCCCATAAAATGGCACAAAAATCTGATTCAGGATGTTAACATTTTACTTATATATTTCTTATTAACTAATTTTTGTGAATATAAAAAGCTTCAGAACTTTTCCTTCTTATTATCCCCTTAAGAGTTATACCTATATGTGCAGCACTATGTAAAATTAAGTAAGTTTTAAACATATCAATAATAAGACAATTCGAAAACTTGTCAAAGTAATTAGGCTTCAAGAGGGAGAAACTTCAGCAAAGATTCATTCACCAGAGGCAATCACTCCAGCTCTCGGTGAGTAGACAGTCCACCAGGATGACTGTGAGACCTTTAATATAAGATAATGAAGAACTGTATTTACCCTACCCAGCACTGTGTATGATTCCCCAGTAAAACGATCTCTGCTGCCTCTTACTGCAGGTGGCCTGGAGCCTACAGACGTCCGTTTGGGGGATGGTGTCCCACTTCTACATAAAGAGGAACGAAAAGAAAAACATATTATTCGATGTAAATGTTTCATAAACTAAAATTACAAATTACGAAAGGAAACTTTGGAAAGTTTTAAAAATTATGTTGCACAAATAGCACCATTTAATTTTACATGAATTATTACAAAGAGTTGTCAATGATAAACACTCACGTATAAGAAGTCATCAACACAAACCAAGCCAAAAACACTAATATCATGCAGACTGAGCAAGGCTTACACAAAGAATACACAGTTGAAATAAGAAACAATGCCAAAATGAAATCAGATACAAAGGGGAGAAAAAGAACTCAAGATAAGAGCTTTTATAGTTTACATTTCTTGCAGTTAAATTTAAATAGAAGCAAAGGCAAAAATAAGCATATTACAATAAAAACTAAAGAAGTATATATTCTTGTTCTGGATCTTTTCTTCTTAAAAAGTGAAACAGTGCCCTAGCCAGTTTGGCTCAGTGGATAGAGCGTCGGCACGCGGACTGAAAAGTCCCAGGTTCGATTCCGGTCTAGGGCATGTACCTGGGTTGCGGGCACATTCCCAATAGGGGGTATGCAGGAGGGAGCTGATCGATGTTTCTCTCTCATCGATGTTTCTAACCCTATCCCTCTCCCTTCCTCTCTGTAAGAAATCAATAAAATATATTTTTAAAAAAATGAAACAGCAATTGCCCAAATCCACGCACAGGATAATGTCAAGTATTAAAAAGCATTTCTCCTACTAGAATGGACAAGATCCAACCTGACCTCCCTTACATCAGATTACATTGTACGATAAACTGGACAGTATTAGACCTTTCACTAACTCTCAACAACTTAAAATAAATCAAATCCCAAAGATGTTTAAAATTTCAATAATACTGAATCACTGCATTTAAAAACAAAGAATTTATAACTTACCAGTAGTAAAGAAATGAAGGCATGGAAAAAGAAAAACAGACGTAACTACTGAGAATGGCAGTTTAAATTTCAGAGAAAAGTTAAACAAGAACTCTGCCTCCATAGCATTCCAGACTTCTGACCCAAAGTACATTTTTGCAAGAAGTACAACGGCTATTAATGTTAAACATGCCCCCCAATCTCTTTAACTATCTGAATTAAGGCTCTTTGTTACCTCTGCTCTGGATTGTTTTACCAGCTTCCGAACCATCTCTTTGCTACCCAATTCACTTTGTTCACTGTTACCAGATAAATGTAACTGTGATTCTCCTACTTTAAAATTTTCCAGTACTTACTTACTGCCTACACACAACTCAGTTTGGCATTTCAGGTTCTTGATTTGGTCCCAATTTTGCTTTTCTAGCCCTTTCACCCCTAGAGAGCACTATCCAGTTCACTGCAGTTTCTGCAGGAGTTGCAATCCCCTGCCCCTACCCCCACTCATATGCATATCTGCATTCCTAGCTTAGGCACCTCTATTCAGAGATCCCCTAATTGGTGGGGATCCTCAGCAGAGACCCTTTCCACTGCCTCTGCAGGGACCTACAAGAAGGGGACAGGGATGAGGGTGTAATGTCACTTTGCTCCCCTCTGTCTCAATACTTTTCTATGTCTAACCTTTCCCATTCTTCCATCTTCTTGGCCTCAGGTCCATTAACAACAGGATGAGCCATTTGTTTGGGGCTTTCTTAGAAGATAGATGATATCCACCATCTATGATCTGCTCTGATTTACCTGACCTTCACCTCATTCTGTTGGGAAAAATGGAGCACTGGGGAGCTAGCAGCCTTTCCTTTGTGGCCTCTTGTTTACAGGATTATAGTCAGTGAATAAAAGGCTTGATTGTTACTTTCAGTTTGGCTCGGTGTCCTAATTGACCACTTCAGCACTTGGCAGATCAGAACCTCTTTCTTCCTGTAAATTCCTTTATTCCCACTTACTATTACACACACTTTCCACTTGTATTATTGTTACAGTATTTGTATATAGATATATCTCTCATCTACTTAAGTCAGGGACATTTTCTTGAAGGCAGAGACAGTGGTTATCTCTATAAACCCCAAAATATCCAGCTGACATCCTAGAGTGAACAAATATTTATGGAAGGAATAAATGTATATAATATTCCAGAAGTAGCCTACATAGAAAATACTCTTAAAAGGAGGGAAGGGAGAAAGAAAAAATAATATGATATGAAATTCTAAACATAAGCATTCTAAAAATCTTCAGGTGATCAAATGAAACTTTATAGACTACTAAATCTAGCAGCATTTTACAGTTTACAATATACTAACTATGAAATCACTTTTGCCAATGAGTGATTAAACTAGAAAAAAAGAGGAAGGTAATTTTGAAAAGAGGATACATTTTGGTTTCTGATAAAGATATGTGGATCTCCCAATTAGCACATTATTACTTGTGCAATTTGAATTGATTCATCTTTTTGGTACTTTCCTAATAATTTCACTTTATAACTTTTACTTTTCATCCCGATGCTTTAAAAAACTGCATGATTATTATAAAATACAGAACACCTCAAACCTGCCTCGTGTCAAATACAAATAAAAGCAAAGCTGTGAAGTTAGATATACTGAATATAGCACAACAAGAAAGATGCTAGGTATAAGTAAATGCAGAAAAAAACCAGATGAGGGAAAATAATTCAAGAAAGACTTTAAGCAGAGTTTATTTTGTTATCATATACAATATAATCTAAATATTCAGCATACATTAAGGGTGTAAATTCAAAACATAAGCTACTAATACAGACAGTCTACACAGAGCAATATTTTAGCTTATGAAGGCTACTGCAATGGCTTCTGCTTATTGGTTAAAGGAAAAAAATTGAAGTTATTCAGCCAAGCTAAATGTACTAAGTCCTAGAACTAGACAAAGATCATCACCTTGTATGTTTCTTCAGTGAAGTAACAGAGGCACTGTCAGATAAAAATGGGCAACTGTTAAGAGTGCTTTATGACTTAAATTTAACAACTTATAATAAAATCAGGTCAGAAGTCTGATGAGGAAATTCTTTTTTTTTTTATTTGCTGTTGTAACTTACAGTGACATTACCTTATTTCAGTTTGAGGACAAATTTCCTCTGTTAAAAAAGAAAGAGGCCCCATACTTTGAGACTCTAAATAAGTCTAGCAACAACTAAAGGTCCCAAGCCTCTGGTTTATAAGTTTGCTGATGGGGGGCAAGGCACTGGGGTTGTGCATGCTAAAAACTGCCATTCAAGGCAGACTTTCAGGTAAGACTGGTGATCTAAAATTTAGGAACTACTACTAGGAACTTCTCTCTAAGCACTTCAAGTTGCTATAAATATAAATTTAAAGAAATGGGATAGTGAAATAAAAACATATAAGTAAGAAGAGAACTAGGAAAGAAACTAAGAAAAAGTAATGAAAATGTTAGTGACAAATTCAAGGACTGACCAACAATATTATATGTTTCACTTTGATGTTACTAACATATCACAAATCATATTGATATACAGAATAAGAATTTCATTACAGTATAAGTTACTGTCAAATAAGAATCAACAGATTTAAAGAACTAACTTACCTGCCCTTGTTCTCTTTTCCTTTAACTTTACTTTCTTGGCCTTTTCCTCCAGTAGGATCCCACTCTACATAGGTATCTTCAACTCTCAGGTTCAAATGGGATGATGAGCTATCCAAACTGAAATTAAGTGCTATAAAAAACATTTCAATTTTGTAAAAATGTAGCACATTCCCACTTTCTGAAGCACAACTAGCATCACATTATTTTCCTACCCAATTTTTTTTTTAACACTGTATATACAAAATATAGAAAGCCTAATGTTTACCTAGAATCAAGAATCCTTTTATCCTCTATTGTTCTATAAAGAGCACTTTAATTTCAACCTTGCAACTGACCCATTGTTCATTGGAGTCTTTATTTATACAATATTCTAAATACAAATTTACTGACCATAACCACTTCAAGAAATTGTCATGCTATGCAAGTAAGTTAATAGCTTTCAAAATCTCCATGTGAGCAGACATGAACTTACAAAAGGAAAAAATAATTCAGCTTTTCAGTAAAAATGGAACTAGAATGCCTTAATAGATAAGTTACTAAAAAGTTAGGATTAAGCAAAATTGAGACACTGCACTACAAAGAATGAACTGCCTTAAGAAAACAGGGTTGCCCTAGCTGGTTTGGCTCAGCGGATAGAGCATCAGCCTGTGGACTGAAAGGTCCCAGGTTTGATTCTGGTCAAGGGCATGTACCTTAGTTGTGGGCACATCCCCAGTAGGGGGTGTGCAGGAGGCAGCTGATCGATGTTTCTAACTCTATCCCTTTCCCTTCCTCTCTGTAAAAAATCAGTAAGATATATTTTAAAAAAGAAAAGAAAACAGGGTTGCCCAGTTGGTATGGCTCAGTGGTTGAACATCAACCCATGAACTAGATGGTCATGGCTCGATTCCTGGTCAGGGCACATGCCCAGGTTTTCAGCAACCAATGATTATCTCTCATTGACTAGAGGCCCAGTGCACGAAATGCCAGCAGGATACTCCCTCCCTCGCCTCCCCCACCTGCCACTGGCTGCCACTGCAGATGCTGGGGCCTCCCTCCCTTCCCCCAGCAGGTCCCACCCCCTGGTCAAACTCCTGGACGAACTCCCAGTGGAGGGGACAATTTGCATATTATGCTTTTATTATATAGAATGTTTCTATTTCTCTCTCCCTTTTCCTTCCTCTCGCTAAAGTCCATAAAATAAATAAATATATAAATATATAAATATATATATATATATATATATACAGGGTTAACCTCTGTATTAGCTATTAGGTAATTTAATGCATGTGAGGTCATTCACATTTTTGAGAGAATGAAAAAGTGGATCTAACTCAAAGGTGCCATCAATTCTCAGTTACTTGTTAAAATGGGAAGGCTGGTTTTAAAAAAATAATTTAAAAAAAGAAAGTAAAAAATCCTCAGGCAGTTCTCTAATGTGTCATATGATGGAGAAGGATGGAGTAAATAGTGGCAGAAAAGGTATCACCTCCAAGTCACCAGAGAGACCAGACTTACCAAATACCACAGCATCCAAATGAAAAGACATGGGTTTCAGTCCCAGGGGTGTAATCCTCTCTCTCTCTCTCTCTCTCTCTCTCTCTCTCTCTCTCTCTCTCTCTCTCTCTCTCACACACACACACACACACACACACACACACATGCTATTCCTTTTATGGGACCTCAACTGAGTCATAGAGGCTAAGGTAAAAGGGATAATACTGTATAGTTGTTTGTTTTTAAAAAAGACCGGCTCCAATTGTGAGAAAACACTGGACACATCTCAATGATGTTTATGTATTTATACTAAACTGAAATTTGTAAACTAAGCACCCACCTGAGAATATAACACTATCATCTCAGTCTATTTTACCTATCTGAATACCATGATAAAGTAAAAACTAATGAAACCACTACTATAGTTCTAATTTCTCCATCTTAAAATTCCTATTATTGGGAATTCCGGGTCGGGGGAGGAGGGATAGAACCATGCCTCAGATAAATCCAGATGCTGCATACATAGCTACTGACCTTACCTTTGGTCTCCAGAGTCACTGGGTCAGAACACTCTCCAGCCACAGCTTTGTTACAAGCTCGTACTCTGAAATTCATATACTTTGAATCAAACCTTAAACCTGAAAAAATGAAAATGGTTTTCAGATATGAAAAGTAAAGGAAACTACTCTAAAAGTAGGAGTATGAACCTTCAGACAGACATTTCTCCCTTTGTGAAACGTTCTCTTTACTCAGGAAGATTATAAATTTGTGTTAAAACAGTAGTAATGCATGAAATCAGAGGAATAATGATTTATCTATTGTTTTCTTCAAAATAAATAAGTTATACAGTTTATCAATGAATTTTTTAAAACATAGTGATAAGAGATTCTGTCAAGCCTCATTAAAAGTAATGTTACATTCAAGGACAGAAGCTGGAATTTAAAATAACATTCAATTTCTAGAAAGTAAACTCCCTAAGGAATTTTATATTTATGAAACACTGTCATTTTTTAAAAATATATTTTATTGATTTTTTACAGAGAGGAAGGGAGAGGGATAGAGAGTTAAAATATCGATGAGAAAGAAACATCGATCAGCTGCCTCCTGCATATCCCCTACTGGGGATGTGCCCGCAACCAAGGTACATGCCCTTGACCGGAATTGAACCTGGGACCCTTCAGTCCGCAGGCTGACGCTATCCACTGAAACAAACCGGTTAGGGCAACACTGTCATTTTTTGTGAAATATAAATTTAAAGAAAAGTGAAGCATATGGATTAATAGCAAAACTCTGAAGTTAGTCATGTCTAAATTAAAACTGTCTAAAAATTACTAGCTGTGGGACTTTCAACAACATAACAGAGCTACAGTTTTGAATCTGTAAAACAGAAATAATAAAACCAACCTCATAATTCTACATAGTAAATGAGATGTCATTATACTGGTTATTTGAGATGTACTATGTAATACATTTCAGCCTGGCTTCTGACAAATGTTCAGTGTTCAATAATGGTAAAGTTACTAATGTTATTGATCATCCATAAGAAGCATTTACTAACTCAGGCAACATTAGGTCATTTCAAATACCTAAGGTCCCCTATATATAGAGATACCTTTTTAAAGACTTTGAAAAGGCTAACAAACAAATTTCTAATACCAAGTCACAGTTCTACTCTAAGTATTACTGTGAAGGTAATCCTAAAAGGATTAAAGGCAACAATATTTGTGGTTCTGTGTGTACATCTAGAAAGTTGACAGTTTTTTGGATGATAGAAAACCAAGGTAAAAATTAAATGTTATTCTGAAATATTGTTTCCAGAACATCCCTTCATGCTTGTTCTACATACATTGTTTTACCAGGTTGCAAATATCCAGAAGTAATTTAAATTATGGAAGAGAAATTCACTTCTATAATGAATACATAAAAAATCGGCTAAAGAAAGAACGTTATCTTTTAAAGTAACTAAAAATATTTTCTTAATTACATTTATTTTCTGAGAAAGATTCATGAAATGCAGTCATTTTACCTGACAGTGTATATTCAGTACCCTTAATATTATCAATTATGTCCCAGCATCGCTCATCCTTTACACGTGGAAGTCCATCAAAATTAGTTTTCCTATATTCCAGTATAAAATGATCAATCTTATTATCTTCTTCTGGCATTCTCCAAGCTACTGTTACAGCATTGTCAGCCACCAAACACTCTACTGGATCTATCTCTGGAGCTTTGGGGACTGAAGAAAAAAGAAAAAGGCTTATTCTAGTACTAATCCAATATTTATGTCTGTCATTCAAACTATGGTTTTCATGTTGCTTTTGAACTATTCAATTGAATCAGGCTAAGAGAAGAGATATCCTATAAATATATTTTTCAAAGCTCTGTTTAAAAATTCATGTTTAAAAGTTTTTTCATAGACTTATTCAAAGTTTATTAAATCCTAGTTGGCAAAAAGCAATTCAAACATGCTAAGAATAAAGAATCAAGAATTACTTGTTACTTCTCAACATGTACTTTTAATCTATTTCAAACAGCTGTAGGCTATAAATTAAATCACTATTGAGAAAATAACTTGCTTTAACTCCAATAATTAAAATAATTCAAAATATTTTCAATGTATTTTAAAAATTTTTGTTTATAAAATAATTGTAATTCCTCACACTAAACAAAAATGAACTCCTCAATCCCCAAATACTTATGAACTTTAAAGTGTTTTTCAGAGTTTTCTGAATCATCAAAATAAATAGGGATAAATGAGCCACAATTAACATGTATGAACATGAATCAACTTCTTTTCCATAAAAGAGATTTTTCCATAGATCCTCAACATTAACAGATGTTTCATTTACATATCAACAAGCGAATTGGAGAATGTGATCCTCCACTGATACGAATGTGTCTGAAATGTGTGAAACTGTGCAGGTATTATATTTAAACATTTTGTCACTGAAAAAAGTTTTAGTGACACTGCTAACAGAGTATTGAAAGTTTTAGTAAATGCAGTAAGACAAGAAAAGGAAGTAAAAGGTATATAGATTACAGAGGAAGAACTATAACTGTCTTTGTTTGCTGATGACATGATTATCTATGGAGAAAACCCAAAGAATCAATGAAAAATTTCCTGGAATTAGCAAGAGATTATAGCAAGTAAGTAGCAGCTAGGATTAAAATCTAAGAAGTCTGTGTGCAGGATCCAGTGCATTACATTGTGGTGTGCTGCTGTGTCAAACTAACAATAAAATACATCCCTTAATGGGATTCTTAAAAATGGAATTTTAACTACCAGTAAAATAATTCTCTAAAAATAAAGTCTAGCAAATTTAATTATTCCTAGAATGAAAAAACTTATACTATATTTCTTTAATACTTACATTCCAATATTTATACAGAAACATTTTGCAGAAAATATATTTTTATATATAAACTAGAGGCCCTGTGCATGAGATTTGTGCACTGGGGGTGGGGGCGTCCCTCAGCCCAGCCTGCACCCTCTTGCAGTCCAGGACCCTTTGGGGGATTTCCGCCTGCCAGCTTAGACCCGATCCCCCAAGGGATTGGGCCTAAGCCAGCAGTCAGACATCCCTTTCGCAGTCTGGGGCTCTTGCAGTCCAGTACACCTCGCTCCTTACTGCCTGCCTGCAGCAGAGGTGGGAGAGGCTCCTGCCACCACCGCTGCACTCGCCAGCTGTGAGCCCAGCCTCTGGCTGAGCGGCGCTCCTCCTGTGGGAGCACACTGACCATTAGGGGGCAGTTCCTGCATTGAGCATTTGCCCTCTGGTGGTCAGTGCACACCATAGCGAATGGTTGTTCCACCGTTCGGTTGATTTGCATATTAGGCTTTTATTATATAGAATTTACATGTAATATGTATGCTTACTCACCTGGCAAAAACTTCAAAGTCTGCAACATCTGTCTTTCCTGAGAAAAATCCACCATTAAATGAGTCATGTTGTCACTGACCTTTGGTTTCAAAGAAAGGCGAAAGGCTGAAGCCATTGTTACTCTGCAGCAAATACAAACATACTTTTAAAAATAAAAGAATGGGAAGTATCATATATTTAATTTATAAAATGAATAGAAATGATTTCACTCTAGTGATTTCAGAAATTTTAACAAAGATAACCCAACTAAATAGAAATTTGCTTAGTCTTTGAAAGTTAACTAAATAAAAAAAACTGTAAAGTGTTTTTAAATTTAAAGACACTTTCCACCAGCCAGTTTTATAAAACTGCATTCAAATACAAGTATCACAAGAGACAAATATTCAGTATAAATCATCTTTAACAGACCCAACAGCCATCTAAATCTCTGTACAACTCAAGCTTACAGACTTCCTGATGCCAGCCTCACTCCTTTTCATATGCCAAATGATGATCTGTACATATACCCTGATTCAAACATTCTCCCTAGTGGTAACAGCTACTCCATGTGTCCTCAAATAAGAGTAGAGGTACATTGACCAAATACTGGATAGCTTGGTAGTGGCTAAGGACAGGCCATAGATGAGAAAGGAGAGAAGTGAAATCACTAGTAGATGTCACTCTGATTGTCAACATCAGCTACATGGAAGGATACAGGAGAAATACCACTGTGAAACCGCATACAGAAATTGCAGGAGTTCAAGAAATATTAGATGAATGTGGTACAAAAAAGAAAAAAAAAGAAAAAAGAAAGAAGCCATACCAGACCTCATTTAATCCACAGTATGGGAAACCTGTTCTGTCAATTAAAACTGGGAAGAAAAGAAATTATCATGTTCTGGCCCGGCCGGCGTAGCTCAGTGTTTGAGCGTCGACCTATGAACCCGGAGTTCACAATTCTATTCTCAGTCCCATGCCCAGGTTGTGGGCTTGATCCCCAGTGTGGGGTGTGCAGGAGGCAGCCGATCAATGATTCTCTCTCATCATGGATGTTTCTATCTCTCTCCCCCTCTCCCTTCCTCTCTGAAATCAATAAAAATATATATTTAAAATATATATTAAAAACTATATTTAAAAAAATTATATTCTATTAATTTGTCATTTTGTTTCAAATTTCAGTTTTTCATATTACAATAAATTTCCACAAGTATCAAAGAATAATACAAAAGTTAATATTCATGAGTGTTGTCCTCCTAGTACACAATTTGGGAGAGGAATAGAGCTGGAGGGACAAAGAGAATAGCATGCCTAGTCATTCAGATCTGCCAAATCTACTCTACAAATCAATGATTTAAAAGATACCAAACTTGTTGCTGTAGTCAGTCATTTTAGGATGAAAAATGTCTAACTGTTGCGGTATCCAGTTATTTTTAAAACTAGGAAAGTAATCATTTTATTTAGAAACAAAGTTAACTGATCTATTTATCAAGAAAAAAGTGTTATACTTAAATACAATTTATGGAGAAGGGAATTCACACTTACTGAACTCCAGTCATAACACTGAGTTTCTCACATACTACTTTAAGCGGCTGGTTCTCAATAATAAAATTTCAGATGACATCACTAAGGAGTTAAGAACAAAGGCTAAGTCTTACATACTTTGTTCTTTACAGCCCGAAGTATCTTTTGATTTGAAGACTCTGAGAGAGCTATATTCAGATAGGTACTTAGTAAATGCCCACAGAGTCAATGAATGGGTTTGAACCTACTTAGTTGCTTCTAAACCTGATTATTAAAATGCATTTTTTGAACTTTTGAGAAAAAAATATCTGAAAGTATTTTAGGAAATTTAATTCTGAAACTTTACCTGCAAAACTTGATTTAATCACTAAGGCCTCAAAGAAAAAGAATGTTCTCCCAAAAACCAATAGAAAGGTCTATCAAAGCCTAAAAAAACAAGAATAATTACCTTCATTTTCTAGTCAATGAAAATTTCAGTCTCCATAAATCAAGTTAGATGTACAACAATGCTATAATCTTTCAAAAGACTGAACATTTTATTTTTAGACTGAATACATTTAAACAATTGTGCCTCAAAGTCCCAACTAATAATATGAAGTCCATAGATAATTATATTACAGGATCTATGTCATTACAAATGTTTTTATTCACCCTGACTTTCTTGATTTATTTCTAATAGTAAAGCTGAATACAAGGTTCACACTTCTCCATTTTATTTTTGCAAAAATAAAATAACTGCAAAACATACAGATGGACACTTTTAATTTCCTCAAACTACCTACCAAATTAACAACTCTTCCTTTCATGACCCCTTTCCTTCAAGAACCAGTAACTCCCGCAATATACCTCAACAAATCATCTTCCAACATTACTAAGCACCCAGACGTGTATACCAGTGCTCTGTAAAGAGATCTGCTATTTATCATCTTCTCATTTCTGTCTTTAGTGTTTCCTGTCACTCCATTATTCTACAACTTCTGTCATACCAAATGATAAATACTGAGTTCTCACAGATACTTTCATTTTCACATATTTGATTCCTTGCTCAGATTATGTTACACACTCTTCCTTAAAATACCACTTTCAACCTCATATTAGGGGATAAACCTTTCTTCACTTAGTAAAAATATTTTATTATGACTCTCTGTTTTCATATTATGAACAGCAATAATGGAATTCTAGAAGCTTGCTTCCTAGAAGCACCTAAAAACTGTATCAGAGAAACTGGACATTATGAAACTAAAAATCAAGCTTAAAAAATTAAACCCAAACCCAGAAGTGTTCCTTAGGTAAGAAGTAAACATTTTGTGGGCAGCCTAAAGAAACATTATAGGCTCTGAAAAGCAAAACAAAACAAACAAATAAATGGAGTTTGCTCTGGCCAAAAAAAGAAACTCTGACTTCTGAGATCCCTTGGATACTGATGAAATCAAGCCAACAAGTTGGCTTAGAAGAAGAGGAAAAGAGGTCAAGTTTCACTGAAGAATATATTCAGCCGTGAACACTGATCATAACATTAAATCCTGACAAACAAATCTGAATGGTGAGGGGTAAGGACAGAATTCCAGGAAGCACAAAACCATAGAGATTCCTAGGAGAAGAACAAGGGAGGATATTGCAAGGTCTCTCACAAAGTCTTTGGACAGCCCAAAGCCTGATTAGGCAGTGACTTCTAACCCAGATAATCAGGGACCAGAGCACGATTTAGTGGAATAGGTGGCTAAATAGAAGAATAATCTAGCCAGGGTGGGAAGAAGGATCGTTCACAGTGAATTCCAACAAACACAACCCAAAACTATCTTATCCAAAACACTACCTAGCATCCAATCCTCAAACACCAATATTTTCACCTTCAAACTCTCATAATCTCCTTTCTACATTTAGGATTTATAACAATGATCCATGATTTTAACCAATCCCTGATACAAAATTTACAAAAAATATAAAAATTAATATTTGTGCTAAAAATGCTACGACTGCCATGTGAATCTTGCATTAGTCAAATAAACAGCCATGAGAGAAACCCAGAATTAAAGTCTTCAGCCAAGACTAACAACAGAGACACTGGTTTTCACACAACCTACAATGAATAGTTTTTAAATTATCTGATGAAGAATAATTTCACCTAGGATTCAGAGTGGGGATGTGAAGAGCTGTGCCTTTCAGAGAATCTCATAATCCTTCAATGAAGAAACCTAAGTGATCACCTCGCTGGAGTCAATGGTCAGTGACTAGCCAGGCAGATCAGAGCCATCCCTCTTGTGGTAACCCAATCCAAAATGCCAGCAGCTCCTTTAGCCTTTTAGTGTATTCATTATAGCAAGTACTCAGCTTCCTTTCTTAATCCTGACTCTGCCAATGAGGGAGACCTTATAAACTAGAGTCTTTCATTATTTTCTTTAATATTCTCTTCCCATAAACTGGTAGTAGTGGCATTAGAAAGAGAAAGAGATGGCACCAGGAACAGGATGAAACGAGAATACAAAGGTGTTAACCAGGAGAGCAGTGAGAGAGCTTTAGCTCCTGAAGACGATCTAAAATGCTGTGACTTCTCAGAAAATAAGACACACATATAAAATTTAAGAACAACAAAAAATGCATTCCAGGAATATTTTTTTAAATTATTCAAATTGGTTCCCCACCATTAGCATAGTCAATTAAGAATTGTAGTAAAACTAGTACTAAAACTAACTATATTATACCAGAAATGAAATTCTTTTGGAAGTACATAATTGTCCACAACTATGTTTTTAAAAAATCTTGCTAACATATTGCTTATTACTGAAAATATGCAGAAGACATTTTTTTTTTTTGTATTTGACCTTTAGGTATTTTTGTTTTAACTAAGAGTCTAGTAAGAAACTGTTCTTGAATTTCATTTCTGATTTCAATATCAACACAAATAAAAATGTAGGTTTTATTCCATACCTATCCTTGATCTGTCTGGCAGCCTTGGAGCAGATCAGGGAGGAGAGAAAGAAGGCAGTTAGTGCTTTTCATGCAAGTTTCAATGGCAGTGACATGCAAGAAAAGTTAGGATATAAACCCTGGAACAGATTAGTTCATATTCACCAAAACATAAATTATAGGAAATTTGTACAGTTTGCATCAGATTGCATAATGTGATGTTAGAATTACAGTAGAAAATCTAGACCCCATATACACCACCTTAAAAGGAGGGAAAACAAACACTTCCAACTAAAACCAGATGACTACAAATGTTTTTTCTTACCTTAAGATTACCATAACACACCTCCACTTTCATTCAGTCAGTCACTCTTCCACTAGACCCACCACTCTCCTTCCTGGGCACCCATTTCTATGCATTCTGATGGTTTTCTTACATATTTCAAATCTGCTCTCCCATTTTTCTTCAGAGATCTCTTTCACCACTTCATAATCATTGTTCCAAGTTTTCTCTATATGCCTTCACTGGGCAAAGACTGTATTCTGAGAGCTTGCCTGCTAACATATAAAACTAGGCTGCAGTTCTACATTCCTTTACCCCCTAAAGAGTTAAGTTCTAATGGCAAAAATTCAGAGGAAAAATACTTGGAGCAATGGGGTCTTTCCCTCAGATGACTTCATAGAAGCTGCCAACTTAAACTTAAACCTATTCTACATTAAGATCTCTTTTCTTCTCTCTCTCTCTCTCTCTCTCTCTCTCTCTCTCTCTCTCTCTCTCTCTCCCTTTCTCCCTCCCTCCCTCCCTCCCTCCCTCCCTTCTTTCCTTCCTTCCTTTCTTATTTTTTTTTTAGAATGTTAGCATAAGTTTAGGAAGGGGACACAGCTATTATTTGGTGACAGTCCCAGAAAAATACAAGTAAAAACTGTTATCCCCTCTACATTCACATGCAATATATCCAACAAACTTTTTTTTCCATATTGACCAGAGTGTTTAATGATACATCCATTGAAGATCATATTTTACTTGACACTCCATCCCCAGTCTCTAGCATAAAGCTTAGCACACAGTAATACTTAATAATTATTAAATGTAAATGAACATTAAATATGTGTAACAAAGCTTCTGTTGCCCCTCATCTTCAGTTTTAACATTGTTCATACTAACAGTCATTTTTAAACCCATCCTAGAATATTCTGGTATGAAACCTTTCTACACAAAAGAACAAAACTGCAATTTAGATCAGCATATGATGCAGTTCCAGGACTATCATAATCAATCCTGTGATCTTGTATACTAATCATTCTATTTCTTTATTAAGGGATTTGGGTCCTTACTGTTTCTAAAGACCCTTTTTAAGCTCCACATTCTGCAGCAGACATCCCAATGCTGTGACATCTATAATATGTTCCTTAAATCATGACACTATTTTGTTACTAGAATAAGAAATGTTATGGTGGTCAATTACATTGGGTTTTTTTGTGTGTGTTTTTAAGTGTCGTCATTACAGCTAGCATTACAAACCAAAGCTTTTAATATAAATGTCAATGGGAAGAGGAGACTCTTCTCTGTAGTTGGTGTTTCTTCACGTACAGAGAAGCTCCACTGGCATTATCCCTTAGCCTCTCTGCTCCCTCATTTCTCCTGGGGAGGTGCAATGACCCAATCTGACTGACTGGCTTTGAAAGGAGACACCAGATATAAGTAGCTCAGCACCTTTCCCTTTTTCTGGCAGCTTGCTTGCCCAAAGAGAACATATACATATTCTGTTCTTTCCCTTGATGCAGTAAGTTTCACTGAAACAGGCTACCCCCACAGACACGTGAGGTAGCCCCCATACTGACCATACCTACATGGGTAAACCTATTTCTACAATTAGGAAAGTCTGCCCATTGATATAAGCCAAATTCTCCAATACCATTTTAACAATATTTGGCCTCTTATCAGCTTTATTGTTTTTATCTTATTTCCCAAATGGTTTAGAACTTGGTTAAAGGAATATTACTAACCAGTCACTCTCAAATAACCCAACAATATAAAGACCATCACAGTTTTTTAAACTGACCATAATTATTCAATTTTGTTTCTAGTGTTACTTAATTACTAAGGTGCCATTTTTAGTGTGTGCAAGTGTACACATGTACACATGCATATAAAGCTTTCGTTTTATTTAATGTACTTGGCTGTTAGTGACAAACCAGAAATGAACAGATAAAAAGCCAGGTAACTTAGGAAAAACTGTTGGTAAAAACTATTGATTTATACCCATTTGGTAAAGCTGGAGACTCAGTGCTTCTTCTTTTATTTAGATTCAAATTTTATAGCACATTCACTGTGTAAATGCAAGAAGGTTGAAAAGTTATTCTGTACAATGACTGAGGGTGGCATCCCAACCTCCGGATCCGCCCTGCTCTGTGCATGACAGGGGGTGGCGCCCCAACTCCCCAATCAGCCCTGCTCTGAGCCCAACCAGGGGCTGCACCTAGGGATTGGGCCTGCCCTCTGCCACCCAGGAGCAGGCCTAAGCCAGCAGGTCGTTATCTCCCGAGGGGTCCCAGACTGCAAGAGGACACAGGCCGGGCTGAGGGACCCCCCTTCCCTCCGCGAGTGCACAAATTTTTGTGCACCTGGCCTCTAGTGCTTTTATATAGATAGATAGATGTTAGAAGCAAAGTACTCTAAAATAATTCTATTTATGGAGCAGCTAAATTGAATAGTATATTCTAAACACAGTTAAAAGAAGTTTTAGGCCTTGCTTATTGTACTCAATGAATCATTTTCCCAAACAGAAAAAAATTTGAGATTTCAAAATTTCTTCCCAATCAGCAGAGATTGTTTTAACTCATCAGCAAAAAATAAGAAGCAATGACCAAAGTTTAAGAGATCTGAGTTTCAGCCCATCATATTAACTAGCAAGTTAGTTAACTCTATTAGGACTCATTTATCTCATACATAAAATGATGAGCACTAAGATATCTGGCAACCCTGAAAGTCCATCCTAAGCCATCTTATATGTAGATAACTTTTAAAAATTATCCAAAATAAATTAAGCATTCTAACAATAGAATTTTCTGAAATATGGGCTGAAATGGAAAAGAGGCGGCAAAGAGTTAGTTAAAATCAGAGAGCACTAAAAAAAAAAATCAGAGAGCACTGATAATCAGGAACCAAAATAAGAATATATCTTTTTCTGAATTATAATTGCTGAGAGAAAAATACATTAATCCTGTCAAAAGGATGAATCTAGCTAAAGCTAGATGTCAAAACTGGTATTTGTCTGAGAGGATTTATCCTTATTTTGATTTGCGGTAAATCCCAATAGAATTCCTAGTAAAATCTGAATGCCACACAACACTGAGAAACATTTCCAGTCTTATCTACATGTTCCCATTGTTTTATACTTCAAAATTTCCTACTAGATTTGAGACAGATAATTTTGTAATGTTTCCTTGAGACAATCTGAAAATGTATAAGGGGCAAATATTTAATACCTTTTCAATACTTTTTTATAATATACTAGAGGCCCGGTGCACAAAAATTTGTGCACTCGGGGGGGGGGGGAGGGTCCCTCAGCCTGGCCTGTGCCCTCTCGCAGTCTGGGACCCCTCGGGAGATAACGACCTGCTGGCTTAGGCCTGCTCCTGGGTGGCAGAGGGCAGGCCCAATCCCTAGGTGCAGCCCCTGGTCAGGCTCAGAGCAGGGCTGATTGGGGAGTTGGGGCGCCGCCCCCTGTCATGCACAGAGCAGGGCGGATCGGGAGGTTGCAATGCTACCCTCAGTCACGCTCAGGGTAAGGCCGATTGGGGGGTTGGGGCACTGCCCCGTCACACTCAAGGCAGGGTCGATGGGGAGGTTGTGGCGCCACCCCCTGTCACGCACAGAGCAGGGCCAATCAGGGGGGTTGGGGCTCCGTACCCTGTCACGCACAGAGCAGGGTCGATCAGGGGGTTAGGGAGCTCCCCCCTGTCACGCACAGAGTAGGGCCAATAGGGGAGTTGGGGCACCGCCCCCTGTCACACACACAGCAGGGCGGATCAGGGGGTTGGGGTGCCGCACCCTGTCACACTCAGGGCAGGGCCAATGGGGAGGTTATGGCTCTACCCCGTCACACACAGAGCAGGGCCCGTGGGGGGCAGTTGGGGCGCCGCCCTCTATCACCCGCAGAGCAGGGCCGATCAGGGGGTTGGGGCACCGCCACTCTCACACTCAGGGCAGGGCCGATGGGGAGGTTTTGGCTCTACCCCGTCACACACAGAGCAGGGCCCGTGGGGCGGTGGGGGAAGAGGGGCGCCGCACCCTGTCACACACAGAGCAGGGCCGATCAGGGGGTTGGGGCGCTGCACCCTGTCACACACAGAGCCGCAGGGCGATCAGGGGGTTGGGGAGCTCCCCCCTATCAGGAACAGAGCAGGGCTGATCAGGGGGTTGGGGCGCCTTCCCCTGTCACGAATACAGCAGGGCGGATAGGGAGGTTGTGGTCCCGCCCCCTGTCACACACAGAGCCGCAGGGCGATCAGGGGGTTTGGGCGCTACCCCGTCACGCTGATCCCGGTGCCGGGAGGCCTCGCGGCTCCACTGATCCCAGTGCTGGGAGGCATATTACCCTTTTACTATATAGGATAGAGGCCTGGTGCATGGGTGGGGGCTGGCTGGTTTGCCCTGAAGGGTGTCCTCGATCAGGGTGAGGGTCCCCACTGGGGTGCCTGGCCAGCCTGGGTGAGGGGATGATGGCTGTTTGCAGCTGGTCACACACCCTTCAGGGTGGGGGTCCCCACTGGGGTGCCTGGCCAGTCTGGGTGAGGGGCTGAGGGCTGTTTTCAGGCTGGCGGGTGACTGAAGCTCCCAACTGCTCCTTTTTTTCTTTTTCTTTTTTTTATTCTGGGCCAGCTTTAGCTCTGAGGCTTGGCTCCAGCTCTTAGGCCTCACTGCCGAAAGCAGGTATCTGGTTTGTTTGGGTTCTATAATCGAAACACTGTTTCAATTCCAGCTCTGAGATCCGGGCTGGCTGAAAGCAGGTTTCTGGGGTTTTGTTTAGCTTCTATATTTGTAACAATGTTTCAAACTGCAAGCTCAGAGGCCGGCAGTGGCAGGTGGGGAACGCTGGAGTCCTCCATCACTGAAGCAAGCAAGCCTCATGTTTGCTTCCAGCTGCCTGGCTGCCGGCCGCCATCTTGGCTGACAGTTAATTTGCATATCACCCTGATTAGCCAATGGGAAGGGTAGCGGAGGTACGGCTAATTACCGTGTTTCTCTTTTATTAGATAGGATAATTGAGATGTCTACCCTCACCCCCAAAATACCATATTAAGAAAATAATTTGGGAAATGAAGGAGACTCAGTTACAGAGAGTGAAAAGAGGTAGTTTCAAAATGCTATTTTTCCTTAGGCAAAAATACCAATTTTCAAAGAAAATAACACTGCATACCAGTTGCTTCCATACATTAGAAGCTTTAAGAGTCTCATCCTCTACCGACTGAGCTAGCCGGGCACCCTAGAAGCTTTATAATTTCAATATAAATGTTTATAAAAAGAACTATTTTTAAAAAACACATTCACAAAGTCATACATAGTAAATAACTTGAAATAAACTTTGAATATAGATAGTACTGCTCACATCTGTTCTATGACTAAGGACATTTATATAATAGACTACATTTTTATAGAACATAAACACTCAAGTAGAGGGGAAAAATTGTAGCTTGCGCTATTCTTAACAAATATTTAGGTTGGCCCACAGAAGCAGCTTCTGCTCCCTTGGAAATACTGAGGGAGCTTCCATCCCTCTCCTTATTTGCTCCTCCCAGTGGTCAGAGCCTGACACTCACTGAACAATATTCCAATGATTGTGCATCAGAAGTGGGAATTATACAAAACCCATTCTCCTTTTCCATCTGTGATCAAATGTAGAAGATATTATTTCCTTTTTGCCTTAATCTGTACATTTCATTTCATTTGTAGGCACCTGGACAGGTAACCATTCTATCCTTTCTAGTCTAAGAAGTGGGTTATGTGTGGCAAGATTGTGATAAAATGGCTGGTTAGTTATATTGACTTGGAAATTGTCCCACAGACTCAGCTCTTCATAAGTATAATTCAAGTTACAGATTCAGGGGGTAGGGAAAGATAGGGATATTAATTTTGGCAAAGGGTCCAAGCAGTGTCATGCAGGCCAGCTATTAGCAGAGAACCCAGGTTTGGTGGTTTTTGGCTACTTATCCATCCAGAAATAAAGTTAATGATCAGATCTCATTTGCTGGTGATCTTTCTGCATATATTTATTGTCAACTAAACTTCCAACAGTCTAAATCAGCCGTGGGCAAACTACGGCCCGCGGGCCCCGGCCCGTTTGAAATGAATAAAACTATTGAAATAAAAGACCGTACCCTTTTATGTAATGATGTTTACTTTGAATTTATATTAGTTCACACAAACACTCCATCCATGCTTTTGTTCCGGCCCTCCGGTCCAGTTTAAGAACCCATTGTGGCCCTCGAGTCAAAAAGTTTGCCCACCCCTGGTCTAAATAAATGTGAATGTTCTAAAATCTTTTTCCATTTGTGCTATTTTTACTGGTAAATAGCATAGCTTCATATTCAATTTTCATATTGTAGTACAACAATGTGATCATTTAAATATCAGTACTTAAAATTCTTTTTTTAAAGATAGCAAAGTCTAAAAAAGATTAATGGTTTGGATTTTAGCCTATGATTTTTTTTGTCCCCAGGAACTATTCATATTAATTGGTTTTAATCAGTTTAATATGGGGCATTTGTAAACAGTATACCTTAGAAGAACTTCTTTTTCCAAATATCTGGCAATATACTGCTAGTCCAACAGTTAATCTTCAAAGTCATCTTTTCCTTTTCTTTCAGCAATTAGGTATTTGGGGCAAGCCTATTAACCATGCAGCTGGCCAGGAAAGTGAACTTAGGTTCTGACTTGGAATCAAACCTTTATCTGGATCCTCTTTGGATATACTCAGAAAATAATTGCAAGCAACTCTCAGTTAAACATTTTTTTAAAATAAGAAACTTAGATTTCTGGCTAGGAAACACTGACAATTTATTTCACCACATCTCTAAATGGTTTAAGCTATTAAGCAATACTGCAAAATGCAGGAAGACAAAACCAAAACTATAAGATAAGCCAACTGGCACATTAAGAATATATTTAAACCACGATGTGATTTATTTTCTCAAAACCTTTCTAATTTACAAATAGCTGGGAACAAGTTTTAATTAACAAAGCTGGAAAGAAGAAAAAGGAGAGAGAAAGGGAGAATGATAGCCTTTGAGAGGAAGGCAGAGAAGGACTCAAATGTGAATGAAAAGAGAAACTTGGAAAAAACAAACTTTTATCAGAGTTTTTCCAAGCATCAATCCCTATTTAAATGCAACTGAATGCAAGTTATCTTTGAGTACTTGTGCACATATTTTATAGTTTTCCCGTCTTGTTCCTCATTCTCAGGCTCTCAGCTATTAATTCCTGCTTCTATGACTGTGCCTTGTCATTAACAGCTGCTCCAGCCACTATAAGGGAACTCTTGAAAGCTAGGAAACAGAAAGAAAAAAACTAAAAATTTTAGTACCAGGTACATATTAATAGCCAACAGATTCTGAGGCTATTGAATAGAGGATATGACTCTTGCCCATGAACTCTGTGACACTGATCTTGAGGACTCAGACATCTTTTGCTTTCTGCATGTATTTGGCTATGTTCTAGATATTTGAGGTTATCATATATATATATATATATATATATATATATATATATATATATATATATATATACTCTCTAAATAGGTGACATATCTATATTTTTTAAGTACCTTAAAGTATGACACATTTCCCTCATAATTGCTTTATATAGTAAGTACTACCAAATGCAAAGATGAATTTCCTCACAACCCACCTCCAAATTCAATAATTAATTAGCTCACTAATTTATAGAAAAATAACTTTTGTTTTGATTAATTTTGTTAAAAGAAATTAGTTTTTAGAGTTCATTTTCAAAATGTAGTAATATAAGCCAACAAATGTTACCTTCTCAAGAAAGATTTTTCTACTTTCAAGTTCACAGAAAAATCATAAAAATGAAAACATTAGGTGGACACAAATTGATTATAAAGCCACCTTTCTAACACTAATGCAGTTTGTCCATGAAGACCAAGAAAAATAATATCAAATTAAAATATTTTAGCTTGATAAGATTACTAGTCTATATTTTGCTAATTATATACTTTAATTCCCACTCTTTTCACACCATTTTAATATATTCTACACCCTTATTGTATATAAAATATAACAGATTTGATTAATTGGTAATCATTGGAAAACTCCTCTATGTAAAAATAAAAACTAGAAACTAGAATTCAAAATCTCTTAAACACCAGAACCTAGGTTAAAACTTTAACAGTCTTTTTGTTCTACTGTTCATATTTTCATACTAAACATTCTCCTAAATAAGGAACCTACATTTTCATATTTTAATAAAACATTCCATTTCTTAAGATAAAACGTGGAACATTAATAAGAACTTTAGTATCAAGATCTCACTAAGTTGCAGTGCTCATCTGCATCAAGTGATGATGTTTCCCAATCAGCTCAGAGAAAGGAAGTCAAAACTAGACTTTATATTCCTTTTAGACTTCATGTTTTTTAGACTAAGTCCAAAGTTAAAAGGGAAAATACCATTTTTTTAAAATCAAAACTTTCCTTTGTAAGTGGCTTAGTTTAGATTTTTTGGTTGATTTTTTTTTTTTTTTTGTACCTTTGAAAATTCTTCAGCCTCCTTTATATCTAATGACCGTGTTGCAAATTCTAGCAGTTCTTCAGAGTTCTCCAGGGCATTATTACATTGACTAAGCTGACTCTAGAAAAAAAATTAATCATTAAAATAAAATTTTTGATTGCCATCAAAATCTTAAATATGTAGTATTGTTATAATGAACTTACAATTTTAATAGCAATAACTGAACAAAATATTGTAGAGAGTTACTGAAGCAAGATAATCACTAGTCTTATTTTTAACAAATTTTCATGATCTTAATACATTGTATCTAGTATCATGAGCAAAAATAGACAAATGAGACTGTACCAAACTTAAAAACTTCTCCACATTAAAAGAAACAATCAATAGAGTGAAAGGCAACCCGTGGAATGAGTGTGAGTCACATACCTGACAAGAGATAAATATCCAGAATATATAAAGAATTCCTACAATTCAACAAAAACCCCACAAATAACCAGATTAAAAAATGTGCAAAAGATCTGAATAGATATTTCTTGAAAAAATATATATAAATGGAAAAGATGCTCAACATCACTAATCACTAGAGAAATGCAAATCAAAACTACAATGAGATATCACCTCACATCCATTAGGATGGCCACTACCAAAAAAAATAGAAAGTACATGTACTGGGTAAAGGTGGTCAAAAGATACAAACTTCGAGTTATAAAATAAGTTCAGGAGATGTAATGTACAGCATGGTGACTACAGTTAATAATAGTGTGTTATATATTTGAAAATTGCTAAAAAGAGTAGCTCTTAAAAGTTCTTAGCATAAGAAAAAAATTTGTAACTATATGTGGTGATAGATATCAACTTAGATTTATTGTGGTGATTAAGTAATACATAAATATCAAATCATTATGTTGTACATTTTAAAATAACATTATATGTCAATTATATCTCAAAATAACAATATAAGTAGGAAGTAGAAAGTGTTGGCAAGGATGTGGAGAAATTAAAACCCTTGTGCACTGTTAGTGGGAATGTAATATTATAGCAGCATGAAAAACAGTACGGAAGTTCCTAAAAAACTAAAAATAGAATTACCCTATGAACCAGCAATCCCACTTCTGGGTATATATCTAAAAGAACTGAAAACAAAATCTCTAAGAGATATTTGCACACCCAGGTTCACTACAGCATTATTCACAATAAGCAATACGTAGAAGAAACCCCAAATATCCATAGACAGACGAATGAATAAAGAAAAGTGTGATATACATACACTGAAATATTATTCAGTCATAAAAAAGAAGGAAATCCTAGCACATGCTAAAGATGGACAAATCTTAAGGACATTATACTGAGTGAAATAAGCTGGTCACAAAAGGGACAAATGCTTTACGGTTCCACTTATAGGAGGTATCTAGAGTACTCAAGATAATGAAAACAGAAAATACAATAGTGGTTGCCAGGCAGTGGAAGGAGGGGCAAATGGGAAGTTGTTCCAAGGGTATAGAGTTTCGGTTTGCAACATGAAAAAGTTCTAGAGATCTGTTACACAACTATGTAAATATAGTTAACACTACTGAACTGTACATTTTAAAATGGTTAAGAGGATAAATCACAACATTGGTTTTTATTATAAATTTTAAAAAATTAGATATTAATGACCAAAAAAGGTAAGAATCATTCTTCACAAGATAAAAGCACAGTTATACACAGGAATTCACTAATTGTTACTTTCAATAAATGAAGCATTAGATTAAAATTATTCATATTTAAATAGTTTTATGATCTCACCTGTAACTCTTGTGATTTACGAGCTTGTTCCTGCTTGATACTATTAATCATACTTTCTTTCACTTCATCCAATATAGAGTATAAACTATCAAATTCTTCATCTAGCTCTGAAAGTATGTTAGAAGAATTTTCCTATTTAATAAGCAAAACAAAATTATTTTACTGAAGAGCTGTCAGACATTAAAAACTAAGATATATTTATCAAAAGAGACAATAGATGCATATTATAAGATCATGTGTTTTTAAAGCATTGTGTCAAATATTAGAATTCTGTTATTTTTATGAGAGTTTCAGCCTAACATCATAAAAATAACAGAATTCTAGTATTTGACACAACACTTTAAAAACACAAAAAAATCGAAGAAGCTGGCTGTTAATGCTAATAGTATGTATTTCAGCAGTACTATGAGTTAAGCAGCCTTTTATGGAATAGCCCATATTCTTCACCTTTTATAATGCTGTTTCCATAGGACAATGTGAAAGGTTGTTTTAAGGTGGACAACTTATCCTGACCTTCAGGCTCAAAGCCAGACCCTAAGTCAGTAGTTCTCAACCTTTACTGTGCATCATAATCATTAGTGAAGCATTTTAATAAAACATTTCAGAGATTTTTATTCTATAACTCTTGGACATACAGGGGTGGGGCTGATTTTGTGTAAATTTTTAAATCTTTCAGGCTGTCTAAAATACTGTATTTATAAAAGATATACAGAACTTAAAGACTAAGCAATTCCTTACTAGATTCTAAAAGATTTATCAACCATTGGACTTTAGTGCTAGAAGAACCTCAAAAATCATCTATGACTAGAATTTGTAGTCAAACTGCTAAATTTTATGAACTAAATGACACATAAGTGACTTGCCCAAAGCTATGCCACTAGTTGCTAGTGGCAGAATTAATAAAGCATTTCAAGTCCATTGACTTCTCACTGCCTCATTAAGCAATATGCTATTATTTCAACAAGAAATAATTTAAAATATCTCTGAAATCCCTAGATAAGCCATATGTATACAGTACTTGCAAAAATTGAGACAGAAGACATTATCTTAAGGCATTTTTCAACTTAAATGAATCATTCAATTAAGAGAAGCAAGTTGGCACTCAGAGAACTAATAAATACAATCTATTATAATATTATAATCCAAACTTTTGCTTATGTTAATAAAAACCAGACATCATCACACCAGAGTCTTACCAAAAGTGGTGTTAATCATTTTACTAGTTTATTTACAACGATAAAAACAAACTGTGGAAGAAAAAATATGCAGTCTAGAAGGCAGAAGACTTAAATCCCACATCTATCACTCAATAATAATACAACCGTGGACAAGCCACGTAAATTCCTGGACCTCAGTTTACTCATCTAAAAGGAATTGGACTACTCTTCTCCCCTCAATAACCAACTGACACATTCTTATAGTGTCTTGCTTACTTACTCCCTTGTGTGCACCCATCTTCAGTGACCAGTCTAGTTTAATTACCCCTCTATTTTTTTTCTGGATTCCAAGTTATAGTTCTATTAACCTGGCAATCAGAAAAATATTTTGGGTTAGTTCTATCTTTTGGTCTCTTTGTCCAGATGTTGAATGTAATGATTCTCTCACCCATAGATCAAGAGTTTTAGAACTTTCAGTTTTGCTTACTTTAAAAAAGTGGATTTGTGAATTCACCAAATTTTCCATTAAAATAGTTTAGGGAAGACTGCTAAAGTGGTGAAGTCAACTGACTTCAATTATAGTAAACTCAGTAAGTGAAATACAATGACTATAAGGCCTAACAGGCCAAGGACCAGACAATTACCTAGATTAAAACAAACAAAAACCATAAAAAAGGATTCACTGTTTACAAAAAAAAGTCCTTTAAATTCGTTAAGACACATTCATGGGAGGCATCACCAGCTTATTTGATTATTTATAGTACAGATTATCTCCCCAAATCTGGGACCATTTCCTTAAGTATTCCTCTCCCTCTTCATTGGGCGCTTTACCTTTTACTTTTATGTTTTGCATTCATCTGGTTTTATGAGGAGACCTTTTTCTATCTACATTTTCCTTCCATTATTTACTGTAAAAGAATGTTTAGCTTCTCAGTACTTTTGAAAGATAAAATTTGCTCTTAGTTAGAAATAGAAAAGACACAAAAAAAATGGAAAATGAACACTACAATATTCCTAGAACTGTAATTCCAGAGTTTTCTTTTTCCCTTATTACTTGATCATTCCATGGAGAATGCAAGAATAGCAAAGAAAATATTTTTATCTGATGATTAAAAACCCTGCTCTCATCTCCACTAGTTTATAATCTAGAGTTGATAGGGTGTTTTTATACTTCTGATTTGACCCAACAATCATTCATTATAACATATTGACACAAACTTTTAAAAGAAATTCATACCTGAACTCCTTTTAGTGTTTGATTTAGTGTATCAATAAAGTTCTGAATTTCATCATTTTTATTTGCCAGAGTTGAAATGATCCTTTGTAAAGCTTCCTAGAATAAAAAAAGAAATATCCTGATGTTTTAATAAAAGAGAATTATAACCTTCATTAACAACAATTCTCTAAATAAACCCTTTATGTAAGAGTATATCTATATATATATTCTTACATGTAAGAGTGTATCTATATATATACTCTTACATATACAAAAACCTAAGTGACTGTTCGACCGGTAGCTATGATGCACACAGACCACCAGGGGGCAGACCCTCAACGCACAGGCATGGAAACTGATGAATCTCAGAGGGAAAGGGGGCGGAGGGAGGGCAGAAAGAGATTAACCAAAGATCTTATATGCATACTAGAAGCCCGGAGCTTCCGTACATGTGCACCAGTGGGGTCCCTCAGCCTGGCCTGCGTCCTCTCGCAATCTGGGAACCCTTGGGGGATGTCAGAGAGCCAGTTTCATCCCAATCCCCGCAGGCCAGGCCAAGGGACCACACCGGTGAATGAATCCGTGAACCTGGCCTCTAGTTATGTAATAAATAGGTGCAATGTAAAGCTTCTTGTTCAAAATTTTCAAAAACCCAAAGTTAAAAAGATGGGATATGTACGTGTACTGTTCTAAAATATCTTATTCCTAATAAACAAGTTAATCATCATCATACCTTTCACAATGAAGATGATCACTATTAATTAATTGTTTTATTTTAGGTTATATGGCTGCGGCAAAGAAATAGAACCAAACATTAAACACTGCAAAAACAAATGGAAATTTCTAATACAATATCAGGATACTAGGAATAAAAACAGACACTGAAATTTGACATTGTTTATTTATAAAAATATAAACATATTTTAGAAATATGAAAGGTAATACATGTGCAACTTAAGTTACAAAATTCATTGTAATACTTACAGATACTACAGAAGCATAATAAGGTAAAGTAATTTTAGTAGCAAATACCTCAGACTTTTTGATAATGTTTCCTATTTAAAAAAACACTTGGTTATTTAATTTTCTCATACACTCTAGTTCAGTACTATCCAATAAAATGTTCTGCTATGATGGAAATGTCCTCTATATGTGATGTCCAATATGAAAGTCACTAGCCACATGAAACTAATGCACTTTTGAAATGTAGATAGAGCAACTGAGAACCTAAATTTATTTTTTAACTTTAATTTCACTTTTTTTTTAGAGCATGTGGAACAAGTACTGTCATATTGGACAGCACAGGTTCAGCTGTTTAATAACTCTCCATGGGTAGTAACAGCAAGACCCAAACAAAGTATTCGTATTCTCAAAAATCAAATGCAAGTATTTATACTTTATAATTTTCCCCCACACACAAGCCTTGTATCTGTAAACACCTACAAGTGTAAATATTTTAATAATTTTGTGTGATAAAGATTCTCCTCAAAATAAAAGCAAATGTTGATAAAAGGCTATAAAATCGTCTGATAAAGGGATAATACTTTATGTAAATGCTCATAAAGCATTATGGTAATGAAAAATTAAAAAGAATTACTACAGTTCTCATTTAATTCTCTCAACAATCTCTGTAGATAAGTAAGCCTTATCATCATCCCCTGGGCTGCCTAGGGCTCTGTGCTGTATTTCATTTACCTATACTATTTCTTCCCATCCTCACCGCTGGTGGTATTTTAGTACATTAATAGCACAAATGAAAGAAGACCCATATCAAGAGTTAGCTGTTTATCCTGTTGGTTTAACTCCCAGAAACAGGTGTACCAAGATTTGAATACAAAGATGACCAGCAGAATGGAGCTGAACTTGAGGGAGGAGCGGGCACAACTGGAGAGACATAGAAAAGGAAGGCAGAGGACTTAAGAATATTCCTAGTAGCCCTGACTGAGTGGTGCAGTGTCGCCCTGTACACCAAAAGGTTGCGGATTCGATTCCCAGTCAGGGCACATACCTAGGTTGCAGGTTCAATCCCGATCGAGGCGTGAACGGGAGTCTCTCTGTCTCTCTCAAATCAATAAAAAGCATATCCTCAGGTAAAGATTAAAAAGAAGAAGAAGAAAAAACAAGTTCCAAACAAGTATTTATAGAATGAGCCCATTATGACACATATCTGACTTATTATCAAAACCTGATGGTGAAAGAAGGCAAAGAAAACTTTCATCTGCTCCAGGGGATCCTATCAATCTGAAAGGATGCCTACAAGGGTCTCAGATTTCATCTCAGATCTCAAGTCTCCTATTACCTTCCAAACATTGATGGACAAAGTGATAAACATAGATGGATAAAGGCAATATACATTACACAAAGCTTGTCTAGATAATTTAATTGTATTTAGCAAGATGTCAGGTGACCATAACTAAAAATTCTAGGTGATATACATCTGAAGATATGCTTTGACAAATACCAATTCTGCTGGATCATAGTAATGTAAGACAAATATCTCCAGAGAAGTGTGCGCAGGCAATCTCAGACACAATCCTTTGGTCACACACCCCAATAACCAGGAAAAGATTTCTGATTCCAATTCTACATTAGTATTTCAGACAGTTGAGATACACAAATCTGGAACGACTGCAAATATTACTAATTGATACTTAAGAGGGTCAAACTATTATTATAGGCATTTCAGTTAGTATACAGTAAGCACTTTATGTGCCAAGCACTGTGCTAAGGTTTGAACAAGGAATGTCTTTTTTAATCCTCACAACAGATTTTTGAAAAATAGTATGTTAGTCTTTGAATTTTATGGTTGAAGAAAGGGAAGGTTAAACAAGTTAAGAAATGTTCTTAGATCACACAGCTACAATTCAAATACAGGAAGCTGCCTCCAAAGCCTGTACAGGTGTACCAGTTAATAATGCGGATTTTTTCAATAGATGGAGTTACACATATGTTGATATATATGCGATTTGATATGTATGCTATTTTGTTGTACTGACAACAAGCTTCAAAACTTCATACGTCAAATTTGCTGAAGGTGTTATCATAGATATTTTTATGCTTAAAAATGTCGAATTTCGTGCCAAAAAAAAGAGCATTTGCGGTAAGTTTTAATTCATCACTTTATTTTGAAGAAAAGTACTGCTGAATACTTTGGGAAGCTTATGGTGAACATGCTCCATCTCAAGATACTTGGGAATGCTGGTTTAAAGGCTTTAAAAATGATGATTTTGATGTGAAAGACAAAGAACGTCCAGGTCAACCGAAAAAGTTTGAAGACCAACAATTACAAGCATTATTGGATGAAGATGCGTGTCAAACTCAAAAACAACTTGCAGAAAGATTAAACGTTGCTCAGCAAACAATTCCGATCATTTACAAGCAATGGGAAAAATTTTAAGGGAAGGAAAATGGGTTCTACATCAACTGAATGAAAGACAAATGGAAAACCAAAAAGTCTCAGTAAAATGTTGCTTCAAAGGCACAAAAGAAAGTCTTTTTTTGCATCGAATTGTGACTGGCGATGAAAAGTGGATTTATTTTGAGAATCCCAAATGCACAAAATCATGGGTTGATCCAGGTCAACCAGCAACATAGACTGCAAGGCCAAATAGCTTCGGAAAGAAGACAATGCTCTGCGTTTGGTGGGATCAGGAAGGTGTGGTGTATTATGAGCTTCTAAAACCAGGTGAAACCGTTAATACTGATTGCTACCAACAACAAATAATCAATTTGAACCACATTTTGATTGTGAAACGACCAGAATGTGCCAGAAGACACAGCAAAGTAATTTTGCTTCATGATGATGCACCATCACACACTTCAAAAACAGTTAAAGACACGTTAAAAGATCTTGCCTGGGAAGTATTAACCCACCCGCTGTATTCACCAGACCTTGCTCCTTCAGATTACCACTTGTTCTGATGGATGGCACACTCACTTTCTGAGCAGCACTTCAAAACATACGAAGAAGTGGAAAATTGGGTCTCTGAATGGTTTGCCTCAAAACAAGAAAAGTTCTATTGGGACGGTATCCACAAATTATCTGAAAGATGGGGAAATGTGTAGCTAGTGATGGACATTACTTTGAATAAAGCACTTTTGATGTTTCTCTTGAACTTACCGTGTTTTCTTTGATTACAAAATCCGCATTATTAACTGATACACCTAGTACTTTTACACTATCCTAGACTGCTTACACTGGTACTGTACAAAAAAATCATACAGTTCCTACTGCCGGGGTCCGGCCCCAGCGGGTCCAGGGGTCCCCAAAGGTGTGGACGGAGTCGGCGAAGAAGGAAGGGCATGGAGACAGTGTTCAGTTGATCTCTTGCCAGGCTCCGCCTCCAGGCTCCGAGGCCAGTCCCTGTCCAGGATCCTCCAGCATGCTCTCGCCAGCAAAGTTCTTCTGTCTCTAGAGAACGTTCTGTGTAGGTTCTGTGCCTAGGCTCTGTCTCTCTTGGTCCTGTCTTCCAAGCCCTGTGTCCTTAGTTCTGTGTTCTGAGTTCTGTCTTCTTGATTCTGTTCTAAGTTCTGTGTGTTTCTGTCTTGTTACAACTGTATTTATACCAGTTGATTCAATCCTATCAATCTCTATTACAAAGGTTAGGGCGTTTCTTATCTCCATTCCAGGGAGAAAAGATTATGTAGTTTAAGCATGATTGTTCGTAGTTAAAGGGATTAATTACCCGCCTAGCACTTAGTTGAGGGGTTTTATTCCCTCCCTAACTTCAGGGGAAAATCCCTACCTGGGGATTCAACCTTTCTCGGAGAGGTGACCTTGGTTAAAACACAGCGCCAAGAAGGTGAGCAAACATATTAAGAACCGTATGCCATATATGCCAGGTCCCTTGAAACAGCAAGGATGCACCGGCTCCCGGCAAATTCCCCCTTTTTTATTTTTTAAAAGCAAGCATTAAAAAGAAAAACCTGAAACGCTCTCTTGTATCCATTTTAAGAGTAGGATTGGTGCTTTCTGCTATTACCTGAGTCCTGATCTATCACCCCAGGGAGAGCTTGCCAATCCTGCACTTTCCCGGGGTGGAAAGGCTGCAGTGGGGTTAAGGATAAGGCTCCTTGGGCCTACCTTCTCCCATGCCTCTACATTTACCTTTCCGGCACCTTTCCTTCCTCAGAAAAGCATGGACGTATTTCTTGTATAAAATGTTCTGTCTGACTGGGAGTAACCTTAATTCCTCTGCTAACAAGCATATATGTTAAAAGATCAATACGGAGTCGTCTTTTTTCTTTAGACTCAGTATGGCACATCTTCTTAATCTAAAGATCAATACAGAGTCTTCTTTCTTTGGACTCAGTATGGCACATCTTCTCAATCTAAGAATCAATACAGAGTCTTCTTTCTTTGGACTCAGTATGGCACATCTTCTCAATCTAAGTTCTGTACTATCCACCTTCTTACCCTACTTATCCTCTATAGGGGGGTCTGTAGCACCCTGGTGGAGTCCTATCCGTCCCGAGTGTGGGGTTCTCAATGGGGGGGGGCTTACCTAAGGGAATCCTGTTCCAGGGATTCCCAAAGGTGTGGACGGAGTCAGCGAAGACTATCCACCCTTTTCCTATGGTGGAGTCCTATCCGTCCCGAGTGCAGGGCGCTTACCTAGGGGTCCCTGTTCGGGCGCCATATGCCGGGGTCCAACCCCAGCGGGTCCAGGGGTCCCCAAAGGTGTGGACGGAGTCGGCGAAGAAGGAAGGGCATGGAGACAGTGTTCAGTTGATCTCTTGCCAGGCTCCGCCTCCAGGCTCCGAGGCCAGTCCCTGTCCAGGATCCTCCAGCATGCTCTCGCCAGCAAAGTTCTTCTGTCTCTAGAGAACGTTCTGTGTAGGTTCTGTGCCTAGGCTCTGTCTCTCTTGGTCCTGTCTTCCAAGCCCTGTGTCCTTAGTTCTGTGTTCTGAGTTCTGTCTTCTTGATTCTGTTCTAAGTTCTGTGTGTTTCTGTCTTGTTACAACTGTATTTATACCAGTTGATTCAATCCTATCAATCTCTATTACAAAGGTTAGGGCGTTTCTTATCTCCATTCCAGGGAGAAAAGATTATGTAGTTTAAGCATGATTGTTCGTAGTTAAAGGGATTAATTACCCGCCTAGCACTTAGTTGAGGGGTTTTATTCCCTCCCTAACTTCAGGGGAAAATCCCTACCTGGGGATTCAACCTTTCTCGGAGAGGTGACCTTGGTTAAAACACAGCGCCAAGAAGGTGAGCAAACATATTAAGAACCGTATGCCATATATGCCAGGTCCCTTGAAACAGCAAGGATGCACCGGCTCCCGGCATCCTACAACCAAAGCAAGTGAATCAATGAAACCAACATATAGAATTCCTGGAAAATATACTAATGTTACCAGGAACGATGCCACTTGCATCACCCTACATCAGCAATTTTCAGCCTTTTCTATCTCATGGCACACATAAACTAATCTGCAGCACACCAAAAAAATATCTGACCAAAAAAAGTATAATTTTTATTCATTCACATCAGATGGCTATTGTTGTATTGACTGTCTGGGTTTTTTGTTTTGTTTTGTTTTTGTTTTGTTTGTTTTGACAATCTAAGGAAAAAGAGGTCAATGCCACTGACTAAATAGTCAGGTGTTGCATGTTTTAAAAATTCTTATGGCACCCAGTGTGCCTGCCGCAGCACACCAATTGAAAATCAGTGCTTTATACCACAGATCTCTCTTTTGAATTAGGTAACAGAAGTTGAAATCCAGAGAGCTCTATCAGCTGGTAAGCTAGACAACCAGAATCTTACCAGCTGACCATACCTATGGCAACACAAACAAGAGTACTGTGCTCAGATGTGATGCAAGGAGCTGAAAAATGAGAAGTATATATTGTTGAGGAATACAGGAATCTGAGCATCATAAATAGCTAGCTAGCAGAAAGCCATGCCCTCTGTAACGGTGAAACAAGCTGGAACACTATCTGTATACAGATGCAACTAAGGTGATCCACAGGAAAAAAATCTAATCCTCATTCAATCTGGCAGGAACGCTCTTTCCACCCTTGGCCCACTTGTAAGCTATCAGGGCAGAACAGGAGAAACTCTCCCATCTAGAATTTAAGAAAATACAGTGTGTCAGAGGCTGAAGAAGCCTCATCCATGTACTGTGAACTGGCTAGCTTTCCAGTCAGGTTTAGGAAACTGATATTCGGCCAAGGAAATCAGAGGTCCCCACCATCTAATTAAGGGCAGTGGAGTGGCAATGGAAGTAGGGGTACTCTCACATACTGCAGTATAACCTGATACAACTCTTCTGAAGGGCAACTTGGCAATACACATCAAAAGTTTTTTTAAAGTATATACACACTGATTCTCCAATTCTATTTCTTGTTTTAAAAAAATATATTTTATTGATATTTTATAGAGAGGAAGGGAGAGGGATAGAGTTAGAAACATAGACGAGAGAGAAACATCGACCAGCTGCCTCCTGCACGCCCCCCACTGGGGATGTGCCCGCAACCAAGGTACATGCCCTTGACAGGAATCGAACCTGAGACTCTTCAGTCTGCAGGCCGATGCTCTATCCACTGAGCCAAACCAGTCAGGACTCCAATTCTATTTTTACTAATTTATTAAGTAAATTCTATTTCTACTAACTTAAGTAAATAAGAGTTTAATCAGAGACTTGGCTACAAGGATGTTCATATCAATGTGATTTATAACATTAAAAGGTTGGGATGAAGATATATGTACAACAAAAGGGTCCTGATTAAAATTCAAGTAACACATCCATACAAATGAAATGTGCTGTATTATTAAGTGCTGTAAAATTGTATTGATATGGTAAAAGAGTCATAACATATTAAGTGAAAGGCAAATTATAAAACAATATAATGAACATAGTTTTTTAAGTTTCTACATGCATAAAAAAGACTGCAATGTAATACATACAAATGTTAAAGAGGTTATCTCTGGGTGTCAGGATTATGGGTGACTCTTATTTTTATTTATCTATATTTTCCTACAATAAACTTGTATTACTTATATTTATAATGTAACAAAATACACAGCTTGGCTGTGCTAATGCTTTATTATAAATTTGTTAAAAATATAATTAGCTATCAATCAACAAGTATCAATAACTGAGATCAGATGCTATCAGAACCTTGTGCCTGGGAAAAAGTGCCAACTGAGGGTATAAAACATATAAAAAGAAAGATGGAGACGAAATCCACCAACTTCAAAATATTGTACACCCTAGGTTAGTGATGGCGAACCTATGGCACGCGTCTCAGAGGTGACACGCGAATTCATTTTTTTGGTTGATTTTTCTTTGTTAAATGGCATTTAAATATATAAAATAAATATTAAAAATATACATCTTTGTTTTACTATGGTTGCAAATATCAAAAAATTTCTATATGTGACACGGCACCAGAGTTAAGTTAGGGTTTTTCAAAATGCTGACACGCCGAACTCAAAAGGTTCGCCATCACTGCCCTAGGTTGAACACTAAGGGAAACATTCAATGTTTTTGCTGCATGAATAATTCTTTGTATATTCAGCTAGGCATTGCAAAGAAGCATTATGTTAAAAAAATTTTAAAGGTCTGCTTCACTATATTTCTAATTTCTTAAACTGTCAAGTTCAATAAGAAATGAAAACATCTGTATTTAAATGTAGTGATCATGAGTATGTCAGTATGGTCCTGTGAGGAGGGTACCTCATGCCTCCTATATCATCCCAGATTACTTTGATCCATTCCACAGGAATGCTTGCAGTTGTGACTAGCTGGGGTGTATAAAAACTCACCTATTCCTGTTCACAGGTCTACTTTAAAAAGCAAGACCCTCCCTCAAAAAAGAAAAAGAACTGTCCAGTCTTATACAATCAAGCCTCACCTGACTGTCACTAACCCTTTTCAAGTAGAAAGTAAATAATGCACAAGAAAAAGTGGAGAAAAGCAAACAATTGACAATGCCTGCTTTTGGTGACATCCTTCCTCAGGTATCCCTCCCCCTTCCTCTCTACCTTTATTATTCCTACAGCATCTACCATTTCCCAGAAATAGCAACCCCTACGAATGTGAATGAACTCCTGTACAAAATTTAACGTAAACTATCAGATTCTACCTGTCGCCATTCTTAAAAGGTGCACGTCTTATTTGTATCAATGGTTTCTTTGAATATACACATTTCATCAGGTAAAGAAACCTTTGGGATTTTATCTTAAAACCACTTACAGACATAATCAAAGGTTTGAGTATCAAACAAAGCCACCTATCCATAACACAGCCTGTTCACAAAAGTGGCCCAGAAACTCAATATAAACAAAATCCCTCTGTTTATTTCTAGGAGATAATACTGTGGTTTTCCGTATCCAACAGTATGCCTTACATACCCAAGGCAATTATGCTTTCTTCCTCTACTCAAACAGAGCATCTGTTGCTAACACAACACTTAAGTCCAAGTTATTTTCACGGACAAAAGAGCAGCTGGTCAAGCTAATCCATTTGCTGACTTGCCACCATCAAGCTTCTGTAAGACTGTCCAGTTAACTTAATCTCTATTGTCAGATTGCATGAATCAGAACTTCCAATCCTTTTTCAATTAGGATTTAACAACTCTTCTTTGGCACTACCATTTGAAACCATTTATTACAGATATTAAAACAGAAAACATACTTTAAAACTTAAGGATAAAGGTAACAAATGGCTAGACTGAATTGGAAAAATCCTATATAATAAAAGGCTAATATGCAAATTGACTGAACAGCAGAACAACCAGTCACTATGATGTGCACTGACCACCAGGGGGCAGACGCTCAACGCAGGAGCTGCTCCCTGGTGGTCAGTGCGCGCTCCCACAGGGGGAGCGCTGCTCAGCCAGAAGCCGGGCTCACGGCTGGCGAGCGCAGTGGCAGTGGCAGGAGCCTCTCCCGCCTCCACTGCAGTGCTAAGGATGTCCGACTGACGGTTTAGGCCTGCTCCCCTAAGCCATCAGTCGGACATCCCCCAAGGGCTCCTGGACTGCGAAAGGGCACAGGCTGGGCTGAGGGACCCCCTTCCAGTGCACAAATTTTGTGCACCAGGCCTCTAGTAGTTACATAAATTATCAACAAAAGGAGAAAGTGATTTTAAAGGTGAGATCATGAAATTTATAATAATACTAACAGAGAGTTCTCATGGGTGCTAGGTATGAAATGATTTTTGAAAATTAACAGGATACTCACAATAGCCCTTTGAGATAAGAACAATTATTATCTCTATTTTATAGATGAGGAAACAGAGACACACAGCAAATTACCCATGCTCATTCAGCTCATAAATACCACCTGGCTCCCAAACCACCCTCTTAATAATTTAAAGCCCAAATCCCAAAGCCTTACAAAAGGTATATATTCAAACCAACCTCACTCTTTGCCACTTGCAATACCTAACCATTTTCCTTACACTGCCACTATTTCATTGTAACATTTTATAATAGGAAAGAAAAATCACACGAGGGATGTATTACTTACTGTCTTATTTAAGGAGAAATAACTATTCAGTTTACTTCATTATTAATTGAAGTACAACGTGGGACAAAAGTAGGTTTCCAGTTGTTTGTATGGAAAATAATACAATAATTAATATATAATAATACAAGAATAAGCCCTAACCGGTTTGGCTCAGTGGACAGAGCATTGGCCTGCGGACTCAAGGGTCCCAGGTTCGATTCCGGTCAAGAGCATGTACCTTGGTTGCGGGCACATACCCAGTGGGGAGTGTGCAGGAGGCAGCTGATCGATGTTTCTCTCTCATCAATGTTTCTGACTCTCTATCCCTCTCCCTTCCTCTCTGTAAAAAATCAATAAAATATAGCCCTAACCAGTTTGGCTCAGTGGATAGAGCAGGGGTCCTCAAACTACGGCCCACAGGCCACATGCAAATACAAATATTGTATTTGTTCCTGTTTTGTTTTTTTATTTCAAAATAAGATATGTGCAGTGTGCATAGGAATTTGTTCATAGTTTTTTTTAAACTATAGTCCGGCCCTCCAATGGTCTGAGGGACAGTGAACTGGCCCCGTTTAAAAAGTTTGAGGACCCCTGGGATAGAGCATAGGCCTGCGTACTTGAAAGGTCCCAGGTTCCATTCCGGTAAAGGGCATGTACCTTGGTTGCAGGCACATCCCCAGTAGGGGGTGTGCAGGAGGCAGCTGATCAATGTTTCTCTCTCATTGATGTTTCTAACTCTCTATTTCTTTCCCTTCTTCTCTGTAAAAAATCAATAAAATATATATATTTTTTTAAATCAATAAAATATATTAAAAAATAATACAAGAATAAACTATTTCACATAGTCAGAACTGTAAATCTACTTTTCCCCCACCCTGTATATAATTGATTCTGTAGTAATTCATGATAACAATTCATGGTTGTAAGTATTAACACTAGATACTCATTTTAAGCTATAAAACAAGGGAGTTTTTTTTTAATTTAAAAATATTATCTGATACCACCAATGAAATTCAACACATTTTTTATATTGATAAATTGATTCTCAAAGTTATCACAAATAGCTATATTAGTACCAGGAAGAAAGATTCTTTGCTCCCTCTGGGGAAACCGCACATGGTATGTGTTGGTACCCAGACACATCATTTTTGGAATGAGACCAATTAGGTTCAAATCTTAGGACTATGGCTAGTGATATGACCTTTCAGGAGTTACAACCTCCCTGAGTCCTCATGAAAGTGGGGATAATGCATGCCCTGGCAAAGTAAGGTGATCCATATTAAAATACTTTTTAAAATTATATTTTACAGCTCATAGAATATTTCAGTGCTTATTTTTATAGACTTTAAAAACACGGTGTGTGTTTTCATAATGAGTTCTTTTACCTGATTTTTACAATGACCCTACAAAATATTCTTACTTCCACAGCATAGATGAGGAAATAGATTAGTCACAGTTAAGTGATTTGCCCCACATCACGGAGCCAGGAAACAGCCGCATGGAACCCAGGTCTCTGGACTCCAAGTCTTTGCCCTTCCATTTGCCCTGAACTAATAATACCCCGTTCAGTTCGCCTACGACTTTCATCTGAAATGTTAAATAAGCTGTGAAATGTTTTACAAATTTAGGCAGGGCTGTTTTAAATGTATACATATTGGAAATACCCAAGATGTAGCTTTAAAAAAAGTCATAGAAATAAAACCTGAGTATACCAAATTGAGTTTCAAGATACAATGACAGCACATTCACTTTCGTTAAATACTCTAACAGCCGACACTCCACACATCCCTACGCTATCCCCTCATGCCCCTCATGCTCCTCAAGGAGGTGAGTGAGTCCAGGCCAAATTCTAGAAAACGCTGTCCTTATAGGTCTTTCCAGTGCTTTCTAGCTAAGAATAGAAAAGAATGGCCGCTTGGATAGGCCCTTGCTTTCCCCTGCTGCATTATTAACAACACTGTGTGTCCTTACTGTACTATATTTCAATTACTATCATCTAACAAAGAGAACAGGGTGGGTTTCTATACAGGGATTATGGCTGGATATGAATAACTCACTTCTAACTGCACTCAAAACATTGGCTATGCTGCCTAAAAATAAATAAATAATCCCTTTTCATTGGACCTGCTAGGTCTCTATACTGTATCCTTCCCTTAACTTGTTCGGAAAGTAGAAAACATGCCACAAATCACCACGAAGGTAACTGTGACCCGCAGCAGCGAACTGGCCAAAGAGGGTGCGACCGCTGCCCTGACAACTGGGAGTTTTTCCCGTCAATTCGACCAACGCGAACCACTCGGACCTGCCTGAGACCCAGCCGCGAGGGGTGGGGCCCATCAGGAGGCCAGGACGGAGTCCCGGGGCCGGCAGGGTGGAGGGGGGGCGCCAGCTCGGCGTCGGCCGGCGGACCCCGCGCGCCTTGGTTTCCCCACCTGCCGGGGGGACAGCCCTCACCAGCCGCCGGGAGGCCCAGAGCGCGGCAGGAGTCACGGATGGAGACAGAGGGACGCCTCCCTGTTTACTTAGGGAGCCGGGGCCCAGGACCAAGTGCGGGGCAGAGGCCAGCCGGGGTCACCGGGCGCTGCCCCCGCAGCCGGCCGGGCCCCGCTTCGCTCCCGCCGGGAAAGAAGGCGGGATGGATGGAAGGGCGGACGGCTTCCCCTCCGCCTCCCGGCCCGGCCCGGCCCGGCCCCGGACCACGCGCCCACCGCCCACCCTGCCCGGGGCGCCCCGCCCACCCTCCGCCCGGCCCCGGTGGGCCCGCGCCCCCTCCTCGCTCACTTTCTGGGAGTCCATGGCCAGAGGCTACGCCCGCTGGGCCCGAGGCCGCGTCGGAGAGCCGCGTGAGGAGGCGAAGGGAGGTCGGACACGCCGGACCGCTAGCCGGGGCCGCTGTCCTGGGCCGCGCCACCGCCTCAGCCTCAACCTCCGCCCGCAGCGCTGCCTCCTGGCCCCGCCCGTCCGCGCCCCACCCGCGCGCGCGCCGTTGTCGCCGCGGTTGCCAGGCTGCGAGGGCGGCGGCAGGAGGGCGGGGTCAGGGGCGCCCGCGCATGCGCGCTGCCGCCGGACGGGTCAGGTTGGACCGCGTTGGGTACCAGGAGGGAGCGGCGGCGGGGAGGGACTGTGCGCCCCGGTCCCGCGGGTCCTTTGAAAGAGGCTCTCCTTCCCCGCCTCCGCCATCCTCTCTCCAGCGCTGCAGGCCTTGGAATGGACCATTGGGCATCCAGCAGCCGGCCCGTGGGGAGGTCACTGGAGGGAAAGCTCTGGCCCTGGACGGAGATGGGCCCCCTTTCCACCCTGCACGCCTCCCCGCACGGGCGCTGGAGGAGCAGCCGGGCTAGCCCCGGCCCAGCGGTCCAGTGGGAAGGACAGGGCTGGGATGGGGATGTAGTGGAGACATGGGAAAGGCCGGTAGGGACGTGGCCGAAATGTGGGTAGACCTTTCCCAGAGAGCCCCCCTGGGCACCTCGCTATCCGTGATTGTGAGCACGTCACTCTCCCTGAGCCTGTTTCACCTCAGATGTAAAAGAAGAGAAATGATGCGGACTTTGCAGCGCATTGTGAGGATTAAAGAATGAGTTTGAAGGGCCTGGTACACAGTTAATGCTCAGTACTTTGCAGTTACCGGTGGGGAGCTAGAATCTTCTTAGTCTGGGCTGAGGGCACAGTGCAGACTGTAGAAAGTCAGGCCTCATCCTCCATTTCGATGGCTCTGACAGGCTCCGAAAAGTTCAACCGGACAATCACTTATGACGAATGAACAAAAGGGAAATATACATTGAGTGCCCATTAGGTACCAGTTCTATAGCTTACAATCTAGTACGGGAGGCTGACTCGTCCCTCCTCCCCAAATTTAAATAGATAATGTGTGGTGGCTAGAGATGCTATAGATAAAACTACATGGGGTAAAATGGACTCAGAGAATTGAGAGGGCTCCATTTTCCATGGGAAAGTCAGGGAAGGCCTGTCTCCCAGGAGTGACCGGAGCGAAGTGGGAGAATGAACCAGCCAAAGACCTGGAGAACATTCTAGAAGGAACAGCAAATACAAAGACCCCAAGAGGGCATGAGATTTATGTGTAAGAAATAGCATTCATTCTACAAGGTTGTAATTATCTCTATACAGGGGTATTTCCCTAACTAGACTGATTAGTTAGGGTATTCCCCTAACTAGACTGATTTCCTTGATGGTGGAGATTTCTTTTACTGCACTTGTGTCTGTGTCTGCAGCACCGAGCCAGACATCTAGTATGCACTCAATAAATCTTTTTTAAAAAATATATTTTTTTATTGATTTCATAGATGAAGGGAGAGGGAGATAGGAACATCAAGGATGAGAGAGAATCAGGGATCAGCTTCCTCCTGCACAGCTCCCACTGGGGATCGAGCCCACAACCCGGACATATGCCCCCGATCTGAATTGAACCTGGGACCCCTCAGTCCACAGGCCGATGCTCCATCCATTGACCCAAACCAGCCAGGGCTCAATAAATCCTTTTTTTTTTTTTTTAATTGAACAGACATGTAGAGGAAATGGGCTAAAAGGCACAAAAGGGAAAACAGAAACTTGGCTCAGGCTGGGTGGGTAGTGCTTGCAGGCCAGGGTCCAGCAGGGACCTCTGAACAGAATCTTGTTCCTATCGGAATAATGGCATGCAGCATTGCAGGGAGATGCTGCCTTTCTTGGTACCAAGGGAAAGGAGCCGCCTAGCCCAGCTGTCCCAATTCCAGGAGTGGTGAGAGCAGCCAGGCACCCAGCCACTAGCCACTGCTGCAGCCACAGTGGCCCGGCCGCTCTCCGCACTGCGCCAACACTGTAGCTGAGCCAGTCTCCCGCGCGGGAGAAATGCAGCCTAGGAATTAGAGCACTTCAGAGGTCAAACCTCCAGACTCTGAGTTCCCGAGATTTGGCCCTGCCTGCCCCTCTGACCACCATGAAGGGGAAGAAACAGCATTTAGTGCTGTCTTCAGTTCTCTAGCTGAGTCACCTCGCTACCGTCAGAGGGCATGTCCTGGGCACTTTATGGCCGATGGGCAGAGAGAGGCTTTGGAGACAGTGAGTCGCAGCTGAAATGTGATCCGCAGGTTCTGTCACAGACCACAATCCCAGGAGCTCACTCCTGGCGGCGTGTGTCCTCCCTCCCCCGTTCTTTCCTCCTGCCCAGGCAAGAGCCTGCAGCTTCTGGCAAGAGCTTTACCCCATTTGACCTCTGCCCTTGCCAGACCTCTGTCTCTGTGGCCAGCCTGGCTCCCCTGCCCAGCTCACCCTGGCCTTCTGCTTCCCCTCATTTTCCTCCAGGAATAGCTAGTCTCTCCTGGCCGTGCCTTCTCTCCCGCAGCCCATACAGGCTCTCACTCACCTAGCTGGCCGAGTCTGCCCCCAACCCACTCTCGCTGCTTCTGGCTTATGGGCATGTCCTTTGCCTTTTCTGTACTTAACCTTTTCGCGGCCAAGTCAGTTTAGCAAATCTCACAAGTAATGTTCTCCAATGTAATCCTACAACCAGTTGCATCAGCACCACCTGGTAGCTCTGTTAGAAGTACAAATCCTCAGGCTTCATCTTCAGACGGACGAAATGAGAAACTCTAGGAGTGGGGTAGCAATCTGTTTTAACAAGTCCTCCGGTTTGAGAACCGTTAAACTAAGAGGAAGCACATTGTTTAAATTTTTCAAAAAGGAACTACGAGGCATAGACACAGGTGACCTTTCACCTGTTCACTGTCTGATTCTGCGGTGAGTTAGGCTAGCCTCAGGGTTGGCACGGCAGATGTAGAGAGTCTGGCAAAACCATCTCATCCAGAACCAGGTTCCCTGTCCTCACTCGCCAAACATTGCCCTGGGATGCCCCCATCTCTTGAGAAAGAAATCCCTTCCCTTAGATGTTGCCAATAGTCTTCCCCTTTGGGAGTCAGTATAGGACCATGAGCCTGAGCCAGCGGTCGGAATTCCAATCCTGACACTGCTGTTTCCCAGCTGTGTAGCCTTCAGTGCGCCATTTAACCTTGATCAGCCTCAATTTCCTCATCTGCCACCATAATAGTAAGTCCCAGTTAGGGCTGCTGTGAGGCTTACAAGAGTTTACATATGCAAAATGCCTGGTTTCATACTCAGCACATGGTAGCTGTTATTATGCTCCTCCCCGGCACACCCATCCTTCTGTGCCACTCTGCCAGGCTTTCTCCCTTCCCACCTTCAGGGTCTTAGAAGTCCTATTCTCCCCCCACTCCCTGACCCCCTTTGCACTGTTACACCTGGCTTTCCTGAAGCACAGTCACTGCCCTGGTGCTGCTCTTTGTTGAAGCCCCAAATCTGCACCTGTCGCTCCCTGTTAATATCTGGCTTGAGTCAGCATGCGCCCCCTAGACTGGGAAAACCCTGAGCTTCTCCAAGCCTCCGTTTCTTCAGCTGTTTAATAGGTGTCACAACAGTACCACCTACAAGAGGTGCTGAGTGGATTAAACGAGATAATCCATGTTTTGTGTTTAGCACAGTATCTGGTATGTAATAAGCATTCAAAAATATATAGCCACTTTCTCTTCCCAACCATAGAAGCCTAACAAATTCCTTTTTTCTCCCGCCCCCTTCTGACTAAAAAACTCACTGAAAAGCCCTGGAACCCCTTGGAACTCAGAACTAATTTCTGTTCCTAGGAACTCACAACAGACATTAAAGTTCTCATGTGCGGGAAAGGATGGCTTTGCTCTGATGTGAGCTGGAGCGCTGTGGGGGTGGTCTAGCTCCATACTTGGAGCTCTCTAAGCAAAGTCGGAGGCAGTCAGTGCACACAGGCTTGACATAGGGTCTGGAAACCATGTGAGAAGAGACACAGTTCAAGCACCTGCGAGTCTTTAGCCTGGAGAGGAAACCCTCCGGGAGGATGTGGTCATTTACCCCCAACCTCTCCAGGGCTGCGGTGTGGAAAAGGGAACTGACTTGTTCTCTAGCATCCCACAGGTAGAATTAGTCCCAATTGATGGAAGCTACAGAAAGATAGATTTCCCCTCTATAACAGAGCCATAGAGAACTGGATTTTGGTTGGTAGTGAGGGCACCATTGGTGGAGGTATCCAAGCAGGGGCTGGACATCTGCTTGGCAGAGCTGTCTTAGAGGAATCTGGCACTGGAAGGTAGCTGGCAACGGTGATCTTTAACTTCTTTCCGAGCCTTGAGGTTCTATCATTCTGCAAACTAGAGGCCAATAACCATTCATTCCCTTTCTGACTCAGCTTTGTAATTGTACTCGACTCTGGAATGAACTCTCTCTTCTGCCCAACCCCACTGGCATATGAGCCATTGCAAGAGGCCCCATTCTTCCTGGGAGAGGGCCTGAGAAGGACTGTTAACTAAAAACTGTAGCCACTGTTGTGTTACATGTCACAATACATCCTCCATATAAGGTGGCCTGCTTTATGCTGGCATTGGAAACACTGAGATGAGCGAGGTCTGAAAGACGCAGCTTTTCCCATTGTATCCTGCCTTGGCTCTGGAAATGCCCTTGGTCAGAGAATGACCAAGACAAAGCAAATTTATCAGCCTGATGATCTCCTCATTGTGCAAGGATGCTGGCCACTAGCCCCTCTCCAACACAGAGGGGCAGGCTCAGTGTTCCTAGTGAGATCATTCCTCAGCAGCCCCTCTCCCTCTGCATATACTCTGTAAATGGTATGGGCTAGGTTGAGACTGGGTGATTGAGACTCGGGCGATATAGGGCCCTCGTGAATTGACTGCACTTCTATGTCACTCGCTAAGCACCCAGACTCTGATTCCAGACTGTCTGAATTCAAATACCGCTTACAGTTGTGTCACTTCAGTCTCTCTGTACCTCAGTTTTCTTATTTGTAAAATGAAAGTATTAATAGTACCCACTTGAAAGCGTTGTCATGAGGATAATGACAATGTATGTAAAGTGCTTGGAATAATGCCTGGCATGTGTCCGTTATCCGTTATTATTTTCTAAAGTAAATCGTTCTCCTGAGTGCAGCACCAGGAAACAATGGTGTCTTCGAGCCCTTCGGTACTGCAACGACTGCTGTTAGGTTCAGATGGTGCTATGTCAGCGCTTCCTAGGGGAGCAAGTGTCTTGAAATCCATCCCTCATTCTGAAGGTCAATCCGAACTTTTCCCCAGAGGGAAGGTGGTGACAGGACTTAGGCAACAAGGGTAGGACTTCAGCGATGAGAAGGGAAGATGGGACCCTGAGCAAAGGTGGGACACAGTGAGAACAACTCCAGGGAATGGAGAAGAAATGAATGGAAATAGCAACCTTCAATGCCCAAATGCCAGGGAAGTATTAGGAAAACTTTGGAACATATGAAAGATGAAATACTCCACAACCATGAAAAATTATCTTTATGAAAAAGACATAGCAATGTGGGAGATAGCTGATGATATTACAATTAAAAAATAAAACCTTAGCATTTGTTTTCCTAAATACAATTGGACCATGTCTGCGGCAGAAAAGTAAGTAATACATTCATACATTTTTCCTTTGTCTACAACTTTTACCATAGGTGAAATGGCATCATACACAAAAGCTTGGCCTGGTTTCCTATGGTCACATACACCACCTACAAATATTACATGTTTACTTTTCTGCTTACATAAAAAAGAATCAAGAACAAGTACATTGGCTTTGAAATATAAACTCAAATTTGGCATGACTTTATGATAAAAAGAAAAGGATAAAGTGGGGGTGGAGAGCGAGATGAGTAGGGGTCAAGATCGTTAAGGTCTCTAAATTCCAGGTTGGGTTTGGGATTTGAGCATGTGGTAAGTGGGAAGCCGCTTACAAGTTTATGAGCAAAGAGTTATTTTAGGAAACTTGATTTGGCAGGAGGAAAAGAAAGAATGAGTGGGACGAGCCTGGGGTGAGGAGTTGGCTGGGGACACAGAGGTACAGACTTCTCCCTTCTACTCCCGGTCCCTTAACCTTCCCTGGCTAGATTCCCCCTCTCCTCACACCCCACTCCACCACCCACCACCATTAGAATACAGTGATTATATTAGCATTATAAATCTTTAAGTAGTTTTCAGTCAAATAGGAAAAAAAATAATACATTGATCTTAATGAAAACTGTTGGCTTCCTTCCTAAGTCATGTAAAACAGGGTCAGCTAACTGTTTCCAGAAAGGCCCATATAGTCAGTATTTTTAGGCCTTGCAGGCCATATGGTCTCTGACACAACTATGCAACTCTGCCATCACAGAGAAAAAGCAGGCATAGACAGTACATACAAGACTGGGTGTGGCTGTGTGTCCATAAAACATTATTTACGTTTGGGGCTGGAATTGACTCACAGGTCATAGTTAATCAATCTACGAATAACATCGTGTTATTTTCCTCAGAAAATAATTTTGTGATTCTTTGATGCCTCTAAAGCAGTGGTTCTCAACCTTCCTAACCCTTAAATACAGTTCCTCATGTTGTGGTGACCCCTAATTTCATTGCTACAAATTGAACATAATTAAAGCATAGTGATTAATCACAAAAACAATATGTCATTATATATGTGTTTTCCGATGGTCTTAGGCGGCCCCTGTGAAAGGGTCATTCGACCCCCCAAAGGGATCGCGACCCACAGGTTGAGAACTGCTGCTCTAAAGCCTCCTTAATCCAATCCTCTCTCTGACACTTCCCCTATACCGCTGTCCTCACCTCCACTTATGAGAGGAAGGCCAGTGATAATATGATGGGCTCATTATCTCTGGAACAGCGATGGGCCAAGCAGCGTGTTAAAGTGGAGGGGCTTTGAATTTCGACCTAGATTTGAGCCCTGACACTGCCAACTGTGTGATCTTAGGCATAGCACACAACCTCTCTGAGCCTCCATTTGCTCGGGGCCAAAATGGAGGCAGTAGGTGCAGCTTTACAGAGCTTTTGGAAGGATTAGATGTTTGTAAAGCACTCAGCCTAATAATTGGCACGGAACAGGCGCTCAATAAATAGTTACTAACCCCCATTGGCCCTATAAATGGCATGCAAACAGGGGAGGCACAGACTGAATGAAGAGAATTCCCCTGTGGATCCAGCCTTCAGGCCAGTACTGGCACTAGAGTGAGACGCAGAGGGGATCTCTTTAATATACCCAAGGCTAGAGAAGGAGGCAACACTGAATTTAAAGGCTACTGCAAGACAGATTTGTATCAAAGGCTTCTGATTAATTATTTATGAGGCAGCCCCACTGTGCCAAATCCACTCGGCTGTTTGTGGCTGGGGAGCATGGTCGCCGGCTTCCATTGCTTCCACTGAAGTAATAAGATCCTGCCCTTCATCCACAGACTCTCAACAGCTGGTGAGTGGGAGAGCCTTGTATCAACAGCCTCCTCTGAGTTCATTCTTCCCGGCTCATGGGACCAGTCACCTTTTCTTCAGCTGAAAAATAAACACATCAAGGAAATGAATGCTTCTCTCCTAAGGGAACACAACACAATGAGAAGCAATCGATAACAAAAAATAGCATGGGATCATCTTTAGAGAAGAGACTGTGAAATGTAAGAAGGCTACACACACACACACACACACACACACACACACGAGAGAGAGAGAGAGAGAGAGAGAGAGAGAGAGAGAGAGAGAGAGAGAGGGAGAGAATCTGAGAGCATAGGTTCAAATCCTGATTTTACCCCTTTATCAGCTATTTATTTGTGGGCAAGTTAGTTACCTTCTGTGCCTGCATTTCCCCATGTTTAAAATGAAGGTAATCGTGGTATATTCCTCTATGGCTCTTGTGAGGATTAAGTGCATGAATTAGTATAAACTGCTTAGAACACTGCCCAACACATAGTTATGAATGCTAGTTTAGTGTTTGCCATTATTTGGTATATGATTATTCTTTGTCAAAGATGTTTTTTAGAATAGCTGAGCACTGAGTCAAACACATAATGAATAAAGTTCAAAACTAATCTGAACTACCTGGTTCTATGGTATACTTTCAAAGACCCAAACCTGCAATTCAAATGAAACTTTGGATTTTTCACTCCTGTGACTCAGTTAGCAGTGGGGCCAGAATAATGGGTATTTCCATAGGTCAGTTCAATTCAAGAAACAGTGACTGAGTAAACGCACCGATGTTTATAAAAAAGGGTATCCTGCCTAACCGGTTTGGCTCAGTGGATAGAGCATCGGCCTGCGGCATGTACCTTGATTGCGAGCACACCCCCAGTAGGAGGTGTGCAGGAGGAAGCTGATCGATGTTTCTCTCTCATCAATGTTTCTAACTATCCCTCTCCCTTCCTCTCTGTAAAAAAAAAAAAAAAAAAAAATCAATAAAATATATAAAAAACAATAAAATAAAATAAAAAGGGTATCCTAATTTTTAAGGACTATACAATGATGTCGTTAGTACTAAAGGACCATGCTCTACCAATTATCCTCAAACAGTTCAAAAATATTAGGTCTACATACATTCATATATAGTCATATGTGTGTCACATACAGTATATACACACAGTCATATATATACAGAAAGAGAGAAAGAAATGTTTACCATTAGGTGTAACAAGTGGCTGTTCGGTGTAGTATTCTTATTCTTGCAGCTTTTTTGTAAGTTTGAAATCATTTCCAAATAAGTTTTTAAAAACTCATTAGGATGGGTTAAAAGTAAAGAAGCAGCCTTTTTTTTTTCAAGTTTGACTATCAAACAAGCACAGGGCCGCTGCAGGACAAGCACAAGTGACAAGAAACAGTCCTGACAAGACCCCAGAGAGCTGGGCCTTGGAACCAGGGCACCTAAAGTGGTTGGTTCTATGATTCAAATACCGAGTGGAGTTGGGCCAAGATCGCCTGACATGCCCATCTCCACAGTAGGCCTTGCTTGTCCCCAGGTGCCTAAACCAGGCACGAAGAATAACATGGCTTGAAACCTTTGCAGTAAGTTTCAGTTTAGGGTTTTAGAATTGAGACTTTTGTTTCACATGTCAGTTATTGACTTTTTGCTGATCCCTGCTTCAGTTTCTCCCCAACGTCAATCCATTTTGCAAACTGCTTATAGAATTAATCTCTAAATTGTTGCTCTCACTACAAGAAGTTAAATGAAGGCTTCCCATTTTCCACAACAGCTTATCTAAACTTTTCTGCCCGGCCAGCCGGCAGGGCTCAGTGGTTGAACGTTGACCTATGAACCAGGAGATCATGGTTTGATTCCTGGTCAAGGCACATGCCCAGGTTGTGGGCTCGAACCCCAGTGTGGGGCGTGCAAGAGGCAGCCAATCAATGATTCTCTCATCATTGATGTTTCTCTTTCTCCCTCTCCCTTCCCCTCTGAAATCAATAAAAGTATATTTTAAAAAATATTTTTTAAAAAACCTTTCCTAAAAGACACATATGTAATACCCTTTGTAATACTTTAAGCAATAAAATAAATAAATAAATAAATAAATAAATAAATAAATAAATAAATAAAACCTTTCCTGTCTAATCCATTTCATGTTTTGTGATTTTACATATTTTGACACGCTGTTTCAACTTTCATGATTTTTTCTTCCTGTCACTGAAAATAACAGAACCTGGGATTAGGCTGACATCTGATAGCAGTTAATGCTTAGTATGGTCATTTGGCCTGTACACTAGACTTATGCCAAAATTGTGATTTGTCTGAGATTGAAATAAACGTTCTTTCCTCCAATTTTTAAAAATGTAAATAAACCTTTAAATTTTAGAATAGTTTTAGGTTTACAGAAAAGTTGCAAAAATAATAGAGAGGTCCCATGTACCCCATACCTGTTTCCCTATTGTTAACTTCTTTCATCATTATGGTGCATTGTCACAACCAATGAACCCACAATGACATAGTTATTCACTAAACTCCATACTTTATCAGATTTCATTAATTTTCCCTGATGCTGTCTTCTGTTCCAGGCCCCCATCCAGAAGAACACAGTACATTTAGATTTCCTCCTATTATAAAATTTTAAAATATTATTTTAAAAGCCAAATTTAAGTAAAGTATATAGTCTCTATTTTCTTCCCCCCAAATAGAAAGAAGAAGCAACCTGCATAACAAAAACCCTTCCTGTTCTCTTACCCCTCTACCCCCAAAAAGATATCCAGGCCCCAAATAATCCTTTATTTTCTTTTGTTAATAGCTCTCTCCTCCCACTCTTCTTCCTGTAAAAACCTTCCATTTTATACAGCTCCTTGGAGTGCCCTTCCAGTTGCTACATGAGATGTTGCCCAATTCATGGCCAGTTAGGTATCCAATGTCCTCAATTAAATTTTGTTTTGTTTTTAAAACACTCTCCTCAGAATAGATGGTGGTGTCTGGAGAACTTCATTTATTTTTATTTTTTGTTAATCCTCACCCAAGGATATTTTCCCATTGATTTTTAGAAAAAGTGTTAAGGGAGAAGGGAAGGGGGTAGAGAGAGAGAAACATCTGTGTGAGGCAAACAAATAGATTGGTTGCCTCCCTGTACTGGCCAACTAGGGCTAGGGATCGATCCTGCAACTGAGGTACACTGGAAGCTTGATCCCAAGGTACCTTCATTCCTTGACCACAATTAAACCCTGGACCCTTCAGTCCTCAGGCTGACGCTCTATCCACTGAGCCAAATTGGCTAGGGCAGAACTTTATTCTTTAAATATACTTAAAGTGCCCAAATCTTAAGCTAGTGAATTAATTTTTGGCTCATGAATGCATTTTCATTAGCTAAAGAATGGCTAATGAATTTTTTATACATGTACATATCCATGTAATACCATCCAGATTGATAGGGTTCAGGGTTATGGTTCTTGTTCCAGCTGTCATCAAGGTTTAACGTTACCAGGCACAACACAAATGATACTGTGCTATCCCAGTAAAGGGGAAGAGAGGGAGCCATCTTGGGTTGTTCTGATCAACCCTTTATATTGTAACAAAACTTTGGTTCCTAAAGCTACCAGGCCCAGAAAATCACGGTCTTCACCCACTTCTTTACACATTGCTTATCAATAATTGGAAATCATTTTGGATAAGTTTTATGCACTCCTGCAGACCTCCCTCCCCCAACAAAGTGAAACAGAAAGACAAACATTCTGTTATGCACATATGATAAAGTTTTATTACCTTTAACAGGATATGGTCTGAATAGGAAGTTGGCCTACTAGCTAATTATTGACAAAGAGAAGGGTTACAAATCTACTCTTCGAAAACTAGACTCCCCATTCAACTGTTTTCACCTATAAAAACGGTAATTTTTATATAATCAGCCTGTTGTTTTTGGTAACTTTGCAAACAGTTTATGCCAGAAAAAAAAAAAAAGTCCTCAAATCAAAGCTGCCTTATTGTGCACAGTGTAGAGCAGGGACTCGATAAATACTTACCAGATTAATTTAAGGATGCTAAAATGGATGTATGGGGTTCTGTTTACTTAAATTTCCTAGGCTTCAAATTCTTTTTCTAAAAAAAAAGATATTTTTGTTGATTTCAGAGAGGAAGGAAGAGGGAGAGAGAGGTAGAAACATCAATGATGAGAGAGAATCATTGATCAACTGCCTCCTGCATGCCCCACACTGGGGCTCAAGCTCGCAATCCAGGCGTGTGCCCTGACGGGGAATTGAACCATGACCTCCTGGTTCATTGACCAACTGCCTCCTGCATGCCCCACACTGGGGCTCAAGCTCACAATCCAGGCGTGTGCCCTGACGGGGAATTGAACCATGACCTCCTGGTTCATTGACCAACTGCCTCCTGCATGCCCCACACTGGGGATCAAGCTCACAATCCAGGCATGTGCCCTGACGGGGAATTGAACCATGACCTCCTGGTTCATAGGTCGACTCTCAACCACTGAGCCATGCCGACCAGGTGAGGCTTCAAGTTCTTGAAGCCACACTTGGACTGGAATTTGGGCCTTATTAGTCAATTTGTCTCTAAGGAGACTCTTGCAATTGATCAGATTTCCACCCTCTTTTCAGATGCATTTCTTTCTATGATCCTCCTGTCTCAGAGGAGGATGTCAATCTCCTACCCACACCAGGTGACAGGTAAGATGCATGGGTTAGTGTTAAATATTCAATATGGGTCTCACTATGCATTACTTAACAAAATTATTTCCAGCTATTAATAAATATGAAATATGAAAGAAATAAACCATTAAAATAGAACATAAATTATACCTCAATTTTAAAAAGAAAAAAACTGGGAGAGGGGTGGGGAACAGAAGAAAATATAGGTATTCTATTGATTTAGGAGGTTAAGGAAAGACTTTTGAACAAAAAAGGGGGCATAAAAGAACACAAAATAGATTATCAATTTATCATAAAATTTAATTCATCTCTAGATAAAATATCACTAACAAAATTTACAGACAAATATCACAGAGGTATTTGACATAATGTGACTAAAAAGGTTTTAATATCCCTAATATATAAAAATCTTTTATCCGCCGGAACCGGTTTGGCTCAGTGGATAGAGCGTAGGCCTGCAGACTGAAGGGTTCCGGGTTCGATTCCGGTCAAGGGCATGTACCTGGGTTGCAGGCATATCCCCAGTGGGAGATGTGCAGGAGGCAGCTGATCGATGTTTTTCTCTCATCAATGTTTCTAACTCTCTATCTCTCTCCCTTCCTCTCTGTAAAAAATCAATAAAATATATTTTAAAAAAAAATCTTTTATCCAACAGGAAGAAAAGCAGCAATATTTCAATAGCAAAATTGGCAAAGGACCTGAATAGAGAATTTAGAGAAGAGGAAATATAAAGTGCTGATAAATTATTGCAAAATATTTAATTCACTAATAAAAAATGAAAGTGAAAACAAGGGATTGTTATCTTTAGCTTTTTTTAAAAAATATATTTTATTGATTTTTTACAGAGAGGAAGGGAGAGAGATAGAGAGTTAGAAACATCGATGAGAGAGAAACATCGATCAGCTGCCTCCTGCACATCTCCTACTGGGGATGTGCCTGCAACCCAGGTACATGCCCTTGACAGGAATCGAACCTGGGACCTTTCAGTCTGCAGGCCGACGCTCTATCCACTGAGCCAAACCGGTTTCGGGTCTTTAGCTTTTAGGGCTATCAAAAGTAAATGAGAATGATGTCATGAGTATCTGCCCAGTGTGGGAAAATGGGGATTTTCATAGACTTTAGTGCAAATGGAAATTGGTAGAACAGTTCTAAAGATCAAATTGGCAATATGTATCAACCTTCATATATTTACTTTTTGCTCTGGTAATACCATTTCCAAAGTCTATCTTAAGGAAATAAGCCACACTGTGACAAATATCTCTCTACAATAACAAAAATATTATAAATAATCTAAAATTTTAATTAATATAATATAAATTCACTATTAAAAATCATGTTTTTGAAGAATATTTAATGATATGAAACATGCCTACTATATATTACATATAATCTTACCTAATAATAGACAAACATGGTAATTGACCATACCTTTGCTATGCCTTCCATTGGCTAATCAGCGAGATATGCAAATTAACCGCCAACCAAGATGGCGGCCGGCAGCCACGGAGTTGCAGCGAGCAGGAGGCTTGCTTGCTCCAGTGATGGAGGAAGCCAAGGTTCCCCGCCTGCCACGGCCTGCTCTAAGCTACACTGAAAGCAACAAAGTTTCAATTATAGAAGGTAAATAAATCCCAGATACCTGCTTTCAGCTGGCTGTGGCCACGGAGCTGGAGCCTTGGGTTGCCCCTGGTGATGGAGGAAGCCAAGCCCTGGCCAGCTCTGAGCTCCACTCCAGGTTACAAAGTTTTAATTATAGAAGGTAAATAAATCCCAGAAAAGAAAAAAGAAAAAAAAGAGAGGCTGGGAGCTTCCATCGCTGGGGAGGCTTGGCCAGCATGAAAACGGCCCTCAGCCCCTCACCCAGACTGGCCAGGCACCCAGTGGGGACCCCCACCCTAAAGGGGGTGTAGCCAGCCTGAAAACAGCCATCAGCCCCTGACCCAGGCTGGCCAAACCTCCATGGGGTGAGGGTCCCCACTGGGGGCGGGGGGGTTTGGCCAGCCTGCAAATAGCTATCAGCCCCTCACGCAGGCTGGCCAGGCACCCCAGTGGCACCCCAGTGGGGACCCCCATCCTGAAGGGTAAACCAGCCGGTCCCCACCCATGCACCAGGCCTCTATCCTATATAATAAAAGGGTAATATGCAAACTGGCCCTAACAGCAGAAAGACTGGGAATGACTGGTGATTATGACACACACTGACCACCAGGGGGCAGATGCTCAATGCAGGAGCTGCCCCCTGGTGGTCAGTACGCTCCCACATGGGGAGCTCTGCTCAGCCACAAGCCAGGCTGACGGCTGCCAGTACAGCGGTGGTGGTGAGACCCTCTCCCGCCTCCTCAGCAGCGCTAAGGATATCTGACTGCAGCTTAGGCCTGCTCCCCGCTGGCAAGTGGACATCCCCCAAGGGCTCCCGGGCTGCCAGATGGATGTCTGATTGCCAGCTTAGGCCCAATCCCCCGGGGAGCGGGCCTAAGCGAGCAGGTGGTCATTCCCCGAGGGGTCCCAGACTGTGAGAGGGCACAGGCCAGGCTAAGGGACCCCCCCTCCGAGTGCACAAATTTTTGTGCACCGAGCTTCTAGTGTTATATAATGTTAATTGACAAGGACAGGATATGAAAGTTTCTGAGTGTATATGTCTTATTATCAACTCTGTGAAAATAGGTATATATCTGGATACATATTATATAAATATAGATATATAAATATATAAACCTAGCAGGAAAATGCAAAAATCATAAATTCGTTATTTCAGTTAGAAAAATGCAGCATAGTTTTTCTCTGGAAAAATGTTTTACAAATTTTAAAATGAAAATTTGATACTTTATTTTGGGGGTCTCATAAGTCATTTAAATTCTATAATATATCCTTAATAATGGACAGAGATATAGACAAAGATTTCTATCCAAGGATGATCATTAATAATCCCCTAATCTTGAAGAAAAAATGCTATATTCAAAAATAGGAGAAAGACTGAATAAAATATAGTACATTCAAATGAAAGAATATTATAGATCTATTTCAATATGGGTCTCACTATCATTATACAACAACATATAGGTTATATTTACTATATACTTTTCTGTTCTGTTTCCAAGGAATTTTTAATAACATGGGGGAAATTCTCATACGTTATTTAAGAGAAAAAAGAAGATAGGAATTATTTAACATCTATCTTATTTACTATAACCTTTTCTTTTTCTTTTTTTTTTTAACCTTTTCTTTTTAATATGACCTGAATTAGATAGACAGTAGACAGATAGATGAATACTGTTCTCTCTCTCTCTTTCTCTCTCTCACTTATTTCTGTATAGTCATTTTATTTATTTATTTTTTATTTATTCATTTAACAGTTTCTTTACAAAGACTAGGCTTGAATTCAGGCTCTGGCAAAAAATAATTGAGTTTGGGTGAATTACCAATCTTCCCTTAGCTTCTGTTTTCTCATCTGTAAAATGGGAAGAATAACATCTACTCTGCAGAGTAAATAAGGTAATGTATATAAAGACCCAGCAAAAAGACCTATAAGAAAAGTTTTTCAACAAATAACAATTAATATTATTTGATTACAATGTTTGAAAATGCAAAAGATTCAGGAAGCAAAAATGAATGGGTAGAGACCTTCACATTCTCCAGGCAGAGCAATTACTTAACTTATACTTAAAAAAAAAACCAAACAACCACACCCATAAAATATTTTATATTCCCTGGACTTAAAAGGAATGCAAATGTCATTGTAAATCAAAGATCAAAATATGACTAAGATTAAAATACAATTAAGCAAAAATGACATTAGGAACAATGCAATGCACCCCAGAAAAATTTGTCCAATACTGCTTAATAACTATGATATTGCCACCTTGTGGAATTAGTGATGTATTACATATCCCAGGGATTTTGAGATTTTATTTTAAAGTAATTTATATAGACAGGCTGAATTATACAAATATTCTCCTTTTAATTTCTAAGTTAATGTTATGTAATTAGCATTTTCCACGCAGTGACATTCTTCACAGTGATCTTTAATGGGTACCTAACATTTTATTGAAGGATGTGCCACAGCCTGGCTCAACATGCCGATCCTACAGGACATCTAGATGGCTGCCCAGTAACGTGTTATTCACTGTGATGGTTCTGTACAGGTAGATATGGGTGCATTTATTGAGTTATAAACATTAAAATATGTGCTTATTACAAAGATAATGCAAGGTTCGTATTTTCAAAGAAAAGCAAAATTGATAAAATAAACCACATTAACAATTTCCCAACCCAGCTTTTTTTAAACACACACATATACTATGTGTAATAGATTTGTAAACATATATGTAGTATGTATTCACAATTTTTAAAACAAAAATGGGATTATATCACTATGTAACCTTTCTTTTTATTTAAAATTTTCATGTGCAAGTTTTCTGCGCCAGTAATACCCATAGAAAACATTGTTTTTATTGACTATGTGGCATCCCCTTATATAGTTATATTAATTGCACACATACTATGAAGTATTAAGTTCTAGTATATACATTATTAAACACAGTGCTTACAATTTGATGGGGAATTAAGCAAATAAACGGGACAAGTAAAGAGAGAAGCCTGTTTTGTAATGAAATGCCATGAAGGAAAAGAACAGGATACTAGCCAGAAGGTAATAGGGTGTACAAGATGGTTGCAGAAGGTCTATCTGAGAGAAAAGAGAAAGTTTGGACTTGAAGGATGAAGAATCTGGCATGTGAACACGGGAGAACATTCTAGGAAGAAGGAGCAGCATGTGTGAAGGCCCTGAAGTGGAAACATTCCTAGAAACTGAAAGATGGTCAGAGAGGCTCACACTTAGGCTGAGGCAGATGAAGCTGGAGGGCTTCTATGCCATGGCAAGTAGTGTGCACGGCATTTTCAGTCTGAGGCCGTCAGATGATCTGATTTATATTTTAGAGAGCTCACTCTGCCTGTTCTGTGCAGGAGAAGGGATTGGAAGGCAAGGGTGTAAGATGGGAGACTAGATAGGGAAGTACAGCAACAATTCAGATGAGAGATGATGGGGGGTTGGAGTAGTGTAGCGGTAATTATAGTTGGATATGAGATAGGATGGAGTGAGGGAGTTGACTAGTTCAGAGAATTGGCAGTAAACATTGCATCCAGGATGGCTGCTAACATTTGTGGGTCTGAAGCAAGAAGACGAATGGAAGATCCTGCTTTCATCCTCTTCCATCTTTTGCTCCAACCCACACGGTGAGCTGGAGTTCTCTCTCACGCTCACCTGTGGACACTTCAGTCCACTGGTTCAAGCCCCAGGCCACAACACGCGCCACAGCCAGGATCCACCCTAAGGAGAAAGTGCCTGGAGAAAAGCCCTGTGCAGACCTTATTTGAGAAGGGAGTTCCAGGGTCCTGGGATTCTGCAGTGTGGTCTTGGAGAAAGGAGGTGGACCTTGGGTAGGCACAGCCCCTTAGCCCCAGGGACTCCTTGCCCTTTGTAAAGGGTCCAGAGGGAGAAGGGCAAGAGTGAGGACCCTGATGCTGAGGTTATTAAGGTGGTACTGGCTACATTTAGTTAAATTAACTTAGAAAGATCTCTTACATCATCCATAAAGTATACTGCTATATACATGTCTTATGTGTACAACCCTACATCATTGTTTTCTAATTCTTCTTTTCTCTATGGCTTTCAGTTAAATTAACTTCACCCACTTACCTGGCTACTTAAATGATGCATTTCTTCTGTATCAGTGGTGAGTAAAACTCTTGAAAATATTCCATTCTTCTTTACACATTGGCTTTTAGACTCGATGCCATCTATTGTCTGTTTAAGTTAATACATCTATAAGATGACTCCCTTTATATTTTGGAAAATGATAGGACTTGGGATGATAGGTGGAAAGGGAGGGAGGGAACTATTTAAAGGACACTACATCTCTAGCTTGAGCAACTGGTCCAACCATGGTGCGATTTATGACATGGGGAAGGACAGGGGAAGCATGGGTGTTGATGTACCATAATTTATTGACCTTATTCCCTATTGTTGGACAGTCATGTTGACTGCAATATTTTACAATTAGAACAATACTCTGATTTACAGCAGAATTTTCTCACACATCCTTAATTTCTAAATAATGAATTGCTGGTTTAACGGATGTGCACATTCTTTGGATTTTTAATCACATTGCCAAATAACTTTCCAAAGAGCTAGCTGTTCCCTCACAATTGGGGTAGATTTTGCAACCGAATTTCTAGGTCTCCCTCCCTCTTTTTCTTTTCTTTCCTACCTCCTACTTTTCCTTTGTCCATTCAGTAACAAAACTTTTGTCAAGGATCTGCTATGTCCTATGTCCTACACTGGGCCGGAGATAACTCTAGCTCTGTTTCTTGCTGAGGGCTGGGAAATGACTGGGGAGAAGGATGACCTCTGGAAGACTCTGGAATTCGAATTGGAGGACTTGGATATCCTACCCACACACTTTTACTTTGTATCAGGCCAAATACATTAATATCCCTTTTTCATTTAGGTTGGTGATGCCATTCTGAGAATTGGGAAGAAAAAAACATTGACCTTTGTGCAGACCACAGATAGGACTCTGAGACCAGGCTTTGCCCCCAAGGAACTATAACTTTGAGGGTGTGATTTTACAGCGAGATTTTATGCCAATTTTACCCTCTTAGACAATGGCTGCATTACCTCTCCAGGTCACGAGGCAGGATTGCCCAGGCCTGGGGTCTGTCTCAGGGCAGCTGGTAGAGAAGGTGGAGCAGGGGACCCCAGGGCAGGGGTGGGAGTTCCCAGCATGAGGCCCCTTTGTGTACACTAGGGCCAGCCCCCACCCTGTTTATCTGAGGGTAGGTGTCACACTACTTAGCTTGAGCACCTACGTTTCTAGATTTGACTCTGACTTTGAGTGAAGCCAGGCACTGGTGGGCTTCCTTATTGTTGTAACTCAGATAGGAGGGTCCAACCCAACAGCTGTCACATAATGAAGATGTCAGCGTGCACAGCACCATTGACTGCTAGTTCCTGAAGACTTACTAGTAGGCACTACATGAGGCTGGAAAACTGTGGGGAGCCGATAGAGGGTTAAGCCTCGGACTGACCTGTTGGCAAAGTCACAAACAGGTCTTCCGAGTCTTAAACAACCCAATCCAAGAGGTGGCCGCTGATTTACATGCACTATCACTTAAAAAATAAAAAGGGGGGAATTTGCCGGAAGCCGGTCCTTCCTTGCTGCTTGACACAGTTGCTGCAGGGAAGAAACATCTGCACAGCATATGTTTCAAGGGACCTGGGGTATATGGCATACTGTTCTTAATATGTTTGCTCCCCTTCTTAGAGCTATGTGTTTTAACCAAGGTCACCTCTCTGGGAAAGGTTGTTTCCCCAGGTGGGGATTTTCCCCTGGAGTTAGGGATTAACGGGACTAAGGAAGGGAATCAGTAAAACCCCTTAACTAAGTGCCAGGCGGGTAGTTAATCACTTTGCGAACAATCACGTTTAAGCTACATAATCTTTACTTAGGATAATCTCCTTCAGTTACTTCCTTGTAGCTTAACAGAACAATAGAGTAGTGACCTTGGACTGGAGATAACAAACGCCCTAATCTTTGGAATAGAATGGATAGGATTAAAATCAAACGGTATAAATACAGAGTGCACTTTCTATTTCCATTTTGGAGGGGCCGCAGGAGCCGAGCTGTCGCTGCAGGTTCGCTCTCCCGTGTGCTAGGCTTGGTGGGAAGGCCTGTTCTCCAGTCCGCGCTTTTCGTTGTCGCCATGTCCGGCGGTGGTGTGATTCGTGGCCTGCCGGGGTCCAACCCCAGCGGGTCCAGGGGTCCCCAAAGGCGTGGACGGAGTCGGCGAAGAAGGAATGACACGGAGACAGCGTTCAGTTGATCAGCAGCCTAGCCAGGATCTCTAGCCTGGATCTCCAGCCAAGTTCTGGTCTCGATCTCCAGAGAGGTTCTGTAGCCATGTTCCCTCGCTAGGTTCTCCAGCCAGGTTCTGTCCAGGCTCTCCAGTCAGGTTCAGTGTCCAGGTTCCAGTCAGGTTCTCCTGCCAATCTCTGTAGTCAGGTTCAGTCCAGGATCCCTTGCCATGTTCTCCCGCTAGGCTCTGTCTCTAGGCTCCGAGGCCAGTCCCTCTCCAGGATCCTCCGGCATGCTCTCTCCAGCAAAGTTCTTCTGTCTCTAGAGAATGTTCTGTGTAGGTTCTGTGCCTAGGCTCTGTCTCTCTTGGTCCTGTCTTCCAAGCCCTATGTTCTTGATTCTGTGTTCTGAGTTCTGAGTTCTGAGTGTTTCTGTCTTGTTACAACTGTATTTATACCAGTTGATTCAATCCTATCAATCTCTATTACAAAGGTTAGGGCGTTTCTTATCTCCATTCCAGGGAGAAAAGATTATGTAGTTTAAGCATGATTGTTCGTAGTTAAAGGGATTAATTACCCGCCTGGCACTTAGTTAAGAGGTTTTATTCCCTCCCTAACTTCAGGGGAAAATCCCTACCTGGGGATTCAACCTTTCTTGGAGAGGTGACCTTGGTTAAAACACAGCGCCAAGAAGGTGAGCAGACATATTAAGAACCGTATGCCATATATGCCAGGTCCCTTGAAACAGCAAGGATGGACCGGCTCCCGGCAGTGGCCCGGCAGGGAACAACGATTGTCGCATCTACGTGGGTAACTTACCTCCAGACATTCGAACCAAGGACATTGAGGACGTGTTCTACAAATACGGCGCTATCCGCGACATCGATCTCAAGAATCACCGAGGAGGACCACCCTTCGCCTTCGTTGAGTTCGAGGACCCGCGAGACGCGGAAGATGCGATGAATGGTCGCCACGGCTATGATTACGATGGATACCGTCTCCGGGTCGAGTTTCCTCGAAGGGGCTGCTGGGGTGGAGGTGGCGGAGCCCCCCGAGGCCGCTATGGCCCCCCATCCAGGCGACCTGAGAACAGAGTGGCTGTCTCTGGACTGCCTCCAAGTGGAAGCTGACAGGATTTGAAGGATCACATGCGTGAAGCAGGTGATGTATGTTATGCTGACGTTTACCGAGATGGCACTGGTGTCGTGGAGTTTGTACGGAAAGAAGATATGACCTATGCAGTTCGAAAATTGGATAACACTAAGTTTAGATCTCATGAGGGAGACACTGCCTACATCCGGGTTAAAGCTGATGGGCCCAGAAGTCCAGGTTATGGAAGATCTCGATCTCGAAGCAGTAGTCGTAGCAGAAGCAACAGCAGGAGTCGCAGTTACTCCCCAAGGAGAAGCAGAGGATCACCACACTATTCTCCCCGTCATAGCAGATCTCGCTCTCGTACATAAGATAATTGGTGATGGCCCTAGACAGCTTGGCTCAGTGGATAGAGCGTCAGCCTTCGGACTGAAAGGTCCCAGGTTCGATTCCGGTCAAGGGCATGTACCTTGGTTGCCGGCACATCCCCAGTAGGGGGTGTGCAGGAGGCAGCTGATCGATGTTTCTCTCTTATCGATGTTTCTAACTCTCTATCCCTCTCCCTTCCTCTCTGTAAGAAATCAATTAAAAAATATATTTTTAAAAAAATGGTATAAATACAGATGTAACAGGAGAATAAAGGAAGGACCTTGCTATGCTGATCAACTGAATGCTGCCTCCGTGCCATTCCTTCTTTGCCGACTCAGTCCACACCTTTGGGAACCCCTGGACCTGCTGGGGCTGGACCCCAACAGAAAACAGTGACAGAGCGCCTGTGTGCCGAGGAAATAAAGAGATTCCTGGAGTATTGTGAACCTAATGCAAGACTCAGTTATGGGTGTTGTTGCTCTCGTCTCTGAACATGGGCTATTACGTGAAGCACTGGACTCCAGAGCTGTGTTAATGACTGTGGGTCAAACGCTTCCCCAAGTAACTTGCTAGAGGCCCTCTGCCCTCTAATAGTTTCCTGAGTTCTCCGAGTCATTGCGTTCTCCTCTCTAAATGGGAGCAACAATCCCATGTCTCCTGATTCTTATAAAGACTGAAAGAGAGAAATCACATAAAGCCCACAGTTCAAGCGGCCTTCACTCTTACGTAAGTGTTCAGTAAGCGGAGCAATGTACACCATCCTCACACCCCTGATTCACAAAATACTAGTGCCTTTTATTTCCCAGACCACCTCTCTGAAAGCCAGAGGAACCATTGCCAGGTATTGTTTTGGGATGAAAAATAAGTTCAAGTCAAATTATTTCTAAAAGGCTTAAACATCTGCTTTTTTAAAAGATATGATGTGGTTAAACCTTTGGAACTTGAGATATTTGTCAGTCTATTCAACAGTGGCTGGCCCCTTTTTATTTGCCAAAATCAGGCATGTGTCTGTGTCTTTCTGAATGGGCTCTTGCAGTTCTGTGCTCAGCAGGATCAACACACCAGCTGCTGGATCTAGGCCACCCTCGCCAAACAAGCACTACCCCGACTATAACCAGCACAGCCTTCCGGCACTCTGCAGGCATGCTTACTTTGGAAGAAAAGAAAGAGATGTATGAAAAGAGATATGCTTTTCCCAGGGAAAGGAAAGAGTGTTTCTAACACCCCCTCAGACCTCACCCTGCACATGTCTCCAGCAAAAATAAAAAATATGATCATTTTAATTTTTGATTCTCAATAGGAGGCCAATGTTTCGTAAGCAATGAAAGTCACAGATGACTAGGACTTTTATTTAATCAAGTGCTTTAACGTCCTCCCTCTTCCTAGGAATTTAACAAGAAGTAAAACGGGGTATTTAGTCTCTCCCCTTTCTTCTCGCCAGAACGTCAGGGTGCTCTAGGCAACGGATGCATTCCACCCCAATCAGGGAATCCTGGATGGGAAGGGCTCTGGAGATGGCGGCGTTTGTCCTGAATAATGGCAGATGAAAGAGACCTGTGATGAAAAGACTGAAGGGTTGTAGGACGGCACAGGCACCCACCGGTCCAGGAGACAGGAGACGGAGCAGACTCTGCTCCCTAACCCTCAGGGCAGACAGCGGGGAAACACTGCCTCCTCAGAGCACTTCTGAACTGGCTAGAAGGGAGGAGTGGCTGAATTCATTTCCACGAATTAGCAGTTGGCTGTCCCTGCAAGTTAGGAGATCCAGAGCAAACAAGAAGCTTCCTGGAATAGAGAATGTTCAAACCTTCTAAATCCCAGCATGGGACATGGTCCCAAGGCTTTTCCTCCCGACTTGTGTATTTCCTGAAAAATACCCACTTTGTACAATGACAATGAAGGTACCACTTCTTTCCTGCCCTTTGAGCTTATTAAACATTAAGAAATGATTTTGAACATCCTTTAAAAGTAAAAGTACAAGGAAAGCAGGGTAATGTTTCAGCATCATTGCTATCTCCCCATATCAGCCGCCAGCTTTGTCTTGCAGCCACCCCCTTAGACAGGCACTTATGCTAGTGCTACTCGGAAGTACCGAAGCTGTGCAAACCAGCGTGCTTCCCGTCACACGTCTCTGTGCCAACACTACAGTTTTTCAGCTTTTTTGTGTGTGGCTTTTCAATCTTTTGTTACCTGGCTCTGTTTTTATTGTCACGCTCACTGCCAAACTTTGTTCAGTCGCAGTTTGCCAGCATCTCGGCATTTCCAGGTACTAAGAGGGGATGAGTGGGGACTGTCCCATCACACATATTCTGTGTTCCCTTTAAGTCAAAGATTAACTTTGAACCGAGCTTTTCAGAGTAATGCCCTTTAGACTGTTGACTGATGAGCAAGATACTATGGTCTTTTAGTTTAATATCTGCCAACTAGAGGCCCAATGCACAAAAATTCCAGCAAGAGTAGGCCTTCCTTCCTCCTGCTGCCAGCACTGGTTTCCCTTCAGCAACCGGGACCCAGGCTTCCGACGGAAGGACGTCTGGTCTAATTAGCATATTACCCTTTTATTATTATAGATAAGAAATTCAGCATTCGGCACCAGTGGCTAAGAGAACCTTGCCTGATTTGGGGCCAGGCCAGTCAGGCACAAGTTGTTTATCTGTGCAGATGGGGCAGCCCTGCCCACAGCTCAGGGGCATCTGGCTTTGGGATCCAGGGATGTGGGCCATGTCCAGTGATGAGCAAATATTAACAGAACTGGATTCCTCTCAGAACAGCAAGTGAGGAAGGAAGGTGGGTGGCTTGTTAATGACCATCAGACACCATACTTGATAGAGCTCAAAATCTTAAAGAGCGATTGGACAGAAAAATCTGTAAGCTAAGAAAAGATAGCTTACGGAATTAGCCTGCTTAAGAGGTACACCCCAAAGAACAGCCCAGAACAGCATGCACTAATGACCACTTAACGCTGCTGCAGTCTGAAGGCTGCGTGCTTCCTGGGATTTTGATGACTCACTCTCCTATCAATGGAAGGAAAATAGAAGAAGGGAAAGGACCTAACATTTATGAAGGACTTGTCTGTATCGGGCACTGGTGTCAGGCATTTTAACATATTTTTTTCACTTAGTTCTCAAGAGATGGTATTATTAGCTCCTTTTGCCAGGCAAAGAAAGAGGAAAAGTTAAGTGACTTCCAACATAATGGGAGAGGGTGGGAGACAAGATTCAAATACAAGCCCATCAAAAGGAACCAATTGCTCCAAATCCCATGCTTTTCCCACTAGACCATGCCAAACGTGCAAGGACATGCAGAGTGTGGCTAAAGACCAAGCAGAAGGGAATGGGGATGATACTGTTGTAACTAACTAGTAATTAATAACAGGAAGGGAGCAAAGGGAAGGCCAGACATTACATGCATATTCTCTGCCAAACACTGTGTGGGGGGGGGGGAACCCAGTAGGGAAAACAGATGCACACCCAGTAAAGTTGGGATGACATAGGGAAGCTATTTGCCTGTCAATCACACCTGGGATGTTTGGCTCTCTCTTGGTTCTCTTGCATTTGTCCATATGGCCCACGGTCATGTGGATAGCAACATGCAATAGACTAATGGGTTGCAGCTAGCATGATGCTGAACTGGACCCAGCTACAAAATGGAAAGGAAACTCTGGACATGGCCCTGATTTTAGCTCTACTGAAGCCCCAGCTACACTTCTTCTATGACTGGACTAAGGGAAATGGGACTTGGGAAACCCAGAGGGGTAATTCCACAAAAATAAAGCTTTCTACTATATCTCATCCTCCTGTGGGGACCTCCAGAAATGCTTATTCCAGCGGCACCCCCAGGACCCCACTCCCACTATCAACGGGGGAGACAAGGCATGCTCCCTTCAAATAACAGACAGATTCACCCCTTTCAGAGGTCATCTAAAAGTTGGTAATGTTGCAAACTGAGTGTGAAATAGGACCATGCATTCTAAGAAACATGTAAGATAACCGAAGGACAAAATTCTTCAAGTATGTATTGATTCTACCTGCAGCAAGTGAAAAGAGAATACAGATATCAAAGCAGGTGTCCTCCAGATTCCTGGGGCGTTAGGTATAGAAATCATCACTGTTAGAATTCACACTAAAATGCAACACCCTCAACACCATAGGCTCCATAAGAAAAAACACCTTTGTAGGTTGAGGGGTTGAGCATTTGCTCATTATTATTCTCCACCAGTAGGTGTCGTTAGAGATAAGCAAGTTTGCTAGGGCTGTCCTCTCAAGGATGGTCACCCCAAATCCTGCTCCAGCTGGAATTCGGCTGCCTCCGAAGGTCCCGTCCCTCTGTGGAAGCTTCAGCTAGAGCAGCCAGCATGCACGCTGTAGTCCTCTAAGTTTACTATACAGGAGAATCACCTTTTTGGGGTGAGGGGAGTTCAAATGCAGATTCCTGGGATATTCTGAGTCAGTAGGTCTGGATGGACCCTGAGCAATTTTCATTACAAGCACCACCTTCTTATCCTCCCATCGTGATGCCCTCTGAGAAACACTGATTTGCACCCACGCGGACTTTACAATATCATCTGGGAGACAGTCAGGCTGGTAAGGGACTCATTGGTTCCTTCATTCACCAAACACCTATTGAGTCCTTACAGCTTGCCAGTCCGTTGGGTATCTTTGCAAAGTTGTGCAGCTCATCCTCCCGTCTGTCTCAGGCATGAGAGCACCATCAAGGGATTAACATAGAGGTAAGCACTCAACCTATCCTTCCTTACGTTCACTCCATCAGAGAACCTGGCTTCCACCATGAGAGGCAAAGAGCCCCACTTCCCCCTAAAGAACACTCACACGTTTACAGAAATTCTGCCAATAAACTGATCCCCAATGGTTAGCTTATAGGATGTAAACATTCCCCTCAGATAGCTGGAAAGCAATTGTGTTACTGAGACTCAGTTTCAAAAACACAGACAAAAAATAATAAATCATGGCTTTAAAACAGACAAAATAATAAATCCATTAGTATTTGAGTATTAAGTTTCCCTGCCATGTTAACTTTATAAATTTAAGATAAATAAAAATCCTAGTAGTAGAAAACGGGGGATAAATTACATTACGACAAACAAAACATAAACTGAAATTCCATCAGAAACTCAATATTGCCATGATATGGCTGAGGGCTTTTTTAGAAACTGCAATGAAAATAGCGTATTCCACTCCAGACTACCGCTGATCAGTGACACAAACTTAGTCCATCTATATTTTTTTTACTGTCTGGCCATTAGAAAAGTTTTGTTCTAGAACGAAGTTTAAAGGTCATTGACTCTAACCTTTGACTCCACACACAATGCTGCTTTACAACATCGCAGCTGCGAAGTGCCCCACAGCCCTCTGTGTGCATTCCTTGGGGATTCCTCCTTCCCCCGGAGCTCGGTGCATCTTGGGACTGGTTCAATTATTTTATTTAAAAAAAAAGAATATATATATAATTGATTTCAGAGAGGAAAGAAGAGGGAGAGATAGAAACATCAATGATGACAGAGAATCATTGATTGGCTGCCTCCTGCATGCCCCCTACTGGGAATCGAGCCTGCAACCCTGGTCATGTGCCCTGACCAGAATCAAACCCAGGACCCATCAGTCCGCAGGCCCATACTCTATCTACGGAGCCAAACCGGCTAGGGCCTGGTCCAGTTTTTAGGAAGTTCTTCTGCACCTCCTGTCTGCTAAGCAGGAGAAGGCTGTAGCTTCATAAGAAAGTCTTTCCCCTCTGGAACTTAGCCTTGTCCCTGGGTTAGGACTGCATCTCAGCTTCATTGACAAGAAACCTGTCACAGTGCCCTACACAGAGAGGGACAAATTCTTCTTATAGAAGAAGAAAACTAGAAGACAGCAAGCTCAAGTGAGAGAAGCTGTGCAGGGAGGACTTCCAGGAACCAGGCTTCTTCCATCTTTCTGTTCTACTATCGTATGTGTGTGGTTTTTGTTCCTGTTTATAAGATGACTGCTGCCCCTCCGGGCATCACATCTGTATTCCAGACAGGCCAGAGAAGGGGAAAACCAGGAGGATACCCGGGCAGCACCTCTATCTAGAAGAAAAACCTTTTTGGAACTCCCCATGATATGTCAGCTTACATCTTGCTGACAGAACTATGTCAGAGGGCCACCTCAGCCTTCAAGAAGTATCAGAAGCCCGGCTGAAGTGGCTCTGCGGTTGAGCGTTGATCAATGAACCAGGAGGTCACCGTTTGATTCCTGGTCAGGGCACATACCTGGGTTGCAGGCTCATTCCACAGTGTGGGGCGTGCAGGGCACAGCTGATCAGTGATTCTCTCTCATTATTGATGTTTCTATCTCTCTCTCCTTCTCCTTTCCTCTCTGAAATCAACAAAGATATATTTAAAAAGAAGAAGAAGAAGAAGATGGGAATGTAGGCATTTTAGCTGGGTACTTGGCTGACACACATCACTGAATGCCCACCCTGGGACGGGCACCACTCTGCCATTTCCTTTATAAGACACCCAGCAGAAGGCCTCAGGCCATAAGAAGCTCATTTGGCCACTGAAGGCTGGCTTGATAGACCCAGGGAAGCACTTTACCTTAAACTCCATGCTGTCAGATTTAGTCCATTGCTTCCAACCTTTCACTGTTACCCAATGAACTATGTACAGCTAGTTTTTGTGGGTTTTTTTTTTTTTTTTTTTTTTTTAGCTCCAAGTCACCTGAAAAGATATCTTTGGTAGCAGTTAGGATTGTGTTCAGCTGTAATGAAAAAAAAAAAAAAGCAGTTGCTAACATAAGACAGAGGTTTGGTTTTAACAAGTCTGGAGGGTCTCAGCCCAGAGTTGACAAGGTGTCTGGGATCCAGGCACCTTCTATATTGTCGCTCCATCATGCATGTCTTCAAATCTCAAGGTCACCTTATTGTCCAGGATGGCTACTGGACCTCTACCCATCACATCTAAATTCCAGCCGGCAGGGAAGAAGTAGGGACAATGGCTCTTCCCTTTAAAGACACATTCTGGTAGTTACATGTCATTTCCACTCACATCCCACTGCAAGGGGGCTGAGAAATGTAGTCTTTGTTCAGGATGAGGGGTTGTCCATTTAAAAATCAGGGGGCTGATCATCAAAGACTGAGAAAAAGGATATTGAGAGAAAACTTTAGTCTTGGCCACAAATTTCATTTTTTTAAATCCATATCAATGGTAAAAATATTCAACTTTCCAAGACTAAGGCAAAAGACCAACAATAATGAGTTAATATTTACTGAGCACTTATTATGTGCCAGGCATTGCATTATGTGCTTTATATGTAATAATATAATTAATTATCACAAAAAATACTCTCTGAGGCTGGGCACTATGACTCTATTACACATATGGGGAAAGGGGCCTGGAGAGGCTGGAGCCCAAGGCGTACAGCTCCGGAAGGATGCAGATGTGCTGGGGTGGGAGCTCATGCTCCTAATGAATCACTGTAATGCACTGCCTTTGGGCAATGTGTGAGAGACATAAACCTCTGTGTTATTTTGGCAACTGTTATTTTGGGATGTTTTTGTTACTCACATCTGGAGCCTGCCTCTTCGACTGCAGTCCTCCCTTGAGGTGGGATTAATTAGCAAGCCTGAGGCTTAGTCCTTCAATTAGTGACTATTCCACTCATATTTCTTCTCAGGTCTGCTTAGCTCCTAAGAGCCTTGTCCTTTGTAATGTGGATAAACAGGGTCAGGCTATGCTGGGAAAAATGGGAGGTCCTGCCTGAATGGGGGGAGCAAGTGTGGCAGCCCAGCAAACACCATGGCAGTGCAGTGCTGAGGTGTGGGAAAGGTCAAGGGCTTCTGAGCAAGAAAGAATTCAGGGCGGGTTCTGGATCTGCCATTTGCCACTGGACAAATTCAACCTCTTGGTCTCTCACTTTCCTCAGCTAAGACCTACTTTGTATTTTTGTTGTGACGGGTGAAACACAGCTGCACATGCATGCACAAGACACATCTATACACCATGTTGCTCAGAGTCTGGCTCCCGGTGGGTGCTCCTTGCCTTATTACTCTGACGATGGCCAGTGAACTGCCAACCCACCGTGAGAGCTTCAGGCGTCCGTGAAGGAGAAAGAAATGTGAGAGATTAAAGGTACAAAACACAGGGAGGAAAATCAACTGTTATTCTTTTTAAAAAAATCTTTGCTGAATCCTGGGGATTTATCCAAAGGAACAAATCAACTGAAGCAAAAACAGAGATGCTAGATTTTCAGGGCTATCTCTTAACAGCTAAAACCTAAGAGCCACTACATGCCCATATCAGTGTGCTGGGCACAGCCATTCAGTTGGAACGATGGGTGGCCATTTGAGGAGAGGGATTGAGTTTTTCTTTGTAGCAGCACAAAGACATATTTAGGATTTAACATAAGTAAAAAAAAGAAAAAAAGACATAAGTAGCTGACATATGGTTGTGTGTGTGTGTGTGTATGTATATACATATATATAATTTCATTCCAACACAGAACTGAAGGAAAGTTCAGATAAAAACAGATTTGGCACAAGATGTGGGCAAGGGGTGTAATTTTTAAAAAAATATTTTTATACTGTCTTTCCAATTAAACAACAAAAATAGCATTCCAAAGTGGCAGTAGGTAGGAAGGCAGTTTTCTATATTTTCAGTAATAGCTACACTATGAGCCCATCCAGTGCCCAGATCTTGATTTCTAAATGCCAATTTCCATAAAAAGGAACCAGGGTTCCTTGAAGACAGAGAAGCCTGAGATGAGCCTGGTACATCTGGTTTGTGTCAGTGAACAAGAAAGCGCCCAAAGAACCATGGAGATGGGTCAAAAGTACACAGGAGCCAGCATGAATGGGCTCCTATTGGCCAAATCTGAGACAACTTGGGCATAAAAAATAATGATGATAGCAGAAAAAAAATAATCCATAGTTCAGGGAATAAGTAAATAAGCGGGAGAGAAGGGAAAAGTCCTCCTTACAACAGAAGACCAATTACTAAACGTAGAAGGAAGGATGGTATTAGAAAATCACTGTTAGGCAAAAACCACGGTAGTAGTTGCTTTAGAGAAGAATCATGAAAAGGTGCTCATGGCGCATAGAAATAAAACTGATTTCCCTGTGTTGATCTTGTAATCCCACAACAACGCTTAATTCCTTTAAGTATAATCCTTTGTGTGAATGATTTGTGATTTTTTTATATGTAAGGTAATGCCGTCTGAGAAGAAAGATAATTTTACTTCTTCCTTTTTAATTTCGGTGCCTTTCATTTCTTTTTCTTACCCGATTGCCCTGGCTAGAACCTTCGGTACAGGGTTGACTAGGAATGATAAGAGTAGGCATTGCTTGTCTTGTTACTGCTCTTAGGGGGAAAGCTTGCCATTGACTATGATGAAGGCTGTGGGTTTTTTATAAACATCCTCTATCAGGTTGAGAAAGCTCCCCCCACTGCTGTCATAGAAATTGTTTTCCCCTAAAATTCTTCAGTGAGTTCCCATTTTCTTCAGCATAAAAGCAAGTACCTTAGTATGGCTACAGACCCTCAAGATCTGATCCCTGTTGGCTTCTCCAATTTCATGTCTCTAGGACAGATTCAGACACATGCTGTTCCTGAAGGCTTCTGCGTCTTACCACATCTGTGTCCCTGCCCCTCCCACCTGCAGGTGGTCTTCAGGCTGCTCCTGAGTTAACTGATAGAGCAGCTGGCACATTATATTACAATCATTTGCTTACCCCTTTGCCTCCTAAACAGACTGTGGGGTATTGGAAGGCAAAGATTGGGTCTCCCATTTCTGTATCTTTAGTCAACACAGGACTTGGTAAATATCTTTGGAATAAATAAAGATGGCCTTTCTGTTTTATTTATACTTAAAATGTAACTTTATAAGCACTAATAGCAGTAGATCTGAATAAGGATGAGGTAACCAATTCAGTTAAAGAATCATATCAGGAAGTTGGAAGAAAAAAAGGAAGAAAGACAGGAAGGAAGAAAAAGGAAGAAAGAAAGAAAGAAAGAAAGAAAGAAAGAAAGAAAGAAAGAAAGAAAGAAAGAAAGAAAGAAAGAAAGAAAGAAAGAAAGAAAGGAAGGAAGGAAGGAAGAAAGAAAGTTACATGCTTGGACTCCCCCAGCTCAGCACCCCCAAACCCCAATTTGAGAGCCATATGAAGATTAATTTTGCTTTCACAGTAACTTGAAGAATGAATATACTTTCTTCCATCAAATAATAAAGTTCTATAAACATTGGTGTTTTCCTTTCTTTTCGAGTTGCTAGGAAGCTTAAAGTATTAATGTGTCATTGTACAGTGTCTAGCATACAGTATTTGTTTCTTCCTGTTTATGTCTTTGCTTTTCTATTTTTATTTTAATAACCTTATTATCTATAAGCCTGTTTGGAAAAACTTGGAACATAAAATATATAAATATACACACACTAAAAATACATAGCATGTTTATTGTTAGCTTGAAAGCACACAGATGTTAAGGTGACAACGTAGAAAAGCAGATTGAGCCACTGGGAAAAACTTTGTGTTCGGTTACCTAAGCTTTCCGAGCCATTGTTAGACTGGGTCTCTTAAATGAAAAATTAGGTAGATTTGATTCATCAGGGACTGGAAAAATGTTTTGTTGGCACAGAGAAATATTTTCAGACCCTCAAACTCTTCTTCAAAGGACTCCTTATCATTACAGAGAGTTTGCATCAGACCACATTGAGAAGAAAGGGAACTATTTCCAACATTCAGTGCACTCAAGAATCAGAGCGTGGATGGATCTGAGCATCTGGCACAAACCCCTATCTTTAAATGAAGTGGCACACGCCATGCTGAGTGCAGGCCTCCATGATGTCTTTCCTCCTCCCCCTATCCAGTCAGTCGTCAGGCCTGTAGATTTCACACTGAATCTTCCTCTTCCCCTGTCCTCCTCTTCCAAGCCTCCCTCTCTCAGGCGTCCTCTCCAATCCCAGCACATGCACCCAGCACCTCAGTTTAGGTCTGAATGCACATGCCAGGCTTCTGTATCCTCCACATATTCCGGGCTCTGGACATCCCGGACCACTGGTGTTTCCTCATGTTGCAATGATTACCTATGTCATTCCTCTGGGTGAAACCTTCTTGCCTTTCTGGCCTCCCTTTCATCATCTGGCTAAATCTGCTCATCCTTCAAGACTTAGCTTCTCCCATTGACCCTAACACCTCCCTATGTGTTCCCAAAGCACTCTATACTGATTACAACCCTCATGGCTGTGAACTACTGAAGATCAGGGAGTGAATATTTGTACCCTGGAGTTCCCAGAATGTAAACCTGGCTGACCAGAGGAGGTCTCGGGAAATGCTTGTTGAATGAAAGTGAATATGATTAGCTCACGGCCATAGAAGGCGTAGTAAACGCATCTGAAATGGGCCTCACGCATCACACTTTCCAGGAAATGTGAGATGTGCATCTCACCAACTCCCACCAGTCTATTGTTTCTATTATGTTTTTCTAATCCTTGTAAATTTAGTAAGTCCTCCTCACTCCTGCCCCCGACCTTTCCCTTGTCTAATTAAAAGAAAATGCCTTAATCCATTTGGATTTGATTTAGATTTGTTTTCAATCTGAAAACTAATCATCCTAAACACCGTTTATTACATGGATTCTTTTCTTATTCCTTTGAGGTGTATCCTTAACTTTTGTTGCATCCACATAAATAATGTGATTTCTTTTGGGAACACGCTCTTCTACCCCATTGTCCCATTATCACCCAGGTGTAGTAACTGTCACTTTATTATACTCACCTGGCTATTTTCTCCTTAATGTAACTCTATTTTTTCCATATTATAAACCTATATGGGAATATTTTAAACAAACAGAGAAGCAAAAAATTTAAACTATTCATCACCACATAATACAGAGATAACCACAATTCTTATGGTGATGTAAAAGGGTGGCTTTCTCAGCCGACCTGCACTTAACCATCTTGCCAGGTGAGCTGACATCCTCCAGCCAGTCCTCTGTGGAAGGTACTGGCTGATGCCCACAGCAGGCGGGCCTACGCTCAGAGACCCGTGTACTGTTCTCAGCATCAGTGGACTGTGCTCGGCAGGAATCAGGTGTGTTTATTCCAACATATAACACCAGGTGAAGTTGTTAAATTCTAATGGTATACTCATTTCAATATTATGTATATGGATACAAAATGAATATGAAGAGAGTAATTTCTATGAAAACTAAGTTGAATGCTTTGGAAAGACTCTATAGATACTAAAAATATCAGTCTCAAATTATGTATGCATGAGAATTATACACATTGGAAAGAAATGATAAAAATCTGGGAGTCTATACTCAGCTGGCTTCATAAGCATTTCTAAATTCTTAATCCCTTTTAAAGAAATCAATATCTCACATTATTAGATGGGGTGATTGCATTATTGGTGTGGTTAGTGCAGTGGTTCTCAACCTGTGGGTCGCGACCCGTTTGGGGGTCGAATGACCCTTTCACAGGGGTCACCCAAGACCATCAGAAAACATATATATAATTACATATTGTTTTTGTGATTAATCACTATGCTTTAATAATGTTCAATTTGTAACAATGAAAATACATCCTGCATATCAGATATTTACATTACGATTCATAACAGTAGCAAAATTACAGTTATGAAGTAGCAACGAAAATAATTTTATGGTCAGGGGTCACCACAACATGAGGAACTGTATTAAAGGGTCGTGGCATTAGGAAGGTTGAGAACCACTGGGTTAGTGCAAAAAAAGACAACAGACTTCAGAGGAGCCAAAGAGCCACAATAAAAGAACTGCACCCACGTCAAAGATTGGCCAATGAATAGTTACTTGTACTTTTTAAAAATGTTTCATGTATAATGATTTTCTTCCTTCACCAACTTTTTCAATTAACCCATCAACTACCAGTGCCTACAGAATTGGTTAGGAGAATGTCTATTATATCTTTGTGTCATTTAAAAAATGTGTACAGATATTGATTTTACATAAATGAGATCATGCTATAAAAACTGCTTTATCCCTTTTTTCTTTGACTATATTGTAGACATTATTCCAAGTCATTACATATTACTTACATCATTTTTAATGCCTCCCCAGGCCCTCCTGTTGAAGTTCTACTCAATGCTTCTTTTTATTAGACGTAAAACTATGTACCTTTCTTGAGTTCCCCTTTGCAGGACTGACAGAAAAGTTAGAGTTCAGTCTTACACTCAGCCTAGGGTGTCTTATACAGTTAATCTCCTTTTCTCAATTTTCACTTGCCTTTTTATTTAATTCAATTTTTATTTTTGTGTTAGAATTATTTAATTCTGTGATAAACTGTGAGAATCCTTTCCAGCTGATGGAGAGAGTAGACCAAACACAAGCCCCTAATATCCTGTGTAAGGTCATAGGAGGAGTTTGGCTGAAAGATCTTTTGTTTTGCCTTGAAGGCAAACCTACTGTCGCCTCTCTAGTCTGACATACCTAGCTGGGGAGCTTACGACTGCCTAGAGAGCTTTAAGACTTCTGCTGAAACTGCTGATAAGCCCATGAAATGGTCTAATAGCTGAGCTTTGCGTTTTCTGGAATCCTAAATTTAAGCTACGTGCACCTGCAAGTTATTTTTCTCAGAATTTGGACAGTAAATGCACAGTGTCAAATTAAAGGCACGAAGCATTTTCTACTTACACTGTTACTTGCCATAACAAAAAAATACTGTGAAGAGGCATGGTCTTGTAGGTTCGTCCCACAGCAAAGATGATCAAAGATACAAGGCCAAACAGCCTCATAGGATGTTGGCTTCTTTCTGAACCTTTCAGCACCTGTAAGAGGTTTGAGCTATAGAGCAATTTGAAGCAGCTCAAATGTCAATCATAATGACATAGAAACCTAGAAGTCACAAACAGTATGCTTTGTAAAAGAAATCCTCTAGATTTTTCTTTATTTTCTAAAATTTGAGGTTGAATATAGTTTCCATAGCCAAAAAGACAGAAACAAATTCTGGGTAGCGTCAGGAGATGTGAGGTTTTTCAACAAGCTCTTTCATCGCTAGTTGGTCTGTATAACTAGAAATTGTGCAACTCTGCATCAGAATGAGCCCCCCAAAAGAATGAGCAGCCTGGACTAGTTAATATTTTTCATGATCTCAAACACTTCCACTTTTGAGGACACCTCACAAATATTCTATAACAACTTTTTTTTTGGCAAGATAGTATAGATAAACATCCAGGGCTATGATCTGGGTAATATTCATATTTGCTAATAAAAAGCACCCTGGCCCTGGCTGGCTCAACTGGTTGGGCATCTTCCCATGCACCAAAAGGTTGCCGGTTCAATTCCTGGTCAGGACACATGCTCAGGGTTGTTTGCTTGAGCCCCAGTAGGGGGCATGTAGGAGGCAGCTGATTGATGTTCTGCTCTCACATGAATGTTTCTCTTTCTCCCTTTCCCTTCCTCTCTCTCTAAAAAGAAGAAAGAAAAATCAATAAACATATTTAAAAAAATAAAAAAAGCATTCTGTACAAGAAAAACCCCAAATTATAAAACAACTCAGGAGAGGTTTATTGGTATTGCCAAAAATCTTCCACTTCATAATACCCCTTCCTTAGTCCCCAATATCACTGAAAATAGATTAAACAAACTTAATTTCCCCCCAAACTTTAATGGGGCACAATTACTGCCTAAATTATGGCCTACTGAAGTTTCACTAATTTAGTACATATCCAAGCTTCAATTCATGTGCAGGCCACTGCATCAGGCAGGAGTGTTTTCCATGGTAAACCTTATCTAACAGGCTTTTCTACTCTGCCTGAAGACTGAATTCAATTGCAACCTTAGCATTCACACGGTGACTCAGACTCCAGCTAGGAAGTCTGGCCTGGCAGTGGATGAACTTTGTACTTCAGAAATTAGTTTTTAGTACATTTATATTTCATACTTCAAGGACCCTACGGCACATGGAGAGATGCTAGAAAGGAATAGCTGGGAAATTCCAGGGTACCGTTGCAGCCTAGTGACAAAATTTGAAACCAAGATGTTATTCAGGATGACTTTCTATTGAAGAGTAGCAGAATATGCCACCCCCAAAATATGACTATAGGAGAGCGGGACATGCCACCTCAGAAAATGATTATTTTGAGCTGTAGTCATCTGAAAAACAGGAAATTCAGGGTGAGGTTTTCTCTGAACTCTCTTTATCTGCCTAATGACAGGTCCTCCACAAGGAATCCAATAGTCATCAATCCCTTTCTTGGGAGTTTCATCTACCAGGGAAGATTGACTCTTATCACAGGAGGGGAGACTAGAGGTTGAGACCACACTGGGACAAACTTTCTCACAAACCATTAGACCTCCCATCCATTCTTCTAAGGGCCCATTCATCTTTCCTAAAGATCATTTATTCTCCCCTTTCCCCATAAAGATGGTATTTAAACTTGAATTCTAAGCCACCTCCGGGAATTACTCATTTTTCCCTCGGCATCTCCCATGTATACATGATATACATGTTAATAAATTTCTGTGTGTTTTTCTCTCATTAATCTGTCTTCGATTACAGAGGTCTCAGCTAAAAACTCAGAAGGGTAGGCGGAAAATTATTTTCCTCCCCTGCACTATTAATCACCACCCTGGGCATGGGAAAGTGTTACAACACAGTAGACAATGACACTCTTTCCTATAAAATTTTATTTATTACATAAAAAACTCTATACACTTGTTAGACTAAAATACAGTTTTCATTATAATTCTGGCAACTGAGTCAGTACACAGAGAAAACTTAGCATTAGATCAGCACTTTCTTTTTTCTAGTTCATATTTCCGCACAAGAAAAACATTTCCAAGCTCCATTTCATATAGGCTCATTGCACTCTGAAGCCACATGGAACTCCATCCAATTCAGAGCTCTTGGAAGTTGATTTTCCAGCAAGATATGATAACCCCAGAAAGTTAACTGCTCATTGTACATATTTTTAAAGTCCTCTGAGAGCATAAGGCTCTGCCTGTAAAGTCTGCACTGAGTCAATGATGACAAGTCCCAAATACTAGGGCTACGACCGTGTCTGTGGGGCATGTTCAAGCACCTACATGTTAGTTTCCCCACTTGAATACACTGCAATAAGGAAAAACTCTAAATAATGCCAAGGTCACAGATCCTGAACTACAGAATTCATGGAAGGCTTCACTGTGATCTTTCAGTTCGTAATGGACTAAGACAGGATGTGATACAAAATTCATTTTGACACCATGAAATAGAATGCACATGGGGGTGGTGGCGGGGGGAGACCCAAAAAGGCATCAGACTGAGAAGTATGCAGCACCACAACATACTTCTCATGCTGGATTCACAGCAGTGAGAGATGGAGACACACTGATGTGTGTTTGCTGTTCACATCACCCCATGTGCTGGGCTGGGCCTGACACGGGATGTGAAGGCTCAGAGCCTGAGAGGTCACTATTGCATTGACTGATCGTTAAAGCATGGCTGCCTTATTCTAGGAGCCTTATTCTAAACTCCAGGAGCTCGGAGAGGCTGTGCCAGCAAATACTTGAAGTTGGACCTTTGGTCTTCGGAAGATATGCTTTTGTCTTTGGTTGTTTTTCTCAAGCGCCTATCGTTTTGTTAGGTGCCTTCCACACTTTCCATCCCACCTTGTTGCTTATTGGCTACAAAGTTTTTTACTCCTGTAATCAGATCAGCTAACAACCCACTGAACTTACTTCATTGGATGCAGGACCTACTCAAAGGGCAGTCAGGGGTCAAGTATGTTTTGATAGTATAACTGAAAGTTCTTTTCAAGTATGGAGCTTCCAGTACCCTTTCATAGGAGGGAAGAAATCAGAAAACCTTAACGAAGGCAATAGAGTTGAAGAAAGGTAACTTTCCTCATGTGATGTCTCTGAAAACCAAAACCAGCAAAAACAAGCAGGACGTTCTGAGCACAGATACTGGGGAAATTGACTTCACAGTCTCTCTCAAAGCTGACCTATGACTGTCTCATTCCTGTGGCAGGTAGAATGGTCTGCAGGATGCTGGCGGTAGCTTCACCCCAGACCTGTTCCCATTTCTTCTTCTTCTATTCAAGGCTTCCTTTTCCTTACATGGAATAGCTCAACACATATTCCTCCAAAAATAACTATCTCAAAGGAAGTTCCTAACTGATGGGTGGATCAGATTCATATAAGAAGGTCAGGACCTTGTTTTAAAATCACACACTTCTATGACAAAAGGACATGTCAGATGTAGGTCCTTACACTGCACTTAGGCCCTTTTCCACCTGATGTGAGAATTTCCACCCGTGGTCCCTGCATTTGCTACTGTGGGCAGTTTATCAAAGCTCCTTGGGGGTTGGTTGATGAGGGGGTCGGGAGCTGATGCTCTCCTTCATCAGCCAGTTAGTTACGGCGTGTCCTCTGCTTTCTTCAGTTTGAAAATGTAGGTAAGGGTTTGATGCCTGACCGTTAAGTTATGACCCAAATCTTAAAAGAACTTCTAAGTCCTTTAAGGATTTCTGCTGGCTTTTTCAGGGGCCCTGCAGATGCAGCACCCTTTCCTAATAATGAGGTACAGATGTGAAGAAATCCACGTGCTCCCACAGGAAGAAGAGCGGATGATAGGGGAGGGGAGACAGTCCCACTGACAGTGGTCCAAGGCTGCTCTAGTCACTGAAAAGTCAAAACAGGGAACACCTCCGTGATTTACGGAGCGAAAAACAACTTCTGAATTTCTACCCCTGGCATCTGCTCCTCCAACTTTCCACTAAAACTCTGTCAACTGCTAGACTACACTGAGTTTGCTCCTGTATCAACTTTAACTGTTCTCAGCCATGCTGACTGGTGTATTTTTACACAGAAATCTACTGATAACAGCATGTTGTTTCATATCTGAGCTACAATGAAAAAAAATACCAAGTGTTTTGGTAGATGGAAACTTACAAGGATTTCCTATTCATTTCTTTTGGATTTTCTTGTCCACTGCAAATAATGTGTGTGGCACCTTGCCAAAAATCCACCCTCCCCACCAGACATATACACCCTCACATCTCCAAGGAAAGAAATCTTACTGTCTGGAAGATTCAGTGTTGACCATCATGTTATTCATTCAGTTTCTATTTCCCAAGTTAGTACTAAGTCAAAAACTATAAAAATGATTGCAGATCAGACGTTGGTGGGTGCCATCTTAAAGATATCTTTAGTGGAGGCATAATCACGACCTCATCTCAGAACACATCATCGAACCAACTTTAGAGAATCCTTTGACTTGTGCTCACTAGTCCCCGAGGGGAGGGGAGGTGGGGCTGGCAGTATGAGGGCCCTGAAATTCTTAGTAGCATTTTAAATGTTCACAGATGGGCTATGTGCATTTGAGAAAGAGAGAGTCTGTTGTTTTCCTAAGCTTCTTTCTCAAAGGGGCTCGTGTCCCCTCAAATGATTAGGAACCTGCTTCTGAATGTCAAATATGAAATTCAGGTTTTAGCATGAAAGTGAAAAATTTCTGAAACATCTGGGAATGACAACATTTTCATGTTCAGCTGGATCTTGACTAGACTATGGGTCACCTGAAAGCTGTACTATTCTGATCTCCCTAGTCTGCAGTGTTTATTTCTCAGGAAATCATTTAAGTTATAAAACTAAGAATCAAAACTGAATAAAGTAGCCTCGTATTTGGGTCCCTAACAAGTTCTTATCTTTTCAACACATTTAGTAATGAATTCCTTGGTAAAATATCAAAGTTAAATCCTGCCCATGTAATTTACAAAAGTGATCACTGATCATGCAATATTCAAACAGGAGCATCGTTGGTCTGTTTTTACACATAAAAACCAAGGAGATGAGGAGGAAGAGTACTATAGAATTTAGACGGAGAAGAAACATTTTCCACAGAAATTCTCAAGTTTAAAAACTTGGCATTCAAATTTTTTATAAGAAAGCTATTTTCAAAGATTTAAATCTTAGATTAAAACTTTCCTCTTAGAGAGTAAGAATTCGGTTCCAATTTACAAAATTCGAATGTGGGAAAGTACGCTACTTTAAATTTGTAAGTGTACACAACATGTTTAGCTCTTTGTTTTGTTTTTATGTCTGTCAGCTTTAGATTTTTCTCTTGGCACACTCAAGGTCGCTTTTTCAAAATGTGGGCTCTATGCCAATAAGCAGAGATGAGCTAATTCCAAAGGCCGCCACCGTATCTGAACAGGGCCTACTTCTCAAAGGGCTGACATGCACCCGTAGTGCACAAAGACACACGAATATGCACTTGACGCCAAAGGCATTCTATGCTAGGAATACATAATACACAAATCTCGGCTTTATGCATTTGCTTAGGAACCCGCAATTTTCCAACATGTATTCACAGACCACATCTTTACCCTAGGCAAGCTGTTATAGTGCACTCCTGTCAGATGGAATATATGAAAACAATACAGAAATTAACTGTGGCAGGTGCACTGATAAGCCTCCAGACTCAGGATTTCTTTAAGTTGCAGCACAGAAAGCAGTAGAGAACTCACTGAGAGGTGAAAGCATAAAGATCCTTCTGAAGGTAACTTCTCAAAGGCTCTGTTAAGGCCACTGGAAACTCCCAAAATTCGAAGGAGATGGCTACTGACCAAAAAATAAAATAATGCTCAGGTCATCGTAATTGGCAGCTCTGGTACTGGAACCGATCCCAGAATCTACTTTCTAGATGGGTGGTGGGTGGGGTGGAGGGGGCATCTCCTGAAATGGCCTTTAGTAGCTAGTATGGTGCATGTCGGAAATGGTTGCAGCCTCGGGGGCAGCGATGTGGCCTCACAGGTACGGGGTGCCTGCAGTTCCCTCAGCCGTTTTGAGGAAGGGGGTGGGAGAAGCATCACTCTGGTTAAAAGCAACTCAGGACCAGGATAAAGGAAGGGGCATCTCCTTGCTATGCCTGGAACTGCCCGAGGAAGACAAAGGAGCTCTTGGCAGACACCAAGGCCAGTGGAATTGAAAACTGGCAGATGAATGCCCTCCACTGAAAAAAGAAACTATACGAGTAGAGGAGCCTCTCTACACAGGAAAAACATACTTCCAGCATGATTTTCGAACAGACTCAGTGAGTGCCTCCTCCTCAACCAGATGGAAAAGGTTTGGGGACCAGCACCCTACTAAGCTACTTAAATTACAGTGACTTAGGACTTAATTATGCTATAGGATGGGATGAGAGCATTAAACATTGCATTAAATGGTTTCAAGCAACGACCTGCTTTGATCTCTGCTCATCCACGCAAGGATTATACAATCTCAATGCCCTGCATTCCTAATGTTTACCGAAAGCACTGGTAAGCTTCCCATTAAAGATGGATCCCTTACATTTATAGAGAAATGTAACCTTCCCCCTTCCATATTACATTACAGCAGAGCTTACTTTTGAGGCAGGCGCCTAGAAACTCCAAACTGTGCAACAGACCCTTAATCATCTGGTGGCAGAAACCATAACGATGCTCCAGCCACCAGGATCCTCACTGACAGTTAAGAGGACCTTAAGCTATGAGTCCGGAGAGCAATTGTGAAGATCCACCACAGAAAAAGACAAAAACAAAACAAAAAACCAACACACAACACAGAGTCAAATGGTCTATAACATGGTTCAGGTAACCCCATTTCGCAGGTAATTTTTGTGTTTCATCTATTTTTTCTCACTTGGGCAGAAGATGGAGGCAGTGAGTGGATGGAGCAACAAGGCAGCCAGCCCATAGCTCGCTGAGGGATGACTTGCAATGGATGAAAGCAGCAGCAGGAACACCCAGACATAACCTCAAAACATTTCCTTATTGCCTTTTTTTTTTTTTTGTAAAAAAAGCCTCTGCGAGGCTTTATAGAATGAATCAAAGAATGAAGCTCTGATGAAAGTGATATTCTACACATCAAATCTCTCTCTGTGTGTGCCAGTGTGGTACATATGCATATCTGCATATATCTGCCCACGGAGCACACAAACTTACTCAGGGGAAACAGCCTGAATATTAATTTGGAACTCAAATGACATGGTTACACATAGATCATAGTTTCTAAACACAATGTTAGTAAAACAGAATTTATTTGCAAAACAGGACCTGTTATATAAAATGGCACACAATTGAGTTATACAAAAATACAAAATTTCTTTCTGATTACAGTTCTAGTTGCGAGAGAGAATTAGAAAGCATTCCTGGCGGTTTCCAAATAGTTGAGATTGCGAGCATTTGGAACAGGGAGCAGCAAGGGTCCGTGATGTTGGGATATCCGAGCGAGCAGAACCCAATTTCCAAATTCAAGCCTTCCATCAGGTCACTCTGGAGGGACACCTCCTAAAACAGTTAGCTCCTGGAATGTCTTCTGTTTTGATACCCATCTTCCAGATTTTTGCCAATCATAAATTTAGCTCCCAATGTCCCTTAATGTCCCAAATCTGTGTGGCTATGAAACAGAAGGTATTCTGAATTTTCTTAGATGATTTGCTCTCTCACCTATTTGGATAATTTTTTGTTAGTTACATAATTATATTTATTCCTTTTTGCTGATATAAAATAGTACAATGATACAGTTTGTCAATGTTAGATGTTAACTTCTGGAGAATTATTGTTTCAAAATAGCGACTCTCACATGTTGGTTTCCCAGATCTTGCCAAGACATGAGCTCCTAACTTGTGTTTTCTTTTTTTAATAAAATTTCTGATTCTTATTGCAAATATTCTGAAAAAATCAGAAATATTACATGAGCTTTGAAAAGAAACCAAGGCATTTTAGCAAATTTTAGCCTAGCTAAAGAATACAGATACTTAAAGAAAAAAATAAAATTTACCTTTTGCAGCAATTTAAAGGTCCAACCCTTTGAAAGGAAGCACATTAGCAAACAGTTGCTTATTAATCCCTACTGACATTAATTGTATGCATTTCCATAATACCGGTCCAATTCACTGTCTAATTCTGGTAGGAGACAATGCTTTCTTTCAAAAGATTCTCCTTCCATGGAATGATAAAATGCTGAGGCTTTTCTTTTTCTGTACAGAGCCTGTATTTAGTGCAATAAGTTTAAAAAATTTGCTCTGAAATATTTACTTTACATTAACAAAAATAGCCTTTTTTTAAAAAAATTGTAACAAAAAGGAGTTATCGCATAAACAGATCATGAATCATTCTTAGCAAATTACACTTTTTTTTTCTTAAAGCATTCACCATTACAATAAGCAGAACAATGGAATATTAGCCATTCATATCTGGTAAGCTTCAGGAATAGAAGAATCAAACAAACAAACCAACAAACAAAACCCCATAACCTAGCCCCAAACAAACAAACAAACAAAAACGTTCAACACTTGAGGATCAGAACATTAACCAATTCTTCAGTTAAACATTGTAGAATTCTGGATGCTTCATGAATTGCCAAGGAGAGGAGCACCCTCCATTCCATTTTCTAAGTTTATAGCATTTGTATAAAATGCCTATTTAGCCCTAAACCACTGGAATGGCCAATGCTTTGTGTTCAGTGTTTCTCTCCCTTCACTATCCCTCCCAGCATTACTTAATCTGCAAATCAATACACAGAAATTTGGAGGCTACATAAACTCATTGGGTGCTCCAGCTTCCTCTCAAATCAGGCACAAAATGTGTGAAAGATGCTATTAAAGTAAAAAAAAAAAGAAAGACAAATCATAAGAAAAAAATTTGCATAAGAAAGATCATCTATCCTTTTCTTTTTTACCTACTCTCCTATAGAAGCATTAGGGTAAACTACAAATACCTGAGGAGTTGGTTACTTTTTAATGTTGGCTGACAAATGCAAGAGCGATTATGAAACTTCCCATAGTGGGTCCTCTTGTGTGTTTCTCAAAGTAAAATGACATGGCTTTTTTGATGGGGAAAACTGGAGTAATTCCTTATTTCTCTGAAAGCATACACCTAGTCTGGTCCCACTAGGGTTTATTCATCAGGAAAATAAGATCTTGATTTTATGCATGTGTCAGGGAAATCACCCCTGAACAAACTTTAGACAGAGAATTCGGTACAATAATTTTACCTAATTGAAATAACTAAAGTTAAAATCTCCTCTAAGTTATCAAAAATGTGAATCAGATATGAATCTTAACATTTCCATTAAGACAATTACAATTGAAAACATTAAATGACGGCAGTTGCCTTGTAAAAGCCACCCGTATGAAAGGAGTACATGTTCGACAAAAATAAGCATAAAAAAGGTATTAAATCCCTGTTCCTTTTCTCTGATTTTGGCTGATTATGTGTGTGTGTGTGTATACATATACATATACTTACACACATACATATACATATACACACACACCCACACACACACACCCACACACACACATAGTTATGTGTATATATTGGTTTGGAATGTCAATGGGTTCCGTAACGGTCGGCTAGGTTCAAGCGGAACTTGCTCCCGAGGCCTAGAAAACAAAGTCACACAGAGTATCATCTTAGACAATTACCGTTAGAAGGAGATCATGAACGATGTTACAAATGCATAGATGGTCACAAACAGCAACAAAGCAAAAGGAGCTGAGAAGCCTTCTCCCCTGAGCCTATATTCCAGGGGCTGTGATGCGACTGCATGCTGGGAACCACACCGCTGTTCTAGAAAATCTCCGAGCTCTGCAGCCTCTCTGGCCTACGCTGCTAGAGCGCCCGGGTTTTTTCTCTCTCTTTCCTCTGTAGATGCTTTCCTGCAGATGACCAGATGTCTCTTGCTTAAACCTCTATATCACATTTGGTAAATTTTACTAAAATCATTTTCAAAGATTTAGAGAGAGACCTCACAAACCTTCCAAGTTTTCTTCTTCACTAGCAGGATCTCTCTCAAAAAAAAAAAAATGCCCAAGAGGAAAACTGGGAGTACTTATATATCCAGTTCAATGATCCCTGTCAAAAGGAAAATTTTAAACCTCATTTTTTCCTGAACATTATTTTATAGGCTAAAAATAAATCCTAAATTAAAATATCCCATAAGGAGGGAGGTAGACAGTGAACTCAAACAGTAGTGCCAGCATTCAAGAACTCTCATCTAAGGGAATAACAAATACAAAGAAGTATACTCAATTCTACCAGTCCCCAAACTTCAGGGGGCAATTTCTCAGCTAGTTTTTTAGGGACACATACAAGATGGTGGTGGTAGTAGGGGGTCCACTCTTACCATGCAAACTGTGGAAAAGAGATAAGAATGAGAGGTTCTGATGGGTTTAAAGACTTTAACGACCCTGTGAGCACCATCTCACACTTCTCTCCTGAGGAGTTTTTTTGCCACTTAAACCATCATTCTTAGGGACCAAATACTATAATGTTCAAAGCACCAGAAGAACAATGCACGTAAATGATGTATTTGGGGACTTGCCATTAATTGCAAGCAATGAACTGAGGAACAACAACAAAATAAGAGCAAAACCTGAATGAAGATTTGAATGCATTGTTTGAGTTAAGTGTCATTAATTTAAAACTGAAAGCAATTATAGGGGGAAAAACATTTCTCAATTTTTGGCTTCTGGTAGAATGCCACATAACCTAGTATTATTAATTATGAATAAGGGGTTTAGGTAAACTTGCATTCTGGTCTACCACAATCCTTCTATCTTTCCCTCAAGAATACGGAACTACATGCCAATCAATTACATGGTCAATCTAGCTAGTCCCAAACCTCCAAATATTTCTCCCTTTCTTTAAATGCTTATCACTGCACAATAATTGAATGGAAACTTCAACCACTGGGAAGACACAAGGGGGGGGGGGGGAGGATGGTTTACATTTTAAGATTTTCTACACCTTTTTTAAGTCTTAGGCTTGGAACCTTATTTCCTGAGTAATTAGGACAGCCAAGCAGTGGTAAGAAAGAAGTCTTCCTCACTTTTCCATGCCACCATAGGGCTGGCACAATCTTCACTGCCCTCCCCCTAGGCCTGCGTGAAATAAGAGGGGTACAGAGAGAGGAGGGCTAGGGAGGCAAGGCACCTGACTGGAGGCATTGCTGGTTGGCGTCTCTTGCCAACTCAATCCAGTTCCGGCTAATGCACACTTTAAAGTAAGGGCTATATAACCACTGGCTACATCCTTTTACTTATGATCAGAGTGATCTGTGCCTTGGGAGTCTAAACATTGAAACTTTGCTTCATAACCATCAAAGCTATTAAGAACATATCAAAATAGGTACTGGAAGGGGTTCAGAGAAAAGCATTTATATCTAAATATTCTGCTGAGACTTTTACTTAGATTGAATATGTGATTATTTTCCATATATACATATATATACATATATACATATAGATACATATATATAGCTTCCTCCACTCCCCTTAAATGAACCCACTTCCTTTACTCTTACATATTTAAATGGGCTTGTTTTATATCACATAGTTCTTACATTGGAAAACTATGAATCAATTCATTTATTAAAGTATAAAGAAGAAAAGAGAGACTTTACCTCACATTTTTGGATACTATATGCAATTAGAAGGCAGATTATTTAAAATTAATTGTTTAAGGCAATTATATAATATTTGAAATAAACATGCTATTTAAGAACTACACATTTGTAAAATATGTAATAATTAGACCAATATATGCTAGAGACATCTGTTGTTATTCAGCAGTGAGAACATCTATCAGCTTAGGAGTCTACTTACAATGATTAACTTTAAGGTGCTTTCCCCCGCTCCCCCCGAAATGATAGTAGAATGTCTGTATCACTGACCAGAGAGGTAACTTATCCTTCCCACAATTGAGCTGAGGTTTGGAGAAGACCAGGTTGTCTTACTGAGTGGAAAATGTGGTTGTTGATGAAAAGAGACTTGTTTGCTACTTAAAAATAACTTTAGAAACAAGGAAAGTACAATCCAGGCAACAGAAGAAAAAGTCAGCCAAGGGGAAAAGACAGAAACCAATATTAAAAAATGGGGGAGTATGGATTTTAGCAAGTTGAAAGGAACTGCTCTTATCACCTTCCAAAATGACAGAACTCAAGCCGTCAGTTTGAGTGCACAACCAAATGTTCAATCCAATGAAAACTAACCACTGACAATTACAAAGGAAATTAAAAAAACACACACACCAGAAACAGCAATTTCACCTTAGGGACAAAACTATGCCCTACCCTGCCACGACCACTCTTCATTGTGACAATGCTGTGTTCCTTTCAGCTTACTTGTACAGAAGGCAGTCTCAGGCGTGACAAGAATTCTGCCATCCAAGTGATGGGTAGACACACAAACAGAAAGAGCAGCATGTCCTGTGTGATACAGACAGCAAACGCTTCTCCGGAGGAGGCGCAGTCGGTGAAGACAGAGAGAGAGAGGAAGTGAAAGTGAAACTCGGGGAGGGCGGCCACCTCCTCATCTCCACCTACCATCGGTTTCAGCTCTCTGGCATCAGCAGCGCCTCCCTTCCCAGCTTCCTTCATTGCTTTCCTACTGTTTTCCACAAACTCCTGCAAAATAGGGACCAAATGGCAAAATTCTTAGGTCCTTTCACATTCTAAAGAACATTTACATTTTTGACTCAATACTGGTCAATGGAGGCCCTAAAACCATAGCCATCAATAATAGTAGCAGACATCAGAGCTGCAGTCTTTTTTGCTCTGCTTTAATCAGTGGCTGAAAAACAAAAATAAACACTTCTCCTAAATGCGATAGTCACAAAAGAGATGCAATTATCATGGGCCAAATTCCACTTTGAAAACGTCCAAAATTTAGTTGATGATGTGCTTGGTAAAAGAGATAATCAGTACCAAATAGGTCAGTTAACTCATTGGATAATTTTGCAATTAAAAAAAAAATCTAGTTTATTTATTAGCACATTTATTTTAAATAAATAGATTTAATTTAAATCCATTCTCCCGGAAGATGGCTTTCATTTTCAATATCTAACATTGAGATAGTTTTCAATATTATCCACTCTTAAGACAGGAATATTTCACAGCTTCATAGCGAGGTGGTATTATTAAAAAACATCTTTAAGTCCTGGCCAGATGGCTCAGTTGGTTGGGTGTTGTCCCATACACCAAAAGGGTTGCGGGTTTGATTCCCGGTCATGGCACATTCCTAGGATGTGGGTTCGATCCCAGTTGGGGTTATGGGGGGGGGGGCAACCAATTGATGTTTCTCTCTCACTTTTCCTCTCTCTAAACATCAATAAATATATTCTCAGGTAAATGAAAAAAGAAGAAGCACCTTTAATTTTGTAGTATCTAGTATTTAAACCATTTGACATAATTTCTAAATTCAAAAAAAGGTTTCATTGAGGTTCTAATATAGGGAAGCTGCAGAGGCGACATAACTATAAAGAATCTGAATGTACCTGTGTAAAGGTTCAGATCCTGAATAATATAAAACAAGACAATCTACCAGTCATGGTTCTATTCATCTATATTCATTACAAAATGCCTTTCATTTGGCCTGGCATACTTAGGATAATGAGTTTTAATGGAGTAGACAGCAATCATACTTGGGAAAGTGGTGGATAGAGAAATACAGGGAGTTACTAACTACAACCTGGGAACTAAGACTTTTTGTCTTTGAGTCCCACCCCACAGGAAAGTGCACTTAGAACATGGTCCAATGTTTTAATTCTAATTCAAGGGCTAAAAGTCAGGTTTAAAAGTCAATTCAAATCTGTCTAATTGCAGAGAGCGGGGCAGCAGAATGGAATAGTGCGGACTCAGGCCTATAATGGGTACTGCTCTAGCTAAGAGGATCTTAAATGGTCTCATCCACGCCAAGAGGGCCTTCTTCCCTGGCTCCCCCAAGACCAACCACATGCACCAGTGTTACAGGTTTAATTTTATTAGTCTTTTCACCCCTAAAGCAGTAGGGGGCACTGGAAGTACTTACCATCAGTACTTTATCCATATAGAATTCTCTGCCAGGGCTCCCATCATTGTATTTTGTATCAATGGCAAAACACAAGAATAACACATCCACTACCATTTCATAAATGGACAGGAAGCAATGAGCGACTAGGAAAGCAAAGAGGCAGACGATGATCAGAGGCAGCACCCATACTGTGTAATCTTGCTGGTAGTTGAGCAGCATAATCCCAGCCAAGCCCGTGCTGCAGACTATCAGCACCTGAGGCAGAGAGAACAAAGACCATATGTAACACCCGGAGGTAGAAACCACTATTTCGTCATCGTTGGCAGATGTAAAATTCTCTTTACTACTTATATGTGATGGTCACATGAGTCCTTTCCATCTCAGATTAGAAAGTATAAGCCCTATGTACCATATACACACAGAGGTATACATGCATATCATATAATATAAATTTAAAGAACCATCCTTGTTGACATTAAAAATAATCAAGTTTTCCAAATGTTATGCTTGTTTTCTAAAGCTTCCCTTATTTGGCACCTGTGGCAATTCTTAAGATAAATGTATGCCTTTTTTAGGGGGAAAAATTATGCACATTCTTAGCACTCAGAAGAAGAAAATTACCGACATTTCACGGTACTGCTACAGATTTTTTTTCTAAGCATTTTTACATTTATGAAATAGTATTGTATAAACAAATCATTAAAAGCTCTTCCTTAATATTTATAGTAGCATTATGAATGTTTCATAAATACTTATTCAGCTACATAATTTCATTTTATGGGTGATTTAAAATTTATTTAACAACAACAAAAATAACATTTATTTAACCATTCTCCTACAGTTGGACATGTATATTGTTTTCAGATATAAATAATGCTGCAACAAACATCACTAAGAGCCTTTTCATTATTTCATATTTTATTTCAAATAGAATATGGGGCAAATTTAATATTATTTGCCATGAAGTTTATATTTTGATTATCTGTGAGAAAAAGGGTTGCTAAAAACATCCATGAGAATAAAGGAAATAACCAATTTGATTCTTGTCAAGAACCACCTATTCTGATGCCTCATTACCTCATACTCAACACTTTACATTTTTTTGGTGTGTTTTAGTCGATTTTATTTCAGTTGTTCATCAACCCTATGAATGGTTTATGGAAAACATTATCATCTCATTTTATAGACTGGGAAACATGCTAGCCAACCCACCCAAGGTCAGCTGATACCACTCCAATAATGATCTTATGATGCCAACTTCAGGGCTCTTTCCAGGTAAGTGAAAATACGTGGGTACTGATACAAAGCAGGAATAGGTTATTTTGAATCTCAGACACGTGCTTGCCCTTTACTGGCCTAGCATTAAGCCTTAACAAAGGAAGAATCCTCCAGAACTACCACGGCCTTCCCTTGTCCAGTGCTGAGGACAGTCAGGCCAAGAATTCCTCTTTCATCTCTTCTTTACTATTTATCAACAACAAAGCATCTTTCATTCACCACGAACTTAACCAGGAGTTATAATGCATTGGATAACATACTGGTTAAGCTGTAAAGAGATCCTTCTATCGGATGACTTTAGGGAGCAAATCTGGGTCTACCCAAGATTTGGAAAACAACTCCCCAACACACACACACACACACACACACACACACTCCATTTTTGTGGCCAACTCTTATGACTCTTCTCTGCTAGTAACTTTTCTGAGGTGATTTCCACAGAGAGCTAATCACATTCACTTTCCACTCTTTTGGCTTCAATTTTAGAATGAGTTCTTTCTTATACTCTTATTCAAATTTTTTATGTCCACCCTATAGAAAGACTGAGATTCTTTGTGGTCTCATTATGCCACTAAAAGTTAAACCGCATTCGGACTGTTAAGTTAGTTATAGGTAGAAGATGGGGCCCAGACAAACTTAGATGTTGAGAGAAAAAGCTGTTGAGCTGGAAGGTGGATATTGTCATGTGAGAAAAACCTTCGAGAATTATTAATATTTAGGCAAAGAAGTCAAAGGATGTACTAATTATTCCCAAATATAATGGAAGGGTGTCACGCATTTATTCAAGCAGAGAACACAGGGGTTTCAAACTATTAGAGGCAACTAGAAGTCACTTGTAGAGTTAGTACATCCCCAAGTCTGATAGGTTGGATCTAAGTGCAGCAAAATGCTTTTTAAAAGTGCCCCATATCCTGGCCAGGTGGCTCAGTTGGTTGGAGTGTCGTCCTGTACACCAAAAGGTTGCAGTTCAATTCCAGGTCAGGGCATATTATCTAAGATGCGGGTTTGATCTCCGATAGGGTGCGTATGGGAGGCAACCAATCGATGTTTCTCTCTCATATTGATGTTTCTCTCTCTCTCTAAAAATCAATGAAAACATATCCTCGGGTGAGGATTAAAAAAAAGTGCCCCAGGTAATTCTGACACAGTCCACAGCCTATAAGAAGTACTGATCTATATCAGTGATGGTGTAGCATATATACCCAAAGGAGTGTTCAAGAGAATCACCTGGGACTGCTAGTTATATTTGTCATGTATTTACAGTTTCTTTTATACTTTGCTGTATAATGTGTATATTAGCAAAGGCTAGACATATAACTCTATTTTAAAGGGGTTTACATATGGTATAGTAATGATGACAGCTAACATTTATTGAGAACTTACAATGTGTCAAGCAATGTCTTAGGTACTGGTACTAACCAATTTAATCCTCACAACCCTAAGGTTTTGGCTTTATTATTATTATTATTATCCCAAATTTATAAATAAGCAAACTGAGGCACAGAGAGGTTATGTACCACTAGTACATGACAGCTAGTAAGTAAAAGAGGCAGAATTTAAATCCAGGCAGGCAAGCTCCAGATGCAGTACCCCGAACCACTACACGGACTGTTACTTAATACTTCATAACATTTAAGGAAAAACATGGACAAGTTACACTTAACCACCCCGGGCCTCAGTTTCCCCACCTATAAAATGATAATCCCAATGGATCTTCCTTTACAAATCTGTTGTGAGGATTAAATGAGCACAATACATATACAAAGTACTTAGAAAGGTGCCTAGCACATATTAAGGAGTTTGTATGTGTTCGCTATACTAGTATATTAAGTTACTTTTAATTTTCTTTTGGTGGGCCAGATGTTTTTTCAAATTAGAGCAAATATATATATATATATATATGCAAAAATTTACTGTACATCTCCGGTAATATACTTGCTCTTACCTTGCCGAGGAATAACATGAAATCCCCTACTGTGTTGATGGCAGCCACTCGCAAAGCATTCTCCACGAGAATGACAAAGGCGTCCTTCGCAGAGGTGCAGAAGTTGGTGCTGTTGATAGCTGTGGCTGTGTATGCATTCTGGGCAGAAGCAAAAACAATATTCTCATCAATAAATATAATCCTACTTTGTTAAGATATAATTAAACATAGCTTGTAACAATATTTCACTATTAAACCCATGGCTCTGGTGAGGTATAAGAGTAAGATTCTGAAGCACAAGAAAATATGAGATATTAAAAAAAAAAAAGCCTGATATGGTAAAAAGAACTTTTCAGTAGATTTACTTTGGGTCCTTTGAAAACACTGAAATTTATGAAAACACAGACTACCTTTCCCATGTCCATAAACTTCTCCCTTGTCTGAGCAAATCAAACAGAATTTAACCTTGCCTAGATGTCTCAGGTCTGTCACTGTGAATACCCATGATGCATTAGTACCATTTCAGCGATGCTTTGGAAGCTACACAAATTGTGAAGGCATCAGATTGTGGTGCTGTCTAACCTGGAACGCCTACCACCTCCTCCTTGGTGCTTTCTTCTCTGCGGTCACTTCTCACAGCTCTTGTAGCGATCGCTGTTTGCTGCCCACTATTCTATACCCCTCCAATCTGGGAGCGGGGCCTGCACTCTCATTTGAGGAAACAGTCCTTCCCAACTGTCTTAGCATCTGAGTGGAGCTGACACCACCTTCAGCAGCGGCAATGGGCAAGGATGGGTTCAGAAACTGGCATATACACGAATCAGGGCCCCTGGAAGTGAATGACATTCCCTGGGGCTTCTGGCAGAAAGAAGCTTCCTTCTTCATCCCTAGGTGATCCCTACAGAGCAGCTCCCTCCCTTTTCCTGGATGAGGAGCTCGGAGGGTACGAATTGCCATGGATGTTTTGCCAACATAACGGGAAGAGCCTAGAGCGGCTGGAGGTCACAGTGTGAAACTGAGGGTGAGGCGAACACCACGGAAGTCAGAGCAGAGAGAAATCAGGTCCCTGCACTTGGTGACAATATTTGACATCATTAGGAACTAGCCAGATTTCTGGGCTTTTCATGAAGTTGCAGAAGCTCATACATTGTTAAGAATCTCTACCCTCTCCTGCCACTCCCTCCCCCTTTCTCACTCTCTCTCTCTTTTTTAGGTCAGACTGAGCTGGCTTTCTGGCCCTTGTAGCACTGAGTCCCAGATGACATAGTTTTATTCAATTATACCTGCATCTGCTGCCCCATGTCCTCTTTGACCCACTAGTCACAGACTGATTTCCTCCCTTCTTTTTTACATTTTAGAAGAGCATTGACATTTTCTGGAAATGTGAATAAGTACTAGAACATCAAATATGTCTGAGACTTAGGAAAATATATGAATTTTGTGACGAAAATGTTTGGTCCTGAGGAATTGTTGGTTTAGTGCTAACTCAAGAAATCACTGGTGGGTCCCAAATGTTCAAGTGGCTGGGAGACGGCAGGAAGGGCTGACTACACCAAGCACGTCCAACTTGTGGCCCGTGGGCCGCATGCCTCGTTTATTGGGCCCGTGTTAGCCTTTGAATTTGACATGCTTGCTCTACACTGTGCTGTCTATAAAGGTTCAACACTGAGCTAGGGAAAGACAGTCTTTAATTTCTGAATGTTCCAACTGAATGCTTGTTAGTTAGTAGGAACCTGGTATGGAGATGAGGTTTGACTCATCAAAAATTTAATTTGCCATTATATGATTAGATTCACTGATTAAAAATGCAGAGCATTTGAGGGCCAAGGAAAGAGTACTGGACAGCGTAGAGGCTACTTAAGGTTCAGATACTTTTTTTCAGAACTGGAGCAATAGGAAATTATGCTTTTTTTGAGAAACACAGTATGATTTTAACATATGAAATTCCATCACACAGATTGGGGTAATTTCTTCTCAGAATATATGACCATATTACGTTCGCAGGTCTTTTTGTCTCAAAAGCTAATATATACAGTATGTTAAAGAAATCATTCTGTTAAGTTTTTCTCAGCATTCATTTGCTGCTTACTCTCTTCTATTGTTATCTCACTGTTTTTCTTATCCGTTAAGAGATAGCAGGCACCAAAGAGTTAATTACCTAACTGCAGTGGCCCACATTTCTTCATTTTTACAAAGCTCCTTTTGAAACGTTCTATCAAATGCCTCCATGACATCAAAATAACCATACGTTTGATCTTGTGCAATAGTAACTCTGCTGAAAAACCATGGAGAACTGCCTTCATCTGAACAATTCTCAAAAAAGCCAAACTAGCTCTCAGTTCTCACCAGTTCCCTATGTCCTCACTAAAAAGCACACCCACTTAGCAATTTATTCTAAAGCAGGGGTCCTCTAATGACTGCGTGTGGGCCAAATCTTGCCTGCTGCCTACTTTATAAATAACGTTTTATTGAAACATAGCCATGCTCATTTTTTTGCTCTTTATTATGGCTATTTTCATGGCACAATGGCAGAACTGAGCAACTGTGAGAGACTATATGGTCCACGACGCCAAAAATATTTACTCCAAGAGACCAACGAACCAGTTTTAGTCATCCCTCGATATCTGCAGGGGTTCTGGTTCCAGGATAGCCAATGACACCAAATTCCGACCAGGCTCAAGTCCCTTAGTATTTGCATATAGCCTATGCACACATCCTCCTATATACTTTAAATCATCTCTAGATTACTTATAATACCTAATACAATGTAAGTGCTATGTAAAGAGTTGTTTTACTGTATTGATTAGGAAATAGTGACAAGAAAAAAAAAAGTCTGTACATGTTCAGTACAGATGCAGCCACCACAGGACTAACCACATAGTACAGGTCAGCAACACCATAACACCCTCCCGCTCCCCCCCGCCCCATGTTTTCCATCCATGGCTGGTTAAATATGCAAATGTGAAACCTGTGGATACGGAACACACAGATATGTGAGGTCAACTGTATTTAATAGTTTTTCAGAGGAAAATCCCCTAGATCACATTAAATATATAGATTATGAGATGCTTCCTGAAGTATAAAGAGCATTATAATGTCTAGAATCAAGGTCACTGAACAATCCATTTAAATCCACTACTTACTGTCTTAAATCCCACCCCCTCAAGGACAGACAACTCTCTTAATTATGCGGTTCTCCCTGCTGCGGTTAGAGCACGACTTTCCTTGAAAGGAGACAGAAGCAAGAGAGGAGCCACCACCTGCAAGCTCTCTCCTGTCATCACCAGACCAGCTGCCTCCAGGAGCAGGCCCAACACCTCCAACGTAAACTATAAAAGCTTTCCCGTTGCCCTCCTTGGTGTTCAGGAGCGTCAGTTTACTTGAGAACTATTATTATTCCGCCTCTGCTGCTTCCTTCTTCTCTCCTGACGCTGCCCCACCCATCCCATCTACTTTTATTTAGAGCAGAAGCCCTTCTATTTGTAGATGTGGAAGGAGGCAGCGATTTCTTTACTTCTCAACTCCAGGGTTGGATGGGCTCACAGACATTTCCTGGCAATATTCCTACAGATCTGTGCGTGCGATCTGAGGGGACATTTTATGAGCTTCCTCCCACTGCCAAGGCAGTTAAATGAGCTGCATGTGATCCACACAAGTCAAGATGATCTCTTCAGAAAGAAAAATGTGCTACCGACCACAGCAGGTCAATAACACTTCTCTCTGCTTCTGTACCTCCTAGTCTAAAAGGAGTCATGCGAAGGTTCTCAAGAAACCCAGAGTCCTTTGCAGCTTCCCCTGACAGCCTTCCTGATCTGGGCTATCCCGCACAGAGGGGCATCACTGATTAACATTTCGCTCCTGCCCAACCTCTGCTCAGGCAGGACAGAGGCCTCAAACTCATTAACTCCCAGCGCAAGGTAAAAGCTGATCACCCTCCAGGGATCTTTCTACAAGGATGCCTATTAGCCCACGTGGTCACTGGTGGCACTCCTGTGTGACAGGATACGGTGGAAGTAGTGACCATGTGGAAGGAGTATGTTAGGACAGAGGACACCATGCAGGTAACTCAGACCTGTGTGGCCATCTGTCCCAGAGCACAGCTTCCACAGTCTCACACCTTCTTTCTTTTCTCCACTTAATTATCTAGAAATTCTCTTGAAGTTTAAAATCTTAACATAATAACACGTGATAAGGGCAGGCTAGTCGGCAATGGTAGGAAAAGGTAAACAGGATGCGTGCACCTCTCTGTGTGGATCATTATAAATGAAATAAGGGAAAAGGCAATTAAAATGATCCTTTTCTTATTTAGAGTGAGGGATGAAAGGGGGACAAAGTCAAACTTAAACCATAGATTTCATTCAGTTGGGTTGTAAGTTTTTAGACTTTTTAGGGGTCACCAGAATTAAGCTGATGTTGCAAGTATTAATTAAAATAGATTGGCTTTAAAAGCACTTGTCTTAGCTTACAGCATGATACATGAAAATGTGATATGTCTACTTATTCTCTATAATAAACTATAATTTAGTGTTCTTTATATTGCACAAAACGTGTATATATTTATACAAGAGGGAGTGTAATATTAAGGGAAGAGCTGAGTGAACTTAGATTTGAAAAATTCCTCCACCTCTAGCTTATGTGATTATTTGTCATGAGATGCCCAGTCTCAATTTTGTCATCTAAAAAACAGGGGAAAGGAGCCTTCCTTACGGAGTTGTGGAAAGTGATAATATACATAAAGTGCTTAGTATAGTATCAGCTGGTGGTGCTCAAAAATATTCTCAACGTCCACTCATACCATATAGAGAACAGCTTTATAATCTGAAGAGCTTATGAGCCAGAGAGCAAACGCTCTCCAGTGTGAAATGTATTACCTTCAAACGGTGCCAGATAAACCAAGGCCTGCGTAATCCAAAGCCTAAGAGAAACAGATCCTGGGTGTAATAATCTGCCTAAACTGAATCCTACCTGTTTGATTAGATATATAATCACCTTAATGTCCCATTACGATAAACACCTACAAAGACAAAGAGTGGCTGGCTCACAGTTCACTGTTTATTTGTAAACTCACACCTCTGCTGCAAATACTAAATGGGTCATTTAAAATATGTAAAGCTCTTTTTTGAAGCCAACTGTATTTCCCCTGCGGTGTAGCAGTGGAGCATGGTTTAGGGATTACGAATCTCCTATTGTGCAGCAAAATGACTCCAGCCTACTCTTCCTCCATATCAACACTCTTCTTTACTATTATCCCCTAAATTCTTTAAAGCAGAGGCAACAAACTGGTGGCCCACGGACAACTGACATTGTGTGCCCTAAAGACCTATTTGCTCTGGCCCACTCAGAGTTCTGTTTTTTTAAAGAATTAAAGAACCATGGCTAGAGCAGACAAATTCTTAGGGAAAATCAAAGATAAAAAGATGCATAAGAAATAAATGTCTTTCCCAAGATAGGAATCCTAATATTTTATCCATGTATCACATGTATCACAATTAATAATGAGCCTTGGTAAGTACGTTTGCTACTTTTAAAAATAAGAATATAGCTCAGTGGATAGAGCGTCGGCCTGCGTACTGAAAGGTCCCAGGTTCGATTCTGGTCAAGGGCATGTACCTTGGCTGCAGGCACATCCCCATTAGGAGGTGTGCAGGAGGCAGCTGATTGATGTTTCTCTCTCATCGATGCTTCTATCCCTCTCCTTTCCTCTCTGTAAAAAATCAATAAAATATATTTAAAAAATAAATAAAAATAAGAATATGATTGAAATAGAGATACTTGATCAAGGCACAATGTACAACACCATGAGAAAACTAACACCTTTCAAGTAAGCTCAATCCTTTTATCTTGGAAGAAGAAAAGACAAACCTATCTTTGAAAGTGAATCTTAGAATTATTAACATTTTACCTGATTTAAATAATTGAGGCACTTTTCAAGACACCAAAGGCAACAAATGCAAGATTTCAACATACATCGAGCACAGGCATTTTCCTAGAAAGGAGGAAAAATTGAAATAATTGTTGAAAACTCAAAGAATTACACCATCATCAAGAATACTCCAAATGTTAGAAAAATAAGAAATTTTAAAAGCACAAACTATGCTTCCAAACTTCCATACCCACCCCCCTTTCCACTTAAAATGTACTGACTGAATTATTTTTAATCAGTTCAAGATTTGTTTAGTACCTATTGCATATAAGATATAATGAGGTATAGAAGACCAGCAAGGAACTTACAATTTAGAAGGAGGAAAAAAAAAATGCTAAACACACAAAAAGATTAGAATCAAAATCTGACATAGGTATTAGTGCTATGAGAGTGGAGAACTGAGAGAGAGACATTTGCGAGATGGGAGGAATCAGGGGAGGTGTCTCGGAAGAGGTGTTATTTGAGCTAAGCCATGTTGATATGCATATTATTTCAGAGGTTCTAAGGAGGAAGGTGGTGAGTTGACACAGAGGAAGGGACGCTTTTGGAAACCAGTGCTGAGATGGATTTTGCTTGAGCATATGGAGTACAAGGGGGGCGGGGGCGAGGGAGGAAGGGTTGGGTTCCACTTTGTCAGGAATCTGAAGAAAACAATGGCAGCTTTGGACATGACGTCATTGGGTGCAGGAGTGAGGTCTGGAATATGCCATGGAAAGTCCAAAAACGTATTTTCCCCTTACCTTTCCTTTCAGCTGACTGTGAATGTACATAAGGATCATTCGTGGAATCTTGACTAATGTGATGATGAAAGATCCTTTGGCCACAGTACCAAGGTGATAACGGACAAGGCGATTCACTGATGCCAAAATAGGTGTAAACGGCAAATTCCTTTTATCCCTATTTTTAAAATGACCAAAAAGACAATTAAAACAGAGCCTAGGCCAGGAGGGAAACACAGGAATGTTTGGAGTGAAAAACTGGTTCATTTTTCTTACTGTAGCTTTATGACAAAAATGTCAAAGTAATATAGTACAACTAATATAAATGCTACACGTGTACCATATAAAATTAATGTGTCATTTCTCTACAGTAGTGTCATCGGGTTCTTAAGCTCTAATATTTTAAGTTAAATACAACTGTGCTTTGAAAGCTCTTGGTAGTAAATACTTATGACATTAATTGTACAATCAGAAAATGGAACTTAAAAAGATGTTCAACCTGAACCTGACACCTCATTACAACAGAAACAATAGGCCTACAACAGGTATTCAGCTCTGAAGTCAGGAAAGGGAGCCACACAATTGCTCTGATCCAAACAAATTAAAGAGGCTTGTTTTCCTTTGATGGACTTTCATATAAAGCCCAAGTACATAAGGCACTACCACAAGATTCATTTTTCTATTAAATATAATTTCTGTTATATCAGGGCCTGCAGTTCTGATTCATTTTTTAGAAAGTTTTAGAAAACTTTCTAAAGAATAAAAGAATATTTTATTCTTTGCAAAGAATAAAATAGCAACCTCTTGTTTTCTTACCTCCCAGAAAGATCAACTATCACATTTTGTCATGTTCACTTCCAATCACTTCTTAAAGAAATGACATTCTGACAAGCTTCAGTTCCATTCCCTTCAGGCACAATTGCTTAGCTGATCTTAAGCTGTTGGACACGTATGAATTCTCACCTGGTAAAATAGTATGTCACCACCGCTCCTGCCACAGTCATCTGCTGACAGGCCAGAATGAATTCACTGATCCAAATCAGGCCCACCACATGGTACCACCACATGTACTGCAGAGGCCCCGAGACCCTGAACTCCACAAAGCCTTGGTCGTTCTTCACAGCGCTGCCTGGGAAAAGCAAGGAAGGGAAGAAGAATCACATAACGTCGAAACCACAAATATGGCTATTTAATTTAAGAGGCTGATTTACTTTCCAAGAACAGGTCCCTACACCCAAACCACAAACTTATAATCACAGTGCTATCTCATTAAGGGACAAAAATAATTATCAGTTGAAAAGTTGTGAAGCCAAATATTACCCAGTTAACCATTTTGTTTTCCCCAAAGCCATGATATAGATATACAGCTTTTAAAATTTGTTCTGTTTGAATATAGTTCTTACCACATTATCAGTTACTTAGTTTAAGCATGAATTTGCAAATAGCTCTTAAATTTTTTTTCAGAGCTATTACTTGTCTAATAATGACAGACCTAAATTCTTAGCAAGGTACAGAAATTCATATTCTATTCAATTGGCGAATGTGTGATGAAAGGTCAGAGAAATTACATACAAGTGTACTAACCTTACACTGCTCCTCACAATGAATTCCATTTAGATGTAGCCTTTGATGTAAAGTATGGCTACAAGCAAATCTGAGAGTCTATGAACTGAATCATTGCTAGGAGCTTTAGCTAGGTTCTGATCATTTCCAAACTAGAAAATCCCAAGGAAGCAAGCTGAGCTTTAGCTCTAACTGAGTTTTAAGGCAATTCCACAGTGGCATTACATTCATTCTTTCATCTGAGAATGGATCCAAATGTCTGAGGGACTAGAGGAGTTTACTTCAAATCCATGACCATCTCAAAACCAGGATGTGATTACAGGCCTTACCTGGTTGACACCCACTTTGCTAGGATGATAAAGCTCATGATGAGAAAATGGGTTACTGAAGAATCATAGCCCCTGCTAGTTCCGATGGCTATTAGAACTTAGTCAATCAATGTCTGAAGACTTATATCTCTTTGATGTTTTAAATACATTAATGCGAATCAGATTCATCCCTAAGAGAAAGAAGCAAATGTCTTCTTACCAGTAGTGCCAAGAAAAAGAAGTGTCATGATCCAGTACGCCCAAAACAGGACAAGGGCAAAGAAAGTCCAAAAGGGTTGGAAGACTAGTAGTGGCAAGTGAATGAAGACCTTGCCCGCCACGTGGAACAAGGCGATAGTGAGAGCAATGCGTTTGCGCATAAACAACATGATCAGGAACAAGATAACCTGTGTGGGGAGAATGGAGGGAAAAGGGTTAGTTACCATGTTAAACAGCAAAAACTGAAACTGGACAATGGTGGAAATTTTTACTGTAACACCTTCATTCTAAGTTCCATTCTCTGAATCCCAGGAATACTTTATCGGTCTGTGTCTCTCTTGCACCACTTATCATTTTCAATGGTATGTTGAGAATGTCCTTTAAAGCTAAATGGACTTCTCAATTTCTTATTAAATCCTAGAATTTGTCTCACTTTTCCTTTCGCCACTCATTACCAAAATGTGTGGTTTGTCAGGTAGGATGAAACACCTCCTTTATTTGAATAGATCTGTGCTTGTCACTTTGAAAAATAGGGGAGCAGCCATGGCTGGTTTTGTTCAGTGGTTAGAGCGTCAGCCTGTGGACTGAAGGGTCGCAGGTTTGATTTCAGTCGAGGGTACTTTGGTTGAAGGCTCGATCCACAGTGCTTGTCGGGGTGTGTACAGGAGGCAACCAATAGAAGTGTCTCACTTTGATGTCTGTCTGTCTCTCCCCATCCCTTCCATTCTCTTTAAAAAATCAATGAAAAAAATATCCTTGAGTGAGGATTAACAACAACAACCACAAAACAACAAAAAAAGAAAAATAGAGGAGCAGACCACATGCTATGAGCACAGGAGCACTGAGGGTATCTGGGCCTTGTCTCCCACTTAAGGCAAAAGCTCAAGAACAGGGCCCATGCCAGATTCACACTTTGTTCACCAGCCCCTATCCTCCTGCCCTGGTATAGATAATTGAGCTTAAAGATGATTAATAAATATTTGTATAATAATAACAAACATATATTTTTGCACCAGTGGCTTTAATTTTTTGTTTCTAATGCTCAATATAAAGCTTGGGCCCAGCCAGGGTGGCTCAGCAGTTGAGCATCGACCCAGGAACCAAGAGGTCACCAGACAGGGCATATGCCTGTGTTGCGGGCTTGATCTCCATCCAGTAGGGGGCATGCAGAAGGTAGCCAATCAATGATGTTTCTCTCTATCTCTCTCCCTTCCTCTCTTCCTAAAAATCAATTTAAAAATGTTTTTTAAAAAAGCTTAGGATTATACCTAGAAGTGGAGGGAAATGTCTTTTTTCTTTTTTTCAGAGAGGAGAAGGAGATGAACCAAAGAAATGCATATAGATGATTTAACCCCATGTTAATTAGTAATTTTACTATACAGGTGCTAGGTAGCAAAGCTCACCTATATTTTTTGAAATAACATTAAAAGAAAAGTTTACAAGGAAAAATGGGAAATAATTAGTAAACAAATAAATGAAATGACGAGGTGACATTTCTTATCATACTTTTAAAAAATATATATTTTATTGAATTTTTACACAGAGGAAAGGAGAGGGATAGAGTTAGAAACATCGATGAGAGAGAAACATCGATCAGCTGCCTCCTGTACACCTCCTCCTGGGGATGTGCCCACAACCAAGGTACATGCCCTTGACCGAAATCGAACTTGGGACCTTTCAGTCCACAGGCCGACGCTCTATCCACTGAGCCAAACCAGTTAGGGCTTATCATACTTTTTTATAGTAAAAAGAAAGTCTTTTTTAAAAAGTAACTACATTATCCTGTAACAATAAGAAATATGTTCTACTAGTAAATATTCTAGGTAAAAATCCTCTCAAAAAGCAGGCTGTGCAGAGCAAAATGTTGCATCAGTAGCACTCACCAATTAGGGAAGCCAGCTGTGGGACAGAGATTTTATCTAATGAAGATCAAGGTTAGGCATGCCATAGCTAGAGGTGAGTGTCTCCTCCGTTAATGATCTCCTGTAAATAAAAGCATAAACCTGAACGTATACTCACCGTGAACACTGTAGCTGAAATGGCATAGATGAGGAGGGCCCGAAGATTGTCTTCAGCTATCTGGAGCTGCTCGGGAATAATTGTTTCTTTGGGAGACTTTCTTTGTTTTGCATATAGCCACCATAGTACACCTGTGCCACCTGGAGACAAAAAACACACAATTGTTTTTGCAATAATTAGCACCTGAAAATGTGTTGACAAATACTCAATTTTCTGGATCCTTCCTACGTATCATCATGAGACTAGCGCAGCAGCAATCCACTTGGCTGGGAGGCGCATGGCTATAACTTTTTGCCAGTGTAAGGGGAGCTCTAATTATTCCACTACCACCTTCCATAGACATTCACAGACACTCACTAATCTTTCAGTACATCAAATACACTTCCTTCAACTGTACTGATTACTGACTTTGAAGTTGAGATAGAAAGATACCCCAAGAGGAGCTGGTTACAAAGAAAGCCTCAGCATCGGTTTAAGCTAGAGATCCTGGAGGGAGCAAGTAAGGGTCATAGAAATCAGCAACGAAGCAGAGAAAGACAAAGATCTTCTCTGCGTACACATCAGTCACCCTGGCACCGAGTGCCGACAGTCATGCAGCGGATGAAATATTTGTACAATGAATAAATGAAGATCAAAAGAGTAGTTCCCACCAAAGGTGAAAACAAAGGCAGAAAATCTTTGATAGTGGTGGGTGCTAGGGATGGGAACTTTTATCTCTATTGCTGGTTCAGAGATTCCGAGAACTGGACTGAAGACAGAGGCAAACCCTTCGTTTAATCCATTCAGCAAATATTTTGAGTGTCTAACACAGGGGTGGGCAAACTTTTTGACTCGAGTGCCACAATGGGTTCTTAAACTGGACCAGAGGGCCGGAACAAAAGCATTGATGGAATGTTTGTGTGAACTAATATAAATTCAAAGTAAACATCATTACATAAAAGGGTACGGTCTTTTTTTTTTTTTTTTTATAGTTTTATTCATTTCAAACGGGCTGGATCCGGCCCGCGGGCCGTAGTTTGCCCACGGCTGGTCTAACAGCATCTCCTGTTCTAGGGGTTGAGGATAGAGCAGTGAACAAAGCCAAGTCCCCACCCTCACCCCTCATGAAGCTTCATACATAGCAATGGGGAAACATAAAAATAGGGGGGAAAGTAAAAACATAGCATATAAAGTTAAGAACAAAGTCATCTAGTAAGAGGGAAAGAAAGTGCTGGCACTGGGAAAGCACTGTAATTTTATATAAGATGGGTAAGCAAGGCCTCACCAGTGATGGATTTGAGCAAAAGAAAAACAGGAAGAGAAAAATCTATGAAACTAAGAAAAGAGTGTCCTAGGCAAGAGGTAAATTCTAAAAAAGAAGATATAGCCTGTAAAAATTAAAAGTTTTATTTTCTTCTCTATATTTCTATTTTCTACCACGGAAGTAGTTAGATACCATGAGTAGTTATCACATTTATAAGTGGGAAGGGGAAATTAAAAAAAAAAAGACAATAAACACAGAAGGCCCAGAAAGTTTCATTACAAACAGTAAACAAAATAGAATGTCAATAGACAGAAAAATGATAATGAAATTTTACACACACACACACACACTCACTCACACATACACACACACACACACTCTCTTATTCTGCCAGAAACACTTTTCAAACAGAAAGAACTTCAACACCTTACAATGGCTGATTCAGGCCTTACAAAGTGCCAGATAAAAGAAAAGGATTCCTTTACTTGCTTGGCAGAAAACATTGCAAGAATCAAGTGAAAATTAAAGAGCCAGAAGCCAAACAGAGCCTCGATTGCTGTCTTTTCTCTTGGGTTCTTCCCCCCAGATTAAAAAAAAAAGTTAGCTCCTTTAAAAAATAATCTCCATTTGCCAATGACCTCACCTTTTTATTTGATTTATTGATGTCAGCATGACCTAACTTCAATGTCATCCACTTATCAGTCTTCTTACAGTTTAAATTAATGCAAAGCAGAAATTTTTTTTTAAATACTCAAAGTAGTTCCAAACTGAGGCAGTGCCAGAAGCAAGCTTTAATTCTCAGTTCTAATTACTGAAAAACAAAGAAGTAAGCAGCTTACCAAGTGACCCCAGTATGACCAGAATTGTCACGATCCACACAAGTACTCTTGATATATACCTGATTATCACCATCAAAATCATGGATAGAACTGCAGGGAAGATAAACAGAAAACATGTAGAATATTATTTGGAAAACACTGGAAAATATAAAGATAAATTCTTTCAGTTGTTTTCTCCCACAGAAATAATTTGTTGCTATTGACAAGTTCATGATCCCAATTTAGGTAACAAAGGAGACAGGTTGCTTTTGCACTGACTTTGGTACTTGTGCCACTTGAAACCAAAGGCACCTAAGGTGGCTGTACAAACACAGAAAAGGATACATGCAAATGCACATGGTGACTCAAAACCAGCACAGGACTGTTGTGGATTCACCACAGAAAGGCATCAGAGCTCACATGCAAACACACATGCCAACACACAAAGTGCGGAGAATGACATGTCATGTTGGGTGACCAGAAAAATTCTCACACGTAGAGAGAGAGAGAGAGAGAGAGAGAGAGAGCAGTTAAATTAGGTGCTACACTTCCTCGAGTAATTTATGCATTTTAGGACCAAGTTCTCTGATGGTTGGTCAATAAACTAGATGGTATTTTATCTTTTTTCTGGTTGTTTCTCCTCTGAAATTCCAAGAGATGGTCTGGCCCTATGGGACAATATCCTGAAGCCTACTGAAGCCAAAATTCCTCTGGCCTCAAAGTTTGAGTTATTTAGTCAACCCTTCTACCCATCCCCAGCTAAATTCCAACATGCTAAAATACTGAGTAAAAAAATCTCAAAAAAGAAAGTGGAGGGGGATTTAGCCCATTTTATGGGGAAATTTGTTGTTGAAATGATAATTTGTTCACCTTTTAATTATCTAAAGGCCCACTTCACAAAACAAATGGACAAAGATCTTAAACCTCATAACAGAACCACTCTAAGAAAAAGCTGGAATTCCAATGACTTCACATTACTATCACTATTTTTAAGGTTTAAATTTTTTTTCTTGGTAAAGTATTCAACTATTTCAGAAACCAAATATTTTTTATATAAAACCAGGCTAATAGTCAAGCTTTTATGGGCCATTCACAAAGCCAAAAAATTAAGATCTGTGGCTAGGTAACATTATTAGGGTACTCACTTCTGCAATAAATGTACAGGAACCAAAAACAGATGGGAGCATTTCAAATATCAGAGAAATAGCTTTTCATATGGACAGCCTTTTTTCAACTGAGTCAAGTACTACACCTAAGCAAAAAGAAAAGACTCTCTAATGACAAGACGGAAATACAGCTAGTCTTCCAGATGACTACCAGTGTACTTGTTAACAGGCATAAATATCGTTTTACGTAAAAAATGAAATGGTCGTTTGGTTCCTACCAGTTTCCTTCTCCCTTATTAAAAAAGTCTCTAAATTCTAATATGGCTACATATAGTTCTGCGATAATATAGCGTCTTTACATCTTGAAAATAACAGTTTTATTTGATTATATTATCTACTTATTGATGAGAAAACTCAATGGCTAACAAGTGGAGATTTTCTAATTTTCCCAGCAATAGAGTGATATTATAACCTGTTGCATGGGGGGGGGGGGAGGGTTAAATATCTAATCAATCAGAAAACTATGTTCTTTGATGGAAATATATATAGAAAATATGTGGCCTCTTTTTATAAGCGAATAAACCAAAGATTAGATTCATAGCTAAAAACAAAGGGGCATTGATTTGTTAAAAGAAGCCTCCTGCTATAATGTTAAAGGTTATTATAGACTTAGTAACCAAAGTTTGGAGAAAACGCTAGTTTTCTCCAATGAGAGGAAAAGAACAGAAATGAGTTTCAGATATATATAACTATATATAATCTGAAACAGTTATTTTGGCTATGGGAAGTGAGACATTTTACAAGTATCCCCAGTTGTATTCATATTTTTGGTTAAAAGACAAAACAGTCTTCTGCTGCAGTACTATGCAATAGCTAATAATGAGAAAAACAATTACCTAGTGATAACAAGCAAAGTCCCAATATAATTTCTTTGCTGGCCATTACTCCACTAATCAGCCTGTGTAAGACACTATTGTCACTGACAAAGGTGATCAGGGCCTCTGCAAACTTGGCATAGCAGGAAATGTTCACAGGAGCACAGCGATGGAAGAATGGAATAGGTGCACTGGTGACACAAGAAAAAAAAATCAGAAAAAAAATTACTCCTACTTAATATAAATGCCACATCAAACACACAAATGAAAGGTGAATGTGACTGCAATACACTCCACCCTTCACACGTCATATGGGAGCTAAGAGCTGTGAGCTTAATGCTATGAAGATGACTGTCATGGGCAGTGATGCAACTCTTACCACAAACCTTATCAAAGAGGGTGGAGTGCATATTCCAACAGAAGACATTACCCTCCCCTTCTGAAAAGAAACACACATACATATATACACACACATACACACAGATACAATCTCCAGAAGCAAACCCAAACACTTGAACTCCTCAGCCTACACATCCATCAGTCAAGGGGCAGATGACAAAACTTACAAATGTATTCTTCATTGAAGTGAAAATGAATTTTTGCCATAAGCTATTTAAAAATAAAAACACACCTGGGCTTTTGCTTGAAATACGCCCCCGTTAATGGAATGGTCTCCTCTATCAGAACGACATACAAAACCTTAGATTTAAAAAGATGTTTGGGCACAAGCTTAGGAATTCCTGTAAACTAAGTCATACTGAGGCATGTGCATGACTTAATCAGCATCATCTGCAGCTATGTAAAACAATAACCATGAATACTGATGTATGGAAATAAGGATGCACGAATACACATTTACGTGTGCATTAAGTTAGATTTTAGCCATTGCTAATGTAAATCCCACATCTTCAGAATTATTTGTAGGACTGTTAGTCACAGTTCTCATATACCATTTTGACTAGAATGATATAATTATGTTCTTATTCTTGGTTGGCACTGTATGTGGGTCAAATCAGTAGATAAGATTACATGGTTGAGCATCAGATTCTAAGGTTTCTAATCTCAGCAAAGCAACTTTGTATGACCACAAGCAAAGTACTATCCTAGTTTCCTTCCTCAAATGTTGATCAATAAGCACCACTGGGAGTGAGAATAAGCAACGTCTTCCGTACTGGTAAACTTCATGGAACAATAAGACAATATAACTTTAAAGATCTTGCCTTACCTTAGTTATGCTTCAGTAAAATGTAGCCCAAAATGATGTGACAATTTGACATGAATGTTTATTTGTAAAAATTTGCCTCTTGTGATCAATGGGTGTATCTGTGTATACCTCTAAAATGGTGTTAGTAAAATAGTTTTAGTGAAAGCTGATACCAAAGATTTGATATTTTGGCAGAAACTGCAGAAAGCCGAAGCATTCTGAGTAATGCCTGTATTAAGGGTACACAAATCATAGGTTTTTTTTCACTAAAAGTTGTTTCACTAATGATATACAAAGATATTAAATTACAGAATACTTTTAAATGAGCTGGACTTAGACATATTATAAGAAAAAAGATAAAATAGGATTAACTACAAATTCCTAAGCCAATAGAGCAGTGGTTCTCAACCTTCCTGTGAAAAGGTCGTTCGACTGCCAAAGGGGTCGCGACCCACAGGTTGAGAACCGCTGCAATAGAGGCTGATTCAGGGGAAAGAAACCTTTAAACTGGTAACTTTGTTGGGACCTACAACTGTTTTTCATTTTTGTGTGTGTATGTGCGTGGTTGTTTTTCCTAATGCTGTCTAGATACTGTTACTACCAGGTTAATGTCCGCATCTAAGGAAGTCTAACCCTATGTTTAACTAGGCGTGGTTCTCTAGCCTTCAAAACTAAAGTCCGCTCGGGTCCATGATTATATACATCTTCACTTGCCTTATTACCCCATCATCTCTGATGCAGCCTCTGTTTAACTCACTTGCCTCCAACCTTAAACATAAAATAGATCTATCTTAAGGGTACTACCGATGTCTTTTTCTCATACTCAATCCCGCCAATTTGTTGGCCCTGCTTTCCTGTTTCCCTTTTCCTGTCAGATAACCATAGTGAACTTGATCCTCTGGCCAGAGATGGCTATACCTACAGCTCCCATAGGATGTTTTTTGTTTTTTTAAAAAATATTTTTATCGATTTCAGAGAGGAAGAGAGAGGGAGAAAGAGATAGAAACATCAATGATGAGAATCACTGATTGGCTGCCTCCTGCATGCCCCCTACTGGGGATTGAGCCCACAACCCAGGCACGTGCCCTGGACCGGAATTGAACTTGGGACCCCTTCAATCCGCAGGCTGATGCTCTCCATCTGCGGAGTCAAAGCAGCTAGGGCCTAACAAGATGTTGATGTATTTTTATACTCAAAGAAACACACATCATTTCTAAAGAGAGTGAAGCCTGTGATAAAAGAAAGAAACCTGGACTTGGGTTCAAAAGCCCTGGGCGATTCTCCTAACATGACAGAGCTGCACATCACTCCACCTCTCTCAGTTTTTCCATCTGTGAGGTGAAAAGGTAGGAATAAGTCCTCTGTCTTTTCTGATATGAATAGTAATAACAATAATATTATGCCTACCCAGAAATGAATGAATGATTCTAAGTTCATAGAAGTAGCAAGCTCAGTATCTTTAGTATGTTTCTGCTTTTCAGACTTAGAATGAGAACAGATTATTTGAAAAGGGAAGGGTTCTGTTAAAATTCAAATCCTTCATTTTTTTTTTAAAGAGGAAAGACTGAATAATATCTGCTCTGAACTTACCCTTTCTTGTCATTTTTATAATGTATATAAACCCATGCAACTGAAGAGGGTATTTTTACACGTATCCCTCAAAGAAATGAAGCACAATAACAACAGCCCTTGGCCTTATCATTCAATCTATGTCAGTTAAGGAAAAAAATCCTGACAGCTCTAAATTTGAAGGTTATAAAATTAGCACAAGCTGATTAACTACATTTTTTAGCTGACGGTCAAAATCTGCTCTCACTGGTACAGAGTAATAGAAATAGAAGGCAAAGGAGAAGATAATATCTGGACAGAGTAGTAAGAAATGAAGTTAAACACAGCTTTAAAGTAAAATGCATTAGATCCCTTTATATGTCATTCTTTTTTTCACCTCTTCCCCCCAAATAATTCCACCATCCATGAGTGAATGCTTAAATTGTTTCCTTATTTTAAAATCTATATAATCGTGGCATTATGGTTTGTCTTATATTTTACTATTTAAATCCCATGTGATCTAATGAACTTAGGATTAGATGAGTTAGCTGATTTCATCTACCTCTCAGAAAATAATAATTGTGAGAACCTAGTATATGAGACCATTTCTGCTTTAGTGACTAACCTACATGACATATTCTGTGCTTCTTAATTAAGAGGACAAGCATAAAGAATTATATTTGCAGTAAGTTTTACTACTTTTCGAAGCCCACAGAACATTGAATCTTTAAGAAGTCAATGTTGTTCCATTAGGAACTGTTGCTGTTTCACATTATTGAAATATTAGTGAACAAGAACAAAATGAATTTATAATGAGTCTTTTAAAGACTTTTAAAAAAATGATCCACTCATAGGAAAATTGTATCTTACCTTGGCAAACATACTGTCCATTTGCCTTTAAGCCCAGACTATCACAATTAATGAGCTCCCTCAAAGTATGCCTAATATCTCTTCTCCATATGCCTTCAGAAGAGAAGACAGGTGTTGGCATCTCACACAATTATTTTATTAAACTTCAGGTTATAAAACAAAAAACCAAAAGCCATAACTCATAGAGGCAGACAATAGACCAGTGGTTACCAGAGGGGAAAGGGTGTGGAGGGAAGGTGAAATGAGTAAAGGGGGTCAGTTATACGGTGACAGATGGAAACTAGACTTTGGTGGTAAACATGACATGATACACACACAGATGTCGAATTATAATGTTGCATATCTGAAACTCATATAATGTTATAAAGCTAATGTTACCTCAATTAAAAAAACAACCTCAGGTTATAAATAAACAATTACACCTGATTTCTAACTAAAAGGTTTATTTAAGAACAAAGAAAAAAATAGAGGATTCTGGCAATATCTCCAAAGCACAGAAAAGGTAGGAAAAGAGTAAGTCAAGAATCTAATGGCAATATGCAATGGTTTTCATACATTTCATTTTATTTTTTTCTCTTCTCCCATTCCTGTAGTCTCTCTTTAAAATACAAACAACCTCCCCCCCCCCCCACCGCCCAAAACAACAACAATAACGAACTGTAGGATAGACTTTACAAGATATTAGATTCAAATTCTGATTCCCAACAATTAGTTGTATACCCTTGAATAACTCATTTAATCTCTCTTATATTCTATTTCCTTATCTACAAATTGGGACAATATCCTCATAGGCTTTTGTGAGGATTAAATGACATTATACATATGAGTAGCTTAATATGGTAGCTGGCATACAGGAGTTGATTTATAAATGTTAATTTACCTTGAATAAAAAAAATCACCTTGAATCCTTCACTTTAAAAATAAATAGATAACATTTGTTTTCTTGGCTGTTAGTTTACCATCTCTTTATTACGTTATTAACTCCCCATCATCCAGCATCCTTTCTGGTATCCAGAGGTACCTAAATCAATGTTTGACGAATAAACTGAATTTATGTAATCTGTTCCTACCATTTCGATTTTCTCTCTATCTATATCTAAACCTTTAAACATTGTAAGTGTACAGACTAGCTTGTCTCCTTATTGCTTAACATGTCACCAACAGAGAGTTATGAATTTGAGTAAAATATGATCGCCTTTCTAGGCATTTGTTTTTAAAAGTCAAAAGCACTTCAAAATAGCAACCATTTGGCAATTACATGGCACTAGTGTTTTATTGAAAATTAGTTTACAACTGCTTTTCTCTAAAACAGGCACTACCTTCTGCTGCAGAAGGTGCCTGGGTGCCTAGGAAGTGTGCGGGTAAAGGGGGGCGGACTCTAGAGCAGGGATGGGCAAACTTTTTTCTGCCAAGGGCATTTGGATATTTATAACATCATTCACAAAAACTTATCAACTTAAAATTAGCCTGCTATATTTGGTCAAACATTTAATTAACTCACCCCGAATGCCTTGGCAGGGCCAGGCCAAATGATTTTGCGGGCCTTATGTGGCCCGCGGGCTGGACGTTCCACACCCCTGCTCTAGAGGTTGAGAGAAATAATACTATCAAGCCAAATGCCAAGCACAATAATGGGTGTGTAACACATATTATTGTATTTAATTCTTATAATTCCATGGCAGAGGTATTAAATTCCCATTTCACATGAGGAAACTTTGTTTACAGAGAGATTAAGAGACTTGCTCAAGCTGACCAGTAGAACGTGGTGACAGAGAATTGACTCTCCCGCCCGCCACCAAAAAAAAAAAAATCACTTCCAGGCCTATCTGGGCTCAAAGTGCAGCTCTTTCTGTCCCACTAGGGTGCTCCCAGGAGGACAAAAAAGAGATATGAAAGATGCCAGGAGCCATTTGCCTGCATCACAAGTTTGCCTAGAGCAATATATATATACTAGAGGCCCAGTGCATGAATACATGCACGGGTGGGGGTCCCTCGGCCTGGCTGGCGATCTGGGCCAATTGGGGCAGTCTCCCACCCAGATCAGGGCCCAGGGCCCATCAGGGCGAGCAGGCCTGGGGGAGGGGCCGCAGGAGGTTGGCCAGTGGCTTGGCCTGATCAGGGCCATAGCGGTGGGCCGGCGTGGGGCGGCAGCGTGGGAGGTTGGCTGTGGGAATGCACTGACCACCAGGGGGCAGCTCCTGTGTTGAGCGTCTGCCCCCTGGTGGTCAGTGTGTATCATAGCGACTGGTCAACTGGTCGTTCAGTCCTTCGGTTGCTTAGGCTTTTATATATATATAGATATATTCATCATGTACAAAAACAGTCCCTAATTTTTTTAAGGATAGAGTTTCTTGGGGACAGAGACTAGATCTTAGTCGACTTTTTAGATTTGGTATCTAATATTATTGTGGAACAAGGTAATGTCCCAAGTGTTTTATTAAAACCAATTTATTCTGTTTTCTGATCCTTTTACCTTGCTTGCCAAATAGTAAATAATAATATTTATAATTTACCTTCCTCCTACCAACTATTTCTTCTCCTCTATTTTCTAATAGGCTGAGTTCGGACAAAAGTGGTAAGACACTTAGATTATAAGGGTCTTTAGATAAACATACTATATAGTCAGTTTTCAGATGGTATAAGTCAGTGATGGTGAACCTATGACACGTGTGTCAGAGGTGACACGCGAACTCATTTTTTTGGTTGATTTTTCTTTGTTAAATGGCATTTAAATATATAAAATAAATATCAAAAATATAAGTCTTTGTTTTACTATGGCTGCAAATATAAAAAAATTTCTATATGTGACACGGCACCAGAGTTAAGTTAGGGTTTTTCAAAATGCTGACATGCCGAGCTCAAAAGGTTCGCCATCACTGGTATAAGTTCATCATTGCATCTTGGATTACTGACACATTAGTGGGTGACCTTGTTAGAAGCCAAGTCTGTCCATCTCTAAAATCTAAGCCCCTCTTACCACTAGGCTTTGTCTTTTGGGGCATACCCTTAGGATGCTGTATGTGAGATGTGTATGTCTGTGCAGCCAAGATTAAACCACCTCAAATAACCAGAAATAGGCAGCCCCCAACATGGTAGAATCAGAGATCAGAGGCGGAGGAGAATTTGTGGTATGAGCTGCCCCCAATCCATACTGTATAGGAGCAGAGCCTCATTCTCAGACCAAGGCTCTCTGGTCATGCTTTTAGAATACATTTATGCCTTAAAATAGTGACTCTACTCAAAGCATGCATTTAAAACAGGCTTTAACAGTTCAGTAAGATAAAGCTTTTCTTACATTGATAAATTTTCTCCAGAGACTCTATTCAAAGGACCTCTACTTCTTTACTGTGATAGCCTCCCCAATATTCTCAATTTTCACAAATGGAGTCTCCTTACCTATTAGTCTAAGCCCATAATTTGTAGATCCCTTTTATTTAATATCTTTTAAAATAGTCCCTTTATTTTTACGTCCAAAGGCTTAAAATTTTAACATCAATAGCAACTTGACAAGACTAAAAGCTGAAATCAATTTAATGGATATGTCCTTTGTCTACTTTTCAACAGAAAATTTCAAATTCAAGTTAATAACACACAAATTATACCTATAAGCAATCCAAAGGAAAATAGACATGACTGTCAAAATTTTAAGCAATAGCTTGCTATAATATACTGAGATACAATAAAAGTGGTTCAATTCAAGTATTCCTAGAGAAGTTGACTCATGTCAGACACGGTTAGTGATACATGCAAAGGTTCTTAAGACCAGACATGTTCCAAATCCTGTATGCCCAATTCTGAGGATATTTTCTACAGTGTTTGAAAATTTATCTTATTTTTTTAAAAAAATTTTTTTCATTGATTTCAGAGAAGAAAGGAAGGGAGAGAGATAGAAACATCAATAATGAGAGAAAGAATCACTGATTGGCTGTCTCCTGTATTTCCCCCACCAGGGATGAGCCCAGGACCTGGGCATGTGCCCTGACTGGGAATTGAACCCCGATCTCCAGGTTCATAGGTCAATTCTCAACCACTGAGCTACACCAGCTGGGCTATCTCCTTTCTTATAAATCTATTTACCAGTATAAATTTTAAAATTTGATTTACTTATAACTACCATGAGATTATTTCTCATCCTTGTATCCATTATATGCAGTAGGTACTTAATAATAAATGTCTGTTGAATAAGACCTTGGATAAGATATGCAAACAGCCTATAGCAGAGAATGTGCCTGAAGGATATAGCCTGAAATAAACTAAGGAGAACAATCACTGCCATATATATTTTTTTAATTTGCAAAATAAATTGAAAAATAATCCTCATAAGTATTTGTAGGATCAATTTCAAAGAATCTTTGGACTGTGAGGCTTGGCTTCTAAGTTTACTGCAGATTTTATGATTCAGCAATTTTGTATACTTAAATATTAAGGCATTCAAAAAAGGGGGGAGCCCCCACAAGAAATGTAAAATACCTGATAATAAGAAAAGGTTGTTTGCCTGTGTGTGTGTGTGTGTGTGTGTGTGTTTAAGATGTAAATTAGATGCTATTATTTCTACTACTACTTTAAAATTTTTGATGTAAAAGTACTGGACCTAGACAACTGGTATCATCAAGTGACCCTTTTCTCAGAATAACATACAGCTTACAATCTACCCATGAAAACAAAAGTCACAAGTTAACAAAATACAATAACATTTACCTCGCTGGAACTGGTAGTTTTGGGCAAAGAGAAGACGCTTTTGAAGATGTATATTCAGAAGGCTTTAGCTTGTAGTGACATAGTGCTGAGCCTGTTGAAAGAAAGTTAAATGTTAGCAAACAGAGTCTGAATAAGTTCTCTTATTAAGGCACTTTAATTTTATTTTTTGTGTGAATGTTAATTCAACATATATAACTTTCAAACATTATATAATCAAAAAGAATCTGATTTGGTCTATGGTATTGGTCCTCCATCATTTAAAATGTTTCTCCTGCAGTAACTTACATACAAATTTTAAGTGATAATATTAAGGGTAATAACAAGTACTAGAACTACCTTTATTGAGTGATTGCTGCCTGCCATATGTCAGGAGATATATATATTTTATTTTTAAAAAAATAACTGCAATTCTAACTGACCAAACTGCATCCAAGAATGTCTCTAAACAAATGAACCAAGGAAACATGATTAAATTCTCCTGTTGAAGAAACCAAGAGTTTTTGCCAGCCCTACTGCTTCTGAGGATTAGGCCAAGCAGCCCATTCCCAAGGTTGGTTCTGTCCCCCACCCAAATTTCTCATCTCAAGAGGAGGGCTGGGAGTGGAGGTGGGAACGGGGAGCCTGTCCCCTCCTCCCATATGCTGGGAACTCTTAGGAAGTTACCGGTGGGGTAAGCCTCTCCTCTCATCCCATAAATATTAATTGTATCTTTTACTATAACCCTATAAGGCAAGTATATATTATTAAACCCACTTTATAGAGAAGGAAATAGAGGCTAAGAAATAAGGTAAATAACTTGCCCCAAATGATACAGCTACTAAGCAGTAGAGGTCTAGATCTCTTTGACCACAAAACCCACATTCAATTACATATGCTGCTTCTCTTTCCTATGCTTTCCATTACTATTTAAAATTATTGCACAGAGCACATGCACATTCAGATAATACATTACTTTTTTCTTATTTAAAAGGCAAGAAATGATAATTAAACTGAACAAATGGATTAAACTGGTAAACTGATAAAAGAATCCTCAATTTTCAGATAGTTTAAAACAACTTAAATTCAATCCTAGATTGGTTATGCAACCATCTATTTCTCTGACTATATGGCTAATATATATCTACACAATATATAAAATTCAGATGACTACAATCCACCAAATTGATAAATATTTTAAGAACTTGATAACTTTGTAATATAGCAGCTAAAGTATTGTAAGGCTCCTTGTACAATATATATTGTTAACTGAGGAGATTTAGACTATCGTCTAATTTTTCCGAGGACCTACAGCCTTATATCATGTACATTTTTCTATTGCATTAGTTGACATTTTTACTAGAGTACTAATTTGGTCAAATACTTGATTATTAAATACAAATAGGATTAGCTTTGCATTTATGTTATAGAAAAAATGAACTTTTATAATGTACCACCACAGGAAAAGTGCAAAATGTAATGTGAAGTGAAAATGGTGGATTTTAACACTGAAATAATTACCGAAACATCATGTAAGGATGGGAGAAGAAACTAGAAGGAAATACAGAAAAAGATTTGTTGGGACAACACAACTGGAAGTGATTTTATTTCATTTATATCTTGTTCTATCAAACAATAAGATTTTAGAAAGCCACAAAACCTGCATTTACTTCAGTAATACTGCCCCCAAACCAGCAACCAACTTGTCAAGTGTTTAAATATGTGGGCTGTAATAGCATACTTACATAAATACATGTACCATCTATTTTATGTAAAGATAATTAAAGAGGTACTTGAAAGTTACAGGGCACTGTTCTTCAAGTTTCTTCATCTTCTTAAGATAGTCTCAATAGGAAACTAAGTTTTTGGAATTATTTTTAAGCATTCTTTTCCATTGTCATGACTACTTAAGTTCGCAAAATATTAAAAACCCATCTCTTCTGAAATTAGTCTTTCCTGTATGAAGGTAATGCCACTTGACTCCACTTACAGCAATGGCAAGCAAACATTTCAGATTAATCCCTAAAATAGCTGGGAGTCCTATTATGGAATTGCACATGAAAAAAAAAAATAGCAACTGTGCCAATAACTGCAGGGCACCCAATGTGATCAACTTCCTGATCTGAATTGTCAACTTACTTCTTTCAGAGTCCAAGATGAAATTGATTTACACAGTATAAAAGGCCCTTAACTAAAACACTTTGTGTCGGAGCGGTCAAACACTGCTCCACGTGAATTCTGGGAACATAATCTCCACCCCCCACTCTCTCTCCATTTAAAAAAGGAGGTCAGCAGGTGCAACAGAGTTCAGTTTTATAAATACTTTCCTAGGATAATGCTCAAGGAAAGGATAACAGCCTTATATCTGATGGTATTCTGGGACACAGGCCAGTACTAAATAGATCCTGTACTAAATAGATTAAAGGAGAAAGATCTTTACAATGTGCTAGTTGTAACAATCAGAAGAAACCTTATACTGCTTCCTGCTCGAAGGGCTGATGGACAGAGAAGCCTCAATGAAGAATATTAAGACAACCCAATAATGGCAAACATTTTACAGTTGCTGTTTTTCTTTCCATGCTTATTAGCTAATGCATTTTCAGTGAACATTTTTAAGGTAGTATCTATCTTTTTCTTTTTTAAATAATGGAAGTATAAGCAATATTAGCACAAGAGATTTGGTTATAAGCAGTAAGACAAAGTTTTTATTTTCTAATGCAAAGAGTAGGGGAAAAACATACTTGAATAATGAAAAGTCTAAAACAAGAAACAAAAAGCTTATCTAAACCATACTAGAGGCAATCCATGCAACTCAGCCAATGTTATTCAAATGCCATCAAAATGAATGATCTTAGGAATCTAATGCTTGTATATACACATTTATCTCAGTAAACGGTTTCTATAGCTCCCAGAATGTTTAACTACCACAATTTTTCAAATGCCTTATAATATTCAATCATTTATCCTGTAGCTCAATTCACTTATAACTCCCCTAAGAGGTTATGTTTCCATCACCACACTCTAAACATTACAAATGGGGGGAAAAATTAGTACTTCCAAGGCCTCATGAACAATCAGTAGCAAATTCAGAAGTAAGATTCTTCTAGGCCATAATGCGTCTTCTGTGTCATTTCTAATAATCATGATCAGACAAATATTCAATAAGCTCCTGGGCAAAAGATATATTGTTCTATAGGTATTCCAAAACAACATATTTTTTAAAAATCCAAAACATTTCTATCACCCACTCTCCAAATCTGTTCTGCCTCCTTCCACATATTTTCAATCCTGGTTAATGGCTCCATGAAATCCCCAAGATGAAATGTGGAAGTCATCCTTTCTCTTCTTTATCTCCTGTCCTCCCATGCCATTCAAGATATGCAAGATAGTGCCCAGCTGGAGTGGTTCAGTGGTTGAGCGTCAACCCATGATCCAGGATTGATTCCCAGTCAGGGCACATGCCCAGGTTGCAGGCTCGATCCCCAGTAGGGGGCGTGCAGGAGGCAGACGATTAATGATTTTCATCATTGATGTTTCTATCTCTCCCTCTCCCAAGAAGCACCCAGTAACCAGCTGGTGGTGTGATATCAAGCCAACCACTAAGTAGCACATACTAGGCACACAATAAATATTTGCTGAGTGAATGAACTTTTGACATATATGTGCAAGACTTCTATGTACTGTGGAGGATAAAGAGGAGTGGGACTGTCTACTGCGATGCAATCTCCTTAAACATGAGGACTACACCTTGTTTTTGTCTCTTTGGCACATACTTAACAAGTACTAATTAATTTTTTGTAGAATGAGGAATTAGTTCAAATTGCATTATCAAATGTAAGAATTTTTCCCACTTTTTAAAAAACTGAATTTACTGCGGTGACTGGTTAATAAAGTTATATAGGTTTCAGGTGTGCGATTCTACAATACATCATCTATATATTGAAATGTGTGTTTATCACCCCAAGTCAAGTCTTCTTCCTCCTTCCTTCACCATTTATCCCCTCTATGCCCTTTTCTACCTCCCTTTCCCTCTGGTAATCACCATGCTATTGTCTGTGTCTGTTTTTTTTTTTTTACTTAACCCCTTCACCTTTTTAATTTTCCCACTTTTCAACAATCAAGCTTCCCTTGCTGATCTCTGACTTGGGGTCAATCAAATCAGTTGATAGGGTTGATTATTTCATTCATTATAACTGATATCAAGTCTAATTTTTTGATTTCAGTGTACCAAAAAAAAAAAAAAAAAGAATCCATACTAACTCTGTGGTTTAAGTTATACTGTCACTGATTAGTTAATGATAATCAAAAGTATTGTTAATATCCACAAATTTTATCTAAATGGATCGCATAATCTTTCAAGATTTTCAACTACAAAGCGATAATCCCCGAGAAAGCACCAAGCTGCACGGCTCTGCTCAAAATCTGAACGTGGCCCAAATGGCAGGTCTCAAAGCTCTCAAGATGTATCCAAACTACAGTACATTGAAGAAGCACTCTTAAATGGGAGTGCTTTCTTACAAGCTATCAACGGGGCACAAACAAAGGGAAAAGAAAGTTTCTGCCGGTTTCCTACTAGGTTACAGAAAACAAAACATCCATTATAAAACAGTTAGATAAGAATAATGCAAAAGGTGATAAGGAATTCCATGTAAAATATTAGCACCCTAACTTAACTACAGGTTATCCTCATCTCTAAACTGTTGTTTAGAATTCAGATTGCAAGTGGAAAGGATAAAATGACATGCAAAGCATCTGGCACAGTGCATGGTACAAAGCAGGTGCCAGTACGTGGTCTGCTCAGACACAACGCAGGGCTTACGTAGGATTTATCCACTCAGACTTAGATGCCCATGATAACAACGGGGCCCTGGAGTAAAGTGAAGGGTGGTCTACTGGCCAGAGGTGGTGGTTGGGCAAGAAGTAGCGAAGGGAGAGAGGAGGGGAGAACTGGCGGAACAGGCATTATCTTCCCTTCCCTTCACCACCTGTCATGGTCTGGCTGGGTTGAGAAGAAGTTAGCAGCAGCGGGAGAAGGATTATTTCCACCCCCTACAATGTACACATTATTTGAGTTTTCAACAATAATGATAATAAAGAGGACAGAAACCTGTTCAACGGAAACTGGAGGGAACGAAAGTTGATGGAATTCATGCTCTGCTGAAAATGAGCTCTCCCCGGCCGGTTGCAGTTTCTCTGTAGGGAATAAGATTAGGAAAGAGGAAGAACAAGAGGGCTTAAAAGAAAAAAAATGGAACGAATAATCACTTGGAGAATATGTGTGAGAGAGATGAATGAATACATAAGATGAATTATTTAAGAGGTGAATAAAAAGAACTGATTTCACAGCAATTCTGGTTAGATTGAAGCTAAACAATTTACCTGCTGGTGGCAACTCACATGGATACAGAATTGAGCAAAGGCTATATAGTACGCTGAGAGAATGGGAAATCAGTAAGTGGCAATAGAGATGAAGAGGGAACTTCAGCTTTGTTCTTTTAGGAAACATTTATGAATAGCTACTATGTTAAGTCCTATATTATGGCTGGGATATTCCGAGATGAAGAGAGTAAGATCCAGCCCCCAGGAAACTCATGCACTACTGAAGGAAGATGATGAAACAAAGAAGTTTATTTCTCAGTCCTTGTGGTATTTGGCAACTTTCACTTTTTAAAACAATTTTTAAATTATTTTAATCCCTAGCATCATATATTTGTGATATTTGTATCACATATAAACTATGCACCATAATAATAAAATGCACATTTGTACACTTACCACCCAACGCACATACAAGAATTTATACTTTTATATTCACCTAAATCCTTCTGCTTGCTTTCCAAACTCTTTGTAATATGAGAGCATATTACATGACCAATCTAATTTCCAGCTATTTCTTCCAAACTTTCTATTCTAGTCAGACATACTGGACAGAATGGTCACAAACATAAATGTCCAAGAAAACAGCTCCTCTTTTTATCTAAAAGAAACAAAAATTGAGGAAATATTTTATTTGCCTAATGAATGCATTTCTTACTACAGGAGCCAAGAGCTTTCCTTTATAAATTTTAAATAATTTGTAAAGGTAATAGAAGTTCATATGAATGAATGGTTGTAAGTGCTAAAAAGTACTTCCAAATGTTGTCATGGAAACATAAAATTCCCTGAATAGGATGTATATAATCTTTTCATTCTGGTAAGAAAAATGTTATTTTATCTTGCACTTTAAAATAAGGTTTACAATTATCATTTAAAACGAACTGTCATTCTTTCCCTTTCATGAACATTTTAATTGTGGTAAAATACTCATGATAACAATTTACCATATTAACCATGTTTAAGCGTACAGTTCAGTGGTATTAGGTACATTCACATTGTTGTGCAACTATCACCACCATCCATCTCCAAAATTCTTCATTTCTTGCAAAATTCAAACACTTCATGCATAACACAGCAACTTCTCATTCCTCTCTCCCCATAGCCCTGGCAACCACCATGCTACTGTTGCATTATTATTATTATTCCACCAGTGGAATGTAATAGTCTTCCTGCCTCAAGTCGCTCTCTACTTTCAGCTCATGTTAATCCCTTGCTCAGAAGATAGTGGTAAAAATAATAAAATGAAGGTGTATATGTCTTACCCAGGGGAATCATACAGTGTATTTGTCCTTTTGTGGTTGGCTTATCTCACTTAATATAATGTCTTCAAGTTTTATCCATATTGTAGCAAAATACTATTTACCAGGCACTGTTCTACTCATTTTTCATGTTTTAACTCTTCATAACAGCACTGGAGGTAGTTTAGGTACATATATCATTCCTACTTCACAGATGGGGAAACTGAGGCATTGAGAGATCAAGTAACTTGCCCAGGGCCTCCCAGCTTTTAAGTGGAAGGACCAATTTGTGAACCTGGATAATCTACCTTTAGAGCCCACACTCTAACCACTCGATGGCACCACTTCCCAGAGTACACTGTATATGCTCACACTGACTAAGATGTTAGAAAATCTCTTAAGGAGTAACTCATCCCTCCCTAAGAAACCTGATAATGACAAGGCTGATAGTTCTGGCATCAGACTCAGCACATCAACACATCTGAGGATATCACGTGGGAATAGAAAATGAGATCTTCAAGAGTGGTTGATCCCTCTTTATTCAATGCCCACCAAGCAAGTGTCCAGGATTCCCCATACATCATCTCATTTAATCCTCTGAACAGCTTAGGAGGGGGAGCATTATTTTAAATCCATACTTTATTAGATGAGGAGATCTAGGCTCAAAGAGTCTAGATCTGTCCCTCCTTACAGAGCCTGTCAGTGACAGAGGCAGAAGTAGAATCCAGATCAAATTAACCCTATGCCCTTCCCACTAACTAATGCTGCGGGCATTTAGCAGCGGACAAGAACACCGCCAGTCTGTAGAGTTTTTGCCCTCAGAAGTCTAGCATCTCTATCAGATGGACTATGGAGCCATGCTAGTGTGTGTTTAGCTGTGTCCCAAGGCTGTTTCTCCAGCCGGCTAGAAGTTATAGCTGAGTCAACCCTTGTTTGAAGAAACTAGAGCTAGCCTATGCATCTGGGCAGGACTGCGGCAGCTCTGAGGACTCCTACACAGACTAAATACACACATGAAACCTCATGGAAGTTCAAAAACACAGGCTTTGGGGGCAATGATGATGTGGCCCTTCACAAAAAGAGGTTAAAAAATTCTCTAGAGAGAATTTTAATGAGGTTAGAAAACCATGAGAACAGAGCCAGAGTTCAGAAAATTGACTGCTTGTTTTCACCGCTAATTCCCATATGTTTGACCTCAAAGTTTCTCAAAACTTCATTCTTAGAAAAATGGTTAAGACACAACGTAAAATTAAAAATGCAAAATACAAAATTATATACAGCAATACACTGAAATATGGTGAAACTTTGGTTTTCACTTCATTATCTTTTTTTCTGAACTTTTCAAATTTCCTATAATAAACATCTATTACTTAGGAAGGAACACCCCCCCACACACACACCCCAATTTTAGCTGGAGTAGTCTAGTAATTCCCAAGTACTCAAACAGGATACATCAAAATCCCCTGAGATATTTGTTAAAAATACAAATTTTCAGTGTCCAAAGACCTACTCAGTCAGAATTTCCCAGGTGAGGCCCAGGAATCTGGGGTTTTAACAAGCTCCCTAGATGAATATAACCTTTGTGTATCAAGGAAATTCTACAGTACTTTCAGGTCTCTTTTTCTTTTTAAGATTTTTTTTGAGGACTTTTATTTTTAAACACCAGGCAAACTTACATTAGAATGCAAACACATAAAATTTAAGTGAGGATAAGTGACTGGGGTGTAGACTCAGATGCCTAAAGTCTCACCATTCATCTCTGCAAACTTCTGAACATCACTCAGGGTTTTCAGCTCTTGTCTTGGACATGCTGCTACGCACAGTGCTTCAGACTTGATCTTCCGGTTGATCAAGTCCAGATTGCACGGATCCAAAAAGAACACATACCTAAAGCATGGAGAAAAATATTGAGATACTATTTCCACAAAATACATTCTGGTTCACTGTGCATCTGACTCAGCCTAAAAGCAAAGAACATCTATTCCATACTCCTCCACAAATTTAATCACAGATGCGGGAACATTTCACAAATCTAATCGCAGATAGGCTTTTTAAAGAAGAATTGCTTATAAATAAACTGTTAAAAGCAGAAATGAAAGTAATTGTAGGACTCCTTTTGCATGATCTATTTTTCCAAAATGAAAATTTGTCATGTGTATTTTATAATTAGAAACAATCTATTTTTAAAAATAATTGGTTTTAGTTTTATTTTTTTGTCAAACTTGTGCCCCCCCCCCCCAAATTACTGGAATATAGCAATACTGCGATATAACATGAATTGTAGTTTATATGTAAACTTTAGTTAATGAATACATAATTATATATAAAATGTCTAATTATAAAAAACTGGAGGCCTGTTGCATGAAAAGATTCATGCAATAGGCCTTCCCTTCCTCTGGCTGCTGGCACCAGTTTTCCTCCAGCACCCGGGACCCAGGCCTTCACCCCGGCTGGAGCCGCCTTCAGTCTTTGCTCCGCCCCTTCGCGCCTACTTATGCAGATTAACCGCCATCTTTGTTGGTGGTTAATTTGCAAATCTCGCTGATTAGCCAATGGGAGGCGTAGTGAAGGTATGGTCAATTACCATGTTTGTCTATTATTAGATAGGATAATATATACAACTTTAGCTAATGAATATAAATTATAAAAATGCATTATAAAATTAAATATATAAAGTTGAATGAAGACTAGAAGGAAATATATGAACATTTTAATGACAGCCATTAATTTTAATTTGCTCTTACTTTTTTAGAATTCTTATTGTCTAGAAAGAATGAAAATTATTTTTGAATTGATACTATAATAAATATTATTTATTACAAGAGTCCATTTCATCAAAACAAAATAATTCCCAAATTATGTTATCCCTTTTGTATACTGTACATTTATATTTGAGAAAAGGAAAGATTAATCAGAAATTACATTAAAACAATTTTTTTTAATGTTTTGAGGTAGAAGAGATGACAAAGATTGCACATGTTATCATTTGCCCAAAGAGACAGTAAGAGCTAAATCTTCTTTACTGAGAGAAGCAAAGCCTAATATTGTGGGTCAAGGGAGGGAGCACAAATAGAAATGCTCTCATGCAAGATTATAGCTGAAGAAACCCCAACCCTGTGTTCAATTCTATTGGGTCCATAGGAAAAGTTAATCATGCATCTGCCAATAGCTTCCCCACACTGTTAAACTCCATCACTATGCAAACTATGACTCAAATCAGGCAATATAACAAAACATAAGAATTAGGTGAGAAAACTGAAAAGCAAAAATATAAAACCAACTGAAACCTATAGAATTTTTCTAACCAATTCACCCTAATAAATGTAATTAAAAATATAAAGTCAATACATATAAAGAAAAAAATTAAATAGAAAAAAACAGTATGTGTGTGGGGGATGGGACTAGAGCAGCTGTGGGCAAACTACGGCCCATGGGCCGGATCCAGCCCGTTTGAAATGAATAAAACTACAAAAAAAAAAAAAGACCATACCCTTTTATGTAATGATGTTTACTTTGAATTTATATTAGTTCACACAAACACTCCATCCATGCTTTTGTTCCGGCCCTCTGGTCCAGTTTAAGAACCCATTGTGGCCCTCGCGTCAAAAAGTTTGCCCACCCCTGGACTAGAGAAACCCCTGCAGGTGGAGTATGCTGAACTGGCACGCTTCTGTAGAGCAGTGGACAGGAGCTGGGGTGGGGCGGTGTGTGTGTGTGTGTGTGTGTGTGTGTGTGTATGTGTGTGTGTGTGTGTGTGAAGACGACATGTGCAGACATAGCTACAAACCATGAAACTAAAATAAATATTTTTTGTGTAACCCTGTTAATGACTCCAATACCATTTATGTTCAATGTAGATAAAAAGGAAAGGAAAGAAGCCAGGCAGAGAGATGTGGTTTGGAAGTGGGACTGCTTCTGTGGCTGATGACGATGAACCAGCACAGAGAAAACTCTGCCAACCGGTGTGTGGAAACAACTGCCCCCTTACTAACTCCCTCTCCACCCTGTGCACCTTACTGAGCACGCCCATGCCTGGAACCCCGTGCAATGAGCCACACAAAGCCTGCCCCTGGCCAGGGAACACACAGATCCTTGAGGAAGGTGTCATAAAACCTTTGAATCATTTACTACCACCATGAATAATACTATTATTAAAAAAAATAATAATAATGGTAGCTAACATTTGTTGAGTACTTACTATGTACTAGACACGTTATTAAACCCTTTACACATATTAACTCATTTATCCTCACAACAACCCTGTTTTACGCTTCTGCATGGGAAGATGGGGGGTGGGCAGTGGAAGTGGGGTGGGGAGAGGTGCACAGTTGTAAGTGATGAGTGATGCCTTGGAAATGCCTGGAGAAATCAGGGGACAGTAGGGTAGCAGGCGTGAAGAAAGGAGAGAAAGCCAGAGGCGTCAGGGTCTGGCTGCTGGGTCAACGACAGTGCCTCTCACAGCCTCCCGAGATCAGATGCCTGATCTGACTGTCCTGCAGGCTTCTGCCCAACCCAAAGCCAAAAGCGCCCTCAGTATATTTCCAGCTTCTTTCATACCTTAAAGCACATCCCCTGGATGGATAAGCCACAGTGACTGGGCAGCAGCCTCATACCTCACCGGGGTCAGACCCACCTGAGCTTGCTTTCTGGTTCTCTTTCTTAACAGTGGTCTGACCTTGGGAAACATATTTACCCTTTTGAGCCTGCGCTTTCTTACATGTAAAACTGCCTAGCACCTATCTTACAGGTTGCTGCAATGTTGTTGGCAACGCACACAAAGCACCTAACATGTGTATCTATGCAGTGATCATATCATTGAGAAAACTAACTTTCACAAGTTTGTATTTGATAGCAAGGCACTAAATCCAACACTTTCTGATATGGACACAAAACAGGACTAACTACTAATATTCAATTTCCGTTTGGAAGACAAGTCTGTGTGGGAGGGTTCATGCTAGTCGGGTGACTGGCCTTGGCAGGGACCAAGGCGGCCTCCAGAGCTGGTCCAGCACAAGGAAACCAGTGCAGAGGGAGAGAAGAAGTCTACAGTCACCGTAACACTGTAAAATGGACACTGCACATTTTTTAGCCTGGTTTGTAAGAGTCGACTTCAACAGAACTAAAATAGAAATAATTTTAAGTGGTATCCTTAGGAAATACACTCACATACATACATAAACCATTACACTTAAAACCATCACCCACCTCCACAGTCAAAAAACATAGTAAACCTAATTACTTACACATTTCACATATTCAAAGGCACATACATACAACACATGTGTGCACACATCCACCCGATGTTTTGAATATTTTAAAGGCGCTACAATCAGATTCTGTGAACAGTATGGGATGTTTGGGTGCTGGGAACTGTCACATTCATGACTTTATGTGAGCCTCACAATAACTTTATGAGAGAGAGGCCATCACCATTCCATGAAGACAGAACTGAGACCCCGAGGGGCAGGCTCCACAGCCCAGGAAAGGCAGCAGGTGCCAGAGCAGGAATTAAAATCTAGTCTTTCTGATTCCGAGTTTCATTCTGTTTCTAAACTGCTCTAGTCTCAAAATATTTCCTACGAACAGAATTAATAATTTTAAAACTGTTCTATGTTGACTTTTTTAAAAATTAAATTTATTGGGGTGACATTGGTCAACATAACCTATGCTGACTTTTCATATTGTTTCCAGCATTCTGAAATTTATCCACTCCATGGCAACATGTTAATAAGTAGTTATATTTTAATGAATTAGTATTTAAGTAAATATTTCAGAATAGGAAAAGTGCTTGCATCAAACAAATTTATGATTCATTAAAACCACACTTTTTTTGCATTTTGATTTGAAAATGTCCTTACCCAGGCAAACAAAGTGAACTATATGTGTAGTTTTATTTTTTTGAAATAAAACAAATACCCAACTCTCAAATAACCATGGCATTGGCAGACCAGACTGTTATAACTAACAAATCTACAATGAATGTTTCTCAACCGAGAGGGCGACGGACCCCAGGTTAGAGGCTGTAAAACGTTCTAGAAAAGTTTCTTAAAACTCTCAGCATACTTTCATTCTGCCTCCAGGGAAAGGGTTGGGAAAGGGATGGGGCATATGAATCTAAAAAAGCATCTCAGGCAACTCTGATTACACACATGCTTTGGCCCCTTGGCCCCGTCCTCTCAGTGGGGGAGACCCACTGTCACAGATAACTGAGTAAAGAGTACATTTTCATTGCTATCCTCACTAAATCTCTTACTAGACCTATTAATAACGTAAGTTAAGGGAATGAAGAAAAATGCTTGGAGTAATCTGTAAGGTAAACATAAAGGACAGCAGTTAAGTATACACTGCAGTCAAAAAAAAAAAAGACAAAACAAAAAAAATAAAATAAAGCAAACAAAAAAAGAAACTAAGGAAAAAGAAAAAAATATATTACAGTCAAAGTGGTTTCTGGGAATTTTCAAAGGGGAGAAAAAGATAAATTCATTTTAAATTGAAATTCTTGAAATACAGTAAGTTATCCCCAAAAAGGCAGGAGAGGAGAGATAGCTAAATAAAACGTCTATCTAGCCCCTGTTGGGTGGCTCAGTTGGTTCAGTGTCATCCCATGCACTAAAAGATGGCGGGTTCGATTCCTGGTCAGGGCACATACCTACCTTGTGGTTCATTCCCCTTTTGGGGCATGTATAGGAGGCAACCAATCATGTCTCTCTCACATCGACCCTTCTCTGTCCAAAATAAATCTTTTAAAAAATGTCTACCTACTCAGTGAACACTAGGGGACAGATACACCAAAGATGAAAGCAAGGCGACTGAGGAACGGAAGGGCACTACCTCAGAGCAGCTCAAGAAAAGAGACAAGAGGCTCAGGGACAAGAGGGGTGACCTTTGAAGCTGTGCTCAGAGCGAGGAGATAGCACTGAATGATCTGATGTGGGTAAAGATACACGAGAAGGTTCAAAACTAGAAACTAGTTTAAACTTCCATGTTGCTTTCACTTTCTTCCCGGAATCCAGAGCGAAGATAAAGAAAGGAAGATTTACCAAGAATTTACTTTGGGCCACAAGGAACCTCGGCGCTGCCCTCACACATCCTAATTCAACAAGAGAGAACTGAGACATACAAATTGGGCAACTGACTACAGTGACGGCGAACCTTTTGAGCTCGGTGTGTCAGCATTTTGAAAAACCTTAACTCTCTTGCCCTAACCGGTTTGGCTCAGTGGATAGAGCGTCGGCCTACGGACTGAAGGGTCCCGGGTTCGATTCCAGTCAAGGGCATGTACCTTGGTTGCAGGCACATCCCCAGTAGGGAGTGTGCAGGAGGCAGCTGGTCGATGTTTCTCTCTCATCGATGTTTCTAACTCTCTATCCCTCTCCCTTCCTCTCTGTAAAAAATCAATAAAATATGTTTAAAAAAAAAAAAGAAAAACCTTAACTCTGGTGCCGTGTCACATATAGAAATTTTTTGATATTTGCAACCATAGTAAAACAAAGACTTATATTTTTGATATTTATTTTATATATTTAAATGTCACTTAAAGAAAAGTCAACCAAAAAAATGAGTTTGCGTGTCACCTCTGACACGTGTGTCATAGGTTCGCCATCACTGGACTAGAACTCTGGGGAGATCGACTCCCAAGTGTGGCTCTTCCCACCACCGCCATTCCCATTCACACTGGAGAGTGAGAATGAATGTAATGGAGAGTCAGTTACAGACCCATCAAGTCAGGGCAACCCTCTGAGACCCCAGAGCAGACAAAGCCCTTCCTGGACACGACAGTGCTGTCCTCATGTCGTATGCAACATGCCCATGATAAGGACTAACTAAATAAATGAGAAGAAACCACTCATTCAACAAACACTCTAAGTGTGAACTATGTGGTCACGCCTGAGCAAGGCCCTGGGGATATGAAATTCATAAAAAACACACAATTTTTGAACGCAAGTAACTTAGAGTCTAGTGAAGAAAAGACAAAAATAAAATCATTTCAAAATCCTGTGCTATGTGTCGAGGTTGAGATGGCAGAGGATAGGGTGCGATTCTGCACAGAGGATAGGGGTTCCGGGGGAAGCATGGAGCAGGAGGCAGTATCTAAGCCACATTTTGAAAGTGAGTAGGAATTTTCCAGGCGGCTGGGGAAGGGAGCAATCTAGACAGAGGAAACTGCATGTGTAAAAAGCACAGAAACATGAAAGAGCATTATTCAAGGAACTGCAAATAAGTTGGGCCATGGGATGGGACATCAAAGGGCTAGGCGCCAAGGAGAAGCGGGGGACAGGAGAGGTAGCCATCCTTGGAATCTGGAGGATCTTACAGTTCGATTCCATTAGGCAACGTGCTTTCAAGTGGCCATGGCACAGTGTTGCCTGGTGTAGCCAGCCCCTCGGGTTGAAGGCCAGAGAGGGCACCAGCAGCGCGCCTCCGGAGATGAGCCTCTGCCATTAAACTGCCTCCTGCTGCCATGGCAACTCTCTGCGGCAGGGCTCTTTTGGAGCAAAAGGTGGCAAGCAGATCCGGGGTCTGCTGGCCGCCTCCTGCCGAATTTGGCTCCTCTCCTCTCTAATCAGGAGAGAAGCACTAACGTGGGGAAGCTGGCTGAAAAACCCCTCCGTCGCCTTCTGCATTAGGGATTCCTGACACGTGCTTTCCCCAGAGAGAGGAATAAAAATGGAGTCTGATCATTTGTCCAATTATTGCCTCATATCAATTACAATTTATAGCCCCTTTCTACAGAGTATGGTGCTGCTAGTGAATCATACTAAAAGGAAAACAGCTTAATGGAGGCTTCCGCTATTGCTAAATATATACCGTAGAGAGCCGGGACTTGTCCACCACCCACAGTGGAGTTTTGCCCAGAGAAGCCCTCTTTTCTCCCATGTGGGTGCCAGCAAGGCAATTCTAGTCATTCCATTGGGTGGGACCCAACTGTGTCACAAAGGGGTGTACAAGGTAGAGCTACGGGGCCGGCACACTAACGCAAGTACAACCCAAAATGACCCAACCCAATTACCTGCAACACATAGTCAACTAAAACTTTGCTGGCCCTCAACTTCCTGGGACAAAGCGATGGGTAGAGAGAAACAAGTTGACAGCAACAATTTGTCTTTAAAGCTGTAACTCTAGAACAGCGGTTCTCAACCTGTGGGTCGCGACCCCTTTGGGGGTCAAACGACCCTTTCACATGGGGTTGCCTAAGTCCATCGGAAAACACATATATAATTACATATTATTTTTGTGATTAATCACTATGCTTTAATTATGTTCAATTAGTAACAATGAAATTGGAGGTCACCACAACATGAGGTACTGTATTAAAGGGTCGCGGCATTAGGAAGGTTGAGAACCACTGCTCTACAAAGTGGCTGAGAGAGTTGCACCTTGTTCATAATGGCCAAGACTACAAATATGGACCAGAGAACAGAAGAGGACTGAGCTGTGGGAAACCAGCCATGAGCTCGATGGCAGCGATGTCCCACTGCCTCCCCAATCCTAATGAGGAAAATGCAAAACTATCCTGAGAAAGAGGTGGCAGTTGTTGAAGAAATGCTAAGCATGCCCCTCCCCGACCTGCAAGGAAGCCACTGAAGTCTCAGGATCATGGCTGTCTCTTCCAGAGTCCTTGATTCACTGGCAACTGCTAAGAAGAGAAACTTTCACAGGCTTTCCCGGTAAATTCATAGCACTGACAGCTAAAAACAACCTAAACTGTGAGGGATGCCCAGAGGTCAGATGAAGACACCTCTACACAGAGAATGTTGACCCTCTGACCTCCCAACAGTTCCTTTCTGTTCCTCAAACACACCTGGCACACTCCCATTTTGGGGGAGCTGCCCATCTCTCTGCCTGGACTATTCCTTCTCAGATAAGCAGCTCAGCGATTGTTAGCTCTCTCACCTGCTTAAGTCAGCACTCAGAAGCCACCTTCTCAGCGAAGCCTTCCGCCGGCACCCTATCTACAATGCCAACAGCACTCTCTATGCGGGTGTGCCTTATCCATCTCTCCTGCTTCATTTGTTTCTCCTCGGCGCTTACGCTCACTAACACACTGCACATTTTACTTAATCTATCTGTTTATTATCTGTCTCCACAGGTAGAACACCAGCTCCCTAACTGCCTAATTCATCACTATATCCCCAGATCCTAAAATAGCGCCTGGGGTGAGGAAGAAGCTCCTTTCCTATTTGTTGAATTAATAAATGGGTGGTAATTGTGTAAGATTTTGCCAAGTGAGGCAGGGGTGGAGGGAGAGGAAGGAAGAAGATATATTAGATAGAACGAAATCCTCTCATTCATACAACAGAAATGTATTAACATCTCTGCCAGGTGCAGGGCTAAATAAGTTCTAGTGATACTGTGATAAATAAGACAAACACGAAGTGTCTCCCTTCCCAGCATTTAGTCTGGGGAGTCGAGAGGCAATTACAAAACAGTGTGTAAAGGAAACAGTAGAGAAAAGAAGACAGCAGAGGATGCATCGAAAGGGCCCCAGGAAGGGAGAGTCAGGGTAGGAGTCCAATCTAAAGCCAGGACCTAAAGAATGAGTAAGAGTCGGCAAGGTGTGGAGGAATGGAGGTGGGAGCAGGGCGGGAAGGGAGCACGCAGCGGCTTACAAAGTGAGAGCATAGCATAACTGAGAAAAGGAAAACTGTCAGAGTGGCTGAGATGGACTGTGATGAAAGACACAGATGGCTGGGCAGGCAAGCGGGAGCCGGATCTTGTGGGGCCCTGAAAATGGTATTAAAGATGTTAGAATGTTTGGAGTTCATCCTAAAGACTCCGGGAAGCCATTGAAAGTTCACCAGCTGCAATGGGGAGTCTGAATTAAAAGTGAGCAAGAAAGTAAGGAAATTGCTCAGGAGGCTACTGAATCTCTACTAAGAAATGATGACTTCATGGCTCAGTGGTTGAGCGTCGATCTAAGACCAGGAGGTCATGGTTCAATTCCCCATTAGGTTGCAGAGAGAAGGGCAACGTCCCCAAGGTGAGATTGTGCTGGAGTGTTTGAGGAACAGAAAGGGACATTTCTCTCTCTATTTCCCCTTCTCCCTTCCTCTCTGAAATCAATAAAGACTAAAAGAAGAAAAAGGAGGAGGAGGAGGAGGAGGAGGAGGAGGAGGAGGAGGAGGAAGAGGAGGAGGAGGAGGAGAAGAGGAAGAGGAGGGGAAGGAAAAGGAATGATGATGATTTGGACTAGAGGTAAAAGAATGGCTCCAGTGAGCATAGAACAGGGGTCCTCAAACTTTTTAAACAGGGGGCCAGTTCACTGTCCCTCAGACCGTTGGAGGGCCGGACTATACTTTGAAAAAAAAACTATGAACAAATTCCTATGCACACTGCACATATCTTATTTTGAAGTAAAAAAACAAAATGGGAACAAATACAATATTTGTATTTGCATGTGGCCCGCGGGCCGTAGTCTGAGGACCCCTGGCATAGAACCTGTAAGCTGGGAGGAGAGAAGGCGGTGGTCAGAATGGGGAAATTCTTCAGTAATTAGTGTGAATTGATTTTATAGGTGGAGCAGTTTAGGGTGATGACAAAGACCAAGCTGTGACTATGGAAGAGTGAATCCTGAATGCCCCCACTGAGAAGAAACTCACACAGTTCCCAGGGCTGGCATGAAAATCAATGAAACAGAATATGTGAAAGTGCTCTGTAAACTGCACGAATGCAGAGGTGGTTAAAATAGCTGGGTCTGCCCATGTGGGTTAAAAAAAAAAGGAAGAAGCTTTGACACGTAGATTTGAAACTTATTTTGGAAAATGGCGATAATGGAGAGGATTATAATAAATAGCAGTTAGCATTTATGGTTCCAGGCAATCTGTTAAGGAGTATGCATCATTTATCACATTAATTCTCCAAAACACCCTAACAAGTAAGTACTATTATCCTCATTTTACAAATGAAGATCTTTAGGCCAAACATATTGTGACTTTCTCCAGTGTATATCATCATTGGTTATCTGTCTACTGAATCTACCTTTATAGATATATCTCCAATTACATGAAAAATCTTACCATCATAGAAAAACTACAAATACTATTCCCACTGTGTTGCTTTTATCTTTATATCAGAGAATCAAACTTTTTGATCAAACATGATCACCTTGGTACTACTTTATATCTTATTGCTTCAATGACGTATAGATGATCTCCTCTCCACAACAAAGGTAAGTACTGTATAAAGTTTGCTTTAAAAGATCTAACTCATCTGGAATTTATTTTGCATGGCTTGAGATTAAATTAGATGTATATGTAGTTTTCTTCATATTGTCATTCAACAATGTTTTTTATTAAACACCAACTACTTTCAGTTTTTATTTTACTTTATTAATCAATACATTAAACTATCAGTTTATTTCTGATATTTCAATCTACATTCAGGTAGTCCTATTAATAATATACTTTGGAATAGGTTTCGGTCTTAAATGCAAAACTCTTTGCCCTGGCCAGTGTGTTCAGTGGTTAGAGCATCAGCCCGCAGACTGAAGGGTTACTGGTTTGATTTCTGGTCAAGGGCACATACCTGGGTTGAAGGTTTGATCCCTGACCCCACGTGGGGCACATGCGGGAGGTAACCAATCAATGTGTCTCTCTTTCGATGTTTTTCTCTCTCTTTCTGTCCCCCTCCCTCCCGCCTTTCTACTCTCTCTAAAAATCAATGAAAAAAATATCCTTCAGTGCGGAGTAATAAAACAACAACAACAACACACAAACAAACAAACCCCACTCCTTTTGTTCCTTCTAAGCTACACAATCATTAATTAGACAATGACAACTATAGATACATGACCTTTCTCAAGACAACGAGTAATCCCGAGCCCCTACATGGTTTGTATGGCCAATACACTTACTGCCAATATTTTAAAACCAGAAGATCCATAGGTGTTATGGTCTGAATGTGCCCCCCACCCAAATTCATGTTGAATTATAATTTCCAAAGATGATGATTTTAAGGGCCTTTGGGTGATTATTTGGCCATGCCTGTGGAGTGCTCGTGAATGGGTTTAGTGCCACATAAAAGAGGTTCCAGAGAGAACCCCATCCCCTTCCACCATGTAAGGACACAGTGAGAAGGTGCCAGTTTGAACCAGAAAGAAGACCCTCATGAGAATGTGATCATGCTGCTGTCTTGATCTTGGGTTCCCAGCCTCCAGAACCAAGAGAGATAAGTTTCTGTTGGTTATAAGCAGCCCAAACAGAGTAGGTTGTGTGTACCCCTACTCTCCCTCTGCCAACAGACTTCTCCTAGCTCCTCTTGAAAAATTAGCATCACTGGGCCCATCAACCCACATGCCAAAAATCAGCTACAGCTGAGGAGCAGCTAGCTCCTTTTTGGGGCACACACATATAAAGCTCCAAGTACCCAACATTTGTCTCATTTCCAGTCCACATAAGTGATTTACAGTATCTGCCTAGAGCAGTGGTTCTCAACTTTCTGGCCCTTTAAATACAGTTCCTCATGTTGTGACCCAACCATAAAATTATTTTCGTTTCTACTTCATAACTGTAATGTTGCTACTGTTCTGAATTGTAATGTAAATATCTGACATGCAGGATGGTCTTAGGCGACCCCTGTGAAAGGGTCGTTCGACCTCCAAAGGGGTCTCGACCCACAGGTTGAGAGCCGCTGGCCTAGAGGCCTTTAGGTTTGCAGCCCCTGGTGAAATCCAGTTTTCCTTTCTATCATCAAAGACAGAAAGTTCACAGTCAATTTGGTGCTCAACTTCAGAAACTACACTTAGCCTAGGTCTCTGGTCTAATCTCTTCTCTACTTCCTGGCATGGCTCCTGATCTTTTATCCCCTGTTTAATTATTTTATAATATATTCATCTAATTCTAACCCTCTCCAATTATTCTATGAACAAGAATAATTTTTAAAAAGGTTTTCCCTCTAAAGTTCTTGGCTGCTTCTTTATTCTGTGATTTATACTATCAATCAAGTTCAATTCAACATCCTATTGGGATCTTAACTGTTATTGTATTAAATCCATAAATTAACTTTGTTAGTGTTGTCATCTTTATTCTATTAAGACTACTCAGCAAGGAGTAGATTATATATCTATCTCTTATTAGTTTCCTTTTCTTTCTATTAAAATATCATAATTCTCTGTATTTGACCCCATATTTTGTTAGGTTTTAGTTTTTAATAAAACAAGTATTATCTTTTTCATATTTTGCCTACTGATAAATGACTGAATTCAGTTAGGCGTACACTTTATAACACATGATTTAAGCATCTCATTTCAAGATACGTTTTTGTTCAATCTAAACACGCAGGTTATAGTCCTTTGTAATTGGTTAAATAGCATTATTTTTCTCTCTACTGAGCTACACACATTCAATTTATCTCTTTGATATGATTTGTTGCAGCTAGTTATTTACAACAATCCACAATAAAAAGTGTGATATCCTTGTTTTGTTTAATTTTAGATAGACTGTTTTGGCCATGACTAGAAATTCCATTAGCTTTCTTTCATGCCTTCAGACTTAAAATCTATTTTGACAACGGTGCCAAGGTAATTCAATGGGGAAGATAGTCTATTCAATAAAAGATGATGGAAAAGTGGATTTTTGTATGGAAGGAAAAGATAAACCTCGACCTCTTCACACCATATGCAAACATGAAATCAAAACGGATCCTAGACATAAACATAAGAGCTACATAAAAAAACTTCTAGAAGAACGCACAGAAAAAATATCGTTGAGACTTTGGGACACATCAGTAATTTCTTAGCTTGAACATGAAAAGCATAAACCATGAAAAAGACACATTTGTGTATGATTGGGTTTAAATGTATCGAATGGATAAATTAGACAATCAAAATAAAATTATTGCATGTCAAAAGATGTTCCACATCACTGGTCATTAGAAACATGCGATTTAAAACCACAGTGAGACAAAAGAAATGTTCAAGGTAAAAAAAAAATAAATAAATAAATAGATAGATAGATAGATAGATAGATAAATAAATAAATAAAGCCATAGTGAGATACCACTATACACACACTAAAATAGTTACAATTAAAAAGACGGACAATGCAAAATGTTAGTGAGGGGATGCAGCAACTATAACGCCCCTCCTTTCCTAGTGGCAATGCAAAATGGTGCAACCCCTTTGGAAAACAGTTTGGCAATTTCTTATAAAGTCAAACATGCCCTCACCATGTGACTCAGCAATCCCAATCCTAGGGACCTACCTAAAAGTAATGAATTATACATCTATACAACATCATATACACAAAATTTCAAAGCAGTGTTATCACAATAGAAAAAAAATAACTTTAAATGTGGAAATAACCTAACTATCCAAAAAATAGCGAACAGATAAACAAAATGTGGCATACCCATGATAGAATACTACTCAGTTATTAAAAAAGACATATTAAACAACATGGATGAATCTCAATAACACTATTATGCTGTGCTTAAAAAGCCATATGTAAAGCCACTCTGTACTATATGATTCCATGTAATGAAATTCTAGAAAAGGCAAAACTATACTGACTGAAAGCAGATCAGTGGTTGCTTAGGGACAGAGCCGGGCAAGGATTGACAACAAAGGGGCCTGAGATAATTTTCTAATGACAACAGCAGAAGTGTGGGTTGTGGTGGAGAGTATACGACTGCATACAGTTACCAAACTCAAACTGTACACTTAAAACAGGTAAATTATTATATGTAAATTATACCTTAATAAAAGTATTAAAATAAAAAATTTTAAGTTTCATTTAAAAAATATACTTTATAAAATCCAACTTAATCGGAGTCCCAGTGTGCAGTATAGAGTTTAAAACTGCACAGACCAGAGGTCTGGACTTTGCCCTGGGTTTCTGGGAGTTAATCTCTAAGCCTTCTAGCAGTCTTTATTTGCCTGGGGCCTCAGGTCATAGCAGAGAGCCTAACAATGTGATTTGGGGCGGGGGTGGGGGGGCGGGGGGGCGGGGGGGAGCGCCACACTAGGTAGAACGCAGGAAGTGGGTTAAGGCAGGAAGTGGGTTGACCAATTTTAGATCAGCAATGCCATGTAGACTGGGATTTCTGGATCCTGTGGTATGAGGAGCTGGAAACTGAACCAGCTAGTGGGCAATGAGCCATGCCTGAGTAATGGAGCCCCAACAAAAATTCCGAACACTGAGGTTTGGGTGAGCTTACTAGGTGGCAGTACACCATGTGTACTTGTCACACATCAATGCCAGGAAGGGAACATGCTCTGACTACTCTCTGGGGAAGGACAACTAAGCTCTGCCCTATGCATTTCTTTCACTGACTGATTTTAATCTGTAGCCTTTCCCAGTAATAAGCTGTAACTGTGAGTATAAGAGATTTCAGTGAGTTGTGAGAGGCTTTCTGGCAATTATAGAACTGATGGGTTGTCTTGTGGACCCCTGAACTTACATTTGGTGTCAGAAGTGAGACTGGCTATGTGTGGACTATGTACAACACTCTAATTTCTCAGTTGCCCTCAGCTCTCATATCCAGATAAACATAAATAGGTGGTAAACTGGTGACTATAAAAATTCATAGTTGAAGTAGTTAATAATTATCTAAATCTATGACCTCATTTCTACTAATGAAAGCTTTTTGGAATCTTTACAGTTGCCTGGTTAACCTGGAACCAAACCAAGTAGTGAGACTCTGGACTGAGCTGTTTACCTTAGATATGACTAGTATACACACCCAGGCAGGTAACACAGAGAAAAATCAACCAATCCATCCTTGCTTTGGTACACACACACACGTCATCTAATTCTGTTAAGTAGCTTTTTACCTCCCTATTTAGAATCTGCTAAACATTACGACTTTCAACTTCTGCAATTTCTAAGGTATGCAGTTGGATCTCTTCTTTCAAATTGCTAGCAGTATCATCCATAGCAAGTATTATTCTAGAGGCAGAATTACACTTGTAATACAGATATTACCTTTGTAAAGAGTTAAAAAAATGTTAGGCTAAAGAGTAGTGTGGTTACAAAATGAAAAAAATATATTCCAAATATGCCTCCATAAATTCACCTTCTGAACATTTAGCTATCATTTATACAACTTCTAAAATTTGACATAAGAGAAAAATAAAAGTTTAGGAAAATTGAATAAATACAGGAAATTTTCATTTAGAACATCATAAATGTTACTGTTTCTAAATGCTTATAAATTTGTGGATAAATGAGCCCACAAATCCAAGTTCAAGTGAAGTATCAACACAGGGTGCTCTATTTCATGTTGAGCCAAACTAGGTGAGGCAGTAAGTTAATGCTGAAATCAGAGTTATTTAACAGGAGGCAGAGGGGAGAGCACTTTCCCTCAAAGCAAAGCCAGAGCTGTCAAAGGCTTAGAGTGTCTCCGTTTGTTCAGACTTATCCCTGAGTGTGGGAATGAGCAAGTGATCTACTGGGCTGCTCTGAAGAAGACTCCAAACACTCTGCAAATCTCAGGCATTGGCAGTGAATAAAGGCACTACCTCTCCTCCTTCCTAAACCTCGGCAACTCCACAAAGTCCGGGCTCCTTCCTGTTTTTGCCATTCTTCACCGGCTTTAGCCTGGCCTATAGAACTCCAACCTGGAGCCTCAGCTCATGCTCTCCAGCCAACAAGAATCACTCTTGGTGCTCTAACTCAAATTCCATTGCCACTGGAGATGGGCCCTTGAAGCCGCTGCTCGAGAACCGTCAGGACCATTCATTCACCAGGTTCCCCCCATCATCACCGTGTGTGCCCCGCTTTCAGAGACGTACTTTATTTGATTTTCCCCTGCTAGAATGTAAGCTCTTCTCTGAACCCACCCAAATGGAGCACTAAGACCCTACTTAAAATGACAGTGTCCCTGAATTCCCAGCCCACCCCACTCCCCATCACTGGCTGAGAGATTTTTCAACCCACAAGGACAACTTAGAACCAAGGTGCTACTGTGAAGAAGAGGAGGTCAGAGAGATTGAAGCATAAGGATTTAACCCACTGAAGGAGAAGGACTCTGACAACCCACAGAATATAGCTACACAACATATAGGCTGCATCTAGAAGGTGAGAACAACTCCTAACTGATAGTCAGCAAGGGAATGGGACCTCAGGCCCACAGCCACATGGGAACTGAATTTTACCAGCAGCCTGAATAAGTTTCGAAGAAGATTCATTCCCCAGAGCCTCTAGTAAGGGAGGCAGCACTAATGACACTTCAATTTCAGACCTGTGAAATCTGGAGAAGGGAACCAGCTGAGCCATGCTGTGCACAGATTTCTGATTTATAGAACTTTGTTGTTTTAAGCCAATTAGTTTGTTACAACAGCAGTAGAAACGAATGCAGCGGTGGTCCCAATGTTACCATCCAATTGCCTTATGTTCCTCTCTCCGCCAGCCTGCTGTTAGGAAACCCAGGAAACTAGAGTCACCCAGCTCTCATTATACGATGCTTCCATAGGCTGACCCACATTGCACTGTCAGCTTTATCTGTGTGTTTTGTCTTCCTCACTCGAAGGCAACCTCTTCAAGGATATTGACTATGGGTGTCTTTTTCTTCTTTTTAATTTTCTTCAATATATACTGATTGCAGACAACTTAAAAGAATAAATGACTGTAAAAGAAAATTAAAACCATCCATAACTCACCAGTTAACCACAATGTTGACATTTTCTTGTCATTTTATACCTTTCTATGCACATCTAAATCTTTATATATGTAAATAAAAATCATACAATCTATATTGCTTTTTAACCTATTTTCTATTAATAATGTTATGTAGATACTAGAGGCCAGGTGCAGGAAATTTGTGCAGTCGGGGGTGGGAGAAGGGTGTCCCTCAGCCTGGATTGTGAGGGCGCAGGCCAGGCCTAGGGACCCCACCAGTGCACGATCGGGCTGGGGAGGGACATGGGAGGTTGGCCAGCTGGGGAGGGACTGTGGGAGGGTTCCAGGGTGTGTCTGGCCCATTTCGCTCAGTTGTGATTGGCCGGACGTCAGCAATAAGCTAACCTACCGGTCAGAGCGTCTGCTCCCTGGTGGTCAGTGCACATCATAGTGACTGGTTGACTGTCTGCCCCCTGGTGGTCAGTGCACATCATAGTGAGCGGTTGAGCAGTCTTAGGATATCATTAGCATATTACACTTTGACTGGTTGAACGGATGACCAGACACTTAGTATATCAGGCTTTTATTATATAGGATTCCATGACAATGGACATAATTCTACACCAAATTGATATGGAAGATGGGGGGAGAAGGCTTTCTGTCTGGGAGCAATTACTATAATTACTATAATTATCATCTTTATCATCACTGTATGTCTAAAAGTTGATACCTACACTTTAAGGCTAGCTTTATGGTTTGGAAAATTGTAGGCAATCTAGAATGTGGCAGAAGAGGTGTTTTTGGAACTGTCAACCTGAGTTCAAAATATATTATTATCACCACCCCACTCCCCAGGACCAAAAAAAACACTGGCTGTAAGCCATACTCATGCCATGTGGTACCATTACCACTAATCACCATAGCTGAGTTACAAAACAAGTCATTTTCTCCTCCAGGCCATGGCTGGCTCCCACAAATATTTGATAGGATGTTTTAAGGAGGCTATGCACTAGGCAATCTTAAAGGTCCCTTTCATCTCTGGCCCTTTATGGCTCTAAGATAAATGAGCTTTTTAAAATTGAGCCATTCTCAGAACCTTATGTAAACCATTGTTTCTATGCAGAAAAGTTCTATACATCTTAAGCAACCAATTTAAAAATCAACTTTGGGAACATAATCTATGAAGACAGGACCTTCCTGTTTCTCATAAAATATTATCTGACATTTTCCTCTACATCCTTATTACTATAGTAAACATATTATCAGGTCAAAAATATTATTTGGAGAAAAAGAGCACATTAAAATTAAAGTAAGAAAATAAAATACTGCCTTTTCTTTACTACTAATAGGATTCTTATCGTCATCTTGGCATCTTAAATTTTCTGATAGAACAAGTCAGAGGCATTCCTTTCCCCTGTCCCTCCTGACTTTCCTCCTTCCTATTTACTGCCAGTCACTAAGCCCTTCTGAAGTAACTTTTGGGTGCTCAAACCCAGGAGTTATATAAAACAGTGTTCAGGGAGACTGAGTTGGGCACTATGGCAGATAATTAGGGATAAATGCCCCAATTATCCCTACGTCCTAGAATTTATGCTCTTGTTTATAAATGACATGACTTTGGGTGGGACCTGTGACTTGCTTCTAAATAGTAGAATATGGCAAAGGAAATGGGATATCACTTCTCTAAACACATTATACAAGTTTGTAACTTCCATTCTGCCAGCAGACTCTCTGTGGATGCGCTCCCTGGCTGGCTTTGAAGTGAGCCGCTATAGGGAGTGGTCTAGGCCCCATGGGGAGGCCCACCCAGCACGCAGTGAGAGAGTCCTCTAGCTGACAGCCAGGAAATAGCTAAGGCTCTCAGTACAACAATCCCTGAGGGCTGTGCTGCCAATAACCACATGAGCCTGGAAGGGGAACTTTCCCAGCAGAGCCCAGCCCTGACTCACACCTTGACTACAGCCTGGGAGAGACTCTGAAGCAGGAAATCAACTTCAGGCATGTCCAGACTCCTGACCACGGTGAGATAGTAATGTGTCTGCATCCCGTTTTAAGCCACTACGCTTATGGTAATAGTGTTACCCAGCTACTGATAATTAATACAGGTGGACACAAAGAATATAATTAGAGAACAACATAAATGCAACAGAAAAACAAATGTGAAATAGGAAAGTTCAGGTAATAAAGGTAAGATCATGACAGATAAAGTTAATTTGGAAATATTTCATAAAGAGACTAGTTATGAAACCCACCTCATGTCTTTCAAGAATTCATTGGCAGAGAGGTAGGGGAAACAACACAGAGGAAGAATCAACTGACTATCAACGCTACTACACTGAGGAACAGTGAGAGAAGGGTCTGAACCATGGGAGGCCTGGAGTGGCAGGAGCTGAGTGGGCTCGGTTTTGATACTACAGGCAACAACACTAAGAGAAGGGCTCCTCAGCAGGGAAATGCCAATCAGGTGTCTTAAAGAACTGAATTTTATCACAGTATAAAGGATGGGGAAGACTAGAGGTAAGACCAGGAAGGAATATGCTAGCACAAGTCTTCAAGAGAGGCCAACAAACACATGAGGGGAAAAAGGTTCCCACTCATGAATAATCAAAGACACACAAACCAAAACTATAAAGGAACATTTTTTGGTTGATCAAATGAGAAGGTGAAAATAAAAATAAATAGTTGAAAATAAAAACTAGTAATACTAGCAAAGGTAAACCAATCGTAATTCAATAAGCCCTTATTCCCACTGTTGGTGGGAATGTAAATGGAACAGCTTATATGGAAAGCCATTCAAAAATATGCATTAATAATCTTAAAATATTTCAGATCCTCAGACTCAGTAATTCACTTCTTAGGACATATTCTAAAAAGAAAATAAATATATTTACTCATTCAACAAACATTTAATTGAATGCCTACTATGTTCTAGGTACTGAGGATATAGCAATGAACAAAACAGACCTCATCTCTGTTCTTGTGGGTCTTAGAAGAGACAAACATTTAACGAATAATCACAAAATAAATGTATACTTACACATATTACCGGACACAATGAGAGTATTTTTAAATACTTGGTTTAAATTTGTGAGATCAAAAAAGACCTTTTATTTGGAAGTAACATTTATACTGAGAACTGAAGGATGAGTGGAATTTAGCCATATGACGAATGGGAGAAAAATTTTTTTTTTCTGATAGTGAAAACAATATTCATGAAGGCAAAAAAGAGTTAGTTGTATTCAAGATTTTAGAGTACTCATTCATTAACTTATTAAAAAAGTATGTATGGAAGTCCTAGTGAGTACTATGTACTGGAGATGAGGACCAAGTTGAAATTATAGCAGACAAAACAGGTGTAAAAATATGTATTGTATAGCTACAGAAGGGCTGGGTATTCATAATAAAGCCAATGATGTCTGAGGAAATGAGTGAAAAAGGAGAAAACCAATGCATTTAGCAGAAAAAAAGGAGAGGATGGAATAAAGATAACAAACAAAGGTTTTCTGCCTGTTTCCAAACTCAGACTTACCTGAGAAACATATGTTCAAAATGTATCATTATTTTTTTTTAAAGTACAATTTATAGATAGAAATACTTAGATGGATCAGCACTAAAATGCTCATACACAGAGAAGAGGCAAGTAGAGATTAAATCTAGTAAATTTTAAATGTACACATGAGTTAGGGCATCTCTGTACTTCAGAAATTATTTTCCTTGCAGCTATCCAAGAGTGACTCTTGAATATGTTAAGCATTCAGGGAAAAGGAACCACTTTTTTGTAATAATAGCAGAGTCTCTTTGTAAGAGATCAAAATGTACATAGAATAATCCAAGGATTTGAAATTAAAAATTGAACAAATGAACCTCCATTAGGTTAAGTGTGAAAAGTGACATTTACACAAACCTTATAATGAGAATATTCTTGGAGTCATCAGCAAGTTGTAAAGAGAGCCGCAGAAATAATTACAACCTCATGTGAGCAACACACCTGAGGGATAGAGCCCTTTCCTCCTATTTCTTGAATTATCTAAATGGTGATATTGTATGTTTAGTACATGTCAACAGTATTAAAGAGTTAAACAATATTTGACAGCATGGACACTAGCTACATAAAAAAAAAAAAGATATGTGGAACTCTTACTTTTTTGGCAACTTCTACGCGAAACTAAAATTATTTCAAAATAAAAAGTAAAAGCAAAAAATATAGGGATAGTCTTGCTATAAGAAATAATACAAGGCCTAAAATTTGTGTTATTTTCATGAGGCAATCAGAAAGGATAAATGAAACAATCCTTTAAGTTGCCCTGAGTCTGGTTACACTTCTGCTGTCATGGGATGCAGGTAGGTGCACACAAGCTCATGGTCTGCGTTAGATATTCCACTGCCCACCAGATGTTTGGAAAAGTCATTTCAGTAACTCACAGGGTAGTGTTGTATGCTTGTTGACTATGGTGTGCTCCATAAATATTCATTATTATTATTTAAAATTTTATGTAGGCCTGGCTGGCATGGCTCAGTGGTTGAGCATGACCTATGAACCAGGAGGTCACAATTTGATTCCTGGTCAGGGCACATGCCTGGGTTGTCGGCTTGATCACCAATGCGGGATGTGCACGAGGCAGCCGATCAATAATTCTCTCTCATCACTGATGTTTCTCTCACTCCTCTCCCTTTCTCTCTGAAATCAATAAAAATATATTTAAAAATAAATAAATAAAATTTTTTATATATAAACTTTATTATTCCTTCATTAAATGGAAGAATAGCTCTGAGTTGTGATTAACTATTAGGATTTCTTCATATTTGTAAAATTATCAAATTAATCTTATACTTTCCAGTAGGGACCCAGATTTGACCAACAGATTTATCTCATAATAAATATAGTTATTACACCCTGGAAAGTGCTTCATAATAAAAATATAGCCTAAAAACTATTTTAAAAATCTCCTTAGCCTTTCCAATACAGTTCATTAATTGAATTGGTTAACCTGTTACCTTAAAATTAGTTTGGTTAATTCTGAAGTCCTGTCTTTATTTATTAGACCTGTCTAATAAAGTTTGATGGAGACATAAATATATAGTTTAAACAAATATACTGACATCATACGTAAACTATGACCGATAAAATATATTTCCCCCCGAGACATTAAAAATGAAATAGCTCTTTTGAAGAAAAAACACATACAATGAAGTCAGAAATTTCATGAAATCCAAAAGATGAACCTTGAGAACCCAAAACAAATTTTAATGTCTGACAAAACAAATGCATCTTTTATAAAATTGGATTGATGTGTACTTATAAATTATGCATTGCAAGATGTTTCATTATAACTTTAACGTTTCAAAATCCATTATCATCCCTCTGTCTCCCATCAAGTATAATTGTAGGAAGAAAAATATCATGTTCTTTTCTGTACAACCAAAAAAGCTAACGGGAAAACAAGTATAAGAGCAGCTCACTCAAATCAAGCTTTTCCTCATTAAAACCTCAAGGTACCCCATTTTAACATGGTGGCTAATTTTGTTTCCTGGGAAATGTATGTATAGGCCAGGAATGATTCAAGTGGACAGTTACAAAAAAAACCAACAGGAGTCGTATGAAAATAATATTCAGTAAGATATCTTTAAAACAGTAAGAAAAGCAGACTTCTTCCCCTCCCCCTTCCAAATTTCCATTGTGTTCACCATTCAGCAACATTGTACTCACTTCCGATGGGTGTGGTCCATGCCACTGTTTGGTATTGATTCCAACTCTGCATTTTTCTGCCCACAGATATTTCCATAGCTGTCGTATCCTGACACTAGTCTCGCTGCTGCACCTGTTGCTACTGAAAAGCCACAAATAAATCCCTAGGGAGAAAAACAGAAAAAAAAATCATACAAATAAACCATTTCAATAGCAACAGTCACTACTTGATACGATAATGAGCTTCTTTTGTCTGCTGAAGGAACAAAGAGCTCTTTCCTTGTTGCAAACACTATTCCACTGTTTTCCTAGGATTTCACATAAGCAGCACAAAGTAGTCCCGGGAAACACTATTTACTAGCATGACAAAAGAAATCTCTAAGCTTTTGCATCATAAGATCGTCTCTGCATTTCATACTAATAATAGCAACCTCTCTGTATTGAACATCTGCTCTATGCCAGGCTCTGTACTGGGTGCTTACCATACATTATCGCTAATCCTCATGATGAGGAAACTGAGGCCCAGAGAGGTTCAATACGTTTTCCAAGGACACAGGACAGAATCAAACCCAGCTTTCTTCTTCTTTCTTTCTTTCTTTTTTTTAGTTTTATTTGGTTGTAAAGGAGTCCTATTAAATAAACAATAGCAATGGATGAAAGGAAAAAAACACAAGGAACAATAGGTCTGCGGGTTTTGAATTAGTATCACTTCAGTGCACACAACTTCTATTTGCTTCCTGCAATAAAGCTGTATATAAGCCAAAGAATTACACCACGAGCACTGCCATGCTCTTAATATTGGAGAATCCAGGAGAGTGAGTCCCGGGTCCGGGTGCCACAAAGGCCACTTCATTTCATGGGAACATGTTTCAGCACAGTGCCAAAGGCAAAGGGCAGATGCCTCAGAGCTGCATTAGGCTTGCTAAGTGGAGTGCATGCTGCTGACCAAAACAGAACAATAACGCCTGCATAGGCTGCTGGGCGTACAGGCAGACAGTAGGGTGAATCACCATTGATTCACTGAATTGGGAGGGAAGACTGGGGTTAAGATATATTCTTGGTCATTACAAGCTTGAGTTTTTGTTATCTTTATGAAAGTGGCTAATGAAGGCAGAGATGGCCACTGTTTACCCATCATGACCAAGTATCATGAGTAGTACCAAGTAGCCCTGCTCGATCTCGGGCCTCCAGTGGTAAGAACTATACACATATGCAGTGCCTCAGATAATAGTATTCCTCTCTTAAACATGCTTCCCAGAAAAGGTGAACAAATCTTCTTTTCTAAGTAATCTATTTTTATCATTTAAGTAAAGAAAGTGAGGCAGGGAGAGTAGAGAGTATAGCTCTCGCTAGTAGAAACTTCTTGAAACTACACTTTGTAAGAAAGTAGACTCAGTAGCGACTATCCCTGATTTGCTATCCTTGCTCTCTGATCCTTGCCAGTTACTTTAACTCTCTGTGCCTCAATTTACTGGCCTGTAAAATGGAGATAATGGTAGCTCATAAGGGTGCTGTAAGGATTAAATGAAATAATCCAGTAAAGTGATAAGGTTTCAATAAATATTAAGAGGTCAATAAATAAGAGATGAATAAATATTAGCTATTATTGTTAGAAATGAGAACATGCTGTAATGGAAAGACCATGGGCTTTTGGGTCAGATAACCTGCACTGATCAATTTTCTCCTTGTGTGAACTTGGACAAAATTCAAGAAGTTAATGGCTAAACTCTCCAATAGGGATCTTTAACAAAAAGCATCCCAGAGTAATAGGAAGAGAACCAAAAAGACCTGATTCACACCCTCAGTCAGCCACTAACTACCTGCGTGACTTTGATCCAATTACCTACTAAGAGTGTCTCCTCTTCATCCCTAACACAGAGTACTGAGGCTTCTTACCCGAGGTTTCAGTTACTCATAGTCAACCATGGTCTGAAAATATTAAATGGAAAATTCCAGAAATAAAACTATTTGTACGTTTTAAATTGCATGCTGTTCTGAGTAGCGTGATGAAATCTCACTCCATACTCCATCCCACCTGGGACGTGAATCATCCTTTTGTCCAGGGTATCCAGGCCGTATGGGCTACCTTCCCATTAATCACTTAGTAGCTCTCTTGGTTATCAGATCAACTGCCACAGTATCACAGTGCTTGTGCTCAAGTCACCCTTATTTTGCTTAAGAGTGGCTCCAAAGTATAAGAGTAGCGATGCTGGCAATTCGGATAAGCCAGAGAGAAGCCATAAAGTATTTTCTGTAAGTGAAACTGTATGCATATATAGGGAAAAGACATAGTATAGTTGGGTTCGGTTTTGGTATCCACTGGGTCCTGGTAGGTATCCCCTGTGAATAAGTGGGAGACTATTTGTTGTTGTTGTTAATTCTCACCTGGGGATATTTTTCCCACTGGTTTTAGAGAGTGGAAGGAAGGGGGAAGGGGGAGAAAAAGAGAGAGAGAACATCGATGTGAGAGAGACACATTGATGGGTTGCCTCCCGCACACACCCCAACCATGGCCGGGGAATCAAATCTGCAACCCAGATATGTGCCCTTAACCAGGAATCAAACCCTGGATTCTTTGGTGCTCAGGCTGACGCTCCAACCACTGAGCAACACTGGCCAGGGCTGGGGAGGGGGTACTATTATAATACCTATTTCACAGCCTAATGATGAGAACTAAAAGTGATAATACATATCTAGGCCTTAACTGGTCTGATACATGGCAGGTAATCAATATAGAGTAGCTGTTAGGGGTAAATTTGTGTTAAGTCAGACTAAAGAGGTTGACTAACCAAAAACCCCTTCAGTTCTCTATTTTGGAACAAAAATTTCTTGGGGGATAAAATTGAGAACTATTGTCAGTAATTGTGTTACTACACGGAAATATTCAGACCACAGTTACAATCTTCTTTCAATACTAGTCTGAAATAGCAAAGTCCTTACATCATTAAGGTTATGTTCTTCTTTCACTTTTCATAGGAATTTTCTTCTTGCGCTTGATAAGTACCTAGTGTTGCAGATTCCTTTAAATGATTTCTGATTTTCTGTTCTATTTTTAATAGTACCATTGGACACGTGGGTTTTGTGGGTTTGTGTTTGTTTGTTTGTTTTTTAATCAGAGTATAAGTGATAAATGTCACAGATATATGGTAAAATGGGGCACTAACATATTTTCATGTAGCTCCCAAAAGCATTCGAGTAGAAAGGGTGAGAAGCTTCAGGGGAGGAAGGAAGGAGAGGAGTGAGATAATAAGCTAGAAAGAAACCACAACTGCTATCCCAGGGACTTCCCATATGGTACAAGCATTGATAATGGGGAACGAGGCCAAATATAATTTAAAAAACAACCTCTTTTAAAAAGAGATCCTGAAATCCACATACGGGAAACAATATAGTTTCAGATGACAAAAATAATATAGTACATGAAATTAAAACAGTATGAGAAGCTTTACAGAACACAGTAATTTAATGCCTCCACAGAGGGTGGGGGTGGGGTGGGAGCAAGCATTCAACAGAAGGAAATCACATTCATAAAGCAAATGATAAGAGAGATGAGGAAAGCTTTTATCCTACTACAATCAGGAGCAATCACGGAGAGAAAGTAAGCCTATCAGTAAGGAAGAGAAAACCTTGGCTAACATCTAAAAGTGACTGAGTTACTGAAGGGCTTTCAGAACTGCTCTTAAGAGAGAGAGGAGGAGCAGACACATCTAATGACAAACAAGAAGTGACTCAAATCAGATGAAGGCATACAGGGAGGGTGGGTCTCAGGCAAGATCTGGAGACGAAGTGCCTATTGCTAAGTAGGAGAAAGACAATTTGCTAGATGATAAACGGTGCTCATCTTCCCTTAATATCTCAAGGTTTAGTTCGACGTAAGAGCTTTTGCTTGGTTTCATTCATTATTAGTCAAAATAACAGGCATATTTTATTTCACAAGCATGGAGCCTTTAAGTGCAATGGAAAGGTAGAAAACCTTAGTTTAGTTTTGAAACAGAAAGACCAACAAAAACATAAGGGGTAGAGGGAGTATGAAGTATGAATATGGCAAAATGTTTCAAAATAAAGAGAGAGGAAAAAAGGCTTATGCTTACAGCCCTTTCCCAGAAATTAATTAAATTATATCCAGGTTCTTTCCTCCACCTCTCCCCCCAGCCCATTCAAATACTACCTCCTTTAGCTCTATACATCTCTTATCTCAACCAATGTTTGGCATCAGTCTCCTGACAGCCAGTCTGTCAAACCTTGGAGCAATATTTGGCCTGTTGGTCCCGAGAACACTGAGACAAGGAAGACTTTTAGACCCAGCAGACAGGGTAGGATTAGAATGCTCGATGCACAACTATTGTTCATGCAAACAAACTAAAAACAGTTGAGTTAAAATTTCTGCCAATCTGCTAGATTTCTTTAAAGTTAAGTAGGATGCATTACTTTAAGAGGAGAGTGGAAGACAAAAATGATGGGAAGTTAGGAAATATCCACTCAATAAATATTTATTAAGTACACACATACAAATGAAAGATTTCATGCAAGGTACAAAAGGGCTTTAATACAATAAAGTTTACCCGAGAAAAACTGAAATGTCTCAAAAGAGAAGAAAATAATGGGTGTAAGGGAGCAAAATCAGGGAAGTCAGTTTCGCGAGCAGCTTAAGCAAAAAAAAACAAAACAAAACACAACAACAAAAAACAACACAAAACAAGCAAAACAGCACAAGGACTATCAGGAACTAAACCCAGCTCTGCTGCAAATACTCATGATCTGGGCAAGTCACTCTCAATTCTCTAAGCCTCAGTTTCCTCACCTATAACAACGATTGGATTACATTAATCTCAAAAGCCGTTTATGCTGTCACAATTTTATGATTCTAAGGGAAAATAGGTACAAAGTAAATGCTTTTCAGGGTCTACTTGCAGAGAGAAGTAAGTATAAATCCATTTGGTCCACAACAGTGACTGAGGTGGTAAAAAAAAACAAGAGTAGACTAAAATCAAAATGAATTTAACTAACCTGTATGCTTAAAAATAGTTAAAATGGATTTAACAAAACTGTGTACTTTAAAATATACATTATATAAGCCTTGTTATGCACATTTTACCATAATTTGTAAAATATGTTTTGAAGAAAACAAAGATAAACCAGAGGATTTAACAGAAGGTAGGTAGTCATCTGGACCAGGTAGTCTTAAGGTAGTTTTCGGCATGCTGTTCTTCCTATTCCATGATCCTGGCAAAGCACAGGCCATCACACAGGTGACAAAACCCTGCAGCGAGTCTGAGTCTCTCGCTCTGTGCTGCTCTCAACAACAGTCAATGAGGTAGAAACCCTGAGCTCCGGGAACTAGACCCAGGCTATAAACGAAAAGGGTCCCCAAGAGCAGTCTGGAGGGACAGACTCTGCACTGATGTCGCCTACATCAGCTGCAGTCCGGATCACTGCCCCAAATTCCAACTCTGCGTTTCCCATTGCTTATCCTTCCCCATACAGTTTATGTGTCAAAGTCATCCTCTCATTTCGCCAAACCACTTCCCTTTCCTGCACACACCCTCTCTCCTTTTGGGCATCCCTATTTACTAGGTTGCACATGTCAGACAGGAGTGAGCGGCTGTTTCAGTTCTCTCTCCACAGCTCTGGCAGCACCCCAGCTTCCTGACTCTATACTAGAGGAAGCGGTGTTGCTCAACTATTTGCTTGGTGTCGGAAATATTGACTGGACCACATTTTACTGGCAGGTGACGTGTGTCCTACAGGTCCATGTTCTGAACAACTTCTTCTTTTGTTCCCTGTTCCAGGCAACAAAAGGGATTGTCTCTTGAAGCCTCTCCTTCTTCCTCTCTCTCCTGTGTTCAGTGTTGCCCCTGTGTGATCTCGACAAGCTATTTAACAAAGCTGGGTGCCTCTGTTTCCTTATCTGTAAAATGGGAATGATGATGATAACGTCTACTTCATTGAGCAGTTTTGAAAATTAAGTATGTTTCTGTGTCAAGTACTGCAGGCCTCGAGTTTGACATACTTGCTTTACACTAGGGATTGAACCCGCAATCTAAATATGTGCCCTGACCAGGAATCAAACCTGAAACCTTTTGTGTATGGGACAGTGCTCCAAATGAGCCACTGGCCAGGGCTCTTTCCTGCATTTTATGTTAAGTTGATCTGGGCTGGCTTGGTCCAGATGGACCTCTTTTCTCTCCTCTTCTCTTCTCATAGATTCTTCTCCCTGAGACAGAAGTAAGTCAGACCATCCAAGATGGGAAGGACCCTTAGCCCAGGTTTTATTCCACAAGTCATTTTACAATGACTATTTGTATTTACTGGATATAATAATCAGGTGTCTGCTGAGCTACTAATAAAGTACTACTTTGTTTACCCACCCCATTCTTGCTACCTCATGTGTACAGAAGCCGTACTTTAGAACCGATGAGGAGATAATGTAGGAAGAACTAAAAAGCCCTACCCTGAACTTCTAACATAAGAGCCTCTTAGTCATCTTTAATCTCTCTCTCCTTGCCTGCAATATTGATGACTCCAAAATCTACTTTCAAAATCTCTCTCTTCTCTTCTTATTTCAGGTTTTCACCTCTTATCTGGACTATTGCATCCACAGTAGTCAGCCTGAATCTCTTCTTCCTTTACAATGGCTGTAAAGCATCTTTAACATTGACCACCAGGGCTATCTTTCTAAACCCAATCTTATCATTTCTTGCTCAGAATTCTTCAGTGGCTTATCAGTGCCTACATCAGTGGGTCTCAACCCCGGCTGAGCATTAGAATCACAGAGATTAAATCACTAAGGTGGGGCCTCGGAATGAGTACTTTTTAAAAGATCCCAACTGATTCTCATGTGCAACTAAGGTTGAGCACCATTTTTAATTACTTTAATGAAAAAAATAAACATTTAGAAGTACAATGTGACATGTAATTTTTTTTAAGAGCAGGGTAAGCCCGCAACCTATGTCCAATAATTTCAAAATACTGATGAAAGTTCATGTGGAAGGGGACAGCTCTCAAGAAGGCTGATAGAAATTTACTTTGAAAAATACCCTAAGTTCTAGAAAAGTGTGGAAAAACCCTGAAAGTAAGGGAAGAAATAAAAGTACAAATATCTATGAAAATAAAGTAAACATGTATAAATAAAAATATTTATTGGAGACTATGAGTGAAAGATGGCAAGATCTTAAAACATTTCAGAGCAGGAGCACAGTCATTAAGGAGTGAACAAAGAGCTGCAAGTAAAGGTAGTGAACAAGGTATGGTTTGAATATTAGGCCACAGAAGGACCGAGAAAGGAGCCTCTGAAAGAAGCAGCTGCTGGGCCACATGTGAAAAGAATATGGCAGAAAGTTCCAGTTCTATCTTTGCCATTTATTACTGTCACTATATTCTCAGACAAACTAATATTTAACCCTGCTATTCCCTGTCTGTAAACTGGGAATAACCCTATCTCAGGATAATTGGGAGAACTTAGTGAGATAAATACATATACGAAAGCCTCGAGCATAAGTTAATTCTCATGTTTCTCTTTAAATTAATAACAGAATAAAATCCAAAAGAAAAAAACAACATATAAAATAAATATTCAGAAGACAAACTTTGAACTACTGTTGTGCCAGAACTACTGCTGGGCAACAGAACTTGGAGATTTCTCTAGTTTCACATGGCAAAATTTGATGTTAGCTCAACTCCATGAAGGTAGTAATCCATTAAAAGAATCATTCCAAAACAAACAACGCTATGCCTGCATTTAAAAGTACACGCAGTGGGTCTTAACTATCATCACACTAAAATCAACATTCTATTAATTACCACTGCAGTAAATCATTTCAGTAAACAAATAGCTCCTTTCTCACAAGTCACTCCCAAGCCAGCCTGTTAACATTAATGACTGCACTTTCCTGAGCTATTTTAGCACAGAAAATCAAAACATCTACCTGGGTGGCAGGTACATGTTTTCATAAACATAATTTTGAAAGGGCAGCTGCTACCTGTCCCTGGGTTAAATTCGGGGGTGGGGACAAGCTGCGGACTAATTCTGTTAGCAAAGACTCTTCCCACAGTCTCCATGCATATTCATGCATGCTGCACTGCAGTGGCCAAGCCACTAAACTAAGTGGACTCTTGAACACTAGAAGTCCTAAGTTAGGAAGTGGTATTTTTGACTTTTCTAAATATCCTAGGTTTGCTGAAACTGAGCTATCATCTTTACAATTTCTGCTGCATTTATTCTATCTCATTAAAATTTACTGCTTTCTTTCCCTTGTGTCAGGGGCAGAACTAGCACCTAAAATTAGGCCTAGTAGCCGTGATTAGGGTTGTTCTGTAATTCTCAAATGGTATTTGTGATGTGGGCAGTTACAAAGAGACACAGAATAAGATCTTCCTAAAGCATCTGTATAAAAGGCATGGAAAAGGGGGGGGGGTGGTTAAAAACATTACGCTTATGTGGACAAGGGGCTGCCCGAGGTAGCATGATTGTGTTTTGAGCTGTGAAGACTGAGAGAGAGGAATACTGTCTGCACAGCTCACCTGGGGAAGAAGGAACCAGGTGGCAGAAGGAGCATGGGCCTGGAAGTTATGAGACTGTGGCTCTGTTCCCAGCTCTGCCATTCCCTAGCAGTGTGGCCTTGGGATGGTCATACCCATCTCTGGGTCTGATGTGTTTAATCTGCAAAATAAGGGTGACAGGCCATGTGAGGCTCTCCAAGTCTTGTCTAGCTCTAAGCATTCGTTAGCGCTAAAGCAGCTGTTTCCTATCCTTTTTGAAACCTGTATCAGAAAGTACTGCAGGGCAGAGCGGGTTTGCACTTTGGAGAAGGACGTTCCCAACACTTGGCACCAGGGACTCTGCTCCTACAACCTCTAGCCCCATTGGAAAGTCACCAGGTTCCTTGATCTCCACTGAGAGACGCCACTCACTACAGCAGACACAGCAGGCAGCAGGGGCCTGTGTGGGCAGAAGGAGGAAGGAGCAGTGAGCAACCAGCCACTCCACTTAGAAAGAACTAAAAAAATGTCAGAACTGGAAGCACTGTAGATACCATCTAGCAAAACCGCTAATTTTATACAAAGGAACATGAGGAGAAAATGAACTGACACAAAAATAACCATCAGGTTTGTATAACCAGGTTGGATAAATACTCAGGACCCTGGACTCCATGGCCAGTGCTCTGTGCACCACCCCACCAAGATCAGGCTTTCTGCCCTGGCCACGTGGCACAACTGGTTGGAGGTTGCCCCGTGCACCAAAAGGTTGTGGGTTCAATCCCTGGTTGGGGCAACCAAATAATGTTTCTCTCTCACATCGGTATTGCTCTCTCCCTTGCCATCTCTCTAAAAATCAATGAAAACATAACGTCAGGTAAGGATTTTTTAAAAAAAATTTGGCTTTCTGAAATGATCACTTAAATTTTGATGGGTTTTTTTTAAAATTGATTTTTAGAGAGAGAGAAGAAGGGAAAGAGAGAAACATCGTACTGCTGTTTCACTTATTTATGCATTTACTGGTTGCTTCTTTGTGTGCGCCCTCACCAGGGATCATACCGAGGGGTACCAGAGAGTACCAGTAAATTGTATGGCAGAAAAATAACTTGCTTTGGTGGTATCCTATGACCTCCAGTTACATAAGCAGTATTAGGAGGAATGAAAAAAAATAAATAACAGGCTCCCTCTTTAAACCGACTCCCATCATTCCCCTGGATCATGAGTTCAGGTTCTGGTCATCTGTGAGTTTCCTTACCATCCCAATGCAGAAGAGGAGAAAAATCAGCAGCCATGGTAGGTCTGTGCAGCTACGATCCTCCAGGGGCTTCCATTCTCGCTTGGAGCTCTAATTGAAAATACAAAATAAGGGAATGGTAAATGTTAAATGTCATTAAAATTAGGAAAGCACAAACCTACCACTTACACCTAGATCCCCTCTTTAAAAAAAAATGTTTTTATTGATTTTCGAGAGAGAAGAAGGGAGAGAAAAGTAAACATCGATGTGAGTGAGAAACACTGATCAGTAGTCTCCTGTATGCACCCGAATGGAGATAGAACCCACAATCTGGGTATGTGCCTTGCCTGGGAATCAAACCGTGACTTCCTGGTTCATAGGTCGACACTCAACTACCAAGCCACACCAGCAGGGCAGTATGGTGTTTTTAATATGAATAAACAAATGAACAAATTCTTCCAACTTCAATCTTAGCGGTAGCTTTTTCTTAGTGTGTCGAGATGCCAGATTTAAAAATTTAGAAAGTGCTTTCCATATGTTCTTTCCTAGGAAGGAAGCCCATTAAAATGAATTCCTATTCAGAGGTAGGTTCTTCTAAGTCTTAAAAAATTCAGGGAGGAAAAAAAAAGCTAAATTAAGACAACTTTACAGACAGATCTAGGCAACTCCAAAATCATCATCCATCCATAAATTTTCATTCTCTTTCTGGAAAATGTCAACAGTTTCTATTTCAAACACAGAGTTCACCTAACTAAAGAACTAGAGGCATTCTGAAAGCTAATTTGCTTTAGGTGGGGGGGGCGGGAGGGGGGGAGGAGGAGATCAATGGGGGAAAAAGGGGAACACATGTAATACTTTCAACAATAAAGACAAATTACTAGTTAAATAAAAGTTAATTTTCAAAGTATTAGATTGGAATTCTAATTATATTTTTTCTTAATCTTCACCTGTTGATATGTCTAGAGAGAGGAAGAGAGAGAGGAAAGGGAGGGAGGGAGGGAGGGGTAAAAAGTGAAAGAGAAACATCCATGGGCTGCCTCCCGCACATGCCCCAACCAGGGATCGAACCTGAGACCTAGGCATGTGGCCTGAGAATGGATCACACAGCCTTTTGGACGATGCTCTAACAAACTGGGCCCCAGGTCACGACTTACATTTTTTTTTTCTTACAACAACTGTCTTAGGTTCTCAAGTCAGCTCACAAACTCCTTTTAACCACGAAATAACGGAAATAACACTCCTGAGCTGTTAACAAACAAAAATCCCTGAGTTTCATTCCCTCTCCTGGAAGCAGGAAGCAGAGAGGGAGGGAGAAGGGAGCCTTGGGAGACCTATGGGCAAAGCTCCTGCGAAAAGAAGGCTGAGCCTCCGTGGCTTCCATGACAAGCCCAGGAAGCCATCTGGGGAAGGCTTGCCGGTGGGAAGGGTGCAGAGGAAGGGGCTGGAGATAAGGAAGTCCTCTAGTATAATTAGAATGTAGCGTGTAAGAGTGGGGAACCAGTCCTCCACCGGGTTTGCTTAGGTTTGCCTCCCTCTAAAAACAAAGAGCTTTTCATTATGTACCCTTTGATAACTTGATGAAAGCTGCAGATGCATTTCTGGGGAGGTAAGCATATATTTGCATAATTTTCATAAACATTTAGGGAATTTAGATTAAGAAACTCAACCTTAAAATACCTGCCTGTCAACACTGCGGGCAGAGCGTCTGAACTCCAACCACTTCCTCCTGACCCCTTAAATGGGGACTAGGTAAATGCCTTTTCCTTGTTGAGAGCCTTACACGGTTCAGTTGTTCAACAACAACAACAAAAAACATCCCACCACTCTTGATAGCTGGCTCCCAGACACCCACACAAGAACAAAGAACACTAGTTAGTCGTGGAAAAAACACCTCACCCCAAGACTCCAGCATTAAAAACCAAGAGTGAGTAGGCAGCTTTTTCCAGGGGAATGTAGCATTATGGCAAATGGATAAGGGACACTGCTCTCTCCCTGGCTCTGTCATTAGTTAGCTGCATGACTTCAGATAAATTGCTTTACACCCCTGGGTGGCAGGAAGGAATTAGATTGGACCTCGCAGGTTCCTTCCAACTCTAAAAATCTATGATCAGGAATGCAGTTTTGTGAAAATGTTTGTTATGACAAGAAAAAAACCTGCAAAAATAATTTGACATTATTCCTGTTATTCAACCTGAATGCCTATATTATGAGCTGTGTTTTGGATGACAGTTTCTCACAGTATGAATAAAGCATGTTTCTTTGTATTAAATTATTTCAATCTTGAGTAATACCCATTACAGTAACATTACTTAGAAACGCAGAATGTGGACTCCTCTTTGAAATGCATAATATTTACTCCAAGGTAATTTCCAGGGCAATAGCTACCTTAAGACACTCTATTTGTTTATCTTAACAAGCAGTATGTATTGAGGGGCAGGGGACCTCAGATTGATTTCTTTATCCACAACTGTTTTCTTAGTATTTTCGCCGGGGGCCAACATTCGGTTTTCAATGCTTTCATTTTCATCTAAAACGTAAAGAAAGTGGAATTTCAGCCTTGACCAGAAAAAAAACCACAAAGGATTCTATATCTCAGCAATTCAATTCAACCTACTGTGGGCCACTTCTGGGCCAAATACACAGAAAACCTTTCAGTGGGGATGAGAAATGGAGAGGGGAGAGGAATACACGGAAAAGACTGTGGCCTGTGGCGTAGTACAGAGTGGAAGAACCCAAGGAGGGGGGTGCGGGGGAAGGGGGGGGCGGATCACGTCCACTCAGATCAAGAAAATCTCCTCAGAGCAGAGGCAGCTTACTTCACACGGCTGTTCCGAGGATTAGATGTGAGCACCTGCCACATGGTAAAGCTCTAATTCTTGGCTATCAGTCTTATTCACCAACACCCACTTTTCAGCGAACCTTCTCCCTATTGTTATACTATCCTTTTACTAAGTGGATCTTCCCAGTAAGAGGAATAAAAAGAATGTAAAACTTGGCTTTCCCCTTATAGTAACTAAAAATTTGACTAAATGGTAGCAAATTTCATTTTAGCTACTGTTTTAATGCTATCAGTTATTGATTACTACTGACTAGGCACTACCCCCAAATCTTTACACACATTATGTATTCTACCTTTAAAACAGCTCTCTGATGTAGATATCATACCCATTTCACAGATACGGAAAATCAAGGCTCAGAAGTGAAATGATCACAAGGATTCACAGCTGTGCAATCTGAATTTGAACCCAAGTCTGTGACTGCAAAGCCAAACCTGATGAGAATTGCATCCATTTGCACTAGTCAGTAAAGAGCAAAAACCTCCACGAGTTTTTTTTCTCACCCTGCAAAATTTGGGAGCCAATCCAATAACTTAAAATCCAGTAGGCACAGGAGAAGAAAGTGAGGTGTTTTATGAACCATAAAATATCTCAAACGAGTCAGGAAACCCAACAGTTGAAAAATTTTAATGATTCTTTAACAGATTTAACCAAGTGGCAACTGGATTTAATGCTGCCTATTTCCTCCTATTAAAATCCACACAGACCTGGCAAAAGTAAAATGTTTTGCAAAAGCACTTTTTAAATGTGACTTTTATCTGCTTCTCAAGTTTTACATGAGATTAATACAGGCTGTCAGTAAATGTTAAGTCCCCTTTGCTTCACAGAGTCATACAATTAGGAACTAAATAGGACCAAAGTAATGACACAGTCAAGCCTTTCATGAGAGTCACAGACCTGGGGGAAGGGAAAGAAGAGACTTGCCCAAGGAACCTCATTTGATCCTCAAAACAATTCTGTTAGCTATTATTATATATTCCACTTTTTTTTTTTACTTTGTAAAAGAGAAAACCCAAGTTCAGAGAAAATAAGTGGACAATCTATTTGTGAATCATGGGTCCTCAAACTCTGGCCGAAAGATGGAAACTGTAAGAAAGAGTAAAGGAAATGCTGGAAATAAAAAACATGGTAACAGGCATGAAGAATGCACGGTCAGGCTCATCAGTAGACTAAACACAGTCAAGAATCAATAAACACAAGGATAATTCAATAGAAATGATCCAAAATTAAACACAAAGCAAAAGAGTGAAAATTTAAAACCCAGAACAGAGCATCCAAAAAATACAGGACAATACCAAATCATCTAACATATGTGTCATTGGAATTCCAGAAGGAGAAGATAGAATGGGGCAGAGGGAATCTTAGATGAAATAATGGCTGAGAATTTTCCAAATAATAAAAGAAATCAAAGCACAGACCCAAGAAGCTCAGAGAAATCCTGGCAGGATTAATACAAACAGAATTAGCGCATGCGCGCGCACACACATCCTGCATATATTATATTCAAACTGTTGAAAATCAAAGATAAAGAGATCATCTTGATGGCAGCAAAAAAAGAAAAGACACATTACATACAGAGAAACAAAGGTTAAGCAAACTTGTCAGAAATCATATAAAGCCGAAACACATGGAATGACATCTTTAAATTACTGAAAGAATTGAAAAACAACAACAAAACAAAACAACAACAAAAAAACACTCTTTACCCAGAATCCCATATCCAGAGAAAATGTCTCTCAGAAATGAAGACTTTTTCAGAAAAACAAAACTTAAGAGTATATATAAGCAGCAAACTGAAATTACCAAAAATGTTAAAGTTCTTCAGGCAGAAAGAATATGACACAAGACAAATGTCCATGTACACAAAGAAATAAAAATTTCTAAAAATAGGTGAAATGGAGGTTTAAAATTTTCCATAATAAAGGTTTTTTAATTTTAAAAATAATGGTGTGAATATATGTTTATAATGACACTAGAGGCCTGATACACGAAATTCGTGCAACAGTAGGCCTTCGAAGTGTGGCAGCTGCCTCGACCCTCCCTCACAGCCATGGGGCTGCCTGGATCCCTCCCTTGCAGCTGATGCGGCTGCCTTGACCCTGCGGCTGCAGCCCCGGCTTCGTCCCAGAAGGACGCCTGGAAGGATGTCGGTCTAATTAGCATATTATACTTTTATTATTATAGATTCATATTATGTTGTCTTTTTGCTCACTTATACAAGGTTAATAATGTAGAAGGCAAAATTATCATTTTTTAATATAAAAATAGATTATAAAAAATTCTAAATCAGACCACAGTTGACATCTATCTCATATTTATTGTATGCTCATATCCTTAAAGTTAGGTAAGAAGAATGTTTAATTAACATCACTACATTTTGAAAAATGTAACATCTTCCTACATTTTGTTCATTATAGATAAAAAACAAAAAAACTTCCATAATATCTCTTTATAGAGGCCAAAGTACACATAGTACAGGCAACTATGTCATAGATTTCACATTCACTATGAGCCTAATAGCTAAACCCAAGCCCTGCCAGTGAATTTGATATCGTCTACTAGGGGTATGCATTCTTAAGGAAATAAACCGGTAAAAAGTTTTATCCTATATTTCCATGTCATTGCTAATGAAGATACAGTTGCTGAGTAAATATCCTATATAATAAGAGAGGAATATGCTAATTAGCTGTTACGCCCTGAGGTGTAATGACCAAGCGCATCACGACCAGATCACAGATCAGCAGGAGGGTGGGCCATCGAGGTGCAAGCAGGCTGTGGAGAGCTATAGGAGGGGGCAGGGCAGCAAGCTATGACGGGGGTGGGGGGAGCTACAGGAGGGGGGGTAGCAGGAAGAGAGCTACAGGATGGCAGCAGCGACCTACGGTGCATGGATTCGTGCGCAGGGCTACTAGTATTAGTATAATAGCATCACGCAAAGGTGTTGACAAATATGTTATAACCAGTTAGGTCAGATCAGGTATCACTGGAGGTCATCAAATAACAGGGTAGACAGGATGGCCAATGGCAGGGGACCAATCAGATAGGAAAAAACCTAACAGATGTGAATCTAGTTCACAAAAATAGGCAAGGCAGGAAGGATTAGGAAGATAGACAAAAATCAGAGACAATAGCAACAATCTGGAACTTAGACAAAAAGAGTCAACTAGTTCGGTTGGTGTGGCTCAGTGGTTGAGTGTCGATCTATAAACCAGGAGGTCATGGTTCAATTCCTGGTCAGGACACATGCCCAGGTTGCACGCTCAATCCCCAGTGTGGGGAATGTGGGAGGCAGCCAATCAATGATTCTTTCTTATCATGGATGTCTCTCTCTCTCTCTCTCTCTCTCTCTCTCTCTCTCTCTCTCTCTCTCTCTCTGTCTCCCTTCCTCTCTGAGATCAATAAAAATATATCTCTCTTCCTACCTCCCTCTCAAAAAATCCTCAGTTGAGGATAATAAATAAATAAATTAAATAGAATATGTTTTATGCCCAGAACACACTAAAAGTTCTTACTAGCTATGATAGGGAAATATTGACTGCCAAATAACAATGATCCCACTCAAAAATACTTAGTAGTAAACAAATGGAACATTTGATTGGGTTGAAACACACACACACACACACACACACACACACACACACACACACACACAAAACAAAATAAAAAAAACAAAGATCAGCCATTTTTCATGTAGTGTCCATTAAGATTTCTTTGTACTACAGATGTTATGGCTGCTCCCTTAGGCAGGAGGCCTTTCGGTCTTGGAAAACAGGAAATATAACTTCCTTTGTTTTATGACACATTCAGTGCAGGGCTATATTTACTAAGCTAGTAGAATAGTATTGTCATGTGAATGCCATTGGAGAGATTTCTGCTACCACTGCGTTAGTACTACCTGGTCACATACATCTAGGGTTGCTGCAACTTGGAATTGCTGATGGGCTACATGACTTATAGGCTCCCTTGTCATTTCCCCAGATAAGCCAGAGAACTGAATTCTCTTACATTGAAGGCAACGATAAGTGGCATTCTGGGAGGCTGGTCCAGAGGAAGAGAACTGATGTACAGGCAGTGTTAAAAAAAGAGGGGGGGAGTGGGGAGACAAACCGGAGTCAATTCCAATAGCACTTGGGCCAGAAATTCACAACTACAGCACTGCTCACATTTCTGTGTTTTATCAGTTTGCATTACTAATAATTAGGTATTGAGGCTTAGAAATGTAAGCAGAATCAAGATTAACCTCGGTGCATGCTTATACTCACTCCTACAGGCCAGGAACAAAGGAGAGTTGGACTGGTTGGCTAGGAATTACAATAACCTGAATGCCTACACCTAATGACAGGCACACAAACGCCATCCTTGGAGCGTGCCTAGATCTCTGCCGTACAGCTCCATTGCTGCATGTGAAGGCCAAAGCAAGCTGAGATGTGGCCTCTCACGCAGCACGGCCTCCCAGAATGCATCCTTGGGAAGTATGTGTTAAATTGTTGAATAATCTAATCCCCCCTCCCCAATTTTTTTATTGACCATCACAGTCTCTACTTTCTGGGTAAACCGACTTCCTTCCAAAAACAGTCTCAAAGTTCCAGGAGCTCTGCTGTAGTCTTTGTTGTCCCAATTACTGCCTGACACACCGGGAAGCCTGACACACTCTGAGTGCATCTCCAAGGCTGCTGCTTACGGAGACATTTGTGTGATTGAAGTACACACATAGCAAACGCCGGCCTGTCTGTGAGGACTTGATTTTGTTCACGCCCATCTGTTTTACACAAACACCTCCAGTATTAAAGACAAATAGTCATATACTCCAAATCCTCAAAGCTCTCTCCCAGGGCCTACCGCCTCATTAAATTCCCCAATATGCTTTTATTTGTGCGGAGTAGTAACAAAAGAATAAAAGAGCTGGTGTGTATCATTTCTGCCACAATTTTCAATAGAGTGAGCAGACCTGATGAAGTTGGGTGGCAATAAAACATGGAGGCTTTTAGCTTTCTGTTCATAAGTACCTGCAAATAAAGTCTTGTAATAGGATTTCTGAAAGACATTGCCTGTCCTTTGGGAAAGCCCTGTCAAGGATGTGGAGTGCAAAACTACTCACAGTTACTATACATAATCCGTTTCATTGGCTAAGCCTGGTGATGGCGGTTCATATTTGGGAGGTAAAAATAAAAGCATGATTTTAGCAGGAAGTTAAAGGTAATAAGATATACTGAGTGGAAAAATGCAGGCATCTGTGCCCAACTCCTTTTCTTAGTTTGTGAACTTTATGCTAAACCACGAACATTTGTCGTTTAAGGGAAAAAGGGGAAATGACGCCTCGTGCTGCTTTGTAAATTATGTATTTATACAGCGATAGAAAGATCATGGGAGGTTCTTGCCAATGTCTTCACTCTTCCTCTAACTGCCTCAAAAATAATCATCGCGGGCCTGTTAGATGTCCTCCCATCAGACTTCTCGGTAACTGTCTCTCTTGCACATGAGCACATGACAATTACTGGGCAGAGGCCAAGTTCATCCTGTTGTGCAACAGAGCTAACAGCATCTTTTACCTCCATTATCAATAACACATGACCAAATTATGTAGGCCAAGACTTGTCTGCAATCTTAAAACAATATTTCTAATTTGTCTTTTTTCTGAATCAGTGGTGAGCAATGTTTTTAATCTTAAGTTACTATGTAATGTTTTAAAGTTATACAGTTTTTACAGGGTTCATTTTTCCCCATCACATCCTACAAGTGTGAGAACTTCTTCAAGTACGTGAAAAGACCGGTGGGACCAAAGCTCTACTGTGCACCTGCTCCTGTCGTAGTAAAGCCATTTTCAGAGAGCTATTGGGTTTCCTAACTTTTCTTGCTATACCGTAACCACTGTTTTTTAAAGCAATATAGGATTCTCATTCCAATCTTGCTTCCTTTCCATGATGGAACAGTTAAAAACTGATTTATGAAGACTATACTGACTTATGGAGAAGAACATAAAAATTACACTGGTCATAACACAGCTAATGGGTGAGGAATTCAATAAATTTATGTTTTAAATCAAAGTCAGACATTCTCTTTATTGATGAAGATGTTTTAATCCACAGCAATCTTGCACAGAAACAAATATATGTTCAGTTCTGTAGCAGTGCCTATGAACTCTTAAGTGACCAAATCCCCATTAAAGTTAAAAAATTTTTTTTCTAAAACTGATTGTGGTGATAGATACACAATTGTGTGAATATACTAAAAACCATTGAATAGTATGCACTTTAGATGCGTGAACAGTATGCTATGTCAATTATATCTCAATAAAGTTGATATATGAAAGAAATCACCCAAAACACGTAAAGGGGCTCTACATTGTCCACTTTACATATAGAGTTCCACTGATTTCATGACAGACTCAATATGAACCCTTTTAATACAGCTACACTATGTATACAACAAAATAAAAGCAGAATCGTTTTAACTAAGGCAAACAGTTGAATAATAAAGAAATGTGATGGAAGAACGCATTTTTTTCCCCCTGAGAAATCAGAAGTTACAGGAATTACTAGGGAAAGTGCTGATTTCCCCAGAATTGTTCAGTCCCTGTGTAGCCAGTACAGGGATACAAGAAATAAGGTTGCAGATAACTGAAATAAAAGATAAAATAGCCAAAACCGGTTTGGCTCAGGATAGAGCGTCGGCCTGCGGACTGAGAGGTCCCGGGTTCGATTCCGGTCAAGGGCATGTACCTGGGTTGCGGGCACATCCCCGGTGGGGGATGTGCAAGAGGCAGCTGATCGATGTTTCTCTCTCATCGATGTTTCTAACTCTCTCTATCTTTCTCCCTTCCTCTCTGTGAAAAATCAATAAAATATATTTAAAAAAAAAATAAAAGATAAAATAGATCAAAGTAGAGACAGAAAAGTCATCTTAAACTGACCAGAGGACACACACATAGAGGCAAAAGTAGACTGTGGTATAAACACAGCTACAAAAAGAATGTACTTACTAGAAAAAAGGGGCTGGACAGGGCAGTACATGCACAGCTGCTATTTAGTTAGCACCTGTTAGGTGCGAGGATGTGTGCTTGGCCAGTTACACGGAAAAATAACAGTCTGTGAGATACACACTGATACTGCCCTTCGAAACTATCTTGGGAAGGGCTGTCGGGGCAGCAGACTCCAGACTGCTGAGGGGACGAGTCAGGACGCTGCTGCTCCGTGAGTCATCCAGCGCACTCCCCTCACCTGATTCCGTGTCATTAGGCAGCCTCCCGACTTTCCTCTGGCTTCCCACCAGTTGATGACTAGAGAGCTACACAAAAGTAAAGCAACAGAGCAAAGGAGCTCTTTCATGTGCGAAGAGTCTGGGTGAACACATACCGACTAAGCTGTTGACAATTGTCATCTCATAAGGTGAGATCAGAAAGGACTTTCTACTTAATGCATTCCCATTGGATTAAAAAAATTTAACCATACTACTTTTCTATTTGAAATAAATATGATTACTCGTAAATAATAATAATTTGGCTTTCCCTTAGTACTCGCTGATCTGACAAAAAATTTCTGGTTGGTATTGTCAGCGTAATAAATCAGCCTCCTGACTTGACACATGTCTTATGATGTTGGCTCACGTGAGTCTCCTATTAACAGAAGGATGTACTGGCAAAATTAAGTTTCTGAGTCTCCAAAGCTCTGGGGCTTGGTGACTTGTAAGACAGTTCTAAGATATATGAAACTTGGTAAAGCCACCTCATAGCCTTCAGCTAGGCTTCCCTGGTTAAGCCTGAACCACACCAAGTATTCTGCATTTAAATCTATAAGCAGAAAATAGTAAAGAGGTATAATTTAGAACCTTTCCAGAGAACTTCTCGCAGCATTTCAGCATAATTTACAAACAGGCAGCTCCTAGCTTTGGAAGCAAAGAGATTGGTTCTATACCACCACCAATCAACACTCTCTTCCCTGCCGATGAATAGATCAGAATCACTGAGGAAGCCCTAGGAACAGGAGAGTCCTGGGTTCAGCCTGGCCCTAAAATCTCGGTCCCAAGTCCAATCACATCTCACTCACAGCCCAAGGTTTAAAGTTAGAGGTCAGAGTTCCCTGTCGTAGGGCCCACTGAATGATGCCAAAATGTATGCATCAGTTAACCAGCTGGCCCTCAACCACCCCAAAGTATGACCAATTGGTTATCTCCAAATGATTGCTGGGTCTGAGACTATTATCACAAAGCCCCCAAATGCTACTTCTTGGTAAACTCAACTACTAAAAGTCAAGACATCAAGTATTTAAGTTTGAGATAGAAAAGATAATACAGGGGATCCAAGCATCAAATTGACAATTGGATTAGAAGACTAATCCAAGCACCCCTGAGGTACAATGGTTCCACAATCATTGAAGTTTTTCAGGAGAAGCTCAATTAATGAAGCCATCTAAAGTTCTAAAATGATTAGAGGGAACACATACACAAAGACAAGAAACACCCAAATAAATGAGAAGGAACAGTGAATCATCAAATTAATAGCCCTGTAAATGACAGATACTAAATTTGCTCTTAAAAAAAAAAATCAACCAAGAAAAATGATTGCTACTGGACCAACCTTGAATAAATGCTCTAAAAACATGAGCATCTGTAAATCTCCACACCCAATGAGTCATAAAAACATCCCACTCATAAGAATCCATTTTTGTCCATCTCCGAGGCCAAGTCTCAAGCTCATGCAGACCTTGTTTATATCTTGACTGGTCTGAATTCAATTCTGTCCACCTATCTTGCCCACCAGGCAGTCTTTTAGGTATCTGTTAAAACTACTTCTCTTACATCGCAACATTAATTTTCATTAACACCTTAAAAGTAACTACCTTCCTACCCTACCCCATACCAATCGGTTCTTTCTGAACTGCCCAAAGCAATGATGCTCAAAATCACAGGCTTCAAACTATACAACTTCTAACAATATCTCTCCCATATTCAGAAAGTCTCCACTTCTCTGCAATCCAATCAGATATCTCTTCTTTGCAAAGTAAACCTTGTAATAAACCAATCTTCTGTTAGAACTACAGATATGATCACACAAAAATACAATCCATTCTAAGATAGTACATGTCAGACAGGCTTACCAAATGACCAGCTAGTAGTCCACTGTGGAGTAAAAGTGGATGCCCCTAATGGAATCCCTGCATCTCACCAACGTGACACAGGGCCCCGAGGCTCCATACCTTGAAGCTTCTCTTTCTGACAAGCCCATGAAACATGTCATCCCTGGCCATGATGAGACACATTTTTGGCTTCCTGGTCTATTAAAAAATATCAGTTGGGTCACCTTATCACTGTCTAGAGTCTAGACACAAGCATTCATAATTTTGTACAGCACCCCTCCCTGCCATGAGTGATCTTTCTGGTGACCATACTTATGAAAACAATTACAGACAGTAATTTAACAGTATCGGAAGGAAAATAAAAAATAGAGATGAGAATATAAATATGCTGAGAAAAAGGAAGACAGCAAAACACACACACCACTGCCAAGAGTACTATATGGGCTTCAGAAGAAGAAACCAAGGAAAAAAACACCCTCTGTTCTGGTCTAACTGGTCTTTTGCTAAGCATTTGCCTAGCAACACCCCTTCCCTTAGTCCTCAGCCACTGAATGATTTGGACCCAAGGAGGCGGCTCCCAGGGTAGGCCCCAGCCACCTTACAAGACTCTCTCTACCCCAGAGACCCTTTATGAGTCCAGTATCCTTGTGCATGTACAGGTCCAGCTCAAGGTACCCTCCATGATGAAACACAGTGGATTTTTATTCTCAATGATCTCTGTTTTATGCTTCCCAGGGAAGTCAGCTTCAAGCAGGAATGTGGTCTGCCTGGGCTCTCTAGGCGGTTTTCAGCATGCTCTGCCACGTCTGTGCAAGTGGTGGGCAGCAGCCAGCTGGCACCAGCTCATGAAAGCCGACGAAGCACATCTCTTCCCAACTCCTGCACACGACTTCACCTTGGAAGCCTAAAGTAGTTATACCATGGAAATCTGCAAATGTGACAAATCTGGGCATTTTCTTTCTTCCCTTGCAGAGATGATTGCTAAATATTTACCAATACACCACTTCTTGAGCCTCAGTTTGTCATCCAACTTGTGAGTTTTCTTTTAAACAGAGAGCCAAATGAATTCGACTTCGGGCTTTTTCTCACTGCTTTTATTTTATTTTTTTTTATTAAATCTTTATTGTTCAGATTATTACATTTGTTCCTCTTTTTTTCCCCCCATAGCTCCCCTCCACCCAGTTCCCACCCCACCCTCTGCCCTTACCCCCCCCCACTGTCCTCATCCATAGGTGCACAATTTTTGTCCAGTCTCTTCCCGCATCTCCCACACCCCTTTCCCCCCCAAGAATAGTCAGTCCATTCCCTTTCTATGTCCCTGATTCTATTATGATCACCAGATTATTTATTCACTTGATTCTTAGATTCACTTGTTGATAGATGCATACTTGTTGTTCATAATTACTATCTTTACCTTTTTCTTCTTCTTCCTCTTCTTAAAGGATACCTTTCAGCATTTCATATAATACTGGTTTGGTGGTGATAAACTCCTTTAGCTTTTCCTTATTTGTGAAGCTCTTTATCTGACCTTCAATTCTGAATGATAGCTTTGCTGGATAAAGTAATCTTGGTTGTAGGTCCTTGCTATTCATCACTTTGAATATTTCTTGCCACTCCCTTCTGGCCTGCAAAGTTTCTGTTGAGAAATCAGCTGACAGTCATATGGGTATTCCCTTGTAGGTAACTGAGTTTCTTTCTCTTGCTGCTTTTAAGATTCTCTCTTTGTCTTTTGCTCTTGGCATTTTAATTATGATGTGTCTTGGTGTGGTCCTCTTTGGATTCCTTTTGTTTGGGGTTCTCTGTGCTTCCTGGACTTGTAAGTCTATTTCTTTCACCAGGTAGGGGAAGTTTTCTGTCATTATTTCTTCAAATAGGTTTTCAATATCTTGCTCTCTCTCATCTTCTGGCACCCCTATAATTCTGAGGTTGGTACGCTTGAAGCTGTCCCAGAGGCTCCTTACACTATCTTCGTATTTTCGGATTCTTTTTTCATTTTGCTTTTCTGGTTGGGTGTTTTTTGCTTCTTCGCATTTCAAATCTTTGACTTGATTCTTGCGCTCCTCTGGTCTGCTGTTGGAAGTCTGTATAATATTCATTATTTCAGTCCGTGAATGCTTAATTTCTAGTCGGTTCTTTATCATGACATCGAGGGTCTCATTAAATTTCTTGTAGATCTCAATAACTTTATCGGCGGCTTCTAGACAGTTCTTAAGAGACCTTAAAAGTGTGGTTCTGAACTCAATATCCTCCATTGACAGTTTTGTCCTGTTTCTTTGTCTCCGCATTTTTTATGCTTTCTTGGTGCACTCCCTAGTGGTCTTTTTGCGCAGTCTTGTTGTAGTTAAGCCTTGATTGTTGTAGTTAATACTAGGGGGATTTGACCTCCAGGCCAACTGGCTGTGAGAATCAGCTGTGTCTGCAGTAGGAAAACTTCTGTCCTCTAGGGAGGTGCTAATCTAGCCTTTGCCTGAGGCTATCTGGCAAATGGCTCTGCTCAGGGCTTGGGCGGGGTGGGTCAAACGGGATTAACAGAGCGGGTGGAGGGAGCAGTTATGGCTGCTCTCAGTCCTGTCCCCAGAGGCTCTGCCTCTCAGAGTCCCAGCAACCGCTGCAAACCTCAGAGAGAAAGCTGCCCTCACGTTCCGACCGATGCCAGACAGTCCCGCTTCTCCCGTTTGAGTCTGGGTCCCTAGAGACTCGCCCAGATCTGGAGCTCAGAATCTGAGACTCCCTCCAGATTGAAAACGACAACCGCGCCCTCAGCCACCAGCCTGCTCCACGTGTACCTCTGCACCTTTGTATTTTCCACACTGCGCTTCCTCTGAGTCTCATATGCTGTTCTCTTTCCTTCTAGTTGAAGAATTTCCCCTCAGCCAGTCTTCCTGTTGTTCTGGGCGATGTCCGTTCTGTCTTTTAGTTGTATTTTTGAAGTGAAGAGGCAGCTAACTCCGGTGTTTACCTATGCCGCCATCTTCTTCTCACTGCTTTTAGAAACTCTTTAACTACTTGATTTTTTTTTCTTCTACTTGCTTATGGTTTCATGAAATTTATTTTCATGTATAGTGTGAGGTATCTAAAAAAATTTAACTAAATACCTAACCAATTGTCTGCAGATTCAAAATGGCCCCTTTAATCTATATATATAAAAGGCTAAGCAACTGTTATGACTGAACAACCGATCAACCAGTTTCTATGACATGCACTGAGCACCAGGGGGCATATGCTCAACACAGAAGCTGCCCTCTGGTGGTCAGTGCGCTCCCACAGCCAACCTCTCCTGGCCAGCCAACCTTCCCCTGTTGGCAAACCTCCCGTGGTCCCTCCCCACTTCTCTCCCATGTCTGGCAGGCCCCATCTGTCAGCCCCCAGCCAGCAGCCAGCAGCAGGCCCCCAGGACCCTGCCGGCAGCTGGCATGCCCTGGCCAGCCCAGCTCCGATTGGGATTGGGCGAGAAGGCCCAAATAGGCCCTGATCGCTGGCCAGGCTTAGGGACCCCAACCGTGCACGAATTTTGTGCACTGGGCCTCTAGTATGTAATAAATTCTTACTTATACTATGGTCTCTATTTGGACTATTCCCTCCCATTGACTTATTTTACTCTTATATCAACAACAAAACAATAGCAGCAAGCATTTGTGGAGTACTTTCCATATTCCAGCAATATCCTTAGCTTTTTATTTACATAATCTCATTTAATCTCATGCTTTACAAGGGAGTACACTCAGGCTCAAAGAGATTAAGTAACTGGATCATGGTCACATTCCTGGTAAGTGACAAACCAGGACCCCAAGAATTCTACCTCTAACACCTACAGTGATAACCCCTGTATGAAACTTACACACTATTAACACATTGTATATGGGAAACGTATTTATACGTTTTACTTATACGTTTTACGTTGACTGGTAGTAGAGCGCGGGACACGTATTAACACGTTTTTTATAGACTAGCGGTAGAATGTGGGTAACGTATAAATACGTAAACTAAAGTTATCTTAATTTTACTGAACGTTGCCATTTGCACAAAAAATTAGCAAAAATGGCCCGCGCCACCTGTTAGCGCACGATAAAAACTACCCACAAACAATGTGTTAACTGCTATAGCGTTGAGTTTTACTATCTGATATTAACCTCCCTTTTATGTTTATTGCTCAGAACCATTTTGTAAAGCCTCTCTAAAAAATATAAAGTTTTACTCAGAGCATGTTAAATTCACAAATAAATTGAAAAACAGGATATCTCAGTATTCCAATTTTTACATCTAGCAACAAGATATCTCCCTTTGGTTCATTCAAGTTTTATTTTATAAATCTCAAGGAAAGTTTTATAGTCTTTTTCATTTCAATTGCACATATTTCTTGTTGGAGTTTTCTAGGTATTTTGTATTTGTTGTAACTATGGTGAATGGGATTTTTTTCTCCATTATATGTTTCTAACTGGTTATTGCTGATGCTTTAGAAAGCTATTAATTTTTTATACTTACCATATACAGCCCTTATTGATGATTTTTAGTTGCTTTTCTTGACCTTTGTATTTTATTTCCTTTTTGATCATTATACTTATTTTTGTTTTGTGGTTTATTGCACTAGTAAGAACTTCTAGAACAATATTAATGGTGTTAGAAGACTTGTTTATGTGTTCCTGAAATAAACAGAAAATCCTCTAGTTATCTGTCATGGTCAAGTACGATACTGGCTGTTGGTTTAAGACAGTAAATCTTATTAAATAAAGATATAGTGTTTAGTTTCTACTTTTTAAAAAAATATTTTTATTGATTTCAGAGATGAAGGGAAAGGGAAAGGGAAAGAGAGATAGAAACATCAATGATGAGAAAGAATCATTGATCGGCTGCCTCCTGCACGCCCCCTACTGGGGACTGAGCCCCCAACCTGGGCATGTGCTTTAACTGAGAATCAAACCAGTGACCTCCTGGTTCATAGGTTGACGCTCAACCACTGAGCCACACCTGCCGGGCTTAAATAGCTTATTAAAGGAACAGATGTTGAATTTTTTTCAAATGTTTTTTAAAAATACTATTGATATAATTTTATGGTTTTTCTACTGAATACCCTATTTTAATCAGAAAAATTCTAGACTATCCAAGGAGGCAGATCTGAGTTCGGTCCTGATGTGTGTGTCAGCTCTAAGGAGTCCTAAATCAGCAATATAGTCCATTCTGCCACATGTGTTCCTTTGAAACACATTACCTCATACACATTACCTCACTGGCAAACAGATGAATGATGCTGGTATAATGGAGAAGTCACATCGGCTCACCTGTGATTTTTCCTAATGTCTTTTTCTCCATAGCAGCAAGTATCTTAATCTGCTAAACTGTATATTTTACTTATTTATGTACCTGTCTTGTCCACTAGAAAATCGTGGTGCTCAATAACCTACAATACCTACAATAATTCCTGGCACGTAGAAATGCTCAATAACTACTTACTAAATGAATGAATCAGGTTCACCGCAGGATATGATGAAGGAAGTAACAAATTATGGCTCTTGAGGTTACGGCCTTCATCGGTACGAATTCAAGGAATACTTGGAAGAAGGTGAAGCCGGGCACAGAAGTTTATTTTAATGCAGCCATATGTCTAGGTTTGAGAGAAGTTATTCAGGAGATTTACTGAGCAGCTTCCACAGATCAAGGACACTTGGAATTAAACGGCTTTGAGTGGCCCAACTTGTCAGGCCCCCTGGTGACTCTCGAGATTGTTCTTCCATGATGTGCGAAGACATCTCAGCACAGGGCACTGAAACTGCAGCGGGGGAAGGAGCTCTGCTGATATGACCAGGGAAATACAAGTGTCCAATCCGACTCAAACTGGACACTATATTCATTTTCCACAGCTGACCAGCCCCCACACTCAATGGACTGCTGAATTTAAAAATGAGAGAATCTTATCAATCAATTCCAAAAGAAATTCACCCATTTTTGAAAGGAAGAGGCACACTATCAGTGTTTGAGGTTGCCTTTGAAGTGCACCCTTCAGGGACAAGCCCAAATTACGAAGCATTTGTCCTGCTGGCATGGTTCACACTTTCACAAAACATAAGAGGTAAAAACAAAATTTGACCAACAAAAAGTCAATATGCATGGCATTCTGAGGATGAATTTACAAAGCTTAAAGCAATCTTAAAACTGACACGAACTCAACTCTGGAGCATAGTTACTATCTCTGATGCTGTAAAAACATTCTTTTTCATGAAAGGGCTGAAATCAACACTGAAGCTACCATCTATGATGTAAACCTAGAGTCATGATGAACTAAAATATCCCCATAGTTCTAGGGTATGGTTATTTCATAAATGCCACTTTCCTATCATTACATCAAGAATGCTTATGAGTGCCCAGCTAGTGTGGCTCAGTGGTTGAACATCAACCTATGAACCAGGAGGTCACAGTTCTATTCCTGGTCAGGGCACAGTTCTGGGTTGTGGGCTCAATCCTGGGGGTGGGGGGTGGGCTGCAAGAGGCAGCTGATTGATGATTCTCTCTCATCATTGATGTTTCTCTCTCCCCCTCTCCCTTCCTCTCTGAAATCAATAAAAACATATTTTAAAAACAACAACACAAGAATGCTTATGACTAGCTTCCAGGCCTGTGACTTTGCACATTGGGGGGTAATAAGTTCAATTTTTTCAAACTGATTTTTTAAATTAACTTTGAAATTTTAATATTATAGAGCTATTTATATCAGTATTGTTAAGAATTCAATAAGCTTCACATTGGCCCACAGATGTATGGATTTCAAATTATATAATTTATGACTTTAAAAGCACAGGCCTTGTATATAAGTAACAACATATATATGTCTATATTACCCATTAGATTTAAGAGCTTTGAGGACAGATACAGCTAAATTATTAGCTTTCACCACCTGGGCCCATGATAGTGCCATGGGGGTAGCAGTGCTCAGTGTCTGTCAAAAAAGAAAAGTCATGTCCGGAGAAACAAAGACTTCTATTTATTTCTATCAGTGGTTCACACACACAAAATGTGTAAATCAGAGATACAATTTTTTAAATTTTTTTTTTTGCATAGTACAAAGAACACAGCTTTTGATGCTGGGCAAACCTGTTTACAAATCCTGGCTCTACTACAAAGAAGCTGTCTGACCCTGGGGCAATTCACTTAACCAATGTGTCCCTAATTCCTCATCTGTAACACTGTGAGACTAATGATAACATGTGTAAAATGCATAGCACTACATTTAACAAACTGAACACTTGATAAATAGTTAAGTGTTACTGTTATTAAATTCTGTGCCCAGCCAGAATGGCTCAGTGGTTGAGTCTCAATCCATGAACCATGAGGTTACAGTTCGATTCCCAGTCAGGGCACATGCCCGGGTTGTGGGCCCCATCCCCAGTAGGGGGCATGCAGGAGGCAGCCAATCAATGATTCTCTCTCATTACTGATGTTTCTATTTCTCCCTCTCTAAAATCAACAAAATATTTTTTAAAAAATTCTGGCCATGAGGATTTGTTTCATGCCCAGAATGACAGGGCCTCATCTCTATACTTTCAGAAAGTCAATATTCCTCTCTATAATAATAAAAGCTTAATATGCTAATTAGACCAGACAGCCAAATGACCTTCTGAACATCCTTCCGGACAAAGCTGGGGCTGTGAGGGCGGAGGCAAGCTGCTGCAGCTACGAGGGCTGAGCCCCTTGTATGAATTTTGTGCATCGGGCCTGTAGTAAGCACATAAAATGAAACACTGAGATAATACCCAGGCTAGTGTATAATTCAATGCTAAGTGTTCAGAGAAGGGACTGATCGGTGTGAACTAAAGAGAAAGGCTTCATGAAAGGAAGGGATATGAGCTGGCTCATCAGGACAGGATTTGGACAGAAAGGAGAAAATTCCAGACAAGGAGGACATCATAAGAAAAAGCAGTAGGGTAGAGTAAAGATGCTTATTCAGAAAGTATGTCTCCAGTACAATTCTTGTTAACTCTACAAAGGGTAGAGTTGAGGGGGAATTTTGAATTTAATGCTGGTACAAAAGATATACTGTTAAATAGAAGTGACAAGGGAAAAGCTTTGTATCGCTTATGGGGAAACATCCAGTTAAGTAAGAATTAGTGGTTTATCTAATGAATACATGAATAAGAATTTGCTAAAATGAGCATAAGCGAAAATCTACTGATATATCCTATCTTTTATTAGCTTTATTCACTGTTTTATCTCTAACATCTATGTCAGCATTCCTACCCTACCCTGCCCTTGAGCACTGTGGAACGTATTTGTGTGCATAAAGAAATAATAACTTAGAGAACTATCATATTCACTCCCATGTGACCATGGGTGTGGATAAAATGCAGAAGACAACAGGGCTAATGGTCCCTTACAACTCAAAAGTGCTGTTTGATCTCTGAAGGCCATCAGGGCCAGGAAAAACAGTTTATTATTAATATTACCAAGGACCCCCTGCCCAAATTAGGCATATTCTATTAAGGAAAAAAAATAGAAACTATAATTTCAGAGCAAGACCAAACTGATTAATGAATTATGGTACTGATATGTACAATAGTATAAGCTATTACTGTTCTGTGACTGCAGGTAAAGAATGAGGCAACTTTTTAGCAATGGACTCACATCTTCTCGACTCTCACTGCTTGAGTGAAATTCACTCAGTTGCAATTTTACACAAATCATCCATCATGATATGGTATAAGAATCCAGCATCCCGAGTTTACATATGGATTTTTCAAATCAATGGGCACCTGCTCAATCAGAACTTGAAAAACAAAAACGAACAAAAAAAAGGAAAAACCTAGCTGACAAGTATTAATGAAACCAGATGCAGTCCACTCGTCTCCATAGTCCACATTAACCATGTTGACAATAAGGAATAACACCCCTACCTCTAATTTATCCACACTTTATATGTCCCAGAAACAAATTCTGGTTAATTCTAATTAAAATTATCAGTCAATAGCAATAGTTTATGCCAAATGGAGAAAGCCCCTTTTAGAATTACATCACTGTTGAAAAATACAGCCAAGAAAATGAAAAACTAAACATGTTGAATGAATATTTTAACGTAATATGTAATGTGGCATAAAATATTTATTTTCTTTTTATTATCTTTTTCTTGCATGTGCCACAAGGAAGACCAGAGGCTTTGAACAGGCCCACATCCCTTAGCGGCTGGGGATGTTTATGCACATGCACTGGCCAATGCTGCACAAATTGCACTTTTTCCAATTGGCCAGTAGTCCATTCATTAACCTGACGTAGAAATTTGGGATGCCTAAAAAATACAGGAAGGAAAAGTAACACTGGACCTTTGTTCCAATTCTAGCTCATTTGCTTACCAGCTAAATAATCTTAGATCCTTAACCTGCATGAACTGGTTTTCTCATCTGTAAAAAGGATAGTTACACCTAGTACAAAAAGCTGTTCTTAACGGTGCTTCTAAGTTTTCTTCTTTGAGGGACACAGAGGTAGTTCTCTGACTGGAAGGGGGTGTATGACAATGCTCTGCACAGCATTGCACTGGAGATTATGTCAATGTTAACTTTCTTATCAAAGAGCAAGGATCTGGTAGAGATACGGAGGAAGCTAAGTACCTCCCAGGCCCTCTCCTTGAGGCCAGCACTGCTTTTGGTCGTGATCACATATTATAAATGGGAAAAGTGACATGGGAAACACAAAGTCCAAAAATGAGCATCTACAGCACAAACTCATATAAGGCGTGCAATTTACATATATCCTTTCTAAGATTAATTCACTAGAAAAAGTCTGGCCTCCTAGATTCTTGGGAAGATAAGACCCTCTTATTCAGCTCAACATTTAACACTTGCTGTGTGCTGTTAAAGATAGAGGGAAAAAGTAGAAGCCCCTCACCTTCAACTAGCCAATATGTAAAAAGAACAAAACAATTCTTACTCTAGAAATACAAAACTATGATGAGACCAGAGTGCATACCCTCCACAATCCCCAGGCTAGCGCTGAAGGTCTCAATCTACCTTTTTAGCCAGATCTCACATGACAGATAAAAACATACTCCAGACATCCCAAACAACTCTGCCAAAGGCATTATGCAGTTTACACTTCTATGTTTTTGCTGATGCCATTCCTGCAGGCTAGAGTCCCTTTACTATGTTCCACTGAAGTTATTATTCATCATTCAAGACCAAATCCCATTCCGTTTCCTTCACAAGGCCTTTCTCCTGCCCAGTTGAAACTAAAGAAAGAGATTAAAAAAAAAAAATTATACCCGGGAATATAGATGAAGGAATGAAAAAATCTGTACCAGAGGAGTTAAAAGATAAATATGAGACCCAGGATTTGTCAGAACTTTCTAGAAAACCATCAGGTCATGCTATACAAAAAATTAAAAAGCCTAACAAGGTCTTATAGGAGGAATTCAAGAGGTGAAAAAAAGCCTGTCAAGATTATAAAATAACAAAAACAAACAAAAAACAGTAGCTGAAATCTGAGAAATGTATCCAGGAATTATGAAACCACAGGACTTAGAGCCACAGCAGGTCTTTTTATCTATTATTCCAACAGGACTAAGAAGCATGTGGAAAGTGAACTACTGGTTACACAGATGGCATCAAAGAATAGGATTTCGTTTTTTACAGGTAGATTAAGCTCTTAATTCTACCACAGGGCACCTTATTAAGTCTGGAAAGATGTCTTTGCTGAGAAACTGGCCTGTCTCAACAGAAGGGCTTTGAACTAAAAAAGGAAGAGGCCGAAGAAATGATGTGAACTGATTCTATAATGCATCATTCATTCAAGAAACATTGGCTGACCATCTCCTAGGTGCCTGGCCTAGTCCAACAGTGGGGATACAGCAATCGATAAGAGACAAACCTCATGGAGCTTATGAAGGGAGAAAGCCAATAAAAATACATACATGATTTCAGGTGATGATCAACTTAAAGAAAAATACAGCCAGGTAAAGAAATAGCACATGGCCGGGCTGGAGCAGATGGCTGTTCAGAACTGAGGAAGCAAGTCTGACAGATCTGAGGGTAGAGGCAGGCAGAGAGAAGAATCCAGACATGTTTGAAAACAGTGACCGCAGCTTGAACATAATGAATGACAACAATGCCAGGAGGGGAGGTGAAGAGGTAAACACAGACAGACAAAGGTGGAGAGGAAGTCTGGATGTTATATTTAGGCGTGATGAAAGTTTCTGGAGGGCTCTAAGCTCAGAGGAAATGGGATCTGAATTATTCTTTGGTCACTTGGGCTGCTGTGTGGAGAAAAGACTGCCGACACCTAAACATGAGACAATAGTGAACTAGGGCGGAGGAAGTAAACTTGGCACATGTCAGATGTGGTATGTAAAGAGGCGGTCCTGGGAGAAAACTTGGAAAAATGGGAAGCATCACGGAAATGACCTTCAATGTCGCCGTAACATGTGCACAGGATGGGTCATGCATCAAACTTCACTGTTGGCACTTCTTTAATCCTCGCCGCCTCCATGGGTGGTGAGTTCCGTGAGAGCAGGAGCTGTCTTATTTGTTGCTATTTCTCCAAAGCCCAGCATACTGCTGGGAACACAAGCAGTTACTCTTAAAAGACTTTTTTTCCCCCCAATAAATCTGACACTTTAAACACAAGAAAGCATACCCTGACAGGTATCACCAAAAGTTATTTTAATTGGTCTGTAAACACCGAAGCCCTAATAGGTGAGGGAATTCAGAAGGAACCCTACTACGCTGTTTCAAATAAATAAGTATTTACAGAGTGACTTCTACATGTTAGACCAGTGCAGTATTCTGAAAACACTGCCTCTCCTGTCTCCCAAGAAGAGTTCACACCTGTTTGGTCCAGACAAGTTACATGCCTGAGCACCAAGAGGACTCGTGCAACCTGCTGATCAGGCGTCAGTAACCTTTGAGCAATAGCAGAGAATGAGAGAGGAATGCAACAGAAACATTAGAAAGGAGAAGAAAGTGAATGCTATAAACTTTGCAACTGAGCATACCTTCAACTCTGAGTAAAATTCTAGAACCGATGATCAAAGGAGCGTTTATGGCCACTTAGAAGAGGAAGAAAAGGTGAACACGAAGAGCCAGCACCTGTAGCCATACCTGGCCAATGTCATGTTCTTGTTTGATAGTCAGGAGAATGGAGACTGGAAAGTACATAATAGACCTGAATTTTATTAAAATGTGTTGATTCCAACCTCTAAAACCATCTCTGGGGATAAGATGGGGGGAAAAAGACTAAAATACGGGCCAAGTATATTTGGAAGGGCTCAAATGGTCTTCAGAAAAGAGAGGTCCTGAAAATAAATAAAAAATATTTTTAGCCCTAACCGGTTTGGCTCAGTGGATAGAGTGTCGGTCTGCGGACTCAAGGGTCCCGGGTTCGATTCCAGTCAAGGGCATGTACCTTGGTTGCGGGCACATCCCCAGTAGGGGGTGTGCAGTAGGCAGCTGATCGATGTTTCTCTCTCATCGATGTTTCTAACTCTCTATCTCTCTCCCTTCCTCTCTGTAAAAAATCAATAAAATATATTTAAAAAAATATTTTTAATAATAAGTAAAAGATAACTAATATCAAGGACAAAGATAATGACACAGGAGGTTCCCAAAGGAAAAAGGCCAGACAGACTACAGTGAACCCCACACACAAAAGCCCTTGTCCAAATGTTTATGAAGACATAATTGGCTTGCTGACCAAATTATTGGATAATAAAAACTTGAGAAAGGAATAGCAACTATACTAGGTAATAAAGTCTGAATTCCAAAAGCTCATGACAGCCTATAAAACTAGGCCAAAAAAAAAAAAAATTTAAGAGTTTAAAATTTCCTAGGGAAATTCAACTTTTATACTTCTGTTCTAAAAATGCAACATTACAGGAACATCAGGACAAGGAAGGGGAAAAAAAATGACAAGGCTTTTGGTGGACTGCAAGCTAATGTAAGTGAAGTTGTTGAAAAGGCTAATTCCACCTTAGGCAACGTTAAGACTCCAGAAGAAAGGACTGACTACATCTAGTTTAGTGAGTTCCTGTGCACCTCACTTTAATAAAACTATTAACACTAGAACTCACACAGCTGAAAGAGACTTGGATAGTACTCCCAGTAAATTCTACCCGAATACATGCATTTAATTCTGCTCTCTTCTAAAACACCACTAAAATGACAGTAAAAGGACTGAAAATATTTGGAACTTTCTCTGTGGGAGAAAGTTGACCCAGCAAAGTCCAAAAAGTTAAATTCTGAGTCAGCAGTGGGAAAAGCCAGGAAGCAAACCAATTTATGCCACAAAACTCCTCTCAACATCAGGAACTGGTGGTATAAGATATCTCTGGAACTGGACGTAACAGTGGGGCTAAAAATGGGAGGATTAGTGAAAAGCTGCTTAAGAGCAATTAAACCCTCTGTGAGCTGGGCAACTAACTGGCCCTCTTCTACCCAGAAGAGATAGCAGTGCCTCAGGAAAACAAAAGTGGAAATTCGCATGTTAAATACTGAGAGCAACTTCCCATTCCAACCTTCTTTCCCTGCCTGGGTCCCAGAATGCTTACAGCCAAGCAGACTAAAGCCCTCCAGGAGACTAGAGCAGGCACCTTTAGGAAAATCTGACCACTCCAAGAGAAAAGACCAAGAAGAGATATTGACACTAGGCATCTCCCAAGGAAACAGGCCAGCCAGATCACCCTACAATGAACCCCACAGTCAACAACCCCATTCCCAACAGAATACAATGCTTTCAAACAACCTAAATAACGGGCAGATAGCCAAGAACCACCAGACATTTAAGGAAACTTTAACAAGAATGCAGAGACAGAATAAAGTTGGAAGAAAGAGATGATGCAGATACAGAGAGAAGTGAACTTAAAACAAATGCACATACATATGCACACACAGAGAGAAGACAGATGATGCCAAAAAATTTGAAGATAATGAAATTAAATATCCTAGAAAATTAAGAATTCATAGCAGAAATAGAATGCAATAGTAATACTGAAAGATAAATTGAAGAAATCTATCAGAATAAGGAGAAGACAAGAAGTTCAGAAATTAAAGAAAAGACAGGAAAATTAAGAAACAGGGAAACAGATGAGAAGGAATCAAAGAAAGAATTTGGGGAAATTTTTTCCAACTACAAAACACAAATTTCCAGATTGAAAGACCCCGGGTCCAGCATAGTGGATGAAAACAGATTCACAAAAGGCGCATCACTAAAAAATATCAGAGCATGGGTTACAGGAAAGGTCCTAAAAGGTTCCTGGGAGAATAAAACAAGTTTAATACAAAAAAAAAAAAAAATCAAGAACCAGAATGGCATCAGATTTCAGTGGCCACTCTAGAAGTAAGAAATCAAAGGAACAACACATTTTAAATTCTGAAGGAAAACAATTTCCAACCTAGAATTCTACATCCAGACAAATATTAAATATGTATGAGGTAAGAACAAAAGCATTCAAGGTATCAAAACAATTATTTCGTGTATCTTTTCTCAGGAAGCTAATAAAAGATGTCTTTTCACCAAATTAAGGCAATAAACCAAGAAAGAAAACACCAGAACAGGAATACTGATGAAAGAAATCAAAAGCTTAAATAAATGCAGCATTATACCATATTCACAGACTGGAAGGCTCAACATTATTTGACAATCCTTCCCTAATTGATTTATAGCTTCAACACAAGCCAAGTCAAAATCCCAGCAGAACTTTTGTAGCTATTGGCAAGCTGATTCTATAATGTATAAGGAATGGCAAAAGAACTAGAATAGCCAAAATAGTTCTTCAAAGAGAAAAAAGAGAACTCACATAACCTGGTTTTAATATATACTACGACAAAGCTACCATAATCAAGTGCCATATGGTATTAGTGGTAAGACAAACAGATCAATGGAACAGAATAGAAAGTTCATAAATGTATCCAAATATCCATGTATGGGTGACATTTTTTAAAAGTTTCAAACACAATTCAATGGAAAAAGTAAAGCCTTTCAACAAATTGTGCTGTAATAGACACCCATATGCAAACCAACAAACCAACCAAAACCCAAAAATAATCAAACCTATACCTCAAATCTTATACAGAAACAAATTCAAAATGGACCACAGACCAAGTATAGAATGCAAAAACAAAATATCGTAGAGCAGTGTGTTACCTAAGCTGCTTGGTAGGGGAAGTGATCTGAGGGTCTACCTACTGATACAGCATTCAATCAGTCCTGATGTTTTCAGCTTCTCACCCATGCCCTCTCCCCCCATCCCTGGGCCTTGGGTTCCTGGTGAGCTGGACCTGTATTTATGCGATGCCAATGAGTTAGGGGGAGGAGCAGAAGTAAGTGACTGTGTTCAATGCATCATGTTGATCAGATCCATTGGTCTCATTCCAAAAATACAGATGTTCTGCACTCTTCCCAGACCTTCTAGTTTGAAGGCAGAAGGTTTCTTCCTCTAACTATACTTCACCTTTTCTTCCCTTCTTTTCCTCCTTAATTTTCCTTATACAGATTTGTAAAATAAGGAAGCCAGACAGCCATTAACATTTTTTTTAAAAAAATGAATGTTTATAAAGTACATAAAATCCAGGTAATCAGGAACCCAACACAAGAAAGATAATATGTCAACAATAAATAATTTTAAAAAGAAAAGAAAGACAGTATGATGTGAAGGGAGATCTCAAATAGACAGCTTTGCAGCAGGACTGAAAAGGGGCCAGCCCAGATTGGAGCTGTGGCAGAGATCTCATCAAGAAATTGAAATTGATGTTACACACACACACACACACACACACACACACACACTGAAATTGAAAGAGTATTTAAGGTATCTGAGCTCTCTCAAAGGAATTCACAGAATCAGGAAGGAACTTAGAGGTCAGTGAGTCCTAAATACGTAGAAAATAGGTAAACAGGCGAACAAGTCAACTGCTATCTCTAGAGCAACAAAAAATTATGTAGGAATGATGCAATATTCCATGACTCAGCTGTGAAGAACATTTACCGAGTCATAAAGGCTGAACATTGAACCAAACAACATTACGATATATCTACAGCAGAAGAATAAGGGAGACTGAAAGTGTATGTACATGGGAGAGGGACAAAGAATAGTGTTGGAAGGGAGCTCGATCTTCATCTTCCATAGTGAAGGCCAAAAGCAAGGCTGAAAACGAAGAATCAGGAGGCAGCGTGCTTCAGTATAGAGGGGAAAGCAAAAGATTACGTTCAAAGATTTAAAACTGATGGCCTCAGGTCAGAAAAAAAAAGAGGGAGAGGCATTTTTTAAAAAGATGCTAACAATCCTGATAGAAATATTTGACTCTTTAAAATATATGCAGGTAGTTTTGATAAAAATAAAAATTAAATTTAAAAAATTAAAGCGTAAGAAGAAAAAGGGGGGCACCAGGTGGTTCAGAATAGTACAGGATCTGGAAACATGACATTTAGAAATGGTTGTATAAACTGAGTTAGGTTTAAAATGTACACGCACACACACACAAAACATGGCTCACATTAAAGGCTGATTTCAGTTGTCCTACCTTCAGTTGTTCAGTTATTCTATCTGGTTAATGGTTAGAGAATAAGAACCAACAATAAAGTTACATGGACAGAGCTCAGCTGTGCAAAAAAAAAAAAAAAAGAATTTCTAATAACTGCCTGAAAATAGAATGAACTGCCTCAGAAAGCAGTGACTATGTAAAAGTTCTTCACAGCTGAGTCATTAATATTTATTGGGGGGGGGGGGTGCGGTTAAACAAAGCCCAGACAAAATCCACTTGAACATGATACCTTAGTGGTGGGTTGGACGGCAGACTTCCTAAGTCCTTTCCAGTTTGGGATTCTGTGAAAGGATTCCATGTAATAATCTCCTTTGAATTAGTACCACGCGAAGGTAGGACTGGAAGCACATGTTGGTAAGGAAGCTCAGGCACTTTAGGACCTTCTACCCCACCTCCATAGATCCTTTTAGCTTTTGATTTTTTACTTCAAAAGTCTTAAATGTATTTACAATTGTTTATAAATCATCTAAAATATTTTGGAGAGCAAATAAGGTACACACACTTAAAAAGAGCCCAGCCGGCGTGGTCACGGTTCGAGCCCCAGTAGGGACATGCAGGAGGCAGCCCATCAATGATTCTCATCATTGGTGTTTCTATCTCCCTTTCCCTTCCTCTCTGAAATCAATAAAAAATTATTTTTAAAAAGAGTAGAAGAGTGGAAGAAAGCTGGGAGAGAAACAGGAAGATGGTCTGAGTAGTGCTGAGATGAAGTGAATAATCACTCGGGACCTTATAGTTTGGTGGCCAGGGGACATTCAACAGGGCACAGCACCCACTCAGGTATAAGACTCTGAGGCCATGACAAGAGACTTGGGCTTCCGGGCAGGGTGAAAGGACACACAGGTCTGTGACTGAGTCAATAGATGCAGATGACCGGCAAGAAAGCCACCAGAGCCTGGCTGGTGTGGTTCAGTGGTTGAGCGTCAACCCATGAACCAAGAGGTCACTGGTTCGATTCCCGGTTAGGGCACATGCCCAGGTTGTGTGCTCGATCCTCGATTCTCAGTGGGGGGCATGCAAGAGGCAACTGAATGATCTCTTTCTCTCTCTCTCTCTCTCTCTCCTTCTAAGCATGTCCTCGGGTAAGGATTAAAAAAAAAGAAGACACTCAGGTGTGCTCTGACACTCTGTGGAAGGCCCTCCACCCCTCCTTACTGTTTCCCTTAATAGACTGTAGACTTCTGGAGGGAAAGCCTCCTTTTTGATGGAATCCGGTACTTAGCAGCCTGAGCAGCATGCTAGTCAATAAATGTCCAACTCAACCGAAACACGCGATGGGCCAAGACTTTTCTCTTTACTCTATCAACATCCTGGATTCGTTTACATTTTCTTTTCAGTGCCTTCCCACCCCCTCAGAGCTTCCTCACTCATACTCCAGACACAAGCAAGGGTCACTACTGTAGCAGAGTTCTCTACGCTTCAGGTCTTACTTTGAAAATATGTAGGATCTGTATCTCTACCCACTGTGCTCCCAGGAAGGCACAGAGGTTGCCCCTACGAGCTTTCATTGTGCTCTTCCTCAGGGTGGGCCAGCAAAATACACAGGGAGCAGGAGGTTTGGCAGAAGGGAAGCCCTCATTCTTATAAATCTATGAATCTACCAGTGCTGATTACCCAGCATACTTAGGTGCTGACAGGGCTCAGAGGTTGCTAGCTTATGATATGCTCTTTTTTCTTCTTCTCCCTGGCTGGCTAGTATTAACATCTTCACCAAGATGTCATTATAATGTAGGAGCACACACTAGCAGGGTCAGGTTTAAAACCAGCAGAATTAACTTCAAACAATTTCGAACAGTGGCTAATTTTAATTTTCAGGTTCACTCCTGATACATTCTTTTAAAATAGTAATTCTGACAAGTACTATTAGCATTATAAACTAAAAATTTTAGTTTCTGAGTACCCCATCCCCCCACAATATTTATTCAATAAACATTTATTGAGGATCTAGTATTTGCTTAGCCCATATAACATCATCTCTGCCTTCAATTCGTTCTTCAGCAAAGGATAGCCAGCATTCGATCAGCAGGTCCCCGCTCTGAATGGCCATTTGGAGATCTAGGCAATTCAAGTGCCCCTAGTGTCCCTGCCGCAGACGCGGAGGAAAGAAGAAAAGTCCCCAGCACACAGGCTGGTTCCCTCTTGCTGCTGGCACAGCTGGCCTCACAGCAGTTCAGATTCTAAAGTTTCAAACTTTAAGGATCTTTGTGTAAACCTCTGACTCTTCCCTAACTTCCTGGAGACCTCAAACGACTCATCTGAGAAACAGTTCGCTTGAAAGGCTTTTAAATTTTAACATACTTGAATGACTGGAAATTTATGTACATTATTTTGCCACTATTTTAAGAGCATTGTTGAAGTTCTGTTTCAAGTCTGCAGATCCAAGAACATTCTAGTTGCCACTTAAAAGAATGTAATTGAGGGAAGGCCTGGGGTGGGGGGTGGGGGCGAGCTAGAAGAGATCAATGGGGGAAATAAAGAGGGACATATGTAATACTTCCAACAGTATAGATTTTTAAAAAAGAACAATGTAATTGGGCCCTGGCCTGTGTTGCTCAGTGGTTAAGAGCACTGGCCGCCCACAAAAGTGGCTCAGGTTCAATTCCTGGTTAAGGACACATACCTGGGTTGCAAGTTCCCCTGTTGGAGGGGTATGGGAGGCAACCAATTAATGTGTCTCTCACATGGATGTTTCTCTTTCTCTCTCTCCCTCCCTTCCTTCCTTACGCTCTCTCTAAAAAGCAATTGGAAAAATACCCTCTGGTGAGGATTAACAACAACAAAAAGAATGTACTTGAGAAGGAGTATTTCAAGCACTGTTTCTTAAAATATGTTCTGCAGAAGCATAGTTCAAGATATAATGACAAAAATTAAGGACAAATTAAATTCAATGAAGGCCAGTTAAGCAAAGTTAGTTAAATTGGTTTCCTGGAGGTAAGAATAAGGAGCAAAGAGCCCTTAATATGCTAATATGCATAGGGGAGAGGAAGGGGAGGTATTGGGGAAGTGGTATGGAATGAGCAGGAACTTCTCCAATTTTTCTTGACCTCAGACCCTTCCTTGGAGGACCATCTTGGAGGAGCATCCTGATGCTTTGGGAGTACCTCCTTGGGGAAACACTGATTAAAGTATCTTACATGAGAACATTTGTATCCTTAAATGGGATGGCACATAGCACACCACCCACTGAGGGTAGAGCCTGGTGAGGAGCAGGTCCTGGGAAAGTGTTCCTTCCCCACAGAAGGCTCCCTGCTCCGTTTGCTGGTCACATGTGTTTCCACTTGGTCTTGGCTTACTTTCTCAGATTAAGTATAAGCTTTTAAAAACTATCATCAAAACTAGAACTGCATGCAATTTTAAAATGAAGTGTCTTATTAAAGTATTAGAGGCCCAATGCATGACATTCGTGCACTTGGAGGGGAGGATCTCTCAGCCCGGCCTGCGCCCTCTCGCAGTCTGGGAGCACTCGGGGGATGTGCAACTGATGGCTTAGGACGGCTGATATCCTTAGTGCTGCTGCAGAGGTGGGAGAGGCTCCCGTCACCGCCGTTGTGCTCACCAGTCCTAAGCCTGGTTTCTGGCTGAGCGGTGCTCCCCCTGTAGGAGTGCACTGACCACCAGGGGACAGTTCCTGCATTGAGCATCTGCCCCCTGGTGGTCAGTGCGTGTCATAGTGACCGGTTGTTCTGCCATTCGGTCAATTTGCATATTAGCCTTTTATTATATAGGATTATTTCCAAATCCTCATAACTAAAATCCCTAATGTTTTTCTTGTTGAAAATGTATGGCTAGCTCCAAAAAATACTTAATAAACTAGACTTAAAACTTGATGTCTTTAATATATTTTTATTGATTTCAGAGAGGAAGGGAGAGGGAGACAGAGACAGAAACATCAATGATGAGATTCAATTATTTATATTTATTTTATTTTTGTTAATCCTCACCTGAGGGTATTTTTCCATTGATTTTTAGGGAGAGCGGAAGGGAGAGGAAAGATAGAAACATCGATGTGAGTGAAACATAGATTGGTTGCTTCCTGCACAGGCCCTAAGCAGGGTCTGCCCAGGCAGGGGAGGAGCCTGCAACCAAGGTACATGCCATTGATTGAATTTGAACCTGGAACCTTTTGGTCCACAGGCCAACACTCTATCCCAGTGGTCAGCAAATCGCGGCTCGTGAGCCACATGCAGCTCTTTGGCCCCGTGAGTGTGGCTCTTCCACAAAATACCACGTGGGGGCGCGCACGTACAGTGCGATTGAAACTTCATGGCCCATGCACAGGAGTCGGTATTTGGCCTGGGCGAGTCAATTTTGAATAAGTGGCGTTAGAAGACGTGGAGGGGGGGGGGGGGGGTGTCGGTCGGGCAACGGGATACGCAGCGCGGGGGAGGTCCCAAATATCAACAGTACTTAAACTATATAGGTAGGTTAATAACAATGTACCTACCTATATAGTTGAAGTTTAAAAAATTGGGCTCTCAAAAGAAATTTCAATCGTTGCACTGTTGATATTTGGCTCTCTTGACTAATGAGTTTGCCGACCACTGCTCTATCCACTGAGCCAAAGTGGTTAGGGTTATGAGAATCATTGATCAGCTGCCTTCTGCACGCCACCAAGCCCGCAGCCCGGGCATGTGCCTCAAACCATGACCTCCTGGTTCACAGGTCGATGCTCAAGCACTGAGCAATACCAGCTAGGAAAAACTTGTCTTTAGAATTGTTTTTACAACACTTGATGTTTTAGAATTGTCATGAAAATACAAAATCACATGCAAGAGAGATGTGAAAAAAATTAGGGCCTAACAAATAAGGGATAAAACTCACATAAATATGCTGGTTTTTTAAAAAATATATATTTTATTGATTTTTTTTTTACAGAGAGGAAGGGAAAGAGATAGAGAGCTAGAAACATCGATGAGAGAGGAACATCGATCAGCTGCCTCCTGCACATCTCCCACTGTGGATGTGCCCGCAACCCAGGCACATGCCTCTGACCGGAATCGAACCTGGGACCCTTCAGTCCGCAAGCCGACGCTCTATCCACTGAGCCAAACCGGTTTCGGCAATATGCTGATTTTTTAAGTGCAGTTTAGTAAAAAGTAAAAAAAAAGAAAAAAATTCAGCTTTTGCCCCAGTGGTGAAAAATCTCTGCCTTGGTATTTGATCCTAATGTGCATGCTAATCATTTGTGCTACAGTTAACTTCACTGTGGCCGGTTTTTCTTCACCTTTCTCTTTCCTAACAGCTCTGTAGAGCCTTGCTGGTATTCATTATTAAGTAATGTCAGCAGCAACTACATTAACCTTTTCAGAGTCCATGGATCTCCAAAGACTGACTAAATATATACACTTATTCTTTTTTTAAAAATATATAATTTTATTGATTTTTAGAGAGAGAGGAAGAGCGAGGAGGGATAGACAGGAACATCGATGAGAGAGGAAGTCATTGATCGGCTGCCTCCTGCACCACCCCCACCAGGGATGGAGACTGCAACCCGGGCATGTGCCCTGAGTGCGAATCAAACTGGTGACTTCTTGGTTCCTGGGTCAACGCACAACCGCTGAGCCACGCCAGCTGGGCTATACACATATTCTTTATTTAACACTGTATTCTCAAGAATCTGAGTTAACAGGAAAGACCACAATAGTAGTCACACCTAGTAAACTTACGGCCATGATCGACTTGTTCAGATGTAAGTTCTTAGAAGAAAGGACAGAAAGGCCCAGGAGAAAATGCACAGTGGTCAGGGGTTCCCAAAGTCTGAAGTTTATAACCACCACTTACACAGGCTCTGCTCCAAATTTTCACACCTTGACCTCTAGTTTGAGGTGCACGGATTTATAAGTAATATCATCCCTCCCATTATAGATACACGCACACACATACATAAACCAACTCACTCTTTAAAGTGAGTAAAGGGTACACACAATCTCTGAATTTAAGTGACAGAGAAGTGATATCTAAGGTGCATTTAATATGCTACTTAAATGTAGCAATTTTCAGTGCAGCAGGAAATGGCAGGCTTTCAACTACTCTGGATGTATACTAAGTGGGGGACCTTGGGCAAGCTAGCTGAACTTTCTGAGCCTCTGTTTCCTAATCTGTAAAATGGGGCTAACATTGGTACCCATCTGAGTTGTGGGAATAAAATGAAATTATATGAGAGCAGACAAGTAGGGAAACAAGTGCAGAATAACCCCCAGTTAATGACTGGTCATCACTATTCCCTGCATTCCCTCCCTAGTTGTCTGCTCTCTTATTTCATGCACTTGCCTTCCCCTCAGAGACCACCCATCCTTAAAAGCATCTCCTCTATGCAAATGACCTAAAGCCTTTTTTGAAATCTAGTGCTGGGTCTTCGATTGCCTGTGGGAAATTGCCACATGGAGGTATGAACATCAGTATCACCTCAAACTCAGTCTATATAAAAGTGAATTCATATTCTCCTCCCCAGGTACTAGTCTCCATCTCAACTCCCATGTCTATCAATCACAAGGCCTTTCTCCAATTATGTGGCATTCTAATCTGGCTTTATCTGTCTCCTTCATCCCACATATTGAAACTAAGTCAGGAAGGTCTGTCCTATTTCGACTGCGTAATGCCACTTCTCTATTCCCCACTTACACTATTTGGTTCCAGTTAGTGAACAACTGCCCGGATGCTTCTGCTTTCCCTTCTGCCACCTCAGGCACAGACTATGCTGCCAGGTGAAACCTCCTTCAATCATTCTCAAAAACCCTCCATGTCAGCCTGTTTCTTTCCCCTTGAAATAATGAATGCTTTCTCTGCATGTAACCTCTCTTCTCTCTACTTCAGCCAGGAGGACTTTTGAAACTGACATGCACTACGTTAAAGGCTTCCTTGCCTTTGCTCAAACCATTCCTTTTACTGGTATGTCCCCTCTTCTCCCTACTTTCTACTAAAACCTCTCTATCCGCCTATTCTTTCTAAACCTATCCTTCAAGGCCAGATCAAAGGTCATTTCCAAGAGTAGTCTCCAACTAGTCCACCCTTCTTGGTTTCCCCAATTTCCTGAACTCCTAACCACCCAATTTAGCTTGTCCTTACTATTACTGCTATTTATTTCACCCATAGCAGTCATCTTCTTGACTACTTAAAAATTTTGTAAGTCAGGTCTTTTTTCCAAATCCCATACACAGGATTTTTAAATTTTGTTTTTATGGAAGAATTAATGGATATGAGGACATCCAAGAGATTTAGTTTATATTAATATTGTAATGTCTAAGATTTGTTCATGGGTTGTGCGGTTTGCTACAAGCCAATGAGGTAGGTTTTTTATTTTTTAGATATATCTTTTTTAAAAAATATATATTTCATTGATTTTTTTACAGAGAGGAAGGGAGAGGGATAGAGAGTTAGAAACATCGATCAGCTGCCTCCTGCACACACCCCACTGGGAATGTGCCCGCAACCAAGGTACATGCCCTTGACTGGAATCGAACCTGGGACCATTCAGTCCGAAGGCCGACGCTCTATCCACTGAGCCAAACCGGTTAGGGCAAGGTGGGTTTTATTACTGTTTCCATTTTATAGCTGGGGAAACTGAGGCACCAAAGGTTAAGGATTTGACCCACATAACCCAGATGGTGACAGGCCTGAAATTCAAAACCTTACAATCTAGTTATACAGTCCATACCCCTGCCAGTACAAGATGGGGTTCAATTCTCTGAATTCTAAGAGCCCTTTCGAGCAGCAATAGGGAAAGGATTTCTTACAAGGACAGCAAAAGGTCACTCACCCATTAAGTGAGGATAATTTCATTGGGGATAATGGCAAAATGAGACACATATTATAGACAAAATTCAACTGGATTTTATTTTAAAAATTTTTACACCAGGAACAATTATGTTTAAAATTAAGTTCTTTTGCTTTTACAGATAATGCCACATGGAAAGATTCTTGCATATAGAATAACTGTACTTTTGGATTACTAAGGATGTCAACTTTTTTATGGATTTCAATGTATGTTGTCAAACAGTGTCCCCACAGGGTCATTTCAATTTATTCAGCAAATCAATAAAAGTCTACTTGAGTCAAAACCACACGAGCAATTAATATTATTCTGTTAACTTTTACCAGCATTTATAAACCCTTAGACAAAGAGACTTCACTGTTTTTTTTTCCCCCATTTTGGAAGAGAGAGAAGGTTTTTCCCATTTTAGAGAGAGAGAGAGAGAACAGGTTTTTCACATTTGGGGACCCCTCTCCAGGGGGGAGTTTGTATATGCTTGCAATAAATTTCCACACTTTTGCTTAAAATCCTTTAGTCTGCAAATTTTTATTCTTCAAACTTCGTAGGACAAGAACCTGCAACAAGAGTTGCAGCTTGCCATTCAGGGTATCATCAGCTTGCAAGCCACACAGAAACAGGTAGCTGACCAGATGTGGTCCATGGGCTATAGTTTTGCCAACTTCTGGTTTTAACTGTGTAACCCATTTGTTTATTGCTTTAAGTACTCAAGGGGGAAATGCATAAAGCTGTGAGAGTTTAATGATGAGATATAGCCTGGTTTGAATGATTAAGGAAACTTTTCCAAATAAGGGATTTTTAGGCTGAAACTTAAAGGATGAGTAGTAGCCAGCCACAGGCAGGGAGAAAAGCGAAGAGCGTTCTAGACAAATGAACAGCATGTGCCAAAGCCCTAAATTAAGGAATACAATTGACGGAAGAATCTGTGAGGTCTAAGCACAAAGACTAAGAAGCATGGCCTGAGATGACACTGGAGAGAGATGGAGAAGAGCCCACAGAGGTCTTACTGGCTAGGGTCTGGGATTCTAGTCTTGGTCCTACGAGCAATCCGAAACCACTAAAGTCGTTCAACTAGGAGAGGGAAACAATCAGCTTTGTATTTCCTTAAAGATCACTAAGACTGCAGTACGGAGAAAACTTAGAAGGGAGCATGAATGGACAGGGGGGGATCTGTAAGCAAGATTCTGGCCAGAGACGACAGAAGCTTGGACTAGGGTGTTGGAAGTGGTGTTTAGAAGGTTAAAAAGGCAACATGTCATGACTAGAACCTGCTACACAAATGAAAGGCAGATTTCCCACATGATTCAGGTTTCCAGTTTCCATGCCAGGAAAATGGTATTATTCAGGGAACCAGAGATACTGGAAAAAGTGTGTATGTGTGTTATACACATTTTGAGTTCAGTTTTAGACATGCCAAGTTTGAGTTATGTACAAGATATCCTAGTGAAAGTGCTACGTGATCAGATGGCTAGAAGGATTAGAGGCTAGGACGATTTGTTTCAATTTAGTATTTCAGTAATTCAGTTTGGGAATTGTCGGCATATGGGCTGTAACTAAAACTACAGAAGGAGATGAAATTACCTAGAGAAAGAGCATGGAACAGATACATTCAAAAAAAAAAAAAGAAACTAGACCACCAACTTACACCATACACAAAAATAAACTCAAAATGTATAAAGGACTTAAACATAAGACGAGAAACCATAAAAATATTAGAAGAATCCATAGGCAGCAAAATATCAGACATATGTCGTAGCAATATCTTTACCGTTACAGCTCCTAGGACAATGGAAACTAAGGAGAAAAATAAATGGGACTACATCGAAATAAAAAGCTTCTGCACAGCAAAAGAAACCAACAAAACAACAAGAGAATCCACTGCATAGGAGAACATAGTTACCAATGTTACATCTGAAAAGAGTTTAATCTCCAAAATTTATAGGGAACTCATACAATTTAACAAAAGGAAGATAAACAATCCAATCAAAAAATGGGCAAAGGACCTAAATAGATACTTTTCGAAAGAGGACATACAGAAAGCCAAGATACACATGAAAACATGCTCAAAGTCACTAATCATCTGAGAGATGCAAATCAAAACGACAATGAGGTACCATCTCCCACCTGTCAGAATGGGTATCATCAACAAATCAACAAACGACAAGTGATGACCAGGATGTGGAGAAAAAGGAACCCTCATGCCTGCGGGTGTGAGTGCAGACTGGTGCAGCCACTGTGGAAAACAGTATGGGGTTTTCTCAAAAACTAAAAAATGGAACTCCCATTTGACCCAGTAATCCCACTTCTAGGAATATATCCCAAGAAACCAGAAACGCCAATCAGAAAGGATATATGCACCCCTATGTTCATAGCAGCACAATTTACAATAGCTAAGATTTGGAAACAACCTAAGTGCCCATCAGCAGATGAGTGGATTAAAAAACTGTGGTACATCTACACAACGGAATACTATGCTGCTATTAAAAAAAGGAGCTTTTACCATTTGCAACAGCATGTATGGACCTGCAGAGCATTAATGCTAAGTGAAATAAGCCAGTTGGAGAAAGATAGGTATCTCACTCATATGTGGGATATAATGAACAACATAAACTGATGAACAAAAATAGATCCAGTGATATAAAAGCATCAAACAGACCATCAAACCTCAGAGGGAAGGGGGGAGATCAACCAAAGGACTTGTATGCATGCATATAGGCATAACCAATGGACACGGGGGGGGGGGGGGGGGAGCAGCCAGGGAGAGGTCAATGGGGGAGAAAGGGAAAGGGAGGGGAGGGGAGGGAACAGCAGTTTTCAACCTTGGCAGCTCATGAGAATCACCGGGGGAACTTTAAAAAATTCTGAGGTCCAGGCAGTACTCCTGAACAAATAAAATCAGGATCTTTGGGAGTGGGCACCTGGCATCAGTGCTTTTTGAGTTCTCAAGTGTTTCCAGACTTAAGACATTAAGAATGACCAGTACTACAGAAAGATCAAGAGTAAGAGACTAAACAGGTTTCTAGTCCTAGCTACCTTACTTTAAGGTATCTCTGCCTCAGACTACTTCATATCTCCAAATTCTAAACTAGAATTTGAGAAGAGTGAGATAGTAGGACTAATTTTTCTCTAATATCCCCCAGAGTCCCAAAAAATCTGAGCCAACATTATAAAATTAAAATATTTTTCTTGGGGGGGGGGGTGGTTGGGAAGGCAATAGAAAACGGGTATTAACCAATTACCAGTAGAATATAGAATATATTTTTATAAGTAATTATCTTCCCCAGCCAGTAATTTAAAATTTTTTTATTGATTTTTAGAGGGAGAGGGAGAAGGAAAGATTGATGTGAGAGGGAAACAAGGGTCCAACGCCTCCCACACGCCCCAAACAAGGAACTGAGGCCACAACCCAGGAATGTGCCCTGATCAGGAATCGAATAGGCAAGAGTTTGGTGCAGGGAACAATGCCCAACCAACTGAGCCACCCTGGCCAGGGCCAGCCAATAACATTTTTAATGAGAGAAGTGATACATCAAAGAGTTTTGTAGTATTTGTTAAGCCTGGGAAAATTCTAACTGGACCAATTTTGCTATATTGTACTATGTTGCTCCCCAGCTAGTAACTGCAAGGACTTCAAAATGGTGGTATGGATTTAACTTGGAAATTGCTTCATTCAAAATTTTATTGAGTGGACCATTTCTAAAGTTAAAGTGAGCTGCAATTTACGATCTGGGAAGCATGCATGTGAACACAGAAGAGCACTCGGAGTCAGAAGGCCTGAGCTGAAGTTTGGATCACTAGCAGCTCTGTGACGTCTGCCAGGTTTCCCAGTCTCCAAGTCTCAATTTCCTTAGCTGGACAATGGAAGTTCAGAGTTACCACAGAAATTAAAACATGAAAATGGCTGTGAAGAACAGCAATATTTTACTTTTACATTATTTCTAGCCAATTTTAACACTAATTTTCATTTACATTTTTGAGGAGTTGCTCTTATTTGCTACCGGTACAGTATTATGAAGGAGAAAAAAACCAAAACCAAAACTATCTTCACGCCATGACCTTTTTTTGTTCCAATAAGAGCAAATCTACTTTGCTGGACATATTTTAATGGAACAACTTAGTCTCTGTTGGTAATTCCCACTACATTTTTCACATTTCATTATCATCTGACTTCAAATCCCACAAAGCAGATGGAGACTACAGTATTACTTAAAAAATCTGTTAAGGAACAGTTAACATACTCAAAAGTTAACCAGTATTTATGAACCACTTGATTGTTTTTCATTACTCCCACGATACAAAAGCTAGAAAAAAAGACAGTTAAATGTACAGCTCTCAATTTAAAGACCACGGGACAAAACGGTAGACAAGTAAAATTTCTCCTGAAGTCAGACAGATGGGCAGTTTGTTCAATCAGAGCGACTGTCCTCCATCCCTCCCACAACGTCTAAGGTTAGAAGGGATGGACAGAGAACTTCAGAGCGCTTGCAAACTCTCCTGGCCTCCAAAGCCCTGCTGTGAGAAATAATGATCTAGCCATTAACGACAAAGACTTAGGGCAATTTGCTAAGTAATCTTTCAAAAGCTTCCTTCATTCAAACTGGTTTGTCAATGGGAAAGAACATTTCATAAATCTAAAGATTTACAAGTGAACTTTTAAGTTTAACAGTATAAGAGTAGAAATTATGTCAGGTTAGAACAGAACAAACGAATTATGGAGAGTTGGGAATAAATTTTAAGAGTCTTAGGGAGGATTAGTGCTGAAAAAAAAAAACACCTCAAGAACACTATCTCACTTTTATGTTCTCTTCAAAGAGATTTTTAGGCAAAGACTATCATGTGTTGGCTTGTTTTGAGCAAGTATTAACATTAGCAAACAACTTGTAGTGGCTACTAAAAAAAAAAACACGAAACATAATTAAGAATCCTATAAGAGCCCTGACTCATTAGGCACGCTTAAGATTCTTAGATGTACACACCCAATACAGTAAAATTATTTTGCCAATAACCTGTTCCTTCAGCAATAAAATACAATACAGAATATGACACTTTCCTTTGAACTAAATCCTAAAACAGGATAATTATTTTGGTGGCAAATTATGAAAATAATACCAGGACAGACTATAAGAGATGAAACAGTTTGGAAGACCATAAATTCTCTTATGAGACTCTACAACAAAGCAGGGGAAAATAAAAAGTGAATCTCTTCTAGAAAAAGAAAACACACGATATTTACATTGATAAAACCTGCCAGGGTTTTAACATCGCTGACAGTGCCACTGAGAAAAGCTCAGTTGAAATGCAGATTACCTCAAAGCACAGTGTTTTGATGTGCCTTGCAGGTTATCATTAGAGTTTGCAGACAAGCTCTTTTAAGATGTTATAGCCCCTGTTCCAAAGGAAACATAAGCATTGAGCAAAGCTCCCAGGAGAAAAGGAAAAACCTACTCAACTTTGCAAACTAACAGGATCATAGACAAAATAGGAAGGAATGTGAGGAAGGCAAGTGAGTGAATCTTAATTCAAACAGTTCCTAGAAGAGGATGCTTGGTGGAATTAGCCAACCAGCCCATGAAAGTCAAACACTTGGATCAGGGCTGGATTCACAGTCAGTGTTACTTGGCAGCCAGATGTTCAAATCTGTGTACCTAATTCTGTTCATTGACTGCTGCTGAACAACTGTACAAGGTATGGAGGGCGCTGCGGTGGATACGAGAATGGGGAAAACAAAAGTAGTTCCTATACTCAAGGAGTTTACAATCCAGCAGAAGGGATGCAAGAACATATTCTGCTTCTAAGAGAGGTTCGAGGTAGTGTGCAGGTTCTCAACGGGAGAAGACTGCCTCTTGTATCCCTATTTTGTTTCAACATAACATACCTAGATACAGTATCATTCTAAAGCTGGTGATGCTCCTGAAAGGAGCATTAAAATGTCAGCAGACTGGTAACATTTCACAAATGAAGAATGATGCCAAAAATCTCAAGTAAGGGGGGCGGGGGGAGGGAATGATGAGCTCTTTGGCACAAAACCTGCTTCTCAATGCTCCACTGAACACTACAAGTCCCTAAAGCTGAACTTCAAGGCATGTGACAGCTGCTGATTGGTAATAGGAATTCACAGGAAAAAAAATGCACCCCTTGGGGTGCGTGACATGCATCCTGTCTGTAGAACATGGCATGAAGGAAACAGTGGCTCCAAGTGGAGAAAAAGGCAAAGAGGATGTATGTGACAGCGTCCTGAAAAGTATAATAGGCAGCCAGACAAATGCCAAGACTCACTCACTACCTGTTATCAGAGCAGAGTTTTGGTGCAGCATCCCTCCCAAAATTAATTGTTCAGTCACTGAACAAGCCATCTGTAAATTACCAATACTTTCCTGCCTTACAGGTATTTCACCATCAAAAGAGGATGTGAAGTTACCCGGTTCTTTAAAGAAAGGCAGTATAAAAGATAGCTCTCTTTGGTGAAAATAACATTTAAGTAAATATGAGATGAAAATACCCAACTTGATTCCCTCCTCCACCCAAATATCCCCAACCAGTTGAAAGCTATTGTGTAGTTCTACACCGTCATTTGTTAGTAAGAAAACTCCGGTCTCCTGACCTCTCCTTCATAGCACCACATAATAGTCTTTCTTTGCTATTCTAACTAAATAGGAAGGTTTAACTAAGCCAGTCAGCCTATGAAAAACAACAACACATGGGTAAGCAAACACTAAAAAAAAAAAAAAAAAAACAACTGGACAAATAGAATGGGTACTTGATAAAACATAAATGTCCTCCATTCATCTGCAATTCTAGTCATTTTCTCTCTAACAGATCGCAGGTTATTTAAAACTGAGTTATATATAGTCATTTAGCAGCAGCAAAACACTTCTGGCATTATCACACATGCTAGATCTCTGGAGGAATTTTTTCTTCCAAACTAGAATTTTTCTTCACCAAGAACCCATCAGCCTTTATTTCTAAAAACAAAAGCCCTTGCCTCCCCGCCCCCCCCCAAAAAACACACAAAAAAACCCAAAAACAAATCAAAGCCCACCGTTGAATTCTGCGCTAATGAAACGGTGTGATTACATCCCAGGCGTTGTCAGAGCCTATTTTTCATACAGCACCACCAGACAGTTTGATGCAGCATTCCTGATTGCTTTTTATCGTATTTGTAAATACACTCACTAATCCACTCAATTGGGCAATTTACAAACAGGTCCTCTCAGTTATTAGTGGCCAGCAGTCAAGTCCTATTACATTTGATCCTCGCACAGTTGTCTAAACATTTCCATCCCCAGGTTAAGGGCTGGGATCCGCAAGGGAGAGGGAGGTTCGCGAAATTTGGATGGGGGCAGGGAAGGAGCGAGGAGAAATCTCTGCATCTCAGCCCTCGGCGACAACAGTCAGCCAGTGCCCACAGAAAAACTAAATTCGGCACCTCTTCCTCCTGTTACACTGGCAACAAAGAGGGAGTTTCCGTAGCGCTCCCGTCACCCCTAGGTGCCCAAGCCCCTTCCCGGCCCAGTCCCGGGCTGCGGGGGCCTCCGCGTGCAGGGAGGCCGCGGAGCCCGGGGTCAAGGCACAGAGGGGGGATGGGGTGGGAAGCGAGCGGGTGGGACGTGGGCAGCGGGCCCTGGAAGGGCTGCGGGACCCGTTTAAACACCCGAACCCGATCGGGGGGCGGCAGGCGGGAGAAAGGGGACCTCTAATGTAGCAGAAGCTGGACGAGGGGAAGAGGGGTGAGGAGTCCATGCTGGGGGCACTCCTCCTGGAAGCACAGAAAATAGTGGGTGAATAGGAAGGGGGGAGGCTCCGCCAAGCTGGGAGCAGAGGGGCCAGGCCCAGATGCTAGGGAAGGGGATGCCACCTGGGGCGGAGAGGAGGCGCCCGTGTGGCTTCTACCTGCGGGCGGGCGGGACGGGCCGCTCAGGTGTGACTGGGAGGTGAGGCCGAGTCGGGAAGGGAAGGCGAAGAGCTGCGGGCGCCCAGGGGCCGCGCAGAGGCGCCCGCGGGGAGGCAGCTGCGGAGACAGCGCGGGGGCATCTGCGGGACAGGCGGGCGGAGAGGCGGGGGCGGGGGCTCTGGAGCGCAGGTGGGCTGCGGGAAGGGCTGCGGGTAAGAACGCGGGCTGCGGGGAGGAAAGCGGGCTGCGGGGAAGAAAGCGGGCGGCGGGCGCCCGCGGTGGGCGCGGGGAGGCATCCGGGCGGGCGGCCGGGAGGCGGGAGCCCTCACCTGCGCGGCGGAGGAGGCGGAGTTGCAGCAGCCCATGGCGGGGCCGGGGGAGCCCGGAGGCGGCGCCGGGCGCGCAGCTACGCCCCGGAGCCCCTCGGCATGCGAGCCGGCGGGCGCCCAGGGAGGGCGCGGCCTGGCCCCGCACGGCTCGGCGGCGGCGGCGGCTCGGACGGCGGCGGGGACTCAGGAGGCAGCGGGGCTGGGCGCGGGCGCCGGCCACATCCCACGGCGGCGGCGGCTGCGCGGCTCCTGCTCCGCTCCTGCTGCGGCAGCTGCTCCCCAGCGGAAAGGGGCGGGCGGCGGCGGCGGCGGCGCCTCCCCCTGTCCCCCGCCTCCCGCCTCCCGCGCCCAGTCCCTCTCCCGCTCCCTCTCCCGGGCCGCTGCCTCCTCAGCGCCGCGCGCGTCTCCCATCAGACTCCCCGCCCCCAGTGCAGCGCCGCGCGGGCGGCCGAGCGGCGGCGGCCAAAACAAGGCCGGGCCCTTTGGCGCTCGTCGGAGCCTGCGCGGTGTCGAGCCCATTTAGCGGTGGCACCGAGGCAGAGCGTCGGCTCCGGGCGAGAGGGCGCCCGAGGGCTGGGAAGGCTCGCGGCAGAAATGGGGCCGGGTTGCTTCCGGGCCCGGGAGACGCGGGCCAGGCACGCGGAGTTGCTCGCTGTCCCCGCTGGGAGCGCAACTCGAAGTCCTCGACGGCCGCTTGTTAACCAGAGGAAAGCGAACACAATAAACCTTCCCTGCAGAAGGGGTAAGTGATGGAAGACGAGGAGGAGCAAGCATCTGTTGCCACCGGCCCCATTTTGCCGATGTGGAAACTGAGCCTTGAAACAAAAGCGTAATGAAAGGCACCCAAAAAAGTTACCCAGGGCCGTATTGGCTCTGTGGAGGGTAGTCCACAGTAATCAAGCAATCATTCATTCATATTTTAAAATTTTACTGAGGACATACTAAGTCCCAGTAACTTGTAGGCACTGGGAGTGAAGAGGTGAACAAAAGAGGCACGTTTCTGCTGGCTGACAGGGACCTGTGGTGACTGTGGCGAGGCGAGAATTAGAGTAGGCGTGGTCACTGCCTTCAGAAAATGAGCAGCCCCACAGAGTCCTTGGGAAATAGTGTGAGATGAGAACAGTTACTAGGTGGCGGGAATAAAACTAAAGATCATGGTTAATATGAAGAGGATCACCGGTACCAGGCACTGACTGTTACAAGCCTTTTACATGTTTCATCCTGTCAAAGAATGTCCCAAAGACAGAATCAGTTAAAAAAGAAAAGAAAAAAAGTTTATTTGCAAAGATGCAAAGCCATGAGACTCTAGACGGCCTGACCAAATAAGAGACAGCAAGTTTTAGGGATTACCCAGAGTCTAAGGGGGAGGAATAGCACAGCACTAAATTGACTCTAATGGGCTTTGGAAAGGGAATCCAAGCAATGAAGATGGGAACCTGGGGAGAGCCAAAGAAAAGGCCACAGGAGAAATCCTAGTGGATGTGCTGCAGTATCATGTCCTCGGTCTGTGACTGGAAGAATCACTTCCAAACCCTCCTCTGTGACACAGGAATAAGAGGGATGACCTCCAAAGGCTGTCCAGATTAGATAACATCAGTAAGCACTCAACAAGTCCTGCTCGAGGTGATTAGTTCTTCCTCTGCATTCTTCCTACGTTCTCTTTGAATTTTATCAGAATGCCCATCGTACTGCTGGGGTGGTGAATTCTAAGTGCTACCAGTAACAGTCATTAAGTAGAAGTGAAAAAATAAAACTTTAATGGCTCCAGCCCCAATTCTTCACAATTAGATTGCAAACTCCCTGAGAACAAGGGAAAGCGTCTTCTCTTTTGTCTCTCCCTCAGCAATCTCAAATGTGTGTTGAATTATTCAGTGTAGCCGGAATAAAAAAAAACAACCTTCCCTTGAGATTTTTCCCCTTAAAGCCTCAAAGTACATTCTGTTTTTAACGGAGGGAGGAGGTTGAAAGTAAAATTACAGCCTTAAACAAGAAGCCATCTGTCTTCCTTCTTTATAATCAAGGCAAGAGGAGTTGTTTTCTTAGTGTAGTCAATATGGGAGCATTTCTCTCAGATTATACAAATCTTTTTGGCTAGTGTAGTTATTCCTTGTAGTAGCTAGTGCTTATTTTGTAATTAAAACTGCAGAAATAGATAAATATGGAACAGACTGCTACAGTTCTTCAGGAAAAAAGAAAAAGTATTTCACTTCTTTGGAGGCCTCTTTCCAAGACCTGGATGCTATGTGAATCTAATGGAAAGGGAGCACATTCCATTGCGCTTAACTGAGCTGAACTCCAACTTTCCCTTTAAGGGTTAATGGAACTACCAAGTTCTAAGGTTCTGTGAGGTACTTTGTAAATGTACTAATTGTGTATGTATGCCCCATATATACATATGAATGTGATGCTTGAAAATTATGCCTCATCATTAGCATGAGAGAAACTACACTCCTGAATTTGTATTCTGTGCCTTCTAAGAACAAGTCTCTTTCCCATCCCCCTCACACCCAAAGAAGCCTCATAAAAGGAGTGATTTAGAGGGGGCCAAAATACTGTTTCTGTTCATTCATTCTCATAAACAAGCACACACACAGCATTCAGTGAAGTTAAACTACTGAGAATTCTGAAATCTCGAAAGATTTTTTCCCCCCCTAGCCAGTGATCAGGGTACTGATCTCACCACCAAGAGGTGTCGCGAAGACAAGTCACTTGGGAACGGGGTACGGTTTTTTTTGTTGGTGGTGGTGTTAATCCTCACCCTAGGATACTTTCTCCATTGATTTTTAGACACAGTGGAAGGGAGAGGGAGAGACAGAGAGAGAAAAACATCAATGTAAGAGACACACATCAATTGGTTGCCTTCCACACGTGCTCCAACTAGGGGCCCTGGATTGAGCCCACAATCCATGCCCCTAACCGGAATCCAACCCGAGACAATTCCCCAAGCTGATGCTCTAACCATTGGGAAAAAATGGCTAGGGCTAGGTCTTTGTTGTTGTTTTTGAGAAAAAGAGTTTTTAAAAATAAAAACTTAGCTAAGAACAGCATCTGCACTAACCAGGATAAAATTACAAGGTCTATCAATTGTGGTGCTGCAGGGTAAAAGCAGATCACCAGCTGAGCCAGCCAGAAATGCTTCCCAGTGGTCTAGTATTGCATAATTGGCCATGTGAATTCCAGGATTTCCAGCTTCTGATGGAGGACTTGGTGCTGGTCACTCACGGGGCGGGGGTGGGGGGGGTGGGGGGGTGGGGGGGTGGGGGGTTGGGGGGGTGGGGGGGTGGGGGGGAGCACTGTGCTAACAGTCTTTCCGACAACAGTAATAAAGCCTGACTCATTGTTCACGTGATTTCAGGTTTTTGCCTAACAGAAATATAAATGCATCTACATGTGTGTATGTCTATAACTGCTCAGAATAGACCTCTGATTTAAAAGGGGGAGGGGGACATTTGATGCTTTTGCTGTGTTATTTACATTTTAGCACATACTGTGTCACAGCCGCATCGCACAAGAGCACATTTGCTTCTGCAGAGCCCCAGCTTCCTGATCTGCCTCACAACTTCCTCCTTGAGGCATTCACATATCACCCCTGGGAAATGCTCCAAAAGCGAAAACTAATTGTAACCACGGGCTGTAACTGTTCATTCATTTCCAGAGAGGCAGGAGCAGGTCTCTGTTCCAGAGGATGGAAATATATCTCAGCCTCCCAGTTAAGCCCTGAAGTTAGAAACCCCTGAAAAGAGCTGCCCTGAACTCGGGCATATACTCAGAGCAGATCAAGACAACATTGTTCCCAGCAAGACTCAGGTGAGAATCATAAATCCTTAGCTCTGCAACTTGGTTTCTGCCCATACTTGTAAGTTGATGTTTCTCCAGTGTTAATGAATAACTCCGGCTTTTCTTATGGTTTCACTTAGATTTTCGTTACAAGATCAGAAAATTTGTAAGTTCTCCAAAAATGCTTGCAGTGATTTTGTGTTTACAGAGATATAGCATTCCCCTATTACTTTTCTGAACAACATTTTTTATCTGTAGTTATTCAATATTTTTAATTGAATCTTTCTTATGAACTAAGTGTGTTTGATTAAGTATCACATATGCAAACATCAGTCTTTGGGGATTTGAGGGTTTTTTTTTTTTAACATAAAACTAGTGTTGGTTTTTATTTGGGGTGGTGGGGCAAAGAAGGAGGGAGGGAGGCAGGATTATGAATATTTATTTGAGAAGAGACAATTTATAAAGTAGGGAAATCTGTGTATTTAACAATATAGTTCTTGAGCTGTTACAGTGGGCCAAATACCTAGCTGGGTACCTGGAATTCAAAGGGAAATGAGAAACATTCCTTGACCATAAGTCATTTATATTTTAGTGAAGTGGAAAGACATTTAATTCAAGAATTAGAGCAAAGATTAAATGTAATGAGAGGAATGAGTCCACAAACTATATAAGCTCAGGGGAAAGCCACAGAGATTGATTCATTTTGTTTATAAAAATGCTACATGAGGTGTTTTGCCTGTTAACCCTTATATTCTTACTTCCATTCAACAAGTCCCACTGTATACCAAAAGCCTAGGAAAAAGCTTGGTATACAGGAATGTGTCATAATTATTTCTCCAAGAAATAAATGAATTTTTTATCAATGAGTTCCTAAGAATTTAGATTTGTTAGTACATAAGAATGTCTCAAAAAAGGGTTATCTGAGCTATTTAATGATTGCTTTTTTCAATGTTTGGCTTTTCCTGTAAAACATCTGGAATAATATATCTTTATTTATATAATATTGGAAATATATAGAAGGCTTTATTAAAAAAAAAACAACCTTGTGCCTAATGGCTTAGCGAAAAACAGATAGGATTAACTACACAAACCTTTTTAAATTCTAGATGCAAAAGGTGCCATAAATAAATACAACGGACAAACAGATAAATAATACTTGCAAAGCAATATAGAAAAGGCTTGCTGCTATAGACTCAATGTTTGTGTTCCCCAAAATTCATATACAGTAAAACCTCGATATAATGGGCTAATTCACATGTCTGTTAAAGATGAAAGCCTGTTATATAATGAAGTAGGTTTTCCTAGTGCATATGTTAAAAAATTGACAAATTAGTCTACCTATTTTTACTTATGTAGGCACATTTGTGTAATTAAAATTAATTATGTATGAAAAGTTTAATTTCACGGAAAAGTTTTCTATATGTATTACTGTAATTTTAAGTTTATACTGAATAGGTCTCGTAAATATGTGCATTCACCAGTCATTGAAGGTAAACAAATGCACACAGCTGGGCTATGGCTTAGCCCACATCAGAACATGGACAGCAGATGTTAAAACTGCTACAGAGCCTGGCCGGTGTGTCTCAGTGGTTGAGTGTGGACCCATGAACCAGGAAATTGTGGTTTGATTGCCAGTCAGGGCACATACCCAGGTTGCAGGCTCAATCCCCAGTAGGGGGAATGCAGGAGGCAGCCAATCGATGATTCTCTCATCGTTAATGTGTCTATCGCTCTCTCTCCCTTCCTCTCTCTGAAATCAATAAAAACATACATGTATTTTAAAAGACTGCTACAGAATGTCACACCATGCAGAACCGATTACCTACCGCCTGTGATGTGGTGTGATTATTCACAGAACATTGTTTAGGAGCAGTGACTCTTGGATTTAAATATGTAGACTATAGTTGTGGATATACTGTATACTATTTATTTATGTCAGTGAAATTACTACAGTGTATTTTTCAATATAATGACCTACTCATTAAAATTTGTTTAAAATAACAGTGAATTAATAACAAAAACTAACCTGTTAATCTATATGTATAAAAGGCTAAGTGACCAACCGTACGTATGGCTGACTGGCCGACCGGCCGGGATATGTGATGTGCACTGGCAATTTCAAGATAAATGTTGACTCATGCATGCGCAAAACATATAAAGCTCTCACTGGTGCCAATTGCACACATGTGTTTCGATCTGTCATTGTCGATTGTGAATTTGGTTGTTTTTGTTAATATTCAACGTGAACCACATCGCGATTTATTCATTGATCGTCCAACCAACCAGCCAGTACATATGATGCGCACTGGCAATTTGAAAATAAACTTTGACTCGCACATGCATGATACATATAAAGCTCTCACTGGTGCCAATTGCACATGTGTTTTAATTTTATAATACTATATTATATATACTACTAGAGGCCCGGTGCATGACATTCGTGCACTCAGGGTGGGGAGGGGTCCATCAGCCCGGCCTGTGCCCTTTAGAGGTCCAGGAGCCCTCGGGGGATGTCCGACTGACAGCTTCCACCACTGCCACTGCGCTTGCCAGCCGTCAGCCCAGCTTGTGGCTGAGCAGCACCCACCCTCCCTCACACCATGTGAGCACACTGACCACCAGGGGGCAGCTCCTACATTAAGCACCTGCCCCCTGGTGGTCAGTGCACATCATAGCGACTGGTCATTCTGCCATTCGGTCAATTTGCATATTAGCCTTTTATTATATAGGATTTTGACATGTAATATTTTGCAGTAACGTAATTACCACACGAATCTTTCTTCTAATTAAGTTTCTTTCAATGTGCATGAATCTGTGCACTGGGCCACTAGTTTAATTATAAGCATTTAAAAATTAACAGGGTGTTGATTCTCACATATGACATATAGGCCTGAAATTTTGCCTGTTAAACCCAAAGTCCATTAAATTGAGGTTCCTAAAATCAAGGGTTTACTATATTGAAATTCTAACCCCCCAAAATGGGAGTGTTAGCAGGTGGCTCTTTGGGAAGTGCTTGAGTTATGAGGGTGGAGACCTCATGCATGGGATTAGTGCCTTATAAAATGAGATCCAGAAAGAACCCTTGTCCCTTTCACCATGTGAGGACACAGCAAGAAGTCAGCAGTCTGCGACCCAGAAGGGGCCTTACCAGAACTCAAGCATGCTGGCACCCCGATCTTGGACTTGTAGCCTCCAGAACTGTGAGAAATACATTGATGTTTTTTATATGTCACCCAGTCTATGGCATTTAATATAGCAACCTGAGCAGACTAAAACATTTATTATCCACTAGAGGCCCAGGTAGGATTAGTGCACTGGTAGGATCCCTAGGCCTGGCCAGCGATCAGGGCCGCTTGGGGCCTCCTGGCTGCCGGTCAGGGCCTCCCTTCCCCGGCTGCTGGCTGCTGGCTGCCGGCTACCAGCCAAGGCCTTCCTTCATTCCTCACCGCCCCCTGGTGGTCAGCACACATCATAGTGAGCAATCAGTCTCTCAGTCAAACTCCCGTGTGGACTATTTGCATATTAGGCTTTTATATACTGTATATAGACAATATTAAAAAGCTCCTATTTTAAAAAACAAACAAACAAAACAATTAAAACTTAAAAACTCCATAGAAAAATGGGCAAAGCACATAGCAGATAAAATTTATGGTGGAAGAAATACAGGGACTCATAAAATGTGAAATGCTTCTCAACCTCACTAATAACAAAACTGTAAGTTAAAAATCAGGAGCTTTCATTCCTCACCTGAGAAGTTGTCAAAGATTTAGAGGCTTGACAATATTCAGTGTCAGAGAATGTCACAGTATTCTCCTTTGCTGTTGATGGGGATATCATTACCTCTTTCTGAAGAGGATTTTCAGAATTTATACCAAAAATTTAAAGGTGCATTTTTTTTAAAACTGCTGCAGTTCTTCTCCTAGGAATGTATCCAATGGCAATACAGTCTTGTTTTCAATAAGGAAAACTTGGGGGGGAAACCTAAATTCAATAAATAGGATATTGGTTAAATAGGAAATACTATACAGCTATTAAAAAGTATGAGGTCAATGGGTATTAACTGAAAGAAAGATGCCTACAATACACCTTTGACTATAAAAAGCATTTTACAAGACAGTATTGTGATGGAATCCTGTTTATGTGAAAAGTGTGTGTGTTCGCACGTGCAAATGTGTGCGTAGAAGAGGTTGTGAGGAATACTGTGGGGGTAAATTGGAGTGAGAGCAAGACAGATTTGGAGGCACTTTCTGAAGTATAGACTTCTGTATTGTTTGTAGTTTTGACAAAAGCATGTACTGCTTTTTAAACTATATTAAAATACTTTTATAAAATGACTGACGGGGGAAGGGAGTCCTCCCCAAATGACTTATTAATCATGGTGAAAATATGCGAAGTATCCAGAGTACAGAGAAAACAGAGCACTGTTAAATGTGATAGTTAGGAAAGGTTTCATTGAGCTGGTCCTTGATCAACAGGAAGGTTTTCAATACATGAAGATGCGGGAAGAGGGGTGGCAGAGTTGCAGGCGTAAAATGTCGTAAGCAAGAGTGTAGTCTTAGAAATGAACAAGATCTGTTGGATGTTCCAGTTACCTATTGTTGCATCACAAGTAAAGCTAAAACTTGGTGACTTAAAACTATGATATATTATCATCTCTCACAGTCTGGGGACTGAGTAGACTCAGGTAGGATGGCAGTTCTTACTTGGAGGCTCTCATGTGGTTGCAGTCAGGCAGGGATGGGGCTGGAGTCATCTCAAAGTTTCCTCACTCCCAGGCCTGGTGGTTGATACTGGCTGTTGGCTGTCAGCCAGAATACTTACATGGAGCCTTGCCTGGTTACCTGGGCTTCCTGGCAGCATGGTGGCTGGGTTCCAAGAGGAGCAAGTCAACACAGCGTTATCTTTTATAGCCCAGCCTCAGAAAGCAGATAACATGCCTTTTGCTGTAGTCACAGCCCCACTCAGATGCTACCACCACCCATCATCCCCAGTGGAAGAAATGTCCATGTCATATCATGAGAAGAGCATGTGGGATGGGAGATCTTGTCGTGAGCTCTCCAATTTGCCACAGTGCCCAGCACTCTCTGAGGTCTCTTCTGACAGGAGCCACCTTCTCCTATCTGCGTTACCCATTGGCTCCCAGAGAGTTTGCACCTCCCACACAGGAGAAGAGCAGAGGATTTGGAGGTCACTATGACGATAGTGGGGGCGTGTAGAGGAAGACGAGATTAAACAATAAAAACAGTAGGTGCGCCTGGCTGGCATGGCTCAGTGGTTGAACGTTGACCTATGAACCAGGAGGTCATGGTTCGATTCCCAGTCAGGGCACATACCCGGGTTGCGGGCTTGATCCCCAGTGTGGGGTATGCGGGAAGCAGCCGATCAATGAATCTTTCTCATCATTGATGTTTCTCTCTCTCTTTCTCTCTGAAATCAATAAAAATATATTTATAAATAAATAAATAAATAAATAAATAAATAAATAAAACAGTAGGCGCTAGAGCTATTGCCCCTACTCATCAACTCTGCTGCTCAATTCAGAAAAATGGTGCCTAAATATTCTCAGTCTTTGGATGCTCTCAGTGGGCCTCAATTCTTATAGGACCAGATGTTCCTATGCCTATTCCTGGCAGGAAATTACTGGGCCATAGTAGGTCATTGAATTTGTTGAGAATACCAAGGTACCACTTTGGGGTCACTAACTGATATTTCTCCAACTGAATGAAGGACATAAATTACCTGGGAATCAAGCCTGATTTGACCACCAATGCACTTCCCAATACTCCGTTTCCTGGTGTGGTGCTGCAGAACAAGATGAAGGGAAGCGGGGCAGGGGAGGCTGTGAAGTCTGGCTGGACTAGCAACAGTCATTCCCAGCTTCCCTCAAGTCCTGTTAAAAGATTTCTGTCAGGCTATGGGAATTGTAGCATTAGCCTGGTGCTTAAAGGAGTTCCCCCATCCCCAGCTATTATTATTTTATTGGACAAACTGTTGAAATCCACCTGCTCTTTTTCTCAGAGCTCCTTTCACATTGGCACTAGGCAGAGTCATTTTCCCTAATACTCTGTAATTTAGTAGAGGCTGTGTCAATTGCATAAAATATTTCTAATCTCCATAATGAAGATGCTGCTGGTCTGACAGTTTTGCTCTCTTACTCCCTCTCAGCTAGTTACAGTAAAAATGACATGCTGTTCCCCATCTCATGGTTATCACCAGCCTCCCTAGACTCCCTCCTATAGACTCTCATTTATGGCTTCTTCAGGAAAAGCAGGAAAAGAGACTATACCAAGGTTCTCCAAACCATCCTCTTTCCATTCCCATAAAAAGTATACCCTTCCTGGCCAGTGTAGCTCAGTGGTTAAACATTGACCTATGAACCAGGAGGTCAGGGCACTTGCCCAGGTGGTGGGCTCGATCCCATGTTGAGCATGCAGGAGGGAGCTGATCAATGAGTCTCTCTCATCATTGATGTTTCTATCTCTCTCTCCCTTTCCCTTTCTCTCTTAAATCAAAAATATATATTTTTTAAAGTGAGGCTTAGAGAAAGGAATGAAATCAATAAAAAAATATATATTTTTTAAAAAGTATGAGTCCATCCATTAAAAAAATAAAATGTATACCCTATTTTCAGTTTGGATTTAGAGAAAATCCAGATTGCCCCTTCTTATAACTTGCCTTTGAGGTCAAACATAAATTTGAGTCAAACAATTGAATAACCAAAGTTAGAGGTCAGAGGGAAAGTTAGAGGTGAGAAGTAACTGAACGTTGAGGTTGGTGGCAAAGCACCTTTAATTATGTACTCCATTTTCTTTTACTTTTGGAAAAAACAAAGAGACAACGATTCATCCAGATTGACATATATTCAACTTTTTCCTCCTGCCTCTTGCTAAACTGTAAAAAGTCTCACTTTATCCTCACAATAAGTCTATTAAGTAAAATCTTTTATCACTATTTTAGAGATTAGGAAAATGAGGTGTAACAAATCATCTTGATAGACTGGATTATGTTGTTACAATAAATTTACCCTCAACTCTGAGTGCTTTAATAGAACAAAGGTTTATTTCTCCTTCACAGTTTGTATGACACAGTAGTTGACCCCGTTGGGGACAGGTGGGATGGTAGTATCTGCTCCACATAGTCATTCAGTTACCCAGGCTTATGGAGGCTCAAAGATATTTTAGCTGCATCCTGTGTAACTTGAAGTCTTTCAGCTTCTCAGAGAGAAGGAAAAGAATGGATAATTACCCATGGATTTGATACTGCTTCAGCCCAGAAATTACCCATGGATTTGATACTGCTTCAGCCCAGAAATGACACATTCTTTCCTTTGCATTTCATTAGCTACTATTAGTCACGTATCCTCACATAACAGTAAGGGAAAGGAACATTGAAGAAATGGGATATACACGGAGTGGCCAGATTATTGTGACCATCCCATCAGTACTTCAGTGACACTTCCAAAAATACTGAATATTGAAAACTTCCTAAGCAAATACTCTCAAGGTTTTATTATTATTATTATTTGCATAACTAATTCACTTCATTGTACTGATGGGGTGGTCATAATAATCTGGCCACTCAGTGTATGGTGAGCATTACTTATCACTGCTTTACAAGGTAATCATTTGCCTACCATCACATAGCTATTTAGTGGCAAGATTGGCATCTAGACCAAAGCTGTCTGCCTCTTAGAGCCCATGCTCTTAACCATGGCATTTTCTTTTCATAAGTTTGTCATGCCATTTGGGGGATAGAGTGGCCATGGTGTGGAAGGCAGCTGTGGCATCCGTAGGAACATCCCTGGCCTTAAGACAGAGATAGGTTTCCATTTTGCCACTGACTTGTTGTGAGACCTTGGGCAAGGCCCTTAGCCTCTCCGCTAAGAAGAGTTTTACCATCTAGAAAGTAGGGGTGAATAAAACTCATTTAGATAATTATGAAGATTTTAAAAAATGGGAACCTTCTTGACATATAACATCCCCTTAACAAATGTTTAAGTCTGAATTCTTATCATTTCTTCCTCCTTCCCCTCTTTCTTTTACACAAGTGCCTTCCAAGGATGTAAGTACTTCCATAGCGAGACCTTTCATTCCAAGTTCTTGTTGAAATTTGGCCAGAGAAAAGACTTTAGTAACCTGATCCCACCACTTCTGGCATTGAAATTCTGATTATGTTACCAGTCCTTCCCCCCTTCTCCCCCCCCTCCGCCCCATATCAGCAATTTTCTTAATGTGTTGCTTAGCACAACTCATTCATGACTTCAGGTGAAAGGAAAGGATAATGTCACAATAGAATTCAAAATTGTGGCTTAAGAGCTGTTTTGCTTTTAAAAACACTGTAAATGTTGGAGCCTCTCTAGGCAGCAAATATCAAGACACATTAATATGGAGTGAACAGCAATGCCTTCAGGTATCAACCTATTTATCATGGCAGCCTCTTCTAAACTCTGAAAATAGGTTGTTTATATTATTTTAATGTTATTTAGAAAAAAATTAAAGTGACCAGGTAATAAGAAAAACAAGTCTTATTTATAAGCTTAATGGGCTTTTATCTCATGGGAAAGGACAATTAATGGTTTCCTGTGGGAAAGTGCATCAATTCTTTCAGAAGGCCCCTGGGTAATTGTTCAGGAGAGTATTGGTAGAAATAATTTACAATCTTAGGAGTCAAGATTCAGGGCAAAAGTAATGAGCTTCCCTGAAGCAAGGTTCCTTTTTCAATAGGAGCCTGAAGCGCCACAACTTTTATTTCTTACTTTGCCTTTCTTGTTAGCATCAGGAAACCAACATCCTGACACACTGGTTGCAGTCTTGGACTCTGGCATCAGACAAATGTGGGTTTGATAACCAGCTCAGCAAACTACTAGCTGAAGGACCTCGTGCAGGTTACATAAGCCTCTGAGCACCTGTGTCCTCATCTGTGACATGACATCATGATTGTTAAATGAAGAATAGCACTTTGCAAGGTCACAAATGGTGTACCTGGCATGTTTGACACCTGGAACAGATCGTTTTTAAATTCACTCCTTTAGACAACATTATTTTCAGTAATAATCATTTTCTTAATTTGTCCTTTACTTTTAAAGTAATTAACAATTTAAAAGAATAAATTTAACTTTTAAGATCTAAATGTGCATTTTGTATTGAAGGGCAGCAGAATTTGTTACCTCAAAATATGCATCTTTGGCATAGTGATTATTTTAACCTAATTCTTTTTTTAAAAATTTAAGTTCTTTATTGTTTAATGTATTACATAAGTCTCGTTTTTTCCCCCATTGACCTCTCCCCAGCCACCCCCAACCCCTAATACATGCCTTCAATCCCCCACTCCCTGTCTGTGTCGATTGGTTATGCTCATATGCATGCATACAAGTCCTTTGGTTGATCTCTTACCCCCCTCATCCCTCGCCTTTCCTCATAGGTTGGACAGGCTATTCGATGCGTCTATGACTCTAGTTCCGTTTTTGTTCATCAGTTTATGTTGTTCATTGTATTCCACAAATGAGTTAGATCATGTGATATTTATCTTTCTCCGACTGGCTTATTTTGCTTAGCATAATGCTCTCCAGGTCCATCCATGCTGTTGCAAATGGTAAGAATTCCTTCTTTTTTACAGCAGCATAGTATTCCATTGTGTAGATGTACTACATTTTTTAATCCACTCATCTGCTGATGGGCACTCAGGTTGTTTCCAAATCTTAGCTATTATAAATTGTGCTGTTATGAACATAGGGGTTCATATATCCTTTCTGATTGGTGTTTCTGATTTCTTGTGATATATTCCTAGAAGTGGGATTACTGGGTCTAATGGATGTTCCATTTTTAATTTTTTGAGGAAACGCCATACTGTTTTCCACCACCCTGAACGCGCCTGATCTCAGAAGCTAAGCAGGGTTGGGCCTGGTTAGTACTTGGATGGGAGAACTAACCTAATTCTTTTTAAAGAAACAGCATGCACAGGGCAAGCTCTGAAAACCAGGTAGAAGTTACCCTTTGTAAGAGACACCTGTATAAGGGAAATCTCCATGTGTAAGGGTGTCTCCCTCACTGTACTGTGAAGTAGGAATACCAATTTCTAGAAACTCTATCAAGGAAGAAGGTACTGGCAAATCTGCATAAAAAACATACCCTTGTTTATTGTGCTTTCCTAGTAACCCTGTAAAAGTGGTCTCCCCCCCCCCCCCACAACATCTTTTGTCTTTAGCTGCAGATGATATTTGAGGTGGTGACTTTGGCCATTTCAGAGTTACTCACTTTTCCTGGGTATCTCCCATGTATACAGAAGATATAACATGCTATTAAACTTGTTTGTTTTTCTCCTGTTAATCTATCTTCGTATTACATGGTGTCTCAGCTAAGAACCTAGAAGAGTAGAGGGAGAGTTATTTTTCCTTCTCCACAGTGTGAGCTGAAATATACACTTACTAAACAATTACACCTTGCAGTTTTACTGTTTTAAGTTTAAACTTTAATTTAAAAAATTGCCCAAACTATGTGGCTCAGTGATTGAGAGCCAACCACCACCAGTTTGATTCCCGGTTCAGGGCACATGCCAGGGTTGTGGGCTCAACCCCCAGTAGGGGGCATGCAGGAAGCAGCTAGTCAATGTTTCTCTCTCATTGATGTTTCTATCTCTGTATATCTCTCCCTTTCTCTCAAAAAAAAAAAATACAATTAAAAATATTTTTTTAAAATTGTCACATAAAATGGTTGAAGTAAAGTAATTCAGTTTTGTTTCTTCATCTTTAGAACTACTGTGTTATCACAGTATATTTATATTTACTCTTTAAATGTAGGGAGAGGTCCTACCACAGGGGTTGGAAACATGAACAATTCCTTAAGTGAACTTGAACAATTCCTAACCATTATGAACTTACTCTTGAAGCAAACCTGTGAAGCTGTATCCACATATGTCAGGGTTGACTGTATATCTAGGGGTTCTCTGGATTAACTTCTATCAGAATACAATGTTTATAAAAAATAAGTAATAAACATTTGCTAATTTGAAGTATTATAAAGTACTAGAGGCCCGGTGCACAAAAATTTGTGCACTCGGGGGGAGGGGGGGAGTGTCTCTCAGCCTGGTCTGTGCCCTCTCACAGTCTAGGACCCCTTGGGAGTTAACGACCTGCTGGCTTAGGCCTGCTCCCGGATGGCAGAGGGCAGGCCCAATCCCTAGGTGCAGCCCCTGGTTGGGCTCAGAGCAGGGCCAATTGGGGAGTTGGGGCGCCGCCCCGTCATGCACAGAGCAGGGCGGATTGGGAGGTTTCGATGCCATCCTCAGTCACGCTCAGGGTAGGGCCAATTGGGGGGTTGGGGCACCGCCCCCTGTCACACTCAAGGCAGAGTAGATGGGGAGGTTGTGGCGCCACCCCCTGTCACACACAGAGCAGGGCCCATCAGGGGGTTGGGGAGCTCCTCCCTGTCACGCACAGAGCAGGGCCATCAGGGGGTTGGGGAGCTCCCCCCTGTCACGCACAGAGCAGGGCCCATCAGGGGGTTGAGGAGCTCCCCCCTGTCACTCACAGAGTAGGGCCGATAGGGGAGTTGGCACACTGCCCCATCACACACAGAGCAGGGCGGATCAGGGGGTTGGGGCGCTGCCACTGTCACACTCAGGGCAGGGCCGGTGGGGAGGTTATGGCTCTACCCCATCACAGAGCAGGGCCTGTGGGGGGCGGGGGGGGGGTTGGGGCGCAGCCCTCTATCACCCACAGAGCAGGGCCGATCAGGGGGTTGGGGCGCCTTCCCCTGTCACAAACAGAGCAGGGCGGATAGGGAGGTTGTGGCCCCACCCCCTGTCACACACAGAGCCGCAGGGCAATCAGGGGGTTTGGGCGCTGCCCCCTGTCATGCTGATCCCAGTGCTGGGAGGCATATTACCCTTTTACTATATAGACTAGAGGCCTGGTGCACGGGTGGGGGCTGGCTGGTTTGCCCTGAAGGGTGTCCTGGATCAGGGTGGGGGTCCCCACTGGGGTGCCTGGCCAGCCTGGATGAGGGGATGATGGCTGTTTGCAGCTGGTCACACACCCTTCAGGGTGGGGGTCCCCACTGGGGTGCTTGGCCAGTCTGGGTGAGGGGCTGAGGGCTGTTTTCAGGCTGGGACTGAAGCTCCCAACTGCTCCTTTTTTTCTTTTTTTTGTTTATTTATTCTGGGCCAGCTTTAGCTCTGAGGCTCCAGCTCTTAGGCCTCCGCTCCTGAAAGCAGGTATCTGGTTTGTTTCGGTTCTCGAAACTCTGTATCAACTCCAGCTCTGAGATCCCAGCCGGCTGAAAGCTGGTTTCTGGAGTTTTGTTTAGCGTCTGTATTTGTTACAATGTTTGAAACTGCAGGCTCAGAGGCCTGCAGCAGCATGCGGGGAACGTTGGAGGAGGGAATGTTGGAGTCCTCCGTCACTGAGGCAAGCAAGCCTCATGTTAGTTTCAAGCTGCCTGGCTGCTGGCCGCCATCTTGGCTGACAGTTAATTTGCATATTGCCCTGATTAGCCAATGGGAAGGGTAGCAGTCGTATGCCAATTACCATGTTTCTCTTTTATTAGTGTAGATTATAGATACATATTATATAATAAGCTTATACATTTATAAGTTATATATACATAATATGTAATATACTAGTATATACATATTATTAAAACAATGATTTTGAAGGTAGACCAACCAAAGATGTTTTAGGGAAAAGCATTTTATCATTGAGTTATTTAAAATTGTGGGCATCGTCCTGGCCGGTGTGGCTCAGTTGGCTGGGCGTCATCCCATGCACTGAAAGGTTGCTGGTTCAGTTCCCAGTCAGGGCACATGCCTGGGGTTATGTGCAGGAGGCAGTCGATAAGTGTTGATCTCACACTGATGTTTCTCTCTCTCTCTCTCTCTCTCTCTCTCTCTCTCTCTCTCCCTCCCTCCCGCCCTCCCTCCCTCTCCCTCTCCCTCTCCCTCTCCCTCTTCCTCTCCCTCTCCCTTCCTCTCTCTCTCTTTTTTAAAAGAAATCTTAAAATTATGGGCATATGGTGATGATAAAAAGCAGACAGACTGGGCTTAATTGTTTTTAAAAAATTCTTTAAGACAGTGCACCTTCTACTGTTTTACTAGAGCCAGCCATTCCTACTGCCCGCCCTTGGTATGCCACTGCAAAGTTCCTGACGTATAGTAAGCACTCAACATGCATCAACTGTTATTATTTCTCGACAAGCCTTTTAAAACCAGAGATTCCTAGGGTCTTTTTTTTGTGTTTCAGAGAGAGAAAAAAACAAAGACATGGAAATATGACTTAATTTCATAATAAAGAAGTATCATTATCTTTTCAAAAGAGTAATGTTTTTCTGTAATAATAGCAATATATGCCTTTTAATTTAAAATACATATAAAATTATAAAAAAGTATACAAACAGCAATAAAAGCCTCTGTAGTCATGTTATCCAAAGACAACGATAATAATAATTTATTGATCACTTAATGTCTGCATCCCAGAAGATGCACATTCATTCCATTATTTTAATTTTTATTATGAACCTATGAAGTAGGTTCATTCTTCTTACTGTTTTTATTTATTTATTTTTATTTTTTTACAGAGCAAGATAACTGAGACCTAAAGAAGTTATATAAGTAGCCCACGGTTATAAGCCTGAGCTCATAAGTGGCAAGCTGGTATTCAAATACAGATCTGTTTGACTAAAAGCCCAATCTCCTGACAACTCTGCTATTTTATACCTTTATAACTTCACATCTAGGAATATATTTAAAGGAAATAAACAGAATTGTTTTCAGAGATTTATGAGTAAGAATATTTATCACAGTGATAATTGTAAACAACATATTTATGTACATGAAAGAAAGATGAGGAGGAAACAGTAATACATTACCAATGGTTAACTCTTATTTACTGAATTATTGATGATTTTATTTTATTGTATATATGTTGCAGTATTTTCTGAAATTTCTATAATAAGAATGTGAAATTTCTATGTGAAATCGAAATTTTTAAAATAAATTTATTTTTAAATGTTGGATTATTATGCTAAGTGAAATAAGCCAGTCAGAGGAAGATAAATATCATATGATCTCACTTATATATGGAATCTAATGAACAAAATAAACTGATGGCCAAGCCAGTGTGGCTTATTGAATGAGTGTCGACCCATGAACCAGGAGGTCATGGTTTGATTCCCGGTCAGGACACATGCCTGGATTTCAGGCTTGATCCACAGTGGGGGATGTGAGGGAGGCAGCCAATCATTGATTCTCTGTCATCATTGATGTTTTTGTCTCTCTCCCTCTCCCTTCCTCTCTGCAATCAATACAAATATTTTTTAAATATAATTAATGTCTCAAATATTTATTGAATGAATAAATGAGAATTCCAACCAAAAAAAAATTAGTGAATCGTCGACTCATCAATCACTGAATCCTGATCTTTCTTACACAGTTTGATTGAAACGTTCTGTACACCTCACACTTTCCAACAATGTCTGGACTACACTGCAAGTACATGTCTCTTTATTGTCTTCTCTCATGTTCCCTTTAACTCTCAACTGTTAGTGGCTTTAATTCTACCAGTTCTTTGATTGCTCCTAACCTCTCAGGGAGAAGGCATTCATTTACTTCTTTGACTGCTGTTTTTAAAGGACATCCAATTCCTTTTTCTCAATAGGAAATTAAAGAAAGAAATGTTTACACAGCCCAGCTTTTTTCCAATCAGAAGGAATATTTTTTCCCATCTTTTAAAAATTTCTTCCTGTAACTAGCTCTCTTCAGAAATTTTGGGCATGGTTAGCAGTTTTTATCACAAGCATACGCTTCCTGAATATCCGGGCAATGATATGGTAGCTGTGGGATCCTCAACATGTCTCAACACGTGGGACTCACTTTCCTTATCTATTAATGAAGACACAAAGTCATTGAGCTCTAAACCCCTGCCTAGAATTAATCCTCTAGTAAAAACAGAACAGTAAAGGACTGGATAGTCATTCTTCTGGTCCCAGTGGTGAAGGAAGATGTAAATCGATCAACTCTCTGAATGGTACCTGAGCAAGGGGCGTAGAGGCTTAATGTAGTATTGAGGAAAGATGTGGAATTTAGAACTAAATCACCACGAAAAGAGGTTTGACTGTAATTTATTAGCTACATGGCCTTGAGCAAGTTATGTAAGCTCCTGGTTGCTTTTTAGATTTTCTCTTTGTTTGGTATTCTGTGGTTTCTGTACAAAGTATCCAGATGTGGATTTTATTCTGCTTAGGAATGGTTGAACTTTTTGAATCTACATGGATGATATCTTTCATTGGCTTTGGAAAATTCTCAGCCATTTAATATTCAAATATTACCTTGGGCAAAATGATATAATCTCTGGGAATGGCTTTCAAATACAACAACAAAGACATAACAAAAAAGAGAAAATGAAAAATTGTGGCAAAATCTTGATAATCATGGAATCTGGGTGTCAGGTATATGGGGTTTTTAGTACTATACTCTACTTTTTCATTTGTGTTTAAATTTTATAATAAAAAATAAAACTGTGTAAGAGACAAAGCAACCATTCTCTCTTTTTCTCCTGTATCTTCAATGGACTACACATCAGACCTTCCTATCCTACAAGTATCTTAATGCTCATATTTTCCATATATTTTTCTCTCATGTGACATTCTTGGTCATTTCTTTGGCTGTATTTTAGTTCATTTATTCTGTATACAATTATATTTAACTAGAGACCCAGTGCACAAAATTTGTGCACGGGAAGGGTCCCTAGCAGCTGCCGGCTGAGGCCTCACTTCATTCCGCGCTGCCCCCTGGTGGTCAGCACACATCATAGCAAGCAATCGAACTCCCTGTCAGTTGAACTCCTGAGGGGATACTTTGCATATTAGGCTTTTATATATATAAATTTGTTACTGAGGGCTTAATTTTGGTGTTTATAATTTTTATTTATAGACATTCTTATTTTTTAAATTTTACTTTTGTGTGTGTTTTTTGTTTGTTTGTTTTCTTTTCATCTTTACTGTTGAAAGTATTACATAGGTCCTCCTTTTTCCCTCTTCCAGCCCACTCCTGTCCTCCCCTCCTTAATTATTTTTTTTTATCAAATATGTAAGATTACTTTCTCCAGGGTTTTCTTTTAAATACCTTTTCCCATGTATTAAAACAACGACATAGTGGGAATAGCCTGGGTCTCATAATTTTGACATCAGAAGAAATATCTGAACGTCTATTTCTGCTTGTTCTATTATTTTTAAATGTTCTGGTTCATGGTTCCATGCTTGTGTGCTTGATTATTTTTTTTTTTACTGTGTATTGCTCTTATATTTGAAAAATTATACATGGGACCCTTCAAGGATCTAGGACAAAGGTGTTTTCCTCTAGAGAGGATATACATTTGATTCTGCCAAGTGCTCAAAGACATTGCCAATTTGGGATCATGTTAAAATAAATTTTAAAATTACAACTTTTTGGATCAATTAAATTCAATTATGTGAATGTAGATTGTAAATTTGAGTGTAACTTGTTGCAGCTTTTAGTCTTTCCCTCCTGTATCTAGGACTCAGCAACAAGGCAATTTTCTTATAGCTCCTGAAGTGGGGGAGAAATATAACCCTTTGGTGCCCCAATTTATTTGGGATGAAGTGTTCTCTACGTAGGGAATCAGTCTTGGGCAAGATTGGGCTCTGATTTCCCTTCTCCTTGTCTTGGGAGACCAACAGCACTGAGGAGGTTTGTAGTAAGCAACCTTAGTGCCTTCTCTTACCTTCCTGGGAAAAGTAATCTAGATACAACTTTTTCATATGTAAGATGGAGCAAATAAGTGCTATGCAAGGTGGAGTTATAAGTGTTAAGCAAGATTTAAAATGCCCTTTGTAGCTCTAGCCGGTTTACTCAGTGGTTAGAGCATCAGCCCTTGGACTGAAGGGTCTTGGGTTTGATTCCAGTCAAGGGAATGTACCTCGGTTGCAGGCTCGATCCTAATAGGGACTCATGCAGCAGGCAACTAATCAATGCGTCTCTCTCACACCAATGTTTCTCTCTATGTCTCTCCCCCTTCCTTCCACTCTCTCTAAAAATCAATGGAAAAATATAGTTGGGTGAGGATTAACAAAAAAAATAAAATAAAATAAAATGTCTTTTGTAAATCACAGTATAAACTTACTCTGGAACCCTGGGTCTTTAAGTTTTAGGGAACCTCCTTGAGTTGCATGCATTACTTGGAGGATACGTGTATTTTACTATGTTGTGTCCCATATATTTAATAAGATTTTCAGAGGATCCATTGATTTCCAAAATATGACTAAAATTCAATTGAAAATAGAAAGTAGAATTAGAAATCAAGCAACTACAGGAAAAGGGCAGCAGATTTTGCTAGTGTTTACTCATTTAAATGTTGCTGAATTTTCAAAATCTCTGCCAGTGACTAAAATAATGATTATTTGCACAATAATATCTTTTTTTTTCTGATTTCTTCTAAACTACATTCCCACATGTGTGATGTTCAAGGGTAAGAGAAAAAAAACTTATATTCCAAATAAGTGCATTAGTTCTAATTCAAGTTTAATATCTGGTAGAAAGAGCATTTTGTTTCTTTCATAATTTATTCCTTGCAGGTTTCCATTCATGGGTGCACAGGCTCTTAGAAGGTTAGAGCTGGCAGGATTTGCACAGATCATATCACTCACTGCCTTAATTTACATTTAAGGACACTGAGGAAAGGACAAAGATAAATTTATTAGGCTAATAAGTGCAGCCAATATTCCAGAGACTTTCTGCTAATTAAAATGTTTCTTTCCTCTAAAAAAAAAAAACCACAAAAAGAAACGTAGTCAGCAGAGTCTGGCATGTCCCCTTGTCCCCTCCCCCCTCCCTTTGTTCCCCCCACATACACATATATACACATATGTACTTTTCCTCTATAGCATTACTAACATTATCCTTCAAGGCCCTGATTAAATGTCTTATCTTCTTTTTATTTTATTTTATTGTCTAAAGTTTTACTTATGTCTCCTTTTCCCCCTATTGACCCTCCCCCCCCAAAATGTCTTATCTTCTGTGAAGCTTTCCTGACTCAGATGAGATGATCTGTCTGAGAATACACAAAGGCTTCTTGATATGCCAGAATTCCTACTATAACTTTTCATCCTTTTTCACAGAACAAGTCTTTTCAGAATCAGAGTAAAAGAAAAGTCAATGATGGGACGCTTGAAAATGTGTAAATTGATTTCCAAAGCAGAAAGTTGGCAGTTGTCATTCATTCTTTCATTTAGCAAGTTTTTATTGAGTATCTATCTTCTAATGTGCTAGGTGCTGAGATCGCATAATGAACAAAAGATATATATGGTTCCCATCCATTTCACCATCACTTTCATCACCATTATGTCTCATTTGGGCAGTCCATTTATCTTCTAACTCCATTTATCTCCTGCTTACACTCTGATCTCTCTTTGATCCATTCTTTACCCAATAGCCAGAAGAATCATTTGATCATGTTTAAAGTTCCTTTTTCAAATCCCCAGAGGTTTCACTTTTAGAACAGTGATCTGAGGAGCTCTAGGGACCCACTCTGCAGAGTGGGCACTGTGAGGAAAGATTCATTGATGTGAACCCCAAGAAGGAATTTATGTGCTGAGAAGGACTTTCCTTGGTCGACTGAGGGCCCAGATTTTATAAATAATAAGAGTCTAGCAGCCATTTTGCTGAGAGGGGCTCCTGGTGTACTGTGTATACTGGGAAGAACCTCAGATTGAATTCTTGGCTTCCTGCACTATGCCCTGCTTATTTACAATCTGAGTCAAGGAAGCCCTGGTTTCATCTTTCAACCAATGGACTGAGACGTACCCCAATCAATCAGGACTGCACAATATACCCTCATTTGCATATGTACTGATCAATCAGAACTACTCTATAATGACCAATTAGAATGCACGATACTGACTAATCAGAACTGATTCGGACCAGTTAGAACTATATGACTTCCGAAACCTCATTTGCATAAAATTGGACCAATTGGGAGCTTTGTCGGGAACTTTTTCTATAAAAGGTAGCCTCCCCACCCTAGCTGGTTTGGCTCGTGGATAGAGCATAGGCCTGCAGACCAAAGGGTCCTATTCCCATCAAGGGCATGTGCCTTGGTTGCAGGCTTCTCCCTGGTCAGGGCTTGTGCAGGAGGCAACAAATTGATGTGTTTCTCTCACATCTGTTTCTCTCTGTCTTTCCCTCTCTTCCACTCTCCCTAAAAAATCAATGGAAAAATACCCTCTGGCAAGGATTAATACAAAATAAAATTAAATAAAATAATATGAGGGAAATGTCAAAAAAAAATGTAGCCTCCCCTTTGTCTCAGTGTAGCATACTTTCTTGGTTTTGCATTTTACTGTTTTGCAAACTGTTCACCTAACTAAAGTTTTTCCTTGTGGAATTTTTTTCATTAAAATCTCTGGAAATTGTCCTAAGAAATATGGCAAATGAAGAAATCTTTATTAAAGAAAATCTATTATATCTTGATAAGAACAGCAAAAATCTGTGGTACAACCTACTCCCTCTCTGCATCCCATCTCAGCTTGATGACACAAGCTCTGATCAGGAAAGGTATTATCAAGAAAATGGAGTTTCTTTTCCCTTCAGCTCCCAGTCAAGGGATACAGGGGAACAGTTGTGGGGAAGGGGAAAAATTCCCCTTTCTATCCTCTGGTTCCTTCGGCTGGCCAAATCAAATCAATATAAAAAGATTGACAAGAGAAAACCAGATTTAATCTTATGTGCATGGGAACACCATATACCTGAGAGGTTCAGAGATAGAAAGAGGATTAAGGTATATCAAATATTCTGAGCTAGGGATGAGGTAGTGAACCTTGGGGGCTTCAAAGGGTCATTGCAGAGTACAAAAACACAACTGTTTAAAAGTTTGCCCTGCCATGTAGGTAGGTCAAAAAGAGATTGTTTCTGATAATTTCTTATTATGGGCAAGGCCCCTAATTCAAGTTCAAGGTAATTAAATGGAGGGAAAGAAGTTTCTCTTGAGCCTGATGCTAAATTTGCCTTTAACTCAAAATAGTCTGCATATCACTGGGGCACATTTTGAGGTGGCTCATTCTGAACCCCCACACAGGCCACCATTTCTTATCCTACAGCTCTGGTGACTGGCTGAGTGGTCAGGGGCTCCATTCTTCCACCCAGGTCCCACATATCGGTAGAGGCTCTCCAAGGCATGGCAGGCCAAGAACCCTGGGGACCAGATAACTCGTGCTCCAGTTTGCTTACAGGGTGGTTTCAAAGAGATTTTAGGTATGCATAGGATACAGGATTCTGAAACTCAAATTCTCCAATTGAGAGTGTAGATACGTAAAGCCAACCTGGAAAAAGCATGGTTGCTGTTGGTGGATTGAAGGGTTTGTTTGCCTACACACATCAAAGCCCAATGAGACACGAATAGGAGTTTGCAGCCAAGAAAGTAAGGATGTATTAATTAAGAAGATGACTCCATGCCCACAGTCACAGGTGAGCTAATGCTCAAAGACCTGGCTCCCCAGTGGCTTCCAGGGATGAATTATATAGGGGGAAAAACTCATAAATCATGGTGACTAAAGGGGTTAGGGTTGTGGTCTCTACTGGTTGGTTAGTGCCTCTGGTTTTGATATCAGCCATGGATGAAAAGGGGCCATATACTAAACCTGACTAGCTCAGGGAAGGCCTGTGTGGCAGCCTTGCAAACTCAGAGGCCTAATGTAACTACAAAGGATGGTCTGAAATTAAAACGTTTTAAAGTAAAAAACAGTTTATGGTGAGTAGTCATGTCCTAGGATGGTATCTTCCCTGACAAAGGTCAATTTGTACCTTAACTGAGCCTGTCCATTGTCTTTGTGCATCTATATAAAATATCATTGGAATGTCAGAGTAATTTTCTTTTTTCTGACCCCTTAAAGCACAGGCACTGCTCTGCAGCGACCACAGATCCCCTTGTTCTAGGAAGTTAGACAAGAGCAGAGTAAGGACGATGGCCCAGGTACAGAAGGGCACAAGTATGGAAAGCCTAGCAATGGACAGTCAATTGTAGGGTGGGACCTTACCCCCAGGGTGACTTTTCCTCCCCTAGCATAGCACTGGTCTTGAGGTTTGGTCCCCCTGACCTTTCCTCCCGAGAGATAACATGGCTGGCGTCAGGACCAGTTGCATTGAATAATGTACCCCCTACTTTGGTGCCAGCTAATCAATCAGTGGAGGCCACAACTCTGAATGGACACACCTGGAAGGCTACTGAATATTCTATTGAGGTCTTCCCCTGGGACCTCCCCTAAAATCTCCGCCCTTAAACTCTTAGGATGGAGGACCCAGTGTGCTCTCTCTCCAGGGAGCATGCCTGTGCCTTTCCCTTCCCTCTCCAGTACCTTTTCCTCCCCTTCCCCAGACACGTTACCATTCGCTTCCTCACTCCCCAGCTCCAAGGGCCCTTCCTTTAACTCCATAACTTGTTTGCTAAGCCTATTTCTTCTAGGAATTGCTTTTTCTGCCTTTGTAATTTACCCGATACATGTTCTTTTACAGTTTGGGTCTGGACTTTGAATTCTTTCCTAACCAGAACCTAGATACCAAGGTTGCTGAACCCAGGTTTGGTCTGACCCCACCAGTCAGACACTTAGCGCCATTCCTACTGCTTACAGCACCCTCATTGTTATTGAGTTAATTGTTGACTGTTAACTATCCTGCACCCACCTAAGTAAAAGAAATTTGTCTATCATTTTACTTTTTATCCAATCCCAGAGGTTTTCCTGCTTTGCTTTCTCCCGCCTTCCTAATCTATTACCAATGGTTTTCATGTAACCCTCTTCTGATTGTAATGTATAAAACAAGGTGCAAAACTGCCATTCTCTGGAGCCTTATTTCAATCCGTTGTCTGCTTCCCAGTATCGTTTCGATTTCCTGGGTATGGAGCTAAAGCACAACTGAGGCCAAGATACTGTCTTTAGTTTGATTGAAAACTTTCTGTTTCTGTAGTCAGTAGACCCTTTTTCCTAAGACTACTGGATACTGACCAGAACTGAAAGGTTAGCATGGTGGTACTCAGGCAGGCTAAATAGCCACCGCATATGGTGGGTAAAAAAAAATTGGATTTATTTAAGGAAAGGGGATAGAGATGAGATATTTAAAGGGAAGGGCTGCATAGCACTGAGCCAAGAGGACATTGGGTCAGTGATGGAGGCACCCAGGAGCTGGAGTTTGATTCCTATGTGCAGTTACTGGAAGGAAGCTCTTGTCGTCAGTGGGTCTGGGAGCTGAATCGGTGGGCTTGGAATTCGGATGTAATGCAGAAGTGCAATCAGGTGTCTTTAGGACAGTTTCAATTCCTTATATGGTCTGATATCTTGGGTCCAGCACTTTTTTCCTCCTCTTATCCTGTGGTGGGAAACTTACAAATAGCTGTTAAGGATTATATTGTCCTATAGTCCTAACAAGAACCTCGTTGTCCTGATTAATGATTAAGCAAGGGAGAGGGAGATGGGTGAGTCAGAGTGCTGGGTGAGGCCAGTTTGAGTCAAAGGGGGGGAAAAATAAAAATAAAAATAAAAGGTCAGTGCAGTTTCATTACTTCTGGAGAACCATCCCTTCTTCACTCCCAGGAATGAGGTTCCAGAGGAGCAAATTATCTCCATTGTTGCTATCGGCCTCCAAGCTCCAGTTTTGCCTTACCCCAGCCTATCAAAGGCCTGGAATGTTCTTCCCCACACCCATCCAGCTGGTGAATTCTGCTCATAGTGCATGACAGTCCTTCTCTGAGCCCCACCCTGCAGTAGAGGTGTGTCCTAGCTCCTAGGGATTCTTTTGTAATAAGCTGGTCCCAAGGAGAAAACAATTTCTAAGAGTTAATGAAAAGCTTCCTTTGTGTCTCCTACTTTAATTTGATGCTCTCAGCTTGAATCCCACAGGAGGGTTGTGTGGAGAATTCTGAGGGTGAGCGAGTGTTCTTTCTCTTATTTCTCAAAGGTCAGGCTGCAAGCCTTAGTCATGCTAATGGAGACCTAACCTTTCATGGAATCTGAGTTTTTCAGCTCAAGGGATTTTTTCTGAAATCTTCCAAATAAGGCCTTTGTTTCCAAAGAACAATGATAATTACTGTCACAGTCAGAATTTTTAACTCAAGTCTTTGATGCCCAGTGCTTTTTCTACCCACAACACTCATATAGTATCTGGCGATGTTGGTGGCTCTTCAGCACCAACTACCTACATAGTAGTGGCATAATTGTTGTTGAATGGATAAACGAATAACAGCTATTCTACTGCCCAATTCTTCCTTTTCTCCCTAGAATAGTAGAGAGTAAAGTTAGCAAACAGACAGAATGCGTTCTGGGTTCTCAGGCAGCATTATCAGCGTGAATGAATGACCTTTGGGATCTCTGCCACTCAAGTCATTCAATCAAGTGGAAATTGAATCTCTGAAGAACTATTGTCCATTCTTAGCACAGTCCCTGAAGGATACAAAATCCTAGAATCCAGCTGGTAGAAAAGACTTAAATCTGATCTGTTATGTAAGCAATATCATATATGAAGGTGGAAGGTCAGATTCATTTCCAAGATGAGGTGACTTTTCATGGCTACCCCATGTATCTGCTTAGAAACAGGAGGCTCCCAGGTAGTGCTAGGGTGTGTTTGTTGAAAGTTGATAATTAAGTTCATTGCTGCTGTGATTACTCAAGGGGCATAGCTTCATTCTTTCAAAGTCCTGGAAGCAGGACTCTAGAGGACATCTGTTGTTTTCTGCTGCAATGCAAAAATTCATCTTCCTCCGAAAACAGTGGTTCTCAACCTTCCTAATGCCGCGACCCTTTAATACAGTTCCTCATGTTGTGGTGACCCCCAATTTCATTGTTACAAATTGAACATAATTAAAGCATAGTGATTAATCATAAAAACAATATGTAATTATATATGTGTTTTCCGATGGTCTTAGGCAACCCCTGTGAAAGGGTCATTCGACCCCCAAAAGGGTCGCGACCCACAGGTTGAGAACCGCTATCCTAGAAGAACTCTGCTTTACCTCTGGGAAGCTCCCTCCTACATTCTCCACCTCTGTGGCTTGGGCAAGGCTGAGCAACAGAAGAGACCTGGACTTCACACACTCACAGCGAGTTGGTTTCCGTGGGTCAATGAGCCATAATGAAGGATCTTTGTAAGACACATGCGACAGAGATTCTCATTCTTTACCCCAGTGGTTACCAGCATTCTTTTTGGCCATGCCCCACCTAAGCATCTCTAAAATCCTGATGCCCCTCCTGTGACATACAATTCTTAATGTTCAAAAAGTGAGCTCCTCGTCACGTGGAGGAAGCCTAAAAGGCTGTTAACTTGGTTTAACAAGCTTCCAAAGAACATGGCATCCATGAAAGAAAAAAATAAATGAACGAAAGGACAGTTGAAGTACTGAGGAAGAAATGACTAAGAAATAATAATAGTGATATGAAAAAATAGCAAATAAAGTTTCAAAACATATAATAGAGAACTGAAATGCATAAATATGTCACAATATATCTTTATATAGTATATATGAGGCCACTAGAACCATAAGAAATGCAAAAAATTCAGTTAATAACTCATTCTCAAATTGCCCCTTTAAAAAATAAATGTGCCCCACGTTGGGAATCACTGTTTTACCCTGAAAGTAGACTTGAGAGTTTATAGGGACTTGGCCTCTTGCTGCTATATTGCTACCACATACACCCCAAGGCTGAAACAAGCATAGTAGAGCCAGAGCCAAGAGATGGGAGGAAACTAGATCCAGATGACTTCAAATGAAGCCTGAATCTGTGGTAGGCAGTTAGGCAGACATGAGCAGAGCGAGGACGGTGGGCCAGGTAAAGAAGGTCACCAGGATAGAGAGCCCCAGGTGCCTACCAATGGGCAAAACTGAGAAAAAACGGACCTTGTTTTCCCCTAGCACATTGCTGGTCATTTGGTTTAGACCCCCTGACCTTTCATATCACTGGTCATGCGGTTTGGACCCTCCCCTGACTTTTCCTTCCCTGGAATGTTACTGCTAGTCATGCAGTAGACCCCCTCGGAGGAGGAACAAGGGTCCAAAGAGTGACCTTATGCGACTCCCATGTAGGTCCCTGCACACCACACCCTTAAGTATTAACCTCCAAAGATTAGCCTCAGTTGTGTTTTAGCTCCAGGCCCAGAAAAGCAAACAGCAAAACCAGACAAGGAATGCCATGGCTGACATCAGGACCAGTTGCATTGACTTATGACCCCCTGCCCTGGCATCAAGCAATCAATGGAGACCATGGCCTTTAAAGGATATACCTATTTTTAAAAAATATATATTTTATTGATTTTTTTTTTTTTTAGAGAGAGGAAGGGAGAGGGATAGAGAGTTAGAAACATCGATGAGAGAGAAACATCGATCAGCCGCCTCCTGCACACCCCCTACTGGGATGTGCCTGCAACCAAGGTACATGCCCTTGACCAGAATCAAACCTGGGCCCCTTCAGTCCACAGGCCGACACTCTATCCACTGAGCCAAACCGGTAAAGGATATACCTAGAAGGCTGATGAATATTCTATGAGAGCCTTCCCTGGGACCACCCCTAAAATCCCTACTCATAAAAGCCCTTCGGATGGAGGACCCAGTGTACTCTCCCTCTTGGGAGCATGTGGGTGCCTTTCCCTCCCCTCTTCTCCGCCCCCAGGCATGGTTCCTTTACATTTCTCCCTCCTAAGCTCCAAGGGCCCCTTCTTTTGCCTCTGTAACTTGTTTCCTGAGCCCATTTCTTCTACAACTCACTTCTCCTGCCTCCGTGACTTTCTAGATAAACTTTCTCTTATAGCTTGATGTTGCTGAACTGAGGTTTAGTTTGACTCCAAAGGTCTAACACCTGGTGCCATTTTTGCCACCAACAAATCCACTTGCCCAAAGCCAGCACTAGGTCTAAGGATTACGATATGACCCCTTGGTATTCCTTTTTGCTCAAGGCAGGTTTAGGTTGCGTTTTTCTGCCACTTGCAATCAAGGGAGTCCTAATTTGTGTAAGAACATTTCCTATCTTGCTTCTCTTTTGATGTTCTCACCAGAATAGTCTTCTACTGCACAGACAGTAGACACCCAGGCAACAGGAAGACGAGCTGGTTCGCTGTGATCTTCCCTGATTTCTCTCCAATCACCACCCTACCATCATTAGCATGATACTTTTAAAACATAACTTGGGATAAGAAACAAGTGTTTTATCTAAGATCATAGAGCTTAGAGGTGGTGTGGCTGAAGCTTAAAATTTAAAATCAGATCATTCCCCATTCCAAGCACACACTAGCCATATGTGGGTGGTGACTGACATATTTTTCTTATTTTTTTTTTAATTGGGAGAAAATGAGTTTTGTTTTTTAGCAATGGCATCCTGGTGGGTAAGAACAACAGGGGCATGGGAATCAAATTCCTTTGGGGGAGGCTCCAGCTGCCAGAATCCCTTGTCCCTCCCCACTGTGGGCACTTGGGGGGTGAGGGAGAGCAGGGTGAGGGCAGGGCATGATTGATAAAGCTGAAGAGTCACAAAAGGCACTGGTGGGTTATACTGGGGCCGGGAGAGGGAGCACGTGGGCCTGGGGCTCTTTGGATTCAGGCCTGGCCTCTAGTCCTTTCCCTTCCCTTTCTTGGCTTTGGCCTTGGCTTTGGTCTTGGGGGCACAGGGCTTGGTGACGCGGATGGTCTCCTGGCACTGGGCGTTGTACCGCGCCTTCTTCAGGGTGCCCTGGCGGGCTTTGGTGCCCGAGCTCCCATCGCAGGACCCCCAGCTCTCAAACTTGTACTTGCAGTCGGCTTCGAACTCCTTCTTCCAGTTGCACGGCACCCGGCAGCGGAGGCGCTGCGTCTGGGCCCCGCAGGTCCCTTCGCGGAAGCCCGCCCCGCAGTCCTTGCTGCTGGGGGTGCAGGGTCCCCAGGTCCACTCGGCGCATTCACTCCCCGGGCCGCCCTTCTTCACTTTGTCTTTCTTTTTGGCCGCCGCGGAGGTGAGCGCCAGCAGGGCGAAGAAAGCGAGGAGGAGGAAGCCTCGGTGCCCGCGATGCTTCGCTCCCTCCTGCCATGACATATTGGACCGTGCAGATACAAAACATTCCATTGTTACAGCAAGTTCTGATGGACAGCACGCTCTAGAGACAGGTTTTCTTCTTTGTCCAAAGTCACTAGGGTCAGAAAGCCTGATAGAATCTTTCCTCTCTTCAAATGGCTCATGAGACCAATAGATGGATGCCCAGTAGATGGAGGATGAGCCATTCAGTCATCTATTCCATACTTTCTAAACACTTAAATGGGAGTGATAGGTTCTCTACTTATCTCTGGGATGTGTAGATCTGAAACATATTGCTTAGTGAGGGATGATTAATCTGTTGTTATATCAAGCATCTTGAAATTATTATATGAATAAATATTGATTAAACATGCATCTCTCTACCCTACTCTGCTCTACTATATGCATATAGATTTCTTAGAATATGATGTTTCATTTTCAGGCTGGTGATTCATTAAGAATACACTTCTTAATGACATTTTCACAGATCATCATTCTCCAAGCAGGAACTATCTTCCTAGCTCTGAGCCCATTTCCCTTTTAGATTAAAACTACCAGTGGAAAAAACATCTAATCACTTCAATTCAAACAGGAAGTAAAGGTCTCCAATTGAAAATTGGTAGCAGATATTAAAATTGGGGAATGATAACTCTGGTATAAAATAAAGCCTTTATTGGACAGAATATACAAATGAAAGATTGCATTGTCACCTAGATACCACAAGTGGGTTATTCTCCCAGAAAAAAAAAAAAAAAAGCTAGCTTTGATTTCTTGTATGTTAAATGGAAAAAAAAAAGAGAGAGAAGAAGAATGGATAATACACAGGACCAAGGGTGGCCATTTCTTTTTGGTTTGACATAAATAATTTATATTTGCAAACATTCCCCATTCACTTATGTGAAATAATTAGGGGGAAAAAAATAACACAAAATCAGAACATTGGAAAAGGAGGGGTCAGTTTTTAGCCCCAGTGCTCCCTCATTGGATGGGTAATTTGGTATCAGAAGGTAGCCATGGTGACCATAAAAGTTACTCATGTGACTAACGATGCAACTAATGATGCCCACAATTACTTAATTGCAGGCATGCTTAACTGCTTTTGCCATATTTGGAGAGTGCTTATGGCTAATTGTGGCTGCAAGTGGGTAACTACAGGTGCAATCAGATTTGCTGACAGCAGGAGAATAAACTGTCCCTTCTGAAGCGGGGAGGACTGAAATTAGTTCTTTCAAACCCAGAGGGGATAGAACAGCCTCCAGCATGAAAACAAACACAAGTCATGTGATATTTAAGCAGAGGGAAGTTCTGCTTATTAGCTGGCCTTCAAGGCGGAGTCCAGCCCCATCTGTGCACCTTCCCCCTTTCCCTGAGGTTCTCCCACTGGATTCCTGCTACTACCCTACCAAGGGAGGGCTTTTACTTTACAACTCCTGTTCTATCATGGAATAGGTACTTAAAAAAAGATTTCTTTATGATTTTTAGAGACAGAGGAAGAGAGGGGGAAAGAGAGAGAGTAACACTGATGCGAGAGTGAGATATCCATTTGCTGCCTTCTGCCCACTACCAGGGATGGGATACCCAGTCCCGGGCATGTGCCCTGACTGGGAATCAAACCAGCGACCCTTTGGTGCACAACCTCCAACCAACTGAACCACATAGGCCAGGGCGGCACTATTTTTTAATGTTACATTGTCTGCATGGTCATTTACAAATACCTTTTACATGTGGCTCAATATCTGTGCATGCATATGAACTCAGGCTTATATATTAGAGTGGTTAGTTTTAAAGGTCTCTCATCAGGAATTAACACTCCAAAGATGGCTAGATAATACTACAAATAGTCTTATCAAAATCTTACTGGAAGGTTTTAAATTCATATAAGGAATGTTAGAAATATTTTTGAATAGGTAAAAATAAGTGATGGTCCCAGACATGAGCCCCACTGCTCTTGAATGGATGGGTATATAGCTCCAGCAAGTTCAGTGGTCAGACTTTTTGTACAGTGTTTGGGATCTAGCATTCCCTTGGTCCTGTGTATCTCTCCTTCATGAAGGCTATGATTGACTCTATAAAAGGCTGCTGGTCCTATCACCATTCTGTGTCTACCTTAGGACTATTATTGCTTACATTACTTGTATTGCCTAAGGCAGAGAATGAGTCCCCAAGGCCACAAGAATCAATTGTAAGATTGTTCTTGTACCTGCTGGTTAGTAAACATTTGTGGCTTTGGCAGAATTTGGTCTAAGACCTAACTTGGTGTAGAGGTTGTAATGTAGAGGATGTGGGCTACCACCCACATATAAGCACCAAAGGCGACTGATGTCTACCCAAAGAGTTCTTTGAGTGAACAGTGTACTTAGTTTGGGTCAGTTCAGAACATCTTGATTTCTTTTTATATAGCTTTTATATAGTTTTATTTTCAAAACAAATGAAATAAAAAACAAGGCTACATGTAGTTATAAATAATAAAATAAAAAACAAGGACATAAAAGAAACATGTAGTTTTAGGAGACACTAAATGCAGAGGTGTGGACACATTTTCTAGGAACAGGAAACCACCTTCTACTAAGGGAGGAAATGTACATGACTCCCTTCACACCCTCTTGTCTGGCATCTGGATCGCCTAGGCCCTCCTAGGCTCTGCCTTTCTCCAAATGTTGTGTATGATCTTTTCCCTGCCTTGTGAGAGACTGGTTAATCACTCGAACTCCCCTGTATTGTACAAACAGTATCAAATAGCCATTATGTGTGCTGGACACTGTTCTGGGCAGCGTGGTGACTCAGTGGGATGAGTTGACAGGCTCCTTGGCCCTGTGCTCAGTTAACCATCCACTCTTCTGGTTTGGGCCTTATCCACAGCCAAAATGGCAGACCTGTGAGGACGGACAAGCAATAAAACAGAGAAAATGTTGTCCACCAGGACTCTCTTAGGGAGAGCTTTCTATTTGATGAGAAGAAATACATCGAAATGACATTTGGAGTGGAAGGTGAAGTCCCAAGGGCCTTCTCCATCAAGAATAAATGTCTGCTAACCTGCTTTGCATGAGACAAGGAGAGGAATAGTATTGCTCCTAAGAGAGGGTACAAAAGTGGGGAGGGCAGAGAGGTGGAGGGAAGAAAGCACAACCACAATGCAATTCCAGATTGATGTCCGCTGCACGATGCAACCTTTCCTGGTGTGCCACAACCTTTTGCAGCGGGGGTTCAGGATATGAAGAAGGGGCCGACGCACAAATGAAAACACTAGACAAGAAATATGAATTTAGAAGGCATGGGGGGCCAGGTGGAGACCTCTCTCTTGGAGAGGCACACTGAAACCTGGCCTTATCTGATTTTTATTCAATTTTAGATACACATCTTGCCCTCAGTAAAGCATGGCAAACAGGTAGCAGACAGACTGTCTCTAAGGTCAATAGAGATCAGTAAAGATCAGTAGGGTTCAGTAAACATTTACTTTGAGGCTATTAGGTCAGGAAATTGCTTTGAGCCACCGCTATCTCAACAGAACAATGGTGCTTGGCATTTGTCCTGCTAATGCCAAAGGACTATCAGCCTTCAGCATTCCTTGGTGCACCCTTACGAGAATATTGGGAAAGCAGTGGCTTCCTGCAGTGGTGATGCACAAATCTTTGGTAAAATATACCAAATGAATGGGATGTTTAGTTTGCATGATTATCTTGTGGAGATTGATGAAGAGGTTGAGTTTGGTTATCTAGACTAAAGCTGAATGCTACCTCCCCCTTTTTTTGTTTAAAACAGTCTACTTTCTCTCTCTCTCTCTCTCTCTCTCTCTCTCTCTCTCTCTCTCTCTCTCTCTCACACACACACACACACACACACACACACACACACACACACACACACACACTCATTGCCCTATCCTCCCCACCCCCCCTCATTGTGATAGAGAGGAGCACTGGGTAGAGTTAGGGAAAGGAGAATTACTCTATTACACTGTTAAATTACGGGCTGGGGAAACCAGTGGGCTTGAAGAAATGGGCATGGTGCCCAGGGCTTGGGAAGCCATGAGTCAGAGGATCATTAGACAATGACATTTATAAAGTTATCAAATGGACCTGTGATTTTACTCAGGCCAGCGTCCTTTCAGTGGTAGGCAATTTGGGCTATGGGTGAGAAGCATAAAGAGGGTGGGTTCTGGAATCAGACACAGGTGTTATGGGCTGGCTAGTAATGGCCATAGGGCAGGAAGCTGAATCCCAGATATCAAGTGTCAGTCTTGTTGCATCCTGCTCCCTCCACTCTGGACCTCATGCTGATCCTATTTAGAGCTGATAAACCAGAGCTTGCTCACAAGCAGAACATATCCTCCGGTCCAAAACATACCCCTGGTGAAACAGACTTCATGTGCCTCTTGGTCATGTCCTGAAGGTAGCACATTTCCCTAATGGATTTTGTTGTTGTTTTGTATTGTACTTTTACCTTTTTATTGTGGAGAATTCCAAACATACACAAAAGTAGACAAAATAGTTTAAGAGCTCCGGGTGTCCATCAACTCATGATGAAGCCCGTTTACCTACCTTTACCTTCTGTGTTCTTTTTAAAGAATAGTCCAAAAATTATATAACTTCACCACTAATATTTAATTGTGTATCATTAAAAGATACAGATTCTTTTTCCACTATCACATGACTCATATAATTAACAATATCATATTATTCTTAATATTCAGTCTGTATTCAAATTTCTTTTCTCAGAAACTCAGTTTTTAAATTGTATGAATTAAGATAGAAAGTATCTTCATTATTTAAATAAGATTCACACATTGCAATTAGTTAATATATCTTTTAGGACTCTTTTAATCTATAGGTTTCTCTTTTATTTATTAAAAAAATCTGCTTGTTTATTCTGTAGAGTTTCCCAGAGTCTGGATTTTTCATTCATCCCTGTGGTGACATTTAATATGTTACTCTGTCCTCTGTATAGCTTGATCAAACTCAAGTTCAATTTTTTAGCCTTCGTAAGTGGGGTTGTATTCTTCCATCAGGAGGCATCTGTTGTCTGGTCGTCTCTCTCCTGCTTGTTTTCCCTCCTTCTTTATGTCATTCTTTCCTTTCCATATCTCATCTTCCTAATTCCTGGCAGGGGAGCCAGAGGTTGGGTGTATGGAGTGAGGAACTGCCTCTTCCTGGGTTATTGCCCCGCCTTATCCCCTTACTTCCTGTCTATGCTGTCAACATGGCTTTTTATTCCTTTGGGGGCATCACGGTGCCGCTAAATCTCCTCCCAGGGATGGGTGAACAGACATGCTGAGAAAACTTTGGAAAATAACATTTCACTGCCTTTGCTCTTCTATACTAAGGAGTGCTAAGTTTGAGCCCTGCCTGACTTTTTAGTAATTTAGATAGCAACCAGCTGTCAGGCAGGAGAAGCACTACTAGTAGCTAAAATACTTCCTTCCTGACCCATGTGGAATGGGAATATAATTTCCAAATACAATTTGGTGCCCAGAGTTCAAATTTAATGCTTGAAATCTGAAGTCACAGCTGTATCACAGAAGAATGTTCTCTAGACCTCCTAGAACAGTGGTTCTCAACCTTGGCTGCACATTAAAATCACCTGGGAATCTTTAAAATACTGATTTCTGGGCCTCATCCCCCTGTCCTAGAACATGATCAACAAGGGACTGCCATATATAAAGGATTTGTTTAACCATTTATTGCCCACACTAATATGGAAAACCTTGTCCAAGTTCCAGGCTATTTTGTTGATTAGAAGTTTGGGGGCGGGGAGGGGAGAATGTTATCAGTCATCACAGCCAGCATTTCTACAAAATAACATTTGTTAGATTCAGCAGCATTTATGGAGTACCTGTTTTTATCTGACCCCAATTTCTTCATCTTAATTCTACCTTGTTGGGTCCTAAATGTTGCAGATTCTGTTGTTGGTTCACCCATATCCCTCTGGCCTCCTCTGAGTTCACATGCAGCTGGAGTAGGATAGTCCATGGGCACACTAGCAGGTTCCTACCTCACATGCCCAGTATCCCTGCTTCCCTTCTTGAGGGTTTTCTCCTCTTCTACAAGAAATTACCAGATCGCTTACAGCATTGTGAAGGTGCTGGTTATTTAAGGCTCCCAGGGCATCTCTCAACCACTGAGATGAGAGTCAATGGATAAATACCAGAGCTTCCCCATCCCTCAGCGGGAGAATTCCGAGATGTGTTCTCCGTAGTCCTCCAGAGAGTTCTTAGCAGAATTGATTCATAGTGGACTTCCCTGCTCATTGATTTATTGACTTTTCTCCTTTCACAGTCTCAATTCCTTCACTGTCTCACTTGAACTTCCAGTAATACCTTCCAAATAAGCCACTATACCCAATTCCTTGTGTTGAGGGGGTGGGGAGGGTTGCTTTTGGTGGTAGTGGAGGGGTGGGGGGATGGGACAGAGGGGAGGCAAAGGGGATCTAAGATAGGAAATGATTTTGTAAGCTACCTCAAAATCTTTGAAACTAGTGAGTGTAAATAATTAAACAAATTAACTATTAAGTGCCAAGTATATTCATATGTTCATTATCTCTAATCCTACGAGTTGATAGCCCAATTTTTCAGATGGTAAAACTTAGAATAAAAGACACGAAAAGAATTGCTCAAGATAATATAACCAGTAAGAACTGAGATACAAGTCCATAATTGCCATCAACATTTTTTTTTGCCTCTTGTTCTCCATTTTCTTTCAGGTGAAAGATTTTCTCTAATAGCCAGTAGTAGATTTCTGAATTGTTCTGTTTGCTTATCTATATTTTGAATGGGGAGAATTTCTTGCCAGTTGAACTTCAAGTTGTAAGTAAAAAAGCCTATCTTGATGTCTCCTAGCAACAATTTATGAAACACTTTAAAGCAATTATTCTTCTCAAGCACGTTTCCAAATGTTGAAGCATATTCATTCACTTCGATCATTAAAATTCCCAAGAACATTCATTGTGGAGCCCGTAGTGCTGGTAATTATAAGCTTGTCAACAGGTTGCTTAGTGAGCTGAGAGAGACAAGACAGACCACATTCCCCTCAAGGAGCTGAGCCCTTTGTTTCCAGTCCAGCAGAGCAGGGCAGACCCACTCTTCTCCAAAGAAGTCTTAATTGACTTGTGAAGTATGGGGGTGGGGGGATATTTAAACCCAAGATAGCCATCTGTATAATGTCAAGCTCATGGCAACATTGAATACTGAAGGCCTACGTCCCCCAAGCAGGCCGCTTTCTGCTCCTCCTCCTCTGAGCCCAACCCGAAGCCAGCCCTGCCTGCACGTGAATAATCAAAGCCAGACAGGAGACCTGTCTCCTCCCTTAAAAATGCAGTTCTGCCCTAAATTGGCTGCCAATTTGTGCTTTTTTCCTTTGTCTTTTTATAAGAATTCTCTTTTATTTTTATCCTCTGTAAAATGTTTTACTATACATTTTACAGAGGAAGAAACAGTTTGGAAGAGGATCTGGATAGCTGGTGGTCACACTATTGGCTTAGCAAACTGAAATGCCAATTGGGCGAGTTGTCCGAATGAGCTGTAGTGGGGGAGGCAAAGACCTGACTCTCAATCCACTGGTGAGAACATCACAACCAGGATGGTGACTTTGGGCCCAAGTTAACACCCTTGGAAAGTTTTAGAAGAGGGGAAGATTAGGTTTCTTGCTAATCTGGGCAATAACTCTAAAAAATGTTTTTTGAACCCTTTTAGAATGACAGAAGAGTTACTGTATGCCCATAAACCCTTTATCTAGCTTTACCTAATGCCAACATCTTACATAACAATGGTACAATTGTCAAAGTTAAGAATCTGTTGTACATTAGGTGTCCTTGTGGAGGGGAATTGTATGAACCCCAGGCTGATGAAGCTGGATGTGTGCACAAGCACACACACGTATATACACATATCATACACACACAACATAATAGGTACACACAACACATGCACACATAAAACATAAACATACATAAAACATACAACACAGAAATAGAGATACATGATGTACATATAGACACACAAAACACACATACATACATATACACAGCATATACACACAGAAATATAGACACACATACTATACATACAGATACATACGCATGCTGTCTCCCAGAATTAGGGGCTCTTGTTATACACACTGAGACTGTTGCTTGATGAAACTTGATTTAGTTGATGGAGGCAGTAAGGAGCTGAGAGGGAACTAAAGAACCTGCTAATGAAAAATCAGGGGAAGTGGGAAGACTGATCCTCTTCTACCTGGAAATTGTTATTTCTTTGTGGAGATGGGGCTGCTGTCTATCATTGCAATAGTTCGGGTTGCAAAATCTGACCCACCTAGCAGGTTGAGGGAGACTGGTTTAAATAAGTGCCTATGTAAATTGTTCAATGCCCTCCCCCTCCCCCCCTCCCACACACAAACACACACAGGGAGGGGGAGGTATGGCACTCTAGATTGCCTGGATCCTGAGGTGAGGGTGGGGCCAAAAATAGAACTGTCTTCTCAAGTTCTGGATGAAGAATAAGAGAATTAAGGGAGAGAGTGGAGGCTGACATCTGCCCCAAACCTGTTATGAGAGCATCATAGGCCTGAAATGGGTATCATTCACTGAATTATAGAGACGGGTGTGCCTTAGATACGTAGGAAAGTAGGAAAAGCAAAGACCAAGTGGACCAGACGTGTAGAATGGAACTTGGGACAAACCACAGGGATAATGGTCTACTTCTTTGCCTGAGTTTGTGTGGAGTTGTGTGGATAGGTGTATAACTTAAAGGAATTAGAGATATATGGATTAAGGGACTTGATAGTTAGGTTAGTGAGCATATTAATTATTTATTGCTAATTATTTATCCTGAGGTGAGGGCAGGGCCAAAAACAGGACTGTCTTTATCCTGAGACTTAGGGTAAAGTTCTGGATGGAGAATAAGAGAATCATGGGAGAGGAGACTGTCCAAAAAGAGTGTATTAAATGACAGTAAGGATTTGTTATCCCTCATAGTACCTGTTGGTCAGGAATTCAGGAGTGGCTTAGTTGGGTAGTTCTGGCTCAGGCTCACTCCTGAAACTAATGTAAAAATGTTAGCCAAAACTGCAGTTATAAGAAGGCTTGACTGGGGCTGGACAATTTGCTTCCAAGATGACTTACACACGTGAATGACAAGTTGATGCTGGTGGTTGGCAGGAGGCCTCAGTTCCTCACCCATGGGTCTCTCTATAGGGCTCCTTGAGTGTTTACATGGCATCGTGGTAGCTTCCCCCAGAACAGATGATCTAAGAGAGCAAAGCAGAAGTCCAGTGTCTTTTGTGATCTAACCTGGGAAACTACAGTCTGTTCTGTCTGCAGCATCCTGCAGTTATAAAGGTCAGCTGTATTCATTGTGAGAGGGAATATCCAAGGATATGAATATCAGAAGGCCATCTTGGTAGCTGACTATCACATGACTTTTAGCTTTTAGGATAATTTCATTCAGGTTAAAAAAGCGTATTTTAATTATACCTTAAAAGCAAGTTGGTAGATTGGTGAAAGCCAAAGTTAGGTATCCCTGATAAGATGAAATTTACATGGGGACCTGAAGGAAATGTAAGTGATGGAGAGAGTGTTGAGAGATGAGGTCAGAGCAGTGTGTGTGTCGGGAGGTGGGAAGGTACGGATCATGTTTTGGCCACTGTAAGGACTTGGGTGTTTTATCCTTTCCATAGTATCAGGAGCCTTGCAGGAAATATATGCATGAGTGCTTTTGTCTTCTTCCTTTCTCTCTCACCTGTCCAGTTGAAATGACATATAAGATTTTGGGAAGCTGTGAGGGAAGGAGACAGAGTAGAGGACCTGGTAGAGTTTAATAGTAGAAGTCATTGTTATTGGTCCTTTTCTTGTACACATTTTATTTCTGAACTTGAGATCATATTCTCTCTGTAATTTTGTATTCAGCTTTTCATAATCATTTAACTAGGTCATTAAAAAACTTTCAATACATTACTATTCTTTTTTTATTCCTCACCCAAGGATATTTTTTTCCATTGATCTTTAGAGAGAGAGAGAGTGGAAGGGAGGGAGAAGGGAGATAGAGAGAGAAACATTGATGTGAGAGAGACACATTGACTGAGTGCCTCCCCCATGAGGAGGATGGAACCTCCAACTGAGGTACGTGCCCTTGACCAGGAATCAAACCCGAGACCCTTTGGTGGTCTGCAGGCCGACATCCTAACCGCTGAGCCAAACCAGGCTTAATATGTCACTTTAAAAGATGGATAGTTCTTCTCTTGCTGTACATACTCACTACAAAATTAAACACTCTATAATTATATTAAGGAGAAAGAAAAGTCCTCCCAAGTACCACTTCCTAACCACTATTGAGGGTATAATTTATATTTTCCAGATATTTTGTATATTTGTAAGTCTGTGTAGAAAATGCTTATAGATATTTTGAAATGTTTTGTAATTGATTTTACTTAAATATCACTATCATGAGTACTTTTCATTGTCAGTGAATACCTGATAGAAAATATATTTTTCTGATTACAAAAGTAATAAATACTTTTTTAAAAGTATCATTTTTATGATTATGTAATATTCCATCATATAGACATCATCATTTATTTAAGTTACCCTGTTATTTCCACTATTTTGTTATTATGAACAACCCTGTGAGAATTACATTGGTAATTTCCCTCTGTTTCTAATCCGCAATTGTAAGTATTAGAATTTCCATGTCAGGCTTTAATAACTATGCAATATGTATTTTCTATTTGCTCCCCATCCCAATTTTATGCATTATAAAAACAGTAATAGGTCTCACCCTGTTTTTTTTCTTAAAAATATTTAATGAACAAACCACATTGTAACAATGGTGTAAAATTTAAAAATATGAATAAAAAATCACAATCCCTTCACCATAATAAATCAACATTATTTTTCCATTTTCTCATTTACTCCTCTTTCATTTACATATATATTTTTAGAGTAGGGCTGGGCAAACTATTTGTTGGATCAGATAGTGGTGTTTTAGGATTTGTATGCCACACAGTCTTTGTTGAAACCACTCACCTCTGCTGCTGTAGGAGGAAAGCAGCCAGAGACAGTATATAAATGAATGAGCATGGCTGGGTCCCAATAAAACTTTATTTATAAAAACAGGAGGCCATGGCCAACCTGTGTTTACTAACCCCTGTTTTAGATAATTGTTCTTGTAATTTAGATGAAATTATTTGACCATTCATGAACCAAACATCTAACTTTCTGAAGTTGTTTCAAAATGTTAATTATTTAATTTCATTTGTTGTTATTTTCCCCCAAATCTTTTCAACCATCCTAAATCTATGAAGCTGAAGTTCCCATGATGATTTGCTATTAGTAATACAAAGAATTCAATAAATTTACTGATTATAAAAATACTGAACATTTCTTTGCAATGGGCTTCAAGAATGGCTCTTAAAAGAAAAATATTTATGTATTAACCCCACACCAGAGTATGAGTTATGATTTTATTCTGTCTTGATTTATGAGCTTACTTTTTGAGATTATGTTAGTGAAAAAGATAATACAGCCCTAGCTGGTTTGGCTCAGTGGACAGAGCATTGGCCTACAGACTGCAGGGTCCCGTGTTCCATTCCAGTTAAGGGCATGTACCTTGGTTCCAGGCTCGATCCCTTGATCCCTGGTCAGGCTGCATGTGGGTGACAACCAATCGATGTGTCTCTCTCACATCGACGTTTCTCTCTCTCTCTCTCTCTCTCTCTCTCTCTCTCTCTCTCTCTCTCTCTCTCTCTCTTTCTCTCTCTCTCTCTGTCTTTCCACCTCCCTTCCACTCTCTCTAAAAATCAATAGAAAAATATCCTCGGGTGAGGATTAACAACAACAACAACAGATTACCTCTAGTTCCACTAACCTAATGGGTACATTTCTAGTTCTTATCCACCTGCAAATGTATTTTTACCTGGCTGTAGTTATTTACATCTGTCCTTTAAAAACATATTTTATATTTAGTATAATGAACGCATATTCTGAGCTATATAAGTTGGGCCATAGTTTTTATCTTCTAAAGGAATTTCAGCCAGAACCGGTTTGGCTCAGTGGATAGAGCATCAGCCTGCGGACTCAAGGGTCCCAGGTTCGATTCCGGTTGTCATGTACCTTGGTTGCGGGCAAATCCCCAGTGCGGGGCGTGCAGGAGGCGGCTGATCGGTGTTTCTCTCTCATTGATGTTTCTAACTCTCTATTCCTCTCCCTTCCTCTCTGTAGAAAATCAATAAAACATATTTTTTTTTAAAAAAAGGAATTTCAAACTGTTCTTACCTTATTCAAGGCAGCCCCCTCTCCATCATTCTAAGACAGCTTAACCTAATCAAGTTTTTTATTTGTGTATTTTCACTTTATACTATGAAAAATTTAAATGAACAGAAAAATTAAAAGATTAGTGTAATGAATAACTACATACTCACCATCTACATTCAGCAGTTGATACTATTTTACACTTACATAATTTTTTTCTTAGTCATTTGAAATTAAAGAGGAGATATCATGTTGCTTTACTCCTAAATACTTCAGCACATATCTCCTGAGAATAAGGCTGTTTTCCTGTATAACCATAATGCCGTTATCACACTTAAGATAACTAATAATCTCTAATATTGTGTGACGTCCAGTCTATATTCACATTTTCTCAATTGCTTCCAAAACATCTTATATAATTCCATTTGGAACCAAGATTCAAGGTTTATATATTGCATTCGTTAATTTGTCTTTTCTGTGTCTTTTAATCTAGAAGATAACCCTGACATTTTTCACCTTTACAATGACTCTTTGAAATGCCCACGATACTTATCTTTATTCCACAGTCAGGGTTTGTCTGATTGTTTCCTCATGGTGTCATTGAGACTTTATCTCCTGGGCTTGACATACACTATCCGCTAAGTCTAAAAGTGAAATAGATTCAGGTTAAGCCTAAATTGATAAAAATATTTCACCATTTCACTCCTATCAACTTTGATTCATTAGACACTCTCTTATATATAAAAATATGTCCCATTTGTCGTGGTAGACAAGATCTGCTTTGGAATCAGAGAGGCTTTGCTGCTGGAAACCTTGGGAACATTATTTAATTTCAGTGAAAAGGGGACTGGAAGACACTTGATAAATGCTTGCTCTCTTAGTCTCCTCTGTAGGTTCTGGATTTCACCAAACACCACGAGGATACAGGGCGGGACAGCAGTAGATTTACAGTTGTTCGTATGGAAAATAATATAATAATAAATAACAATACACATAAACTCTGTGTTTTGCACACTCACAACTGGAAACCTACTTTTGCCCCACCCCATAGATATCTCAAGCACGTTTGAAGAGCTCATAATGCCTAAGTAAGACAGCAGCAGCAAGATGGCAATCATTTCAGCTGAGACCGTATCCTCATAATGCAATATTAGCCACTGTGATCTTCTATCATTTCCTTCCTGGAGAGTTATGGCTGTGGCATTGAGGATTTAAGACCTACAGCCGGAACACTACTTACTACAAATCTCTCACAAAGCTGCTGCAATAAATCTCGTAGAGGAAAGTCATTGCATAAAAAATCCCCAACTCCAGGGAGCTTGCCATTTATTTTCCTAGAAAAGAAGGGCTGTGATGAGAGACACTCCATGCTCCTTTAACTCCATGGAACAGCACTCAACAAAGCATTCATCATGGAAAATTGAGTGATGGGCCCAATAAGACCAACTGGGAAAGGAAGATGGAAAGAGAGGTACCCCCACCCAAGGCCTGCTCAGGGATTTCCTCTTAGCCTGAGGATTGGCTCTGCATAGAACCAGCACAACTGAAGGTGTACTTCCTGAAGACTACCTTCAGAAGGCTAGTGGTCTAAACCTGGCCCAATCAACTCCATAGGTTTCTTTTGTCTGCACAGTATTTAAAGTGTTTTTATTTAGATCCCAACATTTAAAAATGGAAAATTTCACAAAAGAAGATTAAATCCAGAATGCTGGTGTCACTAAACAAATTAGAATATCTGACAACAGTGGGTGGGATTCCTGCATCCTTCCCTCTTTAGACAGTGTGCACGCTCCAGTGTGCCGCACTGCTTCCCCTTCTACCGTACCTGCCCTTTAGGCAATGGAGTTTGCAACCCCTATACTAATCCATCACCCTGGGGTCCATTCTCTCACTCTTTACTCCCACTGTTCTTGTATCAGAGGTGAACTTATTGAATAGAAAACACGGATGGTCATGGGGTGGTGAACACACAATACAATATAGAGATAATGTGTTATAGAATTGTATACCTAAAACCTATATAATTTTATTAATCAATGTCATGCCAATAAATTCAATAAAAAAATAAAAGAAAATAAAAAAGAAAGAAAATACAATTGACTGCTCCCTCTTAATTCACGACCTCATGTACATTCAGAAGATATTTCTAACATGGCAGGGAAGCAGCGGGGGTAAAGCAGACTTCAGCCCAAATCCCATCTCTTCCTTACCCCGCAATGTTGTCCAACTTGCTCATTTTCTCTTGAAACTGCTCAAAATTTCTTCATTGCCAATGGCTATAACAGGATCTCCCAATTTTGGTGAGGACTAAATGTAGTAATGTATATAAAGTGGCTGACGCTTTGCACATGCTCTCTTGATTCACTCCCTTTCTTGGTTTCTTTGCTTTATCTTTTCTGTCTCTTTGAAGGTGCCCCTTCCTTCAATATTCCACAGATGTTGGTGTTCTTCAGGGTTCTAGCCTTGACCTGACCTCCACCCCAACTTACACTTTTCTCAGACACACAAATTGATAGATTTCAGCACAATATGATTTTTTGGTGATTCCCCCCCCCCCCCCCACTTATCACTTCATTTCATAAACATTTTTCCTCTGCTGGGATACATTCTTCAATATAAACATTTAATGGCTGCCCAACAGTCCATTGAATGAATAGATTATAATTTACCTAATCATTCCTCTAATATTGGACATGTAGGCTATGCTAACTTTGAAAGGCAAGAATGCCAAGAATGTTTTTCATTCCTGGCATTTTTCTGCTTTGGGATTATTTCTCAGCATAATCTCATTTTTTCCTAGTAGACTCTTCCTCCCTTTTGGCCTTTTCTTCTCCTCCCCTCTTTCTTCTTCCGTGCCCTCCTGTGTCCAGAGGTTTAAAGTGTTTTCTCTGGTGTCGACCTGAAGAAGAGAGGCTGTGGTATCAATAAGGAAAGTCGTCATGTGCTTTGACAATTTACTTGTCAGCAAGCCCACTGTCCATTAGGAACCGAGGAGCAACAGCTTAATGTATAACTATCCTCCACGTGGGTTTAGAAAAATGAATGCCTAGGATCTTTCCAAGTATGTGACACCTTGGTGGAGCAATGTCTTCAAAAGTGGAGATAGTTTGTCTTCTGTACTCATATGGAAAGTCCAGAGAAAACTGCATCTAGATCAAAGAAGGAGTAAGTCCCATCCAGCTGAGATAAAATGTTAATTTGGAAGTAAAGGAGGAAATGTTGGGTCCAGTTAATGAATTTTAAGTGTCTGCTGAGTGCTAGGCATATTGACTAGACAGTGTCATTGGTCTGGGACAGCTTGGCTACTGAGTGGAAATGCATGATAAAAGTGAGAAATACATAGTCAGCTTTGATAGGGAAGTAGGGTGCAGCCTCAGACATAGGGAAGGCTGCCAAAAAGGAAGTAGTGGGTAAATGGATATGTGTGACAAGACAATTTGGGCATTGGTAACTCAGTGAGTGGCTAGATGGCTGTGCTGGGACTCTGCTTCTCCTTACGGGGTGATGTCCCACCTGGAGTCACCAGGATAAATTAATGAAGACAAACAACAATCCCACACAAAGTATTTTCGGAGACTTTATGGTCCATGTGAAGCCAGCTGGCGGCACCAAACGAAGTAGGCAATGAAATGTCTCAAAGTAATAAGCCTTTCCCCACAAAGTTTTTATAGGTTAATTCCTTTTCCCTCATTGTGCTATCTTCTCCACTCTCCACCAGATTTAGCATCCCCTTCCTGCTGTAGATTAATAACCGTGTCCTATAAGTGGGACCATTACCGAGGGAAGCAGAGAGAGGAGCATTTGCTATTTCTCTCTGAAGAGCCCATTCACATGCTCTTTCTCTTGTGACTAGTTGGTAACTTGGATCCCAAGGAGTCAGTAGAGGTATCCAGCCTCTCCTGATATCTTGGAACCAAAGATACTATTTAAATGCACTCGATTCTTCACCGAATTTGAACAGCAAAATCCCATAAATCTTAAATAACAAGAGAGAGGTAAAGCTTCCTAACTGGTTAACAAGTTTTGTCAAAAAATGTCTCCAGCCCAGAGAGGACATTCATCCTTCAGCTGCTTCCACTCTTTAAGGTGGAAAAATGCAGCCTGTCTGAGAAAGTAAGGAAAGGCAGGCTTCAAGTTCTCTGTCTTACAGGCTGGGACAGTACAACTAAATAAACCCAGTTTTTCTTAAGGTTTCTCCTTTTAGCCTAAGTAAAATCTGTGATCTATTGCAAAAGCAATAAAATGTGGAGGGAGAATTTTGGCCACTTTTTCCTTTCTTTTTAAAAATTTCTTTTCCTTTTTAAAAAATAGGTTAATTCCTTTCCCCTCATTGTACTATCTTCTTCACTCTCACCAGATTTAGCATCTCCTTCCTAATGTATACTAACAACCATATCCTATAAGTGGGACCATCACTAAGAGAGGCAGAGGGAGGAGCATTTGCTATTTCTGAAGAGCCCATGCACACGCTCTTTCTCTTTTGACTAGTTGGTCAGTTACAGTTAATATACAATATTATATTTGTCTCAGGTGTACAGCATAGCGATTAGACATGTATATAACTTACAAACCCACCTGGCATCATACATAGTTATTACAATATTAGTGGCCTGGTGCATAAAATTCGTGCACATTAAAATGGAATTAATTAGAGGAAATATTTTAATATTGCTATTTGCCCTTTATCTATAATAGAAGTGTCATAGATGAAAGAAAATTAGTAAAATGTATATGAAAATAATATATACATTTATTAATAAATAAACAACAGCATCACATTCCCCCGGTCGGTCGGCACCAGGCGGGGGACGCAGCCTCATGTCCCCCAGCATCACCGCGCAAGCAGCCCTGCCCACCTGTGCCTGCCGCACACGCAGCCTCCTGCTGATTAGTCATTATGGCATGAGGGTGTCATAACCATTTGCATATTAGCTCTTTATTATATAGGATTATTGACTATATTCCTTATGTTGTACTTTACCATCCCCATGACTATTTTATAATTACTAATTTGTACTTCCTAATCCCTTCTCACCTTTTTCACCCAGTCCTCCAACCCCCGCCCCCTCTGGCAACCATCAATCTGTCCTGTCTATGAGTCTGTTTCAATTTTGTTCATTTGTTTTGTTCTTTACATTCTACTTATAAGTGAAATTATATGGTATTTGTCTTCCTCTGACTGACATTTAGCATAATACCCTTTAGGTCCATCTATGCTGTCACAAACGGTAAAATTTTGTTCTGTTTTATGGCTGAGTAATGTTCCATTGTATATACGTACGACAGCTTTTAAATCCACTTGTCTATTGATGGGTATTTGGGTTGCTTCTTGGCTATTGCAAACATTACTACAATGAATTTAATGCTGCCATGAGCATAGGGTTGCATATATTCTTTTGAAATAGTGTTTTGAGTTTCTTCGATATATGCCCAGAAGTGGAATTGCTGGGTCAGATGGGGGTTCCATTTTTAATTTTTTAAAGAAACTCCATACTGTTTCCCACAGTGACTGCACCAATCTGCATTCCCCCCAACAGTGTACAAGGATTCCCCTTTCTCCACATCCTCACTAACATTTGTCATTTGTGGATTTACTGATGATTGGCTGCTTTTTCTTCTCTTTTTTAAGCCTCACTGGTTTTTATTTTTTTATTTTTATTTTTTAAATATATTTTATTGATTTTTTACAGAGAGGAAGGGAGAGAGAGTTAGAAACATCGATGAGAGAGAAAGATCGATCAGCTGCCTCCTGCACACCTCCTACTGGGGATGTGCCCACAACCAAGGTACATGCCCTTGACCGGAATCGAACCTGGGACCTTTCAGTCCGCAGGCCGACGCTCTATCCACTGATCCAAACTGGTTTCGGCAAGCCTCATTGGTTTTTAGAAAGAGTGGGAGAGAATGAGAAAGAGAGAGGGAGAAACAGAAACATCGATGTGACAGAGTAACACCAGTAAGTTGCCTCCTGCATGTACCCCAACTGGGGCCAGGAATCAGACCCACAACCTTTCATGTACTGGGTGACGCTTCAACCAACCGGGTCACTCTGGCCAAGGCTGGCTGCTTTTTCATTTTGAAGCCCTGAAAGGTTCATTTTCTTCCGGGGAACCTTGGAAAAGAGAAGAGTTAAAGAGCAGCCTCAAGGAAGTCTAGACCACAGAAGGAAAGTTCTTGTCAGGATGTTTGTCATTTTTTTGAGACTTAGAAAAATTTTTGTGTGTTGATGAATTGAACGCAGTCCCAGCTATCCTGTCACAGGAAATAAAACTCTTATCTAAAGTCAAATTTCAGAAACACCCAGGAAAGTGTGTAAACCTAGCAAAATCCCAATTCAGCTGCTCTCTGGCGCTCTTCAGCTCTTTACAAACACTCCTGTCCTTTCCCCCCTTGATTAAAGTGGTGGCTGTGGCATGAGAGTTTACTAGCTTGACTGTTTATGGCTTGACTGTAAAAAGGCTTAGTTTCCTGGATCACTCCTCCTAGCCAGCCACACCCATGTTGCCACCCACGGTTGTCTCCCACTGGCGATTGTGAACGCAATCAACTTCTGACCTACAGAACTCTGAGCTAACAAATGGGTGTTGTTTTAAGCTACACATTTCACAGTTTGTTACACAGCAATAGAAAATGAGTACACCTCCCTTCCTCTTTCATTCCTCAGGAAAACACCCCGAGAAGACCCATTACTCAGCTGGACACTCTAGGCAAAAAGGGCATCTCCAGAACGGAGCACCATACTGCCCTCTGGTGTAGCACTCTGATAAAGCAGGCATGTGCAAGTACCACTCCCTTTCTGAGAAAGCATCTAGGCCAGTGGTTCTCAACCTTCCTAATGCCGCGACCCTTAAATACAGTTCCTCATGTTGTGGTGACCCCCAATTTCATTATTACAAATTGAACATAATTAAAGCATAGTGATTAGTCACAAAACAATATGTAATTATATATGTGTTTTCCGATGGTCTTAGGCGACCCCTGTGAAAGGGTCGTTCGACCCCCAAAGGGGTCGCGACCCACAGGTTGAGAACCGCTGATCTAGGGCTTTGGAATCCTGGTTCATAAAACTGTGGAAATATTGATGCCGACCTAGGTCAGGAGTCTTCTTTTTAAAATAAAGCAGATCCAGCTAACAGTTTCACCACATCCAAATTTCCCTAAAACATGCAGGGAGAAACCTATTGCACACAGTAACACCACATGAACAATAACAGGGTAAGACAAAGAGACAGCTTATGAGGAGAACAATAACAGGATAAGAAAAAGAGGCAGCTTATGAGGAGCAGCTTATCAAAGACTCACATCCTCCCATGGCTCAGTTCATGGTCCAGAGAGGCATGCCAGGGAGCACCCCTGCTCTGCCCAGCAACCTGCTCCCACAAACCCCAGGCCTGGTGTGCTGTTTGACTCCCCGACCCACACAGACGCTCCTGGGGAAGAAGCCTGGCTCATCTCCTTACCTAATCACCTGCCAAACCCTGTAAGGTGTATTCTTTTTTTCTCTCTTACTTTTAAATTTATTGGGGTGACATTGGTTAATAAAATTCTATGGGTCTCAATGCACAATCAATTCTATGTTACATCATCTGTATATTGTATGTGTGAATAGCAACGAAAGTCGCCCAAAGTCATCTCCTGCTGTCACCACATATTTGACCCTCTTAAGCCATTACTACATCCCTTATTAACTCCTGCCCTACTGTCATCTCCTGTGGAACTACAAAAAGGCATTTTGCCAGCCTAGGTGGCCTCCCCCTGGGCTCCACTGTGGTCCCACTCCAGGAAACAGAAGGTCCTTCCTAGGGGGAGGTGGCCCCAGGCCTCTCTTACTCCCTGAGTCTAGGGAGAGAGGAGATTGCAGAGAGGCCAGAAAGAGTCCCAGGCGGCCTGAGCACTCTAATTTCTTTCCTTCCTACATTAAAAACACCACGTCCTGACACTGTGGTCCAAGAAATATTAAACCTGATCAACTCATATCCGCACCATTTCCTTGACTGTAGGGATAGAATGAGGCCTGGCAGAGTGAATGGAACCTTGATTTCCTTCTAGAAAGTGAAAGACCCTACATGATTTCCAATGGTTAACATCATGTAAGAGTCCTCATTTTTATTTAACACCCTTTAGACTAAGAGCAGGACTTTAGGTAAGAGCAGGACTTTGGCTTGTATAGCTTTGCATTCTTCAGGGCATCGGCAAGGGGCCTGGCGTATTGCAGGCACTCTGTATAAGTGGCCGTTGAGCACATACACAGGTATTATGCTTTAGGGGGTTTGTGGGAAAATAGGATCACGCAGGAGTAAGTGTTTGGAGAAGGCTACTTGTGAGGTTGTGCTGTGGGGGTGTCTTGAGGACACACTATCTCAGAAGAAGTAGCTTTCAGAAGCACAAGAAAGGCTTTTCTTTTTTAACATGTGACCCAGATGGCAATACCAACTAATAATTATTATGATAGTACATTTTTTGAAAAAAGAGCCCAGGCTTGACCATGTCTGGCTATAAATTATAAATTGGCTCATTATCAGTAAAAAAACTTTTTTGCAGCACAGCCATGATCCATGGTCCAACATCAGCCTGTTGGAAAAATCAGGCAGTCATTTGTACGTGTGGTATTTGGTGCACAGCTTCTCAATGGGGATAATTTTGTTCCAAGATGAGCATCAGGGACAGGAAATCAGACTTTGGGGTCCTGGTCAGATCATCTGGAACACAGGGCTAATTGGGATGCCTCCCTTGGAGGTTTGCTTCATTACGGTTTAGTTGAGAGGTTGAATCAAAGACTCCTCGGCACTGTGCTCAGCCTTATTATTAAAACACAAAACCTCAAACTGCTCAGGCTGTTTTAGTTGGTTTTCAGCCTCTCTGTCTTTCTGTCACATGGAGGCTTTCCTAGGAATTTGCCTGGATCCAGCGTACAGCCTCTTGACTTCCTTCTTCAGAAGCATTTGAACTATTATTTAGCACAGAATATAATGAGGCTTAGATACTTCCAGGTCCCAAGCGATGAGAGAAGGCGCTGGAAAACCAGGCGGAGCCGAGCTTGCTACAACAGTCCGCCTGGTGGAGAGAACACAGGCCTTAGTGCCAGGTGGCTCTGAAGGGGAACCGGGAGCCTAAACATGCTAGGTGTGTGACCTTAGACCCTTTATTTAGTGTGATTGGACCTCAGTTTCCTTGTCAAGAATGGAAATAATTCCTGCTCTATAGTGTGGCTTTAAGAACTAGAATCCCTGGCCTGGCCAGTGTGGCTCAGTGGTTGAGCGTCGACCTATGAACCAGGAGGCCATGGTTCGATTTCTGCTCAGGGCATATGCCTGGGTTGTGGGCTTGATCCCGAGTAAAGGGTGTGCAGGAGGCAGCCAGTTGATGATTCTCTTTCATCATGGATGTTTCTTCTCTCTCTCCCTCTCCCTTTCTCTCTGAAATAAATAAGTATATAAATATATATATTAAAAAAAGAAAAAAAGAATTAGAAATCCTATTTGTGTGGTTGTTGAAGCATGGCAGATACTTAATAAAGACTAATAATTATTGCCATCTTTCCCCAAATGCCAGGGGTAGGAAGCTTGGTGGGGAGAGTGGAGATTTGGGAATTCTTTCCTTCAGGGTGTCCTGGGCTGGGAACATGGAAAATAAGGATTTCTAGTTATAAACATGATGGAAACATCCATAGACAGCTGTGAACTCCTCATTTCCCTTGAGCTTAGCCAGCATCCCCTGTAAAAGAAATATGCCTAACATGTTTAAAGCTACAAAGAAAGCAGACTGAAGTGAAAGCCAGATGAATGGGACTGTGAAAACATAGCACTCATTGCTTTCAAGTAGGGTACAGATCACCCTACCTCCCAAACCAGGAATTGAGGGTCATTGAGATAATATGGAGTAGTTGTTAAGAGCTCAGACCAAGCCAGACTCCCTGAGACACTCTGAATGTGCTCAGCTCCTTACCTGAAAATGAGTATTGTTGGTCAGGAGAGACTAAGTTGTGCTGCAGTAACAAACAACTCCAGAAACCTCAATGATAGGTACTGACAAATGTTTCTTGTTTACCATGCATGTCCTTCACCAGTCGGCTGTGGCTTTGCTCCATGTTGTCTTTACCCTCAGACCCAGGCTGCCAGAGCAGTACCAAGCAGGCATACTGCCAGGCATCACGGCACAGTGAGGAGAGAACACAGCAGAGCACACACTCACTTTTAAAGCTTCTTCCCATAAATGACATGTGATACATCTGCCCTTATTTTATTGGCAAAAGAAAATCATATGGTCACTCCTTGGTCCAACAGGGTGGGGATGTTTAAATCTGCCACAGGCAGGAGCACTGCAGGGAGGGAAACCAAAATACTTGGTGACTAGTAATCTCATTTACCACAGACAAAGCTAATGACAATAAAAGTCCCCATGCATAGGTTGCCCTGACAACTAGATGAGTTAATTTTATACAAAATGCACTCACAAGAGTGAGTGATACACATTAAGTGTACGTGTTTCCTATTAATATCACTGCTGCACATCGCACAGTGTCAGTGACAGAGCTGAAAGAGATCCCAGGTGGTGTAATTGAGATGAAAAAATGTGTGTGTACTGAGAACTACGGATCCACAGATAACCAAGGACCAAAACCCGTGTAAAAACCCATGTAAAGCAGGGTTTTTTTGTTTTGTTAAACAACATATTTATTTTCTCACAGCTCTGGAGGCTGGAAGTTCAAGATCAGGGTTGGTTTCTGGTGAGGCCTCTCCCTGGCTGCTCCTCTGTGCATGCACTCTGGGTGTCTCTTACTCATAGGACCCAGTCCTGTTGTATTAGGGAAGCAGGTTTTAAAGAGGTGGGGGAGTAGGAGCTGAAGCAGAATGGATAGAGGAAAAGATGAAGAAGGAGAAAGAAAGAAGCAAGAAAAAGAAGGAGAGACACAGAGGAGAGAGTCCCACCCTGTGAAAGCCCAGGGAGAGAAAGCTTCAGGGAGACTCAGCAACCGAAGGGCTGGGTTACAGGGCACTGACTGCCTCTGTCCAACCCCTCCTTTTCCTTGGACTAAAGTCATCCTGGTCCGTTTGTTATGCTTTCATGAGAAGACTGAGTTCCTTTAGCTGCTAGTGACTCTGCACTCCTTTAATTATCCTCATCCACCCTGAGTCAGTGCCTGATGGGATGGAAGGAGCACGCGGAAGAAAATAAATTTCCCTTGGGCTCCAGCCTCAGGGGACCCAGCAATTTCTGCTCAGAGGTGCCCAGTGCTGGGCGGAAATGAAGGCGAAAGGGAGGCTCCAGAGAGAGCTGGATCATTTTAGCCCCAGGCTCCCACGGGTGCACAGGGTGAAGGGGCAGAGGGTGGGGATGCTGGCTGAATCTTACCCTAGCAACTGTGCACATCTATTAACTCGTTAGAGTCACAACAACTTCGGGCTGGTTTATGGTCACCTCCCTTTTGTATATGGAGAAGCTAATTTGCCAGGGCTCACCGTTTGAGTATGCCGCTGAGCTGGGATTTGACTCCAGGCAGTTCGCTCCAAAGTCCATGCTCTTGATGCCTATAATCTAACACCTGCCTTTCTCATGCCTCCTTCGGGCACTGCTTTAATTTTTTTGTGGCCTAATAAGGTATGTGAGCCTTGGTTTGGGGCTCTGGACATATAAAACCTAGAACTTAGTTTGAGGGGCTCATCCCACCTCCCAATAGTAAGGATTCTTTGCTTATAACACATTTATCATATTTAGAAAATGCTGTCAGTTGTTATTATTCCATTGGCTCCATTCTACATTAATTTGTCTCCAGAAACATAACCAGCACAGACCGTAAAAGCTTCTTTCTATCCTAGCAGGGGAGTGTTGGTCAGTCTCAATAAAAGGTGCCCTTTTGGGAGGTGGCTTCTTGAGCCCTTGGACCCAGAATCTTCTCTCTGGTCCTCTCAAGCATCATTTTCACACCGATTGCCTGTTCAGGGCTCCCACCAGCAACTTGCCTCCCCTTGACAACCATTAGCTGTCGCAGCCTGATTTTATTGCTGAGTCAGGCAATCAGTTTTAATTGCCCATTTCTACCCCTAGCGGTGTCTCTTCCTTGTGGGAGGGAAGAAACCTCTCTCTTAGGGCTTGGTGCCTGCCCATCCCCTGGATCAGATGCCCAGGGTGGCAGTGCAGGCCACTCAGAGAATCTCCTGCAACTTCTCAGCCCTCAGCTTCCCCATCCTCCTGTGCTGTTCTGGAGGAAGATGAGGGTTTGTTTGGGTGCTGAGTCTCTCCTAACCTGCCCGCAGCTCAGCTCCACTTGCTTGTTTTCTGATAGCTGGACACTGCTGTGCCCATATCCTCCTTTTGTCCCTGCCACTCTTTGCCACACTGCTACCTGCCCTGAGGTGGGCTTGTTTGGACCCCATCAGAGGGCTCTTTCTGGCTTCCAGCTGGGCCCAGCAGGTGAGATGCCTGGGCAGGAGGCCTGGGGAGGTCAGGACATTTATCCCCATGGTGCCCTCCCTGTGGATCTCCTCGGGTTCTCTGGTGGCAGGTCAGAGCTCCTCTCATGGAGCCCCTTTTCTCAGGCCTTGTTCTCAGTCCTCAGCTCTCCTTCCCTTGACCCTTGCAATTGATTGGATTATTGGCCTCCATTCTTTGCCCCTCTGGGTGCCCGTGCTCTTTGCCTGGATGTGACTTTGTAAGTTGCTCCCATAAAAGGAGGAGTGTATTTCCCCTGCCCTTGGGCTTGGCTTTATGACTTGCTTTGGTCCACGGAATGTGGGTGAAACCAATTGTTTACACCAGTTTTAAGCTCAGGTCTTTGGACCCGTTGTGTGTTTCTGTGTGCCTTTTTGTGCATCTGCCATCTCCATGAGGAGAGCTTTCCTTGGGCACTGACTGCTGCCTCTCCAGCCCGGGCCCCAGGATGAACCCATCTGGAAGAGACCAGAGCTCCATCTGCAGTGAGGAACCAAGCCCAGCTGGACACCAGCTTGAAGCAGAGCCCACGCTGAGCCAGATGAGCTCTAGTCAACCCACATGCCTGTGAGAAATCCATGCTCACTGCTGCATTCCACCAAGACTGTGTGATAAAGGGTGGGGCACCGGAGTCACTGCAGTATTTCTGTGCTCTCCTTACTCCCAGCTCTTACACATAAATATTCCCTCCATTAAACTCTTGGGGAATCATCCCAATTTGGGTGTCGTCTGTTTCCTGTGGTGACACCGAATGAATGATACAGGCACAGGGCCCAGTTCCACCCCAACACTCTATCACATTTGCCAGCAAAGTTCAAAATATGACATTCAATACCAGCTGTCCCTCTTCGTTGTTTTCCCATTTGCTACTCCATATTCAACTGAAACCCTAATCTTAGAAGCCAATAATGACATCTGATTTTACTCTTTGTATGTGCTCATTTGTTTTGAATTTTTCAACTTTTTATTTGGAAAAAATTTTCAAACATATATACAAGTAGAGATATTATGATAAACACCGTTGTACCCATGGCTCAGGTTTCACAATGATCAACATTTGTCAATCTTATTTCATCTATATCTTTTCTGGGTTTTTTTCCTCTTCTAAATTTAATGACCTTTCTTTTAAAAAAATGTTTATAGATTTTTTTTTCGAGAGAGAGAAACATCGATGAGAGACAACCATTATGGATCGATTGGCTGCCTCCTGCACACCTCCTACTGGGGATCCAGCTTGCAATCTGGACATGTGCTCTGACTGGGAATCAAACCGCGACCTCCCGGTTCATGGGTCAATGCTTAACCACTGAGCCACGCCTGCTGGGCTAAATTTAATGACCTTTCAATGCCAGGGGGAATCCAGAGGTCCCATCTTAGCTCTGATCTGTGATCTCCCTGCCATGTTTGCTACTACTGCTCACCCTTTCTTCACCACCCTAGCTGTCTCCTGGGTCTCCTTTTATCTCCACTGCTCTCTGTTTCCTGTTCTCAATTTCTGATCTGGCGCTTAAATGGCAGTGTTCCTGAGGGCCTTGTCCTTCACCTGTTTTCCTTCTCTCTATGCTCTCTTCCTGGGCAGTTCAGTGACTGGCTTAATCTGTGAGCCTGCTCCACGTTCCTGTCTGCCCACTGAGTAGCTTCACTTGGATGTTGCATGGACTTCACATTGAGCACATCTGGCCTAAACCAAACACAGCGACTTCTCCTTGGACCTTCCCCACCTCTTCTTCTGGGTTTCCTTTCTCAGTTCAGACCTTCCACAGTGCCCAGTCCCATACCTACAGATCTTATACCTCTTTGACCCAGACGTGACTATTTCACTTCCAAACGGTCTTCCCGATTCTTCAAGTTTCCACGTCCACCTCCTTGGTTCAGGCCCTCATCATCTCTTGCTTGGGACATTCTACATCCCCTCTGACTAGTCCCCCAGTGCTGTTCCTCTCCTAAGTGCTGGTACCATTTTTCTAAATCACATGCTTCATCCTGCTAACCCAAGCCCAACTTACCGATCCTCTATGGCTCTTTTCAAAATATATTCTGAACATGATTGACATGCCATTGAACCTCATTACCACCTTTTCTTCTAACCTTGCTTCCTGTACCCTGTGCTCCAAATATATGGCCCTGCTTGTTTCCCCCCTAAGACGCCAAATGCTTTCATGTGGCCTTTGCTCAGGCTGGTCACTGTTATTATATTATTTTATTTTTTTTAAGATTAAAGAAAAATGAGGTTCTGGTTCCCAAACACTAACTTCAAAGTGCTCCTTCCACAGCTCTGGAATCAATCCCCTTTTTGCCCTTTTAAGATTCTTGCTGGCATTTAAATTTGTTGTTCCTGCCAAAGGAAATAAACATGGTATTTAATTTTTTGAGCAGTCCCATTAGAGTTTTTCTTTTCAAAAGGGGCCCGTTTGCTATCGCAGTGGGTAGTGTCTCCATAGAAATGCTGGCAGTGTAAAGTTTCTGAGCCTTCTGTAGGCCTTTGAGTGCCCCTAAGGAAGGAATGGTGTGCTACTCATCTTTTGATATATCCCCAGTGCCTGGCATGTAGGAAATATTCAGAAAGTGTTTGTTCAGATAGCATCTAAATTAGCATTGGGACCAGGAAGTAAGATCGGGAGAGGGCACAAATGTTGCCAGCCAATTGCAGAGAAAAGCTGCCAAGCATATAATCTATGAGCCGAGAGGCTGGGGTCACCCCATTCCCTGCAGCGAGGGCCTCCAAACCTGTCAGATGTCAGTTGCATTTGCAAAGCTAGGAGTTCAGGTGGAAGGTTGGATTTTTCTTCATTAAACTTGTCATTCCCCAAGGTGGGGCTCTGACAGGAACCCAGTGAGATGTCAAGCTGAGACAGCTGTTGCCAAACCTGGTGGAGGCATCCAGACAGCCGGAGATACAGCTGCTGCCTCAGACTTCACGGGCAGCATCCTTCTCTTCTCGAAGGAGGTCACAATGCTTAACAAACAAATGGCAACTGTGAAGCAGTCGTGGTACGAAGACAGAGACAGAATTGGATCTGAGACAGAGCACATGGATGTGAGTCTCAGTTCTGGTTCTTAGTAGCTGAGTGACTCTGAGCAGGTTGTGCCACCCCTCTGGGCCTCATTTTCCTCACTCATAATACAGGTTGCTGTGGACACTGAATGAGATCATGTATATGGAAATGTTTTAGAAACTGTTCAAATGTTAGGTAACGTTAGAATATATTAAAATTATTTTTAGTTTTCAACACACACACACACACACACACACACATTAAGTGTAGAATGGTCAAGTCAACACATGTTCACTCACTGTCCATCATATGCCCAGCTCTCGCTCTCAACTGTGATAGATGCAGAAGTTTATAATGCCAGTTTCCTGACTAAGAAATTGACCATCTAGTTGGGAGATGGGACTAATTTTGTTGTTCACTCCCCATGTTTCTATAGAGGGGAAGACATTTCTACTCCACAACCAACGTGGAATATTTCTATTTCTTTTCTCATTCTTTTTTAAAAATAGTTATAGTAATTTTTGTCCATTTCTTTTTAAAATTTTTTTCTTTATTGATTAAGGTATTACATATGTGTCCTTATCGCCCCATAGCTTCCCCACCCCAGTCATGCCCTCACCCCCCCTGTTTTCTCATTCTTCTTAAGAGAAGAGGGGTAATTTAGACTATTGGTGAGCTTGGGCAAAGGGGCTGAGGATGGTGGCTCAGCACCTTTTCCCTTCTCTCTTCCTGAATTAGTAGATCATTGGGCATATTTGCTTTCTCTACTCTTTGTCGCAAAGTAAGCCTTTGGGTGGCATGGGGGTCCGGGGGAACAGTGGTTGGCCAGCTCTCTCAGAGGCTGTGTGGGCAGGTTAAGTTCTGGGGGAGAGTATTAAGGCTTCGTTCTTTAATCTGTCAACATCTAAATGTCCTCCCTTTTGGGGGGAAGCACCTGCTACTTACCCCAAGGGCTTGGACTTGCCTCAGGATCCAATGACCTCTCTAAGTTTAGGTTATTTAAATTAGACCAGTGCCTTGGGAATTCTGAAGTCTCCCCAGCTGGGCTTCCCCCTCCACATTCTACAGAACAGTTCTGAATGCACTCTGATAAGGAGTTTCTTCATCTTTGGCTTAGAACTCTGTTAACTGTGTTTTGTTTATCCTACTTGGAATTTGTTGACATTCTTGCATCTGTGGCTTAATATTTTTCACTAAATTTGGGACCGTTTTAGGCCATTATTTATTTATTTATTTTTAGATGTACACACTTTTATTTGGATTTTTGAAAGCAAAAGAAGGGTAGGTTAACACCTATCTTTCCAAGTTAAGACCTAAAACTGTTTCCAAAACTTCAAACTAGAAACTCCTGCTTTAAGTATAAGTAAGGATAATCTGTATCACCTTTAACCAGCAATAAAAAAGTAAAATATAAATTCTTATTTAGAATTGAAGCAAATACTTCAGTATCACAAACACACTATGAAACCTCAAGAAATACACTGCTAATTTGGAGTGAGCATTTACTTGCACAATCACAACATGCAGACAGACCCAGAAGAGGGGAGCAGGCCTGGCATTTGCACCCCAGTGCACCACCCACACAAAGAGAGGCACACAAAGGGACTTTGACCTGCGATGACCTGTCAGTGGTGGCCAAGGTGTGGGGTACAGCAGCACAGCTGCTCCTCGCCTCGTCAGAAGACGCTCTCTCCAACGTGTGGGCCATGAAGCAAGCGTCAGGTCTCTTGGGGACAAGGGCATGTCCTCTCTCACAGTCTCAGAGCCCATAAAGCGGAAGGTATGGAACAGAGCGGCTGTCATCACAGTTCTTATGGAAGCAAATGAAGACGTGGTCAGCGTGCCACTGCTCCTCCGAAAACTCGAGAAGAACTGCAAAGCTGCCTTTGCTCCCCGGGCAGAGCGCCGCCTGGGACCTCGATGTAGAGGCAGCTGCAGCCCAGCACCGCTCTCCGGTGAACGTCTTTGTCATCTGAGTCTGGTCTGGACATTGAGAATTCGAGTCTGGTTACTAGACGTTAGTTCCTCTGTTATATCCAGCCTATTACTAGAGTAAAATAAATTAGCTGAAAAATCCTGATCCCTCTAACCCAGTGGTTCTCAACCTTGGCTGCATATTAGAATCACCTGGGAATCTTTTTAAAATCCGGATTTCTGGGCCTCATCCTTCGGGAAATTCTGTTTCTTTGTTACTAATGTTGTGGCTCCACCCCATAACAAAGAAACAGAATTTCCCGAGGATGAGGCCCAGAAATCAGGATTTTACAAAGATTCCCAGGTGATTCTAATGTGCAGCCAAGGTTGAGAACCACTGCTCTAACTGTTCCCTCAGCCACCTGGGATCTTCAGGGGTGGGTGAGGGACATCAGGAGAACCACGGAGGCCCTGCCCTGGACCCAGGTCACTGCAGCAGGGAAGGGCGACCTGCCAACCTGGTGAGAGGGGTCACCTCAGGAAATGAGAGTGGGGAGGCTGAACAAAGGTGGGGGGAGGACTACTGCATGCTTTTTTGTACACTTCTGAATGTTTTTAGTTTAAATTTTTTTTTTTTTAATTTCAGAAAGGAAGGGAGAGGGAGAGAGAGATAGAAACATCAATGATGAGAGAGAATCTTTGACTATCTGCCTCCTACTGGGGACCAAGCCTGAAACCTGGGCATGTGCCCTGACTGGGAATCGAACGGTGACCTCCTGGTTTATAGGTCCACGCTCAACCACTGAACCACACCGGCCGGCTGAATATTTTTAGTCTTTTATTTAAAAGTATTCACCTATATGTGTATGAAAAAAAATGGAAAAACTGCTTGGGAAAGGATATTGAGGCAGTATTGTGGAGGCCCTGAGAAGTTTGTGTTTAAATCCATGAATCTAAGGAGCTGTGATGTTTTTTGAGCAGAGTGGTAGCAGCAGGCTCAGGAGAGAAGTATGTTGAAATGATAAGGTTTGGATTTAAGTAGGGAAAGGAGATCCCAGGATGAGTCTCAGAAATGTTCCACTCGAGTCCCAGCCTCAGGAGCAGAAGAGCGATACTCCGGGTTATTGTCCCCCGTGTTTGTAGTTAATGAAGAACCCACGAGACAATTTGCGGTAACAACAGAAATGAACTTAAAGGGTCTCTTAGCCACTATCAGAGAGACCCATAATGTTTGTGTGTCACAGAAAGCAAGGAAAGGGAGAATCTCATTAAGGAACTGACCAACAGGGTCAAGTGGTGCTTCCATTTTTGCTTTTTTCCAATTTATTCTCCAAACAGCAGCCAGAGCAGTCTTTGTAAAGCGCCCATCTGATTGTGTTGCAACTTCAGTGGTTTTCCTAGGATCTTTCTAAGTAGAGCTGATGAAGAAAGCTCTCAGTTCCTTTCTGGTTGTAAGCCTAGAGGTCCCTGGGGTCATATGTCCCTTCCCTTCCCCTGCTTGGAGGAGCCAGATTGAGAAAGAGATGTGACAAAGCAGAGAGCAGCGGAGATGAAAAACAGAGGGAAGGAGAACTAACAGAAGTTAAGCCCCGAAATCCAGTCTCACTTTGAGGCCTGGTATGCCAAAGCTCTTTTTGAATTTGGTTACATTTTTGCCCATGCTAGTTGAATTTCTATCTCTTGGAGCCTAAAGAATCCTGAGTAATAAACTCCCCCTTATTGTTGTATTCCTTAGAACATTTAACTGGGACTCAGATTTTATCTGTTGGCAGTACATTTGAATTGTTCTGATGAAGTTTATGAGGATTTATGGCACCTAAAGTCTCTCTGTCTGCCTTATATATACAAAGAATTCTGCCTAGCTGAATGGGGGAAGTTGTGGGAGGTGACTCAAGGAGCCATTACATTTTTATCTTGAGGTACATCCTGTGACTTTGGTGGTCATTAGTGCTGCTTACCATCATTCCAGTTCCCCTTTCTGGCATCACTCTCCGTGACATTGAATGTGAGCATGTGATTTGCTTTGATAAATAAAATGCAAGTGGAAGGGGCATGGGAGACTTCTGCACAGAATCTTCAGGAGGTTGTGTGCAATTCTCACATTCCCTCCTTGCTTCTCTGGAGATGGTGAAAGCACATGTTGAGACGAAACTTCCATCATCTAAGTGATTGTGATGGCTGATACCCCGTCCTTCTACCCCCCCCCCCCCCCAAACAAGCTTGATCATGTAGGTGAGAAATAAATGTTTTTTAAGTCACTGAAATTTTGGGGTTGTTTGTTATCACTATACAACCTGTCGTATCCTGATTGATATAACCATTAAAAAATTTGAGTATTATAAATTCCAGGAGATGTTGAATTTGGACTTGACTATCTACATTGACAATAATTATGGAAACAATGGAAGTAAAGATGTCAACTGATGTTTAGAAAAATCATTTTCCCAACTCCCTCAGATTTCGTAGACCTTACATTACTTTTTTGGTAGGGTCTGCTAATTACTTCTCTCAAACCCATATTAAAGCCCTAGGTAAATATTTTATTTTGCTGTATTTTTTCAGTCTGTTACTGTTGGTGATTTCTGATCTTTATAAAATACTTTTCATTATTAGCTCCTCAAGTACAATTCAATTTGAATGCACTCAAAACAGAAGCCACTTGGATTTTATAAAGGGAAGCCTTCTAGCCCTTAAGATTACATTTTTATTTATGGTGATTTACTGTAGTTTCCTTCAATCTTTGTGCCAGCTTCATTCTTAAAAAACTACTAGCTTGGGTTTCCACGACAGAATTTTATATTCAGAGTAAATGGGTTTTAGGCATATTTACTACATTACTTCTTGAAGGTAATCTATACAAAGGTGATTTCTAATGGATTTGGGGTGAGTTGCACTCACCCAGCTTAAGGGGCTGAGCTTGCAATCATATCCTAATCTATAGTGCATGTAAAAATCACTGTATAAGGTCACCTTATGATAATTAGAATTTCTCTAATTTTGCAGTTGTACTCTCTAATTCAAGTTGAGATTCTTTAGTTTTCCCAAATTTGATACATATATTTTGAAATATATCTTATTTATGGTTGCTTGCTATAGGAGAAGACAAGGATATTTAAGTAATACCTTGATGTCAAGATATTGGGAGCACTTAGATTCACCTAGATCAGTGATAGCGAACCTTTTGAGCTCGGTGTGTCAGCATTTTGAAAAATCCTAACTTAACTTTGGTGCCGTGTCACATATAGAAATTTTTTGATATTTGCAACCATAGTAAAACAAAGACTTATATTTTTGATATTTATTTTATATATTTAAATGCCATTTAACAAAGAAAAATCAACCAAAAAATGAGTTCATGTGTCACCTCTGACACGCGTGTCATAGGTTCCCCATCACTGACCTAGATACTTCTCAATGCTTGTGAGCAAGTGTTAACAATATGTCACAAGATGCCAAGGTCCCACAAAAAGAGAAATAATCAGATTAGACCCTCAAAAAGTAGTAGCTTCAGCTTAAAGGTGAAATTCAAATTTATAGATGGTTCAGTGTGCATGCGCATGTGTGGGTATGTGCATCTTGAATTTAGAGATGGGTTTGTTCAGTTACATTGTCAATCACATGATATCAGGGGCTATCAGAAAGGTGATACCATTTTTATGATTCTGTGAGTGAAACTGCCTTTGGTCTCTTTAATCATCACTAGGAAGGGGAAAGGAAATCCCAGAAGTGATAACATTGATCATAGTGCAGAATGATACTTGTACAGAAATCTGGCAAGAATAATAAAACCGTAGCATTTATTGATCTTCCATTGGTCTGCCACTCTAAGTATCACCAGCTCAATATAGACACTACGTTATTGATGATCCTACAAAGTCTGCATTTTAATACTCCTCAAGAATTCAGGGTTGATAGAAATTGTCTTATTCCTAATGATCTGCAATTGTAGTAAAAACGGATGCCTGCCCTCCCAGAATTGGAGGGTAAGTGTCCTCTTGGGTGCTGATAATATGGTTTTAATGTCATGGCCTAAGAGTGACCTCAGTAATTGGCTGAGTAATTAACCATTGTCAGTGGTTTTGGTGCAAAGAATTCCAAAGCTAATGTCACTATCATTGGCAGACATTTCCCAAAAGTCAATTGATTTAAATCAATAACAAAACAAAACAAAAACACCAGTCACAATAAAACAGAACCCAAATCCATATAACAGGTCCAGCCTTTCAGTTTTCTTGGGGCTAATTTATCCTGCCAAATCCACTGGAAGCCATGTGCTTTACTGATGTATTATTGAGAGTTTTTAATAACCATTTGGGTGACTGGTAACATCTGCTTTGGATATTTTCTAGTTCAGAATAACTTCAACCATGCTTTGTGGAACATAACTTTGTGTGGAGGGATCCAAACCACTTCCTGAAGAAAAACAAAACAAAGCAATTTTGCCAGTAGGTTCATCTCTGGAGAAGAGGTAACTTGATTCAGGTGGAGATCCTGGCTAGGCACCTCCGTTTTTAAATAGGGCAACAACATTAATTCTTATGCAAGTATGTTCTCCCACAGGAGGCTGCCTGTGGTTTTCTCTGGCTTGTGAGACGGTGTACGTCTCTTCCCACATCTCTGGTTAGTGACATCAAGTTGGTAGCTTGAAATTGGTCATAAAAGGTGCATTTACCCCAGGAGTTCTCAATGAGGGTGACTCTGCCCCCTAGGAGACATTTGGCAATCTCTAGAGACATACTTTGTCACAACTAGGAGTTTGCTACTGACATCTAGTGGGTAGAAGCCAGAGATACTGCTCAATATCCTACAATGCAAGGGACAGCAGCACTACATGACAAAGGATTATCCAGCCCTGGCCAGCTGATGGCGCAGTAGGTTGTATTGTCGTATACCAGAAAAGTTGTGGGTTCGATTTCTAGTCAGGGCACATATCTAGGTGGCAGGTTCGATCCCTGGTTGGAGTGCATCCAAGAGGCAACCTATCAATGTTTCTCTCTTACATAGGTGTCTCTCTTTCTTTCTCTCTAAATCAATAAACATATCCTTGGGTGAGGATTTTTTTTTTTTAAAAAAGGGAATTATCCAGCCCAAAGCTGCTGTGGATGAGGAACCCTGATTTATACCATGTGATTTGGCAAACATAACAAATAAGAATTTTTCAGTGTCAGTTTACTAACCAAAATGAATTCTTTTTTTTTTTCATTTTTAAACATTATTTTATTTATCATTTATTAGATTTTTTATGGTATTATATTTTGCATGTTTTTTAAAACAGAGTGTCAAGGCAAAACACTTGGAGAATGCTTTCTAAGGATTATGTATACAGTAATTTTAAACTTTATATTCAAGGGCTAGTACTCTCTTTTCTTTCTTTTTTTAATTAAATCTTTATTGTTCAGATTATTACATTTGTTCCTCTTTTTTCCCCCATAACTCCCCTCCTCCCAGTTCCCACCCCACCCTCCGCCCTCACTCCCAACCCACTGTCCTCATCCATAGGTGCACGATTTTTGTCCAGTCTCTTCCCGCATCTCCCACACCCCTTTCCCCCCCAAGAATAGTCAGTCCATTCCCTTTCTATGTCCCTGATTCTATTATGATCACCAGATTATTTGTTCACTTGATTCTTAGATTCACTTGTTGATAGATGCATGTTTGTTGTTCATAATTTGTATCTTTACCTTTTTCTTCTTCTTCCTCTTCTTAAAGGATAACTTTCAGCATTTCATATAATACTGGTTTGGTGGTGATGAACTCCTTTAGCTTTTCCTTATCTGTGAAGCTCTTTATCTGACCTTCAGTTCTGAATGATAGCTTTGCTGGATAAAGTAATCTTGGTTGCAGGTTCTTGGTATTCATCACTTTGAATATTTCTTGCCATTCCCTTCTGGCCTGCAAAGTTTCTGTTGAGAAATCAGCTGACAGTCGTATGGGTATTCCCTTGTAGGTAACTGAGTTTCTTTCTCTTGCTGCTTTTAAGATTCTCTCTTTGTCTTTTGCTCTTGGCATTTTAATTATGATGTGTCTTGGTGTGGTCCTCTTTGGATTCCTTTTGTTTGGGGTTCTCTGCGCTTCCTGGACCTGTAAGTCCATTTCTTTCACCAGGTGGGGGAAGTTTTCTGTCATTATTTCTTCAAATAGGTTTTCAATATCTTGCTCTCTCTCATCTTCTGGCACCCCTATAATTCTGATGTTGGTACTCTTGAAGCTGTCCCAAAGGCTCCTTACACTACCTTCGTATTTTCGGATTCTTTTTTCATTTTGCTTTTCTGGTTGGGCGTTTTTTGCTTCTTTGCATTTCAAATCTTTGACTTGATTCTTGCGCTCCTCTGGTCTGCTGTTGGGAGTCTGTATAGTATTCGTTATTTAAGTCCGTGTATGCTTAATTTCTAGTTGGTTCTTTATCATAACATCGAGGGTCTCATTAGATTTCTTGAGGACCTCACTACATTTATCGGCAGCTTCTAGACAGTTCTTAAGAGACCTTAAAAGTGTTGTTCTGAACTCAATATCCTCCATTGACAGTTTTGTCCTGTTTCTTTGTCTCCGCATTTTTTATGCTTTCTTGGTGCACCCCCTAGTGGTCTTTGTGCGCAGTCTTGTTGTAGTTAAGCCTTGATTGTTGTCGGCAATACCGGGGGTGATTTGACCTCCAGGCTAACTGGCTATGAGAGTCCCCAAAATGAATTCTTATACCTTCATCACCATACAATCTCTAATTCCTCTCAGAAGCCCACTGGGAGAAGCGATGTGGAAGACTGACAGCCATGCTATCCCCTGGGTAATTCATATAGAGCATGGGGTGGCAAACTTCTGTAAGGGACAGATATACGTATGCTAGGCTTTGCAGAACATGTGGTATCTGTTGCAACTACTTACGCCTGCCATTATTGTATGGGAGCATCCATGGACCATATGTAAATGAATGATCATGGCTGTGCTCCAGTCAAACTTTATTTACAAAGCAGGGTAGTGTTTTCCTGACTTAGACTAACAGCCTTCTCTGCGGCTTTATTCTCATGCTAAACTTTTAGCTTTTATTAACGATAAAAGAAATTTACCAAATTATGTTTGCTGCAACATTTGGTAGGAAAAGAAAGTCAGAACATTTTCTACTGGGTCACTGCGCTTCATTTGTAAGGCCCCACAGGAAAAAAATTCTTAAAATGCTTGGTTTCCCACAGAGGAACTGATTATGCTGACTTTTCTCTTATTTTACTTTGTGTATTAGGAGGCACACAACTATAATGGATACTCACCTGTAGTAGATTTCCTATCTTGTCTAATAGGAATCAGCTGTGGGTGAATAACAACTACAGGTTCCTGAGCTCCACGTGAGAGCTCCTGAATCTGTCCTTATTGGGCTGGGTGTGGGGGGAGCTGGATGAGTACGTCTCAGATTTTATGAACATACAGGTCACCTGGGAATCTTGTTAAAAGGCAGAATCTGACCCAGTGGGTCTGGGGTAGGGCCTGAAATTCTGCATTTCTGAAAATCTCCCAGGTGATGTTGATGCTGTTGGTCTTGGAACTTCAGTTTGAGTAGCAAGGTCTTAGAACAGTGGTTCTCAACCTTGGATGCACATTAGAATCACCTGGGAATCTTTTTAAAATTCTGATTTCTGGGCCTCATCCTCCGGAAATTCTGTTTCTTTGTTACGAATGTTGTGTCAGGATCTTGCACCTCCCACCAGGAATATTGCTTAACGCAGGTATGCCCTTTCATTCATTTCCCAAAAACCTGAGCACCAATATTCTGCTGAGGAATAGATGGAATTCAAGATTAATCCTGCCCTGGCCATGGGACTAAGTGGTTAGAGCATCAGCCTAGGTGCCGAAGGGTTCAATTCCCAGTCAAGGGCAGGTACCTGGTTGCAGGTTTGATCCCCACCCTGGAGCACATGTGGGACACAACCAATGGATGTGTCTCTCTCACATCAATGTTTCTCTCTCTCTCTCTCTCTCTCTCTCTCTCTCTCTCTCTCTCTCTCTCTCTCTCTCTCTCTCTCTCTCTGTCGTCCTTGACTAGATTCAAACCTCAGGCCCTTCAATCCCCAGGCCGATACTCTATTCCTTGAGCCACACCAATCTACGCTCTTCTCCTAGCTCTCTTCCCCCCCCCCCCCTTAGGGCATAAGGCAGAGGGTTTTCCAGCTGTACCAAAAGGAGGGATAAAGAACTCTACTTCTCTACTTGGACACAGAGCCGTCTAAGTAAGACCCCGGAGGCTTGAAATAGTGTACAAGTTGGGGAATTATGATGTGTTCCAACCATAAAGTGAAAGAAAGTCTGGAAGGAGATGGGCTTGGAGAAAGGGGTCCCAGGCTGTCCTCAGATGGAAGTCATTACAAAGCCTCTCTTTCCCACACTCCCTCTTCCCTCTCTTTCTCCCTTTCACCAGGTTCACCTATTTGCTTTAAAATAACCCCTCAATTGAAAATTGAAAACAATTCAGGCCTTACTCAGGATTTGCACCTTTATCCTGAGAACAATAGGAAACCATTTGGCAGACTTAATTAAACGAGTGGTCAGAGCAGGTTTTCTTTTTAAGTTTATTCTCATTGCTGCATTGAGAATGGTCTGAGAAGGAATGGACAAGAAAGATTTGGACAGAGCAGTCAGGTGGTGATAGGTAAGAGAGATCATGGTGAACTGAAGTGGTGGTAGCAATAAGATAGTATTGGACAGGTGTGGAAAGTATTTCTAAGGTAGAATTGATAGTTGTTGCTCATGGGTTGAATGATTTTTTACCCTCTCTGCCTCCACCCCCTTGGGCATTTAACTTTGAAGTGTCCTCTGCCTCTGTCTCTGGACTTGACTATGTGCCTAGCTTTGGGTAATAGAATGAAGCAGAAGTGCAAGTATGGTGCTTCTAAGTCTACACCTCGAGAGGCCTTGCTCTTTCTTGTGTTTCTGTCATCTCCATGAGGACATTCCTGAGGTAGCCTACTGGCATGGAACAGATAAGTGGCAGAGACTTGAAGTGCCCAGTCAGCCCAGTTGAGACTCGTCTAGATCTGTGGTCAGCAAACTCATTAGTCAACAGAACCAAATAACAACAGTACAACGATTGAAATTTCTTTTGGGAGCCAAATTTTTTAAACTTAAACTATGTAGGTAGGTACATTGTTATTAACTTAATTAGGGTACTCCTAAGGCTTAGGAAGAGCTACACTCAAGGGGCCAAAGAGCTGCATGTGGCTTGAGAGCCGCAGTTTGCCGACCATGGGTCCTAGAACATCAATATTTTTGGTAACAAATCCTCCCAAGATGATTCTTATTAATGAACTACATTTTATGTTTATGTTCTGCTTTTGCATAGTTTGGGTTCCTCCTTTAATTTATAATTTGAAATTTCATTATGTATGTTATTTTAAGTCCCTTAAATCCTTTGGAGGTGTTAAGAGGGGTGATAGAAATAAATCTAAGAGAATAAACTTTGCATGCACTTTTTTTTTTTACAATTATGAACTATAAGTCTAGTATGATAGTAATTAGTTGTGCAACTAATCCAGGTGTAACAAATAACCAGATTGGGGTTCTTCAATGCTTTCAAATTTGGGATCCTCAAATTTGAAGTTAGGGAATATATTTATGTCTGGTTTAAGGTACATCTGTTCATCCTTGAAGTCCTCCTTCTCCAGCTCTTGCTGATCCTCTGGGTCAATATAAAAAGGTCCTCAAGATGCCAGTAGCTTAAATTTATATTCTCTAATCTTGTCCACGAAGAGTTTCTGCATCGGATCAAGTTTCTTCTCAAACGCCAATGTTGCAGCACCAGTGCTCTCCCACAAATGAACTGAGCCGGCTATGGAATGGCAGAGGAGAACCTGGAGACTCTGAGGAATCCCTGCGGTGCTGTCAGTTGCATAGAAACCCTATGGGCCCCCTGGGTGTTGCTCAGTGGATTGAGCATTGTTCCACGCACCAAGAGGGCGCTGGTTTGATTCCCAGTCAGGGCACATACCTGGGTTTTGGGCTCAGTTCCCAGTAGGGGGCATGCAGGAGGCAGCTTATCAAAGATTCTCATCATTGATGTTTCTATCTCCCTCTCCTGTCCTCTCTCTCTAAAATCAGTAAAACATGTTTGTTGTTGTGTTGTTGTTTTTTTTAAAGAAACCCTGTAGTCTCCAGTGCCAGAGCAGCCACAGTTCTACTTCCCGCCCTGGCTCCGCCCCTAGCACCTAACTGCCTAGCAATGCATTGTGGGGCGCCCCTTCAGCCAGTCAAAGGAGCTCTCTGTAGAAGAAATGCCTCAGAAGCCTTGCGATTAGACCTGAAAGCACTTTTAAAACATCCACTCCTTCCATTTGTATTTGGGAATCAAAAGGAATTTTTGTGTCCATCATCTTGTGTGAGCTCAGAGATTTATGAGTAAAAGTTACCCCGTTTCACCGAAGATCATCTCTACTGTTCCTTCTCCCCGTGGAACTTCAGAGTTAAACTCCCAGCTTCGTAGGCCTTTGCAGTCTTGCTCTTTGTTTCCCCTTGAAGCCCTTTGCAAAGAGCAGGAGATGCAAAGGGGCCCGTGGACCGTGTTGAGTGGCAGAGGGTGGACCTTCTGGCTCCAGGTGAAGTGTGTCAGGCGCGGATTGCACAGCGTCTTGGGTGTTGACCGCGTTTGCAGTGTCTCCCAGGGCGGTGCACGGACGGACGCAGAGAGGACGCCGAGCGCCAACCGCTGTGGGATCTGGCTCGTCCCCGCATGGCCGGCCACGCTCTCCTGTCCAGGTCGTGGAGGGCAGCCCTCTCTTGCGCTTGGAGCCTGGTTAAGCAAGTATGTTAAATTTCCTTTGTCACTAGGTGGCAGAATGTAATTAAGATGTCAGACTGTTTTTCCATAACGTTGGAAGCCGTTTCTAGTTCCTTCCTAATGACCTCTTTCATTACTTTGCAATATTTGCTAATGTCACTGAGGGCTGAGGCAATGAAATAAAATTTCCTTCTGCAAATACTTTCTATCCTTAGCCAGGATTTGACTTCTTTCCTTTAACTGGCTTGCCTCTTAGAGGAAAGCACCCTTCACATAGAGCACATTCTCTTCCCAAGGACTGTTACTTGGACAACCCAAGCTTCTTGTAACAATAAGAATATTATTTTGTTACCCTTTTGAAGCAAATCCCAAATATTGTTTCACTTCACTTACACCTATTCCAGTGTATATCTCTAAAATAAGGATGAATGAATTAGTGCATTTTTGATGATTAACACAATCCAATAAAGAAGGATATTCCTGTGGATCATAGTATAAGGATATGCACAGGTATCCACAGAAGCCCAGTTTGGCAGGGGGTGGGAGGTGGTGATGGTGTGTGGTCTCACTGCCTGTGGAATCTTGGGTTTATTCTGCTGGGGAAAACACATCCCTGACCCAATGTGGATCTGCCTTCAGCCCTCAGATGAGTGTGCACAGAGTTTAAATGAGCAGAAAGCAATAGACCACAGGTATGGCTGGCATATACAAGTTGAGAGTCTCCTCTGTGCCAATCTTTCCCACACCCTCTGCCCCATTTTCAGTCGTCAGAGGGGCAGATAGTTTACAGCTGAATTTCTGAGGCTGGGAGTCCTCACTTCTGGAATCTCAGTCTCGCTTCTGTGGCCTCAGTCTTGTGTTCCATTTCTCCCCCCCGCCTCCATTAATTTTTAGAGAGAGTGGAAGGGAGGGGGAAAGACACAGAGAGAGAAACATCGATGTGAGAGAGACACATCGACAGGTTGCTTCCCGCACGTGCCCCAACCAGGGCTGAGGATTGAACCTGCAACCAAGGTTTGTTCCCTTGACCGGAATTGAACCCGAGACCCTTTAATCCACAGGCCGGTGCTCTAACCACTGAGGAATCTGGCTAGGGCACATGTTCCATTTCTTGATCTTCCATTTCTTTCAGCTCTCTACTCTTCTCCAGCAAGGGTTTCTCCTTCATTTCCCCCTACTCACTCTGGCCTGAGTACCCTTTTTACCCCTGTGCCTTAGTTGGGTTGGGTACACCTTTTTTGCAAGGATTGCTGTATTTTCCTCCCTTCTCACTTCCTCTTCAGATTCCCATTGTTACATGACAGCCCCAGATGATTCCCCTTGCCACAGTGCTAATACCACAAACATGGCTGCACTTCTCTCTTTTCCCACTTCCACTTCCCCATACTGGCTGTCCACCATCCATCAGGGGTCGTACTCCTGCTGGGGATACAGAATGAAAGAAGTAGAACCGGGTCTTCGGAGGGCTCCCAGCTTGGCTGGCAGCGAGGTGAGCAGGGGCGTGGAGCATAAATGAGGGCAGTGTAACACGATATGTACCAGGAAAAAATGTAGGCACAGGTGATAAGGGGACATAGAAGGAGGGTAGGCTTGCTGTGCTTGAGAGGGGGATCAGAAAAGGTTTGCCCAAGGAGAGATTTTCTTTCTGTTTTTGTACTTATTTTAATTTTGGATCAGGTTATACATTCATTTAGTTCATATATATATGCCTATATTTTAAAATAATTTTATGAGTATACTATATACCTCCCCTAGCCCCATTTCTCTTCTGTCCATCTCCACTTTCTCCAAAGGTAACCATTACTGTTTATTTCTTGTGTGTTCTTCAGAATTTCTGTATGCATACAGGAGCAAACATAAATAAGTTTTTTTCTTTCTCCCTTCTTTTTACCCTAAAGGTAGTATCTTATACTTGTTGATTTGCACTTTGCTTTTTAAACAAAATATTATCATTTAATTGTTAGTAAAATGGGCTCTGGAATCAGAATGCCTGCATTCAAATCCCAGTTGTAGAATTTACTAGATGTATGAGCTTGGAAAGTTATTTAACTTCTGATTGCTTTAGTTTCTACATCTGTATCTGAGGATTTCAAAATCTTGCCACTTTATCATATACTGGACTTTATAATAAACTTTATGCACATACATATGCACCTTTATCATATACTAAAATCTTTTATGGACATTCTATTCTGTTCCATTGGTCTGTCTATTCATGTACCATTACCACAATGTTTTAATTTTTGTGGTTTTGCATTATGTGTACTGTCTGGTAGACCTAGTCCCCAGATGGGGATTTGAAGGATAAATAGACTTCCCAAGGCAGAGATGATGACAGCAGCAATGACAACTAATCCTATATAATAAAAGGCTAATATGCAAATTGTCCCCTCGGGAGTTCGACTGACTGGGAATTTGACTGCCTGCCTGCCACCAGGGGGTGGCATGGAACAAAGGAAGGCCCCGGCCAGCAGCCGGGGGAAGGAAGGCCCCATCGGCCATGATCCCCAGCCAGACCTAGGGACCCTACCCGTGCACGAATTTCATGCACCGGGCCTCTAGTGTTATTAGTATAAACTATCACAGTGATGGCGAACCTTTTGAGCTTGGCGTGTCAGCTAACTTAACTCTGGTGCTGTGTCACATATAGAAATTTTTTGATATTTGCAACCATAGTAAAACAAAGATTTATATTTTTGATATTTATTTTATATATTTAAATGCCATTTAACAAAGAAAAATCAACCAAAAAAATGAGTTCGTGTGTCACCTCTGACATGCGTGTCATAGGTTCGCCATCACTGAACTATCACCACCACGTGGTATCATTGCCATTTTATTTTATGCCTACTGTGTGCAAGATGCTATAACTAATTCCTTGTTTACTCTATTGCTTATTATGCTTGTTTTCCCTTTGTTCTGAAAATTTTACCTCTTTATTTTGGATTTATTTATTCATTGTAGGTAACATCTCAAGCCACTTTAAATCTTTTTGGAAACAAGGAGAGGCATAAATTGAAAAAGAACCAGGAAAAAGAAAAGGAACCAGGAACTATATTAGGTACTTTTCATAATAAATCTCTAATCCTCATAACAATCCTGTAAGGCACATGTTATTGTTCTCTTTTTATTGAAGACACTGAATAAAAGAGGTCAAGTGATTTTTCAAAGTTATATAGCAAATAAGTGTAGATTTGAAATTCAAACCATGGTCCATTGGTGATTACTGGTGCTTCTTTAAACTATATTACCATACACCTGAAACCTATATAATTTTATTAACCAATTTTACTCCAATAAACTCAGTACAAAAGAAACCATGTTGGATGAGGTCCTTTGTTAGGGTACTTATAAACATAGAAGAAAGAATAGCTCAGAAAGAAACTGAACCCATAATAGGGAACACACACACACACACACACACACACACACACACACACATATATATTTCCCCCCAGTGGCTAATATACATATACTAGAGGCCCAGTGCGCAAAATCGTACGAGACCCAGACCCGGCACGCCGCGGGACCCAGAGTCAAGTCCTGCCAGCACTGCGGGACCCATCAGTGCACCTCCTGGTGACCGGTCTTTGGTCTTTATGGCGTTACGACCACTGGGTTTTTATTATATAGATGTAGTAAATATGGACTCTGTGAAATCATCACTACCATGTGATTTTTGGTGTTAACTCATTAACTCACCAAACATCTCTGCAATCAGTGGCAGAGAGTGTCATGACTAGTCATGCCTGCCTTGGGGGTAGGAGTGAAAAATGAGGGCAAACAGCCATGTACTTGTCATATCTGAACTAGTTGTCCAGAATGACCAGTCATTCTTTGCAGTTGTTATAAATTACAACAACTGTATTTTATGGTGCAAATTCACTATTCCTTAAATTGCTGATAAGCTATACACCTCTTGGGAAGTCTTGTAGTAAAGAAATCCACTTACCTTGGTTGAGACACAGTTTCTCAAACATATGTTTTGTCCAAGGCATCTTGTCTCTTCTTTATTGTTAATTGCACAATGCACACCAATGCTGGATGTATCACTTTGCCCACGGGTGTAAATATGCTCACCAACTCTGCCCATGGGTGCCTTTGATTTCCTAGTATTGTTATAGTGACTTTTGTTGGGCTGAGTGCTACTCTGTTCTGTGGAAGACCTTTATTCATTATTTTCTTCCTGTATGTTGCTATCTAAAATTCCTCTTGCTGCCACAGCTGGAGTTAAAAATGGTCATTGGTTGCCTGTCTGGAGTTTTACTGATTAACTTTTCAAGACCATACACAAATGAGTTTTTGTATCTCTGAGGTATATTAGAAGGTAGTTCAGTTCCGTTAGTTGGCTGAAAGTCATGCTAATTAATGAAAAACTTCCTCCAAGAAGTAAATTCTGAAATGGCTGTTGCCTCATGGGAAACGCATTTGAACTGCTGAGCAGGTTTCTCTTCGATGGCTCGTGGTTACCTCTCTGGTTGCAGAGGGAAGGGCGGTGAAGTGGTGACAGTTGTGCCGCAGCCTGGTGCATCACGGAAGGAGCATTGCGCTTGGAGTCGCTAGCTCTGGGTGCAAGTCTTAGCCCTGTTGCTTGGTTGCTATGTGAACTTGAGCCGATCACTTCAACTCTGAACATTTGTTGACTCAACTATAAAATGATGATTGTAACAATAATTCTGACCTCTCTAGGGAGTTTTGGAGGGGGCTAAATGAGATGACATATGGAAAGCACCTTTGCAAAAGCACGTTTTTATTATTAGATGTCTGGGTTTACATGTACTCCTGACCGTTATTTCCATTGCTCTTGTCTTAACCAGAAACAATGCATGAAATGCAGTCCTTCTTGCAGCTTTTCCAGATGCGCTTTCTATGAAAAGCTAATACTAAGCTGATACAAAGTCCAACTTGGTTAGGTGGTAGACTTCCTCTCGTTTTTTTTTCTTTCACCACTCCTTTTAAGCTTGGTGTTGACCCTAATTCATAAATGATGCCTCAATGTTAATTTCTTTTAACAAGTCTGTGAAGAGAAGGAAAAAGTGAGACTTTCCTACAAAACTTTTAAAGAAATGTAGTTGAATAAATGCTTCAGCCAGCTGAGGCTATGGGAGAAATGAGAGCCTCAGGGCAAAAATGGTAGAGTGTTAGAGTAGAATTTCTTATCTGACAAAATGGTAAGGGTCTGTACTTCGGGCCTTCAGTTAATGAAGATGTCAGTGGTTATAAAGTAGGATCCCCTTGCATACTGCACGGCTTTCTGCCACCTCACTGGCTGTTTCACTTAACTCCGTTTTCTTCTGCCTACTTCTCTTTCCTTTCTGGAACAACTGCCACATTCCTTCCCTACTGGCTCGACCCCCAGTAGTTTACACCCAGACCCCCTTCTAAGAAGAACTGGTTGCCCAGCTCCAGGGAGTGGGTCCGCAGACGGAGTCCCACTGTAAGCTCCTTTCAGAGTCTGCTTCAGCTGCAGGCTGCCTCCTCGCCTGAGGTGACACCTTTCCCAGGGTGACCCACATCCAGTGACTGAGAGAGGTGAAGGTTTAAAGACTGAGCCATTTCAGCCTCCTGCGAGACACTCTGATGAGCACTGCTAGCGCCGAGCTCCCAGCCTGTTAGCCGAGGCTTTGCTGGGCTTGCATCACAGGTGAGGTTCTTCCTCTGGCCAATCCTGCTTCCCCCTCCTTCCTTCCACAGGTATTGATCTCTAATACATGCCCTTTTTTAAATGTTTTCTTTTTACAAAAACTTTACTGAGTTATAATTTACATAACATAAAATTCACCCGTTTAAAATGTACAACTCAGTGGTTTTTTAGTATATTCACAAAGTTTTGCAACCGTTACCACTATCTAATTCCAGGACATTTTCATAACCCCCAAAAGAAATTCCATACCTGTTAGCAGTTTCTCCCCACTCACCCCTCCCCCAACTTCTGGCCACCATTAATGTACTTTCTGTTCTATAGATTTGACTCTTCTGGAAGTTTCAGATAAATGGATCATTCAATACGCGGCCTTTTGTGGCTGGCTTCTTTGTTTTTATAATTTTTTTATTGTTTAAAGTATTACATATGTCTACTCTTTGTAATCCTTTAAGCAATAAAAAAAAAAAAAGTATTACATATATCTCCTTTTTCCACCATGGACCCCTCCCCGGCCACTCCCACCCCCCAGAACAAGCCCACACTGCCCCAGTGTCTGTGTCCATTGGTTATGCTAATATGCATGCGTACAAGTCCTTTGGTTGATCTCTTACATCCCTTCCCCACCCCGGCCCTTCCCTGCCTTCTCTCTGAGGTTTGACAGTCCGTTCAATGCTTCTTTGTCTCTGGATCCAGTTTTGTTCATCAGTCTATATTGTTCATCATATTCCACAAATGAGTGAGATCATGTGATATTTATCTTTCTCCCACTGGCTTATGTTGCTTAGCATAATGCTCTTCAGGTCCATCCATGCTGTTGCAAATGGTAAAAGTTTCTTCTTTTTTATAGCAGCATAGTATTCCATTGTGTAGGTGTACCACCGTTTTTTAATCCACTCATCTGCTGATGGGCACTTAGGCTGTTTCCAAATCTTAGCTATTCGTAAATTGTGCTGCTGTGAACATAGGGGTGCATATGTCCTTTCTGATTGGTGTTTCTGATTTCTTGTGATATATTCTTAGAAATGGGATTACTGGATTGAATGGGAGTTCCATTTTTAACTTTTTGAGGAAACTCCATACTGTTTTCCACAGTGGCTGCACCAGTCTGCATTCCCACCACCAGTGCACGAGGGTGCCTTTTCTCTACATCTTCACTAGCACTTGTCGTTTGTTGATTTGTTGATGATAGCATTCTGACAGGTATGAGATGGTACCACATTGTCATTTTGATTTGCATCTCTTGGATGATGAGTAACTTTGAGCATGTTTTCATGTGTCTCTTGGCCTTCTGTATGTCTTCTTTCTAAAAGTGTCTATTTAGATCCTTTGCCCATTTTTTGATTGGATATTTTATCTTCCTTTTGTTAAGTTGTATATGGCTGGCTTCTTTTACATAGTATAATGGTTTCAAGGTTTATCCATGTTGTAGCATGCATCAGTACTTAATTCCTTTTTTATGGACAAATAATATTCCAGAAGGTAGTATATAAATATATTATATTTTGTTTCTCCATTCATCAGTTGATGTACATTTGGGTTATCCTAATAAACACATCTTGCATCCCAAACTCTAACTCAGCATCTACTTCTTGAAAACCCAACCTGAAAACTACCCATACTTAGAATCCTGGGATCTTAACTTCTGTGTCAATGAGGGTTATCAAGAAATCCTTTCAGTAAAGGAGGTTCTATCCAAAGAGAAGTTCTAGTACCAGATGCCAAGATAATGAAAAGCTGTCCATCTTATTACAATAAGTACCGCTGGCTATTTGGTCTTAAAGTAGGCTTATTTAGGAAAGAGATTTAATGTAGTTGAAATCTCGTTTAAAATGGAGAAGACAGAAGGATCGGGTGAGAGGTAAGGCCAGGGAGACCGGGAGGGGCCGCATTGTGAATGGCATTCATGCCATGATGAGATATTTGGACCTTTCCTGTGGGGAAGTGGGGACTTATGGAAGGCAAGTGAGGTGTGATCAGGTGTGCTTTCACTTCATTTGTGGATTACAAATGGTGGGCAGCTCTTCTATCAGAAAATATTGTGAGTTGGCTGGAGTTTGAGTCGGGGCAGATGTTGGAGATGAAGAGATAAATTGGAGTTAGAATGAAATCAGGGGCGGGGAACATGCAAATGAGACTAGAAAAGGTGGGCAGGAAGCATGGGGAGAGAGGCAGTGTGGCATACTGGAAAGAACGTGGCCTTGGAGTGTGACATACCTGGGCTTTGATTCCTCTTTCATCCTTTAGCAGCTCTGTGACTTTAGGCAAATCACCTAAATCACTCCTCTTCCTCTTTAATAAAAGGCTAATAATCCTTACCTCTCAGCATTGTGTTGTGAATTTGAAGTGACATAGCCCATCTAAGGCAACCAACTCCTCTTAGTTCACTTTCCCTGTCCCTGTAACCAGGGCAGGCCTGAGAGGCAGGACCCAGGATAGAGATCCAGAGTGAGGTCATCATATAACAGCGGTTCTCAAACTGTGGGTCGCGACCCCTTTGGGGGTCAAACGACCCTTTCACAGGGGTCGCCTAAGACCATTGGAAAACACATATATAATTACGTATTGTTTTTGTGATTAATCACTATGCTTTAATTATGTTCAATTTGTAACAATGAAAATACATCCTGCATATCAGATATTTACATTACGATTCATAACAGTAGCGAAATTACAGTTATGAAGTAGCAGCGAAAATAATTTTATGGTTGGGGGTCACCACATGAGGAACTGTATTAAAGGGTTGCGGCATTAGGAAGGTTGAGAACCACTGTCATATAATAAGGTTAGATTGAGTGCAGGATGGTCAGGAGGAGCTGAGGACCAAGGAGCAGGAAGAGGGAAGAAGGAAAGGCAGGCCAGAACCTGAGGCATCGCTGGGCTGGGCCCAGGCAGAAGCAAATCTGCCTGGATAACGTTTCTCTGGAGCTTTGTCCTTCTCGAAGGTTCAGAACAACCTCCCTCTAACCCACCAACTCAGGTCTCTCTGCAACTTCAAATGGTGGCCACAGGGTTCATTTGGGGGAGGGGGTGGAGCCTGACATAGCTCATAATTTTAGACCTCTTACCAGGGGATGAAGAGAAACCAAAGGCTGTGTTTGGCAGGTGCACCTGCCTCGTGCTAAAGAGTGTACCAGTTTCCTTTCTGGCTTTCCTTTTATTCTTTAAAACTCCCTTTCACCAGCACATCTTGATTTTTAAAAAAAGTTATTTTTCCTCTGCTCATTTTCAGTTCCAAGTGATCTATGGTTGCGATCCATGACCTCTGAGGCTCCTTGCCGTCCCATGATGCTGGGACTGAAAATCAAGTGGAGTTTGGCAGCTGCTTTCTGAGCCATCTTGGACACTTGCCATCTAAGAAGTTAATCTCATCCATCTTGCAGTCGGCCACTTATCAGCTCTATGGAGACACTGCCAGTCTCCCAAAACACTAAAACAGTACAGAAAACTGTGCATTTGACCCCTTGGAGAATCACTCATCCTCATGTTTCTGCCAGGCTCCAGAAACATGAAAATGGTCTAAAATCTGTGTGTGTGACCTGTGGAAGACACTCCTTGGCACCTCCACAGCCAACGGTGCAAAGGTAATTGAGGTTTGTAATAAGGAGCCTGAGGCCTCACAAAAACCCACGTACTTTCTTTCTTTGATTCTAACCAGAATTTGTGGCAAACAAGTTTGACCACTGCTCCTAATACTCTGCTATTCATGAAATCACATTTTCTTATGTGGATCAAAGATGTTAAAATAGCAGTGGTTTTACATGATCTGACCTTACATATGCTAGGAGCCATGCCAGGAGCTGGAGATACAAAATGATGAAACATAGCTTCTGGCTCACAGAGGCTTCAGAGTGGAGGGAGGAGGCGGACACAAATAGTTGGGACACAGGTTATGTGGGTTCTAATAAGATGTGTACAAAGGGCAGCGTGCGGTACATCCCCAAGAGAGAAACTGAAGGAAAGGCTCCCCAGAGAGGTTACTGGGCTCCAGTATATGGAATAAGAGATGTATTTTTTTTGTGTGTGTGTGTGTGTGTGAAGTTCTCAAAATCACCAGCCATCCTAGGAATACACAGTATGGTGGCTTTGTACTATGCCAATTTTGCTTAAGGTCTAACTGCTATAAGAAATCCTTTCTTATCACTCACCATGGTTCTCTGATCATCTCCTGACCAATGCACATAGTACATCTCAGTTCAACCTGTGATGACAAGTTGAAGTAGCAAAGAATAATGTATTTACAAATGCCAACATCCTTGAAGACAGCCTGCTGCACCTGTCTCAGCTAGCACTGTGGGAGTCCAGCTGTTGCCAGACTAGGCCAGGGGGAAGGTGGCTCTAGCTTTCAGAGGATAGAGTTTAGTAATTGACTGAGCCTTGAGAAGAAAGAACAGGGAAGATACCGTGTTAGTATTGCCATCTAATGTTCAAGGATTTCCATAGTCTTTCCCCAACCTGTCTTCCCAGGTTTTCCCCATCCCTCACATCGAGAAACAACGAATGACTCCTGCAATGAACGCATTGCCATCTTTTGCACGTTGGTGCCCTCTGCTCCCTCACTCTGCCAACTCACTCCTAGTGACTTTAAGACCCGGCCGGAAGACACCCTCTGAGGTATGTTTCTCTAGGCTCGTGCACCATAGACTTTAAGGTGCATGGAGCCCTCTGCAAGTTCTCACTTGGAGGCCTTGATAAATTGCAGATTCTAATTCAGTATGTCTGAGGCAGGGCCCGAGACTCTGCATTTATAACAAGGTCCTGGGGGATATAGATGCTGCTGATCTCTGAACCACATTTTGAGTAGTAAGGCTCTAGGTCTCATTTTTTCTTTAGTCCTTTTGGAAACTCAAGCCTGTAGAAGCTGTTGGTTTTTTTAAAAAAATATATATTATATTGATTTTTTTTACAGAGAGGAAGGGAGAGGGATAGAGGCTTAGAAACATCGATGAGAGAGAAACATGGATCAGCTGCCTCCTGCACACCCCGTATTGGGAATGTGCCCGCAACCAAGGTACATGCCCTTGACCGGACAGGCCGATACTCTATCCACTGAGCCAAACCGGTTAGGACCTATAGAAGCTGTTTTAAGGGAAACAATGTTTTACTCCAGTTCCAATACAATAATTTGCTACTCAGCAATTGGTAAATTCTTTTGGTAGATATATGTAGGGTGACTGATGTCGTGGTTTGCCTGGCACTTTGGGGTTTCCTGGGACATGGGACTTTCTGTGCTAAAACCGCAAAGTCCTGGGCATGCCAGGCTGAATTGGTCTCCCTACCTCTGTGGTTACAGCTGGGTCACAACCTCCATACCAGGTGAGGTGAGCTCATAGGCAAAATTCTGTTAAAGCTACAAAGTTTACTCGCTAGCAGGTGCAAGAACAGTCCTTCAACTGCTTTTAAAGCAGTGGTTCTCAATCTTCTGGCCCTTTAAATACAGTTCCTCATGTTGTGACCCAACCATAAACCCAACCATAAAATTATTTTCGTTGCTACTTCATAACTGTAATGCTGCTACTGTTATGAATCGTAATGTAAATATCTGATATGCAGGATGGTCTTAGGCGACCCCTGTGAAAGGGTCGTTCGACTGCCAAAGGGGTCGCGACCCACAGGTTGAGAACCACTGTAGAAGGCTTTGGGGAAGACCCATTCTCTGCTTTAGGCGCTACCAGTGGCATTAGCCTGATAGGTTCTCTCTAAAGTAGACATATGGATATTATGGAGATGAACCAGCTAAGCTTGCAGTAGGTTCAAGTGACAGCCTCTATGGAGAGAGACACAGGACCATGGAAACACTGGGCCTCAACTGCGGCACCAAAAATGTTAGACTGCAGCTGGTGAGGAGCCCTAAGGGTTTCAGAGCAGAGGACCTGGCCCCAGGTACAGCCAGGAAATCAGCTCTGTGCCTTCCTCAGACTTAATTAAGTTCAGGTTTTATTGGTCTTTATGATATTTTGCCTAGAGGGTGGGTGGGAGGTCATCTCAGGAAGCGACCACCACTCAAAGATATCTTATTCCACATTGCACAGTATTCCAGATACAACCCCTTATTGCAGGGGGTTCATTTCTTTATGCCCCGAGGAGCACACGAAACAACGAGACCCCCTGGACTTCAGAGAAGCCTCACTGCATGGGGACTGGTGCTGCACTGGAACCGCTGGAGGTTTTTTCTCAGGAGGTAGGAGGATCTCTTCCTGATGAGCCTCAGTTAAGAAAAGGTAAAAACCACGCATTTCTATTTGTTTTTCTGGAGAAAAGGCAGAAAAGCAACAGTTTCCTTGCCTCTAGGCCTTTCAGAAGAAGCCAGCTGGGGGATGCGAGGGTGGGCTGCTAGCATGGATGTTCTGTGAACAGATTTTTGAGAACAAATGTTAGCGTTAGTGGAGCTCTCATCCTCCCTGTGGATTTGTACTGCGACCTCTGACACCAATTCAGCAAAACAACTTCACCTTTCACCTACTTTCTGCGTTTTCCTGCTGTTCGGTTCATCCTTTGTGTGCACACATAAGCAACTCTTGATGATTTTGTTTGTTCATACCGTTTCTTCCGCAACAAAGAGAAAGAATAGAGGTCCCCAGGGATGCTGTGGAAGTTAGGAGACCAGGAGACCAGTAGGGATGTGAGCACGTCTCTGTTGGAAGGGACCCAAGGGTGTTCAGAGATTGTGGCCCAGAGTCTTCATATCACGGATGAAGAAACTGAGTCTTGGAGAGGAGAAATGGCTTGCTTGAGGGCGGCAAATGAGTAATTGGACCTGAAAAAAGGTTTTTTAATGCTGTCAATTAAAGTTCATGGAGTCTTAACAATTCCATATCCATATCCAAGCAGATGCTTGAGTTCTGGTCTCTATGTCCTTGTGAGTGGCCATATGACCACTGCTGGCCTGATCTGGCCTCATCTGGTGATGGGTATTCACCACTGTCCCAGAAAGTGGGGCCTTAGTCCATGATTTCCTTGGGATATGATATTTTGACCAGGATTGTATTTTGAACTCTGTCTGGAGACATTAATTTCAATTAGAAATACACCAATATCAATGAATTTTCATTGAGGAGATATTTCCTGGAGCAAACTTCGTTTAGCTTTGATCATTTCATTGTGGGATACCTAAGGACCTTTAATTTCTACAAGGGACGTGGCCTCTCCTCTGTTGTGTAGAACAAATTTAGGAAAATGATGATCTGAACTATGGAACAGATTTTTTTTTTTTAAATCCTCACCTGAGGATGTGTTTTTATTGATTTTTTTCCTTTTTTTAAGAGAAAGAGAGAAACATCAATGTGAGAGAGAAATATCTATTGGTTGCTTCTTATACGCTTCTGACTGGGGACCCAACCTGCAACCCAGGTATGGGCCCTGACTGGGAATCGAACCTGCAACCTTTTGGTGCATGGGGCAGCAGTCCAACCAACTGAGCTTCCTGGCCAGGGCTAGAATAAAATTCTTTAAAAGGCACATGTAAATTTATTTGTTTTGTAAATTAAATGATATATAAAATAGAATAGAGGGATTTAGCACTCAAAGCAACTAATGGAGGATATATTGCTAAGTGAGAAGAGCCATATTTATATAGCACAAATCAATTTTTTATTAATACATATTATACATTATTCTGGGAAGATGTATATAGATACATCTGGGAATATGTATATAAAAGCTCCTAAAGTTTATATATTTTTTTAACTTCCACCATCAACGAGAGACCAATTCTCTGATTATAGTTGGGAGAATCCCAAGGAAGGACCCTGATTGGCCCACCTTGGGTTAAGTGCCCAGCCCTCACTTATCAAACTTGTGGAAAAAGATACGGCCGCATAAGAAGATACTGTATGGATAGGGGGAATGGTTCCCAGGAGGAGGGGCTCTAGGCAAACAGTCCCCTGTGTGTCCAGTACAACAGCATGGCAGCAGTTGTGTGGACAGTCATGCTCAGTACGGGCATGTTGATCAGTATGCTGGAAACCAGGAAGGAAGGGCTGTGGGTTAGCATACCACCTTTCCTATTGTTGGAGCAAAGTCAACAAGTCTTTATTGAGAGCTGCTCCCTGGTGACTTGATCATTGTTGGACCAGCCTGCATCTGTTTACACTGTCATTTTTTCCTGCTACATTAACCCCAGGACCTCCAGCTCCATTCAGACACCCAACAGTCCTGACATTTCTCCGCCCTGCAAAGAACTGTTGACAGCTTGGACTGTTATCTTGGTCTTAATGACTGCTGAGTCACTTCATTTCCCAGAGGGAGAAGGGTGAGGTCACCAACACTGCTGGCTACAGGCAGCCTTAAGCTCCGATGGAATGTTTCTGGAGAGAAACGTGTGTAAGAAAAGGAGCCTGACTCTGTTCCTTTCAGAGGAAGGCTGTTAGCTTGTTCTGGGAAGGTCAGCTGGATGGCAGAAAGGGAGTGGGAGGAGCTTTAGCATAAAAAGCATTAACTCTAGACCTGTCTTCCCCAGCACTGGGGGGCACTCAAGTCAGTAAATTCCAGTTCAGAAGGCTGGTGGAGAGTCAGCCATTAGGAAATACGGTTAGGGATAATGCTGTGAGGTATGGAAGACATCATGATGTGAAGACCCAGACACACAATACAACATACAGTTTAGAATTGTACACTTGAAACCTGTAGGATTTTATTAACCAATGTCACCCCAATACATTCAATAAAAAATAAAAGACACAGACATGCCTCAGTACCCTTGTTCCATCTCTCCTTGCTCCATCCTGACTTCTGGTTGATCTGGGCTTCCCAGCTGCCTCCCTTCCCCCCATTTCTAATAGCTACTGGGCTTTCGACCCACCATTTTCTTCAGGATTTATGCCTCTGTTGCTTTCCTCTGGCACATCGATGTTTGTTGGGCTCTCCCAATGTTTGCTGGACCTGTCCTTGGGGCCCCTTTTTAAATGGCCTGTTCCGGAGGTGGTTCATCCAGGTGACATTGGGCAGCGCAAGCTCGCATCCCTCTCTGGCACCTGGCTCCAGGCTTACTGGTGCAGCTCTCTCTGGGAGGAGCTTCTTTCTCTTTTGGGTCCTGATAGGGCTATGGGGAACTTAACCCAGCCCTAGTCACTGGTGACTGCCTTCCCTCTAGACCAGGGGTGGGCAAACTTTTTGACTCGAGGGCCACAATGGGTTCTTAAACTGGACCGGAGGGCCGGAACAAAAGCATGGATGGAGTGTTTGTGTGAACTAATATAAATTCAAAGTAAACATCATTACATATAAGGGTAAGGTCTTTTTTTTTTTTTAGTTTTATTCATTTCAAACGGGCTGGATCCCGCCCGCGGGCTGTAGTTTGCCCACGGCTGCTCTAGACCAAGTCGGACTCACCTCTGTACCCTCTGCCTGTGGCACAGAGCTTGGCACAGAGAAAGCTTAGCCATAAATATCAAGGGAAATGCTCACTGTTGTTTCTGACTGTGGCCTCCTTTTCCTTGCTCATCCTTTAGGTCCAGATGCAGCTCATCACCACGCTCTTTCCCATTCTCCTTTCCCACCTGCTTTCCTTCCTCTCCACACCAGTTTGACTGAGAGACAGTGTAGTGTAGTGGTTAAGAACGTGGGTCCTAAAATAAGATTATCTTGATTTAAATCCTGGGCTTTATTGTTTATTAACTGTGCAACTGTTGGCAAGTTACTTCAACCTCCCTAGGACTGCTGGGAGGATTAAATGTGTTGAGATGAGTATTGTACTTGGAATAGCATGTGGTAGATAGCAGGCCTTCTAGAAGCATTTGCTGCTGTTGTTGTTCTCTACTTTCACTGTTCACTCCAGTAAGGGTCTCTGACTTTGTTTCCTCCTGCGTTCTCGGGCTAACTCCCAACTTATCCTCTCCTTGCACTCCAGCTTTTATGCCTCAGTCTCAGCCACTGGTCCACCCAGCCAAATATTTGCAAATACACATTTCTAATCGGCTAACACTGAGCTGTAGCCCAGGAGACATCCAGCCTCCGTCCTTATAACTGTCAACATCGCCTCTTCTACTCTTGGTTCTTTCCTCAGGCCATGTTCTGGCTCAAATCTTGCCCTTTTAATGGCTGATTAGGGAAACTGTAAAGGAATAAGGTTTATCTCAGCTGGTATGCTGGGGTCCAACCCCAACAGGTCCAGGGGTCCCCAAAGGTGTGGACGGAGTTGGTGAAGAAGGAATGACACAGAGGCAGCGTTCAGGCGATCATCATAGCCGGGTTCTCTTGTCAGGGTCTCCAGCCAGGTTCTGTAGCCAGTTCTCCAGCCAAGTTCTGTCTAGGATCTCCAGCCAGGTTCTCCAGCCAGGTTCTGTAGCCGGGTTCTTCAGCCAGGTTCTGTCTAGGTTCTCCAACCAAGTTCTGTAGCCAGGTTCTGTCCAGGATCTTTTGCCATGTTCTCTCCCTAGGTTCTGTCTCTAGGTTCTGTGTAGGTTCTGTGTCTAGGTTCTGTCTAGGTTCTGTGTCCTGTTGTCTTGTTACATCTGTATTTATACCAGTTGATTCCAATCCTATCAATCTCTATTCCAAAGGTTAGAGCATTTCTTATCTCCATTCCAGGGAGTAAAGATTATGTATCTTAAGCATGATTGTTCGTAGTTAAAGTGATTAATTACCCGCCTGGCACTTAGTTAAGGGGTTTTATTCCCTCCCTAACTTCAGGGGAAAATCCCTACCTGGGGAAACAACCTTTCTCAGAGAGGTGACCTTGGTTAAAACACATAGTGCCAAGAAGGTGAGCAAACATATTAAGAACAGTATGCCATATATGCCAGGTCCCTTGAAACAGCAAGGATGGACCGGCTCCCGGCAAATGATGTTGGGGTCCAACCCCAGCAGGTCCAGGGGTCCCCAAAGGTGTGGACGGAGTCGGCAAAGAAGGAATGACACGGAGACAGCGTTCAGTTGATCAGCAGCCTAGCCAGGATCTCCAGCGAGGTTCTGGTCAGGATCTCCAGCGAAGTTCTGGTGTTTTATTGTCTTGTTACATCTATATTTATAGCAGTTGATTTTAATCCTGTCAATTTCTATTGCAAAGGTTAGGGCGTTTCTTATCTCCATTCCAGGGAGTAAAGATTATGTAGCTTAAGCGTGATTGTTTGTAGTTAAAGTGATTAACTACCCGCCTGGCACTTAGTTAAGGGGTTTTATCCCCTCCCTAACTTCAGGGAAAAATCCCTACCTGGGGAAACAACCTTTCTCTGAGAGGTGACCTTCGTTAAAACACATAGCACTAAGGGGAGCAAACATATTTAAAACAGTATGCCATATATGCCAGGTCCCTTGAAACAGCAAGGATGGACCGGCTCCCGGCACTGGTAGACCTAGGGTTGGCAAACATTTTCTGTAAAGGGCCAGATAGTAAATATTTTATGGTCTCTGTCCATCATGGTCCTGCTCTTCTCCCTCCTTCTTCACAACTTTTTTTAAAAAATTGATTTCAGAGAGGAAAGGAGAAGGATAGAGAGATAGAAAAATCAATGATGAGGGACTCATTGATCGGCCGCCTCCTGCACGCCCCCTACTGGGGATAGAGCCCGCAACCTGGACATGTGCTTGAACCCAGGACCCTTCGGTCCCCAGGCCTATGCTCTATCCATGAGCTAAACAGGCTAGGGCTTCACAACTCTTTAACAGTATAAAAGCCGTGCTTAACTTGAATGAAGGATTGTTGTATTAAAAGAGGTCACAAGCCACCTTTGGTCCTCAGGCCATAATTTGTGCACTCCTGTGCTAGGTAATAAGTGCCATGAGGGCAAGAACAAATCTGTCTTGTCACCTCTGTGATCTAGTGCTAGCCTGCATGTGGGAGGCCCTCTATCAGTACTTTTTAAATGAACAAATAAATGAATAAATGGGTTCAAATGAGTCTCTGGCTTCCAAATTTAAGAGAAAGAGTCCCTGTGTCAATTCTATAGTGAATAGGAAAACCCTAGGGAAGGGTTTTATTAAGTTGGCTTCTTGCTCTATCTGCCATTATCCAAGGGCACAAGGGCATGCCTCAACTTCAGTACCTGCATGCAATTCTATCCCCTTCTTCTAGCCAAGAACAGAGCTCCCTGCAGCCTTCATAATAAACTATACCAGCTTTGTGCTGGTAAATGTTTAACAACCAGCTACCCAAGAAATAAGCAAATGATCCCTAATTTATAGCATTTGTCAAATTCTATGGTGGTAATACTTGAACCATGGCCAATTTCATGCTACAAACCACTGAACTTGGAAGTTGGGAAGAGATATGTACAATCAGCTCTTTCTAGCAGAGGCATACATTAAACCATACCCTCTTTCCTGCTCACTCCTGCAGCCCTTAAGGCCATCCACCTCCTGGGATAAAACTTGAAAGAAAGCTTAGCTCCCACAATCCTTGCCTCAGGATTAGGATCTTCTCTGAGTTTTGTTGGATGGGTATCTTGCCCTCCCAGACTTCCTGGATTTCAGCCTTTGTCTGCTTTGATCCCCAACCCCTGACTGCTCATCTGACCCCCTGACTCCCTGGAGTCTTATAGAACACAGATGGCCATGCACTTCCTGATCCTCCCTGGCTTCCTGGCTGTCAAATATCTGACGTGTTTCTGAGCACTGAGAAGCATAGCCACTCTACCTCCTGCAGGGTCTTCTGGTTCCCAGGCTGTGATCTGCTTTGGCCACTCCTTTCCGGTTCTTGCAACACACCTCTCTTGACTGCCAGGAGGTTCACTCATCCTACTGACTGGGAACTTGGTTCCCAGCTCAATTCTTCTTTCCCTGTTTTGTTTTGGTCTCTGTCTAATTAGCACCATCTGTCTACTAAACCTGTCCATAATCTTTACCTTCATTGACTCACACAAAAAAATCCTTACCAGGTACTTTCTGTGTGCCAGGCTGTGTAGGTACTGGGGATACCTCAGTGAGCAAAACAGGTAAGGATTTGCTGCCCTTGGGAAATTTACATTAAAGTGTGAGGAAACACATACCAACCAACAGGCATAATAATTAATCTCTCTATATAAAAGGCTAATATGCTAAGTGTCCGTCCGGGTAGTGATGTCACGTCATGTAGCAACACCTGGCTTCCTCTCCCTAGCAACTAGCCTTTTTGCAGTTTCTTCAGTCCAGGAACATGACTTGCCTTATAGCTAGATGGAAACATCTTACACTTTAACCAAATGTCTATGAAGCATTTTCCTGTGCCTCATCTCATTTAATCCTCATAGAAGTCCTGGAGTAGGTAGATAGGAGACTTGGTGGAATCCTATTTTCTTTTCATTAGCCTGAAAACAGAGATTTAGAAAGCTTAGAAACTTGACCCAACTGAAAAGAAGTTAAGAAATGGTGTGCCTTGAAAATGACTTTAGGTTTTCTCACTGCACAGAATATAGTCAAACACTGCTGCAGTTAAATATTTTACCCTTTGTTCTCCCTGCGTGATCTGTAATAATAATCTGCTTTGTGTTGACATTTACTGCTCTGTTGCTGACAATTACCTGGAAGAGAAGTTGGGGTGCTTCACTGGGCTGGAAAAAGTTTGGCTACATCAGAAAGCAGGTCTAATTAAGCAAGTTTATTCTATATATACTAGAGGCCCGGTGCATGAAATTCGTGCACTGTGGGGAGGGGTCCCTCAGCCCAGTCTGCCCCCTCTCACAGTCTGGGAGCCCTCAGGGGATGTTCTACTGACGGCTTAGGCTCTCTGTGGAGCAGGCCTAAGCCCTAGTTTGGCCTCCCTCTGCGGGAGGTGACCAGCTGATCAGGGGAAGGCACCACCCCCATCACCCCGCTGCTGCTGCCACTGTGGGCCGCCGCAGCCACCGCAGCCGCCAAGGTGTTTTCATCAACACGGACTCCAGTCCCTTCACCACGAATAAATGACAACTTTCTTTAGGCATTTTCAAGATGTCTCTTTCATAGCATATGACATTTCTTTCATTTTTTTAATCCTCACCTGAGGATATTTTTCCATTGATTTTTAGAGAGCGTGGAAGAGAGAGGGAAAGACAGAGAGAAACATCAATGTGAGAGGGACACTTCGATTGGTTGCCTCCTGCATGAGCCCTGACCTGGGCCCCGGCCAGGGAGGAGCCTGCAACCTAGGTACATGCCCTTGATCAGAATCGAACCTGGACCCTGCGGTCCACAGGCCGAGGCTCTATCCACTGAGCCAAACCAGCTAGGGCAGGATATGACATTTCTTAGCCCCTCCAGCAGTGGACCTTTGTTTTTTCCTCCAGGTGTGAGGTGGAAAAACCCTAAATCACCTTCTTGGATTCTTATTACCCAAGTTACCAAGAACACTGTGAGTGGTGTACTGGGAGCTTAGCCAATGAGTAGTCAGAAAAGGTGTTTCCTCTGCAGCTCACGCACAGAGGTGAGACTGCTGGTGCGCCATAGCTGGAGCTCTGGGCCTCACCTGCGCGTGCAGCCTCCTCCTGACTGGTCATGACTGTTACGGTGTCCTGGCCTAAATTGCATATTACTATAGATAGATAGATATATAGATATATAGATATATAGATATATAGATATATAGATATATAGATATAGATAAAAGGCTAAGTTGACTTGCATATGCGTGACACATATAAAGCTCTCCCTGGTGCCAATCACACTTATGTGTTTTCATCTGTCATTGTCAATTGTGAATTTGGTTGACACTTCTATTATAGAGAAAGGGCCAATAGCAATATTAAAATATTTCTTCTAATTAATTTCCTTTCAGTGTGCACTAATTCGTGCACCAGGCCACTAGTACTAGTATATTATAAAAGAAGGTGATAAGTATGATGGGAAAAGGGAGTAGGGAACGATGGGCTCAAAGTGCTAATAGGAGGCAGGCAGTTAGAATGGCCTCATTGAGAAAGCAACATTTGAGCAAAGCCTTAGGAAAGGTTGCCTGTACTCTGATACACAAAATGTGCTTAGCGTCAACACCTGGTCATATAGGTATTGACACTGAGCACATGGTATGTATCAGAGAAATGTAATGATTCTCACGGAGGGACTGTTTCCAGTAAGAGAGGCAGATGGTTGTGTGATTATATGGTTGGGCTTGGGTGTAGAAAACATGACTTTGAATCCTTTCTCTGTGGCCAATGAAGGCAGCTATAGGGGTTAACTAACCCAACTAGACAATGAGTTTCTTGAGGTCAGGGACTGGAACTGTGTTGTTCACCCTGTAGCATTGGTGCCTAGCATAGTATCTGCACATGGTAGGCACTCTATTAATACTTATTAAATGAATGAATTCAAAATTAATCTTTGGTTTGCTTATTGGCCCTATTATCCAGGGAAAGTTCCTTTCTGAGCTCTAGTGTAAAATAGGAATGTTAGTAATGATAATACCAGTACTCATCTCATAGTGTTGCTGTATGAATTGAGTTGTAATAATTTATAATGTCTGTAGAACACTTGGCACAGCGCCTTAGCACACAGCGGGTGCTTACTCAATAAATGTTAAGAATAGTCACTGTTGCTGTTAGAGTCAGCATACAAAGTTAATGTTCTCCAACTAAGAGACACTGTTAAGGAAAGATTCCGCGCTTCCTTGATAACTAGGTTCCATCCAGCAAGCCAGCACAGTGCCTGTTAAATCCTTTGAGGAAGTGTGAGAGGTGCATGGGGTAAATGTTGGGTAGGGTGGGGGCTGGAGGAGCCTGGGGGCAGAGGAATGAGCCCAGGGAGTAGGACTGAAGGGTCCCTGTATACCACATGCAGGCACTCAGCCAGAAGTGGAGTTGCAGTGTCTACATAACACAGAGCAAGGGACTGAATGGACCATTACCTGAGATTAAGGAGAATAGTTGTTATTAAGGCGGGGGCATCACTGGTGGGGTCTGGAGACAATGCCTAGACCCTGTGTCCTATGCCAGGATCTTTCTCCATCTTAACGTACACCCTCAGCCACAATTCCCTGGCTTTCCTATCAGTCCCCAGTGTCCACTGGACCGACTCTTGCCTCTTTGATTGTGTTCTCTCTGCTCTCCTGGGTTTGTCTCTCCTGAAGCAGTCAGTCTGGATGAGGACCCCTGCTGTCTCTATGGGCACAGCCAGGGGGTCGCTTGCTAACTCATTAGGAATGTAGCCACCATTCCCCGTGAGTGTAGGCAGCCATTGAATGCTGTTACACAAAGGCAGCATCCCGACCCAACGGGCCCACACAGTAGAGGCTTCTCTTCCTACTAGGCTTTTGGCTGGAAGCAGATGTTTATGGGAGAGTGTTGTCATCAAATAGTCGGGCAGCATTTGTTTAGGACCTGCTGCACATCTGTCCCTGTGATGAGGGAGACAGCATTTCAGTGCAGAAAAGATAATGGTCCTCATCAAAATCTCTGATTATTTCCTGAGGATTGATTCCTAGAAGTAGCTTAATTTTTCCAAGGGGTAAGAACACTTTTAAGGCTCTGATACATGTTGCTGTATTGCCTTCCAAAAAGGATGTACAAATTACAGCATGGTAACTGTAGTTAATAATACTGTATTACATATTTGAAAGTTGCTCAGAGAGTAGATCTTCAAAGTTCTCATCACAAGGAAAAAAACACTTTTTTTGAGACTATGTATAGTAATGGATATTAACTAGACTCATTGTGGTGATCATTTTGCAATATATAATAATATTGAATCATGCTATACACTTGAAATTAATATAATGTTATATGTCAGTTATACCTCAATAAAAAAAAGATGTACTTATTCACATGCCCATTCATTGCATGTGATTATGTCCATTTTATCATACCTTTGCCAGTAGTGGATATTATTAGAAGTTTTTTGTTTTTATTCTCACCTGAGGATATTTTTTTCCATTGATTTCTAGAGAGAGTGGAAAGGAGGGAGGACAGGGTGTGGGAGGGAGATAGTGAGAAAGAAGGGGGGAGGAAGAGAGAAAGCAGAGAGGGAGAGAAACATAGACATGAGACACATCAATTGACTGCCTCCTGCATGTGCCCCTACCGGGGCTGGGGAACCTGCAACCCAGGTATGTGCCCTTGACTGGGAGTTGAACCCATGACCCTTAGGTCCGTGGGCCAACACTCTAACCACTGAGCAAAACTGGCCAGGGTTTAGAAGTTTTAAATGTATATATTGGAGAGGTAAAATGATATTTCTTTGATTAAGTATCCATTTTTATTAATTTTAATTTATTTAAAATGTTTGTTTTTTATGGGGATAATACTTGGTGTTTTTTTGTAGGGTGGGTCTGGAGGAATATTGATTTGATATTTTTTGGTTGAATTTTATTTATGCTATTTAAATACTGATACAGTAAAATTTACTTTTGGTGTTGTGTATACTTTTATGATTTTGACAAGTATACAGAGTCATGTAACTACTAACACAATCAGAATGTAAACAATTTTCTACCCTAAATTCTATGAGCCTTTTTCTGAATGATATAACAATGTCTTTAACAGAGCAAAAACTACATTTTAAGTCCAACTTACGAATATTTTTATTTTATATATTGCACTTTCTTGGCCTAACTCTAGGTCACAAATATTTTCTCCTGTGTGTTGTTGTAAAAGTTTGCTAATTTTATATTTTACATTTATGTCCATAATCCATTTTGTTAAATTTTGTGAAGGTGTGAGGTGTTGGTCAAGACTCATGTTTTTGTACATTGATGTCCAATTGTTTTGACACCATTTGTTAAAAAGTTTACCCTTTTTCTATTTAATTGCCTTTGTACCTCTGTCAAAAATCAGTTGATCATATATATTTTTGTGTTTTCTTCTTTCCTGGGCTCTCTATTTTGTTCCATTGATCTATCTATCCTCTCCCTGCTACCATGTGGTCTTGATTATATCAAGTCCCTATGTTTTACCTCTTCCAGAATGACATATAACTGGAATCATACAGTATATAAAACCTGGGTCTATCTTGCTCACTTAGAATATTGAAGGCCTTTGAAATTCACCCAAATTGTGTAATCTTTCATTCATTTCTGTTGTTCAAATGAAATCATTGTATGGATATACTAATTATTCAACTGTTCACTTGCTGTTCTTTTTCAAAGTTGGTTTGGCTATTCTAGTTCCTTTGCCATTTTTAGAATCAGTTTATAAATATCCTGCTTATAAATATCAGCTTGTAAAACTTGCTCTCTTGTTTGGGATAATGTTGGGATTTCCACTAATGTAGAAATCAATTTGGGGAGAATTTACATGAACAATATTGAGTCTTCCAATCTATCAACACGGTCTAGCTTTCCATGTATTTAATACCTTTAACATTTCTTTCATCAGTATTTTCTACTTTTCAGCTTTTACTTAAGTATTTTGTGTTTTGGAATTACCAGTGCTACTATTTTTAAAAATTAAGTTTAAATTTTAAACAAAGAACTGAGGTGTCCCAGCAGAAAGCCTCAGTTCAGTACCCACCACCAGGTATATGCGTGAAGCCATCTTTGATGTTCTAGCCCCAGCTGAGTTCTTAGCTGGATGTAGCCATAGGAGTGAACGCAGCTGACACTGCATGGAGCTGAAGAACTGCCCATCAGAGCCCAACCAACCCACAAAACCGTGAGAAAGAATCCATCTTTGTTATTTTAAATCACTAAGTTTGGAGGTGGTTTGCCGTAGAACAGTAGACAGCAGATATAGAGTAACCGTTCATGGATTTGCTGGGCTCTGAGACTGGCCATGAGTGCTGGGCTTTGCTGTTTCTTCCTGAGTCTCCTTGTTGTCAGTCAGACTCAGGCAGTGAGTCCCCAGAGGTAGCAGCTGGCTGCCACATCACAGAGTTCCCTCCTGCACACTTACCAGTCTCTGCGTCTCTGCTCAAACTTGCGTTTGGTGGCTGAAAGGCCTCTGCCAGTCTCACTGTGCTGCCCTGGTGCCCACTGCTTGCTTACTTGGCTGATAGCTTCCTGGCTCCCAGGGTCTCCACCGCAATGCCCTCTCTTTGGCCTGATTAACAGCCCCAGGAATGGCCTCCTTCCCTCCTCCTGATACAAAGATTCTCTCTCTGTGGGGCACGTTTCATGCCCCTACAAGTGGATTAGTATTCCCCAGGTCTGAACCCCCAGCTATCGTTTCAAGAATTGGCAGCTGTTTAAACCTGACCTAGAATCTGCAGAGTGGTTGGATTTTATTACCTGTTCAGTAAAAGGACTTGGAACCCTGTAGATATGTTCATTAATTTTTAAAAAATATATATATTTTATTAACTTTTTTTACAGAGAGGAAGAGAGAGAGATAGAGAGTTAGAAACATCGATGGGAGAGAAACATCGATCAGCTGCCTCCTGCACACTCCCCACTGGGAATGTGCCTGCAACCAAGGTACATGCCCTTGACCGGAATTGAACCTGGGACCTTTCAGTATGCAGGCCGACATTATCCACTGAGCCAAACCGGTTATGGCTGTTAATTAATTTTTTAAAAAATAAGTCAGGGAAAGCACTTTCTAGTCTGTCCTTACTAACTGTGCCATCTGGTACCAGTTCCTAAGCTCCTCCTATAAACCACACCTCCTTTACTCCTAAAATCGGGATAATAATACTTGATAAGAAAATGGTAATGTGTTGGCACATAGCAACTGCTTAGCAGTTGTTATTACAATTAATATTAAAGTCAGAAATAGTCATAGGGATATAAAGTACAGCAGAGGTTAATCACTATGTGTGGTGCCAGCTGGGTACTGGAAATCAGGGGACCACTTTGTAGAGTATATGATTGTTTAACCACCATGCTTTCACCTGAAACTAATACAAAATAATATTGAATGTGAACTGTAATTGGACAAAATAAAATAAATGTTCCTAAAAAACAAAATAAAGTCAGAGATGGAAATGGCCCTTAGAGATCGTTTAATCCAAGACCCACATTCTTCAGCAGGAGAAAGTGAGGCCAAGAGAGACCTAGGGACTGGCCTGAATCATCCCAACTCCTCCGTAGTTGAACGAGAACTTGAAAACTACTTTTCCAACCTCCAATCTCATGCCTTTCCAATTGCACCACAATTATTTGGTTTAGGAGGCCCTGGAGAGAAAGAAAGGGGGCGGGGGAGAAGAATCTACCAACAACTAAGCACCTATGTTATTGGTGCTTTTATATATATCATGTCATACTATCCCCATAGTAATTCTATAAATTATTATCTCTACTTTATAGATGAAGACATTGGGGCTTGGAGAAATTAAAATCTTGCCTAAAGGCCTCATGGGAAGTAGATTGGAATTTCAACACAGGCCTGTCTGACTCCCAAACTAGCCCACACTCCTCACGGTCTCCTGTCTGCCTGGGTCAGACTAGGGAGCCTGAAAATCACAGGGAAGAGGTCTGGCACCACCATGGCTGCCTTTCTTCCCAGTCCTCAGATGCAGGAGCTGGCCTGCACACAGAGCCTTTTATCCTCCTTCCACACAGTCCTTTTAACTGAAACCCAGTGGCCAAAGCTTAACTGCAATTCTGCAAAACTGGTGGCGAAAGACCTGGCTGGGGCTTGGGCCGCTCCCCCCAAACGTGATGTGCACAGAGAATGGGGCAGACATTGTTTCGCTCTCTGCTCAGCAGTGCCCAGCCAACCCTTCCAGTCTAAATTGAGCCCTTAATCGTTTTCCTGGCATTTGCTCAGACAGGATTTTATTTTCTAGTAATAAAAGCTTCTACATTGTAGGAAAAAATCTGCCATTTTGTCTAGCTTTTGTGAATGCCTTGCCACCTGTCCTTGTTCCCCCCGTGTGTTTGTGCTTGGGGCAGAGCCAGGTTGTTTTGTGCCTGCTGTCAAGTCTGGGGGAGCTCTGCATGGGCAGAGAAATGCACTGGCATTGACCATGCCTCTGCTCATTGCAGGCCACCTCCCATCTCACGAACTGAGAGGTCTACTCCTGCAGCCTTGACTTCTGGGTCTGCAGGTGGCAAAGGGAGAAGGTCCCGGGGAAAGAGGAATGCAGTGGGTCGCTGAGAGATGACACGGAAGCAGCTACTGTGTCTGGCTACCTTAGTCTGTCCCTTAAGAATTTTCAGTGGCTCCCAGTACCTGCAGAATCAAGGTCATGCTAAGATGGTATTCAGACACACCCACCTCCTCAACCTCTTTTCTTGTTGGTGAAAAAGATAAAAAAGGAATATATGGCGGGAACAAAGTCTGTTCGGGCACCAGATATGGGGGAATTGGCGTTCTCTCTTCTTGCGACCAGCGCAGAGAGAGAACTCGAGGGTTGATGAAATCTTGAATAGAACGCGATGAGGTTTAAGGAAAATGAATAAAACAAGACTGAGACAGGAACAGAGGAAAGCTGGGACCGAGTGTGGTGTCTGCTTCCTGATAGATGAACAGGGCCCAGATCCAGCATAGCAACCTTTATTTATAGCCAAATACCAGGAAGTTTTACTAAGGGTCAATAGAAGGGAATGTGTGCGTTCTTGTGGCTTCCTCGTAAATAGTCACCTCCAGGTGGGTCCGAATCGCATTCCTTCCTGGTGCTTGACTAGATTTAGACAAGAACCCATTTCCCGGCACCTGGCTTTGAAGGTCAACTGAGGCATTCCCACCTCTTGGTTAGATATGCCCCCAAGATAAGGCTCTGCCTTCATCATGGGTTCAGTTAACATGAATTTAAAAGAAAGCCAGCGCCTTCCCTGGTTGGGGGCCTTCCACAGGAAAAGAAAAGAATATCTAGATACTTAACACATTTCGTACCACTCAGGAGTTTTCTCGTGGTTCGCGCGCCATCTGTTAAGGACCGCTCACGAGTGTTCTCGTTTTTCACGCCCATGGAAAAAGGAGCGAATCTAGATACTTACGTAAATTTTGTTTGGTCCCTCTTCATAGAGGAAAATGTTTTACGCAGCACCATACGTTAAAAAAGTACTAGGAACTTTAATTGTTTAATTGTTTTTGTAAATAAAAATGTTATAATTATTGAAAAACAACACCTAAAGTGCATTATGATGATTTAAATAACGTGCAGTTTGCCCAAAAATGTGCGGTCCCTGGCGTATGTCTTAGAGATTTCTATATGGTACACAATGTGTTAAAAAAGTAAAAATGAAGCTCACCAGAATCTTCACCACCATAACCAGTATTAATATATTGGCCCATAAAAGTATTAATATATCTTCTCAGACCTATGTGTACATATATATGTATTTTAAAATTTCAGGCTATTTCAGTCCCAATTTGCCTTTCTATGCTTATCTTTGGACAGTTCCTACAGTGCACCAAACATTATCTATAGAGTTCACCTTCTGTCAGTGTATCAGGCACTTTCACATTTCTAAGACTTTGTACCTGCCACTCTCTCTGCCCCAAATGCTCTTTACACGTCGGCTAGCACATAGCAAGGTCTAAGAAGTTAGTTATTTCCTCTTCGCTTCCTTTCTTGCCTGGTCAGCTCCTACTTACTATTTAAAACTCTACTAAAACCCCATTCTTTCCCCCAAACCACACTTGTCCACTCACTAATTAGCCACTCACTACGCATTTTGGGACCCATGGGTTTGCCTCCTTCTACCCCAACCAGTCTTAAGACTGAGCTCTTCCAAGGCAGTCAGGTCCAGGTCTCCTTCACTCAGAACCATGATTGGCATCCAGGGTGGTCTGGGAAATGGGCATCAGCTCTGTCAGAGGCGGCGATTGCTGGATGAAGCTGAGCCAAGGCATATGGCAGGGGCCCGGACACAGCCAGACTGGTCAGGGTGGCCCGTGTGCTAACATTCAGACAGAGATTCCCAATTGCCAGGGAGATCCCTGTTGTTTGCTGGGCTCCTCCCTGTGTGGTGAGAGCCAACCTTCAACCTCAGAGAGCATTATGATGCTCAGAGTTGTGGGTAGACCTTGGATGAATTATTGACTCTCCTTGCTGAGTGAATGCAGGCATCTGTGTGGTGCATCCAAAGCTGGGCACGGCCGAGGTGCCTCTCAGGATTCTTGGGCCAGAATTCTAGACTTAATGATGGTGGGCTGCAGGAAAAGAGGCAAAGTCGAGCATACTCACGCTTGGCCAGACCTCTTGCCGTTTCTTCAGAGTGGGTGCATTTTGTTCTTTTCTGCTCACCTTTGCCCCAACCTCCCTTCACTGTCCTCCCAGCTCATCTCCACTTCAGAGGGGCATTTTACATGTTCTTGCTGGTGTACACTTGTCCCTTGTCTCCTCTACTTTGCCACTCTACCATGCAGCTTCCATGCCACAAGTTCACACATCCTCCCACCAGCCCTTCCCTCCTCATCCAGACTTGGGAAGGCCGTGAGGAGAGCCAGGAGAAATGGATGCTGGATGCTGCCACTGATTTGAGCAGGATTAGTTGAAAGCACGAGTTGGGGGCTCTCCAGTGCCTGGCTGGTCTTCATCAAGAGAGGGAGCTTCTAGCCTGGCCGGGTAACACACCTCCATTCTCAGGCTTCCTGAAAGAATGAGATAATAGAAGTAACTGGAAACAGCAGCTATTGGTACCTGAACTCACATGGCATCAAACATTCAGCGTGACTTAATAATAATGTGAATTGAGTTTCTCCAGGCCTCACCAACCCATGAGTATACTGTTAGGGTCATATTAGCAGCAATGACCTATATTTTGCTGACTTTTGCCCCTGAAACTTCATCCCCCAGGAGCATTTTACGGCCATGCACAAATACTCTACTCTTTCTTCCACTTGTGCCCTATGGGCATTATCCCCGATCACCTGGCAGCTTGGGGGTGAGTTGCACTGTGTGCCTTATGTGCTCATGTCTACCCAAGAACACTTTCCCCTCATGTGGAAACTCTTCAGGTACTAGGAGGCATGGAATGCTCTGGAGTGCTCTCTGTACTGGGAAGAGCACCTCTGCCTCCCTGCCTTCATTCCTATCCCATTTTGCATCTTAGTTTGGCATCAGCCCCTAAAGTGGCAGGAATAATGTCCCCTTCTGAAAACAGCTTCCTCAGCTTTTGCAAGGGCGTCCCCTCTCTCTGCTGAGTTCTGACTCCCAGCTGTGGGGCTGGGCTAGGCAAAGTCTGAAGCTTCCCATGTGCTACCCATCCATCTTTGTTGCTTTTCCTGGCATGTGAGCCAAACCACTTCCTCATTCTCACTTGGAGTCGCTCCCAGATGCTCCCCACACCAGTTCATCAAACACACCCAGGAAGGGCTGAAACCCAGTTTAGGCTCAAGTTGGGACCCCATTAAAATGATAAATGTTTTCCCAGTTCTTCTCAGTTTACAAAACCTGTTCACATATATTATTTCACTTAATCCTTGAAATAACCCTTTGAAGTTGTGTTGTCTTTATTCATACTTTATGGGGATAAAAGTGAAGTTCAGGCAGGTCAGGAAATATGGCTATGGCTACTTATTTAGTAAGTGACAGTCAGGAATTCATTTCTCTTATGCAGACTCCTGGGCTCCCTCTGTTATAGGATGACAATATACAAGACTTAGATAGTTGAGGGGCATGTAGATAAAGTCGAAATGGCTATGACTTCAGACTTGGAGTTAGGTGCAGCTGGCACCACCCAGAGGCGACTGAAATCTCCAATAGAGCAGTGGCTAGAATTGTGCTGTTCAGGCAAAACGGCCATGGTGTACTCTCAAGAAGCTTACAAGACTTTTTTGGTGTTTTGGCTGGTCCTCATTTTTCATCTGTGCTCTGTAGCATCTGGCTAGGACTTATCATATAGTAGTTATTTTTGTGGGTCTCTTATCATGCTTGTTCTACTGTGGGATATTTGAGGGTAGATACCATGACTTTGGCTTCTTTTCATGCTCCAAAACAAGAGCTATGAATATAGTAGGTGCTCAATAAATGCTGGTGGAATGAATGACTCTTTCTTAATATCAACCCCTTAGGTTTCCAAGTGGGTAATTCAACTGTAGTCATTTCTTTCCCATTGGAACCTCTATCTGAGGGTGGGCATGGTGCATGACCAAGCAGAGTAACATAAACTTATTGGTCTCCTGCCTCAGCTTCCATGTCTTTATGTTGCCCAGCTGCTCCTTTTTGGGTCCATTCATGACTTTCACTTCTAGTTGCCTCCCTTCCTCCCTCATGTCTGAGTCCAAAGCAATTCAGATAGGAAGTAGATCAACCACCTCAGTGATATTGGTAGGACTTGGTAGCTAGTCATCCACCTGAACGTGGCGTTTGATAGGCTAGTGACATGTTTTCCCAAGTGACATCTGTCTTCCTCCCTGTCCATTGTTGGTCCAAGCTACAGATCTGACTGAATCCTGATCTCTAGTTCTCCTGTCCAAAAACACCCTTCCCTTTAGGATTGGACATTGGCTCTGACTTCAGCCCGGGATTGGACCCTGACATCCTATGTGGCACTTGCTTACCTTTCTACCTGGGGCAGGAACCTGGATCTGTATACCGGACTCTTGCTGCCCATGGACAATTTGTCTACAAATAATCTCCCACCTGTCTGTCTGCTGAGGGGGTTACAGACAGGTTGCTTGGGTTGTTCTTCATTGTGTTCCACTCATCTGATTGGACTTGTTGCTGCAGTCATGCTTGGGCTTGCCATGTCCTTTGGCCATTGCGCCTCACCCATCTGGATACCAGTCTGGGACTTCCCTTTGCAGCTGGACCTGTTCTTCCAGCTAAAGATCTGATTGTGGACATCCAGGATCAGGATTTTGCTTTGTTCTCTTGGCCTGTTCTACATGGCTGTGAGATGCCCACAGTGCCACATGCATACCCAAGCTAAAAATCCATTTGGTTTTATCTTGTTGTACTCTTGAAGAGGTTTAGTGTGGAAAAGAATTTAAAACTAATTCAATAAACTAAGGATTAATGATTGGGGTGATTTTTATTTACTTATCCTATTGTTATTATCTCTAATTTTCTTGCCCACATTCAGTCAGATTTAAAATATTGCCTCTTAGAAAACAAATATAGTTGGTCTAACTCATGTCAGATATATCCCAGCCATAGGGGTCCAGGTTCTTCTTGGGAGGTGTCACCCTTCATTGGGCTAGATCTCCTACACAGGGAAAGTACACCTTGGCAATTGCCACAGACTCTTTTAACATAATTTTGGTAAAAGACTTAGTCATAACTTTCTTAAAATAGCAGCAAGTTGCAGTAGCATCGTTTAAAAAAGTAATGCAAATTGGCTCAAGTAAATTAATGTCTTCATCTAGAAATACAGGCAAGGAGATGCAAAGTAAAGAGAACGATGGAAGAAACATGTTTCAGTTTGACAGTACGTCAGAGTCAGGACCTTACTCTCTAGGGAAAAAGAAAGCATTGGGTTTGGCCAATATCACCATAAGTAAATATTATTGCTTCATGAGAAGGCTGACAGACTGGATAGCTCAAGACTTGTCCAAACCACCTAGATTCTATGAGGTATCTCCACTTGCTTTTCTAGTAGACATTTCAAATCCACATGTACAAAACTGACCTTATGATTGTCACTCCTGTCCCCTCCCTTCCCACTTTCCATCCCTCTTTCAAACCTGCTTCACCTAGAGCCGTCTTCGTTTTAGTGCATGGCAGCTCTCTCAGTTGTTCAAGCCCTAAACCTTGAACTCTTCCTTGACTCCTCTCTCTTTCACACTTCATATCCACTCTGTCAGAAATTCTATGAGCTCCATTTTTAAAATAAATTGAGAATCTGACCATTTCCCACTATATTCATGGTTACTTCTCTGAGCATAACTATTATTATTTTTCACATGGGGTACAGAAGTAGCCTCCTGCTAGATCTCTCTGATTCTACCATTGCCCCCTCTTCTTCCCTCCCTCCAGTTTATTCTCAACACAGTCTTTGTTTCAGCCATGGCTCCTAAATCTGCTGTGGCTCCCTAGTTCACAAGTCAAAGTCAAAGTCCTCATCATGGCCTCCATGAGCTTCAGACCCTCAATTACCTCTCTGATCTCATCTCCTATGACTTTCCCCTTTGTTTATGCCTTTCTAGCCATGGTCAGCTTGACCAACTCCCTTTCATTCTTTGAGTTTTATATATATATACACACTAGAGGCCCAGTGCATGAATTCGTGCACTGGTGGGGTCCCTCAGGGTGGCCTGCAGAGATCCAGCCCCAGCTCGTGCCCCCTGCCTCACAGTCCTGCAGCTCCGCCTGGCACCCTGCTTTGGCCTGGCGCCACTCTCTAACCTGCTCCACCATCCCGCCCCTCCAGGGTGATCAGTCAGGTCCCCCTCACCCCCGCTGCCCAGCTTCCTCAGTGCCTGGGAGCCAGTGGCCCCGCCCCCTACCACCACCACTGGTCACTGTCTGCGGGGTGATTGGGCCCCCACTTGCACCCACCTTGGCCTGGTGCCACCCACTCACCTGCTCCACCATCCTGCCATAGTCCTACTCTCATCAGGACCCATCGGGGCTGGCAGTGCCTCCACTGCTGCCCGCTGCCAGCACCTGTCACCAACACCCACCATGTTCTGTGCCTCCCCCTGGTGATCAGCACACGTCATAGCAAGCAATCGAACTCCCAGTCAAAGGACCTCCCGAGGGGACAATTTGCATGTTAGGCTTTATTATATAAGATTTCAGAGAGGAAGAGAGAGGGAGAGAGAGATAGGAACATCAATGATGACAGAGAATCATTGATCGGTTGCCTCCTGGAACGCCTCCTACTGGGGATTGAGCCCGCTACCAGGGCATGTGCCCTGACCCAGAGTCAACTGTGACCTCCTGGTTCATAGGTCGATGCTCAACCACTAAGCCACATTGGCTTGTCCAAGTATTTTCTTAAATGTTACTTTCCTTGATGAGGTCTACCAGGACCACCTTTTTAATACTGCCCCCTGCCCCTCGGTCTATTCTAAGCCTTCTTATCCTATTCTATTTCTTTCTTCATAATGCTTATCATGTAATCCTATATAATAAAAGCCTAATATGCAAATTGTCCCCTCAACCAGGAGTTCGACCTGGAGTTCAACCGCTCACTATGACATGTGCTGACCACCAGGGGGCGGCACAGAACATGGAGGGCTTCAGCAACGCAGCACTGGCAGCGGGCAGTAGTGGAGGCGCTGCCAGCCTCAATGGGCCCCAACAAGAGTGGGACTGCGACAGGATGGTGGAGCAGGTGAGTGGGCGGCGCCAAGCCAAGGCGGGTGTGAGTGGGGCCCAATTGCCCTGCTGATCACCCCACAGACTGTGACCCGTGGCGGCAGCAGAGGGTGGGGCCACCGCCCAGCCCCATGCACTGAGGGAGCCGGGTGGGGGGCCGATGACTCAGGCAGAGGGGGATGCGTGGGCACCTGGGTGCCCAGGTGCTGCCCAGGGCCCAGAGGTCAGCTGGGACCTGCCCTTCCATGCCAGATATTCGCTCTTTGATTGCCAGGCAGGCCTAGGAACTGTATCTGTGCACAAATTTTGTGCACTAGGCCTCTAGTATACTATAACCATTTACTTTTTTATGTTGTCTACTGTTTATTGGAAATCTTTTAGCACAGGGGCTTGCCGAGTGTAGGTTCTCAACAAAGGTTAATTCTTATTTGTGTCAGAGATGGTGATTTTAAAAAAAATCTTTTAATTTTGGTTTACTTTGCAAAATGTAGAACTTTCTTAAACACCATCTTTTAAAAGATTATTAAGGTGAGGTTTACATAATAATTAACCATTTTAAAGTAAATATAGTTCAGTGGCACTTAGGACATTCACAGTGCTGTGTAGCATATATTTTTGGTCATACATTTATGTGTTGTGTAGCTACTTCCAAAATATATTTGATTCAGCACTGCTATTTAAATATGGTCTTCCAGTGATGTCTTTCACCCTCTCAAATTTAAAGACAAAAAATGAAACCACAGTGGCAGCATTGATTGACCTTTTGACTATTTTTCGTGGCGGTGGTGGTGAATCTTAAACTAGGCAGCATAGCTATGGAGTTAAAAATAAATCCCTCTGTGTTTATAGGCCTTAAAAAAACAAACCAACTTTCTATGAAGTTCAGTGGTTTTGTTAATTGTTTCAAGATGTTGGGTGTCTTAAAGTATGTTGTAAAAAACCTACATGATGACAAAACAAAACTCATTAACTATTATTTCCCTGTTGGGGTTTTACTTAAAAATTTTAAAATGTAAAAGTTCATGGTAAGACAATTTACAACTGCAAATTTAAACCCATTGTATTCAGAAAAGGGAAAAAACAGACATAACGTTGATACATCTCTGCTTTGTTGAGCTAGATCTGGGAATCATACATCTCACTCCCTTCATTCTCTCCTTTTCCCTTTAGAGCACTATAAAGTTAATTCTAGAAAATTCCTAGATGTATACACAAGAAATTGTTAACAGTTTTTGCCTCTGCAGAGGGGCTCTGGGGGTTAGTAGGGGGAAGATTTATTCCATAATTACATAATGTACCCTTGTGTACTGTTTGAATTTTTGCCCTAGGCATGTACTACAATTTTATTTAAAAACAACAACAAAAATCAACTTTTGTTTAGTTATTTCTCTGAGTACCAAGTAGTTCTGGGTAGTTATTAGTCAAGGCTCTTTAAAGTGATAGAGACCACATTTAAATTAGTGTCCACAGATAAGGAGGGTGTGGTTGACTGGATCACAGGTCAGGATGAAGTAGTTCACAGAACTGAAGGGAGAACTGCAAGCATCAGGGCCTCGGGGACTAGAACTAAGGCCTCCCTACAGCCAGGAGTTCTTTCTCCTGCTCGCATTATCCTCTCTCCTCTTTGCATGTTGGCGTCATTCCTATTCTTCCATATGGACATGGCTGCTGATAGTCTTAGCCTAGGAAGCCCAGGAAAAAAGAAGAAAAATAACACCTTTCTCCCAGAATCTCTGCTTCAGACCTGATGAAGGATTCTAATTAATCTTGCTTGCGTCACATGCTGCACTTTGAACCATTGCTATCGCTTGGGGAATTGGCCAGATCTGGGTCATTTTCCCAGTGCACGGCCAGGGCAGTGCAATCTCAACAGAAGGAACGTGTGAAAGCTTCCTGGGAGGAAAACTAAGTCACCACAGTTTACTACAGCCTACCCCTGACTGCCCCGTCTCATACACACTCCCCTCCCATCAGTAGTATTTCAAGTCTATTCTAGGCCAAAATAACACAGCCATCGTACAGATCCCTAAAATATACTCACCTCCTCCCCAGAGGAAAACAATTTGTCGTCTTTACCAGCTGGTTTAACTCCAAGTCCAAATCTCTAGGGAATCCTCCTCCTTCTCAGGCAACTTTGAACGCAACTTTTCTTGGTTCAGCAACCCATATCTAATTGAGGACTATGTTACCCACAATGGAGAATGCCAACTTAGAACTAAGAAAAAAAGGAAATACAATATGCAGTGGTAATGTTTCTATGATAAATACTACCTCCTACTGAACAGGGATAGCAAAGATTCACCTCTTTGGCAAAGGGATGAGTTTCTTAGACACACAGTATGGCAGCTTTAGGTTCTCCCTACTAGAAGAAATCTTACCCAAGTGAAGTACTTATTCAAGGCTTAGAGGTCAAGCTTTTTCAGTCCTGGTTCCTCTCAGATACCCACATTCTAATACCTAGCACTCCAGTCTTTTTCAAGAAAAGAATTTATGTTAGTGGAACTCAAAGCACTGTCTACAGATAGAAAGGGCTTTGCAATAAAGTTACATATTTTTATTTGTTTGATGTTTAATTTGTATTTAGATAGAAACTCAGACTTTCTTGTCTTTACTGTTTTGAATTGGGAAAAAAATCATTCAATCATTTTAGAGTAGTGGACATCTTTCCCAATATAGGGGGAAAATTCTATATATCCCCTCTTCTTCAGGAAATAAAGATTTAGGCAATAGTATTTTGAAGACTAATGTTTTATTTTTTATTTTTTGTTTTATTTATTTATTTTTTTTTTATTTTTTTTTTATTGCTTAAAGTATTACAAAGGGTATTACATATGTATCCATTTTATCCCCCCGCCCTAGACAGTCCCCTAGCTTCCCCTATCCCCCAGTGTCTTATGTCCATTGGTTATGCTTATATGCATGCATACAAGTCCTTTAGTTGATCTCTTACCCCCCTACCTCCTGCCCCCCAACCCTCCCCTGCCTTCCCGCTGCAGTTTGACAATCTGTTTGAGGCAGCTCTGCCTCTGTATCTATTATTGTTCAAAAGTTTATAATGGTCTCTATTGTCCATGAATGAGTGAGATCATGTGGTATTTTTCCTTTGTTGACTGGCTTATTTCACTTAGCATAATGCTCTCCAGTTCCATCCATGCCGTTGCGAATGGTAAGAGTTCCTTCCTTTTTACAGCAGCATAGTATTCCATCGTGTAGATGTACCACAGTTTTCTAATCCATTCATCTACTGATGGGCACTTAGGCTGTTTCCAGATCTTAGCTATGGTGAATTGTGCTGCTATGAACATAGGGGTGCATATATCCTTTCTGATTGGTGTTTCTGGTTTCTTGGGATATATTCCTAGAAGTGGGATCACAGGGTCAAATGGGAGTTCCATTTTCAGTTTTTTAAGGAAACTCCATACTGTCTTCCATAGTGGCTGCACCAGTCTGCATTCCCACCAGCAGTGCACAAGTGTTCCTTTTTCTCCACATCCTCTCCAGCACTTGTCGTTTGTTGATTTGTTGATGATAGCCAGTCTGACAGGTGTGAGATGGTACCTCATTGCTGTTTTGATTTGCATCTCTCGGATGATTAGTGACTTTGAGCATGTTTTCATATGTCTCTTGGCTTTCTGAATGTCCTCTTTTGAAAGGTGTCTATTTAGGTCCTTTGCCCATTTTTTGATTGGATTGTTTATCTTCCTTTTGTTAAGTTGTATGAGTTCCCTATAAATTTTGGAGATTAGGCCCTTATCAGATATGTCATTGGCAAATATGTTTTCCCACACAGTGGGTTTTCTCGTTGTTTTGTTGATGGTTTCTTTTGCTGTGCAGAAGCTTTTTATTTTGATGTAGTCCCATTTGTTCATTTTTTCTTTAGTTTCAAGTGCCCTAGGAGCTGTATCAGTGAAGAAATTGCTTCGGCATATGTGAAGACTAATGTTTTAAAAGTACTTTCATGCCTAGTGTGGCTCAATTGGTTGGAATGTCATCCCATACACTGGAAGATGGCGGGTTCGACTCCTGGTCAAGGCACATACCCTTGTTGTGGGTTTGATCAGTGGTCAGGGTGCATATGAGAGGCAACTACTCAGTGTTTCTCTCTCACATCGATGTTTCTCACTCTCAAATCAATTTAAAAAATAAAAGTGAGCCCAGCCAGTGTAGCTCAGCAGTTGAGCGTTAAGCCAGGAACCAAGAGACCACCGGTTCGATTCCTGGTCAGGGCACATGCCCAGGTTGTGGGCTCGATCCCCTGTGGGGGGCATGCAAGAGACAACCAATTGATGATGTTTCTCTTTCATCGATGTTTCACTCTCTCTATTCTTCTCCTTTCCTCTCTCTCTAAAAAAAATTATATATATATATATATATATATATATATATATATATATATATATATATATTTGTATATATGTGTGCATATGTATATATGAGGGGGGTGGGAGGAAGAGGGAATAGCCTTCAGGTGTGGACGTATGAAAGGGGTGTGTTGAGGAAGTAAGAAAGGTCATTGGCCCAGAGTAAGACATGTGGTTCAAGAGTGGGGCCACCACCCGAAAAATCAGGATAAGTGAGTGAGAGCATTTCTGTGATGGAACTTGTCCTTGTATCCTGGAGTTATATTGGATCAGAAACCTTGCCAGCTGGCTGTGCTGTTTTTTTAGGATTGAAAACCTTACATTACCTATTCCCAGGACTTCTGAAGATCAAGTGTTCACTCTTCATGAAACCTTGATCATTTTACATCAGACATCCACAAAAGCTTTCCTTTCAGCAGAAGCAATGCCTAGCTTACCAGTGAATACTGTAAGTCTATTTCTGCCACTGGCTAACTACCCCTTATAGTGCTTCTACTAGAATTATTAGACTAAAGGGGACCCCTAGGCCCTCTGAGAAATGATGGGGAGGAGTTTCCACACCAGAGCCCCCAAGCTGGGATAGAAATAAACGGATCTTTTCCTCAGTCTGTTTCAAGTCAGGCAACCTGGAACAGAATTTTTCTTTCCTCTTTTTCTCTTTCTAATGATACTTGGCTTATGAGACTCAAGGTAGAAGTTTAACTGACTGATTCGCCAATGTGTATCTTAGGCCTTTAGCTCCTCGTCTAGGGTAGAGAGTGGTAATGGGAAGGGAGAAGAACATCATGGTTTTTCTACAATAATCATTCTTAATTTTCTCTTAGTGTTTGTTGTTTGCAGCTCCTTTCTTGGAACAAAATTATTCTGTTTGGTTGCAAGGAAGAGAAACCCTCAAATTAGCTCATGTAAAATGGTATGTTTATTATATGGTTACAATACCCTATGTCTTGGACAGTGAGGCAATGTTATAGATGTTTATGGAGAAGAAATGAAGTACAACTGGGTCTGAGAGGGTCTGAAAGGGGAAATAGAGATCCTGTGGTCCCTCTTTTCTGCTTCGGTCCACTCTTCTTTTCTCTGCAGAGCTTGCACTTCTCATTCATGGGGGTCTTTGGTCCTATAGTTTCAGCGTGGTTCAGTGTCTCACAATAGGGGAGAGGTAGTTACCCAACAATGACAAGGACAATGAACAATCTATTCAAGCTAATTCATGAATAGTTTGCCATGTCTGAAGTGAAAGTCACCATGCCACCAAACCCTATGCTTAGCACTATCCCTGGAATGGGAAGACATCCATAAATGTTTGCTGAGTGGCTGAATAAAGGAATGAGTGATTGGAGCTGAAGGCAGGATCCATGTCTGATTTATTTAGATTCATCTTTCTAACACTCATATAGCACCTGATATACTGTTTTGGGTTTTTTGTTGTATGTGTGTGTGTGTGTGTGTGTGTGTGTGTGTGTGTGTGTTTTAAAACATGGTAGCTGCACAGTAAGTGTTAACAGAATAATTCTCACTTCCCTTGACCTGAGAATTATCTTTTTTAAAATGGCAGAATTATTGTATAGTACAGTGGTCTCCATAGTGGAGTGCACAAGACAATCCACTTGGGTATAAAAAAATATATGGCCTGTGTATGTGTTTATCTAGAAAATAAGAAAAATTAAGTGTTGCTAATATATGATATATAGGTCAAATGTCAAGTACAGTTCACAGGGTGCTGTGAGGCCTCCACACATGGGAAGTGGCTTGCCCAAGTTGTTTTCTTGTGGGTGTTGGCTTTCAGCACACTGTGATATATTGCTTTTTACATGGGCCTACGCAGATTCCAAGAATAGTATATTATGTAATTGTAGCTGAAGTAAAATGAATAAAAGGCTCAAAAAATATCAGTAGAGAAATTGTGAATTGAAGATAATATCTATAATGGACACACAAGGAAACAAGGAAAAAATGGCCAACTAAACACTTCTGCTCCTGTTACGAGTTTGTCAGCCATGTTAGGAGATAAAATGATGATCTAGTCAAATCAGACAACAAGTAGTCCAAAAATTAAACATTTTAATAAAGCCTCTTTGAACTATGGATTTAAATCTAATATCATTAACAATAGACATTGACCCAAAGGGCGCACTGTGCTTGAGTTTTATCCATGAAGTTGTCATGATTACCGTGACATCTAGAAATAAAGTATCCAGAGCGTGAAGGTCAGCTTTGTACAGTAATGTTTTACTCAGGTGGTGCTCAAATTCACTTAACATAATTTCACTAGCTACTGTTTTTGCTTAAGAAGAGAAGTTGCAAACCTACAAACTATTAAGAAAACACTTTTTCTTCTGCTACAATAAAAATTGTCTGAAATTATAAGCAAAGATGCATTGCTTTATCAGCAAATATCTTTGGAAGATGCACAAAAAGCACCCCGACAGATCAGAAGAAACAGCATTAGAGTAGATTTGACAGCGTGGGAGGTTTCTGATAGGGTTGAATTAAAGTACAGATGTTTCTAAGGTGTCTCAGTTTATATTTGCCACATTCTGTTTCAACAATGAAATAGATGGAAAACTATTCTCTCTTGTTACTAAGGAAAAGATATTCTGGAAGGAATATATTAATTATAAATATATTAATAACTTATTTAATAAGTGAAGTCATTTGAGGCAGAGGGAAAGAACCACAAGAGTTTAATCACTGCGGTGTTCCTAGGCAGCTACTGCAACAAAGAATTCAAAGCCATCGTGTTTAAACTAACAGGAAGATAGGTGTGGTGAATCTTGTGGAACAACACCTTTAATAGTAAAAATTTGTAACAATCTATAGCAGGGCCTGAAAGTTGTTTCTGTAAAGAAAAAGATAGTGTTTTAGACTTTGCAGGCCATGTGGTCTCTTTCACAACTAGTATTCAGTTCTACCACTGTGGGGTGAAAGAAGCTGTAGACAATATGTAAATGAATGAGTGTGACTGTGTTCCAATAAAACTTTATTTTTAAGAACAGGGGTGGCCTGGATCCGAGGGCCCCTGCTTTATAATGCGCGAGAAATAGCCATAAACACAGATTCATTGTTTATCTTGTGTCAAAGCACTTACAAATGTTGAAGTTAAAGACACATCTCCAATTTATCCACCTGTTATGTGATGACATGTGGTTGTCAGTAAGGTGCAACCCAGCAGATAAAGAAAAATAAATGCAGATAAATAGCTAGTCTCTTTAAGGTTAGAATGACATTTAATAGTGAGAAATAAACTGCTTTTTAGAAGAAACCCAGAGTGCACTTTTGAAAATGGCTTTTGGGGAATGTTGCTACTGTTATACTGTTTAGTTGTAGAAATTACATGTGTTTGTCACCTGCATATTTAATAAACATGAAAAAATAATTTTGTGTTTAATAATTTCCCAAAGAGTTTTAGTGGGTTTTGAGTGTATTTGTTAAAAATATAAAATAGGCAATCCCTTCCAATTTGTTTGCAGGAATAATTTTTTGGCGTGAAGAATGGTAGAAATTTGTTAGCCAAATTTAAATAAAAATCCCTGCATAAATGGTGAGTAGGATTGAAAAATGAGTATTATAATTTGGTAAGTCCAATCAGTGAGAGACTTCTTTTGGTTTTATTTGGGACTTCCATATGAAGTTCTTTTTCCAGCCGTGACAACCATTACAATGTGTGTTGATATAAACTGAACTTAGATGCAGATCTTCAAACTGCTATGATACAAAAATATTAAAGAAAAATTCTAAAAATAGCAAAGCATAATCACACTGCTTATGGGGTTTTTTCTTTTTTAGAAATTATTGAAATGAAGATGATTAAAAGATTTTAAAAATACTTTTCTGGATTTTTTAATGTTTACTTGGTGTAAGTTTTAACATGTAAAGTAGCATGTGGTTATTATAGAAATAAATACACATGTATTAGAGTCTGTATGCTAAACCTTTAAAAAATGCACAGTGAGATATCCAAAAAATCCAGATACCATTGTGTTGGCTGGGAGGCAGTGTGGCATAGCAAAACACTCGTAGACTTTGGCACCACACGGATCAGCTGTGATCCATACTAGTAACTACCATTTAATAGATTGCTCACAGGTCTAGAAATCGTGTTAGATATGTTGCAGAAACCACCTCATTTTATCCTGTTCAAAGCCATATGTGGGAGGGCTGACATGTTTGCATCTCCTTTTCTCTCTACCCAGCACATTTCCCAAAATGCTTTGGGGGCAAATGGGGTGTAGTGCTTATGTGAGTGTCTTGGCCCTCAGATTCTTTTAAACTCTAAACGTGCTGGTTGAGACCTAGTTCCTTAGGCTCTAAAAATTATTGAAGTGGATTTCTGTGGTATTTCCGATTAAAAGGAAAATTACCCATAAAATCACCTTTTAACGTATCATTATAGTCAACTCTCAATTTAGTGGGGTTTATTAGCAGGTTCAGAAAAACAAAATTAAAGTGAACTCTCCATTATGTGGACATGATTAACTGTGATTATGTTGTTGGCTGGATCTGGGAGGGGTTCATTTTTTCCAGTGGGGCTGGGCTTGTCAGAGTAAGTCCATTCTTCTAGGGAAGCTCAGAAAGCAGCCGATCCCCTCTCATCCTGCTTCTTGATGGAGCAGAGGCTGATCATCTGGACTCGTTACCCATTTCCTCATTACTAACCCTGTAGGCTGGGGAGGCTGACCACCACTGACCTACCCTGGATAACAGAGTGTGGACTTAGCGTCACCATTTCACAGAGAAGTAAACAGAGGCTCTGAGAGACTGTAACATGCTCACGGATGGAAGGCTGGCAGCAGAGTTGGGATTGGAGCCCGGGTCTGGCTGTTTGCAGAGCCTCTGTGTCTTCTTCTGCTTCCCTACCACTTAACTTGTGGGTTTGGGTCCTGCCGGAACAGATATTTTTGGATGGAGGCTCTTCCTTCTTGACTCGGAAAACATCTGTTGGCAGATGTCAGTTCTGCTTATTCCAAATGATACCCTGTGCTTCTCCTTTTCTGTGACTTTGCTGAGAGTTTTAAGGGACTTTGAAAATAATCCATTCCAATGCTCTCATTTTGCAATGAAGAAAATTAATACCCAGGAAAGTAAAATAACTTACCCAGGGTCCCCATGATAATTAGTGAAGGCTGTAAACCTGCTTTGTTTAAACTCTTGAATTCCTCACATTTTGGGAAACTAGATCCCAGAATATAAATGTGTGTGATTTAGCTTAAGTTTTCAAATATCCACAATTGAGCAGCAGAGTTATAATTTTCTTTAAAAATATAGGCCAAATCATGACTTTCTATCAAAGTTGTTTGAAACTTTAAGCGCGTTTGGGTGGCCCTTATTGTCTACTAACCCTGAGTTCTTATTCTTGTTTGCCTTGACTTGAAAAGATGAGCCATGTGATTCCCAAGAGTTTGGAAGCTTTTCTTATGTTTTCAATAAAACAACATGTATATTTGGAACTCTTCTATTTTAGGATTCTTTTTCCGGTCACAAGTCATTGAGTAACCATCACTAAACCCTTTCCTATTTTTATCTGAGATTGAATTTCTGAAAAACTTTGATTAGGTTTTTTTTAGCTTGCACCTGAGCCTGTAGAGTTACACAAGGCCTCTAACTTGCCCTTTCTTCTTCTTATAAGCGAATTTACCATATAGCAGCTAAATTCAGAAGAATTATATTTTGTTTTATTCACTTGTTCAAACAATAAAAAAATATGTTGAGCACCTACCATGTGCCAGGATGCTTTTCAAGGACAGGATGACCTGTGCTCATCCTGTCCTTGAAAAGCATTCATGACCTAGTAGAGGAGACATACTCATAAAGATATGTGGTATATTTGAAATGACACATGATTACTATTGTCATCAATGTGTGTGGTACTGGGAAGCTTCTATTTGCTGAGAGGAAGTGGAGAAGACATTGTAGGCGGTAACATTTGATATGGACATTGAAGAATGATGAGTTCATTAGATGGCGAAGAAGGGCAGGTATTCCAGAAGGAAGAGTGACAGAAAGAAAGGAAGAGAGAGAGAGAGAGAGAGAGAGAGAGAGAGAGAGAGAGAGAGAGAGAGAGAGAGAGAGAGAGAGAGAGAGAGAGAGAGAAAAGAAAAGAAGAAGAAGAAGAAGAAGAAGAAGAAGAAGAAGAAGAAGAAGAAGAAGAAGAAGAAGAAGAAGAAAAGGAGGAAAGGAAGGAAGGAAAGAAGGAAGGAAGGAAGGAAGGAAGAAAGAGAGAGAGAGAGAGAGAGAGAGAGAGAGAGAGAGAGAGAGAGGAGTGGATTGCTATTGGGTGGGAAAATTTTGGTGGCTGATAATGTAAATGTGAATGACTAGTATTTCAACATATTGATCCATGAAGACTGATTTCAAGCTTTCAAAATCCTTTTTAAAAAATTAATTTTTAAAGCTAAGTTGTAATTATTGTTTGGCTTTGCTGGCTACCATTGTGCTTCACTGTGTGTTAGGTGCTTTAAATATTTAATCCTTACAGCGATTCTGTGGTGTAGCCACAGAAGAGGAAATTGAGCCTCAGGGAACTTAAATGCCTTGCCAAGGTCACGAAGCTATCAAGATTTTTACTCTTCAAGCATACTTGTACTCACTAAAGTTTTTATTTTTAACCGGAATAATTGTCTTTACTTCCTTTAAGAATGATTTATTAGATGAACTTTCAAGTATTATATAAGAGAATTTAAAAAGAGCTCATCTAATTCAAGGCCTTAAAATATAGATCAAGAACTAGTCATCCAGAGAGATTATGTGACATGCACATGACACGGTCAGTTAAATCCTTCCCTAGACATTACTCTGGTCTTTAACACTGGATGGCAATCATGAACCTGAGACATATAAAAGTGAATAGGAACTAGTGCCTGCAGAAAGGCTCAATAACTTGCCCAAAGCTCTAAGGAATGGGGTCAGCATAAAACCCAGGCAGTTTGTTTCCAGTACGCATGCTCCTATCTTTGCTGTTGGGAATGGGATGGGCAGCCTCATTTTAATTCTGCCATTATTTGCTCAGAGACCTACTAAGGAAGTTTCTTAAATATTTAGTGCCTCAGTATCCCTATGTGTAGCCACATTTGCCTTACACATCACCATTTGTAAAATAAGGCTGGCTTTTTAAAACATTTATCTTTATTGTTGAAAGTATTACAGATGTTTCCTTTTTGTCCCCCTTTGACCCTCTCCACACTGCCCCATCCTCCCCAAGCCTATCACTCTATTGTCTGTGTCCATAGGCTATGCATACATGCATATAAGTTCTTTGGTTAATCTCTTCCCATCCCCTCTCCTCTTCCCTGAGATTTGTCAGTCTATTCCATGCTTCTATGTCTCTGAATCTGTTTTGTTTATCAGTTTATTTTGTTCATTATATTCCACATATGAGTGAGATCATGTGATACTTGTCTTTCTCTGACTGGCTTATTTCACTTAGCATAATACTCTCCAGGTCGCTCCATGCTGTTTTAAAGTTAAGGGATCCTTCTTTTTTATAGCTGCATAGTATTCCATTGTGTAAATGTACCATATCTTTTTTTAGCCACTCATTTACTGATGGGCACTTGGGCTGTTTCCAAATCTTAACTATTGTAAATAGTGCTTCTATGAACATAGGGGTGCATATATTCTTTCTGAATAAAGTTGGCTGTGATGGCACTTTACAACAACCTCAGGAGGTACAGGCAGGGCAGGTGTTGTTATGCTTATTTTACTAATGAGGAACCAGGCTCAAAGAGGCTAAAGGAATTGTTCCACTTCATGAAACTCAATGCAAAGATGGGATTAGAACCCATAAAAAAAGTAATCACTGTCCCTAAAATGCTTATCATATAGACTGAGGCAAAATCATGTTTGTAAATGAAAAGCAATATGCGATATGTTCTCTAAGAGGTACAGGGCAGGATGATTCAAGGTTCAGAAGAGAAGTAATTCATGTTCTCTTGGATTTCTGTTAGGGAGTGATATAAGTTGGGTTATAAGTATGGAAAATATATGGACAGCCTTTCAGGGGCAGCCTAGTATGTAAATGTCCATTTTATTCTCAGCTTTTGACCGCTGGCTCAATCATCACTGTATTTAAAGGCTCAGATTGTCCAGGCCAGTCTGAACAAGAGGAAGGAGCTTGGTTTTACCCCTTTCAGTTCTGAAAGCTTCCATGATGTTCCCTGGGCTCCCACAATATTCCTGAACAATGGCCCTGTAGCTTTGGTTTCTTCTGTCCTGGTTACTTGACCAACCCCCATTAGACTGCCTGCTCCCTAGTATAATACCTGTGGCCTTGCTGTTCCATGAACACATGCATGAATGATGTTTTCTGCCCTCACCATTGGACACCATTCATTGTCCCCTCACTTGATCCTATGAAGTTCAGTACTCAGGTAGCTCTGAGCTCTAGCTCATCTTCCAGTCCTGTCCTCTTCTCAGAATGCTTCCAGCCCTTGATCTCATCTGCCTGAGGGCATCCCAGGGAGAAGGAACCCCAGAATGGCCAGAGTACTGGACACTCTTTCTTTTTTTTAATTTTATTTTAAAGATTTTTTTTTATTTTTCTTCTACAAATACAAGAAAAGGAATTGCTGGATGGTATAGTAGTTTTCCACAGTGGCTACATCAATTTGCATTCCCATTGACAGTGCACAAAAATTGAATTCTCTTTTCTCCAAATTCTCATGAACTTGTTATCTCTTGTCTTTTTGATATTTGCCCTGTGAGGTAGTATCTCATGGTGGTTTTGATTTGCATTTCCCTGATGATTAATGATGTTGAGCATCTTTTCATGTGACTGTTGGCCATTTATATGTCTTCTTTGGAACTGAACTGTCTGTTCAGTTTCTTTGTTCCTTTTAAAAAAACTATTTATTTATTTATTTATTTATTTATTTATTTATTGTTGACACTATTGAGATGTCCCTCATTTCTCCCCTCCTTTGCCCCTCTCCACCCAGTCCCTGCCCCCCCTCCCGCCCCAGCCTTCACCACGTTGTTGTCTAGACACACTTTCTGAACTGTAAGTTTGGAAAGTAGAACCATGTCTTATTCCTCTTTGAATCCCCTAAGCTATCAATCCAGTGTGAGGAATATAAATACTCATTATCCATGAATAAATGAAAGGAAAAGTAGGACATAATGCTAGAAGAATAGGTTAGGAGTGAAGAAGAAATATTTTAGATGTGTTCTCAAAAACCAGAGTCCTTCTTCACAATTGGGGATAACAGTTTCACTATTGGGAAGGAGGGAAACTAATAAAGAGGAAAAATAAATATTCTTTACTAATAGCCCTTGATAAGAGGTTTTATCTGTTATTTATTTTGATCCCTGACATTATAGACTATAAAACTGAAACTCAAATATATTAAGTGATTAGTTTAAGATTGTACAGTTAGCCAGTGGTAGAGCCAAGATTTTGACCAAGACTGTTAGAATGTACTAGTTTTTATTCCCATCAGACAGAGTAGAGAACATCATAATTTATGGGTTTCAAATAGAGTATTGAGAATGGTTTTGCCTCAGTAATGGAAAATAATTGCCCCTAAGATAAGCATTGCATTGGTCCTTTTCAACAAAGATTAGAAGCAAAGCCCAAAAGGATCAAACTGTATTCAAGTAATTTAATGACTCACCAGAACAAAGATCAAGGATATTTATAGGACTACAAAAATATCCATTGTTCAACAAATAAAATTCACATCTAATCAAAATATACTAAACATGCAAAGAAGCAGGAAAATATTACTCATAATAAAGAGAAAAATCAACCAATAAAAAGTGAACCAGAAATGACATAGATAATAGAATTAGTAGACAAGGGAATTAAAAGTTAATTATAACTAGTCATATGTTAAAGAAGCTAGAGTAAAAATTCATGATATTAAGTAGAGATATTGAAAATATAAAAACATACCCAAATGGAACTTCTATAGATGAAATCTATAATAGCTGAGATAAAAAATACACTGCATGGAATGTACAACAAATTAAACACTACATAAAAATCGCCAAAACCGGTTTGGCTCAGTGGATAGAGCGTCAGCCTGCGGACTGAAAGGTCCCAGGTTCGATTCCGGTCAAGGGCATGTACCTGGGTTACGGGCATATCCCCAGTAGGAGATGTGCAGGAGGCAGCTGATCGATGTTTCTCTCTTATCGATGTTTCTAATTCTCTATCTCTCTCCCTTCCTCTCTGTAAAAAATCAATAAAATATATTAAAAAAAATTGATTAGTGAACTTGAAGACAGCACAATAAAACATCTAAAGTGAAATACTCAACGCCAATCAGAAAGGATATATGCACCCCTATGTTCATAGCAGCACAATTCACCATAGCTAAGATTTGGAAACAGCCTAAGTGCCCATCAGCAGATGAATGGATTAGAAAACTGTGGTACATATACACAATGGAATACTATGCTGCGGTAAAAAAAAAAAAAAAGGAACTCTTGCCTTTTGCAACAGCATGGATGGAACTGGAGAGCGTTATGCTAAGTGAAATAAGCCAGTCAGAGAAAGATAAATACCACATGATCTCACTCATTTGTGGATTATAGAGAACAACATAGACTGATGAAAAGGGACAGACCCAAAGACTGAGAAACAGCGATCAGGCTATCAATCCCCAGAAGGAAAGTAGGGGAGGGCGGGGATAAGGGGAAGAGATCAACCGAAGGACTTGTATACATGTATATAAGCCAAACCAATGGACATGGACAACAGGGGGATGGGAGCATGAGTGTGTGGGGCGGGGGGGGGGGTGGGGAGGGGGAGGTTGGGGGTTAATGGGGGGGATGAGGACACATTTGTAATACCTTAACTAATAATAAAAAAAATAAAATAAAGTGAAATACTCAGAGAAAAGAAGGCTGCAAAACAAACAAACAAAACAAACGTCAACGAGCTATAGAACAACTTAATTTTTACGTGGGTTTACTTTTTTAGAGAAGTTTTAGGTTCATAGTAAAATTGAAAGGAAGGAACAGAAACTTCTCATATACTACTTGACTGCACATTCACAGACTCCTCCATTATCAACGGTCTTCACCAGAATGGTACATGTGTTACAATTGAGGGGCTTATATTGACGCCTTATAATCACCCAAAGAGCATAGTTTCCATTAGTTCTCTCTTGATGTACATCCTTATGAGCATAGAGGTTATAACATTTCTGTGGGGTGACTAGTCTGGAGTTACTCAACTATTCCATATGGGTCCTCTGCACGCACACCTTGAAAAATTTTTTTTATTATCAAACTCTACATTTTTCTAATTTGAAAAACACCATATATTTTTCTCTTGTGACCTTGATTGATACAGTTTGGCAGTGGATTCCAGAACTTGTTCCCACTCAGCTGTCCTGGTGGCAGGCTTAGGTCCTAGGGAGATGGCTGGAGGAGTGGTTTGAAGGATTTATAACATTGGAAGCCCAAGGCAATTTTGTCCTGGGGCAACCTTGCCCAAATATAATAAGAAAGAAAAGTCACCCTCCTTTGCCTACTGAGGAGCAGTGTCTTCAAGTAGGAAGTTCCACCAGCAATGAAAGAAGCACCTGGAAGCAGAAACTTGGCCCTAGCCACATGACATCAGATGTGCCAGGTAAAGTATGTACAATCCTATACCTATTGCTGCATATAAAATCTCCTCAAACCAGAATAGATTAACATAATTAGCCATTGTATTGCCTCTCATTCTTCTGGGCTCAGTAGGAGAGTTCTCACTGGTGCTCTACCATGTGGCCGCAGTCAGCTGGTGGGCGGAGCTAAGCCATCTGAAAGCTTAAGTGAGTTGGACATTGAAATGGCTTCTCATTCTCTGCCTGGCAAGTTGGTGCTGACTGTTGAATAGAAGTAAATCGGAGCCGCCTACCAGGGGTTTGATTTTCTTCCACAGGGAGTGTCCATATGGGTAGATTGGACTTCCTCACACTATGGCTATCTCATAGTAGTAGTTGGAATTTTAGTATGAAGGTTTGCGTCTCCCAGAATGTGTTTTCTAAGGGAGCCAGAGAGAAATGACATCTTTTTTTTTTTTTAAATTTAGCCTTGGAAGTCATGCAGCATTACTTTGGCCACATCTATTGATCAAAAGTTAGTTCCAGAAGGGTTCAGATTTAAAGGAAGAGAGTGACTGTCCAGAGTGATGGGTCCCTGGGCAGCCATCCTTGGGGACTAACTACCGTAAGCTGCAGGGGTATTATTCTGGCACCGGTGTAGCAGCAGCAAGGATTGGAGACAACTCGTTGGAATGCTAAGGTTTCCGTTGTAGACAAGACTGCAGTTTCGAGAACAATAGAACTGGCTCTTTCATTCCTTTCATACATCTGCAGGACCTTTGGAAAATCAGAAAAGAGACTAGACTGGGAATATTGCAAACTTGGGGCATAAGTGTTCTACTTTAGGGCACATGGGATCTGGGAGGCAAAAATGCCCCCTGTTTTGTATAAATGAGGAAATTGAAGCTCAGAGAGATTAGATAAGGGGTGGTGTCAAGATTCAAATCTTGGTCTGGCTGCTGCCAAAAAACTCTTTAACCCTAAGCCAGGGGTATAGAGCTCAAAGTGTCTACAGGGGCCAGGCAGGTTCAATAAATGCATCAAAGCTAGAGTAAGACAATTGGCAAGAAGCAGCTTATATTGCAACCAAGCTGAATACTTGCCTAACCAAACTGCCTTTTAACATACTAGTAGACAAAAGCAAACTAACCAGCCAAACAAAACTCAGCCCGAGGGCAGTAGTGGAGGTGGTGTAAATGACAACCTGATGACAGTTGTGTGCGTCTGTGCCTTTTCTTTCTATGGATGGAGCTAGAATTTGCAGATGGGTTTTCATCACCTTCCTGAAGAATGGCACATAAAGATGCAAGCCCTTCCCCGCCATTCTGGCCCAAAATAGTGAATTTATGATTTTCTTTACTAAATTCTATCACTATTTTCCCAAATATGTTATTTAATTTAGTTTTCACACAGCCTTGTAAGGCAAGTGTTATCATCTCCATTTTACTGATAAGGAACTGGTTGCAGCGAGATTACACAATGTACGCAAGGTCACCCAGTGTTAGAGCCAGAATTCGGAGCCAGTTCTATATGATCTAAAGTCCCTGATTTTTTCTCTCTCCCAATCCTGTCTTCATTGCTCAACCTCTCTTCTTTATTTGCAAAATAAGGATGATGGGACCTGCTTCATTTTTTTTTTTAACCTGAAAGGGTGATTGTAAAAATGAAACAAAAATGAATATTAACATGTGTATCAAGGACACATCATTTGTGAAGTGCTAAACACAAGCATGCTATCGTATCATTTATTTAAGAAAAACATATTGGGAATTTGCTATGCGTCAGGGCACTCATACTGGAATACTGCAGGGAGAAAACCAGATTAAACACCTGGCCTTCATGGAGGTTACATCCTTCTGAAGCATCCAGACAATAAAGAAATATGTAAACTATATAACAGTTTAGAAAGTGATAAATACCAAAGGGAGAAATCAAGCAAGAAGGTCAGTTGAGAGGGATAATTACCAGGTACCCTCATAAATCAGGTGGTCAGGGAAGGCTTCTGAGCCAGGATGAGCCTTACATCCTCGTGGCCAGGGGTGGCAGAGTGCAGCCTCCTGGGCAAGTCTGTCTGTCTGTGGCCTCTCTTCACCAGGCACACCAACTAAGAATTGTTTTTAAAACATGTCTTAAAGGATTGTAGAATAACAAAGAAGAATATGTGACAGAGACCATATGAAGCCTGAAAAGCTTAAAATATTTAATATCTGGCCCTTTAAAGAAAAAATTTGTAAACTTGGCCCACTTTTTATCCCATTGCTGTGGCAACCAGCTCTGCACAGGTGTAAGCTCCCAGCTTCTGGCCTCTGCACTGAGCATCCCTTGCTTTCTGCCGCCCCTGCCTCCCAAGTCCCCACGTGCGCAGCCTGGAGGTGTAAAGTCCTAACACTTTTGACAATGGGGAATGAAAACTGATGGGTAAATATCCCCCTCGCCCCCATTCCTTTCTTGGGAAAATTTTCTCTTGTGTGTCACATTCTATATACCTCCTCAGAAGGTTCTGGTAGGATTAAGCTCTGGTTGCTCAAAGTAGTGAGCAACTCGGTGGCTTTTCCTTTCTTTGTTTCTCTCTCTTCAGTTCCTCACTCTTGCTCCATGAGAGCTCTTGTCTCAGGCTATGCTTTTGAAGAGGGGGACTCAGACTAAGACACTTGGTGCCAGGAGCACCCCTAGAAAGCTGACTCTCAGGCTGGGACTCTGGAACTGGACTTCAGCTTACCTTCTGTGTGAAATGAGGAACCACGGAAACATTTTGAGCAGGGGAGTAACCTGACCTGACCAATATTTTTCAAGGATCACTCTAGCTGTTGTATTGAAAGTGAATGTGGGGAAGATGTTGGCTCAGGCAGTGACGGTAGCAGTGAAGGTGGTGAGGAATGATTGCATTCTGGATATAACGTAGTCCACTAGATTTGCTGATGGATTGGATATGAATTATTAGAGAGAGGCATCAGGATAACTATATGGTTGGCCCAAGCATATTGAAAGATTGAGTTGCTATTAATTGAGGTAGGAAATACTATGAGAGTAACAGGTTTAAAAAAATCAGTGTGACACATCATTATTTTTTTTTCCCCTTCAATTTGTCTAATAGTAAATGAGTAACTACTCTACACCAGGCATTGTGCTTGGCTCTGGGAATTAAATGGTGAACGAGAAAAATGTAGTTGTCATCGTAGGCAGTCAAAGTCTAGAAAACTTGGTTTATAATTCAGTGCAATACATGCTATTGTGATTAGAGGAAGGGCCCTAAGATCAGAATGAAGGAAGAGGAGCAGAATGAAGGGAGGAGGAGAAGAAGGAAGAGGAGAAAGAAAAGATTCTGTGATATTAAGCTTTTATTATACGCCTGGCTCTGTATGAGCTGCTTTATCCCATTTAGTTTTATTTCGTCCTCTCTCTACCTCTGTGAAGTAGGCACTGAAAGAAATAATAGGGGTTGGGGTGGGATTAATGGATTGAAGTGACATTGTCTCAAATTTTGTAAAAAGCGTGTCTTGATTCTCTAACATGTTAAGCGCCTAGCCTGTTTTGTCTTCCAGACGGAAAGTATAGTGTCAATCACCGGTGATTGACGTGGCGCTTAACATGTTAATATGAAGAAAATATCTAGGTTTGTGTTGAAAACCTACTGTAAATCCCTGTAATATAGTAAGGTGAGGACTTTGAAGTCTTTTTTCCTCTCTAAATGAAAACCTGAATTTTAGGATGTTGCCACTCTTACCAACTACTTCCCAGGAAATCAAAAGAATGAGTACCAGATGGCTGTTCCTCCTTCCTATGGGAGAAGATCCCGCTCCTCTGCCCACTCTTACCCCAGAGAAAGAGGGGCGAGAGGGAAGTCACCAGTCACTGTCTACAAATCAGATTAGTGTTTGCTCCTCTTGAGAGAGGAGGGAGGGAGGTAAGTGGGCAGAAGATGGGTAATTTCTTTTTCCACCGAAGGTAGGATCACCTCCCTTTTATACATGAGAGGTTTAGTAACTGGTCCAAACTCAACTAAGTAGCAGAGCCCTTGTCCAACCAAGGTCTGTCTGACTTCTTCGGCTCTGCAGAATCAGTGTCTGTGGCCTTTCAAAAGAGAACCTGTGGCCAAATGGAGAAAAAAAGCTTAGAGGCTGCTTGTAAAGGCCTAGAGGGCACAGGAGTTCTCAGAGAAGCAGAGAGTGCCAGGACCAGGGAAATTTATGGGCCATGTGGCTGAACATGCCCTGGAAATATTTGGCTTGCCAGATTTCAGCTCTTTCTCAGAAGACCTTAAGTTAAGAAAACAAACTGAGATTGGCTAATTCTTACCCAGATTTTTGACCCTGCTGAAATGTCTCCCATGTGATAATCCATATTTCAACCTGCCACATTCATGATAATCTCTCTTGATAATTTTTAAAATAACTTATTGTTTTCTGATTATAAAAGTAATGCCTGCTCATTGTAACAAATCATAAAATATCAAAATTTATAGCAAAAAAATTAAAAATTATCCATTATCTCGTAACTCAGAGATATTACAGTGAATTTCTTGGTACACAGCCTTCCAGATTTTTAAACTATGTCTGTGTTTGCAAATGTGACATGATCTCTTCTCTCCGCCTTCCTAGTGTATTCTAAGTTTCAGGTCTCAGGACAGTCTCAGGCAGTACAACTCCAGGAAGAGAATGAATCAGATCCACCGTGACAGAGAGCCCCTTTTCCCTTTGTGTCCTTCACCCATAGAGTCTGGGGCAGCCTCACAAGGCAGCCTGGTAGTCTAGAATGAAGGCTCTGAGTCTTGAGAAGTTGGAAAACAATTAAATAGAGAAGGTGCCAATTCTGGAACCTCTAGGCCTGTGGACACTGGTTCAAAATATAGGATGTGGAACCCACACCAGAGTTTTGATCATTCTTCTGGCCTCCATGGGTTCTTTCAATGCACTAAAGCATAAGTCAGCAAGACTTTTTCTGTAAAGAGCTGGATAGTAAATATTTTGGGCTTTCTGGACAATACTGTCTCCATTGCAACTATTCAACTCTGCTATTGTAGTACAGAATGAGTCATAGCTAATATATGTAAATGATGGTCAAGACTGTGTTCTGATAAAACTTTATTGATAAAAACATATGGGAGGCTGGATTTGGCTAAAGGGCCATAGTTAAAGGAAGAACATTTGGGAAGAAACTGTAGCACCTTACATATTACCAAAGGCAAAACATTAGACACATGCGTGCACACACACACACATATGCATACATACACACACCCATATCTACTTGGGAGGAGAGCTGGCTGCTCCCCTAAACACAGCTGATTGGGTCAGGGACCAATGTACTGGAAAAGTCTATCCAAACCATGTATGGACTGCCCAGTAGAGATGCTCCCTATGGAACTGACCCAAAATTAGCCAATAAATTTCATTTGGAAAAGTATAATTGCAGGTCAAACTAAATGAGAGCAGGTCACACTGTGACCCACAGTGACAGGAAGCTCCCAGTTAACTTCATCACAACAAATAATCTGAATTTGTCTTTTCTTTTTACCCTGATGAACTCAGCAGGCAGAACCAGTATATCCATCAGTGGATGATTCATATTTATAAACATTCCCTTTGCTGGACATTTAGGTTATTCCCAATGTTTTGCTATTACAAAACAATGCTTCAATGAACAACTTGTACATAATCCTTTTCTACGTATCTGATCACTTCTTCAGGGCAGCTTGGCTGTTTTACCCCTTCTTTCCCAAGAACTTTAAGGACCTAAGATGGCTGTACGGCTGAAAACACCGATTGACTGGTCTTCAGGAGACCTGGCAAGACTTGCTGAGACACGAAGCCTCCAGTCCTACAGTTTCTTCTCAGGGCAGGGATTAAGCTTGAAGGTGGAGGCCAGAAAATTGGGCAGGACAGTAGGACAAGATTGATCAGGAAGAAAGGCCATGGATATAAGCCCCGGCTGGTGAACTGAGTTCATTGTGAATAGCATTGAGGATAATGGAGAAGTGGGGAGTCCTCTGATGAGGGGTTATTCCAGCTACACAGTCTTCTCTTAGCTTAATTGATCCTCAGTCTGTTGCACCTGCAAAAGCCTTGAAGGAAGAAAGTAATCTCACAGTAGTGTTACATATTGTGGGGCTTGCTGTTGTACAATTATTCAGCCATATCCACTTCTCTCCATTTCCTGGGCATGTATGGACGGGTATGCTTTCTCATCCCTTCAGGTACTCAGGGCCACATGACTAGTTCTAGCCAGTGGACCATAAATAAAAGTGTCATTTCCAGGATGAGGGTGATGTGGTGAAAAACTTGACTCTTTAGCCTTCTTTCTACCATCTTAGTACTCTGAAGACCATGTGTTGTTATGGTGACATTATAAGATAGAATCTCCTTCAGCCTGAGCCTGCTTTCCACTAACCTATGTTGGACATGTATTGTGATGAGAAATAATTTTTTTTAAGTTGCTGAGTTCTTAGAACTCTTACCTGTTCTATTCAGATTAATGCACTGTCCCTGCACAAGGTAAAGTGGCAGAGTTGGAATTTAACTCTAAGTCTCTTTAACTTCAAAGCCTGCATTATTATTGCTAATCATGCAGATCTCTGGTTTGTTGGGTCTTTAGAGACTAGTAGTTCTGAGGTTAGAACACTAGATCTTGGACTATGACTAATTTCTAAACTCATACGATTGGGGGAAGGAACAATGATAATCCCTCCTGCTCCTGTCAGAAGTAGAAATTGATTTGGGAAGCTGACCCCCCAGGCAGAAACGTCAGTAGATGTAGTATTAGGTTGCTGAGAAAGGCAAAGAGAAGAAAAAAATGAGAGGGGTGGTGAGAGTTGGTAATACTACCACTGAAAATCAAGTAATGTTATCTCCAGAATGACAATGAACATTCATTTAATTTTTTCTCAGACTTCCATCCTAACTTATATTGATGGTACATGAGCAGGCAAGGCACCAGGGAGTCACAGGCATCTTAGTGTCAAAGAGTTATTTACCTGATACAGAATAGAGTGATCGCTTACTGAGAATTAGCATTCTGTTGGATCTAACCATCTTGTCTGTATGTCTTGTAGTCTCAGTATCTAATCATTACTTCTAAGCCTAGGCTTTAAGTGGGCCCCAGGTAGCGAGTCTCTATACTCTCCAAATTCTTTGGGGAACTTCTCAGCTCTGCTCGGATTCATCAGGTCAAATTCATTGACAGCTTTTACTCTGCCCTGTACTCCTAGAGACTAGAAGAAAGAATATCATTGAAGAGTTCTCCATATTTTTTTTATTCCATTTTGGACCTTGGAATCAAAACTGGAATTCGAAGACAATCACAGTAGAATTTCAAGGTCCCCAAAGGGAAAGAAGACACCAAAAAAAAAAAAATCACTTTCTTGAAAACTCCATTTTATCACTTTATAATGGGCATGCTACCTACCTTATGGTGTTGCAACAAAGATTAAGTGACATAGACTTAGTATACTGCCTGGCAGGCAGTGGGAGTTAAATAAACATTTTCTTTCTTCCTATTTCATTCCCAAACTATCTTATTTTTTGTTTAGATCTTGTAAGGAAACTGTATTAAATATGACCACTTCATTTTTTAGCAACACCCCACTGAGGGGTCAACAAGTACAGAATCACACAAGCCATTGACACAAGTTCCTAGACATGCAACTCAATGAGGCAGAGCCTACCTGTGGGGCTTGCCCTCAATCTCTGAATTGAATTCTTTTGGTTGTAACACATAGAGACTCAGTCAGGCTAGTGCAAGTAATGTCTGCAGGACAACAAGGAGACAGTCTAATGGAAATGCAAGAACAGCAGCTAAAGAGGGCCAAACAGCATGCGTTGGAGGTGGAGAGTGGACAGCACCTCTAAGGATCTTGGCAGCAGACTTTGAGGATCTTTCCTAAAGAGCTCCCCATGAAGTCCCACACATTTTATCCCTTGGGTTTCCTTCTCTGTGTCTGCCCATTTTTCTTCTTGAAAAAAACTGACTTCTGCTTTGTATACTCTGTCTTTTCTCTACCTCATGGTTTTTGCTGACTTCTAACTTGGCTCATTTATGGCTAATTGTAGCCTCTCCAGTTTCCTTCAGACTTGTGACCTTTAAGTTTCTTAAGTATACTGCCTGATTCTATCTATATTTCCCAATTTAAATTCTTAAGAGTAGAATTGGGTTTCCCCTATCTGGGAAGATCCCTCTCCTGGGCCATATAATAAACCTCTGTCTGTCTTGAGGTCAGGTACTCATGCTGTTATGGCAGGAGGAAGGAGTTGAGGGTTTGAAAGTAGCCCTAGGTTTGCATTGTGGAATTCAGAGCATGGCTGCCTCATGCTGGGCACCCCAGAAAAACAGTTTCTTGTGGAAGTGACTGGATGTGGCAGACATGCCTGACTGGCATGTCTAAGAAAAACTCATTGAACTGTGAGTGTTTAGAGGCAGCCTTGTACAAATCCTGTAGTTTGCATATGAGGAACCGAAACTCAAGAGAGGTACAGTGACTTGCCCAGAGTCACATAGTAAATGGTGGAGGCACTAAAACAAAACAAACCAAAATCCTTGCCCTTGTGGGCATACATTCTAGAGCAGTGATGGCAAACCTATGACACGTGTGTCAGAGGTGACACGCAAACTCATTTTTTTGGTTGATTTTTCTTTGTTAAATGGCATTTAAATATATAAAATAAATATCAAAAATATAAGTCTTTGTTTTACTATGGTTGCAAATATCAAAAAATTTCTATATGTGACACGGCACCAGAGTTAAGTTAGGGTTTTTCAAAATGCTGATACGCCGAGCTCAAAAGATTCGCCATCACTTTTCTAGAGGGACAAGAAAGACAGTGAATCCAATCATAAAAAGTAAGTAAATTACATAGTATGTTAGAAGGTGACAGGTGTTATTGAGGCGGGGGAGGGGGGGAGTAAGGTGGGCTAGGAGTGCTGAGGGGAGGGCTATAATTTAAAATACAAAGGTTAGTAGAGGCCTTATTGTGATGGTGGGAGGATGCTCACCTCACCATCCTGTGAGTTTCCTGAGAATAGGGAAGGACTGTGCATATGTGCATAATCCTCCTTCTCCCCCTGGTGAGTGCCTTGACTGGTGAGTATGGAATAACTGTTTAATGAACTGAACACTTGTGGGAATGCTCTGAAGGTTGAGAATAAGAGAAGACTCTAAGTTTTTCTTTTTTTTATAATTCAAGGATTTTAAAAAATATGTTTTATTGATTTCAGAGAGGAAGGGAAAGGGAGAGAGAGAGAGAAACATTAGTGATGAGAGAGAATCGTTGATCAGCTGTCTCCTGCATGTCCCACACTGGGGTTTAAGCCTGCAACCCGGGCATGTGCCCTGACCGGGAATCAAACATTGACCTCCTGGTTCACAGGTTGATGCTCAACCACTGAACCCACCAGCCTGGCTTATCTTCTTTTTTTGATCTCTTTTTTTGACCTGCATACCCCTCCCAGCAGCACACTTGCTGAAGCCCCCCCCACACCCTCCATATCATATGAGTCATTGCAGAAATGTGCCCTTTTAGTACTCTTGGGACTATTTGCCTCATGAAATGCCTTGTAAGCACTCTTAATACAAAGTTATGGAAAGAGATTTAATTAACAGAGGAAACACAACAGAAGCATTAAACACAGCACGACTCAAAATCTCATAATACCCATTCCCCTGGACGCATTGGAACAGTGGGGAGGCTCTGTCAGCAGTGTGCTGGTAAATGTCTAACAGCCAGCTCTCTGGGTAGGAAAGGGATCATGATTTGTAGGTTTGCCCATTTCTATGGTGTAAATACTTTACGGCTGATTTCAAGTTAAAATGTAATAGCACTGAACATGGACTTGGGAAGAGAGATGTTCAGAAGCACACTAAGATATAGTATTTCCTTTATTTACACAGTCACTATTAATGTTAATAAAATGTAAAATATAGTAAAATAACCATGTTTAACAACCAGTTTGCAAAAGTCCTGAAATGTAACAGTTGGCTCTTGTGAGCAGATACATGGCAGCCCCGGCATACCACTGCTTCCAGATCCTTCTCAGCGCATGCCTGCTGACAAGGACCAGCTCATGCATGAATACTTGAGTATCAAATGTAAAGACACTTCATTGCTTCCTTGTCACCTCACTGTTCACATCTCCCCCTGGCTGCCACGTTGTACCTTCTGCCACATAGCTTCTCTACTTTTGGTGGCAAGTGGGGTTTCGTAAAGTTTTAGGAAAGTGCCACCTGCAGCAGGCACATGCTTTTATTCTTCAGTGGAGCACGAAGTCTCACATCCCCATATTCTCCACCCCACGGAGTTCATGCTCCCTTAACTGTGTGCCACCTTGGTGCTCGGGACTCTCAGGTTTCCGTTGTTCTGTGAGCATTTGTCGAGTGTGTTAACTCTCTTCCTGCTGTGTTATTGGGTGCCAGGCCCTGGCTCTGACACCCATTCTCTTCTTCGGTCCTTAGAGCAAACAAGTACTAAGATGGGTCTCAGTATTTCAGTATTATGGGTGAGGAAACTGTGGCTTAGAGAGGGGAAGTGGGTTTCCCACACTTCAGAAGTCACGTCTGTAGTGAGACATTGCCATTGAGGTGTAACATGGAGGCAAATGCGTGGCTGTGGTTTAGCTCAACTGAGAGAGGACTCAGAGCTCTTTTCTGGTGGGCTCTGCTGCAGAATCTAGCAGAGGGACATTCGGGTAAAAGGGCAGAGCTGGAGTTGGGGTCTGCTTCCTGGGAATGTCCATGGCCCCATCTCATGCCCTAGCCCATGTCTGCGTTTGTTGGGCCCTGGCTCCTGGCTCCTGAAAGGAAAGCCCACTGAGCAGCAGATGCCTCCTCTGGCAGCCTTTTGTTTCATTCATTCATTCATTCATTCATTCATTCATTCATTTATTTATTTATTTAGCTGTAGAAGAAATGGGCTCAGGAAACGAGTTACAGAGGCAAAAGAAGGGGCCCTTGGAGCTTAGGAGAGAGAAGTAAAGCTAACGCTCCTGGGGGGAAGCAGGGGAGGACAGGAAAGGCCCAGATGGGTTCCAGAGAGTGAGAGCCCCGAAGGGAAGCCAGTTTTAGCTATAGAGCAAGTGTTGAGGATCAGGCAGGAGGAGGTGCAGATTGTAGGAGTATGGAGATCTGGTTCTCCCAGAAGACCTGCATTCAAGTCATGCCTAGTGCTTCTGTTTATTGGCTTTGTAGCTGTGGGCAAGTCATTATGCCTCTCAGCAGTCTTGTCTCTGTAAAATGGGGTGGAGGGTGAGTTATGATAATGGCTGCCATTTATTGAGGCTCTCTACATGTTAGGTAGTGTACTCAACATTATCCAGAAGGCTTTTCCTATAAATGACTCAGCCCAGTGCCAGAAACATACTTCATATGCAACAAATGCCAGCTGCTATTCTTTTATGAAACCTCATAACAATCCCGTATTTAATAACAACAGAAATAATCATAGTTGCTAGCATTTCCTGAGCACTATCTATGTTGTCCGCCATTGTTTTGACTGTTTAACTTACTAATTTTCTCAACTATCCCATGAGGTTGGTTCTGTTTTTAACCCCATTTGGCAAATGAGAACAGGTGAAGCACCATTAAGTCAAGTTCATTGCCAAGGACAATTAGCTAGAAAGTGACATAGGTGCTTTTAGTCTCTCCACAAAGATGGTAGCTGAGGCAGGAGGAGGCTGTGTGCCAGGCCCAGGGTCAGCGTTGGCAGAAGCCTCCTCTGGCTTGTTGGGCAGGTAAAATGACGTCATGAAGCGGAAACAGCTCCGTGAACTGTTGTTTTGTCTGCTTCAGCCAGGGGTGAGTAAGCTTCACATGTCTGTTTGCTCTAGTCCAGACCCACCAGCTGGCCCGAGACCTCGGGGCTTTAGGAAGTCCAGCTTGGACTTACCGTGTTGCCTAAGTGTGTGTTAGAAGGCAGTTGGCTGTATAGGCCCTGCACTTAACCATCCCTTGGAGACGGCCCAGGAGCCACTGCTCATCTGACTTCAGAGCTGCCACCCAGCTGCAAGCCTCCAGGAGGAAGCCAGCTGGCAGCAGGCCACTGTCACATGCAGCTGGGTTACTAGCGGTCACCCTGCGGGCTTCCTCCAGCCGCACTCACTGTCTCCAGGGGCTGAGCCTTCATCGCAAGCAGCTAGGCAGAGGGAGGGCATGAGGCTCCTAGTGGAGCAGAGACAAGCAGGGCCACAAGGAGACTCTGCTCCTCTTCCCCCTGGCGCTCCCCATTAGCCCCTCTGCCACCTGGGAGTATTCCCTCCTCCCGGCCCCCACTTCCCAGGATGGAGTGGGGAGGGCTGTTGGGTCTTGGTAGAGGGGTTCCAGAACCCCCAAACTGAGATGCTCCTTGAGGACTGTCTCCTCACTACACTGAGAGCGCCTGTGGGTAGCAGGTCGGGGTCTCCCCTTCCCTGAGCCAGCACAGGGCCAGGGATGGTGTCCTATACAGCCGTGTTCCCAAAGGGAAGGCCACTTCCAGTTATTGGGCTGGAACTTGGTGTTATGGGGTGTGCGTGTGTTTGGTGTTAAAGAGGGAGTTTTAGGGGAAAGGGAACCAGCGTCAACTCAGTCTGAAAAGGGGCAAATGTGCCAGGGCTGGTTCTCCGGTCAGCAACATGGGCACTGCTGGTGCGACAAGAGGTGCTTGGGCTTCATGCACACAGGGCTGTGATGCTCTGGCTCCCTCGAGTACTGTCTGAAAGACTCTCCCTGGGAACCTCTTCATCCCCACAGGGAGGCAGCATGCCTCAGTGTGCCAGCTGTCCTGGGGGAAGGGTCAGAGTCTTCCTGTCTGTCTTGCTGTGAGTGGCTTTCACCAAACCAGGGAGCAGGGAGGCAGGGGAATGAGAGACTGGTCCAGCATCTGGCTGGGACGGGCATTTGCTTCTCCTTAACCCTCTGTGCCTGGAATCTTCAAGGGTAGCAGGGGCGCTCCTGCCAGGAGAGTAGGTACGGGTGAGGCCAGCTTCCTAAAACAGACAGGCTGGAGCTGTTCTCTCCTAAAGGCCATATAAGACCCTGCAAAGAGCATTAGGAGGGGAGACAGAGATTGGGGCTCTGCTTAAGGCATCTCTTGGACTGCACCCCAGGGTGGGGACAAGTTTCACTCTCCGGCATTTGATGGAGGTCTCACTTGCGTGCTCCCTTGTTCCCCCAACTTTGTGTCACCAACCTTCACTTGTCCTCCTCCCTCAACTTCCTTTTTATTTTATTTTTTTGAACCTCCTTTTTAAGAAGTCCCCTATGTGATGCCCACATTCTCCTCCTTCCAGACTCTATTCTTCCCCTCACGACAGTCCCAGCCCTTGTCTCTTGTGTCTTGGGGACTCTGTACTGCAGCTGCACCTGTGTGTGAACACAGGTTTTCTCTGTCTGGCTCCTGCTAATGCTAAAGGGAGTCGCACGGGTGGGCAATGGGCTAGGCTTCTGGGGAGGGGGTGCAGGGAGGGGGCAGGGAGGACTGGATTTGTTTGGTTTCTCTCTGATAGTAACAACTGAGCGCACGTTCCTCCTGACTAATCTTAAGGCCAGTGTCCATACAGGAAATATTTTCTTATGAAGATCTTTCAGTCTGGCACAACATGAAATTCCTCCAATTAAAGTGATTTCCCCTAAATGTTGTGAAATATTAACCTTGACATTATCATGCTAATGGCATGTCCTCCTCCCCTCCGGGCCTACTTTCCCTACAAAGGGACTCTGAGTCAGTGAAGACGGATTGAAACTTCCACAAAACCACCTCCCTGACCCCCAGGTCTTCCCTGAGAGGAGTGGAGGCAGGTGGAGAACCTCAGTTCACAGGGCTACAAATTTTAGTTCCCTTCACTTCCCTGAAAGGATGTTATACTTTATAGAGTCACTTCACGCACATTATGTGAAATCCTTAAAACACGTGTTTGACATAAGCATTCTTCCATCACGGAGTTGCAGACAGAGAATTTATGACTCAGAGAGGGTAACTGAATTGCCTGGGGGTCACAGCCAATAAACAGCTCAGAGCTCCCCATAGTTCCCTCTTCTCTCTACTCAGCTGCTGCAGCCCCCCCTTTTCGTGGGAGGCCACAAACCACTAGCCAGCAGCCAGCAGAGGAAATGCCCCAAAGGTGCCCAACTGTAGCTGGCACGCAGCTCCTGCAGCTGACAGAGCAAATGTCTGGTAGGCTTGGAGCCTACCAGCTCACCATGCAGCACAGCGGGACTAGAAGGAATTGATCCATCAGCTGCCCCCAGACTTGTTTGTGCTTCTTTCTGTGCCCACCAGAGGATGGCCACACCCTTCCCCAGCTGCCCACCTGGAAACCTGCTGTGATCCTGATCCTCGTGTCCTCACTCCTGTCCTCACTCGTCCTCTTGACCCACTGACCAATCAGTCACCAGGCTACGTCCAGTCCACTTCTGGGTGACACTTTTCTGGAAATGCCTTCAGAATCTGTCTGGGTGGAATGTGAAGTCCAGAGAGCAGGAACCAGAACAGTAAATGATGCTGGCCACACAGCTCTGTTTGAAACATGAAGAATATGTTCTTTTTTAAAAAAAATTTCTTTTTTTTTCTTTGTTGATTGAGGTATTACATATGTGTCCTTATCGCCCATTGCTCCCCTCTCCACCCCCCCCCCCCACGCATGCCCTCACCCCCCTGGTGTCTGTTCTTTTGCTCTTAAGAGCAAAGAGGCAGGAGAGATGAAGAGGTGAGGAACAGAGAGAGTAGGGGGTGGGCTGCGGGGAGGGAGAGGCTGGGAGAAGTTGGGAAGTTGGTATAAAGGGCTTGTGGGTGACAGGCCAATAGAGAGGCCCCTACAGTGGGGTGCCCAAAAGTCCTTTTAAGTAGAGAGGCCACATGTTTAATGTCATTTGTTTGTTTTTAAGTGAGGAAACTACTTCAGCCTCCTTTCCCCCAACCCCTCATCTTCAGTGAAGTTGCTTAATAGACACTAATTGTTTTAGGAGTGTGTGTGTGTGTGTGTGTGTGTGTGTGTGTGTGTGTGTTTGTGGGATGGGCAGCACTGTGGAAAGGACTTTGCTGAACACCTAGGCCAAGTTTACACCTAGGCGTAAATAAGATCCTGGAGCCCTTGGGGGAGCTATGGGATCTCAGGGAGGCCTTTGAACTGCCACAGGGCATTGAGTTGGGATTTTGAAACCAACTTAATTGATATATGACTTGTACTAGAAATTAGAGTGTATCTCCAAGCGGAGCTGTGGAAAGAGAATAAAATACACTTTTGTGCCTTAATAATTTAACTGCTAGAATAGTGGGGTTGGAGGGAGGGTAGGGAGCTGGACACTTTCCAGACACTCGTGGCTCCCTCCCTTATATCATTCAGGTCTCTGCTCATACATGCCCTCTTCAGAGAGGTCCTCTCTGACCAGCGGAATTACTAAAACAACTGGTTTCAGATCTTCCTAAATCCTGAGAATTCTAGTCCTGAATTTCAGTGAATGTAAAATTCAATGTATTTGAATGCCAGGCCTTTATTCATTCACTCACTCAACAAATATTTATTGAACACCTACTGTATATCAGACACCCTTCTAAGCATTTGGGATACCTCTGTGAATAAAACAGGCAGAAATCACTGCTCCTGTGAGTCCTGAGCAGGAAGGCAAACACAGTCTTCATTCTAATCATCCTAACCCTGCACTCCAGCAGTTTTTCCTCCACAAACTGTCTAAGCGTTTCTTAGGCAGGTTGCTTCCTGGTAATGGGCACATGTTCAGCTGCTGACACAATAAGTATTAAAAGTGTCAGTCAGCACAATCATTTTCTGAAATGTTAAGGTTATGGATTTTGTGCTCACATGAAGAGTAATTTGAGAAGTGAAATTACAAAAGCTTCTATCTTAAAACTATAATATTCTGAACCGTGTCATTTTATTTATCTACTAGAGGCCCAGTGCATGAAATTCGTGCACTTGGTGGGGGGATCCTTAGCCCGGCCTGCACCCTCTCACAGTCTGGGAGCCCTTAGGAAATGTCCAACTGGTGGCTTAGGCCCACTCCCTCGGACATCCTTAGCACTGCTGCGGAGGTGGGAGAGGCTCACGCCACCACCACTGCACTCACCAGCTGTGAGCCTGGCTTCTGGCCGAGCAGCACTCCCCCTGTGGTCAGTGCACATCATAGCAACCAGTTGTTCTGCCATTCAGTCGATTTGCATATTAGCCTTTTATTATGTAGGATTGCTCTGCCAATCATCTATCTCCAATGGGTCTGATAATGAAGGCCTTCCCATACTGTCCTGTGAGCAATGGGAACCGCTAAACCAGCAGTTCTCAACCTGTGGGTCGCGACCCCTTTGGAGGTCGAACGACCCTTTCACAGGGGTCGCCTAAGACCATCCTACATATCAGATATTTACATTACGGTTCATAACAGTAGCAACATTACAGTTATGAAGTAGCAACAAAAATAATTTTATGGTTGGGTCACAACATGAGGAACTGTATTTAAAGGGCCAGAAGGCTGAGAACCACTGCACTAAACCCTTTAAGCGAGGAGGGATATGATCAGACGTGTTGTACAAACACTTCTGGAGCAGTGTGAGGAATCAGACTAGAGGTGGGGAGACCAGTTAGGTGGCTGTTTCAGCAGTCCAGGTGAGAACTGATAAGGGCCTAAACCAGGGCAGAAGGGTTGGAGAGAAAGATCAGACAATAGAGAGAGTTCAAGAGTAAAACTGGCAAGACTTAATGAGGGAGGTAAAAGGTGGTTGTGAATTTTCTTGTCTGGGTAAAGGGTAGAGCTCCCAAATTACATTCTCCCCACCCCCACCCCCACCCCTTACTTCTTCCTGACAACATCAGGATGATGATTAAACTAACTTTATTCTTTAAAAGTCTACATACCCTTAATTTCTGTACTTACCTGGTTTGGAGAATTCTTCATCTTTTAGCCCCATGCCCACCCAAGGAGAAGGCCAGAAACATGTCTTCCCAGTCTCCTTTGCAGCTAGGATCCAGACACAGTCATCCAACTTCATGCATCAGAGGGACTGGAATTCTTTTGGAGGCTGGTGCCACGAAATCCACTTTGGTGATGGTGGTCCAAGTGGATGCGGTTTCTGTAGGGGTGAGAGGCAGAGGTGTTGGAGTGACCTCCGGGGCCTGCCTGTGTTGCTGAGGTGTCTCTGCCCAGTGGTGCAGCAGTTACGTCTCTCTGGGGCAGTTCTGGGGCATGATTTGTGGGTTCTTTCCAGAGACATAACCTTTAACCCTTCCAGGCCTTCTGTGAGTTTCCTAATAGCTTTTACCAAACATCTTTTTCTGCTTAAATTAGGTCAAATCGTTTTGTTTGCAGCTAAAATCTCTGACTGATGTACCACTTCTGCCTGCAAAGTCAAGGTTACATAATGACAGCACAGTCATTATTACAAATATATAGTAAGCCTTCCTGTGTGCCAGGCACTCTCCTAAGTGCTTTACACAGATACTTCATTTATTTCTTGTATAAATTATCCCAGTTTTACCAGTGAGGAAACGGAAGCTGAAATATCCCAAGATAACATAATGTTTGAGCAGCTGTTTGAACCCTGGCAGTCTAACTCCAAATCCCACACTTAATAACTACCTTACGCTAACTTAGTGTTAGAGAAGCTCATTGTTTGCACAGCCGTATAGTCCATCCAGTCCAAATTGTATCCATACTCTATTTTCTCTATTGCACCTGCAATGAGTGGAGAGTGATTAGCTCTCACTAGGGAAAGTGGGATTAACTTCCAAACTGAAATTTTAAATATTAAATGGAGCAAGAAGACATCCTTGAAATCACCTCAGTACCAGGTGGCAGGTATCAGGAACCAAGTGTTATGCTGTACTGGTTGAATGGTTTTGGCTGCAAACAACAGAAACCCCAATTAGCGGTGAGTTAAATCTTACAGGTATTTGTTGTTGTTTATCAGGCATTTCCAAGTCTGATTTAGTAGCTCCGCACTATCATAGAGCTGGGGTTTGTATTTTTCTATTCTGCATCCACAGTGGGTAGGATTTGGGGCCTCATGTTGACGAAAAGGCTGCCTTAGATTGCTGCAGGCATCCTGTCCTCTCAAGACTGCTTTCAAAGTGGGAAGTTGGGTGTGATAGCAAATATGGGCCTCCTTTGCATAAAATCACTCACTTTTTAAAATAATTTATTTTTTCATTGAGGTAACAATTGTAATTATATAAAGTTTTAGATGTACAACACTATAATTCAATATGTGTATACATTATAGTGTGCTCACCAAAAGTCTAATGCCTATTCTTCACTGGCCATAGCCATGTTACGGGTCCTCCCCTGAACCAGTCACCAACTAGGAGTGAGATTACCATGACCAGCTTAGATGATTCAGTCTTACCTTCCCTGAGCACTTTGCTATCTGCTTAATACGTGAACCAAATCTGGGTTATGCGTCAAGGAAGGATGTGTGTGGAAGGGGTTGTTGGGTAGGCGGTGGACAGGGTCTGCCATAGTGGACTGTACATCAGGTCTGAGCTACTGTTCTGAGCTGATTTGTTTATTTGTTCACGGAATGATTTTTTAATTAGCGTTGAGTGCTATGTGTCCTTTGAACCTGCTATGTGTTTTTTACTTCTCTCTGGGGTTTGTTTTCCTCATCTCTAAAATGAAATGGCCAAAGTAGATAAGTTCAAGGTTTTTCCTCATATTTCACTCATTTATCTCTTTTTTTTCTTTTATAACACTTTCACAGAGCTATCTATAATTATTTCTGTCAGAGGCTTTCAGGAGATGCCTCAGTTTGTCAATAGGCAGTTGATTCCCTTTTGTCACCTAAAGCCATGCTTTTCGAGGCGGGACTCCCACATTTCTGGCATATGAGTGGTGAGTAAATGGATATGGAAACCATAGGATAAGCATGGTTTGTCCTCTAGGATTTTAACTGAAGATTTGGGAGAAAAGCCTTTGAAATTTTTTGTATTATACCCCACAAATATGGGCATATTACTCAATATGGTGCAAATTATCAGGCTTGGACAGTGGCCATGACCTTTTGGGGAATATGTTCTTCTCTGTGGCTGGGTATCTTTAGATAGAAAACTATGTGTGTAGCAATGACTGATATTTCCTCAATTAGTTTATTTGCATAGCACTTGGATCTGCTATCTAGATTAGGATTCTTACTCTCAGCACTGATATTTTGAGCCAGATAATTCCTTGTTGTGGGGGATTGTTGTGCATTGTAGGACATTTAGAAGCATCTCTGACCTTTACCCACCAGATGCCAGTAACAGTTTCCTAGGTGTGACCCCCCAAAATGTCTCCTGGGAAGCAAAATCACCCCAACTGAGAATTAGTGATATAGATAGATTAATATTTGAATTCTTACTCTGACCCTAATTTGTGTTACCTTGGGCAAGGTATGTAATATCTATATACTTCAGCTTCCTTACCGGCCAAATAGGGCTAGCTTATAACATTACTGTCTACGTTAAATGAATTCACAGGTGTTAAGAGTCTAGCACAATGCCAAGTCTATAATAGGCCTTCCATGAATTTATAATTCTCTTCTCCTTTTTCCTTCATTTTTCTGGGGCTGTAAAACTTTCCCATTGGAAGGGACCTTAGACGTCACCAGAATTCCTCATTTTGTCAATTAAGAGACTGAGGCTCATAGCGATAATCCATCTTTTCAATCCTAAACCTATCTTTATACTCAAGTAATACAAAAGAGACATATTGAAGTGGAGCTGCACAGAAGTGGGTGAGTTCAAAGGCTCTTTCCTGTCAAGGTTGATTTGCCAGACGCTTGCTCCTGTAGATTCCCTCATGATATATCACCCCTGAGAGAATTCCTGAAGCACTAAATCCCTCGTGCGACTCAGACTGAATTCAAATGTTTGGTTTTAGGGACCATCAGTTATCTCCTTGGAGGCACTTGTTCTGTGCACCTTGGATGTTGGGGAATGTTCAATATTGAGACAAAATGTATGGAATATGCTCAGAGCCAGCCAGAGTTAAAAGAAAATTTTTACACTCACAAAGAGCACATAACAGCTGTTCAAGAACCAGAGATTAATGGATAATTCTAATTTTGCCATTTCATCTCTGACAAGGGCAAGGCTCTTTCTACTAAAAAGACTGAGACTAACTGATAAGAGGGACTAAAGTCCTCAAGAGGGATGAAATGGGGCAGGAGCCGTCCTAAAAGAATCCATGTCTTCTGGCCTAAACAAATCACGGTCCAAGCTATTGGGAGATTCACCGGTGAGACCATAGTGCCACTGTTGATGATCTGAGGGACTCGTAGGAATAGGAATCATGCTAGAGGACTAAGGATGGGCAAATGTCCTGATTTTTAGGAAATGCGATGAATTTTTCCCTCTTTCCCACCTCTACCAACTATGAATTCATGAGTTTGATACCAGTCTTAGGCACAATTCCATAAAAAATTATTCTACTGTGGCTTACGGAAGTGCTCACAAATTAAGCAGCCGTCCCTCTAAACCAGTAGCATTTCAGTCAAACAGGTTATGCCAGAGTAGTAATCTAATTTCTTCCTTGATTAAGGCCATTAGAATAGCTGAGCAGAGATGGAATGAGCACAGAATATCCAGAAGACAGCAGGCGTATCTCCTGTGACATTGAAGGCAAGATGTAGAAAGATGGGCTGGACACAGGTATCATGCGGTGGCTGCATAGCTGTATCCGGTGGGTGGACAGTGTTAAGGAGGCAGAGCCCCAGTGCTTCCGGATTTGTGCCTGGCCACATTATTTTCTTTATTAGTGTACTAACCAGGTGAAGCAATGAATGTGTCATAGTCTTGGTGCTTTTGGAGTCTACTTGGCCTGTAGGCCTTGAAGAAAATATACATATATATATTTATGTATATATATATGTGTGTGTGTGTGTGTGTGTGTGTGTGTGTGTGTGTGTGTGTATGTATATATATATATATATATATATATATATATATATATATATATATATATATATATAAAGAGAGAGAGAGAGAGAGAGAGATGATAGGCAGCCATGGTTTCTGCCAAATGACCCCAAGTTCCAGGGTGAAGCTTATTGTACACATTGCTCAAGGGGATATATATTCCATGGTATTAAAGGTTTTTATAGACCTGGCTCCTGACTATATCTCTAGTCTCATTTTTGCTGCCCCATTCCCCATGATCCCAATCTTTAGCCACATCGAATTGCAGCCACCCTGCATATACCAGGCTGTTTTAGGCCCCCATTATTTTATACCTTTTCCTGTATCTGACTTGAGTGCTCTTTCTTTTTTCTTCTGCCTGCTTCTTTGTCTGCCTGACATGTTCCTACTCATATTCAAGTCTCAGTGAAGCCTTCCTATCCCTCTGGGAAGCCTTTCCTTCCCTTCCCGCCCTTTTCTGGCACCATTGCTAATAAATTCTTCCCCGTCTGAATTTTGGTAGTCGTCTCCACCATTGTTTTAGGTATCATCACACTGTATTAATAACCTACGTACTTGTCAATCTTTCCTGCCCCCAGCTCTCTACCCCCACCAACTGCTCCCCATACAAGCACTTTCAGCTCATTGAGGACAGGGACTGGATCCTACGCAGAGCCTGGTACATACCAGAGACAGTCAGTAAAGGAATTAATGAATAAAAAATGAACAAATGAATAAATGGCTTATATAAAACCCATTATTCTGGTACTCTCTCAGCCTGCTGAGAATCACAATTATATTTCCATGTAGCCTGGCTCCTTAGATCCAGCTTTCTAAAGGATTTTTTAAAAATACAGAAAACAGGATTTCTTTTCCCTCTAGACACCTGCCGTCTCAATAAGGGCTTATACATGCATCGAAACAGCAACAGAACCCTTTATCATGGCACAGACAAGCCACACTGCCACAAACACGGAGCCCCCCGGGCTTTTAGTGCCTTGATTCATTGGGAAGTGCATACCCAAAGTCCAGTTTTCCAAGGCTCCCCTCCTGTGGCACCCAAGAAGCCTTATCTGTACCACCTAGACTGCAGGAGGCATTTTAGAACTGTTGCCTGCACTTTTGAAAAGGGAGTTGAACCTCATTCGTATATTTTCTTCTTATTGACTTAGAAAGTAAGCACCACCTTATTTAAATACAACCAGATCAGGGAGGCACAATGAATAATTCAGCCTTTCTGTTGCTTTAGGAAGAGTCTAGTTATTATGGGCCTCTCAAAAAGATGTTCTGTGGTATAATGAAAGAATTAAAATTCAAGTGAGGGCACCAAGAGCAAGTCAGCAGGCATTTATCTGTGCCAGTTCCTCAGTTCTAAAAGCTAGATCAGGCAGCAGTTGTTGCCGGTTGGCCGAGTTGCCTGACTGGAAGACTGGAAGACAGGGAGCCTGGCATGCTAGCGATGTCTCAGCCCATTCTGGTCCCCACGTAGTGGGCATTGGCATTTGGGACCCTCCAAAGTTCAAGGGATGATGCTGTAGTGGTGATCCTTCACACTCATAGCTAGGGTACCTCACCTGCAAGTTCCTGCCAGGGCAGGGGGCCCCAAGCCTGGGGTTCTTGGAGCCAACAGAGCATAATGGGATCACAAAGTCAGACCTGATTAATCATCTTTAAAGGGCATCTGAATTTATAAATTGAATATATATATCACTCAGATATCAGGTGGAGACAAAAGGACAGTAGATCACACCCACTACTCTTCTCTATTTGTGTTTTGAGATCTAGGGGCCTAAAAGACATCTGCAGGACCTAGAAATGGAAAGGCTAGGCTCAGAAGAAAGGAAATTTATTGAACACCTGCTTTTAGACACCCCAGAAAAACAGAAGAGAATATGAAGGAATCAGGGCTTCATGGAGCCAACTTTCAGAAAGAGTAGGGCAAAGATAGTTAGATTTCTGACTCACACTTTGATGGTTAATTTTATATGTCAACTTGGCTGGGCCAAAATGGTCAACTACCAGTCTAGATATCTTTGGAAAGGAATTTTTTTTAGATAAGATTAACATTTCGATCAACAGACTTGGAGTAAAGCAGATTACCCTTCATAATGTGGGATCTATCATCTAATCACTTGTCAGCCTTAATAGAAAAACAAGACTGAGGGCACCTGAGGAGGGAATTGGGCCGGCAGGCAGCCTTGTACATAAGCTGCAACTTCAATTTTTTCTGGGTTTCCCAGTGCCAGCCTGTTCTGCAGATTTTGCACTTACCAACCCCTCAATCACATGAGCTACTTCCTTAAATCAACTTCACACACACACACACACACACACACACACACACACACCCTATTGGTTCTGTTTCTCTGAAGAACACTAATACACACACCACATACTAGAGTAAATTCAGGTGTATTAAAGATTTAAAGGTAAACAAAAGGATAAAAGTATTAAAAGGAAATAATGGTAAATATTCTGGCAGGTGTGGGAGGGAGTGAAGGCTTTTAAAAGAATGCACGCCACAGGCAGAAACCATAATGGGAAAGATGGACAGATAAGGCTAGGAATACTATATCTTCTAAATGTCCAGCTGCACCACAAACATATAAAAAGAAAAAAGGACAAATGGGGGAAATTAGCAATATATGTGTCAGATTGAAAGTTAATTTATTTAGTAGTGTTCAAAGGGTAAAATAAGCTGACCTTCCCAATGGAAAAATAGGCAAGAACAAGCAACTCACAAAAGAAACACAAGTGACAAACATGTGGAAACATGTTCAATGTCAAAGAAACGCAAAGACAAAATGTAAAGTTTGCCCAGCCGGCGTGGCTCAGTGGTTGAGCATTGACCTATGAACCAGGAGGTCATGGTTCGATTCCCGGTCAGGGCATATGCCTGGGTTGTGGGGTAGATCCCCAGTAGGGGGCATGCAGTAAGCAGCCAAATCAATGATTCTCTCTCATCATTGATGTTTCTCTCTCTCTCTCCCTCTCCCTTACTCTCTCTCTGAAATATATAAATATATGTATATATTTTAAAAAAGAACTAATTAAAAGAGAGAGAGAGACAGAGAGAGAGAGAGAGAGAGACCAGCCCTGGCCAATGTGGCTCAGTTGGTTAGCAGTGGTCTGCAAACTGGCTCTCAAGCCACATGCAGCTCTTTGGCCCCTTGAGTGTGGCTCTTCCACAAAGTACCACGTGCGGACACACACGTACAGTGCGATTGAAACTTCGTGGCCCATGCGCAGAAGTCGGTGTTTTGTGGAAGAGCCACACTCACGGGGCCAAAGAGCCTCATGTGGCTCACGAGCCGCAGTTTGCCGACCACTGTTAGGCGACCCCTGTGAAAGGGTTGTTCGACCCCCAAAGGGGTCACGATCCACAGGTTGAGAACCGCTGCTCTAGAAGGACTCCAACTTAGAGGCAGTTGTACTCATAGCTACTGCATTACAGCCAGAGGATGCACAGCAGGATCAGCAGTGGAAAGACACACCAGGCAGTCTGGAGGAGTCCAGTGCAGCCTTCCAACATTTTCCCTCTGGATAGCGTGGAGTTGTTGCACAGAAAGCTTTGGCCGTCAGTAGGAACATGTGCAATATTTTTGCCCAGATAAGCCTTCTGAGATGCTCAGAGTTCAGCATTTTATTGCTGGTCATTAAAGCACTCTCTGACTATGCACCCAACCACAATTACTGAAATTCCAGACTTTCCGAAGGAAAGCAGATGTTCAACCTAAATTATATCATTCATACAAACAATCTAGGCAGGCTGATAGAACAGAATTCAGTGCCCCAGGCACACAAAACAACCTTATCACTTCATAGCATTGGGTACATACCAGAGGCCAGGTCCCAGGAGCTGTCTTCAAAACCTCCTAGAGATAACAACATCAGGCCTGCTATGCTGACCCTTTCCTGCAGACTGAAATAGAAAAATTCAATACCTAGAAAATATGAAAGACAAAATTTTAGAAGTATCTTGAGTATAAGATGGAAAAGAAAGTAAAGGAGAGAGAGAAACCAAGATGGCGGCATAGGTTAACACCGGAGATTGCTGCCTCGAACAACCACTTCAAAAAACAACTAAAAGACAGAACAGACATCATCCAGAACCACAGGAAGGCTGGCTGAGTGGAAATTCTACAACTAGGAGGAAAGAGAATATCATACCCAGACTCAGAGGAGGCTCATTGCTGAAGTGAAATACTAAGGTGCGGAGTGCACGCGGAGCGGGCTGGAGGCGGAGGGCGCAGTTGTTGTTTTCAATTGGGAGGGAGTTTCAGACTCTGAGCTCCAGATCTGGGCCAGTCTCTAGGGACTCAGACTCAAACGGGAGAAGCGAGACTGTCTGGCTTCAGTTGGAACTTGAAGGCAGCTTTCTCTCCGAGATTTGCAGCGGTTGCTGGGACTCTGAGAGGCAGAGCCCCTAGGGACGGAACTGAGAGCAGCCATAACTGCTCGCTCCGGCCAGCCCTGTAGATCCCCGGGGACGCGCCCTGCCCAAGCCCTGCGCAGAGCCATTTGCCGGATAGCCTCAGGCAAATGCTAGATTAGCACCGCCCTAGAGATCCAGCACAGAAGCTCTCCCACTGAAGACACAGCGGACTCTCATAGTCAGTTAGCCTGGAGGTCAAATCACCCCCGGTATTGCCGACAACAATCAAGGCTTAACTACAACAAGACTGCGCACAAAGACCACTAGGGGGTGCACCAAGAAAGCATAAAAAATGCGGAGACAAAGAAACAGGACAAAACTGTCAATGGAGGATATTGAGTTCAGAACCACACTTTTAAGGTCTCTTAAGAACTGTCTAGAAGCCGCCGATAAATATAGTGAGATCCTCAAGAAATCTAATGAGACCCTCGATGTTATGATAAAGAACCAACTAGAAATTAAGCATACACGGACTGAAATAACGAATACTATACAGACTCCCAACAGGAGACCAGAGGAGCGCAAGAATCAAAGCAAAGATTTGAAATGCGAAGAAGCAAAAAACACCCAACCAGAAAAGCAAAATGAAAAAAGAATCCGAAAATACGAAGATAGTGTAAGGAGCCTCTGGGACAGCTTCAAGCGTACCAACATCAGAATTATAGGAGTGCCAGAAGATGAGAGAGAGCAAGATATTGAAAACCTATTTGAAGAAATAATGACAGAAAACTTCCCCCACCTGGTGAAAGAAATAGACCTACAGGTCCAGGAAGCGCAGAGAACCCCAAACAAAAGGAATCCAAAGAGGACCACACCAAGACACATCATAATTAAAATGCCAAGAGCAAAAGACAAAGAGAGAATCTTAAAAGCAGCAAGAGAAAGAAACTCAGTTACCTACAAGGGAATACCCATATGACTGTCAGCTGATTTCTCAACAGAAACTTTGCAGGCCAGAAGGGAATGGCAAGAAATATTCAAAGTGATGAATACCAAGAACCTACAACCAAGATTACTTTATCCAGCAAAGCTATCATTCAGAACTGAAGGTCAGATAAAGAGCTTCACAGATAAGGAAAAGCTAAAGGAGTTCATCACCACCAAACCAGTATTATATGAAATGCTGAAAGGTATCCTTTAAGAAGAGGAAGAAGAAGAAAAAGGTAAAGATACAAATTATGAACAACAAACATGCATCTATCAACAAGTGAATCTAAGAATCAAGTGAATAAATAATCTGGAGATCATAATAGAATAGGGACATAGAAAGGGAATGGACTGACTATTCTTGGGGGGGAAAGGGGTGTGGGAGATGCGGGAAGAGACTGGACAAAAATCGTGCACCTATGGATGAGGACAGTGGGTGAGGAGTGAGGGCGGAGGGTGGGGCGGGAACTGGGAGGAGGGGAGTTATGTGGGGGGAAAAAGAGGAACAAATGTAATAATCTGAACAATAACGATTTAATTAAAAAAAAAAGTAAAGGAATGGAAAATTTAAAAATGATAAAATTAGTGAATCAGTAGATGAAGTCTGATCTCCAGTACAAACAGAAACAAATGGACAGAAGGAAAATATAAAAGACGTAATAGAAGAAAAGTCTCCAGAAGTGAAGAACAAGAGTTTCCAGATCTCAAGAGCCCATTAACAGCCCATAAAGAAGCGATTGTGAGTGAGTGCTAACTCCCTTTGTGTCTGGGACTGCTAGCTATTCCAAGCTGCATGTTATCCCCCACTTGTCCTTTAACAGTTAATTCACTTTTTAGTTGATTTATTTTTACTTATGTGACCGCCACCACTTTTTTCCATTCTCTGCCAAAAGCAAATGGTTTGTGAGTCTCATTTCTTCTTGGAGACATTTGTTTGCCGTTCAGTGTTACTCAGTTGCTTTGTGAACTGAGTTATTTGATGTACTAAGAAAAAAAAAATCTTTTTTTGAAGTTTTTCTGGCTTAAAAAAAAAAAGGTGGGAAATCTGTTTGAAGCAGCTTTCTACATTTTCAGAGGAAGTAGAAGTTGCATGCTGAGTTAGAACCAATCCTAACCGCAATGCCTGGGGTGTTCAACCCCCTGAGTCTTTTCTGGGGGGAAAAATTATTAGAAAAATCAGTTTGTCTGTTATTAATATCTCCCTCTTCAGCAACCTTGTTTGCAGCTTCCCCTGATTTGCTAAATCACCAAGCGGAAAGCATCTCTATTTACTTTTTGTCTTCCAAAATTCATCCTTCTCCCTCCCCACCCCCGCTGTCTTTATTCTTGTGCTGTTTTTTTAAAAAAATTTCTAAAATTCCTTTACTATTACTGTATTTGAGTTTGGGGAGGGAGTGAAGATAACTATATGCTTTCATTCTGTCATGTTCATACTGTAAGTTTATGTAGGGCCATGAGGTGACTTAGCTTTATGGAGGTTATATACAATTATTTACTTTATTTTTTTTAAAAAAAATAAACAATTTTCAAACATTGGTGTCTTAAATTTTAATAACAATGAGGCATCACTAACCAACCTCTACACCTATGTATACTGGGACACTATACTGTTGAGAATTACTGAGCTAATCAAACAGCTTTCCATTTTATTTTCCTATGCAACTATTTCTTTTTTCATCTTGAATTATTGAGGAGGTTTTCTCAGCTCCTCACTTGGCTCATAGGCTCTTTATTTTCTGATTAACCATTGATGTGTAAGTTGTTCATGGGTTGTGATTGGCCTCTTTTTGGTCAACACCATTTAGGGACTAGTGACACACGTCTGACAAAGGCTTGAAGACCAAAGACCCCAGGATTCTTTTGTGAAAGCCCCAAAGGAGAGGATTAGTTATGGGGGAAGTGAAGTGGGTGGAAGTGGGCATGTTTTCCTCTCAGTGGGAACTGCAACTTCTCTCCTTTGTTTTGGAATTCAAGTGGTTTTACAGCTATTATTAAAGAGAAGTTATTCAGAGATTTTCTGTTTAAGACATCTTCCAGCAGTCTGGGGAATCAAGAAAATCTTAATAAGTCACTAATATTTTACAATTTTATTCACTAAGATTTATTAAGGTGTAGTGGATTTCTGTGAGTCTCTGTAGAAAATGAAGAAATATAATTCACATGCTATATGATTCACCCCCTTAAAGTATGCAATTCACTTGTTTTTGGTATATTACATTGTTAATTGTTTTTGTGGTAATGTGTACTTATAAAATTTGTCATTTTACCATTTTTAACCATTTAAGCATATAACCCAATGACATTAATTACATTTACAATGTTGTCCAACCATTACAACTATTCCTCCAAATTTTTTTTTGTCCCCAAACAGAAACTCTGTAACCATTAAGCAAATCATATAGCTTTAACATATTAGCAGTTATTCTATTTTAGATAAAATTCTTCAAAGAACCTCACACCCAAACTGGAAAAGGACTAATTTAATTCCCAATCCCAGAGTTATTAGGCCTATTATGTTCCATTACACATTTATACACACTCTGTGTATTGTTCTAAGTTCTATCTTGGGCACATTAATGGCTCTAAAGAAAGCCAGAGCCAAAGGGGTAAATGAAATGTGGGGTTTTAGTTGGATCTTACAGTTATGAGTCACCAGAGAGTCTTCATACTCCCATCAGCAAGTTTCAGTTAACTTTCAAATTAGATCAGCTGGCTTTCAAAACATATTCATTACCTATTGGTGAGTTTGGGAGCTTTTGGAGGCTGTAGCCACCAATTCTCCCAAGGAAGTGACGGGAAAACTGTTGTGGACACCCACTGCTGAGAAGAGCTCCACATCCCTGGATATTCCTTTAGAGTTTGTGAGTTGTTCATGACACGGGAACTGGCTATTTGCTTCTTGGTCCTGAGGATTTCAGATCACCTTACACATTGGCTACCATCTTTGAATTGTTGCTGGATTGATGTCTTCATGGGATCAGGGAGAAATAAAACTAGTAGAAAGGTGCATCTGTTTGCATATTAACCACATAAATGAAATGTGCTGTCCTTGGAGTTGCCTCTTTTTCCTTACCTTGCTCTTTCTAAAGTCCTTTGGTGACCCTGCTCCATTTTTATCCAGAAATTGCACCAGTGAGGACAAGAAGGCTCAGGGAAGTGAGTTTTCTCTGCCCTAAAATGATGACATACCCTCTTAGTGAATTTCCTACCATTAGATGTTCAAATAAAGGTTGAGTCATTAGGTATCAGAGATGTAGAAGATCGTTCATGGCTGCAGTAGGGGATTGAGAAGGATAATCAATAAGGCTGCTTCAAATTCTGAAATTCCATGACATTGTGAGCAGCATTGCAATGTGGTCAAGAACTTGGACTTAATCATACAGACCTGGATTCAAATTCTGGCTCCTTTACTTAACTGGCTATTTAGCCTTAAGCAAATTATTTAACGTATTCTAACACTCAGTATCTTCATCAGTAAAATGAGTATAATCATAGGATTAAATAAATTAATGCATGAAAATGCTTAGATGCTCTTTCAGATGGTGTTTCTTTAAGAGTGTTTTTTTTTCTAATCAAAAGACTCTTTTAAGGTGATTTTTATGGGGTTGTAGTTGCTCAGGAACACTGGTGGAATGAAAGGTGGCCTGGCCTACTGAGCAAAGTACTGAGCCAGGTGTTCAGCCTCTGATTGAAGTTTTGAGACATTAATTTTATGCGATTGACAGGTGACCTTAGACCACTGTTTGATAACTCTGTGGCTAGATTTGACCAACAAAATTAGAGAAAAACACCTATGCCTTCTCCTTGCCAGCAGGAGATGGTTTGAGGTGCAGTGGAATAAATTTATTAAAGCAATTTGATTTTTCGCTGAAGTAAAATGGCTCCTGCTAAATGTGAGGTTATATTATTTTTATGAGCTAGAAAATTACATGGGAACCTATAATTGACAGGGATAAATTGTCTTACTTTTTATTTCAAAGCTACCATCTCTGAGAGAACTTGAAGTGGGAGGCTAATTTTTTATTTATCAAGGAAAGTGGAGCAGTAGGCCTTTTATTGTTGTTGCCATTAAACATTAGTTTTCCTGCCTCTGTATAGGAATTTTTAGAATTACAGTTTGCTTTTCTGGACAAGTTGTGATTCCTACTCCCATGAAACTAGGAATCCCCATTCTCTTTATTTTGTTACCCCTTGTGAGTTTCTTTATCAAGCTGGAAAACGTTGGGAGTGCTAAGGATGGAGAAGACTGGTGGAGGGAGTGGATGGAAGTCTTCTAATATATCTAGACTTTATAACGACTGTACCATGAGCAAGAAGAGGAGCTATGGAAGCCTTGCAGAACCAACTTGGGTGTTTTCCCTTAAACCACATGGGGAATTTGAATCTGCTGATATCCACAGAGGGTTGAGCTGGTACCCAGATGAGAGGAAGGGGGAAAGCAAAAGTAGGTAGTTTAAAAAAAGGAGAAAAGAGTAGAAAGTCTGTGAGGAGAGACTCAAATTTCCATCTGTGCATGGGAGGTCTGATCTCTCCACCCCATTCCTCTGAGCATCTCCCTCTCCTATAACCCTGAAACCTATTTTCCAGTTCATAGCTTTCTCAAGAGCCCCAACCAGAGATATCCAACAATGGGTTGTCCCATAGTTACGTCATACATGGTAACTGAACTCACGTCCTTTCTCTACCCCAAGCTGTTCTTCCTCTTGTATTTTACTCTCTTCGTTCAAATAGTCATCCAAATATGCAAGCTAAAATCTGCAGCCATCCTCAACAGTTCCTTCTCCTTCTCCCTGCACCATTCATTCAGTAGACAGTTTCTCACCATTTACTTGTACCACTGCTAGATACTGTACTGTGACAGGAGAGACAAAGATGATTTAGATGTGGCCCTAAATATAATAAGAACCTGAGTTCAGCAAAAGAAGCAAACAGGCAAACACAGTTCAGGCAGACACAAATCCTTTTTGTTTTGTTCCTTAAGTGGTTCTTGAATCCACTTCCCCCTCTCCATTCCCATTGCCAGTGCTTAAGTTCAGACCTTTTCATTGGCCTACAATCATCTGATGTATGCATATCCTTCTATCTGCTCCTGTCCTGGAAATACCCTAATTCCAGAGTAATTATTTTAATGATAGTCTGCCTCAGCACACACATTTCCAGTCTTACCTCCCAGAATTCTACATGTCACTCTCTGTACCACCCAGACCCAGTTTTAGCCACTAGAGCATTTGTGGTCTTGACAGTACTACTTCTCTGCCTAGAATTCCCTTCTCTACGTAGTGAATTCCTCCTTATCTTTAGAGAGGTAGTCTAATGTCCCTTCCTTCATGAGGCCTATCTCAAATACTCATGTGGGATTTAATGCTCCCAGGGTACTCTTAATACCCCCATTTCTTTTTCTTTTTTTTAATATATTTTATTGATTTTTTACAGAGAGGAAGGGAGAGAGATAGAGAGTTAGAAACATCGATGAGAGAGAAACATCGATCAGCTGCCTCCTGCACATCTCCTACTGGGGATGTGCCCGCAACCCAGGCACATGCCCTTGACCGGAATCGAACCTAGGACCACTCAATCCGCAGGCCGACGCTCTATCCACTGAGCCAAACCGGTTTCGGCAATACCCCCATTTCTACCACCTATCATGCTGCATTTGGGGTGAGGGTGTGTTATTTATTTAGTTATTTTTTTGTTTGTTTCTTGTTGTTTTTTAGTGTTTCCTCACTGGCCTGCAACTTCATTAAAGGAATGTATCTTAATCCTGTTTTAACCTCTGAGAATCAGATCAGTGATTGGAATAGAGCAGTGGTCGGCAAACTGCGACTCGCGAGCCACATGCGGCTCTTTGGCCCCTTGAGTGTGGCTCTTCCTAAGCCTTAGGAGTACCCTAATTAAGTAAATGACAATGTACCTACCTATATAGTTTAAAAAATTTGGCTCTCAAAAGAAATTTCAATCGTTGTACTGTTGATATTTGGCTCTGTTGACTAATGAGTTTGCCGACCACTGGAATAGAGTAAGTGTTCAGAAATGTTAGAAAAGTGAAGGGCTCTTCATGAAACCTAGGTGTGAGCCAGCCACACTAAGATTTAGAACCAGAAAATGCTCACTTCTCAGGAGTTGGGTTGAGGCGGGGGTGGGGCCACCATCGCTCTGAACTTCCATCTATCCTTCCACAAATGGAAACCATAGCAGATCCCAGTTGTCAATAGGAAAAGGAAACCTCATACCAGGCAATAAAACTGGTGCATTTTAATTGTCAGTTAATATAAATGAGAGAGACATTCTTATTATTCTTATTTGACAGAAGTTCATGGGATTAAGGGATTTTCCCAAGATCTTTTAGCAGCTATGGGTTGAGCTGGGTTTTGAACTCAATCCTGGTTGACGCCGACGCTGCCGCTGCTGCTGCATTCTTTGTACCATTCTGTACTGCTACAAGTTACAGGTTGTGGTTTGAGTCCTTGGTAATTGCTACTACATTAGGGGTAATAAAATGATCACATAATGTCACTGGTAAGAATTGGTAGTTATTTGGTAAATTACTATCTGTAGAGTATGAACCTAGAAAACTTAAGATTTCTGAATTTGGGAGTCTAAATCACAGTTATTTGAGCTCATGCTCTGATTGCAAACGTAAATTTTGGATGATAGAGAATTAGGGTGGTAGATTAATGCCTCTTTGCACATTTATAGGCCCCAGTTGGGTTCTTCCACTATCAGATAAGAGTGTTAGTGATTATTTCATGTAGTTAAGCAATGTAGATAAGCCATTATTATTACAGTAATCCCGCCTTATCCATGGAGGATACATTCCAAGACCCCCAGTGGTTGTTTGAAACCATGGATAGTACCAAACCCTATATATATTATGTTTTTCCCTATACCTACATACTAATGGTAAATTTTAATTTATACATTAGGCACAGTAAGACATTAACAATAATAACTAATATAATAGAACAATTATAATAATATACTATAATTAAAGTTATGTGAATGTGGTCTCTCTCTTAGAACATTTTATTGTACTGTACTCACCTTTCCACGTGAAGGAAGCAGTTTAGAGCTTCTCTTTGGCACATTCAAATTGCCAGCATCACTACTCTTGTAATAATGGCTTTGGGACCATTATTAAGTAAAATAAGGGTGACTTGAACACAAGCACTGTGATATGGAGACAGTTGATCTGATAATTGAGGCTGCTAAGGGACTAATGGGTGGGGAGCATATAGACATGAATGTGCTGGGCAAAAGGATCATGTCCTCGGCGAGATTTCATCACGCTACTCAGAATCTCACAATTTAAAACTTATGAATTGTTTATTTCTACAATTTTACACTTAATATTTTTAGACTGCAGTTGACTGCTGGTAGCTGAAACCATGGAAACTAAATAGCAGATAAAGAGGACTATTGAGGGACTAAGGAGGGACTATTGTAATTAGCAAATGATGGTTGACAATGAGAGCTGTGGATAGCAAAGGAAGGGTCAACCTCTCAGATGCTAGAAGCAGCAGAACCTTAGTGATCATCTAGGCCAGGGGTGGGCAACCTTTTTGTGAGTGGGTGCCAAATCTGACTCAAAATTCGTCTGTGCGCCAACCCTAATTTTTTGAGAACATGTTATGCCTACTTAATATCTCTAAAGGTATACGTATGTGAAGAACCTTGAGGAAATAAAATTCATTCGAGCGACAATAACACAGTATATGATGATGAAAAATACATTTATTTTGTAATGTATACATGTACACTGATGGTCCGACAGAAAACTTTATGACTCCGTTTGATATTATCAGTGGGAGTTTTGCTGCTGTATCACTGATGACAGAGATTTTACATCAGGTTTATATTTCGTGACCTTCAGAGATATGCACGAGCTACTACTTTCATCCGTCAGGCTACTCCTATTATGAGACTTAGCAAAATTCATCACTGAGAACAAAGATTCACAATTGTAAATGGAAGATTATAAGAGAGGGTTTCGCATGCCAGGAAAAGTTACTGGCGTGCCATGTTTGGCACGTGTGCCAAGGGTTGCCCACCCTTGATCTAGGCCAAGCCTTCCATTCTGCGAAATTAGGCAGGAACCACCCAAGGTCAAGTAGCTATTTCATGCCAGAGCCAGCATGGAAGGCCAACCCTAGATTTTTAGAATAATGTTCATTTTACCTTAAGCTCCTTTTGTAAATCTGAAGATAGTTCACAGCCAATCTGGACATATCAGTACAAAAGTGTACTTGTTGTTTTCTTTAGTAAATTCATGTGTTTATTGTCAAGGTTCCTCTTTTCCTTATGCCTGGGTGATTTCATCTGTAGATTTCAAAAATTAATGGTTTTTATATCCCGATCTATGTAGGGACACAATTACATTATATAGATATATCAGACTTACTTACCTACTCACCTATTGATTGACATTTAAATTGTATTCAACTTTTAAAATGATAAACAATGCATATGGTGAATTTTTTAAAGGTTAGAATTTTAAAATTTTCAGCTTACAATTGATTTATTGATCAGACATTTATCAAGCATCCACTCTGTGCCTGGCTCTGTGCTTTTTTAAATGACATCACCAATTAGAGGAGCATACTCTGCCTGTCAGTTCACAAGGTGAAAATGGATTTCTCTATAAACTGCCCAGCCCATAATAACCTTCATCATGAGAGGTATAATTTCGGGAGAGCCTGCCCTGTGCAGCTACTGTGTTAGACATTTCAGAAGCATTCATCGATAGATAGGTAACTAGTATTCTCATTGTACAGATGAAGAAAGTGAGTGCTAGACAGAGTAAGTAAACTATGCAGGGACACAGTGAATAAGCGATAGAATTGAGTTCATTCATTCATTCAACAAATTGTGGTTTTTTTGTTTGTTTTCCAGGAAGACCTACTAAGTGCCAGGCATTCTTCTAGAGACACATTGGGAATGAATACCATGGTAAGTAAATCAGAGATGGGGCTTACACTCTGGGTGGCAGACAATAAACAAAAAAAAAACAAGGTTTATGTGAGAGAGAAACATCAGCTGGTTGCCTCCCATACATGCTCTGATTGAAAATCAAACCCGAAATGTGGGTATGTGTCCTGACTAGGAATGGAACCGTGACCCTTAGGTGCATTATGCATACGCATTCAGTTATGTGCTGCATAATGACATTTTGGTCAACAGTGAACCACATATACGTGTATGATGATGGTTCCATAAGATTATAATGAAGCTGAAAAAGTCCTCTTGTCTAGGGACATGGTAGCCATCGTGACGTCATAGCACAATGCATTACTCATGTGTTTGTGTGATACAGTGTGAACAAACCTACTGTGCTGCCAGTCATATAAAAGTACAGCACATACAGTTATGTATAGTAAGTAATAGTTGATGATGATAATAAACGACTATGTTACTGGTTTACATATGTACAGCCCTATACTTTATTGTTATTTTTTTTTCAAGTATTTTCTTTTCTTCTCTCCTTTTATTTTTATTTTATTTTATTTTTTTATATTTTTTATTGATTTTTTACAGAGAGGAAGGGAGAGGGATAGAGAGTTAGAAACATCGATGAGAGAGAAACAGCGATCAGCTGCCTCCTGCAGATGTCCCACTGGGGATGTGCCCGCAGCCAAGGTACATGCCCTTGACCGGAATCGAACCCGGGACTCTTCAGTCCACAGGCTGACACTCTATCCACTGAGCCAAACCGGTGCTGGCATGTTATTTTAGAGGGTACTCTTTCTAATTATATATAAAAAAAAAGTTTACTGCAAATCAGAATGCCATGTTGTGCTGGCAGCAGCCTCATACATCTCATGTTTACTGCACCTCTCGATTGTATCGTTTTCTCTTGTGCTGGATTTAATCTTGTGTTATTTTGTGCAGTGGTGTGCTGTACGGGTTTGAAGCCTAAGAGCAATAGCTGTACCATATAGCCCAGGTGTGGAGCTGGCTACACCATCTAGGTTTGTGGAAGTGCACTCTACGATGTTCGCACAACGATGAATCGCCTAACGACACATTTCTCAGAATGTATCCCTGTCATAAAGTGGCATATGATTGTAATTACAAATTGTGGCAAATGCTGTGAAGGAAATGATTCGGTGCAGTGGTAGAGGATATTGGGGGCAGGGGCAGGAGGAGGATTGCTGCTTCGCTTGCATGGTGAGAAAGGCCTTTCAAAGGAGCTGACATTTGGTAGAAACCATGACAAGAGAAGGCAGAGTTCTTCCAGCAGAGGCCACAGCTGATGTGAAGGCTGTGTGGTGGGAAAAGGCTGTGTGGTGGCATGCCTGAGGAACGCATGAATGCAAGGACTCCCAGGTGGCTGCAGGGGAGCTGGGGAGCTCAGGGAGGTCCAGGATGAGGATGGAGAGAAGGCAGCTCTGACTCTGTAGGATTTCCTAGACCATGGACAGGAATATGCATTTTATGTGCCATAGAATGGGACAGTCATCAAAAGCTTAGCTAAGCAGGAGGTGAAATGATCTTATCAGTGCTTTTGAATAACCACTTTGGCTTTTCTATAAAGAAGAGGTTAGAGAGAGGAAAGAGTGGAAGTGTTGAGATAAGGTGGGGGGACATAGCAATTATCCAGGTGCAAAACCGCCAGGACTCGGGCTAAGGTGGCGGTGTTGATGACGGCAGGAGGAGGAAGACCAACCTGTTCCTTGGTGGTATAAATGACAGGGTTGTGTGACCCCAGGGTCTGCCCTTTTTTGTGTCACAGAAACTGCACCCCACTGGCTGGGAATGGAGGTGGGCGGGAACTTATGGAAGATTCTTATTTCTGGAAACCTTTTAAGTCTTCTGTGTTGGCTTCTGAGAATTGAACACTATTCTCTTTCAAAAACTCGAACATTTCTTTGTCCTTAGTTATACCACCCACATTTATGATGCTCTGCAGACTAGGGATATTGCTCACACTGACTCCTGATCTCATGCATTTTGCAAATGCACAGCTCTGTGAATGGTGAATGTGACTTCCTGCTGTTAGTGGCTCACAGTGCTGAAAGGGATGACTTTCTATGAGGCAAAAACTAAATAATGGTCTATTATTTTAAGTTACAAAGAATTGGGTGGCAAAGGGAGTGGGGAAGGAAACCCTAAATGCTTTAAATGAATTATTGGACTTACAGAGTCTAAAGTGACATTTCTTTTTTCTTCTTTTTATTTTTAAAATTTTTTCTTTTTTTCTTTCTCAAACAATGACTGTTGATTAGCAGAAAATAAGAAACTATAAAAAAGAACAAAACCTACAGTTCTACTCACCCAGTGACATCCACTGTAATGCTTTACTATACATAATGTTAACTTTTATTTATTTTTTAAAATATATTTTATTGATTTTTTACAGAGAGGAAGGGGGAGGGATAGAGAGTTAGAAACATCGATGAGAGAGAAACATCGATCAACTGCCTCCTGCATACCCCCCCACTGGGGATGTGCTGGCAACCAAGGTACATGCCCTTGACCGGAATCGAACCTGGGACCTTTCAGTCCGCAGGCCGACGCTCTATCCACTGAGCCAAACCGGTTAGGGCCATAACATTAACTTTTAAACACTTTGTTTTATTTTTTGCTAATACTAAAAATAGATCATGTTCATTGTGGACAGTTACAGAATATAGGAAATTATAAAGAAGAAGGTAATTTACCATCCCAGGACAGCTATTGGTAACATTGTAATATGTTTCCAAGTCCTTTTCAGTGCAGATCATATATAATTGATATCAAACCATCTATTTATTTTTCCACTTAAGATTGTTATCTAATAATTGTCCATGTTTTTACAAGTTCTTCACAATTATTATATTTAATTGCTACACAAAACTGCGTGCCTTGAACTTCTACTTGTGAAACAATAAATACATATAAAAAATAATACCAATCTCACTGGATTGTTGTGAGAATTAAACAGGTTCAATGAGTTGATGAGCACAGAGCCCAATGCACAGTGAGTATTCAGTCAGCAGCAATCGTCATTTCCTTCCTACAAATTTAGTCTACTTCATTTTTTCATGAATATATGTATATCTTTAATGAAAATCTTTGTGTGTAAAGCTCTTTCTATATAGATTATTCCCATTTCTTTTAGAGTTAATTCCTAGAAGTGGACTTAATTGGGTCAGAGGGTGTTAAGAAATTTAACATTGTGTTTGCAAGTGTCCCATAGGATATATTGGACATACAGAGATTTGAGGTGTTATGAGTGGCTGCCTTGTTGGCAATTGCTATGAGTAGGTAGGTAGTTTCATAGGAGATGACCCACAGGACTAATATTCTGTATTTAGAACAATGTTGATTTTTAATTACTGCATAGAGGTGAGGGAGGAACACCTTCCTGGCTGGGTGTAGCAGAATCACCTAGGAGGCTTTTAAAGAATTTTATTTCTCTCTTCTCTTTCCTAAGCATCCTTATATCCCTGCTATGGCAGCCCGGGGCATGCTTTCTTCTTCTGAAAAATCTCACCATCTTCTCCCTCTGAAATCACTGATATAATAACCACTTTACAGCTAGAAGTGTAACATTTCCTTCAGATATGTTGGACAAAGAAAGTTTTTCAGCAACAATAAATGGTGTCAGTGGTTCTCAACCTTCTGACCCTTTTTTTTTAATTAAATCTTTATTGTTCAGATTATTACATTTGTTCCTCTTCCCCCCCCCCATAATTCCCCTCCTCCCAGTTCCCACCCCACCCTCCACCCTCACTCCCCACCCACTGTCCTCATCCATGGGTGCACGATTTTTGTCCACTCTCTTCCCGCATCTCCCACACCGCTATCCCCCCAAAAATAATCAGTCCATTCCCTTTCTATGTTCCTGATTCTATTATAATCACCAGTTCATTCTGTTCATCAGATTATTTATTCACTTGATTCTTAGAGTCACTTGTTGATAGATGCATATTTGTTGTTCATAATTTGTATCTTTACCTTTTTCTTCTTCTTCCTCTTCTTAAAGGATACCTTTCAGCATTTCATATAATACTGGTTTGGTGGTGATGAACTCCTTTAGCTTTTCCTTATCTGGGAAGCTCTTTATCTGACCTTCAATTCTGAATGATAGCTTTGCTGGATAAAGTAATCTTGGTTGTAGGTTCTTGGTATTCATCACTTTGAATATTTCTTGCCACTCTTCTGGCCTGCAAAGTTTCTGTTGAGAAATCCGCTGACAGTTGTATGGGTACTCCCTTGTAGGTAACTGAGTTTCTTTCTCTTGCTGCTTTTAAGATTCTCTCTTTGTCTTTTGCTCTTGGCATTTTAATTATGATGTGTCATGGTGTGGTCCTCTTTGGATTCCTTTTGTTTGGGGTTCTCTGCACTTCCTGGACTTGTAAGTCTATTTCTTTCACCAGGTAGGGGAAGTTTTCTGTCATTATTTCTTCAAGTAGGTTTTCAATATCTTGCTCTCTCTCTTCTTCTGGCACCCCTATAATTCGGATGTTGGTATGCTTGAAGCTATCCCAGAGGCTCCTTACACTATCTTCGTATTTTTGGATTCTTTTTTCATTTTGCTTTTCTGGTTGAGTGTTTTTTGCTTCTTCACATTTCAAATCTTTGACTTGATTCTTGCGCTCCTCTGGTCTGCTGTTGGGAGTCTGTATAATATTCTTTATTTCAGTCAGTGTATGCTTAATTTCTAGATGGTTCTTTATCACAACATTGAGGGTCTCATTAGATTTCTTGTAGATCTCATTAAGTTTATCGGCAGTTTCTAGAAAATTATTGAAAGACCTTAAAAGTGTGGTTTTGAGCTCTATATCCTCCATTTCTGACATTTGTGTCCTGTTTCTTTGTCTCCGCATTTTTTATGCTTTCTTGGTGCACCCCCTAGTGGTCTTTGTGCGCAGTCTTGTTGTAGTTAAGCCTTGATTGTTGTAGGTAATACTGGGGGGGGGTATTTGACCTCCAGGCCAAGTGGCTGTGAGAATCAGCTGTGACTGCAGTGGGAGAACTTCTGTCCTCTAGGGAGGTGCTAATCTAGCCTTTGCCTGAGGCTATCCAACAAATGCCTCTGTGCAGGGCTTGGGCAGGGCGGGTCCCAGGGGATCAACAGGGCGGGTGGAGCTAGCAGTTATGGCTGCTCTCAGTCCTGTCCCCAGGGGCTCTGCCTCTCAGAGTCCCAGCAACCGCTGCAAATCTCGGAGAGAAAGCTGCCCTCGAGTTCCGACCGATGCCAGACAGTCTCGCTTCTCCCGTTTGAGTCTGGATCCCTAGAGACTCGCCCAGATCTGGAGCTCAGAGCCTGACACTCCCTCCCGATTGAAACAGACAACCGCGCCCTCAGCCACCAGCCCGCTCCTCACGCACCTCCGCACCTTAGTATTTGACTTCCGCACTGCGCCTCCTCTGAGTCTCGGTATGCTTTTCTCTTTCCTTCTAGTTGTAAAATTTCCCCTCAGCCAGCCTTCCTGTGGTTCTGGGTGGTGTCTGTTCCATCTTTTAGTTGTATTTTTGAAGTGGTTGTGCGAGGCAGCAATCTCCGGTGTTTACCTATGCCGCCATCTTGGTCGAACTCCCTTCTGGCCCTTTAAATACAGTTCCTCATGTTGTGACCCAACCATAAAATTACTTTTGTTGCTTTTTCATAACTGTAATGTTGCTACTATTATGAATTGTAATGTAAATATCTGATATGCAGGATGGTCTTAGGCGACCCCTGTGAAAGGGTCGTTCGACTGCCAAAGGGGTCGCACCCCACAGGTTGAGAACCGCTGGTTTAGGTGATGGCAGGCAAATGGTTGTTAGGACTCAGGGTCTGAAGCAAAAGAGGAAATTGCATTTGCAACTTTGAGAAAGACTGCTTGGTGCATTCCTGTGGCTGCCCGTAGTGGTCCACAGCTTTGTTCTGGGCCCCATTTTCGATGCCCTGGGAGACTACCTGCCAAATGTAAAGTGTGTGGTGCTTAAGGCTGCTAACAGTGTCTAATACTGATTACATAATGAATTGATAAGATTTTGACTATATTGGGTTAGGTAAAATATATTATTAAACTTCATTTTACTTATTTCTTTTCACTTTTTAAAATGTAGGACAGAGAAAATTATATACGTGGCCTTGCATAATATTACTGTTGGACAAAGCTATTCTAGAAGGATTCTCAGTCATCAAAGGGCAAAATGAGGGCAAGGTGCTAGGGCTAGAAAAAGGTTGAGGGACAAGGAGGAGGAGAAAGATAAATTGGGGGAAGCAAGGGGCCCTGAGATCATACTTGCTTAATTTCCCCATTGTCTTCAGGCTGTCCTGACTGTGTTACATGTACAATACAAACATAAGCACACTCGTCTGCATATCAACACTAATAAAAGAGAAAAATGGTAATTGGCGTACGAGCTACTCTTTTCATTGGCTAATCAGGGCTATATGCAAATTAACTGCCAACTAAGATTGGCAGTTAACTGCCAACTAAGATTGGCAGTTAACTGCCAACAAGATGGCGGTTAATTTGCATATGTAGGCACAATGCAGGGAGGCAAAAGGGAAAGCAGGAAGAAGCCCCCTGCCACTGACAGTGATCGGAAACCCAGGGGGGAGCTAAGAACTGGGGGGCAGGGCAAAGGCGGCCCTGGGGCCGCCTTTGCCCTGCCCCCCAGCCATGATCTGAGAATAAGGTGCCTTTTCCGCCCTGGCCAGTGATAGCAGGAAGTAGGGGTGGAGCCAGCAATGGGAGCTGGGCACGGTCGAAGCTGGCATTCCCAGGAGCTAGGGGCCCCTTGCCTGGGCCTAAAGCGAAGCCCAGGATCGCGGGTCCCCACTGCCCGGGCCAGACGCCTCAGCCAGAGGCGTTCTGCAGGGGCAGGGGCAGAGCCCGCCGATTGCGGCACCCCCCGCTGCCACTGCAGGTCCCCGCTGCCCGGGCCGGACGCCTAGGCCAGAGGCGTTAGGCCTGGGCAAGGGGCCGATCCTGCGATTGGAGGGTGATGGGGGTCAACGCCCGAGGGCTCCCTGTATGTGAGAGCGGGCAGGCTGGGCTGAGGGACACTCCCCCCACCCCCACCCAGTGCATGAATTTCGTGCACCGGGCCCCTAGTTTTATTATACTTTGTAATTAATTCCATAATTTGACTTTTAAAATAATTTACCCCTTTTTTTACCCTTTGCCTTCGTTATGATTTCTTAAACTTCTAGTGTTTTGGACAACTAGTTTGTGGTCATTTCATACAGCAGACCTAGGAAACTAATACACTGGATCAGAACAAATTTAGTTGTAGGAATAGTAATTGGAATATCTTAAAATCTTGAAAGTTTGACTAATTCATTCAACAGAATATTTCTATCAGTATAGGAACGGCAGCATAACTATAGCTTTTACCCCGGGATATTCCATTCTCTTTTTAACAGTGCCAATAGGATATTTATTGCAGCACTACATTTTTTTTACATTTTATTCACATTTATTTTTCACTTTTAGTGTACCCAGAAAATTAGGACACCTCAAGCAGGAGTTTAATACAATTTTTGTAAGCAAAGTTGCATTCTATCTCTAAGTCAGTTTCTTTCAGCATTGAGGAGGGAGTTAAAAATGTTAACTGTGGACATTGAGAGTGTACTCAATATGAGGAACTAAGGCTCCTTGGAGAAAGAGCAGATTCTAGGATTGAGTCAGGGAAACATAAGATGAATCATCTTGTACCAGAAAGTAAGAAATTTCTTAAACAACAGTGAGCACATAAAAGAACACAGAAGCCAACTTGAAGAGCTCCCACTGGCCAAATATGACACAATGTATGCATCAAAATAAGTAATGACCATAATGGGTTTATAACCCATTAAATAAAATTAAAATATGTGAGGTCATATTTATATCAATAAATGAGTAAATAAAAAATGAGAAAGGCAGAGAGTTCTTCTTTATAGCAAGTAGGATGCCTAACAAATATAGAAGGAATGATAGAAATAGAAAAATCATGAGTGGATGCTAAAACTAGTGGTTGAAGGTTTAATAAAGAATGGAATATTTACATAGTCTTAAAGTATCTCCTCATAAATCACTTATTTATTTTAAGGGGAGGGGATGGTGATGTTAGAGTGAAGAAAATAGCATTACTTTGGTGCTATTACTGCCAAAAAGGCAACACCTGAATCTGATCAGACAAATCCAAATGAAGAGACATTGTACAAAATAACTGGCTTATATTCTTTAAAAATTGTCACGGGCAAAACCACACACACGCACGCACACATACACACACGCACACGCGCACCCGAAAAGTGAGGAACTGTTCCAAATTAAAGGAGACTAAAAGTTGTGAGAATTGAATGCACCTAAGATTTTATCTTAAATCAAGAAAAGACAACCTCTAAAGGGCATTTATGGGGCAGCTGATAAAATTTGAATATAGATTGTAAACTTTTAATTGCATCAATGTTAAATTTCCTGATTTTGATCATTGTACTATGGTTATATAAGAGAATCAATGTCCTTATTCTTAGGAAATACACATTGATGTCTTGACTTACTCTTAAATGGTTCATTCCAAATAATATGCATAAATATAAATATACATACATAGAACAATAAAATAGATGAGGCAAAGTGTATTGGTGAATCTGGGTAAAGCTACGAGTTTTTGTACTAGTCTTTGTACTAGTCTTTCTGTAGGAAACATTTGAAATTATATGAAAATAAAAAGTTATAAATATAACTTACAAACCCCTGTATAGTATGATCCTAAGTTTAAAAGAGTAAAACATTCAAAATATATTTATTTACCTAATTTATATACATAGGAGAAACTGGAAGGAAATAAAACAAAGTATTATCAGTTGTTATGTCCCCATTTAAGTTTTAGAGTTTATTATAAATTTTCTTATTTATGTTTTCAAAACATTCTGGCTTCCTACCACACTCGAAATAAAGCCCAATGACCTCAATGCCCATCAAGCACTTTAGAGGGAGGTTTTGTTTATCCTTACATCTAAATAGCCACCCTTCTCTTCCCCATTACTTCCTTTCCCTTTTTCTGTGTTAATGGTGTTAGCTCCTTTTAATCACAAAACTTTAATGGAAACAATCAAACATCCAATTTCAAGGAGTGATTACATGTATTACGATACCGCTATATTCTGAACCATTAGGTGGTCTACACTGCAAAATCTGTACTGGGTGTCATTTCCCCAGAAGAGCTTGCCTGTCCTATGTTTTTGGCTTGTGATCAAGCTAGTAGAATAAATTTTGTGCTTGTTCTAACTTTCTTCTATTTCCTTTGGGGCAATTAGAGATAGCCAACCGAACCCAGATTTCAATGCTCACTGCGTCTTTGCTTACTCACTGTACAACTTCAGGGAAACTTTCAAGCTACTGAAACTCTAAGCTGTAGTTTTTCCATCCATAAAGTGGAGAAAATAGTAAGTGTCTCAGTGGTCAAATGTTGGTTCTCACAAACTCTCATTTACCACTTTTTTTGGGACATCCTCACACAGGCACAAGACAAGCTACTTAATCCTCTGGCTTAATCCTCTTTCTCCTAAAAGAACATTTTCCAGGATGGGTGAGATTTTTCTTTCTGTTTCACTTCCCTGGCTAGGCTGAGAGCTTTTCCATGAGCACAAATGAACCACCTTTATCTCCGGATGCCCCATGCATGGCACAGAGTTCGGCAAACAGCAGAGCTCAATAAATGCCTATTGAAAGTGGGGAATTCTAATTCTAACAACAGTTCTCTCAAAATCTTTTGATCCTCTAACTAGAAACAATTTTTTCCCTCTGGTGGGAATTGAGTGCTCTGATCACATTATGCCTTGAATCATAGTTATTTGTGTATTTATTTTTTAAATATACCCTCCCACTCCCTCATGCAATGCTCCAGTCATATGATTGCTAGAACCACATCTTATTCATCTCCAAAATCCCAGCAGTGTCTGGCACATGCATTCCATCATTTGTTTAAGATACAATTCTTCTTGAGCAAGGAGCAAGGGATATGACTCACACATTGAATGTACAATACAGTTTTTGCCTTTTTCATATAAGCCTGCTCAGTAAACCACTTCCCCATTGCACAATGAATTGGAGGGTGAGGCTGCTCCCAACGTTAAAATCAGTCAGGGTTACCAGAAGTCATTCACCTTCCTCTGAATAAAACATGAGTTCACAACTTGGCTTCAAGTTCAGGCCTCTCTATTGAATCTAGAATATCAGGATAAGAATCTGAATCATTATATATGGTGCAAAATATAATGCAAACTCTGAACAGGCCAAGGATCATTAGAACTGATGAGAAGATAAAGTGAAATAGGAATGCAATGATAAGATTATAGTTACTGCTAGAGGCTTGGTGCACGAAATCCGTGCACTAGGGGAGGGTGTCCCTCAGCCTGGCCTATGCCCTCTCACAATCTGGGACCCCTCGGGGGATGTCCGACTGCTACTTTAGGCCCCTAAGGGGTCCCAGATTGTGAGAGGGATGTAGCAGTGTGCCAAGCAGCAGGTGGCCAGGGAGGAGCCAGAACTGGGGTGGGGCACTGCACTGCTTGCACTTTCCCGGCCTGCTGTGCCTGCTGCCCCTACTTGCCCACAGAGTTGGGAGAGGCCCCCACCGCCACAGCTGCGCTCGCCAGCCATGAGCCCAGCTTCTGGCTGAGCGGCGTTCCCCCTGTGGGAGCACACTGACCATGAAGGGGTAGCTCCTGCATTGAGTGTCTGTCCCCTGGTGGTCAGTGCACATCATAGTGACTGATCGACTGGTCATTCCAGTCATTCCATCATAACAGTCACTTAGGCTTTTATATATATAGTCACAGAGTTTTTAATAAGTTGTCTGACCAAAGCAGCAATTACATTGGCACTTCTACATATTAGTTATGTAGAATTAATTGCATTGGTTGGCATTATATTTTATTAAACTTACATTATTGATATAGGGCAGCTGAATAGAGATTTTGCCAGGGTCCAGCAGCACCTTCGTGAAGTTTTCATCTATTGGACAAATGTGTACTGAGCTTTTATGCACCAGCTCTATGCTAGCAAAAGGCTGATAGGTAAATAAGATAAACCCTGACCTTGCTCTCATTTTTTTTCTTTCTTGCTACTAAATAATCCAAGTTGACTACATTTCTCCTGGTCACCAAACTTGCAGGATTGTTATGGGAAATAGAGTGTTCATAAAGCATGTTGTAATAGGCACTGTGTAGGACTCTATGTGACTATTCTCCAGCACAATATTAATGTGTTAAAAGTCAACCATGAAATTGCATTTCTAATGCCCTTTTGCATTTGACTTTATGATATTTTAATAGTCAAGTCCACTGACTCTCATTTGATTATCAGTTTTTAAGATTAAACTTGTTTGCACCATTTAACAAAGAAATAGTGTTTTGAATACTTGGGATATAAATGCACCACTCTGAATAATGTTTCATGGAGTTTTTTTTTTTCTTTTTTCTTTTTATTGAGGTAGTTTTGGTTAATAGCATGATATAAATTTCAGGTGTATGATATTATAATTTTATATCTGTATACTCTATTGTGTTTTTCTTTAATATCCATATTTCTTCCTCAGTCTCACAGAACACTAGAACTAGAAGAGAATCGGGGTATCATAGAATTCAGTGCTGGTCAGATATCTTCATTTTTTTTCATAACATTTGAAAGCATTTCTTTTCTGAAGACCTGAGGTTCTGGACAATTTTTGCATACCAAACTGTATCTAATTATTAATTACTACTATTTCACTTTCTTATTTCCATTAAAGACATATTACTGCCAATCAGAACTTCCAGTTAGTATGAGGTAATTAGACTTAGCAGTAGGCAGTGTGGCTATTAATTTTGGAATCACCTGGATTTGAATCTTCCTTCCACTACAAACTAGCCATGCAACATTAAGCAAATTCCTTAACTCTGTGTGCCTCCTTTTCCTCATCTGTAAGTTAATGATAAGTATAGTACATACCTCATAGAGTTGTGAGGATTCCTGCATTATCACAACCCAAAGAAAGAAAAGGGCCCTCTTTGTTATCCTGTCAAACCTAATGGGTTTCTACGTAATATTAGGTTTCTAATAAAATACAGTATTAGAAATACTTTAGTTTGTGCATACTCGTTACTACCTTTTAAGACTTCAAATGAGGTTCTAAGGTCCAGTTGTGGTTTGCTATTTGAGAATAAATTTCGCTTTTAAAGATGGGGAACTTGAAACTCAAGAGAAGTGAGTTGCCTGAGGACTCCCAGCTAATCTCAGCCAGAACCAGCACTAGAACTTGGAACTCCCAGATTGTAGGATTGTGCACGTATCAGGATAATTAGAACCGTGTTCATAAAGGTCACAAATGCACCCAGATCGCATGCTATGACAGGTATAGGATGAGGCCATGGGTCGTGGGTCATAGGTCGTGTGGACATTGAAGGCAATCAAGTATTACCATTCCATTTCTTTTGGTATAACAGAAGCCCCTTGACATCTCTGGAATTTGGAAATTCTAAATTGTCAAATATCACTAAAGCACATAACTTCCTCCAAAGGGTGCATTAAAGAAGAACTAAGAAATTGAAGTAACCCCAAAAGACCCCTAACAAAGTCTATAAATATTAAACAAATGTAAGTGGTAAGGCTTTTAAAATAAATCTGCCACAGAAATAATCTCAGTGCTCTGTTATGATATTGCATCATTATTGAAACAAAGCGAGCCACCAGGTTGCCTGATGCACAGAAATTCAGTTATGATGATGGGTGCCAATGACCACTGCTGCCCAGTAAGGTGCTGACTATGAAGGCAGTGATGAGAAGTGGTCACACTGCAGGATGAGGTCAGCAAGGCCCTGCGGCAGAGCTTCGCACTGACTGCAGGCTGGGCCCGCAGCTGGGCTCACTGCGCACTTAGTGACCTTCTCAGCCATCCTGGCAGTTTCCCAATCCTCTCATGACTACATGTCATGAGCCTTCTGGGAAGCTCCTGAGCAGGGGACATTTGAAAATGATGACCTCAAGAATATCAAGAGTCTACTATACTCAGTGCTCATGAGGGCACATTAATACTTAAATATACCTCTGGGGGAATTATAAATGGATATAAACTATGGGGAGGGCAATTTAATATTATATTATTATAAGTTTAAAACATATCCATTTCCTTTGAGCAGTAAGTACACATCTAGAAATCTATTTTAAGAGAACAATTAGAGACACATGGACAAACAGATATTCACAGCTGTCTAGTAGCATTATAAGCAGCAAAATAGAAGAAACAATCTCAATGGCCATCAACAGGAAAATGATTAAAATTTATTGTATGTTTATAAGTACAAAACTAAACGACCATTACAAATAATATTTTAGAAAAAATTTATTGATGTAGGAAAACAGGATATAAAACAATAAAAAAAAAATCAGGATACCCTATAAAATAAAAGGCTAATATGCAAATTGTCCCCTCAACCGGGAGTTCAACCAGGGGGCGGGACCAGCCAGCCAATTGCCTGCGGCCTCTCCCCCCATCTGGCCCCACCCCTGATCTGCCCGATCAGGGTGGGCTGGCCGGACCCCACTGTGCATGAATTCGTGCACCAGGCATCTAGTAAATCTACATACAATGGGGCCTTGACTTACGAGTTTAATTCGTTCTGTGACGGAGCTCGTAACTCAAATTACTCGTGTGTCAAATCAACAGTGAACGAGTGAAACACGTGATGCTGGGCTGATGTGGCGTTCACTGTGACGTTGGCTGCGCCAACTAGTGGTGGGGTATCTGAAGCTGGCTCGTAACCCGAATTTTAGCTCGCAAGTCAAAGCAAAAAATCGGCTGAGAGACAGCTTGTATCTTGAAAAACTGGTTAGTCGGAACACTCATAAGTCAAGGCCCCACTGTATGTACATTATGATCTCCTTTATAAGAAAAATTTTGTCTTTAAACAGAAGAAAGATAAAAAGGAAATACACCAAAATATAAATAATGGTTTATTTTAGAGATGGGATTATAAGTGACTTTTATTTTTCTGTATATTATAAGATTACCTCATTAAGTATTTAATACATCTTAATTAACTGGTTTTATTAAATAATACATGGACATATTTATACAATTAAATTTGGAATGAAAAGGAAATCCAGACACCTGCTTCCTCTTCACAGAAACAACACTATCAACAGCTTCCTGTCTATCCTCCCAGAAATTCTGTGGTATAGAAGTTGTGTGTTAATGTGTACATGTTTTTGTGTATTTACATTCATTTTTTCACAAATGGAAGAATACTACAAACACAGTTTTATATTTCATTTAGAAATACATCTTGGAAATCATACAGCTACCTCACTCCTTTTCATGGCTGCATAGTATTTCCTAGTACTTATGGAACAGAATTGACTTAATCAATCTTCTATTGATGGATATTTAAGTTATTTCTTTGTTTGCTGTTATAAACAATGCTGCAATAAACAGCCTTGTATACCTTGTATATATGTCTTTAAGAACAGGTACAGGTATAGCTATACAGTGAATTTCTTGATATACAGTCATTGAGTCCAAACTTATACAACAGAAAAATTGAATTTTAAACACTTATTTAATGATCATAGCACACAATTCAGAAACACAGTTAAAAATATAATAACCCTAAATATCTTGTTCACTTTTTGTTTAATCTGATATTTTTGTCTGTTTTATGTATCATGACGTGTCTCTCCACTATCAAACAGCTTTATTGTTGTTTATTTCAGAGGCAATGTCTATCTTGTCCATTAAATTTATCTCCAGTAACTGGAACAGTGTCTGACTCACAGTAGGTAATTCATTACGTAGATGAATCAATGGAAGACATTCAAATCTAGTTTTCATTGCTGGCCACTCATAATAACAGCACAGTCTTGTCTTAGGTCAAGTGTCTCAGAAGCAGAGCCTGAGGCAGGGATTTGGGTGTGAGTGATTTACTGAGGGAGTGCTCACCAAAGAAATGTATAAGGGAATGAGGAAGCAGGATGGGAAGGGCAAGGAGTCAGGTAAAGATGTCCCTTTAGGTAAAGTCGAGCCTTGTCCTGAGCCAAGGGGAGCTCTGGAGCATAAATCGCACCACAGACTCACCCCAAGGTGAGGTGCCAGCTATTTTAACCCCCTGTCACTCAATTTTTGGTTGCAGGTTGAGGGTGAGAAGAATATAACCTCCTGGGAGAGTCAGCTCCCATTCTTTGGAGGCAATTTCTATGAGCCATCAGCAGTGAACACCCATAGCGACTGGTGGGTAGGCTGGTACCAACAGGATGCCCATGGTGTCCACTACAGCAACTCAACCATTTCCTAGTTTTATTCATTAAAAATAGTTAATTCATAAACATACTCATTGTTAGTCCTAACTATAACTATAAAGGTCCTCATTACTTATCTAATATACAAATATGTGCAGAAAGATAAGCAAATTAATTCAGTATTTCCCGTAATTAATAAAAATTGGCACAGTAATAAAGTGTGCTTGCTTCCTTTAAAAAATATACTCAATACATAGCAAAATAAATAAGTTTAGCCAAAAAAAAAATTAAATTTAGTTTAACTTTTGGCAAAGAACTAAATAATACTTTCATTGTTCTCCAGCATATATTTTCCTAAGTTGGACTTTGTTGGTGGGTTATGATTGGCGTTTCTGCTTGAATTTCAATAAATGTTAGTGTCTTACAGGCCTTTTTTTCCTGAGGTTTCTGAAATATTGACTTCTAGCTTCAAAACTCTTCCTGCATTGGGAGCAGATAGCAAAACTCCAAATACATACTAGAGGGGGCTGGTAATTAGGAAGAAGCCTAAGGATTGACTTATGGAAACCTCTAAGTTTACAGGCGTGGAAACTGAGGCTCAGAGAAGGGAAATATGGTTTTGCTAAGGCTGCATGTGTATCAGAGGTAGAACCTGAGTTAGGATCCCAGTCATCTGGTTCTGCTCCTAATCTCTCAAAATGACCACCTGCTGGTTTCCCCAAAGGAACCATTGAGATTGGGTTAGCTCGACTTCAAACTTCTGGCTTCTTTTTTTTTATAGCCTTGACAGTTTTTCCCAGTGACAATTAATTCTGGAAAAAAACCCCTATGGGAATTAAAATTTCCTGTACTCGCTATAGTGTATTCAAGTGTGAAATGGGACAAAACAGAACAACTTGGATGCTGTGTGGGGAAATTCCTTGACACTTGAGCATTTTGGATTTTTCAGGAAATGCCTCAGAGAGTTGGCTTTCCTCTGTGTTGTTGTCCTTGGACCTGCCATGAGGCTAGGCAGAGAAATTATTTACAGCAGCTTTCCACGGGGATCAGCCTTTGTCCTCTGCGGACGGATGGGAAGATCCCAGGCCTTCTGAATTTTCACCCAAAGGAGGCCGAGCTCTGACAGTTACCCTGGGGAGCAAGGGAAGTCTCAAGGCAAGACATCCACACAGAAGGTAATTATAGTCTTCAGACAGAACAGGGTTACACTTAATTAACAGAGTTGCTTCTTTCCCAAGGGGTTGACACTTGCACACATTTTCTATGGCTAGGAAGGAAGAAAGCAGACATTTCTGAGTCTAATAGGAGGATGTTCTAATAGCTTTCTTGGGCCTATAATTAAAAAGAGGCTGTGAGGTAATGCAAATGAATGAGCTCAGCCCTGTTGAGTTCTGACCTTCCATCTGGTGGGGAAAGAAGAAAACGCTGCCATGTATTCAGAATTGATCACGTCACCCCGACAGTGTGGTGGCTACTTCATCTTCATATCTCATGCAGTCCCCGCACACAACACTGTGGGTTAGGTGTGAGGGTCCTCGTTTTATGGACAAGGAAACTGGCTGGGGGAAGGTGACTGAACGAGGCCACTGAGCTGGTGAAGTCAAACCTTGGTTATAAAGCCTCAGCTGCTCATTTTCATCCCAAGACGACCAAGATGTATTTCTAGTGTTTGCTTTCTTTCCAGCCCTATAAAATCTCTGGGTAAATCAAAGGAAGAATTTGGTGTGGCCAAGGTGGGATTCTACTTGTTTTCTGTTTGTTTGCCGAAAGGTGTAAACTCATTTTGCTTTCTGTCTCAGGGGAAATAGTCTCCATCTTTCACATCTCAGCCAAGGGTACCTCCTGGGAATGTCTCATTCCCCTGTGGGCTCAGTTTCTCTCCTCTTAAACCTTCAGCTAATTCTATGTTTACACATTCCATATTTGCATCTGGCTTGCCCTGAGTTTTTAGAGTCTGGCATCCAGGAAAGACTCAATAAATGCTGGCTGCCATGAATTCAGGCTGAACTGAGCGGGGCCGTGACATGGTGGCCACAGTGAGACACAGCGGAGTTCCCACGGACTCAGCAGCTCCCAGATGCTCCTTCCTCCTGCAGCCGCAGGATTCAAGTGACACATCTATATCTCAGTAGGGAAGAGGTAGAGAAGCCCAAGGCTCAGACACAAGGCCCAAAAGTACTTGCTTAGCTCCTACACTATTCCCGGGCAGGGCAGTTCAACTCTTCTTCTCTGGGCTCCGTGCCACCTGGAAACTCTCCAGCCCGAACCCATCTTAGGCCTCAAGTGTACAGCTCCCCATTCCCTTTCCCTGGAGAGGGGGGAGGCTTGCTGCCTGGGACAACATTCCCCATATTTGCTCTGAATAAAATTAATAGCTTTTATCACTTTTCACCCCCTCCCTTTTTACATATTTATATTATTAAATTTTTATGTTGTTAGATTATTACAATTACCCTGTGAGGTAATTTTGCACCCATTTTATATATGGGAAAACCAAGGGTTGCTGAGGTTAAATAGTGTGCTGAAGACCAGTGACTCAAACCTAAGGCGTTTGACTCCAGATCTCACGTTTTCCCCACTTGGGAGCAAGGACCCTACCTTATGACTTTATAAACTATGTCGTGCTTCATAAAGAGTACTCTCTCTACCGAATGGAATGAAAGGCCTTTCCTATTGGTAGAAGCCAGCAGCACAAATCATACCCAAGAAACCCCATGAGAGGCAATTCAATAGGAAGGGGAGTATGGACCAGGGCTTGACTGTATTTACTTTCTGTATCTCTACGGATAACCTCCTGGCACCAGTAAACCTTTCACCAATAATTCAAAAAGAAGAATTTCAAATTCCAACAGGACCATAAACTTCATCTGTGAGCTGAAGTCTGGGAAATGGGTTTCCTTAAAGAATTTCCTCACATGGAAATTCTTCCATACTTTATCCTTTGACTTATTCTTCCTCCTTTATTAATTCATTTGGGATACACTTACTGTGTACCACGGGCGAGGCACAATCCTAGGCACTTCACCCCATCTTACTCTCTACCTTCATTCATCCACTCATTCATTCCTCTACGTAGTCACTCATTTTTTAACTGTGTGTGAGGCACGGAATTTCACTTGCTGTACATTTTATTGAAATATCTTTAGGATAATTAGGGTAGAAAAAGAGAAACCCAGGGACAGTTTTCCCAACCAGCCCAAGTGCCTACCCCATTGGGGGTGTTGGGTACAAATGTATGGGGCAATGAAAAGAGTTGAGTTTCAGCCATGCCTTTCACCAGTTGTGTGATGTGGGAAAATCACTTATCCCCTCAGAGCCTCAGTTTTATTCTCTGCGACATGGGGGTCACACCACTCACTGCATAGGGCTTTGGAGGATAGGTGGGAGTTCAAGTGAAAGTGTCTAGCAAAGGGCCCAGTGAGGCCAAAGTTCTCAACACACAAGACTCTCAGTGGGATGATGATGTAAGTCTCCAAGAAGCTTTCTTTCTGCCAATACCAGCAGGCAGCTCACAGTGGCATCTTGAGAGTGTTGTGCAGCACATGATCTCCCCTTGCCTCAGGGAGGCTGCAGGGCAGGGTTACATTAGGGCAAAAAACAGTCCAATTGCAGTCTTTGTTTCAGCCTGAGCTGAACACAGTTTTGGGTCACAAGGCAATGAAATTCCAATTCCCTGACTGGACACTCAAGGGAGGGGATTATTGGAAAGAGGTGAGGGTGGGAGGGGGCTGACCAGCTCCCTGTTCCCAAGGCTGCCTCGGGAGAGGAGCGGAGTTGCTTTTGTTTTTGTGATTCTGAGGAAAGGCTGGGGCACTGCGGGGCAGGTGGGGATGGGATTTGCTCCTCTGCCCCGCCCTGGGTGATGCACTTCTTGGCTCTTTGGAAACGTTATGGCTTCCACATGCATGTAAGGGGCAAGCTCCTAGAGTCAGGAGAAGCAGGGCATTCCCGCCGCCATTGAAGATCCCACTCTGCTCTCCAGTGGTGTGCCCAACAGAGTAGGTGCTATGTGTGTTTGCTGAATGACTCCTAATCCAGGAAAAGACACACACAAAAGCTGTCATTTCACCCTCTGCCACACACAATTGCAGCTTCCCTAGGGTAATCTGGGGTTGCACATGTGTTCATTCCATTATAAACTCGCCCGGTAAACACCAAGTTCAACAAACCAGCAGCAGTGCGTGAGTTCTGCCTCTGCTCTCAGTGAGCTAACAACCCATCTATCTCCTAGAAGCGGAGGTCACTGTAATTCTGTAATGAAACCTGCAATCAAAGGAAACCTCGGAGATGAGAACTTCTTTTTGTTTTCTTCCTGGCAGAGGCCACTCATCCCATTGAGCTTGAATCTCTCATATTCTCCAAAGGTCTCAGGAGTGGGCGAATCCACTCAAGTGAGCTTGAGCTTTGACTTTTCCATCCCTCTAAACGAGGCACAAAAATCTCCACTCTTCTAGTCTCTGTCCGATGCCAGAGCAACTTTTTTGAGTCTGTTTCCCCAACTGCAAAAGGGGAATACTAATGGTTCCCACCTCATAGGTTTCAGGATGGAGCCAGTCATGCCTGCAAGGGTGCTTGTAAAATGTGCCATCTTTGTCGGTTACTAGCACTGGGGTGGGGGGGGGGGGGACCCAAACCCACAATCAGGCACCATGTGTAGAAAGTGCCCTTTGTTGCTTGGATGACTTGGGCAAGTTACATGGACTCATTGCTGCCTCAGTTTCCTCTTCTGTAAATGGGAGACCACATTGCCTCCTTCATAGTGTTTCGAGAATTAAAATAACGCGGTGAGTGACACGCCCAGCAGGGTGTCGGGCACACCAGTGGTCTCAGTAAGCGGCTCTTTACCCTGTACCGTTTCTGGACTTAATTTCCCAGTTGAGGGTTGAGTGACAAGAATTTCCCAAGTCTGTTTGATGCCCCGCATCCCCACCGCCCATCACCTGAGCCTTGGCCCTGCCACAGCCCCGGCAGGATGAAATACAGACTTGGAGAACCTTGGAGAGGACAGAACGAGCCGCCCAGGCCCGAGCCCGCCCGCCCGCCCGCACACGCGCCCTGGGCGCCCGCCAGCAGCGGCGCCTGCTAGTTACCTTTCACCTAGTTCGCCGCCGGCGCCCGGGGTAACTCGAGGGCAGACGCCGAGCCCCGTGCGCCTGCGCAGCTCACCTCCCCACCGCGGAGCTAGCAGAACAGTGCTTTTTTTGGTGGTTTCCGTTTCCCTCTGAAATAAAGGGTGTGGGCTTGGAGGATATGCCCTACTTTCTGGGTCTGGCGGGGCTGGGCACAATCTCTGGCCCGACGGGCGACCGCGGCCCCCTCAGCCGTCACCCCAAAGAGCCCCCTGGCCCGAGACACCCCATTACTCTACTTGCCCGCCCCATCTGTTGTCTTTACACTGCCCCTCCCCCCTCCAGCTGGTCCCTATCAGCTCTGCTATCTCCCCAGATCGCCTCTTTCCCCCAAAGGCAGCTAGGGCAGGAGTCCCAGGCTTCCGCACTGAGCACCGGTCCGCGGGAAAGCCGTGTGGGCGCCAGGTTAATGTTCCCATTTTTGCCAGGAAGCAGCCCCGACCTAACGACCAGGGTGGAAGGAGAGGAGCACTTTCTCGCTTTTCTCTCCCCCCACGGCTACGTGGAGGGACAGCTCAGCGCCCGGGGTTACTGCCGGGCACGGGGCGGAGAGTGCGGGTGCCGGGGCAGGAAGACTCCCTCGCCCTGGACAACCACAGTCGCAGAAATGGGTTGTTTAAAAAAGTCATCTGGCGAGGTTTTGAGTTCCCAACCACACAACCCCCAATAACGGATTTCAGGGGTCCTCGTTATCTCTTCTGCTCCAGGGACCCTGCCTCTCTTGACATCCCACCGAATTAGGGGTCGGGAATGCGGTCTAGGTTGAGGAATAAGAACTAGATGTGTGCATATTAGATAGTGTCCTGTAGTTTGGCGATTGTGTGTGGTCTTTTGAGAAAGATCTCTGTAAAGGAACCTCCCTCACACGCTAGAACGGAAGAAGAAGACAAATAGAAATATGTGTTTTATGTTATAGAAATTTTCCAAGGAAGATACATTCTTAAAAAGGCTTTAATGTTATTATAAAGATGGTGTGAATTAAAGTATAAAACATGAGTATCAATTTTTTATGGAAAAAAATATTAACTATGTGCAAAATCGACCTCTTCTTCCTGTGGCCGGCCCCACTCTCTCCCTACCTCTAGTTCCGGCTGACCTCCTTCCCCCCCCCCCTCCCCCCACCCCCAAACACACACACCATGTCCAGAGTGAACTGGGATAAGTACTTTTCTCTCTCCAAGATCAATATCTTCACCTATAAGAGGTAGGGATTAGTCCGGGTGATACCCCAGGTCCTTCAGCATTACAGTTAGGTGATGAATCCTAAGATCCTCAGTTCCATAATGTCATGTCTTCTCCATTTCAGACAGGCCCAGCAGGGAATGCTGTAAAGAGAATTACCATCAGCGTGACAAGCTTGTTCCATGATTGGACATTCTGAGGTTTTTCTAGGTTCCTTGAAAGGTTGGATAACTGTCTCAAGACATTAACATTTAAGGTTAAGTATGTAGGTCACTTCATCAATGTGCTAACAGACGTGAGGGCACCCACTCCAAATTATATTTCTTTGACTCTGCTATTATCCCAGCACAGTTTACAATGCTGCCAATTGGTGCAGATTCATTCTTAATTAATAAAAGGAAATTTTTGACTAGGGGGGCATAGGGTTCCTATACTATCATTTTATTACGAAGAGATTTTTAAAGGTCATGAGCAGATTAATGTATCACATGAGAAAAAAGTGTGAAGGCTAGACATAGAGAAATCATTTAGAACAATGTTAGTCTGATAAATCCTAAATGAGTCTATACATTTTACCAGAGGTTCGTATAAAGTCCTGCACTTAGTTAAAAAAGAACTAACATACGTTATTTGGGGAATGGAAATAAGGTAACAAACATGGAACGTCTTTACATTTCTAAAATTATAGTTTCTATTTTGCAGATGAAGAAACTGCCATTAAAAGAGGTTGAACATTTGGCTTAAGGTCACATGATTAACGTGATAAAACTGAATCATGTGATAAAACTAAATTGGGTTTCTAAGGTGAAGCCTTCTGCTTTAGTAGAGCCTTCCAGTAATGGGTTTATGTGTGTACACACAGGCACAGGCTCATGTGGAGTAGGGGAAATGGAAATATGGAGAGATCACGTGTGTGTGGAGGTGGGCAGATGATGGGCATTTATAATAATAACTAGAGGCCCGGTGCACAGATTTCATGCACCGGTGGGGTCCCTCCACCTGGCCTGTGGGGATTGGGCCGAAACCAGCTCCCCAATATCCCCTGAGGGGTCCTGGATTGCAAGAGGGCACAGGTAGGCTGAGGTACTGCACCAGTGCACAATTGGGGCCGGGGAGGAACTGTGAGAGGGCTCCAGGGCATGTCCAGCCTGTCTCGCCCAATCCTGATGGGCCGGACCCCAGTAGCAAGCTAACCTACCAGTCGGAGCGTCTGCCCCCTGGTGGTTAGTGCGTGTCATAGCGACTGGTTGGATGGTCTAACAAACGGTCAGATACTTAGCATATTAGGCTTTTATTATATAGGGTTATTAGTACAGCTAATATCTATTGAACTTTATAATGTCCCAGACATGCATTAATTCATTTAATTTTTCTAACAATCTTATAAAGTAAATAATATTATTGTCTCTTTTATAACATCCAGGGAAATTGGGGGCTAAAAAAGAGATGTGATTTGTCCAAGTCTCACAGGAAGTGGCAAAGCAAGGATTCACCCTGGGACTAACTCCAGGGTTCAAGGAGAACCTTTGTTTTAGAGGTTTTCGTTGGCTGGAAACTCAGGATGAATCCACAATGAAATGTGGGTTCAAGTAACCAAAGGGACCTCAGGTTGTGCGACTAGAAATCCAGGGTAAAGATACAGTGGAGGAGACTGCTCTCCTCTGTGCTGGTCCAGTCCCACCTGAAAGACTGGGCTCAGTTCTGGGCACCATATATGAAGACATGGACACTTAAGATAGCAGCCAGGAGCACAGCCAGGGTTTGCCCAAGATGAAGGGCCCAGGGTGGAGCTAGCTGCATTTAGCTCCTCTGATTTCTTCCACCACCTTGGGACACTAGAGTCCAAGGCCAAGCACAATGTATGAGGCACTGTGGAACAGTGAAAATAGTGAGGGATTCCAGCCAGACCCGTATGATCTTGACTCTGTTCAACCCTTCCCAGCTAAGTGACCTTGGGTATATTCCTTAACTTCTCCACGTCTCAGTTTCCCAGTTATAAAAATGGGAAGAATCAGACCTACCTTGCTGTATTGCTGTGAGAACTAATTGAGATAACGAATGTTTAGTAACCACCCTCTCCCCATTTCCCACCCATACAAACAAGGATGAGTTTAATCTTTGCCAACAATTTAATGAAATCCTTAAAAAGGATAATTTCAAATTGTCATCAAGGTTTTTGTGTGGCTGAAGCGATGGCCTTTAAAGTTTTAGCTGGTCTTTTTGTTTTGTTTGGTTTGGTTTTTTTTTTAAGTAGTAGGATGGGAAGAGCTTAATAGATTTATCTGAATAATAGAACAAGAAGAATTTGGAGTCTCAGGCAATCTGGGAGTGAAGGTTTGAGGAAGAGGGATAGTAGGGAAAGGATGAGAGAGGGGAATTAAGGAACCAGGCAGGAGGCTGGATTGTAAGATGTGGACATGGTCAAAGGCCTTATAAAGAATAGGGGTGACTGATGCTGACATTAAAATTGATTGGGTTGTTGCACCGTTCCTTTCCTAAAAGGTTCAGTGAAGCTTGCTACACACGTGGGCATTGATAAATTTTGCGTGACTATCAATTTGAGTTAAACATTTGTGGGACATAATGTGCAGGACAACAAAACGTCCCCGGAGCAAAATAATTCTGAAGAAGCTGGTGTTTAGAGCCTGAGCTAATCAAGAAATGTGAAATACACTTGGGAACTGCAAGAATTCTTGGGGAGATTATTAGGTTTTCCCATAATCTGCAGAAAGGGAGATGTAAACCATTTTCTGCATCTGAAGGGTCAGGATAACTCCAGATGAATTCCAGATGTCAGTAACCTAGTATGGAGCAGAAAAGTAGGTAATTTTAAAAATTCAGTTTATCTAATCTTTATATAGCTTTTCGGAGTACTAGGAACTGTTCTAAATACATTTATAGCACTTTTAATTCTCATTACCACTCCATACAGCACAGCTAGCAAATGGTGCTGCCTAAACTCAAATGCAGGCAAATCTGTACACCAGCTAGTAACTCTTATGGTCTACGTAGCTGTACTTGGCATTACTTTGCATTGTCAAGCTTAGGCAAGGCAGCTCCCTCTTCTCCATCATAGCACAATTCTAAGCTCATTGATAGCTGACGGTAGAAGAGGTTCCCCCAAACGAGGATGTTATCAGAGGAAGTGGAAAAGCAGCTGCGAGTCTGGGGGCTTTCTGCCCACGGATCCTATTGGTGTGGTTAAGGATGACCCCCTTCCCCCAGGCTTGTTTGTTCTCATTTTGGAAATTCTCTCAAGGAGATAGTAATTTGCAATAAGCGATTGTTCTCCTAACCACTGGCTGAGATGTCCAGAGGAAGATAGAAGTAAAAGGGCCTTTTAAGGGATGGGATCCCTCGGGTGGCTGGAGGGCATCCCAGGGGCCCTAGGGGGACATAGGAGAGAGGCTGCAGGAGGTGTGAGCCTCAGAGGAACAGTGAGGCACAGAGGACATGGGTCCTCAGAAGCCCAGGGAAGCTGTATTTTAGTTTCTGGTAAAGCCGCACTGCTCTGTCCCACTCCTAGCACTCACTGTCATTTCAGGTCCCCAAATGACCTCAAGTGGGCTCTTAAAGCCTTTGAAAAATGTCAGGGCCACTGAATTGGGCTGGAGGGAAAAATATTATTGAAATCTAGAGTATGCTTGGCAGAGATGGGTCCCCCAAAAGCCCTTTGTGGGAACAATAGCCATACATGGACATTTATTGGAGGGGCCAAAGAAAGGCAGTGTGGTAAGACACAGCTGGGTATCGATACTGCTGCTAGTTACCTTCTCTAAATCTGTTTCCTCAACTATACAATGTGGGTATTGACACTTACCTCACAAGGTTATTTATAAGGTAGAATGAGACAATGCAGGTGAGCATGCTTTGAAACTATAAATACACCATATTTCTATTGCTGAGAAAAGTGGTATTTGGGACATTGTTCATAGTCAACTCAATTTCTAGCTATTTTGGTAGTGAAGATCCAACCTCACCCCAAAAGAGAAAACAATAGCCCCTCATCAAAACAGAAAAGAAGAACGCTTCATTGTGTTACTAGTTCGCATCAGCTGGTTCACTGTTATATATTCCATAATTTGTTATCCTGAATCTTTCCACTGTGCTGCAAGCCAAGAGAGATGAGGTGAGCCAGCTGGCCACTGGGGAAAGTGCTTTCTCATCTATTAAAGTATCTTTCTCATCCATCAAAGGGCTTTCCTGTGATTGCATGCTTTTTTTCACTTGCTCCCCCTATTCTTCCTCTGGCAAGTCTTTCTACCCATCAGTCAAACTGTAAATAATTTCCCAGATATAGGCTACCTCCTTGTCTCCAGTCCTTCTCTACCCGTCCCATCAACTCGCCTTTAAGTACTGATGCATTTCCCTCTCACATGCTGGCACCCCTCAACTCCCAAATAAGGCAATTTAATAGCCATTCCTGCTCTGTAGCAAGAAATCAATATCCTAAAGGAAACTATAGATTCTCAGGGTGGAACAAAAAGGTTCTAGGAAGCAGAGCATCTGTCACCTCCATGAGCTGTGCCAAAGCTGCTCATAAATGAGGCAGTAAGAGCTCATTGCCATTTCCCCTTGACTCCTCTGCCTCCGTGAACATTTAAAGTAAAGAACTATGACTATTGGTTTCACATCCATTTGCTAGATTCAGAGTTACCAAGTACATTTGTGAGAAATACAGGATTTAAAAATATACCACTTGGAAGCGTTAGTCATGAAAGTGGCATCATCCGAGGGCAAAGTCATGGCAATCAATGTGTCGAGTCTGTGGGCCCGAGGAAGAGGGAGCATCCTCTTCGAAATTTAAAGTTGATATTAAGTCTATAAACTGATAAACGCCCAAAGCAGTTACATAGGTTACTGTATGCTTCACCTTAGTGACCACATGAACCTACTACTGCTTTAACTGCTACCTCATTTTACTCTTCCACCCATAACCAGGTTTAATAATAGCTGTGACTACTGAACATTCGTTTTCTTCGGAGCACTGGGCTTATTATCCTATGTACTTTATCTCATTTAACCCTCATTATGTTACTCAATAAAGTACTATTTATTTCAACTTTGAAAAAGGATGATGTGGGAACAAGGGGACGTTAAATAATTCGCCCAACATCACCATTTAAATAAGTAGCCAAGTAGACCCAGCTTTTCTGGCTCCAATGCTCAGATGCTTTGTTTAGAAGTCCTTCCCTTGTTGCTTACAATTTTCTCCTGCAAATCTGGCTTCTGTGCTCCTCATTCCAATAAGCTGCTTTTGTAATATTACTTTCCTTTTGAACAAAACCAGTCTTCGTAATTGTAGTAACAATATCAGTTATATAAGAGGGTCTATTATATGCCTGTCACAGGCTAGACTCTCACAGAGTTAAATTCAGGGTCAGCGGACTCCCCCCACCCCAATACCCCAATACTCCCATCCCTTCTTCATTATTATCACATGTCAGGAAATCAGGAAACAAAATTTGAAAGAAAAAAAAAATTGGACCGAGAAGCAAAAGTCCTGGAATTCCTTAGGTGCAAAATTAAAATAGCCACTTTCTGTAAACTTCACAGTTATTGTGGGATTAAATTAGATGATGAATATAATAGTGCTTTGGAAAATGGCCAGGTTGCTTCAAAGTATTCTTGTAAACTATGTTAATATCCAGCTGTGTGGCCTTGGCAAGTGAACATCTCTGAACCCGTTTCATCACCCCCAGTGGGAATCAGTTCCTACCACTCAAGGATTACTAGTAAGTACGGCTTAGTCCACAATGCAGGGCAATGAAATCTGTATTTTACTGACACTCTTTTAAAGTATGTTTTCAAGGCCCTGTTCTTTTCGAGTTTCTTGTGCTTTTCTTCCTCCTCTTCCTTGTTCTCACCTTTGCTGGCCATCTCTTCACTCACCTCCCTGAGTCAAGCCTGAACCCTCAACTCCCGACCTGACTGTATTCATTTCCATGGGGAGCTCGCTGACTCCCAGGAGCCCAGCCACCACTTTACCCAGATACTCTCGCCTCTAGGCCCCGTTCTGTGCTACAAGCCTCCTCAGTTTCTCACCTTCCTCTGTCTCACCTGGTTCTGGGGGATCAGGTCAAAATGCAGATTCTGATTCAGGAGAAATGTTGTGGGTAGATTATGCTGGCCCAGAGCCACACTTTGAAAAGGGAGAATCTAGCCTACGTGCTACCCCAGAAAGGGATTTTTTTTTTTTTTCTCTTTTCCTCTTTCCTGTTGGTTGTATTGTAGTTGTGGTGGCTGAAGCTCTTGGGCCATGACGTGGGTATGGCATGCCGAACACGGGCAGAGCAACAGCATAGAACAAACCTGATTCCTGACACTGTGGAGAGCTGATTACCTGCGGACTTCTTCCACATGAGTGGGAAATGCAAGGGTTGCTTGGTTAACCCACTGATCTTTGGGTTCTCATTTCTCACAGTTTAATCCTAGCGAATAGGTCCTGCTTACCACTAAATTGCCCTCCTTTCCGGAGTTATGCCGTGGCAGCCTGCGTCCTGGGATATAGGATAGTTTCCACCATCCCCCAGGCTCCACATGACTCATCTGTCCAGCCCAGATGTCTTCTCTCTATTTCTTTTCCATTAAACTCTTTCCCCGACACCAACCTTGTGTCGGTGGTCCTCTAGGGATCACCTGGTAGCCTTGTTGGAGTACAGACTGTTGGGCCCACATCTAGAATTTCTGTTACAGGGCCTGGGAGGGGCCCCAGGAATCTGCATTTGAACGTACTAGTACATCTTCAGTTATTTCGATGCAGGTGACTTGTGGACCAAAATATTGGGAAACACTGCCCAAGTTTTGTTTTGTTTTGCTAATTTATAAAATTATGAAATGTTTCAACCACACAGAAAAACAAAATGAGCAATATAACAAATACTTTAGTACCTACCACCTAGCTTTGTCAAATTGTACTTATTTTATCTGTTGTAAAATATTCCACACAATATGAATTAACCAAACTTCATGTATTCTTCTACTGATGGACATTTAGTGTTGTTGTTTCCCCAAATTTTGGCTGTTACAAGTAATTCTGGAATGAACATTCTTGAATGTACCTCCCTGTGCACACTGGGGGAAATTTAAAACACACTCTATGTAGCGTTTCTCACCTTCATCACAATTACATGGGGCACTTGACATACGTGGTTCCGCCTTAAAATCTTAAAACCCCCAGAGGCTGCATGAGGGGGTGGCAACCTCTATGAAAGCTCTGTAGCCCCAGCTCTTCTTCCTCCAATCGCTCCGGTCACCACTCAGCATGTTCTTTTTCTGCTTCATGCATTCACGTGTCTGTTATTCACACTGAAACAAAAACAATTGGTGTTCCTCCCTCAACCCATAGCCATTTGTTGTCCTTTTTTCATTATTACCAGAATGTCAGTTTTGTTTGGGATGGCAGTATGCCCAGTTTTTTTTAAAAAAACAAACACATTATTCTGTTATCTCCTGTGCCACTGCAGGTGGGGGCTGGGGGGAAGGGGTGGGTGAGGAACAGTAATAGTGAGGTTACATGGCTTGCTGGGGAGTCTGCTGGAAAGTTACTGAAAAGTCTTGCTTTCCTGTTACCTGTGTTCTCCCCTTCCTCCTCCTCTCCCTCTTCCTCCTCCTCTTTTTCCTTTTTTGTCTGAAACAAGGGTGAGAGGCTGGAGGTAGAGCCCCTTTTGAACCATGATATTGGGGCCACATGTGACTTTGTTGAAGCAATGACAGGGCGACCTGAGTACTTGTGTATGCCCCATCTTTCCTTGAGTCCTTTATGTACTGGAGTTCTTTCTACCATCAGAACAGGTTCTTAGAGAGTACTGATCTGAAGATAGGTGAGGATAGGTGCATGTTTTTGGCTAATTAACTACACTTTAATCTTTAAAATGGTAAATCTCAGGTAATTTGAGGCTATCCTATCCATTTAATTGAATAATTCAGATTCTCTGCCACAAAAGCATCTAAGTTTTACCTTAATCTGACTGTTAAAAAATTGCTCCGGCCAAGATTGCAAATGAATTATCCTATGTTAAATACTGACTTAACCATAACCTTCATAAACTTAGACTTCTGTGTATTTAGGTCTTAAATCGTAACATAAACCCTAACATTTAAAGTAAGATCAAATATAATAATCACTTATTTCCTTCAAAATTAGGGTTTATTTTGGGGGTTAGAAATCCAAATGATACGGAAAGAGGTTTTGGTAGTTTTGCTGCAATGTATCTAGAAAAACTAACATTTTGAATATTGTGCATTAGTGTTCATTGACATTTCATTTGGATCCTATCAGCATCTTTCCGATAAGTGTACACTTATTTTTATGCTTGGCTTCAGTAATGCTGAGCTACCATACAGGAGGGCTTTGCAAAAATACGAATGAATGTGATTGTCCTGCACTTTGGAAATATAAAGTGCTAAAGAATGCACAAAGTAATAATATAGTACCATCTAGACTGAAACATGCTGTTCAGTGCACCCCTAGAAAAGGCTCTGAAGTTTGTTTGATGGGCAGCCAAAGCTAAAAATCTGGATTTCTCTTTTGGAGGCATCATGAAATAATACTTTTAGTTTTTCCTTTTTAGTTGCTTTTTTAAGGTATTTTGGTACACCTTTACCTGTAATTCAAACACTAATTCCTTTGAGAGTAACAGGTCTGTATAGTGCAGTCATTTAAACAGAATGAACTATGTACTATTATAAAAGAATTAATAGTTTAAAATTGGTAATAGGTTATAGATGAACTGTTATTTATGAAAATTTAAGAAAACATTAAAATTAAAAGTGGGGCCTGATCTCCTTCCAAATAAGGCATCCCAGCAACATGGTTCATTCATTAATTCAGCAAATATTTAGATGACTACTTCAGGCCAGGTATGGGGAAAGAAAGTAGGGAGAGGTGTTATGGGATTGAATGGCACAACATACGTGAAAAATCCTGTATACTTTTGGTTGCTATTAAAGAGAATCAATAACAGAAGGGCCTCAGAAACATAGAGGAGGCTGTCTAGAAGGAGAAGATGGACATAATGCCATAGTCTGTTCTGATAAGGGTTGTGAAATGGAAGGTGGGGATGGGGGGGGGGGCTCCCTGTGCAGTGGGTAAGGACTGCATTGCTTTGGGAAGTGAGGCCAGGGAAGAACAATTGTGATGCTCATGGGATGGAGGATTTGGGATAATGGATGAAAGATGAACTTCTGCCATGCATGGTTTGAGAACATGTTTGCCTAGTGATTACCAGCTCTGATCAAGAGGACTTGAAACTGACCATGGGTGGGGGTGGGGGTGGGGGTGGGAGGTGGGAGCGATGTCTAGATAAACCTGTTAAACAAGTTACCATGGAGTAGGTATAGAATTGAGAGAGAGAAAAAAAAAGGCGTGGGAGTTGCCCAGTGAGTCACATGAGAAAATAATTGGGAAGGGAGTTGGAAACAATGCTTAGAACTTCATATGCCAATGGCTGTACATAGGTAATAAAGGATGTGCACTTGGAATGATAACAAAGGACAGTAAGTACAGACTCTTAAGGTTCAGTGAGCTCTGGTAGTAGGGGAAACAACCTACTGCCAGTCCCTATTGCATCGGGTAAAAGTACTCCTACGAATATGAATCATCTAGCTCAGTGCCTACTACAAAGTAATTATTTGGAATAGAAAAAAAAAGAGAAAAAGAAGAAGAAGCTCTAAAGCCCAAGTAAGTTCCTGCTGTTCTCTTCACCCTTCCCATCTCAGTAAATGCACCAGAATCTATCCAGTTTTACAAGCTTAGAAACCCAACACCCTCCTACCTTTTAGAAGCAAACACCAAATCTGATTGAGTCCAACTCATAAACGTTCATGGCACCAGTCCATTTCTCTGTCTCTCCACTTAACACTCCCAACATCTCTGGGTCTGTTCCCATGGTTTCATAGCAAGTCTCCCTAGTTCCACTCTTACTCTACTCTCATCCGTTCTTCACGAGACACTCAGGGCCTTTGTTCTAAAACAAAATCCATTCATGTCAGCTCCTATGTAAAACCATCCACTGTTTCCCGTCACTCAGGGTGAAGACAAATGAACACAGCTTAGAGCACCCACATGTTCTGGCCTCCACCTGACTCTCCAACTGCATCTCGGTCCTTGTCCGTCAACTTTCAGCTCCTAAACTATGTTAGGTTCCTTCTTGACTTAGGATCTTTGCAGGCAGTTACTTTGTTTGCCTAAAGCACTCTCCCTGTCATCTGCCTAGTTCATGCTTGCTAATCCTTCAGATCTCAGTTTACTTGTTGACTCTCCCTGGGAAAGCCCTTCCCTGACCACCCATACCAAGGGAATTCTCGTAGGAAACAGTTGTAGCAGCCTCTGCTTCTCCTCATCGCAGTTTGCAATTAGATTTTTTTGTATAATTATATCTTTAATGGATCTATCTCCCACTTGACGATAAACAACATAAGGGCAGGGATTATGCCCATGTTAGCAAAGAGACCTAGCAAAATGCTAAGCAGATGGTGCAATGCTCACCATATATTTGACAAATAAACAAAGCATCTTATGATATATCTGACTTAAAGACTAGATTGATAAAAACCATTCTGGTGCAAGGTGTTGACAGTGGAAGGGCTGTGTGCATGCGATCCTAAAATTGCTCTAAAAAATAAAGCCTACTTGAAAATTTAAAAATATATATATTATGGAAAACACTGACAAGGAGGAAAATCTGAAATGTTTTAAATTAAAATGACAGCAGCCGGAGAGTGAGAAAAAGACACTGAATAGTTAGCCAGTTAATAGCTGTGGATCAGCTCTAACAAAAGACTGCTCACGTTCCTGCTCACGTATCTGTTGGGACTTCCGGTTAATTTCCAGGTGCTACTTCCACAGATTATTTTAGCCTGGAACTCCTTGTTTACACAGGAGATGTAGGGACTCCACTGTGGCATCTGCTGCTCACTCTGCATCTACCCCAGAACCAGCCACACTTCACCTTCCCCATCCCCTCTGTCTAAGGCGAATGCAAATCCTTTCAGAGTGGCTCACATCTTTCTCCTCCCTACTTGATGTATAAAAACACTTGCAAAACTCTGAGATAATGAGCATGTTGTCTTTCCCACCTGGCCACGCTGCTGGTGGTCTACATTTCATGCTCCAAGACGAGTCGTCTTTTTTTTTTTTTTTTTTTTGCTAGCAACGACCTAATAAATCCTTTCTTTGAAGAAGACTTTCAGCTGTGAAAGTTATTTTTTTTGTGTACGTTTAACAACATCAAAAGTATACAAAATCAGAGAGAATAGTATAATCCAAGCATGTCAAACTCAAAAGCTAACACGGGCCAAATAAACGAGGCATGTGGCCCACAGGCCGCGAGTTTGACATGCTTGGTATAATCGATCCCCATGGAACTACCACCTTAGATCTTAATATAATTTGAGTGTTTGGTGTGATTAGTGAACTCATTTCACAACTGACATAAGAATAAGATGATTTACATTTATATATCAGGTGAACATGATAAAGAATAACACTTTTTTTAAAAAGTATAATACGACCTGGCTGGTATGCTCAGTGGTTGAGCATTGACCCAGGAACCAAGTGGTTCGATTCCTTGTCAGTCAGGGCACATTCCCAGGTTGCAGGCTCAATCCCCAGTAAGGGTGCATGCAGGAGGCAGCCAATCGATGAGGTTCCTCCCTCATCGATATTTCTATCTTTATCCCGCTCCCTTCCTCTCTCTCTCAAAATCAACAAAAACATTTTTTAAAAACACTACATTAAGATAGCATTTAAAAAAAAAGCATAGCCTTCACATTTTGGACTTCTCTGTCCCTAAAGGATCCTCGTGTACTTTCACAGCGATCTGATTTCACTGGGCAGCAGGGCTATGGCATCAGCCTCTTCACTGTGCCATCTGCACATCAGAACGCACTGGTCCCCTCAAGAGCATTTGAAATCAACATGAAAACCTTAATTCATTTAAATGACCACACACCCTTACACTTCAGCACTTTTAGACAAAGCAGAGACAATTAGCTACTGTGAGCTATCTTAAAAAAAGAAAAAAGAAAAGCTTTGAAAACAAAGTTGCTAAGATATTTACCCAGAAAAATACTTATATACTATTCCTTGCATATGTTAGGCTGCTTCCTACCCCCAGGCCTTTGGACTTGCTATACCTCATCCAGATGATGTCCCTGGGTTGATCTAGCAGCTCCCACTTATCTTTCAGCTCTCCCAGAAGCCATTGCTGATCCTCCTACTCTTCCCCACCCCCAACACAGATGGCCTTCCCCGTATTCCAGTGTCATTCTTTGCTAACCTCTGATCCTGTGTTTGATTTACTTTTTTAAAAAATTGTTTTATTGCTTAAAGTACTACAAAGAGTATTATATATGTCCCTTTTTTTTTCTCTCCCCTTAACCTTCCCCTAGCCTCCCATACCCCCTAGTGTCTTGTGTCCATTGGTTATGCTTATATGCATGCATACAAGTCCTTTGGTTGATCTCTTACCCACCCGGCCCAACCCTCCTCGGCCTTCCTGCTGTAGTTTGATGTTGCTCTGCCTCTGTATCTATTTTTGTTCATCAGTTTAATTTACTTTTACTGACTGTCTTTCTCATTGTAAGCTGTGTGAGAACAGAACCATTGGGCTGTATAGAGAAGCGTCGTAATGTAGGGATTAAGTACAAAGATACAAGCTTCAGGTTTATGAGACCTTGGTTCAAATTATGACTCTAACAGTTACTGACTGTGAGGCCTTAGGGAACTTGTTTAATTGGAGCCCTGGTTTTATCACATTTTAAATGAAGATACTAAGACTTACGTCACAGAGTTGTAATGAGGATTATGAGAAATTATGAGTATAAAGCACTTAGAAGAATGAGTACCTAGAACATAATTAATGCTCATTAAAATATATTGAGCCCAGCCAGTGTGCCTTAGTGGTTGAGCATCGACTTGTGAACCAGGAGGTCACAGTTCAATTCCTGGTCAGGGCACATACCCGGATTGCAGGCTTGATCCCTAGCAGGGGGTGTGTGGGAGGCAGCAGATCAGTGATTCTCTCTCATCATTGATGTTTCTGTCTCTCCTTCTCCCTTCCTCTCTGAAATCAATATATATATGGAAAGAAAAAAGAAAGAGAGGAAGAGAAGTGGTTGACCACACAAAAAGGGAATACATGAAAAATTCCCACAACTGTTAATAGATTCTACAGTTGAGGATTGCTTTTCTCTATTTAGCTCTGGCAAAATCAGAGGGACTTTTTTTTTCCCCCTAACATTTTGCTGTTGAAATGCATTAATTGCACATTGTCTTTTATGGGAAAAAAACATGCCTTTTAATTATTTTTAAGCTGTTATCGTGAGGGAGTATGCACTGATTATTACTTATCAGTTAATGTGATTTTCATCTTTCACCTGCTCTTTTGTATTTTGGGGCACATTCATTCTTGATGGGCTCTATATCCTTTATTAACATGGAAATAACATTTACCGGGAACCTACTAATATAGAGCATTACAGTGAACACAAATGTGAAACATGGTCTTTTCTACTTTGCCTTCCTATCACCCTGAAGTTGGCAACATTGAACATGCATGCGGTGAAGTGGTGGGGTGGGAAAGTTGATATGTATAACTCATGTACTTGGTCATTTCATTGTGGAATAGGAACTCTGAATGACAGGGACTTCATCTTTATCAGAAAAGCTCAACTTTGAGCACTTGTTTGCCCAGCACTGTGGTAGGCACTGCAGGAGACACCAGAGGAAGTAATGCTCAACCCCTGCCTTCAAGGAGCTGACCATTGAGTAGGGAGGATTAGATTTTGAGAATAGTACAAGCTAAAGAAAATGCCACAGGATAAATACAGGGAAAGTGCTCCAGGTTTCAAAGGAGAGGAAGGATATAGTGGGTGCCTAGTATAGACATCAAGCTAGCTATTAAGAACAAGAGATAAATAAGCCAATATTACTAACCTCAAAGAATAATAGACTGGGGAGGACACATATGTAAATGAACTATGTCATTTGGCCATTCACTCATTTATTCAACTTTTACTGAGTGTCTGTTAAGTTCCAAGCTCAAGGATGAAATAAACATGCTCCCTGTTATAAAAGAATCCGTAGTTTAGTTCAGGAGATAGGTATATAAACAAAAAGTTTCAATACAGTGTATTACGTACCAACATCTGGTATGTTAAAAATGACCAAGTCACAAGGTGGAGAGTGAAGGGGCAGTTAATACTTTCTGGGATCAGGGAAGGCTTCTGAAGGGAACACAATGTACTACATGACTGAAAAAGAAACAAGACTGGAGATGTATTTAAGATAGAGACCAGATTATAGAGGGCTTTTAAGCCTTCAGCTGCAAAAATGGAATGTCAAGGAGCAATAACTGCTCTTACTCACCTGGACCAGGTGAATAGTAGCCCAGGAGGACCTGGAGGGAATGTCAGGGAAAGGTTCACAGTGGAGCAGGTGTCCGAGAGTCTAAATGATGGTTAGGAACTTTTTAGGAGACCAGAAAAAGAAAAGCATGTACTTAGAAAGAAAAACAGCATCCCTCAGGAAGTAGGAATCCCTTCTTGGATTTCAATAGATGCAAATAATGGAGAGAAAGAATTCCAGAAAGAGAAGACAATTTGCCCTAACCGGTTTGGCTCAGTGGATGGAGCATCAGCCTTGTGGACTGAAGGGTCCCAGGTTCAATTCCGGTCAAGGGCATGTACCTTGGTTGCAAGCACATCCCCAGTATGGGGTGTGCAGGAGGCAGCTGATCGATGTTTCTCTCTCATCAATGTTTCTAACTCTCTATCCTTCTCCCTTCCTCTCTGTAAAAAATCAATAAAATATATATTTTTTTTTTAAAAAAAGAGAAGACAATTTGAGCCAAAGACAGAAAACGTGCTCTCTCTCTCTCTCTCTCTCTCACACACACACATACACACACAATTGAACAGTAGTGAAAGCCTATGGAAGCAGAATTTCAGTTCACTTCATGTGTTTGTCCCTGACTTTGACCACTGTACAAATTAACATAGCAGGGATGTCTTCCATCCACAACTTTCTCATCTTGAAGGGTGGGTCTTGGGTGTTCAGAATTTTTTTGAAGTTAGGAGACCAACTTGTTTTTGTTTGTTTGTTTGTTTATTTGTTTTATTGGCCCCGCACTAGGCCCCGCAGGCAAGTGGCCCCTAAGAAGGAGGCACTCCTTTTTTTTTTTTTTACTTATTTTTGGTGCCCGTGACCGGAATCGAACCTGGGACCCTTGAGTCCACAGGCCAACGCTCTATCCACTGAGCCAAACCAGTCAGGGCCCACTTGTTTTTAAGGCATCCAGCTCAGTAGTGACACTACATGGCTGGAGGGCTCTGTGACCAAATGGGCCTCCAGGCTCCAATCCAAAAGTGACCTCTGGGCCTAGCTCCTCCCTTCCCCGACCCTCACCCGCACCTCCACTGCTACCGTGCACTTTGTATGTGGAGACACTGAGGCTCTGGGAGCCTTAGAATCCACTGAGACCGCACATCAAATTACAAGAGAAGCTGAAACTTGCCTTCTTCTTCCCTAACACAAAACTCTCCTTCAGAGCCAGCTTGCAAGCCACAGAAGAAATGATCTCATAACTTATGGTAGTGGTTGTTAATCTATGTTGACTCATGGAGTCCTTGGGCAGTCTGATAAAAGCTAAAGACATGATCCATCAAGAAAATATATATACACTCCAAACTTCCACACACTCCAGGACGAGAAGGCAGGCCCTATGTAAAAAAAACAAAAACAAACGAACACGACTTGCCCCAGATTTCAGCTAGTGTGCAGCATGGATTGTCTTCCTCCTCTTCTAGACCTGCATCCAAATGGACTTTTGGCTCTTTCCAAATATTAAATCTCTGAAGGACGAGATGTTCCACTGTTGAGGAGTTACAAAAGAACGTGCTGTGAGCTCAGAAGGCATGTCCACAAAGAGCATTCCGGAGATGTTTGAAGAAAGCCAGGTCCTGGAAAGTGCAGCTTCTGCAGATGATCACCTGGAAGAGGGGAGCATCTGTGTTCCTGTCCTGCTCAGCTCTGAATCAGTCCCTTTCTCTCTCAGGCGAAGCTCACATGGAGGTTTTGATGTGATAACTTCCTATCTGCTAATTCCAAGAGGGACAGTTCCAAAGCTTAGCAGATACTGCCTCCTCGACGAGAGGAACCTCTCCAGGCAGTTATGTGCTTCTTCCTTCCTGCCCCAAATCCTTATATAAATCTGCATCTCTCTTTTCATTCCCAACGCTCCCAACAGACCTGGGGTACAGACCTGAAGGGCAGACCATGGATTCATGCATTTCATCATTTGACATTCACTAAGAGGCGACTGTGTGTTAGCACTGCAGACACAATGGTGAACAAAACAGCTCGGCAGACTCTCAAGAAAGGCAGACAAATAATAAATCTACAATGGACTGTGCCTAAAGCTGACCTCTGAGAAATACAGGGTGTTTTACATTCCTGAGTTCTTCAGCCACTCACTGTCCTTCCATATACTGATGCAACCTCCCAGAGCAAAGGAAGCTATGAAAGCCCTTTGCAAATTTAAGGACATTATCTATCTACCCATCTAATCTATCTCCTAGTAGGTCCCAGCTTTGCTGGCAAAGAAGAGGGCGGGGTAACAGTAAATTTTAGAGAACAGACGAAGGTTGCTTTGTAGGGTTTTCTTTGTAGGGCTTGCGCCTCAAGCCTTTTGGGGCCTCCCATGACCTGGATTTGGCAGGGAGGGGGCAGTTTGAATTCCAGGCTGGCTGAAAAGCCTTGGCTGAGCAGCTTTGGCAGATTTCACAACACAGCGGGGGAAGGCTTCCCATGGAGAGAGGGCAGGCTGGAGGCTGGGGTGGGAGAGTGGCGAGAGGGTGGGGAAACTGCATTTCTGCAAATTGGGAAAGGGGAGGAGGTGGGATAATCCCCAAAGCAGGATGAAGCAGGACAAGACAAGAAAAAACCCTAACAGCTAGCTTCCCGCATCTCCCCGCTAATAACCACGACCTGCAAGCCTTATATCAAACTTGCCAGGTGCCCTCCCTTTGTACCCGCAGCGGCCCTGACACACGCGGGTGGAGCAGGGGCCACCCAGTCACCCGCGCATGCGCACCGCTTGCGCTGTGCTGCTGCTGCTGCTGCTGCTGCTAAATGCTCTTTAGACACTCATCCATGGCGCCCCGATTTTCTCCTTTTATCTTGGGTTGTGTCTCATGCTCAATGCACAGCAGCTTTAGAGTCTGTTGGCGGCCTGAGTGAGGTGGGGGCAGGAAGAAACCAGTCAAGAAGCGCACGGGCCTGGAACTACAACTCCCAGCAAGCACAGCGCCGGCTCCTCCTCCTTGTGGGCGGGCCCAGAGCTACCCGCGGCTTAAAGCGGCGAGATCTCCGCTGGGACTGGTGGCCTCTGAGCCGTGTTTTCTGCTGCGAGCTGGGCAGAGTAGGCAAGTGGTGGTGTCTTTCCATTTGCCAGTTTGTAAGTGAACTAACAAACAGCACAACACAAATAAGCAATACTTAAAGCCCGTTTAGAGGTTTCTCTCAGGGTCAGTGGCTTGTTGCTCCTTCTTCACAAGTACCAAATTGTAGACTTGGCAAATGAGAAGCTGAAGAATAGCTTCTCTGTGTTAAATTTCTGTAGGACGAATTATTTTCCCTATTATGTCAGAGCAAAATTATTTTTCTTTTTGGGTTGCAGGTGGCAGTGACTGATGTTTATAGACTCACTCATTTTCCCTATCCAATAAATAAAAGGGAAGGCTGTTTAAAGAAATCTTGTAGTAAATCATCCTGAAAAAGTATAAGCTTATTTATTGATTTGATAAAATTTATACTTCTAGGTTTTAACTTTTGTTTAAAATGTAGCACCCTTGAAATCCTGTTTTAAAAAGCAGATTTTAAAATCTACTTTTAATTGTAACCTCATCTTTGAATAGAAAGAAGGTAGAGCAGTGAGGTTTAAAACTGCTGCTCTATGCTTCTTGCTATAGGGAAGCATAAAGTGGCAAGTCTTAAAGGGCTTGAGGAATAGCTACCAGAATAGCGTCATTATCAGAGTGGATGGGGAAACTAAGGGGGGGGGGGGGTATCTGTAATATTTTCAACAATAAAGATTTTTTAAAAAATAGTGCCATTAGTCCTAGGCCTTCCCGACTAAGTGGTTTTTTGAACAAGAGTAGTTGTTACCAATTCAAGGTTTGTGTGTCAGATGCTGCAACAGGCCAAGAAGGAAAACTTAAAAATTTGAAAGTAAAAATTATTTAAATTTAAAGAAATGAGGAATAAAACTTCAGAGTTTGGAGTAAGGAAAGGTTTATTGATCAAGAAGGTGTTAGCTTGAGAAGATGGGGATCCTTAAAGCTTCCTAAATCCATCTTAAGGAAACCTAGAATTCAGGCTTCTTTTATGTCAAGAGAAAGGAGAATGGATGGGGCAAGAGGTTTGTGACACCTAGGTGCTGATAAGCTCCAGGGAAGAGCATGAATCTCTAAAACTCTTTGTTCCCCCTTCTGTTGACCTCTGCTGATCTGAATCCAAGTCTTGAGCTCCTGCAAATTTTTGCCATAAGCTCAAGCCTCAAGCAGAATTCCTCCCTAATAAATAGCACTTCTATAGCAGGACCTATTTGCCTGAAGGCCATGAGAGAAATACAGTCAAAGAGAGGCAGTATTTTGCTCTGTTACATAAATACTGTGATAAAAAACTGATTTAAGATTTTGTTTTAAGGCACTGAAATTGAAGAACTTCCCTACTTTCTTCCTAAGATTTTGTTGGTTTAAGACACTAAAATAGGAGAACTCCTCTACTTTCTTTCAAACTCTGATTTCTTATAGCTACTAATAAACCACCTCCACATTCTAACAATAAACTTTTGTGTTGTTGTGTTTTTTTTTTGCAAACGAGTACATTTTTAAAGGCCTCACAGGGAATCAATTTAGAACTTGAATAGTTTGAGTTAGTTTTTTCCTTTTTGTTTTTGGATGTCTCGGCTTCAGCCTGTGGAGTTTTATGGCTCTGTATACATTCAGCCTGTTTAGTGTGACTTTTTAGATAATACAAAACTGGCCACCATTGCAAAATATTAATAAGACGCATACTTTTTTATGTGTTCTTTGTGTGGGGGTACCCAGCAATAGGTTGGAAATAGTGGATGATGTATTGTGATTCTTGAAATGACTAGAGCAGCTATTGTGCTCTGAACAAATCCCCCATACATTCTGAAACATTAAATAGGGTGAAAGCAAGACTCGTGATATTTGGTAATATTTAAAATTTCCCCACATTCTCAAGTGTTTTGCTTATAGTTAGAAACAGAACAAGTTCTTCTACTAAACAGTCAGTTTATCAAGTCTTAGCCAGCAGAGTAAGACAAGAAAGTTAAGACATCTAATGATGCTGTTGTGTGCAAGAAATTTTTAAGAGAACCTACAAGTTATTAACACTTTTAAGAGAGGGCAGCTGGAAATTAGTGCAATATTCAGTAATCAAATTTTATTTCTATCACCATCAACAAAGGACAACTATCCATTTGACAAAAGATACCATTTACAGTAGCAACAAAAAAGCCTCGGGCACTTAGAATAAACCTAAAAAAAGATTCACAGAATTTTAATGGGAGGCAGTATAAAATTTTATTGAAAAACATTTAAATAAGTGGAGGGTTATATCATATTCATGGATGAAAGGACTCTATTTTATAAAGCTACCAATTGTCCTCAAATCTATAAATTTAATGCAACCTAAATCAATTTCTCAATAGTATTTTTAATGTATGTATATTTACATACACAAAATAAATAGTGTATTTACAGATTATGTATGTGTCAAGCTTATTAAATATAATTTATGTGGAAAAGGTGGGGCCCCTACTAGATATTAAAGGGTTACTCTACTGGATCTCAAATCACCTTATAAAACTGTAGTGGCAAGACAATGTGGTGTTGTTGCTGGAACAGGCGAATAGGGAACAGAACAAGACCTGTGCACACACAGGGACTTACGTGATAGATCATTAGGAGAAGATAGACTGTTCAATCAGTGGTGCTTGGAATAATTGATTAAGCATACACACACACACACACACACACACACAAAAGATATCTCTCTCTCTCTTTCTCTCAACATACAAAAATAAATAAATACTTTCTAGTGAATTAGAGAATTAAATATAAAAAGAAAAACTTTAAAACTTTTAGATAGTTTCCTATATATCTTTATGAACTCGGTCTAGGAAAGGATTTCTTAAGCAAGTCTCATAAATTTCAAACCATAAAGGAAAAGATAGGTAAAGCTGTCTGCATTAAACACAAATAAGCAGGCAAGCAAACAAACAAACAAACAAAAACTTTTATACATCAGAAAACAAGTGAAAAGTCAGGACACATACTGGGGAGACATTTACAACTGAAAGAGATACCAAAGATTAGTATTCAGAACATTTTTAAGTACTATAAATCAAAACAAAGGCAAACAGCGCAATATTATGATACAATATGATAATAAACAAAGATTGGACCTGGGAATTCTGAGAAGAGAGGAAAACTGGCTAATTATGAGAAGGTGCTCAACCTTTCTGGTAATAAGGGAAATATTAAAATAAGAAGACACCATTTCACATTAATCTAATTGAAAAATGTAATAAGACCAATAATATTCAGTGTTGTCAAAAATATTGAGCAACAGAAATTCTTAACTACTGCTAATGTTAGTGTAAATTGGTATCACAAAAATCAAGGTTACAAAGCAAGTCCAGTATGGGCATATATTCTGAGAATAGGATAGAAACTCTTATACAAATGCATAAAGTGCCATGTTGGGAAATGTTCATAGTAGTACTGATGATAGCTACAAATAGAAACAATGAAAATGCCCCTCAAGTGGGCACGTAAATAAATAAATTCAGTGGAATATGATATGAAAATATTCAGTGAAAATGAATGCGTTAGAACTGCATTATCAACACGTATAAATCTCAAATACCTAATTTGTTCGAGAAAGCAAGTTATAGAATGAAGTATTGTACAATGCCAGTATAATATCACTTATAAAGTTTGGAGTACACAAAACATCATAGTTGTTGATTATGGACACTTTCATATGAGGAGAAAGTATAAAAACACATAAAAGATCAATAAACACCAAATTCCAGGGGAAGGAAGAAAATAAAATTGGAGGGAGAGCTTCAAATGTGTCTGTAACATATTACTGCTTTATTTTTTGAAATTATCCGTTAAAAGAAAAAGACTCACTGACCTGTTTGGTGAACTGAAGTTACACATATTTTCAGATAACTTTCTGAGTTTTCCTTATACTTCAATCATTCATCACTTTCTACAGGATCCCTTGGCACCGAGAACTAAGGCAGGTAGGGGTCTTGCTGACAGCAATCTGCCCAGCTTTCTGTCTCCACAGCCCTACAACACAGTGGGACTAGTAGAGGTAGCACGGTTAGCTGGCACCGAGGAGCTTAAATCTGGCTGCAAATCTAGGAGCTGGATGATGCAAACTAAGAGCATGGCTCTCTACTACTGATCTGTAAGGGATGCAGGTAGAAGCTGCAGTTTTAAGCAGTTAAACACCTCATTATTCTGTGGGCATCTTCCAATAAAAATGGCAAGATTAAACTATTGGAGTCCCAGATACTAGTGGGAAGGCAGCTGAGCCAAATTCTTAAACAAGGTTTCCCTTTTACCCTCTGCAATTGTTTTTCAGTTTAAAAAAGGTACTTTGGGGGGATGGGCAAATGGGTGAGGATGGTCAAAAGATACAAACTTATAGTTATAAAATAAATACTGTAGTTAGTAATACTGTTTTGCATATTTGAGAGTTGCTAGGAGACTAATTCTTAAAACTTATCACACTCAGCCGGTGTGTAGTGGTTGAGCATTGAACTATGATCGAGGTCACGGTTGAATTCCCCGTCAGGGTACATGCCCCAGGTGTGGGCTCAATCCCACACATCCCCAGCGTGGGGCGTGCAGGAGGCAGCCGGTCAATGATTCTCTCTCATCATTGATGTTTCTATCTCTCTCCCCCCCTCTCCCTTTCTTTCTGAAATCAATAAAAACATATTTTTTTAAAAAAAGTGTATCACAAGAAAAAGAATGTTGTGACTATGTCTGGTAATGATATTAACTAGACTTATTGTGGTGATCATTTCATAATATATACACATACAGCATCATTTTGCTGTACACTTAAACTAATAAAATGTTTGTGTCAATTATATCTCAATTTTTTTTAAAATGTACTTTTTATATCATTTTAAAGATTGAAATGGCAAGACATCCGCACACAGAGAACATATTATATCTTGCTTTACTAAAGATACTTAATTGTGAAAATTTAGTTTGGCTGAAATGTTTCAGTCCTTGTTTTCTTATTATTTTGGTAGTACACAGTCACTATTGTAATTGGCTATTGAAAAAAATGTATACAATCTTTTTTCCAAGAAAAAAAACAAGAGCATTTGGAATAAACACTTCATAGGACATATTGGCTCTTTATCATCTTCACCTTTATACCTGGAAGCACAGGTCCTCCTGGATTCTCAAGTGATGTGTATAGCCTTGGAATGCTTTCCCACTTATCAGCAAACAAGGTTTATTAATTAGGCACCCACATTTGCACAGTACTCTATTGAACACCTAGTAAATACGTTTTAAAGAGACACTGTCTTTACCCCAGAGAGTTTATAAACTAAAGTAATACCAGTTATACAGGGCTGTTCAGTCTTCTTCTTTGGACACTTGTCATTGCTCAGACCTTTATAACCTCCAGATTTTTGGAACCCCTTGTGCGCAGGACTATAGGGTACTCCCTTCCCCCACATCCCCATCTCCCAGCCATGCAGTGGGCATGCACTACACACTTTGGCTGAAGATGGTAGGAAAGTGTTTCTCTGTCTTTAAAAATACACACACACACACACACACACATATTTATTTCAGAGAGGGAGAGGGAGAGAGAGAGACAGAACCATCAATGATGAGAGAGAACCATTGGTCAGCTGCCTCCTGCAAGCCCCACACTGGGGATTGAGCCTGCAACCAGGCATGTGCCCTGACTGTGAATCAAATCATGACCTCCTGGTTCAGAGGTGAACACTCAACCACTGAGCCATGCCGACTGGATGTGTTTCTCTGTCTTTACATAAAGTCTGCTAAGCTTTTGCCTTGAGCAATTGGCTTTTTACCTTCTCAGGTAGTTTTAAACACTTGCTTTTCTATGGTAAAAAACAAAAACAAACCAGATATAACTTGTTACTATAGAGTTGCACCCAGGGAAGGGAATGTAGTCCATGTTTAGACTATAGCATAGAGCTCTACCAAGCAAAAGTCACCAAGACAAAGCACAAAGGTAATTACACCCACCCACATACACACTTGATTTCATTTTATGGGGCTTTTTCTCATAAGTTGTAAAGTAAAAGTCATTCACCTACATAAACATGATAAAGTTCTAGTATAATACCACTGAAATAAATGTAACAGTTTAGAAAAAACATTCTCAGTCAACAAAGATATGATCAGCACAGTTCAATGTCAAGAGTCAAATTTCTATCAAAAAAAGAGTGATGATTTGAAGTGTGGCTTCTGTCTTCCAGCTTGTTCTTTGGTTAGTTTATCAATTATAGCTCAGGTTGTCTCTCTCTCGGCTAGCATGACTTTCCAAGGCAGGGGTTTCAGACTCCCAGGTAATGGAGGAGAAAGACTTAGCTCTCTTGGAGAAGTGATGTGTTGAGGCTTTCTAGTGTAGAACAGGCAGTCAGGCAACTGTTACTGAGGGTCATAACAACGTGTACTGGGGGGTCGAGGGAGGCTGTCAGCAAAAGCAGCAAAAGGCATTGGATACCTCACCATCCTTCCAGGAGGTCATGTGGGAGTAATATTCGTTTCTCTACCTTTTGTTGGTAGAACAATGTAACGTAATATTAATCATCAAATGACTACCAGCAGCACATGAATAGTGGAATCCTTGGTCACGGGGGAGGGAGAATTTATATCTTTGGATTTATTCTCCCACTTAGCTGGGAAATTAGATGTGAGTCACAGTATAGTAATTTCTAATTTTCAACTACTCAATCCACATGATATAAAAAACGATTTCCTTCTTTCCGCTTTTCCTCTTCCTCCTTCTTCCACTTTCCATCCCATCCCATCCATCCATCCATCCATCCATCCATCCATCCATCCATCCATCCAATATTTACTGAGTATTTTCTATGCACCAAGCTCCTTAGACCAGTTGCTGTGGTTCAAGAATAGAGAGGGTGGAAATTGTGTAAGGACAGGGCCGTGGGAATTAAGTGTAGGGCAGAGAGGTGAGGGAGTTGATAAGACATAACAACCAGTAGGAGGTGAAGGATGATGAAGGGAGAGGCAAGGGTAACTCCTGACTGGAAGCCTTTCCCCTTATATGTTTCAGAGATCTACAGTCTCTGCCAGACACTGCAACTTGGGGGCCGCCTAAAACAAACCAAATGTGATAAATATGGCAATCTTCCTATAAGTATTTAACATGCTGAGACATGCCTCCCCAAGGTTCTACTGGGCAAAGTTCCACTTGATAACTATAGTCAACTAATATGTTGTCATCCAGTGTATCAGTTCACATAACTACAAGTTATAAGAAACTTATGTGGCTAAATCGTATACTTTTAAATAAATTTTTGAACCCCCCCCCAAATCACATAAGAAAAACTAATAAAATATAAAACAATCAGACAGTCCAAGAAACCAACTCTAAAGACAGAGAACACTGATGAAAGAGAGCAGGTATTGCTCAAAGTCACTAATTATACGAGAGATGCAAATCAAAACGACAATGCGTTATCATCTCACACCTGTCAGAATGGCTATCATCAACAAATCAATAAACAACAAGTGTTGGAGAGGATGTGGAGAAAAAGGAACCCTTCTGCACTGCTGGTGGGAATGCAGACTGGTGCAGCCACTGTGGAGAACAGTATGGAGCTACCTCAGAAGACTAAAAATGGAACTCCCATTTGACCCAGTGATCCCACTACTAGGAATATATCCCAAGAAACCAGAAACGCCAATTAGAAAGGATATATGCACCCCTATGTTCATAGCAGCACAATTCACCATAGCTAAGATTTGGAAACAGCCTAAGTGCCCATCAGCAGATGAGTGGATTAGAAAACTGTGGTACATATACACAATGGAATACTATGCTGCGGTAAAAAAAAAAAGGAACTCTTGCCTTTTGCAACAGCATGGATGGAACTGGAGAGCATTATGCTAAGTGAAATAAGCCAGTCAGAGAAAGATAAATACCACATGATCTCACTCATTTGTGGATTATAGAGAACAACATAGACTGATGAAAAGGGACAGACCCAAAGACTGAGAAACAGCGATCAGGCTATCAATCCCCAGAAGGAAAGTAGGGGAGGGCGGGGGTAAGGGGAAGAGATCAACAGAAGGACTTGTATACATGTATATAAGCCAAACCAATGGACATGGACAACGGGGGGATGGGAGCATGAGTTTGTGTGTGGGGGGGAGGTTGGGGGTTAATGGGGGGGGATGAGGACACATTTGTAATACCTTAACTAATAATAAAAAAAAAAAATAGAGAAAAAAACCAAACCAAAAAAAAAAAAAAAAAAAGAAAGAAAGAGAGCAGGTATTAGACATGAGATACATGAAAATGCCCTAGAACTAATCATATAGAAATGCTGGGGGAGTCCAGCCTGTATGGCTCAGTGGTTGAGCATTCACCCATAAACCAAGAGGTCACCGATTCAATTCCTGGTCAGGGCACATGCCTGATTGTGGGCTCAATCCCCAGTAGGGGGCCTGCAGGAGGCAGCTGATCAATGTTTCTCTCTCATTGATGCTTCTATCTCTCTATCCCTCTCCCTTCCTCTCTCTCTAAAAAATCAGTAAAAACATATTTTTAAAAAATTAAACAAACAAAAAATGCTGGGGTAAATCATTACCAAACCTGGAAAAGCATAACAAGAAATATTTGTTATTACAAAGAGCACTTTGAAGCACTAGTTAAAACTATACATGAAAGACTGTTATGATGGTAGGGTTTACCTGCTCTATCACAAGAGCCTGTTCAGGAAACAGAAGCAGAGCCAAGAGCTGCAGAGAATATGGACAGGAGGACAACCCAGTATAGACATCTCTATGTTGCTGAATCCAATCACAACCAGCCATACGTCAAGAGCCTGCTTATTGAACACATGAAGTGCATCTGAGAACATAATTGTTAATTGTCCTTATAATGAGATGCATGAATAAGTAATGCATTAATACCTCAGTTAAATCTATTAAAATATGATGGCTTGTGGAGGTATAAAGCACCAGAGGAGGACAAGGAAGGGAGAATATTCAGCTGGGAAGAGCTGTGGTGCTAGGCCAGTAGCTACCTTCTGTGTCCCGGAATATGCAGGTCCTGAAGACATTGAAACATGACACACATAGTTGACATTCCCCCCTGTATGTTCTACTTTCTAAGGAAGGCACAGCTCTGGAATAATTATATTTATTTATTTTTTCAGGTTTATCTACTAGTATTTATTACTGTTTCATTGTTAGTGCAGGTGGTGATCCTGGAGCAGGAGATCCCTGAACAAAGGTGATGGTGGTGGATTGGTATGCCGTTTAGTAGGATAAAAGGGGTTGGAGGAGGTGGAGCAATTCCTGCGGTAATGATGGTATTGATGGGTAGAGATGGTGCTGGGAGAGCTGGTTGTGGGGGGGACGGCCCTCCACCTGGCTGTGGATGTGGTGGAGAAAGTCCTGGAACTTAGGAGCAACCTGCATGTCCATGTTCCTTAGTTTGATGTTGCTGGAATTCTGTCCCAAGGTCTTTGAATTTTTAGATCTGATTTTGCAGCTATTCCTGAGCTAATGGTCAGCTTCTGAATTCTACGTTTTCCTGTAATGATCATCAGTAACAGTATCTGATGTTCATCTGTGCTTGAACTCAGTCCACCCAACTGCAGCTGGATCACGCTCTTCCGTTTTCTTACAAAATTGTGACCTGGCTGAGGCCACGATGGAGGGAAAGCCTGGGTTGTCTCTGCTCCTAGAATCATTTTAGAAAGATTGCCACTAATAAGAATAAAAGCAAAAATAACTGTTGTGTACAGTGCTAGGAAGGGGAATGGAATTAGTGGAAAGGGAACACAGGTCACTTGAATCCCAGTCCAGTGGTCTTTCTCCTATATCTCATGACAACCTAAAATTTTACATTCATTTATTTTTATATAAGGCAAAATTCACCCTTCCTAGTGTACAGTTCTATAGGTTTTTTAAAATGCAGAGTCATGTAACCATTACCAAAACTAAGATGCAGAAGAACAGTTCTATCTCCCCCAAAAGTCCTCTGTGCTGTCCTCTGGAGTCAACCCTTCCTTCCACTCTCAGTCCCTGGAAACCAGTGATCTAAGTCCCTGTCCCTTTAGTCTTGGCCTTTTCCAGAATGACATGCAAAATGAATTATACAGTGACATAGCTACTTTTTAATTAGGGGATTAAAATAAGAGCAAGCCAACAAACAGCAAAATAGAGCCCATTCCTTGAATATTCTAGTTCAGTAAAATTTACTGAGCCAGACCCTTCACATCTTCCTACTGCTTCTCAAAATAGTTTTCCTGATTGAAGCAACTTTTGTTTCTCTTTCTGTTGGTCATCACCCTCGATTGCTTAAGAATTTGGGGGGCAGGGTAGCCTTGCAATTGTTTCCTGTGTGGCAAGGCTAGTGAGCTTACGTGTACAGAGGAGACTCGCTTTATAATATTCTGAGAAAGAGGCAGTGTTGTGTTTTTCTAAAAACTTTATGACTAATGTCTGAATTGAAGAGGAGAACCCATTCCATGGGGTTCAATTAGGATTTTCCTGCAAGAGAACAGACAAGAAGGGTGTGGGAAGCACAGCTGGGCACGTGGAAATTAGAAAAACTCTAAAGGCCCTCATTTATAAAGGTCATCTTCCTACATAGGAATATAAAATTCCTGAAACATAACATTGTGAGGCATGCAAAGGAAAACCAAGGCTTATGGACTTGTGTGAATGTACACACACTCCACGTGTCTGACAAACCAACCCTGGGTACAGCATGAGTTAGTTGCCTTACCCTCTCCATTGCTCTTTCTGCGCTTGCTCTTCATGATCCAGAACATTAAACATAAAAATGAATGGTACCAGAGCTGGATTTTACCTTGAATTTTCCTTGGCTATTATTAGTTTTTCAAGAATCGCTTGGGGATATGGGCTTGCTTTGTTCCATTCCATGAAGTATGGAATGGATAACCCTACCTATTGCCGGTAAAGTTGGGGTGAAATGTAGGCTGCTTCCTGCCTTCTCCATCTTCACTGGTCGTATTTATTGCGCATCCATACCGGCCTGGAATAATTGCTGCTTCGCTGGTGCTATCATAGTGCAGCTATCTTCTTTCTATTATGTCATCATGGCTTTCCTACCAATTGCTAAGTCATTTGTGCAAACCGTGGCGTACGCCTGGTGTTTTGGGCTCTGCTGTTGTGCTTATCATCAGTATTAGGAGCAATGAAGGGCACCGAGGAAAACACGTTATAAATACAATAACGCAGCTAGTGGCATGGTGACTCGTGGGGCAACATACGCATAAGATCCCCATATTTTCTCAACTTTCAAGTTGTGATCAAATCAGGGCGTTGCCAAGGCATTAATATATTTTTTTATTTGGGAATGTATTAAATAGTACAAAGTATTACCCAAATGTGTTATATCTAATTAATAAAAATAAAACAAAATTCAGTCCTGCATGCAATACATCTAACTTATATTCATTGAACCGGCGGGTATGGTGTACAATCAGTGGCATCAGATGGTGAAACAGATGGTTTGCACGCACATAGAAAAGGAAACAGCGTGAGTTTATTAAGAGCCAGCCATGCCAAACTAGCCTTGTTCTTGTTTGTGATAGGGTTGACACTGGTAGAAGAGAGAAATTCCTTAAAATCAGTGTATCTTGCTTTCAATAAGATTAAAGTGTTTTCTTGAGGGCAAAATAGAGAAAATTCACCTGAGTGATAATTTGGTAGATATGTTGCTAGTGAAAGAAGTAGCTAATAGGCCAAGGGCAACCTTGAGGGAGGCACACAGTGGCACATTAAGACTCTTAATTGTTCTCCAGTTTTATCAATAAATTGAATGAAATTTGTACATGCCTATCCAAATATGAATTAACTTGGAGAAAGGGTTCTGCTACTGCTAAGTGTTAGACCATGCCCCAAGCCCACTCAGGAGGATAGGAACAGTGGCTAAAAGGTATTGTGACTTGCTTGATGTAACTAAAGAAATGTTTATTTGTTTATTTACTTAATATGTTTTTAAAAAATTGATTTTAGAAAGAGAGGAAGGGAGAGAAAGAGAGAGAGAGATAGATATCAATGAGAGAGAAGCATTATAAATCGGCTGCCTCCTGTACACCCCCTTCAGAGGATCGAGCCCGCAACCCAGGCGTGTGACCTGACTGGGAATTGAGCCAGCAATCTCTTGGTGCATGTGATGATGCTCAACCAACTGAGCCACACCCACTGATCACTAAAGAATGTTTTTGTTGTATATGTAATATGTGCTTATAAAGACTATAAAATCTCTTCATTCAGTGATTTATTGAAATACCAAATAAGCAAAGGTTCTATGTACTTCGAAATCATCCTAAGATTTTTCCCTTGGAAGTTTAGTTTTTTTCATAAAACTTTAAACTCCCCGAAGGCAGGAACTTTGCCTCACTCATTTTTGTTTCTCAAGTGAATAACAATTCATGGCACGTATGGGCATTCCAAATGTTTGCTGAATATATGGAGAAGGAATTAAAATAATGTATTAACTGGACCTGGGACAGATCTTTTGACTGACGATGAAAAACAAAATAAACTTCTAAAGCCTTGTTTTATCCTCATTAACCTAATATATGTATATATATATATATATATATATATATATATATATATGCATTAGCAATAACCGTAGCACTCAGATTTCATATTGATTGGTGTCAGAGAAAAGCTGAACATTTGGTTCTGAAGCAGTTTCGTGTCTTCCATCTGCAAAAATGTCTCTTGTCCCTTCTTAGTGAAAACTGGAATCTAAGTCATAAATAATAATAGAATTCTGCCAAAAATATGTCTCAAAGGAGGGATATGTAACTAACTTCCTCTTCTGTGATGCACTGACTCACTAAACAGCTACCCTTGTGAATTCCAATTAGCAGCAATTCTTACTTTTTCTGGTCAGACTTTCAGGCAAATCCAACATCTTCAGGATTCCTGTAGCCATTTCTGAGTGTGGCTTGAAGCAATCAGACACCCCAGAGACTCTCTGTAACCAAATGATCCATGACTGTCTTGCTTGGGCTTAGCCAGACTGACAGGGGACATTGTGGTTCTCCTCAGAGAAGGTGCCTCTTGGCTGTGAAATAAACACAGTATGACAAGATAGTACTTGAAGAAGGTGCTTTTTCCACTTTTACCAAAGTGTTAACCTGTAAAGCTGTTACCAGTATACATAAACTCTCTCTCTTTCTCTCTCTCTCTCTCTCACACACACACAAATAACCACTGATAGTCATGGAAAAAGTATTTAGTAAAAGATCAGAGCCAAGATGTTATGTATAGAACAAAAAGGGAAGGGGTGATATTCTTGGAAGGGAGCTGACAGGCAATAACTATAAGTTATCCCAAGAAAGCAAAGAAAGGCCCTGAAAAACGAAGGGAGTGATTAAGGATCTTGCTTTTGATCAGCATTTCATAACCCTTAAATTTTATACAGTCTTTTAAAGATCTCCCCCCTTTATCAGGAATAAATGTAATATTTTATGTATTTTTTTTCTCAGACTCATTTTTGTATACTCTTGACACCAGGCCTTTATAGGAGGATATAATTTTTCTCATTCTGGGCAACTGAGTTCCATAGCCAAGGATACTGAGACAAACCTTTAGTCAAGTGTAGAATGGGCATACTGTTTATTTTCTCATGAATGGAAGTTGTGCAGTAAATAGAAACCCACTTTTAGAAATGAGACTTAGGTCAACAGTACCTGTTTTCCTCAAAACAAATCCCAAATCTCAAAGATGGCCTCCATCTTTTCAGTGAAGCTTATTCTTTCTTGGAACTTGCCTTTCAAAAGCTGGATTCATATTTTATTCTTTCATCCACAATCGATACATATAGAGTACCTGCTATAGGCCAGGTTCTGCAGATATATTAACTAGCCTCTGTCCTTATCTTCAAGAGCATACTGGGAAAATGGACAAGTGTTCCTAGTACATATTGCTGCCTAAAAAGCCACCTGACCTTAATGCTGAAACAAAATCAATCATGTATTTTGCCTATAACTCTGATTTTGGTAGAGTACAGAGCAGCAGCTCACCTCTGTTCAATGTCTTTTGGGGAAGTTCAAAGTTTGGACTGGTATCACCTGATGGCGGCATGCTCACTAACCTGTCTGGAGGTTGATGCTGGCTGTAGGCTGACGTCTTACCTGGGTCTGTGGCTACAACACCTACATCTGGCCTGCCTGTGTAGTCTTTCTCCTTCTTTACTGCATGGTGACTGGGATCCAAGAATGAGTATCCCAAGAGTAGCCAGCAGGAACTGCATGGCCTTCTCGGACCTTGCTTCAGAAGGGCACAGCATCATTTCTGGTGCATTCCGTTCCTCCAGGCAGTGACAAATGCCCCGGTCAGGTTCAAGGGGAGGGGAATTAGACTCCACCTCTCCCCTGAACAACTATCAATAGGCAGACATGTAAAACGACCACAAGAAAACAGACAGTGACATGCAATGGGGACAGCGCTAAGTGGAAAGGGTAAGCACTGAACCTAGGATCTACACAGAACTCCACGGTCGGGGGCAGGAAAGGCTTCCTAAAAGAAATCATACAGGATCTAATTCCGGAGGAGTGAGTTGGAGTTCCTCAGGGGAATAGGGGCAGCATGGTGGGAAGAGTGGTACGTGTAGAGCAGTGGTTCTCAACCTTCTGGCCCTTTAAATACAGTTCCTCATGTTGTGACCCAACCATAAAATTATTTTCGTTGCTACTTCATAACTGTAACGTTGCTTCTGTTATGAATCGTAATGTAAATATCTGGTATGCAGGATGGTCTTAGGCGACAACATGTGAAAGGGTCATTCGACCACCAAAGGGGTTGCGACTCACAGGTTGAGAACCGCTGGTGTAGAGGAAAGCAAGAAAGAACCAAGCAAGTTTACAGAAGTAATTTGGCAGAGCTAGATGCAGAGTGTGAGGAAGAGTGCTAAGATATGAGGCTGGAAAGGTGGCTATGGAAGACCTTGTAGATCTTTATAGGGGTCTGGGCTTTATCCTGCAGGCCAAGAGGGAGTCACTGAAGTCATTTTAAGCAGGAGTGACACGATCAAATTTGTGCTTTAATAAAACACTGTGGCTGCAGTATAGAGAGCTTAGTATGGAGGGGGAATGGATTTATATCTCCCCAGATAAGAGATTAAATAAGTATTTTCTAGAGAAACTGGTCTATGCAGTTTTAGAGTCTCTAGGAACACACCCCCCCCCCCCCAGCCCCCAAATAACAACGAACAAACTAGTAATACCACCACTTGGAGCCCCCCAACACAACCCCTAGGGCTATGACTTTTGCATAAGATAGGTGTGTGCTTGCCTGTCCTTTAAGATGCACATGAAAACCACTTCAAGTGTCAAAGCCCTGGAAAGAAGGAATTAGAAAGAAAAAGACCTTTCTTCCAGAGAAACTACCAAGACCCAAATGCTTCTGCAAGTTGTGTTAATTTTCTAACATTCCTATGTCTGAAATCTGGGCTCTAGCCATTTAAATTCTGTACCTGCAAGTACAGAATGTCTTTGCCGTCATTCTGCTGTGAGATTTGACCGATTGTCTGAGGTATAGGAGGCCCAAACATTTAGCAATACTGGGCTCTGCACATGAGTTTTATAAGTTTGATGTGTATTCAAGAAACTGTTGATACTTGCAGGACATGTAGCAGACGCAGTTGACGCCCTGCTCATGTTTGCTCGGTCCAGCCATGCGCACTGGCAGCTGCTGTAGACAGTTTCCAGAGCACCGACACCTTCACACTCTGAGCACCCGCAGCAGCTTCTCTGCCTCAGGCCTTTCTTGGCACCTCGAGGAGCTTGCAAAGGCTCCAACAGGCTCAGCCCAGGAGTGCGGAATCATCAGCCCCCTGGGGCAGGGGATAATTATCAACCAAAGGAAGAGGGAAGTCAGTGGGTAAATGCTTAAGTCTGCCCGTCCTCCAGTGGCGTGATGCTGGTCAGGGCTGACTGCTTTTGCATGACTTGAACTTGGGCTGACCTTGAGAGTGAGTGCCCCCTTAAATTTTGCTCCCTGGGCACCTCATTCAGTCTACCCTGGTCCTGGCTCTGATTTTGAGGCAAGTGCCTCACAGTTTCTGAGCCCCAGTAGCTCATAGTTAATAACCTACATATTAACACACCCTTTACTGACGTCTCTCCTTTTCTTGTCTCACTTCCCGTACTTTCTCACTGGTGCATCCTGGGATTGTCTTTGAAATGCTGTACTTACCCCTCTTTCCTGCTCAGCTTCTACTTCTGAGGAAACTTAAGCTAAGCAAGGCAGGCCCCCTCCCCTCACCCGACGGATGCTTTATTAAAGTTTATGATTTGATTCCTGTAGCTGTAAAGGCGGATCTTCTCTGAGATGGAGCTGGAACACAGATGCTCTGGTGCTCAGGGTGAGGCATTTGCTTCCTTCTCTGTACAAGTTGAAACACATACACATGGGCACCTTTTGTTTTTTGGATGATTAAGGAGGGATGTGTAAGAGGTTATTGCTCCTGGGGTTTTGTTTGTTTTGTTTTTGGTGGGGAGGCATCAGGGCTGGTTTGAGGGGAGATAAAGACCATGGAAGGACAGGAAGGCAAGCATGGTCTAGGTCAGCGGTCGCCAACCTTTCGGACCTCATGGACCACCAGTGGTCAACGGACCACCGGTTGGCGACCGCTGGTCTAGCTAATCCCCTCAACCTTTTCCCTCACTTTGTCCTCACCATTGGGTGCCCCTGTGGGAAGGGTGCCAGGGCAAGTAACAGAGTTTGTGTTTGTGAAAGAGACAGAAAGCTTAAGGTACACACAGTCCTGCTTTGGGACCGAGGTGGCTCAAGGCAGCACACAATGAGTGAGGCATGCCCGATGCTCTCCTTTCCCACCTTGGCCCCAGCCCCAGCCCCAGCCCCAGCCCCCAGTGCTCGTTCTGTGTTGTAAATGTTTCCCCCCATGTCCCACGTGGTCCAGGGTTCAGGATCTGGAAGAGGAGCCGCACACAAATGAAAGAGAAGAGACAAGAGATAATTTGGAAATATTGGGGGGCCAGGTGGGCAAGTCCAACTCAAGAGCAAGGACTTCTACTGGTGCTCAGGTCAGCCAACCTTTTATTGGTTTGGGATACACCCATAGCCCTTAGGCAGGCAATTTCCAGTAACAGGCAGACTAGCCCATCAGCAAGGATTTACATAATAATAAATGGGGAAGTTGCTTCAGTGACCACTGTCTGGACTAACAATGGGTGCACAGCTCTGACCTTTGCTAGGGCTTCAAAGGTCAGCAGACCTTCCCGGTTCTCTGTCTACACTTCTCTGCCAGTGAAGACAATAGGCGGTTTGCCACAGTTCTGGGTCAGAGATGGGTCTGCAAAATGTGCAGAACTCAGTGGAGCATCAGGGAGGACCCAGGGCAGGGAAGACCCAGGGCAGGGCCGAGGATCTCCCGTAAGAGGCTGGTAGACCGTCCCTGAACAGGACGAAGCAGGAGACCCTGGGTGGGGAAGAGTTGGGGGCAGGGACCAGTTCCTGAAGGAGTAGGTAGAGGCACAGAGCTGACCAAGTTTAGGAGACTTTGCTCATGTGACCCAATTTGTTTTCCCAGGCAGGTGAGACCTGGGCTATTTTCAGCCATGTGATTGCTGTAAGCTTGCTGGCATCCACATGATTTAAGCAAAAAGCCTGGCATTCAATTAACCTGGGCTCTAGCTCTGTCACCAACAAGAACCTTGGGGAAGTCACTTGACTTTTCTGTGCCTCAGGTTTTTTTCATCTTACAATGACCTCATTGGGCAAGATGAAAGCTGAGGTTCTTTTTAATGTTACGATAACCAGAGTTCTTTCTCCAGAAAGTGTTGTTGGACACAGGGAAGCCCAGCGAATGTCCCCTCATATGGCTCCTGCCTTGGAGTTCAGAAGGTGGCCGTAGCCTGGGGTCCTCTTTCTCTTAGCGTGCTCCCAGACAAAATGCCAGGTTACCACCAGACACTGCGGAGTTGAAGGACAGGGTCAGTCACAGAGTTTGCATGAGTGTCTGCTTTGGGGCTTTATCTTAAGCAGGAGTCCTCAAACTTTTTAAACAGGGGGCCAGTTCATTGTCCCTCAGACCTTTGGAGGGCCGGACTATAGTTTAAAAAAAAACTATGAACAAATTCCTATGCACACTGCACATATCTTATTTTGAAGTAAAAAAACAAAACGGGAACAAATACAATATTTGTATTTGCATGTGGCCCGCGGGCCGTAGTCTGAGGACCCCTGATCTTAAGAGACAACTCTTAAACAGATGTTTTATTGTCCTCAAACCATACCTTTGTTGAGTTCTTGATCAGAAATTTAAGCAGGAAAGACAAATTTGTCAAACTGGCAACTAACTGCACCCATTTGTGGTTAGTTTGGAGCGAACTCGAAAGTAGGTCTTGTAGCTGTCTGCTTGTTTCCTGCCTGGCCTCTCATTTCTCTCCCATGCTTTATACCTGACACCTTCTTATTATTTTACTCCCCAGAGACTTGGCAGGATGCTGTTTCAGAAAGTTAAATGGAACGCCTCCAGTGGAGGTGTGAGATCACGGTGGTCCCTGCTTTTGAGGGTAGAAAGTCCATTTCCACAGTGCCATCCGTAACCTGGGAGCCCGGGCTGCGATTTCTCCAAGTCAGTGGCCCCTCCCGGCCCAGGCCATGCTCTGGGGACACAGCTTAGCTGGCTGTGAACTGTCCATTTATTTCTGATGAGCAACCTGGCTAGACAGTGATCACACAAGGCCGATCTGACAATAGCAAATGGTGCTCTGCTTCAGAAGTAATTTTTTTAAAAATATATTTTATTGGTTTTTTACAGAGAGGAAGGGAGAGAGATAGAGAGTCAAAAACATCCATGACAGAGAAACATCGACCAGCCGCCTCCTGCACATCCCCCACCGGGGATGTGCCCGCAACCCAGGTACATGCCCTTAACTGGAATCGAACCTGGGACCTTTCAGTCCACAGGCCGACGCTCCATCCACCGAGCCAAACCGGTTTCGGCCAGAAGTAATTTTTAAGGACTGATGTTTCTGAGGGTGGAGAGATTGGAGAGTGGGGAGGGGGTCACCCATCGGGGCTATTGAAAGAAAACAAAAATACATGTGGTATAATCTCTGGGTCAGTGGGAAACTACATGATGGGAAAGGAACGTTGTAAAGCATATTAATAATTTCTATGCCAATACAATCTAATAACAATACTATCTAATATTTATTGAATGCTGACTATCAGCTATGTTCCAAGTTCTTTTACATATATTAACTCACTGATCCTCACCACAAATCTGTGGGGCAGATACTATTATCCTCACTTTATAAATGAGAAAACCAAGGCTCAGAGATGGTAAATAACTTGGCCAAGGTCACTCAGCCCCTGAAGGGTCAAGGCTGGGATTTGAAACCAGACCATTTGATTTCAGTGTTCACACTTAATCACTCTACTGCCTCAAGAGCAAGGATGTTTCCCTCCACGTGGCAAGTGGAGAAAGGAGCATCAACTATAAGCATATTTTAGGCCAAGTCAGAAGTGGAGGGGACAAAAGGAAAAAAAAAAATTGAAAAAAAATCTATGCCCTAACAGTTAGGGCCTAACTGGTTTGGTTATTAGAGCATCAACCTGCGACTGAAGGGTCTTGGTTTCAATTCTGGTCAAGGGCACATACCTCGGTTGCAGGCTCAATCCAGGGCCCCAGTTGGGGTGCGTGAGGGAGGCAACCGGTTGATGTGTCTCTCTCATATCGCTATTTCTCTCTCTCTTTCCCCCTCCCTTCCACTCATTCTAAAAAAGTCAATGGAAAAAATATCCTTAGGAAAGGATTAACAACAACAACAACAAAATCTATGTGAGGTGATGGAGGTTCATTAAACTTATTGTGGAGAGTGGAGAGTGGGGAGGGTTCATCCAGCAGGGCTATTGAAAGAAAACAAAAATCACATGTGGTCTAATCTCAGGGTCAATTGGAAAGTACATGATGGAAAAGAAATGTTTTAAAGCATATTAAAAATTTCTGAATATGCCAATCTAATACAATCAAATAACAATACTAATATTTATTGAATGCTGACTATCAGCTATGTTCCAAGTACACATTGTGCTATACACCTTAAACTTCTACAGTGCTATATGTCAGTTATACCTCAGTAAAACAGAATGGAGGGGTTTGGGAATGAAAGAACAGAGGGACCACAGTGAATCCAAGCCTCTGGCATGGCTCTCTGCCCTTCCCCAGGTGGTCTGGCCAACCTTCTACCTTGTATGCTGCCATACCTCACTGAGTAATGTTCCTGGACTCCAGCCATCCATCTTGGTGTACTCAACTCCCATGCTTGTATGCCTTTACACTCCCTTCCTTGAAAGCTCTTCATGCATCAAAGTTTGGAGAAATCCTTTGGTTTTTTAGACTCAGTGTGAATGTCATCTTCTCAGACCTTGCAGACTGGGTTCTTGTTCCTTTGTGCTTCCTCATCCCTTGGCTCTTCCTTCACCATAGCTTGTTTCAGGTAATACTGTAATTGCTCTGTCTCTCCGTCACCTCACTAAGCTGTGAGCTCCTTCAAAGCATGGTAGCACCTGGCACAGTGTGTGGCACCTAGCTGGTCCTCCAGAAATGTTTACTGGAAAAAAAATGCCTAAAGCAGGTGTTACCATCCTGAGATAATTATGGGCATTCAGAGAATCTGCCTTCAAGCTATGTACAGAGCTTTATTTTTCGCTCTGATTATCCTAATCATTTTTCTCAATCCTTTCTCTTATTTTGACTTGTCTGCATAAGGTTGTTGACACGTTATACTAGTATATATTTGACTATTTGATGATGAGGTGACACTAACATGAATTAAACCACCAATCTAATGACGATGCTGTTGATGATAAATCATATGTACAAGTCACACCTTTATTTTCAGGGCCAATCGTGAAACCCTGGGGGTTTGCAAAGGGCAGGGGGACTCAATTGTTTCCTTTTTGCAGCCAGGCTGATAATCTTTCCATGATAATAAGCAGCTCCCAGATGGGGAAGATGGGCAGCATTTCTAGGTGAGCTCGTAGGTCCCGCATACAACTCCCAGCCAGGTTAGACTGTGTTTTCTTTAGTCAGAACAAAACAATCTTGGTTAACAGAGGATGATTAATATTTCTTATTAATATCTTATAACTAATAGTCCTCAAGATTCTATTTCTGCCCCTATTGATTTGATATTCTTAAAAAAACAAAAATTATAGGAACAGAATAGATCAGTGGTTGCCAATGGTTTAGAAGTAGGGGGAAGAAATAGAACGAGGAAGATTTGGGGGCCATGAAACTGTTCTGTATCCTGATTATGGTGGTGGTAACAAATCTATATGTGTTGAGATTCAGAGACCTTTATACCAAAAGTAAATTTCACTCTATGAAAGTAAATTTCACTCTATGAAAATTAAAAAGAACAACAAAACCATAGGCATTTTCATACCCTGTTTATACATTGGTGCCAAGGAAGTTAGCTATATATATCAAAATGCAAAGTATGTCTAGTCTATTACTTAACAATACCAATTTAAAAAAAATCACTCATTCTAAGGAATCTTGGGGCATGTGTGCAAAGATAGTATGAAGATGTTGATGGTATACCTATTATGGTATTAGAAAGAGATACAAACTACACATCTCTCTATGGCAGTGGTTCTCAACCTTCCTAATGCCACGACCCTTTAATATAGTTCCTCATGTTGTGGTGACCCCCAATTTCATTGTTACAAATTAAACATAATTAAAGCAAAGTGATTAATCACAAAAACAATATGTAATTATATATGTGTTTTCCGATGGTCTTAGGCGACCTCTGTGAAAGGGTCGTTCGACCCCCAAAGGGATCGCGACCCACAGGTTGAGAACCGCTGCTCTATGGGGATTTGGTTTCAAGTGATGATACATATATGTACAATGGAATATTATACATGTATTAAAAATGACATAAATCTATACTTGTTTATATGGAAAATTGTCCATAATATTTAGTGAAATAACAGTTTACAAATAGCATATATGGTATGCAGTTGTTTTTAGAAATGGGAAGTATATGTCTAAATATATATATTGATTTATAGAAAAAAATTCTGGAAGAATGTACATCAGACACATTGACAGAAGTAATCTCTTGGTAGTGGGCTTTTCCTCTTTATACTTTTTCATACTCTTTTTTTAAATACCTTTGTTATAATGTGAACATTTGATTATGAACATGTATTATTTATATATTTTAAAAATTTATTAAAAAAACATGCAAAGTTTGAAGGTTTGGGTTTTAGACCATACAAAAATTTTCTCAAGTCAAAGCTTATTCAAATGTCAGGCATACCCCAAAAGTATCTTGCACAAATATAGTATAAAAAAGAGCATTTAGCTGTATATTTCTAGGACTGCTGACACCAGCAATATTATTTCCACTGTATAACTTTTCACCTCCAATATGTGTGGGTTACTAACACTTCCTCATTTTTGAGGAGTTGTCTTTGATATTTATAATGTAACTCTTGGGCTGAAGGAATATAACCTCAGGGTGTTTATAGGGTTAAAAAAATAAAAGACTGTATCTTGTTTAGCATAAATTATGATTAAATGCCTAGGTGATTGGGAGGATAAACTAGAAAGGTTATCTATTACTAAATTTAGAAATTATGTCCTGATAGATTTGATGGTTGATTTAAATATAACTTCTTGTCAAGCATCTGTTTTTAGAATCAAATTACTATGACTCTACAGTTTCCTTGAAGTCTCAGTCTCACATTTCTGTTTGCCTTTGCATGGGTTTAAGTAAACGAGAGTGTGAAACTGCAAAGTTAGATTTCATTGTATCATATTTTATATGACACACTGGTAATTTCATAGAAATATGAGGTGACAAACTAATTGTCTGCAGAAGAAATAATTGCCATGATCTCATTGAATCTTAGGTCATTCAAAATTCTCTCACAAACACTGGAGATTCATTTGGGAATGCTTTTGTCTTCCCAGATGCCCACATGTGTTTCTGGTCCATCTCTTCTCCAGCTTTGCCTTCTTGCCCACCCCCAGCGGAGTGCTGCCTGTTTGTTAAGTCTTGCTTCCTTTGTTTATCTCCAGGGTTTAATTTAATAAACAAGGAGTCCTGGATCAAACTCTGGGCTCTTAGGGGTTTAGATATATTCTTTGGTCTCCTTTTTAGTTACCAAAAGAGTGTTGCTGCTGACCCCTTTGACTCTTCCCTGCTGGTTTTACTTGGCCTTTGATACCAGTGAAGGGTGACTTTTTGAGGACTTGGTATTGCTTTTATTAGAGGTGGTAATGCCTTTTGTTGCTTTGTGACTCGAGTTGTGTTCAGTTCCAATCATAATGGCATGCCTTTAAAAAAATCAAATTCAAACTAGCAAAAGTAGGCCCTAGCGGGTTTGCCCCAGTAGATACAGTGTCGGCCTGCGGACCCAAGGGTCCCGGGTTCGATTCTGGTCAACGACACCTTCCTTGGTTGTAGGCTCCTCCCCAGCCTGGGCCCTGGTCAGAGCTTGTGCAGGAGGCAACCAATCAATGTGTTTCTTTCACATTGATGTTTCTCTCTGCCTTTCCTTCCCTGTTCCACTCTCCCTAAAATTCAATGGAAAAATATTTTTGGGTGAGGATTAACAACAACAACAATAAAGCAAACTAGCAAAAGTAGTAACTCAGGGTTACTATCTTTAAGAAAAGATGCGATTCTTATGAACGCAGAGATGAGAGTTCAACTGTATTGTAAAAGGACTCTCGGCTAGGTTTAAATCTCACCAACACTTAGGTAAGTCAGGCTGTCTAAGAAAAACAGGTATTCATGGAGACTGAGACAAAATGCAAATGGCATATTCCATCTGGAGAGAATTTCTTTTCATGTCAGATAATTGTTACTCTGTAGAAATAGGCCTCCTGTGGTCAGGTCCCCCCATCTTTCCAATAGAAGCAAGAAATAAAGATTTTTGTGCGATATTTCCAATATTGTCAACTATTTCAAATAAAATTCCAATATACTTTAACCCAAATGATGAGTCAAGAAAGCTGGATGTGACCACGGGCCGCCAGTGTGCAAATTCTGATAAAAACTAAAGAGCATAAACACTGGAGTCCAAAAGCAGGGTACGATGAAGGCTGTTCCAAGGTCAGGACATAATTCCTGTGGTGAACTTTGAGGCACGTCTTCAGTGGTATTGCGTGTGCAAGTGACAGAGCAACTGGTTCTAAGAATTAGAGCCTCACCAGTGAGGAAACCCCCAGGGCTCTTAAGCAATTCTGGGGAGGAGAAATCTCAAGAGAGATATTGGACTTCCTGCTAATAGGCAAGTGGGGATTTGAGTACTTAAATAAAAGATTAAAAAGAGATATGGCCATATATGTATTTGAACTCCAAGTTGATGTAGTAGTTATATTGGTTAATCAAATTGAAAATATCAATTTAAAAATCCACAGTTTGGAATTTGGGAAAGAAGCCATATTTATTAAGTTATTATTGGGCATTGAGGAACAGTTATATTGTTGTTTGGGGTAGTAATAGTAATGATAATAAATTGTAATAATAACAATAGCTGTCATTTGTTGAGCACTTATTATATGCGAGGCACAGTAAAAGCACTTCACATATACTAATTCATTTAATACTCATAGGGTAGATTCCATTATTACCTCCATTTGATAGATGAGTAAACTGAGGTCCAGAGAGGTGAAGTGACATGTCTGAGGACACACAGCTACGTTACATAAATAAGGAATTTTCACTTAGCAGTGGACCCCAGGATTGGTTAAAAATCCTTTCATTTTATTTTTTAAGTTTATAAACTTACCCAAAAGCTCTAGTTGTCTTAGTCATTTTCATCTCTCCACATTCTCTTCTGTTTTTCATTACTGTGTATACATTCTTCTAAAATATGTCAGGGTTTACTGTTTCCATGTGGTAATTTATGGTTTGCCTTTCTGCAGTTGTAAATTACCTCCTCCCACTGCTTATCTACAAACTTTGTTCTGAATGCCATTTTTTCTTAGCTAAAAAATAGCATATGTTTATCCCAGAAATTTTGCAAAACACAGACATGCATAAAAATATGCTTTGAATCCCACCATCCACGAAAAAAAAAATAGCTGTTAACTTTAGATGGGATTCTTTTCATTCTTTCCTATGCACATACATTCAGTTACAAAGAGTAGAAATATACTACTAATTATTTTTACCAAATAGAAATCATATATACACATAACTATAGCTTTGCTTTTTCAATTAACATTTATCATAAGCAGTTTCCCATATCGCTACCTTTAAAAATATTATTTTTATTTTTAATGACCACATAGAATTTTGTTATGTGAATTTATCAGTTTGCTTTAGAATGTTCATGCTGTTTGATGAGTATTTTTTAAATGTTCACTTTTGCAGATAACATAGTGACAAACATCTTGAACATAAATCATTGACCACATATTTGTGTCTTTCCTTAGCATAAATTCCTCCAGGTAAGATGAGTGGGCCAAAGCCTCTTAATGCATATTGCTGAGTTGCCCGGCAGAATGTTGGGCCAATTCACATACCACTGGAACCCTCAGTTTTTGTGATCTTCATTTTTATATCATTTCCCTCTTTCTTTTACCTCCGATTTTACTTCCTTAGATGTCTTAGAACTCTAGACCTTCACTTTAGCTTTCTTTTCCCTTCCTAGTAGTGTGTCCAGGGCGGCCCACTCCCAGTGGTAAGTAGACAGATGTAGGGACTTCCTGCTGAGCTCTGCTGGGTAGTGGAGTCAATCAAGAGGAAATCAGCATTAGGGTCAGCTCTGTGGGCAGCCCCCAGCCTCTGGGAATGGAACCCATTCTCCACCAATGTACATACTCAGGGGTGATTCTGCACGTGTCGGTTTCTGGGACATGTGCCCCGCTAAGAAATTGCTCAGATTTCACTGGACATCGGTCACCGGGAGTATGGCAACAAAGAAGGGAAATAAAGGCCTGCTTCCATGGTGTGGTCACAGCACAGCATCTGGGCAGTTAGTCTTTGAGGAGGCAATGCATTCTGTGTAGACACATTGCAGAAGCCATGAAGGGTACTGGTAGAAGGACAGAGCAAAGACCCGATACAGGAGCCCTGGGGGGAAACCACAAAGGAAGACCATGCTACTCTGAAGGAATCGTCCCCAAAGGGCTGAAGGAGGAAAAGAGAGGCTCAGGGCCTAAGAAAAAAGGGAAATCTGGAACATTTCTCCCCTTATTCTCTTATTAATATGTTCGAGAGAAGGAAAGCTCCTGGCTAAGAAACAAAACAATCCCTCATCCCAGAAATCACAGCCAGGAATATGAATTCTTAACAAGTGTCAAAAAGCATCTGAATAAGGAGAGAAGAATGCAGATACATCACTTCTGTTATAAGAAATGCTTGGTTTCTTTTAATCCACAGAGTCCAATTATTTTCTTTTCAAACTTACATCTATTGTTACACTTACTAATGGATCTGAGCTGAGGGTATTATTTCTCTATTAATTTGAGTAGCTAAAAAATATCTGTGATATTTCTCTCCCTCTCTCTTACCTACCTTCTATCCCATACTTTCCATCTAACACGGGAAGTGGTTTCTATGTCCTTTGTCTTCTCTGTCCCTTTGCCTCCTGCTTCTAGAGTAATAAAAGACAGCGTTAGTTATTTAATCCCATCCATCTCTTTCCATACACACTCTTAAACAGGAGGACAGGGTGGAGATGGGAAGGATTTCCAAGCAATGGGAAACTATAGGAGCAGAGACACGGAAAGTTTGTGGAAGGGGGGCTGGGTAGAAATGAGATAGGGATGCGGGGCCTACAATTAGTCTTCAGAGGCCTCCAAATGTCATATTTGCAAAGGTCTTTGTAGATTTTTCTTAAGGAACTTTGAGGAACCATTTCTTTTTTCCCTTTAAATATATTTTTTATTGTTTATAGTATTACAGATATCTCCCATTCTCTCCCCTCCACCCCAGCCCTGAACCATTTCTCTGTAAGCAATAGAAAATGATAGAAAGCTTTGAGGAGAAAACAGAATTGATTAGTTTTGGGGGGGGGGGTGTTGGTTTGCTTAGCTTCCTTCCTCCGCCTCTGCCCCCAACCCCTGCAAGCAAAAATCGCTCCACTGTGCAGGGGAGATAAATAGGAAGGGGAAGAAAGTAAAAGCAGGCAGGAACAGCGGTTTGGAGGTTACTGCAGTACAGAAGCCCAGGCATTTGGCTTGGGCTTAAGCAGGGGTAGGGGCGGGGAGGGGAGGGATGGTGGTGGACATGAAGGGCCAGATTTAAGAGATATCGACCTGACTTTGGTGCTTCTTAAAATGAGAAGAGAAGGATAGGGACAGAGAGATGAAAAGCTAAGCAACTATGACTATGATTTCCCCTAGTCAGTGTGTGGATGATGATGTCATTAAGTGAAATAAAAACTAAAATGCAGGTGGAGGAGGGAGATTTAAAGGGAAGATTTAAAAATAAACTTGGAGTTTATTTGCAGAATGTCCCGCTCAGTGTTGTGCTGGTAAATGTCAACAACTGGCTTTCTGAAAAAGGAAAAGAAAAGGAAACCCTGATTGTGTCCATTTCCAATGGGGTAAAGAGCCCCACCACTGTCTGATTTTATGGAAGCCCAGGGGGAGGTACTTATTGCTGAGGTGGGAAGAGATATACACATTCAGGTCTTCTGAGCTGGGCTGAGCCAGACTCTAGCACACTGCTGGTCCTGCTGGATCCTCTGTGTGCGTCCAGGAATTCAGCAGGAGGTGAGAATTGGTGATGCAGGGTTTAAGTGGGGCCATGGGCGTGCAGCACATAGAAATAAAAAGGAAACCAGTGTCGGGGGACATATGTATATAAGGAAAGAGGAGTTAGGAAAAGAATGTTCACAGAGAGACAGGAGAGGCGGGAGCCAGATTCCAGCAACAGGCGAACTAGTTTCAGGAAGGAAGGTGTGGTCAAGAGTGTCAGATACCAGAGATCAGGTGGCCTAGGCACTTAAAGGAGGTCATCAGAGTACCAATTAAGCAGTTCTTTTTTTTTTTTTTCCCCCCCGTAATGATAAAGAAAAAAAGCACTTGGACTCTTTTTAAGGAGGTCACTAATGAATTTGGACAGACCAGACTCAGTGGTGGGGAGAAGAGTTTGCCTGAAATGGGCTGGAGAGGGAATGAATGGAGGGAGTAGAGATGAAGTCTTTCCAGCAGTTTGGCTCTTAAGGGAAGAAAGACGTGCAGGGAGGCAGGTTGGTAGGATGGCTTTAAAAAAAAGAGTTATAACTCACTGATAGTAGTTTAGGGGATTCTATCAAACATTCGTCTATAGTCCAGACTAATTGTTGATCCCAATGACAAGCAGAACAAACATCTTACTCAAGTCCAGAAGCAGTAATGGTTTTGAATCTTGCTTAGATGTCAAAATGGGAGTCACATCAATACAGAAGGGGTTGCATTGGTCCAATTAAATTGAGTTTGTAGGTGTTAAGAGCTTATGTGATACGTGGTTTACTCCACAAGTAATGGTGATTCCTCATTTTTTCAACTTTGAACATCAATTGCTGGATGATGCATTTATGTGTCTAACCATGTATTGGAGCTAAACTGACTCACATATGAACTGTAGGTGCTTTTACTAGTATTCTGCCTCATATGAAAGAAGGATTAACTATTATTTTTTATTTTTATTTTGAGGCACCTCTCATTCTCTAGGAATGCTCAAAAAAATCCTGTAATTAACTCTTTTTAATTGTAACAAATTCAACTTGACATTGTTTTTTAGAACACTTGATTTTTTATTCTTCATTGACTTCCTGTAATGCTCTATTCTTTGTAGAGTTTCAGGAACCAAACAGAATACATACCACCCAAAATTACATGTTGTGGTGAACAACATTTATATTTTAAACAAGATGTATATGTACATTTATGTAGACAAGTTAACAGATATTATATATCAAAGCAATCTCCAAGAAAGCCTTTTAGGTAATCCCTGATTTAAAGGTCTCAATGGCATGATAAATCGTGCTTCTCTGTAGCTCCATGACTTCTAACAAGGTCTTCAAGGTCACAGCTGCCTGAAGAGCCATTCTGTGATTAGAAAATGCCAGGGTCATCTCTGAACAGAACCCCACCCACCTGGGCTACATTTACAGAATCAGCTTCTCCAGAGCAACAAACAGCAACAAAGAAGGGTCTTCTTACTTATTTGGAAAGGGTCATGTGGGGCGGCGACTTGGAGTTTTGGTGTTGGTGTTAGCAGGAATCTAAAGAGCTGGAGGAAAGTTCATGAAAGCATACTCAGGAACAAATCAACCTAGGACATTCAAGGGAGAGAATCCACACTTGGAAATTTTCTCCAGGGACACATTCTCTTAGGCTCTAATTTTTGGAAGTCAGTATTTTTGTCATATGAATCTGTCACACTTGTGAAGTATGGGCTGGTGTCATCAGATTTATGTCCCTGTACCACCTGGCCAAATCATGTAGCCTCATGGGGAGCTTGGGCTCTTTTATTGGTAGAAATCAATGAGATTCATAAGTAGGTTTCAAACAATACAGTGTGTGCATATACGCAACGAAGAGGTGACATTGCAGATTGTTCTTAGTTAAAAATGATCAAGTTTGGCTTTGAGACCATTGACTTATGTATTTAGAATCAATGGCTGTCCTCTCTCTGGGGTTTTCATCTTCCTCTTGGGCTCACCTTCTTTCTCTGTTATCCTGTCTTTGTGTGATTTGTACAGGATTACAGTTGCTCAATCCCCAGTAGAGCAATCTAAGGGATTACTCTTAGTGGGGGTGTTCTTGGGAACCATAGCCTTCAAAATTCCAAAAGGAATAATTTGGTGATGGAATTTTATGCGCTGTGATCAGTGAGTGGGCACAGTATAGGGAATGGAGAATCAGGGAGACCTAGTCACTCTCCCCAAATCACACTTGAAATGGTAACACCTCCTCCAGGAGCTTTTCTTTATATCTAGAGGGTTAGAGAGATTGCTTCTTTTTTTCCTGTTTTAAATTTTTATTTCAGAGAGGAAGGGAGAGGGAGAGATAGAAACATCAATGATGAGAGAGAACCATTGATCAGCTGCCTCTTGCATGCCCCCCACGGGGGATCCAGCCCGAAACCCAGGCATGTGCCAGATCTGGAATCAAACTGAACCGTGACCTTCTGGTTCATAGGTCAATGCTCAACTATTTAGCCACTTGTGGCTGAGCCAGAGAGATCTCTTAACTTTTGCTAGACCTGGAGTTTTATGAGTTTGGCATGGGAAAACTTTATAGGCCACAGCTGGTACCTGAAAATGACATTAATAGTCACCTAATAACATCCTCTTTGTTTAAAAATACCATTCTTTCAAGGAGCTTAAATGAACAAAATTCATTTTCAGAAAACCCTTGTGAGGCAGGGAGAGAATACATATTTTCTCCATTTTACAGGTGAAGAAATGGAGGCAGAAAGCTGTGGATCATGTGGTTTGGTCAAATGTGACCCCAGAACCCAATCCTCTTAGTCAGGATTGTCCTTTCACCCAGGCAAGAGGGACCTCTATCCTGCACCCTGAGCTTTGGAAGGCTGGGCTCTGGTCCTTCACAAACTCCATCCCTTCCTAAGTGTCAGCAGCCCACAGTGCCACGGGGCCATGACGCCAGAGTTTTGGAACCCCACATTTCCTTGACCTTCAGGTCCCAAAGTGCACTTTCCAGGGTCTGCATGGGCCTCCTCACAGGTGCATGCACCTGAGCTCAAGTTGTGGCCTGACTGACTGTTTGCACGGAGGAAGCTTGTGCAGCGGGGAGTCCACATGCATATACTGGAGGCTCTTCCAGAATATGATGGAGCTGGAAGTGGGAAGAGAAGGGGTCTGGGGCAGGCTCTCGCATTCCACGTTCCTGCCAAAACTCAGATCAAACTGTGAGGAGTCTGAATGTGAACCTGCCCTTCCAGGTTGCTTCTAAGGTTTGATTTATGACTTAAATATTTAGACATAAGTATGTGGGCCTCCACTTGAAATCTTGCCTCTGCCCCTCAAATGTTACGGGCGGCGATGTTGCTCTTGACTGTTAAAAGCCAAAGTTAGAGGAAGAAGTTGTAGATCTGGGATGGTTATATAATTTTACACCAATGGGAGTCTCTAGCTGCACTTTGCAAATCTGTAGAAGCCAAAATACAAGCCTTGTGTATTTATCCCTGGGCGCAGAGCAATACATTGGAAATAAAAAGGGGCTGGTCCCATAGTTCTGTCTCGTGGGCTTCCTTCCTCCCCTGGTTTAGCAAGACCCTTTCCACTGGCCCTTCCGGTGACCTGGCAGGCCCAGGCTGGGAATCCCAAAGCCAATAGGTTGCCTAATTGAATATCAAAGTCAGGGTTTATGGTAGAAAAAAATAAAATAAAACAACCAGTCAATTCCAGAGGACTGTCCGAACCCTAAGCATTTGAAAGGAAAGAAAGACTAGCAGTGGTTCTCAACCTTCTGGCCCTTTACATACAGTTAGTTCCTCATGTTGTGACCCAACCATAAAATTATTTTCGTTGCTACTCCAACTGTAATGTTGCTACTGTTACGAATCGTAATGTAAATATCTGATATGCAGGATGGTCTGAGGCGACCCCTGTGAAAGGGTCCTTCGACTGCCAAAGGGGTCGCGACCCACAGGTTGAGAACCGCTGGACTAAAGGGTTGTTAGGTGGTTTTCAGCCTGGCGTTCCCAATCGCCCAGTAAAGGGGAAGAAAGCAGTGTGAGAAGCGATGTCCTCTGGGAAGGAGAGAGCCAGCCTCCCGAGCAGTCCCAGGCCCCGCATTTCCAGCTTGCCCTCGGCTGCCAGGCTCTGGCTGGGTCGGGGGGCGCAGACCGAGGGCCCGGCGATGCCCGCAGCACCTCGCGAACCCCACTTTTCGCCCGCAGCCTTGCGGGGAGCTGCGGGACATCGCCCGTTTAAGGGGCGGGGCGCGGCTCCACGTGCTTTCTGCTGAGTGACTGAGCTACAAAAACAGAGGCCGGGGGAAGAGGGCGGGGAGGGAGGGAGAGAACAGGCTTTGACCGATAGTAACCTCTGTGCTCGGCGCAGCCGAATCTATAAAAGGAACTAGTCGCGGCACAAGCCGGGTAATTCCGAGGGAGACAGAGTGGGGCCGGGACCGCCGAGCCGAGCCGACACATCTTCCCCCGGGCGCGGGTGGGCAAGGCAGGGGTCGCCGCAGCACCAGGGCCACCAGAGCCCATTTCTCGGGGCGCTCTGCTCCTGCTCTCCCCCTTCTCCAGAAGGGTTTTTCAAGGAGTGGGGAAAAGAGACGAAGACACAAAAGTGGAAAACAGGTAAGAGGCTCTGCAGCGACTTAGGCGTTATTGTTTGGTTTCGGGGCTGAGGAGGCTTTGGGATGCGCTGGGATGCGGGGACTTTAGTCCGGACCCCCACACCCTTCACCGCTTGCATTGGAATGGTGCGGGGGTACCGTAAATGTGGGGATGTCGTTCTAGGACGAGCTCTGGCGACCCGAAGACGCGGCGCTGCTGCTCTCCGGGCTCGCCCTGTGGTGAGCCCGGGGAGCATCTCTGGGCTTGGAGACCCGGGAGCAGTACCTCGGGGGCAGTGGGTTGGGGGGCTTCTGGTCCTGCTGGGGGCACTGCTGCCGGAGTGGGGACAGTGACGGGTCCTGCACCGAGCGCCTCCCTTTGTTTGGAAGTGCCCGGGCCAGCTAGAAACGCCTCTGGGTGCGGGCCGGCGGGCGCCCACCGGGATGAATGCCTACGCTTGGTCCCCAGTCTGTGCTTTAAGAAGCTGGTCTGAATTGGGCTCTGACCCGGGGATCCGCCCCGTGCGCCCTCAGACTGGATGGCGCGTTCTTGTTCCCTAAGAACCTGCCCGGGAGGCGTCCCAAACGGGGTCTGTGGTGATACTGCTCACTTTGTTTGACTTGGGGGTCCTGCTCACAGTCTCCGTGCGCTCACCAGAGCTGGTGTCCCTGGCGCAGCGGGGCGAGCTTTATTCTTTAAAAAAAAAACAGAAGATTTAGAAGGTGAGCCTGCACAAACCTAGAGCTGGGGTGCCCATTGCACTGCGCCCCCCGCCCCTGCAGTCTTCCTGCCCTTTGCTGCTAGTCTCTTGGGGCAGCCTAAGACCGGGCATGGATGGAGAAGCTGGGGCGAGATGGTGCAGAGGAATGACCGAGAGTAACCCCGGCGGGCGGCGCAGAACTGGGAGCTGCGCGCCTGGGCTGGGCTGCGCGTGGGGGGTGGGGGTGGGGAGCGCTGGGCCCGGGCTGCGGGTGGCCCCGGGGGACTGGCCCGCAGCGCCTCCTGGCCGGGTGGCTAGGGAATTGGCCCTGTGGCTAGAGTGGGGCCGGGCTCTGCAAGGCGTTGTTGCTAGCGGGCTCCAGCTGAGATCCCGTGAAGAAGGAAACCCTGGGGGTTCAGATGAAAGCCCTTCTGGTTGTTTTTTGTTAGAATGTTTCCTGACTCCCAGACCTTGGTCATTCGGAAGGTTCTTGCGGCATGGGCCTGTGCCAGGGTGTGTGTAGGTGCCTTTTTTTTTTTTTCCCAGCAGTTATTAGACAAAAGGAAATAAACAATTTTTTTTTTACCCTTGTCTTTTGCATTATTTAAAACCCAAGGCTTTTCAGTGACACCTCACAAAGTGAGAGGATAGTATATACATTTATGTAATAGAGGACAAATTTGGTATTTAAACAAAAAACAACTTGTTTGCTGATGAAAATCAAGTCATTTTCTAAGGCCGGATCCCCCCTCCCCCTCCCCCTCAAAAGGACCACCACACAAAATTTTCCAATTTCAAAAGCTAAGTTTTGCCGGTTCTTTTAACAGTACTTAGGCGCCCCAAACCCAAGTTTTGATCTTGTTTTCAGACAAAACTTAAATCTCAACTAAAAAAGTGCTTATTTTCTCATAAGCACTTTTATTTCAGCCCATTTTTCTCATACCTACCACAAAAATAAGGGAGGCTTCTTTCTGTTGTTCATGTCATTCTGTTGAGACACTTCTTGCAAATCAAAGAAAGTGTGAAAGCATGGAAAATGTCTGGAGTAGAGCCTCGTCAGAGAGTATACTCATTTCCAAGAACAAAGTTTCCAAAGTCAGCCCGTCCCCCAGATGCTCCTATGGAGCATTAAAATGATTCATGACGGAGAATTTGGAAAACATTGGCCACACAGAGCAAATCGGTATCTACTTGAGCAAAAACAGTAGAATCAGAGTGACCAGCCTTCTTGATGGCCACAGTTCCATAATGTAGTCAGAATAATTCGTGAGCCCCCTTGCAAGGACAAGCCTGACATATCTGTAAAAGAGACACCAGTGATATGTGTGTCTCCCCTCCAGATGAGCATTTGAAACCTCAACCCTTATAAGTATTTTGATTTACATATAAATTAGAGGCCTGTAATGGGCACCCGGCACATTTTGACTTAGGGCCTGGTTACAGTTCATGTGAGACTCTGATTAGTCTAGAATTGGGTGATTAGGGTTGGGTTGTTCTAAACCTTTGCTCTAGGAAGTCTCAATGTTTACATTATTAAAAATTAATGAAACCGGATGAAACAGCGGCACAGCTTTTTATCTTCTGTAGTATTTACCTTATATGGAGAGAAGTTGGCAAATTTTTCCAGTTAAATTTTTTAGGGATCTTCCATAAAGTAAGTTGCTTGTGCTATATTTATAGTGATTACAAATTGTTAATATGTACATGATTTCAACTTTTAGCTCCTAAAATAGTTAGGTGGACATTGCCTTAGACTCTTTAATTATGAACCTTTTGGGTATCTAGAAAATACCAATAGACATGTGGTATTTTTCTATAATACTCTCAAATTCAAATACATTTTTATTTACTACTGGCTACTTAAAGAAATAATGCATGTATAGTGCTCCTTATGGTCAATAACTCCAGCATCAACTTTTAAATGATTTTTCTGAAAATTTGTTTTACTTAGCTCTTCTGGGAGAGGGCCTATACTAAGAATTGAGACCCTCTTCATATCTGCATGTAGCAATAATCATAAATGCCAAACTTATTGCAATGTTTATTTAATAGACATTTAAATAGCACTGTGTGCCAAGTACTGTTCCAAATGCTTTTCAAACACTAATTTAATCTTTACAACAAACTGACTTATCATTCCTATTTTGTAGCTTAAGAAACTGAGAGGCTAAGTTACTAGACCCTGACCACACATTTTGCAAGTGGAAAACCTAAGATTTGAACGTGACCAGTGAGCTCAAGTTCTTTAACTCTCACACTAAGCAGTGAGGTCGTACAGTTTCGGCTGCTGCTGGCAGAGGACTTTCCAAGGATGCTCACTGTATTCTGGTGTGTTCATCTGCTAAGTCCTTGTCAGAATCTACAGCCTATATCATATTTCCCTTGTTTCTGAGTGGGCCAGCCAAATTCTCTTCAGCTTGTTGGGACATTGATTGCATAGGGATTGCAACACCATGGAAAGAACAGACAAGATTTGCTCAACTCCAATTCTTGGTTTAAAATGAAAAGTGAGCTATTGCTTTAGTCAAATATTTGTGAGTAGGTATATGATCTCAAAATTTTCCTTGTGCAACACACAGAAAATGGAAAGGTAGAGTATTTGGCTGTGAAAGTATAAGGAACAGCCTTGGCTGGTGTGGCTCAGTTGGTTGGAGCGTCGTCCCGTGCACCAAAAGGTTGCGTGTTTGATTCCCGGTCAGGGCACATATCTGGTTTGTGGGTTTGATCCCTGGTTGGGGTGCATGCTGAAGGCAACCGATCTCTCTCTCTCTCTCTCTCTTCCTCTCCCCCTTCTCTCTTTCTGGAACAAAAGAAAAATGGATTTTTAAAAATTGCTTGTAATACAGTAAAATTCCTGCCGGTTGTATCCTTAATTGTGTTGTGGGTCATCGAAATAAGCTATTTCTCTGTTACTACTATTACTGTCTAAGAACCAAATTTAGCCTTTTCTTAAGACATTTGTCTCTGAAAGTAAATACAGTTTCAAAGTCTACTTTATAAAAGTGAAATAGGATGGGGAATGGTGTAACAAGTTAGAAATAAACTCTTAGAAAACATTTCTTGGTCAAAACATTTATAGTGTTGATTTATTGTATGCTAGATGTTTTATGCATTTTACAGGTGATAATTCAGTTCATTCTCATGAGAGAACCACATGAGATGGGCACTGTTATCTTCCTTTTACGAACTGAGGTATGGACAGGTTAGGTAGCCTGATCATGGAGATTGTAAGTAGTGGAGCTGAGGTTGCATCCCACTCAGTTTGGCTCCCATAAATTTATCAAGATCAGGGAAGGGACCTGTCACAATTTCAAAGTCTGACAATTGAAGTTCGGACTAGAGCAGCCGTGGGCAAACTACGGCCCACAGGCTGGATCCGGCCCGTTTGAAATGAATAAAACTAAAAAAAAAAAAAGACCATACCCTTTTATGTAATGATGTTTACTTTGAATTTATATTAGTTCACACAAACACTCCATCCATGCTTTTGTTCCGGCCCTCCGGTCCAGTTTAAGAACCCATTGTGGCCCTCGAGTCAAAAAGTTTGCCCACCCCTGGACTAGAGGCAAAGAGTGATTTCCCTTTTCATTGGATATTTTCACCTGAAAATAGTTCCCTTTATAGGTAACCAGCATAGATGCTGATAGAGAGGTACGCTTTAGAAGTATTTGAAAGCAGAGAATGAAAAGCTCCTATGTAAAATTGTTTTCAGATAGAGCCTTCTGTTACTCTGCATTGAGATGATAAACTGTATTAAAGAGTGTTTAGAATGAGACTTGGATCCTGAAACAAAATAAACTTTGAGATCCTGTCTTTTTTCATTTTGAAAACCTACTTTAAGATCTTATCTAAATGCCCATCCTTCCCATAAACTCTCGTGGATTCGCTCCTTGCCAACAGAGTTAAAATGAACCTATCCCCTTCTCTTTTACTCCCATAAGTTTGGGTTACAGCACTGTTCATGTCATGTATTTGTGTTTTGATATCATTAACATTTATTTGTCTTCCTTTTGAGTGTATACTTCTCCAGGAGGAGGTCTTTGGTTCATTCTCCCAGTCCTTAATTCAAGCCTTTTGATATGGGATATGGAAGATGTTCAATAAATGCTGACTTGAGCGAGTCAAACAAAGAGAATGGGAAACTAATGTTTGTTTTCTATGTTGTAAAATAATTAAAATGATGGGATAATTATAGAAAAAAATTAGAAATAGAATTGTTGGAGAAATAACTGTAGTTAAGGTTAGGTTTACGATTGAGAAATTTTAGTACATACTTAAATTATCTAGGCCTGCGAACTTTGTTAGAGCAAACAATTCCGATTCCATTCAGTTTCATTTCTCTTTTTGAGGCAGCTGTGATTTGAGATACTTTCACATTCCTGTACTCTGATTTGCACATTAATTTATTTTTAAAATAAGAATGAGATAATTCACCAAGTAATTTAGAATTTAAATACTTTTTAGAAACCAAAATAACCTTTATGTATAGGACCTTTTATTCAATATCTATCTATCTATCATATATCTATCTATCTGTATGTGTTGAAAACTCTGCAGCATTTTCTATGCCAAATCCAACTTCCAAGAAGCACTTGGAAGTTAAAACATTTCATCTGGCTAGTCCAGAAGTCAACATATTTTATGATAACTGTATTTTGTATGGGACATTTCCTCATTCAGTCAATGGTTATATTTAATAGGTGAAAATTTTTTTATTACCTTGAGAATCTGATGAAAGTTATGCATTCTGTCTTCAGAAAAAATATACATAGGCATGTACACCCCAAATTTTACATTTAAGTACATATACCTACAATCTTACATATAATTATGTTTTGCATATAACCCAGTAACCTACAAAGGAACCATGTGACCTTGGGCAGGTCATTTTACTGTTTTGAGATTTAGGTTCTTGGTTTTTAAAATAAAAGAGGCTGAAGTACTTGGATTTTAAGGATCCATCCTTTCAGGCTTTTACATCCTCTAACTCTAGGTCTGCACTTAGGAAAAGGGAAGCTGTTCCTTTGATTGGAGCTTCCCAGAGTTGTGGCTTGAGGGACATTAGTGTAACAGCTTTGAAAGATAGAGGGGAAACATCCAGGGAAAGCATAAAAGTATTTCCCATGAGAATAATGACGGAAGAAAGGAAGATGATGGGAGGAGAGGAAGAAGGAAAGAAAGTGGTTGAAATTGCCTATTTATGTGCATTAGGTGGCCACAGACGAGTCATAGGACCAGAAGGAAGTTCTCCTCTGAAATACAAAGGAAGGAGTTAGTTCATCTCAATAAATTCAATAGAGCAAACCTGGTATAGTGAGACATTGTTCTTACCCTCGACTCACCGTTTGGAGAGTCTCTGTGGAATAAAATGTTTTGGGCTCTCCATCCTGGACATCTCCATTTTGGGTATGTTTTGCTTCTTAAACTTATATTGCAGTCTTGTTAAGCCAATGTGTGATAAAAAGAAAAACTGACTCCTAAGACTCATTCATCCCCCAAGAAAGGAATGTTAATGTTCATCCTAGAGAATTGGATTAACCTTATAAGGATATTTCTAAATATCTGACTCATTGAGGGTAGCTTTTTAAAGCATTGCCATGAATTTGTTGTTTCAGAAATCATAACAAATTAGGACTAGAAGGAAGACGAAGGGAGAAAAAGAAGCAAGACTGTGGTGGGTGGCATGGGAGGAGAAAGGAGCTGCTAAGTTGTTTGGGTTTCATATCCTTATCTACATTTGCTTTGCAGAATTCCTATAGGATGTCAGGTTGGGAATAATTGTTTTTGCCAAGAATCAAACCAAGCTGGAAAGAAAACAAATCTGCCCGGGTATGGCAGCTTGAAATGGATTGGCTCTGGTATTTAAATGATACACATTTGCCATAAAGGGAACCCTGATGGTGGGAGCAGCCTTCCTAGGAAAGGCAGAGAGAAAGTGAATACTCAGACTACTGAGTGTAGACTGACTTGTAGACCTTTGTCCACTCCCAGAGATAGGTCCTTGTGATGGAGGTGGCAATTCATCTTTGCCGGGATGAGGTATGATCTCTGGTACTGGAAGAGGGAGGGAAGAGGAAGATAGAATATTTAAAATAAACATAATGTACATATAAAATACATACATTAAATGTGTTAATATACAGAAAAATACCATTGAACTAAAATTCATTCTGTTCAGCAAATATTTTCAAGCACTATATAAAGTACTAGTTGCTGAGCCAATGTCAAGACTTTAAGGATCTGCCACCATAATGACCTTTAGCTTGGCATTCAAGGCTCTTTGAAATAAGACTCTGACCATTTTTGACAGCTTTGTCCGAGATTGCGCGGCATACTGGAGGGAACTGCACCTGGTTTTCTCACCATTGATGAACACATAGTATGGCTCAATAAGTATTTAAGCAAATCTCCCTCTATAGGTTTTCTCTGACTTCTACCTCAAGAACACCTTCTTGTCCCCTCATTGTTCTGGAAACTCACATCCATCCTCAGTGGTTGCTTCTGTTTGCACCGTACCTTCTACTCATGCTTCTCACTGACTGAAGTTGTACCCATCGAGCATGGGTAGATGAGAGCCCAGTGTGGACTAGGTCTTCCCCTACATTCCTCGTTTAATCTCCACTATAACCCTGAGATAGGCAGCAAAGAAGCCACTCACATTATTTAAATTGACTCTCATTTTTGTAATCACCAATACATTTTTTAAAGTTAACTTTATATTGGTCTTCTAAATTGGAAACTGGTGTCAGTTGTCTCAAATAGAAGGTAATTTAAAAAATAATTAAAATAAAGCCCACATTATCTTTTAAAAAAACTATAAAATAAAATTGCTTTCCGAAGGCACTGGCTGGCTGAGACTTGCTCTTACTTTGTTGAGCAGGGAAACTAGCCTGTGCTAAAGAGGTGTGGAAGAGAAGACCAAACAAAACCTTTCTCTTTAATGTGATAACATTTTTATAAAGGCTAAAGGATTGCTGAAAAGAACAGAATTTTCTCATGATGTGATTCAGTGTTTAATTCTGTGCCTGTCCATCTCCTAAAATTTTCTAAGTACTGCTTAAATTCATCTTGTATAACTCTCCTGCATTTGGGGAAATACTGAGGTGGCCTATTTTTCAGGTGAGAAGCTAAATAACATATTCATGGTTTACCCATTTCTCTAATGGCAGAGCCAAGGATTCAACCTCAGGTCTGATACCCAAGCTCCAGGCAGTTTTCTTAGACTCAGAAGATCATCTGGTGCAGCCTCTTTGTCATAAAGATAGGTTTTCTGTTCTGTGGCTCAAAGTGGTAGGACGACTTGCCTAAATTCACTCCTCTTTTGTGATGGACTGATATTAAAATCTTGCCCGCTTGCCTTTTTAATCCAGGTTTCTTTACACCAAAATTTTGGGTAATATTATAATGTCCTTTTAGAAGAGAAAAAAGAAATCATCTACAGAAGTCTATCCTTCTCTGCTTAAAATGGAGCCCAAATCCTTGAATATTGGACTGGCTTCATTTATTTATTCTCTCTGTTGGTCCAATCTGAATCTTAAGGGGTTTTTCAACCTGATTTTTTCCCTCTCAAATAAAAATTGCTCTTTGGTTGTAGATTCCAATTGGAAGGAAATCACAAAAGTCTTGAAGGTCGAGTCTTTTCTTAGAACCACTTCCTTTATGCAAAAGTGCAGAACTCTATGTTAATTTTGGCCAGATAAGATTAATTGTGATACAAGGCAGGATTTTTCCCCCCCTGTTTTTAACTTTAATGATTGTGTTAATTGTAGTAAGGAACTTGAGTTCAAGATAAAGAAAGCCTTTGGTCAAATAGTGTTTTTCAGTTGTCAGCCCTGTTAGCAGGATTTGTAAATTTAGGGGTGTTGTACCATTTTCCAGTTTCTGACTCTAGTCACAATTACACATGATCACAACATGGTTTCCTCCTCTGCTGAGCAAATGGAGGGTTTTCTGACACTTGGTTCAAATGGCCTCCATTAAGGGGAGTGGACGTGCCCCAGAGGCTGCGGGATACGCTGTCCTCAGGTGGAGCTCCACTTGGGGACTCCCTGGTGCTCACCTGATGTAATCACTTAGCACATGGTCTCTTGGGAGACTGAACCGTTTGGACTTTTAAATGCCACTATAAAACCACAGTTGAAAAAAGGAGGCTGTCAGGAGTTCCACCCCTGAGTGTCCTTTCATCTTTCCTTGAGCACTTACTAATCGGGCACAGAAAATGTTTGATTTGTGAACGTCTCAATGATAGTAGGGCTTTCTAGAAGGCATACTCAGAATCATGATAATATTGGAATAAAACAGATCTATTTCTTTTGGGAGAATCCTCCCAGACTTCAAATAATGGAGTTCATATTACCAGTATTTTTTTTTTTAAAAGAAGAACTAACGTTTTTGTTTTTCAGAATCACAAGTATGTGGATTTAAACTTGTGATTTTATTCCTCTTCTCTTCATTTAGCCAGGCAGCTGGCAAAGTGGTTTGTTTTGGTTAATACAGAGGAGTTCAGTTATCAAGTTGGGAGGGCAGGGCTAGATCCTGTGCCCCTCTGACTGTTCTGGAACCCTGACTACATTCTTGTCTACCTCACCAGGCTGCAGAAACAGAGGTGTCCGGCTCACATGACACATGCCTGCCCTCCCCAAGAGCTGGCTGGTGAAAGAGGACCTTCTGAAGAAGGTTGCTGGGTTTGGTCATAGACTCCATGAACTAGAACTGGACAAGAGCCTGGAGATTAGAGAACTGGTTTGGGCAAAAATAAAGGGAATAAAGTGTTGAGGTAGAAAACTTGTACTCAGGTGTTGATATGCTTCATGAAGCCAGTTCTTGACTTGAGCCTATGAGGTTAGAGCTCAGTGTTCCTGACCAATGCTGACGGTACTGGTATTCGGGTTGAGCTCCTAGGGGAGGTGCTCTTATTAGCATGTTTCCAAGGGCTCTAGAACCTCAGTCCAGCAAATTGCAGGCTCTCCTTTGCTCACGTGCAATCAATGAAAATGAATGTCCTTTCCAACAAATTACAGCCGCTTTGAGGAAAGCCAGATGACATGCACTCCTGCCTGAACTCGTGTTTCTTTGAACACAGCTGGAAAATTTGTCATGGTTTTAGGCTACCCGAACCTTTACTTTGAATGAAATTTCTGACTTGTTACTGTAGTGAACCTATTTTTACTATTTTCTGCCATCCCTGTGGTCTGACTTCTGAGGGCTTCATTCTACAAATGTTTGCGGAGCACCGAGTCCTCCTGGGCACTGGGCTCAGCGTGGCAGAGGATAAGAAGATGCCGAGACACGTTAGCTCGCTGCACTTGACTCACAGTTTAGCAGGTTAGCAGGGAGCACCTGATACATTGATGCTCTGGAGAAGATTATAGGGAGAGCTGAAAAGAAGAAGGAATTATAAGGCCAAATAGGTAATTGACATAGAGGCCGGAGGAAGTAGGGTGGAGAGGAAAACCCAGGTGCTGAAGACTGGAAGGAAGGTGGCAGTGTGCCTGCGTGGAACCTGGGGGCTGACTTCCATGAGTGTGGAGGGAATAATATGAGTGAGTGGTGGGAGCCCCCAAAAGGGGGTATTATGGTAAAACAATGGCAGAAGTGGTACTAGAACACCAGGGTAACCCTTGCACATCCTCCACTGAGCTGGGCCCTGGGAAGATCTTCAGTTTGTTCTGGAAAGGCCTTTGGGGTTTGGGGGTGTGTTTAGTACCTTCTGTGGACAAAGGAGATGGAAGAGAGATTCCTTTAATAAACCGCCCACTCCGCGCCCCACCCTGGATGAGTGCTTTACCCTGTGAAGTCAGCTGCACTAATCGGCCGTTTACTGGAACTGGCTAAATGTTTTATGTGCATTACTAGCTCTATTGTATGGAAAGGATACAGGGGTTCAGAGTCCCTAGGGTCCCAGAGCTGCTGAGTAGCAGAGTCAGGATTCAAACCCAGTTTTCTCTGACTCCAAAACCTCCCTTCTTTCTACTGGGTCAGTTAATTTAAGAAAATAAAAAGAGTTAAGAATGTTTGGGGGCGTTTGCTGCATGGTAGTAGGGGGCCAAACGAAGGGGAAAGCAGTGGAGGGATTTGGGTTTGTATGTCCCCTAAATCCTTTGCGCTTTTCTGTAAAAATAAACCCTTTAGACTGGGAGACGGCAGTATGTCTCAAGACATTGACCCTCTAAAAGATGTAAGCCAAACAAAACAATTTTTGCTTATATAGTCACTAAGCCTTTTATCCTAAAATTCTCTTGGAAAACCCGCCTGCAACAGCAGGGAACATTATCCGATCAAGTTTTCCTGTGACTATAGGGCTGTGGGTGGAGTCTTTTTTGCTGGTGCTTCTATAGCTCAGGGTGTTTGACCAGTAGTTCCTTCTCCGCAGGTCCCACTTTTATTTTGGCATTTTGATTGTGGTTGAAAAGTTTAGAATTTTTACTTTCTATGACAGGTTGATTTCTTTTCTAGGGGAAAGGTTCTTTTTCCTATGTTCTGCGAACCCCCAACCAGGGAAAAGGCAAATGGCTGTATTGTTTGATGAAGCCCTCCTTTGAAGGTTCCTGTGTGTGTGTGTGTGTGTGTGTGTGTGTGTGTGTGTGTGTGTTTAGCGGAAATCAGCAGGGGGAAGAAGGGCTATCTAACCCTTTGTTAGAATTTCTCCATAATTCTACAATGAGACAAGAACTGGGTTACAGCACAGATTTGCTTTCAGAAACCTTGGCCCTTGGTAGTTTTAGAGGCTGTTTTAGCAGGTAGAAACTGGAATGTTGAGTGTTGAGTAGGATCTTTGGTTTTACAAATGTCAGTGACATTAAATTTTTTGTCTCCTTTAAAAGAGAATTGTTGGCGCATGAGAAAGTAATGCGTCTTGAAGGCCAGTTACAGATTTCTACAGTATTCGTGGATCTCTTCTAACTTTTGGTTTTTATGTATTTATTTCATAGCCCTCATTTTGAAAATTAGCTATTAGCAAATAATTTTGTCCAAGAAATTGAATACTGTATCCCAGGATAAAAGAGGAGTGTGAAGTTATCTATAAATGTATTGCTACTAATAACCAAGTAGAGGTGATGCATTTGGTAATTTCAAAGAAGTCCCTCTAAATTACAGAGTGCTGGCATTGATTAAATTCACTGGATCTATATTATTTAACTGGGTAGTGCAATAGCAGAGCCAACAGAATGGTTACATTTTATTCTTGGAGGACTTCTTATACTCATTGCCTCCTCAAATTTGAGTATTTAAATGTTATAGTTTAAGTAGGATAAAATGCCATGGTCTTTCTGCAGGGTTCTAGGGGCCTGATGGCAACTAAGGACAGTTTTACTTAAATGTGGGTCTACAGGATGGTTGGGAATGTGCAGGGGAATTTAAGGGTTAGTAAGGATGACCTTAAGGCTAGAGAGCTGAATAGCACCTGGAGGCCAGAAAAGTTAAAATGAGGCAGTTAAATTAGCCTCCGGCTTAATAAAGCTGACAAGTCAGCCTGGGGGGAATCACAGGATGACTGAAATCCCCACCGCCCTGGCCATGTCTTCAGTCATGGGCGCAGTGAGCATCTTCCAGCCTGGTCTTCTGAGTTTTAGTTACCTCATTAACCTGTTTCCCGAATGTGGCTATCTGCTCAGACACATATGCTCAGAGGCTATGAAAGGACAAACCTTTCCCTAAGCAAGCACTTCTGTTGGACTTCCAGGACCCTCCGCACCTCTCTGGAGATGAGATGCACAACATCTGTAATTCTTGCTTTTGCATCCCCATCTCATGAATAGGCAATCGGTTGAGCTTCAGCACCAATACATTTTCAGTTTGTATGTGTACGTTAAATTCTGCCTTACATTTCTCTCCTGCATTGTAGGTTCCTGGCTAGCTGTTTATTGATAGAAGACACGTAGGAACAGTTCCATCAAGGGAAATACTGATAGATGTCAGAAATGTCAACTTCTGTCTCACTTCTGGTAGCCATCTGGAAATTTGCCTGACAGAGAAGAATACACACACACACTTATTAATTAATCTTGAGTTTCGAGAAATGGCTCTCATAAAACCACTGTTTTGATGGATGAAAATCAGTTGCTCACCGCACATTCTGGATTATGAACTATTCAGAAGAACCAACTGTTGTGGGAGAAGTACCTTGGTGGGAAAGGGCATACAACGGTTGTTTTGAAAGTTATTTCCTGAGAAATCCAGGGGCCGGCTCTTACTCTAGGGGGTGACTCTGGGCAAGGCACTAACTTTTTGGGGAGCTTCAGCTTCTCTGTAGAGTGGAGCAGGTGGGTGGTGAGAGCGGGTCTCCAAAACCCCATCGAATTCTTTCTATCTCCTAATACAAGATTTTAATGTTGAAGGAAATGTAATGAAAAAAGAAAAATGCTCATGTTGGCACGGTTACCAGAAACCTTTAGTTTGTTCAGTAAGACCACTGCGGGCATGTGAGGCCATGCCCTCTAGATTTAGGGTTGAGCTTCCATCTAAAAAGAAAATATAGTCACGGGAAGTAGTTCCTGTTTTTTTTTTTTTTTTTTTACTTTTCTAAGTGGGGAAAACCACCCCCTATCTTATGCTTTTAGCATGTCTTCCTCTTCCCCTCTCCTTTTTAATATTTCTTTTCTCTCTTTGAAACTTACCTGTGAAGTTCAAAGGGCGCGCCATTTTGGTGAGACAGGGTGGAGGGGCAGTGTGGTAGGTGCTGACGGGGGTCCTCACTTCCCCCTTCACACCAGCTTCCTGTGAACGGATATGTTTTTCTTTTGCCAGCATCACTGAGTCTCTCTGGCATTTCCCGTTTTGGTTTAGGGAAACGTTAAAAGAATTCACAATCCCAGCTGTCACTTGGAGACCCTTTTGTAAGTAGCATATGGCCTGCGCTCTTGTTTCACTGTCCCCAGGGTGTCTCGGCAGAAAGGAGTCACCCACCCCCTATTGCTTTCTGTCCCCTTACTCAGCTTTATTTTTCTTCATTATTCCAACCACCCTCTGCTGTAACCACCCACTGTTGTTTGTCAGTTCTCCACTTCCTTGCTGGAGTTCCTTGAGAGCAGGGACTTGGCTTCTTTGGTTCACTGCTGAATCGCCAGTGTCTAGAACAGCAGCTGACACATAAGAGGAACTCAGTCAATATTTGTGGTGGCGAATAGAAGTCTTGTAAAGTTCAGGTTGCAGTTGTTTGTTCAGTGAATAGATGGTGAATATTTGATTCACTATTCACCTTCCTGGGGAATTACACAATAACCAAGCTTTATACTATGCAGTTCTTAGGTCGTCCAAGGTATGATTGGACTTGTGGAGAATGTTAATTGTTATAATGGAAGGCAAGTTCTTATTCTGGTTGCGGGGCGGGGGGTGGGGGGAGGAAAAGTCAGGCTATTGATCTATATAATTTACATACAATTAAGTTTATCCTTTTTAAGTGAGCAGTTTGGTGATAAATGGGCATAGTCATATAACCACTACCAAAATCGTGATGTGGAATGTTTGCATCACTCTGTCCTCTCCCCCACCCATAACCACTGCCACCACTCATCTGATTTCTGTCCCTATTGTTCCATTTTGCAGAATGTGAGAATGAGTGGAGTCCTGCAGTATATTGTTTTTTGTGTCTGGCTGGTTTCTATTAGCTGAGGCTTTTGAGATTGAGCTATTCTGTTGCATGTATCAGTAGGTTGTTCCTTTTTATTGCTGAGTAGTATTCCATTGTAATCTATTCACTAGTTGATGGACATTTGGGTTGTTTTCAATTTGGACTGTTCTGTATAGGACTTCTAAAAAATTCATGTACAGTTGTGTGAACATATGCTGTCATTTCTTTCAGGTAAATACAGTGGTTCCCTTTATCTGTGGTTTCATTATCTGTAGTTTCAGTTATCCGCAATTAACCACAGTCCAAAAACATTAAATAGAAAATTCATAACAAAGCAATTCATACGTTTTAAGTTGGCTGCCATTCTGAGTAGCATGATGAGATCTTGCACTATCCTGTTCTGTAAGGCCTGGGACATGTATTATCTCTTTGTTAAGCATATTCACACTTTATATATGTTTTCTGCCTGTTAGTCCCTTACCAGCCATCTCGGTAGCAGGTCAGCTGTCACCGTATTGCTGTGCTTGTGTTCAAATTACCCTTATTTTACTTAATGGTGTCACATAACTTTTACTACACTATCTTGTCATAATTGCCCTACTTTATTATTAGTGACTGTGGTTAAGCTCTTACTGTGCCTAATTTATAAATTAAACTTTATGATAGGTATGTATGTACAGGAAAAACCATAGTCTAAAGGCTTTGGTACTATCTGTGGTTTCAGACATCTGTTGGGGGTCTTGGAACACATCCCCTGTGGATAAGGGTGCACTGTTATACCTCGGGTGGGATGGCTGGGCTGTATCCTCAGTCTGTGTGTAACTGCAGGAACTGTTGGGCAAAGTTGCTGTTCCATTTTACATTCCCACGAGCAGTATATGGGAGTGCCCATTGCTTCACATACTCACTAACACTAACATTTAAAACATTTTAGGCCGAAACCGGTTTGGCTCAGTGGATAGAGCGTCGGCCTGCGGACTGAGGGGTCCCAGGTTCGATTCCGGTTAAGGGCATGTACCTGGGCTGCGGGCACATCCCCAGTGGGAGACGTGCAGGAGGCGGCTGATCGATGTTTCTCTCCCATCGATGTTTCTAACTCTCTATCTCTCTTCCTTCCTCTCTGTAAAAAATCCGTAAAATATATTAAAAAAAAAAAACCAAAACATTTTAGTAGTCCCAATGGGTGTGTAGTGGTAGTTCATTGGGGTTTTTAAAAATTAAATTAATTTTTTCTTTTATTATAATGAAGCCTGGTTTTGCTTGGGGGTTCCTCTTTTTAGCCTAAGGAAAATCTGTAGGTCTATTGCAAAAGCAATTAAAAATAGGGGGAGGATTTTGGCTGCTTTCTCTTCTCTTTTTTTTAATGTTATTTTTAAATTACAGTTTACATTCAGTATTATTTTGTATTAGTTTCAAGTGTACAGCATAGTAGTGAGACAATCATATACTTTACAAAGTGTTCCCCCAGTATTTCCAGTACCCTCTGGCACCGTGCGAAGTTACTACAATATTATTGATGATAGTCCCTGTGATGTACTTTATACCCATGACTGTTTTGTAACTGCCAATCTGTACTTGTTAATCCCTTCACCTCTTTCACCCAGTCCCCCATATCCCCTCCCTTCTGGCAACTACCAGTCTGTTCTCTGTAACTATGAGTGTGTTTCTATCTTGTTTGTTCGTTTATTTTGTTCTTTGGGTTCCACATAGAAGTGAAATCATATGATATTTGTTTTTCTTTGAATGACTTATTTCATTGAGCATAATACTCTGTAGTCTCTAGCTAGGTCCATCCAGGCTATCACAGATGATAAGATTTCATTCTTTTTTTTTTTATGGTCAAGTAATACTCAGCAACTAATGATGTTGAGCATCTTTATTTCAGGTCATGTTTTAGCACTCTGTTGTATTTTCTAGATATGAATAGCTTTAAAATGGCAATTGAAGTGAAAATTTCTTTCAAAAATGGGCCAAAGTTTAGACAGTCACTTCCTCCAGGCACAAAAGAAAGGTGAGGGTATGGAAACTGTTGCATTTGGACAAGGGTGATCCACCTGTGTGACTAATAAGAAGACCTGGGAAGTACATGGAGCACTTGGACATGAAGCGTGGCCAAAGGCATGTTCGTGGCTCTCCTGGCCTTGGAGGGCCTGCTCCAGGCTTAGCTAAACCCGCTGTTTGTGGAAAGCTGACCTAGATTCAATTACATTTCCCTGGATGCCGCAGGAGTCACCTGGGAAGCTCAGCAGTCCTCTGTGGCCATCACAAGTGTGTGGTGGAAGCCTGCTGAACATGGAGCTCCCTCCCTGGGGACACTTTGCCTGAGTTAGTTAATCAAGCTTGAGAAATCGGTTACTGCAGGCCCAGACATGCCACCACCCTTCGAGTCTGAAGCCCTATTTCTCATGTCCATCTCTTCATTAATTAATTAAGCAGGCAGTCCCCGAGTGCCTACTACGTACCAGGTACTATTTTCCTTACTAGGGACAGGAGTGGCCCCTCTGGCACTCAGAATGTGGGAGACACGCAGCAATGGAAAGCAGGCTGTCCGTAGAGCACCGGTGTCAGTGTCCGGGAGGTGACCAGGAAATGTGACCCAGTGACAGCTAAATGGAAGCCTAAGCTAGGACCAGGGTCACACCAGGAAGTCCCAGGGACAGGAGAGAGAGTGGCCCAGTCAGGGCCTGTAAGGAGTTTTCCAGGCATCAGGAGGTGGGAATGTCGAGAGAGGACACCAGGTAAACTACAGTGAGGATTGAACTTGCTCCTCAGATGGTGGTTTTAAGTGGGGGAGTGGCATATTCATGTATTTGGTGTCGTGAATAACGTTGGTTGCTCTGTGGTAAATGGATGGGAGTCGGGTAAGACTGGGGGCCGGGAGCCCAGCAACGTGGCTGGTGCCAGTGAGAGTGGCCTGTGGACTGGCAATGATTGTGAAGTGGGATCCTTTCCAGCCAGTAACTGGAAATGTGCAGAAGGGCAGGAGTGAGTGTGCTACTAGCTCTGAAACATTGAGAAATCTAGTACACAGAACTGCCTTCTTTATAGCTTTCAGTTTGTTTGTTCTCTCGCTTTTTGGGAAACTGATGTAGAAATGTCCCTTTGGCTTCAGTTACCTGAGCAGAGGGGTTTGGGCTCTGCCAAACCTGCTTCTTTGGACAGAATTGCTCCTCCCCGTGACCACTGCGTTTTGAGGTGGGAGGAGGGAATTACGGGGGTGGCCAGGGCCATGCCAAGGGGGGCGGGGGCGGGAACTGGGGCAGGAATCCTGCCTGTTTGCACCCAGCAAAGCCAGAGCAGAACCTTCTACCGCCGCTCTGGGGTACTTCTTGCTAACCTTATCTGAGTGTTCCTTGGAGGGTCCCTAGGATCAGAACCAGCATCTAGAGACCCACGAACTCAAATTTTAGGAAAATACTCTACCCCAATCTCCTCCTGCGAGCCTTTTATAGAGGTGTGTCTTCCCCCTTCTGAGTCTCCACTCAGGTGTAGGGGAGGCAGTTCCGTGCTTTGGACTCCAACACTAGGATATTTCTATTTTCTCTTTTCTACTCTGCCCTTCTACCTTTCCAGACACCCACCCGATGGATTTACTCGAAATAATGGAATAGAAAAGAACTGTTTGGACAGCATTTCTGTGCTGGAGGGTACCGACAGAACAGAGAAAGATAAGATAGGAGGAAAGAACTTGTTTCCGGAAAGGCTTGTGCAAGGGTACATAGGTGGGAAGCTGGGACTAATGCACCTCTGGGCTTTTTGTACGAGGTTACATTTTCCCTTTTTAAATTACAGACGTGTGTTCTAACCTCCTCATCGTTGCCTTGGAAATCTGAAAAGATTCATGTAGCTTCTAAATCAACGAAGCGATTGCTGGAGAGTAGCTTTTGCAGGAGGAAAACTAGCTAATAATTTATTTCACTGTTTCTGGAATGTAAGTCCTGTCCTAGGCTGCTTCGGAAACACTGGGATTACGAGCACAATGACATCCTGCTCTCTGTGCTCAGCGGCCAGTTATCTTTAAACAACAAATTGCAAACTGACTTGGTGCTGGCTTACCTCTTCCTCTTTTTGGAGTGAGAACGTTTTTCCGAATTGGCCAAGGAATGAATTTGAATACATAATGAATGAATGGGTCATGCCTTCTACACGGATACTGCAAATTCCCTCCACTCGCTTTTCTTCTCTAGAAGTTTTTAATCCAAGTCTTTATGGCTTGGGGGACAAAAGGGTAAGATCCTACTAGGGGCTGACCTTTGCACTGAGAGCTGATTAGCACTCGTGGACTTTTAGCCTCCTACCTTGTTTTGTGTCCACAAGTGGTCACCACATTCTTAGCTCTTTTTGCTGACTGTTCCTCATGCCTAAATCACACTCCCACCTCTACTCCACTACCCGCCACAATGACTGACTGAGCCACTTTAGAAGTGAAGTTGGTTTCTGTGGAGGGTTCATGGCTGTGGAGTGCCAGCAGGGCCCAGCTTTAACCCTGTGTATCCCTCCCTTCTTTATTTTTCGTTTCTCTGCCCCTCCCCCACTTTTAACTGTAGTAGGACTACTTGGGATTATTCCAGCAGTAAGTGAATACAGTTGTTGCGTGGGCGATTGGGACACGAAGAATTGTTGTATCCCCTGTTTACGAAAAACGCCCCCTTCTCCTAGCACAGCAAAGCAGTCCTCCACGGAGGCACCGGTGACACCTGGCAAGGAGCAGCTGGGCCCTTCCTGCAGGTGCAGATGGAGCAAGGCCAGAGGGTACAGATGTCTGGGCAGTGGGAGCCTGTCGGTTTCACGGGCGATGCTCCCCACCCGCCTTAGCGGACTTGTTTCTCCACGGGATGTTGTTTTTCTTTCCGAAGACATGCTGCTCTGGGGTTGTCCTCACCACCTGGGAGCCAGGTGTCAGTAGCATTGCCTCGGTGCTTATTCACAGTCGTCCTAAGACACACGGTGGCTTTCCAGATTGGGAAACTGCTTTGCCAATGGTGTTGTTTATCATTTGAACGACTCAACAATGTTGCTTGAGCGAATTGAAGGAAATAGCATAAATTACACCAGGTTCATTTTATGTGAGGGGAGGCATTTCCGTAGAGAAGGGAGCCAGGTCCCTGGGATGCCAGGCTGCCACTTCCAAACTCAGTGTCTCCACCATCTCAGATTGCTCACTTCAATCTGTTGGCATAAGTGTATTTTTAAAAAAATATATATTTTATTGATTTTTTACAGAGAGGAAGGGAGAGGGATAGAGAGCTAGAAACATCGATGAGAGAGAAACAGCGATCAGCTGCCTCCTGCACACCCCCTACTGGAGATGTGCCCGCAACCAAGGTACATGCCCTTGACCGGAATCGAACCTGGGACCTTTCAGTCCGCAGGCCGATCCTCTATCCACTGAGCCAAACCAGTTAGGGCATAAGTGTATTTTTCATCCCCAAATGGCCACACCCGTGGAGCGAAAATGATTAGGATTAGAACAGCTAGCTCCCGGGCTGTCCCCAGAAAACTGCCAGAATCCCTGTTTACCGGAGAAGCCTGAGGCCGGAAGTCGGGGACTCATGACCTACTGGGGACCTGTTGGGAAGCAGTCATGACGCAGAGCTGGGATTGAGGGCTCAGGTGAGGGGGCTGGAGCAACCGCCCTCATTGGCATATGTCTGGCTTCCCAGCAATAACTGACAGCTCTCTCCCTGCCTGCTTTATCTTTCAGTTAATGACCAGCCACAGCGTCCCTGCTGTGAGCTCCGGACACTGCCTCCACACTCCCAGCCACGCTCAGGTTGCCGTGGGCGCCAGCTGAGCTAGCATGGCGTGCTGGCCTCAGCTGAGGTTGCTGCTGTGGAAGAACTTCACTTACAGAAGAAGACAAACAGTAAGCTTGGGTTTCTGGGGGTGGAGGGCGTTCTCCCTTGCTTTACTTCATGGTTTTGAGTTGGGGATTGGAGGAGAGAGGAAAGGAAGCCTTGTTGGTTTTCTCAAAGTGAGTGAATGAATGTGGCCCTGGTGGGCTCTGTCACTTATTATCGAGGGCAGAAATGTTAGCTTTGGGTTTGTGCTAGTACCCAGGCATGAGTTCCGACCTCTGGAATGTGGCACAGCCGTTCCTTTGCCTCCTTTTCCTACAGCTCCCGGGGCCATGTGGCTCTCCGAGAGCCCCTCATGGGCCCCTGTACTGCGGGCGGTAGGAATGAAGTGAGTTAATGGCCCAGCTTGGAGAGAGACTGGATCTTTTAGTGCCAGTGTGGACTCTCTCAGCTTTGACTGCAAGCCTGGAGGAAAATAAAACGGAAAATGGTTTTATTCCTGTGGAGGGTTCAAAGCCATTCACTGCCTGGATGGGACAGTAATTCTTAGATCATCTGTAATGCGTAGGTGAATGGTATTTTTCCACAGAGGAAGGCGAAGGCTGTAAGGCCTGGTGAACTCCTTGAAGCTCAGTGCCAGCTCTTCGCTTCTCTATCTCTGAACACTCTTAGCAATCCCATCTAGTCTCCTGGGTTTAGCTGTACCTCTCTGTAGTTAGCATCTAAGTCTGTTTTCTGCCCTGCCTTTTCCCTGAATTCTGAGCCTGCATCACCACTTGGCTGTCTTAACGGAGCTTAACGTAACCAAAATGATCATCTTTCTTAGACTCAAAGAGCTAGGGGGGACCTTGGAGATAATTTAATATAGTTTCTCAGACTAGAATATTATTTGGACCTTTTCTAAAACAAAAATGTTAAGGTCCGTTTGTATTCATTAAATTTCTTTTTGTTATAATGTTACTTAAATATGTACATATGTGAAACTAGACACCCCCCCCTTATTGTATATGCTATTATAAACCATACGATCACTTACAAATTAAATGCAAACCAAATCGCAAAACCAATACAATTCAAATGGATGTAGTAAGACAGCTGCCATTGTTGAGCTGAACCTAAACCACGAGGAGTGACGTGAATATGGTAGGGGATGCTGTGGTGCCATCCTGTGAGTTTGGACAGTCTATGTTCCAAGGGTTCAGTTCTCCAACCATTTTTCCCATGACCTTCATTTGATACCATTTGGCTTTCATTTGGTCCAATCTCGTCATTCATAATTCACGTCTGCATCTGTTCCCTCCTCATTAGTCTGCTATAATTATGGTGCCAACACAATCAAACACAAATATAAACTTAGGCTTTGGAATCTTGTGCCAGAACTTGGTTATAAAAGAGGCATTCGGAAAATCCAGATATGTTTATTCTAGTTTGTTTAGATGACCACGAAAATGAAAACACAAACTGGTTACAATTCTCACAGGGAACTCACATGTAGTCCATTGAAAATATACTCCCCAGCCCCTACCCCCCACACAGATTCCAGTTTGAGGGACAGCGATTTTGTTTAGCCCCTCTCATTACTAGTGGGGACCTGAATCCCAAGGTCACTAATGAGAGAGTAGGAACTAGAATCTATGTATCTAATGTATCCTGCCTGTCTTCGTGATAATAATAATGGTAAAATATAAAACCTAATCTATATATTTAGAGCCTAAGCGACCAAATGACCGAAGGACCGTTGCTATGATGTGCACTGACCACCAGGGGGCAGACGCTCAATGCCGGAGCTGCCCCCTGGTGGTCAGTGCACTCCCACAGTGGGAGTGCTGCTCAGCTGGCGCCAGATGCAGGGCTCACAGCTGGCGAGTATGAGCCTCTCCCTATAGCGACTGACTGGGCACGAGCCGGCGGCAGGTGCGGTGGGGCTGGGATGAGCCGAGGCATCAGGCAGGAGCGGCAGGTGTTGAACTACCGGTTTTGGCCCAATCCCTGCAGGCCACGCTGAGGGACCCCACTGGTGCACGAATCTGTGCACCGGGCCTCTAGTATTATATAAGGAAGCAAACACTTAGAATGAGCTTCCATGTGCTAGGCACTCAATAGTGCGTTATTAACTGGGCTAATCTTTTTGTGACTCTGTGAAGTACTCTTATGTCCTTGTTGTGGCTGGGAAACTTGCAGGGTCCCCAGAAGCACATGTCGGGTTCAAATCCAGGCCTTCAGACTCCAGAGTGGGCACTCTAAACCACTATGTCAAATTGCTTTTCAGTGGTAACATTTTTTTTAATCCTCCCTCTCAAGATCTTAAAGTTTCCGACTTCTTCACCTTTACCCCTGCTTCCCATGGCTCTTCCTAGAGTCTGGTGTTCCCAAATTCATCTCTCATCCTCATTTCTTAGCTACGTGTGGTTCCCATCTCCTGCCTCTTCTCATCCTGGTTATAGCAGCCCGCACGATAGGAAATCATTTCTTCTGTGGTGTGTCCATTAGCCAGTGAGTAGTGGGAAGAATCATACCATCTTAGCAATGAAAGGATGTCTTCAGGGTAGTACAGTCCAAGCCTCCATTTTACAGATAACAGTACTGAGGCACAAAGCAGGGAAGGAATTTCCCTGTGGTCAACCAAGGAATCAGAGTCCTGTAACAGGATGTGGGGGTTGGTCCACCCAGAACGGACCTGTCTCCGCTGGTCTTGAGGTGTTGCTTCTTGCTCAGTGTAGCGCATGGGTTTAACGAGAGTTAAGATTGGAGAGATAGGCAGGCTTAAGTCAAGGCACTTTGCAAGTCTTATGCCAGAGTGCCTGTTGAAGGAAGAAGTAGGGACACAACATCCTGATACAAAAGGGCTTTCCTAGATTGTATATCACTGCCTGCTGGCTGGTCCAGTTAGTTACCTCCCTTCCTGATTTCTAAAAGACTTGCATTTTGCTGAGCCAGACAGAAGGGTGGCTTGTTTCAGTTCCCAGGTGCTTAGATTGTCAGAGTTGGAAAGATCTGGCCTGCTCCATGGGAAGTCAACAGAACTGGGGTTTGGGCCAGAGGACAGGGGTCCAGGCTGGGTCTTCCATGGAAGTAGCACAAGAACCAATTTCCTTACGCCCAGCCTTCCCCCCCCCCCCCCCCGCCCGCCCTCCCCTCCCCGCCCCCTTTTGAAAGCAGGCTTGGCTTTCTTTGCACTAAAGGTTTAATGTCCCTGGATCTTAAGTTCTGACTGGTAGCGACATCCCAGTGCATCTGGCTTGGATTCTAGATGATACTGTTTAACTGCCGGGAGCCGGTCCATGCTTGCTGTTTCAAGGGACCTGGCATATATGGCATACAGTTCTTAATATGTTTGCTCGCCTTCTTGGCGCTGTGTTTTAACCAAGGTCACCTCTCCGAGAAAGGTTGAATCCCCAGGTAGGGATTTTCCCCTGAAGTTAGGGAGGGAATAAAACCCCTCAACTAAGTGCCAGGCTGGTAATTAATCCCTTTAACTACGAACAATCATGCTTAAACTACATAATCTTTTCTCCCTGGAATGGAGATAAGAAACGCCCTAACCTTTGTAATAGAGATTGATAGGATTGAATCAACTGGTATAAATACAGTTGTAACAAGACAGAAACACACAGAACTCAGAACACAGAACTAAGGAGACAGAATTCAGAAGACAGAACCTACACAGAACCTACAGACAGAAGAACTTCGCTGGAGAGAACATGGCAAAAGATCCTGGACTGAACCTGACTACAGAAATTGGCAAGAGAACCTGACTAGAACCCGGTGACTGAACCTGGCTGGAGAACCTAGCGAGGGAACATGGCTACAGAACCTGACTGGAGATCCTAAGCAGAACCTCTCTGGAGATCCAGACCAGAACTTGGCTGGAGATCCTGGCTGGAGATCCTGGCTAGGCTGCTGATCAACTGAATACTGTCTCCGTGTCCTTCCTTCTTCGCCGACTCCGTCCACGCCTTTGGGGACCCCTGGACCTGCTGGGGCTCGACCCCAGCAGTTTAACATTGGAACCTGCTCAGGGTTTTGGTGCCACTTGGTTAGCTCACCTAGTCAGAACCAGTCCTTCCCATTAGGCGGGGAAGAAGTTAGCATTTCCATGATAGTTCTTGCCCACAGTGAACAGAAAATCATTGCTCATTTCCCTTCTTCTGCCATCCTGGAGTGTACACACGTGGCCCCGGAGCCTGGCATCAGGGATATGCTCAGTAAGCATTTGCTCGGTGAGTGGTGCATGTGCTAAATGGGCTATTAGTTTTCACGTCTCCAGGAGGCTCCTCTGCTGTAGGGGCCCTGTGTGCTGCTGCCAGGAAGAATAGAAAGACTGTGTAGAAGCTGGGACCTGCCAGTACTCCCCAGAGCTACCCTGTTGAGAGGCCGTTGTTTGCCTTTTTGCTCTGTGTCTTTGTTTGCTGATGAATTCTGGGGGACCTCTCTCCGGTGTCCCCTTTGTGCAAAATCATGGGGACCATCAGCCAGGGTTAGCTTCCTGCTGTTCTTGTTGGGCAAAGAATACATTGAAATTGAGTTGCGAAAGTTGGGTGCAAAGCTCAGTTTGGGTTGAGAGTAACGGTTAACCTGTGTTGGTGGCAGTCATTCAGTACAAACAGGGTTTGGGGGACAGGAAGAGGGATCAGAGTTTTTCTGAGCCTCATCTGGTATTAGGCTGAGCCAGAGGCCAAGGTCCCATAGACAGAGTATGGCCATATTGCCTGCCCTCCCTCCCCCTTTTTTTTGCCTTTGCTATTAAATATTTTCTCAATCAGGTCTGACTGGCCATGTGGCTGGGAAAATAGATAATTCTAGTTATTGCATATATTAGAGTATCGGTATTTGGGCATTGTTTAATGATAGGAATAAGCTATCAAAAATGAAAACTCTTTACTTAAGAGCCTTTATAGAATTTTACAGCATAGATGAAAACTTCCATATCCCCCCCCCACTTCCATTTTAACCTGATACACTTCTTCCCTGTCCTTAGTCCTTGCCTGGCAGTGATAGTTCAAATACAAATAATCATTCTAATCATTATCTAAATTCTAATTCAATTCTGACTCCAGGTTGGCCACCATATGCCATTGGGTTTAGGGGAAACTCATTTCTCCTAGGTTTTAGTTTTCCCTTCTGTGGAATGGAGAACATTAGAACAAACAGCCATGTATCGTTTCATTTGGGTAGATGTTTCTGGAGCATCTACTACATGTGGGACGGTGAACTGGGCACATCGTGGTGAACCAGACATGATTCCTGTCCTTAAAGAAGTAAGAAAAGCGGGTATAAGACACATTATTATGTAAGTAAATATATAATAACACATTGTGATAAGTGTCATGAAGACAAACTGTGGTTCTGTGTTGGATACTGCCAGGCTGTGGGTAGGGACTTAATTTAGAAGGAAAGGCCATGACATGTAAGTTTCAGCAGCCATTAGCCAGGGGAACATCAGGAGCCCAGAGATCAAGGGCACTGTATTCCCGGCAGAGGCACAGAGTGTGAAGGCCACGGAGCCTAACACATGTTCCCGAGTCAAGGAAGAGAAAAGCCAGTGGCGCTGGTGGCGCAAATGCAGACTGGCTGGGGACGAGCTCGGAACCGGCAGGGCCAGGCCATGCAGGGCTTTGCAGTTGGCAAAGGGCAGTTGAGTTTTAGTTTATGTGCAAAAGGAGTCCCTGAGGGTCGGTTTGTGCCTGGTCCTCGGCTCTAAGGGGACGTGAGTGACGACAGCCCAGGGAGACAATTGAAGTCATTACATGCACGTGTTCCATTTTATTGTTTCTTTCTTTCACTGAACATTACTCGCTCTGTCTGTTCCCAAATTTCCAAATAATCTTCATATTTATAATAATGATTCTTGATGCGTAGGCTGTGTTTTGTAGTTTTGGAAGCACTTTTATATGCGTTATCTTGATGTTCACAGCGATCCTCAGAGGTGTGCATTACAGCTCCTGTTTCACAGTGAAGAACGTATTATAAGTTAGTAAAGTAGTTAGAGATTAGAGGAAGAATTACATCTTATGGTCCCCAATTTACCCTGGGGCTGAGTCCATTGACATTTCTGGGAGCTTTACAATAATCTATCAACACAGTTTTTATTTTCTAAGTTTATTCTCTATTGCCAACATTTAGATGGTTTCCAGCATTTGCTGTTATGAATTAATTACTATGAAGATTTTATACATCTAGCCTTTTCTTACTTTTGTATTGTTTCCTTAAGCCACAATCTCAGGAGCAGGATTATTAGGTCAAAGGGGAATGGCCCTTGAGGTCTATGATCAGATGTCCTTCCAAAGGATTAAACCAATTTAAAAAGCCACCATCAGTGTATGAGAGGGCAGGTCTGGGTTTTTTAAAAAAATTTTTTTCCCTCTAGCATTGCTCTGATTTGATCTTAAAGATTTCACTTTCATTTACACAGACCTAATGGATATGTATGGTATCAGGGATGGGTTTAAAAATAATTTTTCTTTACATATCATATCATATCATATCATATCATATCATATCATATCATATCATCCTAGCAGCTTTTATTAAACAGTGATTCCTTTCCTAGTTATTTTTGGGACATTTATTGAACTGTTATGTCTGTAGGTAGCTCTTTGGGGGTTATTTGTTTGGTCATTTGGTATGTATTTTTTATTTTGATGCTGGTACAGCACAGAGTGTGCTATTACTTTGAACACTGAGATCTGGGGCAACTCATTGTCCCACACTCCCTTTTTGCCTCTCAGAATGTCTTTGATAATTTCATCTCTTTCTCTTTCCCATTAAATCTTATTACCTTACCAAGTTCTAAAAAGTATCCTATCCTTATGTAATGCCCCATGGACATTTGGTGATATTTGGAGACATCTTTTGGTTGTCACTGCCCTGGGCGGGGGTGGTTGGTAGAGTACATGGAATGGGGGGAGCATCCTACAGTTCACAGGAGAGTCCCCTCAACAGTTAGCTGTGTCAGTAGTGCTGCTCTTGAGAATAGCACCTGCTCTCCAGGTGTTCGCTCGGAGCATCCCATGTTAGAGCTGAGGAGTAACGAGACAGAAGGCACAAAGTGGTGCCTTTGGTGCTCCCAGAGCAGCTCAGTGTAGCAATCACTTAAACATCAGAATTACGTACTATTTTAACACCCAGCACTAAAGGGAGGCTCCTGAGGGTCTGACTTTGGTGAGAAACGCCTTTTGAAAACAGTGTTCCTCTCCGGGGGGAGAGATGTGGAGGTGGGTGCGTAGGTACCAAAACAAGATTTAGAAGAGTTTCCTATAGGGGTTTATAACAGTAAAGCATTGGTTTTATTTCCAAGCTATTTCTGAGGGACTGTGTGAAGGAAAAGTGCTAAGTCTAGGGATGGGAGAAATCTTACTTGGATGATGAGTAGAGCCAGAATGGGAAGCCTGGCAGTTAGGTTTCTAGGAGACTATTAGGTAAAGAAATGCCTAGCCTGGTCGGGTGGCTCATTTGGCTGGAGCATTGTCATGTTCACCAAAAGGTTGTAGGTTCGATCCCCAATCTGGGCACATACCTAGGTTTTGGGTGTGATACCCCATTGGGGCGAGTACAGGAGGCAACTGACCAATGTTTCTCTCTAACATCTATGTTTCTCTCTCTCTCTCCCCTTCCCTTCCCCTCTCTCTAAAAACCAATAAAAACATATCCTTGGGTGAGGATTTAAAAAAAAAAAAGCCTAGAACATCCCCCTGAGTTTGTAAGGTGAATTTTTTGTTGAATGACATGTATAATTTTAGAGGTGTATAGTAAAAGGGCATGGATTAAGTTTTTTCTCACCATGAGTTTTCTGGTTTGGGTGGTATGAGCTTTGGAGGCAATCTCTTCATTCATTCATACATTTTAGTAACTCAGGCTACCAAGGAGTTTGAAAGATCAGTAATCTAGATACTCTCGTAATAGTGGTGCTTAGTGGCTAAGAGCAGAGACCCTTGAATCAGACTGGCTTTGAATCGTGGCTCTGCTGTTTACCAACCTTACAGCCTTGGCCAGTATAGTAACTCTTTAAGCCTGTGTTCTTATCTGTAAAAGGAGTATAATACTAGTATTAATGAGGTTGTTTGAAGGTTAACTGAGTTAATATATGTAAAGTACTTAGAACACTGGTATTTAATAAGATCTGTTTAAGTGTGCGCCATTATTGTTATTATCAGTCTTTTTCTTACCTCTTTTTCATATCTGCTTACACCCACTGGCAGATTTTTTTCCTTTTGCTATCAGTGCCACGGGGAAGAGCCAATCAACCAACTATTTTGAGCATCTGCTGCCCTACAGGGTCCTAGATGTGGGGGCTGCAGAGATGCCCGGGAACATTAGGCTTGATTCATTGGGTCAGATCTGTGCTCAGGCTGGTGAGCCATAGACGAAGTGGCCATCTTAAAGGGTGTATGGCCCGAACATGGCTCTAGGAGAGGCATGATGAATGCAAACGGGCAGATCTAGGGGTTGAGTCTGGGTGCCAGTGCTGGGGGGCTCCCCTTACCAGGCTGTGGCTCATAACATGTTTGAACCATAGTTTCTTCACTTCTGGAATGGTAATCATACAACCGTTCTCACAGAGTTATTGTGAGAACTAAATGTGAGAGATGAGATGTATAAAAATCCCGGGTACACATTAAGTGCTCAGTATTGCCTGCAGCTATAATAAATCTATAGGCCATGAGTTCATTTTACCTCTGTGGAACCTGAGGATTTTTTTGATCATGTCACCTAGTGCAGTCATGTCCCACCTGGGCCACTTCCTGTGTCAAATAGAATTTTATATGTGGCCTCTGGGGTTGGACAGAAGTGGCTGCTAATCTCTACCCTGCCATGGACCAGCTCTATGATGACCCTCCCTTGAGCTTTAGCCTTGGAATCAATGTAATAATCTGTATATGGTGTGCCTACTACATAAATGGTAGCTACTATTTCTCCTAAAAGCACAAATGGTAGTTTCAGAACTTAAGCTTGATGCAATCTTACTCATCCTCTTCATTTACTTTTTTTCTGAGTTTATTATTCTTTTCTGAATTTATCCCCAGTTATGCCATTTTTAATAAGTTTTAGTCCTGTCTGGGTGATATTTGTGATTTTATTCAGCTGTAAGCTTGGAATGGATATAATTTTGTGTGCTGCTTTTTTCACTTAATATTATATGTTTAACAGTATCTGTGTTTCATAAACATTGTTGTAATGACTGCCTACTGAATTGCTGAGTAGATGTACCATAATTTAATCATCTCCCTAGTGCTGTGCAATTATTTCTAGTATTTTTCATTTATAGTGTTTCAGTGAACAAATACATATATGTAGCTTTTTTTACATTTTTGAATTTAGTTCTATAGGTCATAGCCCCAGTCATATTATTTGGTCAAAGGAGATAAACATGTCTTCTGATACATTTGGCCAAATTGCTTTCCCAAAGGGCTCAACTGATTTGTATTTCCATCTTCCTTATTTTATAAACTTTAGTTCATTCTCTTACTCAACAAGCATTGTTAAGCTCTCAGGGTGTGGTAGGCCTAGTGAGAAGACCAGCTCCATCTTTGGTCTTGGAGACCCTAGTCACAGCATGCCTTCTTTCAAAGAGGGACCCATTTGTCTTTTATGTTTTTCCTGGTGTGCTGTCTATAGTATACTATTCCTCATAGTTAGAGGCTAATGGTGGGTTGTTTTTTTTATTCCATTTATGGAAAATTTAGGAAAGCATTTAAAAAATTACCCATTTCTTATCACCTCAGGACATACACTGTTATCATCCTTATTGCTTTTCAAATGGAAGATTTTTTTTAAAAGGTTAATGCGTAACTATATCAAAGGTGTTTGCAAATTACAAATGGGCTGTTTAAAATTCCAAAAATCCAACAATAAATAATAAAGAGAAACCCCAAGACAATCTGAAGCACCAGCAATCAGCAGAAAGGTTAACTTAATTACAGTCCATTCACAGTGTAGAATATTAAGTGGTCATTAAAACCCATATTTTAGGAGAATATTGTATATAATGGAAAACACTCCCAGCATGATGCTAAATAAAAAAGCAAAATACAAAACTATATATGATATCTAATCTCAATTTTGTAGAAAAAATATTATTTATGTATGCATAGAATAAAAGACAAAAAATGTTAACAGAGAACCATTGTTAGCTCAATTTAGTAGGGATTCTTGCTGCAAAGTAGGACTGGGGTGGTTTATATCTACTTAAACATTTTTTTAATTTTGATTTTTCTACAAAAAATATATATGGTCTTGAGGGTGAAGAAAATAATTCTATTAAAAGAGAATAGGGAGGGAGATTTTATACCAGTGTCTCTTGGTTTTATGGTGCTGAAGCCACAGTTGTAATTACTCTTAACCACAGGCCTCATCACTCTTTTGGGCTCTTGATGTTCATCCTAATTAGGACATCAGAGTCTAGAAATGAGAGGAAGAAAGAGGTGAGAGCCTTCAGGCAGTGTAACTACAGACGGTCCCCAACTTATGATAGTTTGACCTAACAATTTTTCGACTTTACAGTGGTGTGAAAGTGATACCCATTCAGTAGAAACCATACTTTGAATTTGGACCTTCTTCTGTGCTAGCAGTTTGCAGTACGGTCTCTCTCGTGATGCTGGGAGCAGCAGTAAGTTGCAGCTCCCAGCTGGGCACACATTCACAAGAGTAAACAACCCACACCCTACAGTGTATTCACTGTGTGAGATGGTTTTGTCTAACTGTAGGCTAATGTTAGTGTTCTGAGCACATTTAAGTCAGGTAGGCTAAGCTATGATGTTCAGTAGGTTAGGTGTATTGAATGCATTTTCGACTTACAGTATTTTCAGTTTACAATGGATTTACTGGGACATAACCCCATTGTAAGTAGAGGAGCATCTGTAGTTGTCTGAACACTAGTGGTTCAATTAAATTCTGTCTAATGATTTCCATCCTGTCCTTGTGCTTTATTTATCCTTTGGTAACTCATTGAGGCAGGGTTTTCCTTTAGAGAAACCTCATTGCTTTAACCTGTGGATCAGACTTACTTACGTTTAATGATCTTCTACCCACTGGAGAATACGTTGACCAGATCTTGCTGGATGGAGGTCTTTGCACTCTGCATTCCTCCCAGCTCTTTCCAGTCCTGGGTGTGTGGAGGTCAATATGGAATTCTGTGTGAATTTCCATTGTCCTTTGGAACCCTCTTCTCAGCCTCATGGGGGGACAACTTTGTGTGCATTTGAAGAACAGAGCTGGTGTGCATTTAGCACAGCAAGGCCTGATGGCCCTGGCCTTCCTCTTCCAATAAATGAACATCATTGTGTACCTGAAACTGTGCTAATGCTGTGGATACATAGATGACTGGACCCAGTGCTTGCCTGCAGGGTGCTCATATTGCTGTGAGGAAACCAGTGATAGAATCAGATGATTTTAGGGGCACAGTTCCTGTGGGAGCTAAGGAGAAGGACATTATGTCTGTTTGAGACTTGTAGAATGAGCAGAAATGAGCCAGATGACACAGGATGGGCAGCGTCTTCCCTCTCTCAAGGAAAACACGGAGGGCTGGAATAGTATGTCACAAGGTGAGAACTGCAGACAGTAAAGTGGTATGAAAGCTTAGAGAGTGGTGGGAGAGACTGGAGAAGTTGATCAATTGCTGAGTTAATTTCTCTGTGGATTTCCCAAAGCCCAAAAGTGTCAGGCATCCATATTACTGTTTAAACTCACAGTGCTCTGTCTTATTTCCCTCTCAGTGTCAGTTGTTGCTGGAAGTGGCCTGGCCTCTATTTATCTTCCTGATCCTGATCTCTGTTCGGCTGAGCTACCCACCCTACGAACAACATGAATGTGAGTATCTGAGCATCCTGCCTGAGGCTCTCCACTGGCAATAGAGATCCAGGCCATGGGCGTGGGCTAAATTTGACCTCTCCTGAGACACTATCTTTAGGAAACACTGTAAATGGGTTGGAGCAAAAAAGCTAGGCTCTCAAGTTTTGGATAAGTCCTGAACTCAGGAAACTATTCTCAATCCTAGGGAATGGTGATAATAGTAACTATAATAATAGCCAATGTCTGTTTTACACATTTTAAATCATGAAAATAACCTTACTGATAGTTCAGAACGTGGTAATTAACAAAGGTCCCTAGGGCAGTGCCTTGACACCGCCGTCAGCTGCCTTTATTACACAGGTGCAAATCATGGAACATACTAATTCTAAGCAGCATTTGCGTAGAGCAGCGGTTCTCAGCCTGTGGGTCACGACCCCTTTGGGGGTCGAACAACCCTTTCACAGGGGTCGCCTAAATACATCCTGCATATCAGATATTTACATTACGATTCATAACAGTAGCAAAATTACAGTTATGAAGTAGCAACGAAAATAATTTTATGGTTGGGGGTCACCACAACATGAGGAACTGTACTAAAGGGTCGCGGCATTAGGAAGGTTGAGAACCACTGGCGTAGAGCTTCTCAGATCGACTAATATTATTTTATTTGATTCTCATAACAACCTTGTAAAATAGACTTGATTATTACCCTTTGCTTGATAAGTTCATTGGGGCTCAGCGAAGGGCAGGGACTTGCCCAAGGTCACACATCTAGTAAGTGACAGAGATGAAGTAAAAAGCTCAGGTCCTCTGACTCCCAAATCCTGTGTTTTGATCGTAGCCTTTATAGTGAGCATAGAGAATACAGTGGTGGCCAAGGACACACGCTCTAGATGTCAGGTTACTTGGGTTTGAATTATGGCTTCAGCAATTACTGGGTATATCACATTGGGCAAGCGACTTAGCTTCTTGGTACCTGAGTGTTCTCATATCTATAATAATCCCTATGCTATCAGTTGTTGTTATTCCACAATCACGTCTTTCTTTCCTGTCTGGGTAGGCTGGATGGATTGACACTACAGAAATGTCCCAGAATGATCCACATTTATGTAGAAGGTTTAGCTGGAACCTCTGTTCCATTGCTCCTATAACTTTCCCTCTCATTAACCAGCTCTCCCCACACCCTGCTAGCCTCCTGGACTTATGGGATATGTAATGGTATAAGATATCATGTTTCTGTCACGTATGGACTTATAGGATACTGTTCTTCAGGAAAGGGGTGGCTCTGGGTCACCTATTAATTGTGTTCTTGGTCTGGTCCATGGCACATTGAGGCAGGCCTTTACCTGCTAATTTGCTAGTACACATTACATATACTCGAGTTTTAGAAAAAATACCATACAACCTCAGGAACATTCTACCAGATGTGATTTTCAGATTTCACCAGAGAGGAAAAAAATATAGAATGAAATGCACACTCAGTTTGAGAGCCTGGGAGGTAATTCTGTCTTCGCTTTTGGAATCCCAAAGATTGATGAGTGATTGCATATTTGATTTTATTTAAGCATTGCCCTAAGCCCCACTGAGATGGGAAAACTCAGTTTTTTCATCTGCTTGGCTGTTCTCTCTCTGGAATGATCCCAAGTAGGCAAGATGGTGTAGTAGGAACAGGCCGACTTTGGATCAGACAGAAATTGGGGTCTGCCCCTCTGGTTTGCTGCCTCTCTTATCTCTGACACCTGCTGAGGTTGTGATTTGAACAGGTTGTTGAATTTTAACCCAGAGTCATCTGAATCTAGGCCATAGAATCTCAGAAATGCTGTGGAATTTTCATACCTATAGAAGGCAGATAAGATGTTTGCCTCCCACCTATGCACTTCTTGCAACCTCACCTACTGTTCTAGGGACCTGGGTGGAAGGTGGATTGCTTAGGCGAATCTTGCAGAGCTGTCTCTGGGAACAAAGGATTGGCATATAATTCTTCCCCATTAATCTTTCCCTGTTTGACCCAGAGCCATCCAGGCCCTCATTACTTTCCTGGGTCCTAGGATTCCATTATGCTCTTTGATCGTCATCCTGTGCACCCTGAGCAAGTCATCTTCCTGCTTTTGCTTGCAAATAAGGTGGGACACAACACACAGGGAAGAGTCTTTGCTTCACCCACCAGGTATCGCCTGAAATACTTTCACCTTCCATGGCCCTGTGCTGCTGGACCAACACCCACCCTGTCCATGATGGCAGGATCTTGGGGAGGTTAAAGGGCAGACTCTTGCGGTCCTTGGAGTACTTGGTTACATAAATCTCCTGCATGAGGAGCAGCTGACTCAGGCAAGGGACCTTGTTTGGTTTTCCTTGAACTATTACCAGGGAGATAAGAAGGTTAACTGAGTAAATGTTGAACAGGCCAGAGTCCCTGCAGAGTGGCCACAGGGATCAGATCTTGTTACATCCTTGCTGAGGATGCTGACTCTTTGGGTTGGAATATGAATAGAAGAAAAGGACGGAGAGAAGTGCTCCAGTACTGAAATGCAGGGTAGCCAGTCGTGGCTGTGGGTTAGCTTCTGGGAAGACTCTTGCTGGCATATTTGTGTGAAAATAGTAAGATGAATAAAACAGGGGTCCTGCTTTGGAGGAAGGTTGTGGCTGTGAGATTTGGAGTATTCCTAGCAGGACAGTAGCAGAGTGAGGACGACTGTAGGCTCACCACCGCAGTGCCTCAGTAATCCTGACAGCCTTTACACTGTGCCAGGCACTGAGCTGCGTGCTTTGCCTGTCAGAACTCCTGGGATGTCTCCTGCAGCCCTGTGAAGTAGATTGTATTTTTATCACCATTTTACAGATGAGGAAAATGAGAGTTGGCGGTTCAGTGACTTGGCCAAAGTCTCTGCTCCGTGTATTGCAGGGACTGGATGTGAATCCCAGTAGGTCTGACCCCAAAGTCTGTGGAGCCCACAGCTCTTTGCTGCCTAGAGAGCCATGGCTCTCAATGGTTGTTGACTATTTGGGGTCACAGATCATTTGGGGAGCTGCAGCGTGGCCTTTCTGTCCAAAGGAATTCACACATGTTTGGTCCTCAGGTTAGGAGCTCCTGCTCCGGGGCACATTTATCATGATATCCTAGAAGCAGCACCAGGTCAGACTGCCCCAAACGAAACTGTGCCTTTGATCAGCCAAGTACACCTAGTCCTGCTGTTGGTCACATGCTCCTCCATAATGAAGGGAAAGGAGAGTGAGGAGATGACCTATTGAATGGGTCATGAGGTCATCATGGTTTCGATGAGGGACACGAGCAGCAGATGACCTCTAACCCCAATTAGCCTGTTTATTAAGTGCCTCTGAGGAGCTTGTGAGCTGGCAGAGGAGGTGACACCAAACAGTGGACAGTACAGAGGAACCCGAGAAGGGCTTAGGTGCACAGGGGGTCGCCAATACGAGGGAAGGAGCATGGATGTGGATGACGGAATTGTGGGTTCCACCCCCAGTCCTGCCCGTGGGTTCCCTGACTGTTCTTCACCAGCCACTGCATCTTGCTGGTTTCCTCCTTAGAGAATGAAGGAATTGCATTGGATTAGGCCAGTAGTTCTCAACCTCCCTAATGCCTCGACCCTCTAATACAGTTCCTCATGTTGTGGTGACCCCCAACCATAAAATTATTTTCGTTGCTACTTCATAACTGTAATTTTGCTACTGTTATGAATCGTAATGTAAATATCTGATATGCAGGATGTATTTTCATTGTTACAAATTGAACATAATTAAAGCATAGTGATTAATCACAAAAACAATATGTAATTATATGTGTGTTTTCCAATGGTCTTAGGCGACCCCTATGAAAGGGTCGTTTGACCCCAAAAGGGGTCGCGACCCACAGGTTGAGAACCACTGGAATAGGCCATCCTCAAGGCCCCTCTGCAGAGTGAGGGGGATGGTGGGAGATGAACTGATGATCAGGTGCTAGCCTCACACCAGCCCCATTCTGCATATGGTCTAATCTACCCCTCTCGTCATGTCTCCAAGGTTTGTGCCACGAATCCCATTCTACACATGATGTTAAGTAGATCAAGAATCTGATGCCAGGTTTCCAACTCAGGGTCGGATTAGTTGAAGGTGGCAGGTCTCTGGGACATGGGGGAGGGACAGGCAGATTTGCGATGAGACGATTGATGAGACGGTATGGAGCCAATAGAGATAAGGATCAAGTCTCCAAACTGCTTCAAAGAACTGATGTTTCTCCTGTGCGTTTCTTCTCTATGTCGACAGGCCACTTTCCAAACAAAGCCATGCCCTCCGCAGGAACGCTTCCCTGGGTCCAGGGGATCATCTGCAATGCCAATAACCCGTGTTTCCGGTACCCAACTCCTGGTGAGGCCCCGGGCGTTGTCGGAAACTTTAATGAATCCATGTAAGTACCAGGTCAGGTTTTCTTTCCCAAACTTGTCAGTGAGTTCTTCTCTTCCCTTCTCAGCCTCTGGAGAATTCTGAAGTTGCTTTCCTCAAGGTTTGTGCAATGGAGTCCGAAGAATGAGGGCAGGGAGAATTGCTGCCAGATTTAAGATTGTGGAGCTACAAGTCATGTGGCTGGGGGGTGGTCGGGGGTGTGGAGAGACACTGTTCCTCCAAAAACTGACTATGTTGGGAAGGGAAGGTAAGGAGTGTGCTGGTCTCCTCTGGGGAGACCTCTGCTCCATGTGTCGGTTCACTCATTTAGCAGACATTCTCTGTGCATTTGAGCCGCCTGGCCTAGGTGCTGGGGAGGGGTAGGTAAGAGATGTGCACGGAAGGGGCCTGCTCTCCAGCTCACAGCCAAGGCCCTCTCTGTCCTCAGATCAGCTCTCTCTCTGTCGGTGCCTCTCATACTGCCACTGCCTGGTCTTTCTCTTCCCTGGTGTGAATTTCCTGAGGGCCAGGATGTCACTCCCTTCACTTTTGTATTCCTGACTCCTGACTTCAACACCGAACATCAGTATGGGTTTAGTAAGTGTTTGCCAAATGAGCCAGTAAAGATTCCTGGAATGCACAGACCATGGCCGGAGTTAGAATGGACTGTAGGAGGTGTACCCAGACAGTCCTGGGGAAGCTGCAGGGCCACGTTATAATATCCACAGACCATGGGTATTGTAGTTTTCATGGCCCCTTCTATGCAGAAATATTAAAAACTTTATTTCATAAGTGTGTTGGTCTAAAGGTGAATATAACCCAAGCTGGATTCATCTTATACATATTCATTCTGAATTTGGGGTTTTATTCTGCTTCTAAAAGAAATTAAATTTTTTTTTGTGGACCCTAAGAGTAGTCTGAGTCCTAGGTACTATGCCCACTGTGTCTCATGGATAAGTGGGCCCTGGGGGAGTGTGTGTGTGTGTTGGGGGGGGGGGCGGGGAGCTTCCTGGAGATGAGGCATATGGTCTGGGCCTTGAAAGAAGTGGCAGGATTTGGTGGACATACAGGGAGGAGCATTTGGGCTGGGCTGGGAGTGTTTAGAAGCCTAGAGTATCAGGGAAGCTGGGCATGGGGAGCAGCAGGAACAGAGGACCCGGCAGCCAGGTTTCCTTCACATGGGAGAGGCAGCTGGCCTAACAGAGCTTTTGTGCTTTTCTTGTCCTCCCTGCAGTGTGTCTCGCCTGTTCTCAGATGCTCAGCGGCTTCTCTTATACAGCCAGAGAGACACCAGCATGAAGGACATACACAAGGTCCTGAGAACATTGCAGAAGATCGAGAACAACAGCTCAAGTAAGCCAACCCTTGCTCTGTATCGGTGTATCATTGGAACTTGACCTGCCCCAGGGAGAGAGCAGCTCAGGCGGCCTGGTGCTTGCCCCTCTTAACTCTCCCCTGCTGGGTTTTCCTCCTCTGTGGCTGGGCTGGAGGCCTTTCTGCAGGAGGCGTTTCAGGGGAAACTGGGAAAACAATGAGTGCCCTGGCCTCCTCCAGGTGACAGAAGAAAACCCCCCAGAGAGGAATGGCACAGGCCTGGTGTTAGGACGGCTTAGGGGTGCGGGGTGCTTCCAACTTCATTTCTCTGGAGTCTAGGCCATATGGTTGCAGTGAATGGGCCGATTTATAGACGGGGATATTTCTGTGCAGATAAGAACAATTAAAGTTGCAACTTGATATGGATAAGTGAAAGTAAGCATTTACTTCTAAAAGGAAAATGCAATTCATCTTCCCCCTAGTCAACTGATTGAGCCCGATGGACATTTGAACTCCGATCTCTAAAAAGAGCAATCTTGATCTCTGATTGGATAAGTGCCGGGCACACCATTTAAGGAAGTATCTGCAGAGCAGGCAGTTTGTTGGCCAAGGTGTTGGCTGAAGAAGTCGTGGAGCGTCCAGGGCAGTGGCCTGCAAGGCGGCAGGGGGCGTGGGAGCAGTCCCCTGGGTGCAGACCATGGTGGTGTGCATGGTCTGCAGAGAATTTAAAAGCAAAAATGAAGCCCAGTGAAAGTCAGTCTTCTTTTTATCATCACCGCACACTGGTGGTTCTAAACAATGTCAGTGATCAATTACTCCCCATCATGGGCCAGCTGCCGCCACTGCTCAAGGAAAGTTCTTTGTACTACTTAGTTTGGTGTTTTGGGTGAGCTGGCCTTCTCTGAAAGGCCTCCCGGTTTGGGATCCACTTGGCAAAAGAAGAAATGGTGTGAAGTGTTAGAGTGTAAACCAGAGTTGGATGGCAGACAGATCTGTCCTTTCCCTGGGCAGGGAAAGAGGCAGTGGGTGGTGCGGGGCCTGATGACAGAGGGAAGCGAAGCTGTGCCTGGTGGCACGGAGAAGGTGCGGCTTCACATCGGACAGAGGTGCACTGGCACTTAGGGTCAGCGTTGAGGGCCCTCCAGCTGGACTGCGTTTGGCTGCATGGCCAGGCCTCCTGGATGCTGTTTGCGTGTCCTGTAGGTCCCTGGTCCTGCACACATGTGTCTGTCCCAGCACAGGACACAGAGAGGTGCAAACACCAAGCAAAGCACCAGTCCTTCCTCCTCTACCGAAGTACCACCTGGTAGACCAGAGGCAGAGCTGGGGTGATCCTTCTACTGCAGAGGCAGTGTGGCCAGAGGAAAGAGTTGAAAGAGTGTTAAAATATTTTACTTTGTGGTTTTGTGACTTTGTGACTTAAGTCCCTCGGGCCCTGTTGGCTTCTCATCTATGAATTGGGAACAATGGGAGAAGCTACCTCATGGGATTAATTTGAGGGATAAACGAGATATAACATTTAATTGCTTAAAAATAGCATCTGGTACATAGGAAACATCTAGCGGATATAAGCTATGATTATTTTGGAGTGGAGACATGTTGGCCAAGCCATTTAACCTTTCTGAGCCTTCATTTCCTCAGCTGTAATGAATAGGTAACTTGCAATGTAAAATATGAAGTCTAAGTGTCTGGCACATAGTAGGTGTTCAATAAATGGGAGACAATGTTGTTCTTATGTGTCAGCGATGCATTTCTGAGCACCTGGCCTTGCTCTTCTGCTCTCAAGTTCATGGCTGGAGAAATAGACGGGCTGATGGGGGTAAACTAGCTGTTAAACAGAGTTTCAGATCTTAGTGGGGCTTCCTCAGACACAATTACGTTTCTTCTTTGAGCAACTGGCCATAGGAGTTCGGGTGGACGAGAGAAGCCAAAACTGCATTTGAAAAACTTTCTCTGCTCAGCTCTGAAGAGAGAAGATATTTTATTGATGTTTTACAGAGGGGAAGGGAGAGAGAGAGTTAGAAACATCGATGAGAGAGAAACAACGATCAGCCGCCTCCTGCACATCTCCCACTGGAGATGTGCCCGCAACCCAAGCACATGCCCTTGACCGGAATAGAACCTGGGACCTTTCAGTCCGCAGGCCGACACTCTATCCACTGAGCCAAACCGGTTTCGGCCCGTAGCCACTTCTTGCATCGCTTCCTCCTTTCTTTGCCTGTCCTGCTGCACAGAGCCAGGCCTCATTCCAGAGGGAAACGCGGGAAGTGTTGCTCCTTCCTCGGTGAAGTCAGCCACGTTTTGCTGGATTTGACTAGCGCTCTGGGTTTCAGAGAGTCGCAGGCTGAGGGTTGCCATGCAGATGCTGGCCGAGAGGCCTGCGCTTGGCTCTCCTGCCCTGTCCCCATCAGCATGGGCAGGATCCTTGGTCTGAAGCCCTGCCGTCCTCAGCCTTCTCTCCCGTACACCCACTTCCCCAGGTGGGGACCTCCCTCTCACACGGCAGCTCTTTTTGGGTGTTGACAGCTTTCATTATCAGAAAATATCCACTGCCCTGCTATACCTTTTAGAGAATGAGGCTAATTTTATTTCCCTTGAAATATTTAAAGACAGCTCTCGTTTTTCCCCACCCTTTCTCCCCCCAATTTTTTATTTTTCTAGACTTAGGGAATGACTCCCCCCGCTCTGATATCTGACTTGGGTCTCGAGCTTGCCCATCCCTTCGGCTAGATTTTTGGGACAATGGCATGACTGCCATTTTCTGTATATTCGTGGTACACATCTGGTTTGCTCGGCCTTTCTGATGTGCTCTGTAGGACTTTTGTGAAATAAGTCCTGAGGCTTCGGCTGGAATTTACTTAGGGGAAAGGGTCACGAGTTCCTGGCTGTTGGATTTACTGGCAACACTGAGAACTAACTGTATGGACCTTTGATTCTGCTTTGATCTTTGAGTCTCAAAAGGGCATGATCCCCAGAGGGCAGGCAGGCTTTGGGGACATGGCAGTGTAGTTGGCCATGGCAGGGTGTTGAGGAAAGGGGTTGCAGAATTGTCATCTTGTAAACATCCGCTGGGCAGTACACTTTGGTGTTAAGAGAACACACTTGGCAGCCGCTGCCTTGGTGCAAATCTTGGCTCGGCTGCCTACCAGCAGGTCATTCCCTAACATCTCTGTGTCTCAGTTTCCTCAAAGTGGAGACATTCACAGAACCTCTCTCAGAGACATTGTGGGGAATAAATGAGCCAATAAGGATAAAGCATTTAGTATAGTATCTGGCACATGGGAAGTACCAGGCTTGTACTTTTGTTCACTGCATGTTCACAACCATCATGTGAGGTAGGGAATTTTGTTCCTTTTTATGCACATGAAGGCGCCGATGTTCAGAGAGGCTAAGTAATTTGCCTAAGGAAGTACAGCTGACAAGAGGTAGGAAAAAGGCTACACGTCGGTCTTTCATACTCTGCTATTCCTACATCCTAAAGAGAGCAGCCCAGTGAAGCCGAGACGTCTCGAAGGAAACAGGATTCTAGGCATTCGTGGGCTGGGATCAGAAAGGAGACAAGAGGGCTTCCGAAAGAGTAATGCCAGACTTCCTCCACTTCCCTGCTTCATGGGTCACGGGCATGGGTGGACCGCTCCCCAAGGCCCATCCAGAAAGAACATCCTGTGACTCACAGCCACTTCTCCTTCCCGCCTGAACCCTCCCCTCCCCTCCCCTCCCCTCCCCGGGAGCAGCCGCTGAAGGGGAGGTTGCAGCCCCAAACGTTGTGTTTTGTCCTTTTGGGTCCCCTGTGTGTCATCTTATTGAAAGAGCTCATGACCTATGTGTCAATATCATGTCATCAAACTGGAAATTCCTTTAAATCTTTGGGTGACCGCAACTCACATTCTGTATGAACTTGTCAAAAGTTCTAATTTAGGGTCTTAGGGTTTCATATTTTGAAACCTTTCTACCTAACGTGAGAGAGTTGTCCTGGATCTGTCACAGCCAGCCTGCTCCCAGAGCCCGGGCCCTCGCTTTCCGCCTGCCGTGGGGCTGGTCCCCGCCAGGCTGCCATCCGGGGGCTGCCACGCTTGCTGCAGCGCTGTGTTGAAATCCTGCCTGAACAAAATCGAGTCAAAGGTCAACATTACCCAGGCAAGAATAGAAGGCACAATTGTACTCGACGACAGGACAGCGTGTACCCCGCAATATTGGACTGCCTTTAAAAAGTTTGCATTGCTCTCATTAAGAATAGTAGGGAAAAAAACATTATTTCTTGACTTTTGCTTTTCCAGTTTATTTATCATCTTATAAACATAATATTATATTTGCAATCTTGGGTGATGAAGAGCAGTTTGGGAGTTCAGTTTGTTTCCAATTGAGAGCCTCCCATTTCCGGTCCTCTTATCACTGCTGTACCGGGGCACGAAAGGGCAGGGTGATCTTAGAGTGACACTTTGTCCAGCGGATGAAGTCGCATAAGGTAATGATGCCCTTTTACATTTTAATATATCATTACCTTCAAGACTTACACTGCCACTAGCAGGTTGATGTTATCATCCCCAATTTATTGATGAGGAAATTGAAGCTGGAAAGTGTTATGTCTGGTGCCCAAGACCATTGAATAAAGTTGGGAATTGAATCCAGGTCTGTCAGCATCTTTCCACCACCCTGTGCTGCCATGTTGCCTTATACCGAGAAGTAAGGGTAGCATCATTAGCTTGATGCCAAACATGATGAGGCATTTTTTTAAAGAGTAAAGAGATTTATTTATTTCCTGATATAGTAGAAAGAGCCAAAGCTTTGTAGGCAGAGCCGATCGGGTTCCAATTTGCCACTTGCTTGCTCTGTAACCTTGAACAGGATATTAACCTCTCTGGGTCTGTTTTCACATTTGAACAATGAGAATAATATATTTCCTGGAAATCTGTTTTAGGGACTTAAGGGAATAATTCATATCACGTGTCTGATGATCAGTGAATGCTAGTCAACTTCCACTACCCACAAATCATGACCTTTCCCCTTAAAATATTGTATTAACTTTAAAAGAAGAGAAACTAAGCTATCTATACATGATACATGTTAACAATTCTTCCTTAGTGCAGTCCTGGAAAGAATCTCTTCTCAGCCCCTAACTCATAAACTCATCTTCGTTTGGGGTCCTGAACTCCTCTCCCAAAGCCAGCCCCACTCTGCCGGCTGCCCCCACTGCATCAGGAGTGCTGGCCAGTGTGAGCAAGCCACCCTTTTCCTTTGGGGCTGCCGTCTCCACGGGCTCTTTGAGGGCCTGGTTACTATTCAGGTTCTTACCAGTTGATGTGAATCCTCATTCCAGGGGCTACCAACCACCTCTCCCGCCTTGGCCGCATCTTAGTAAGACACGCGTATGCTACTGCCTCCGTAGATGGATCTGGGGAAAGATGTGCGATGTCCTTGATGTCATCGGTGACTGATTCTGGCGTGGCAGAGAGGGCTGGAGGCTCGCAACTCTGTTCATCCACCCTCTGTCCATCCCCTCTTGGGAGCAAGGGAAAGGATCGTGTCTTTCTATAGCATCTCTTCTGTTACAGGCTCCTGCCTTCAAGGAGCACCGAGCAATATAGCTGCTGAGAACACTAGCACTAGTGTTTGGGTTCAGTGGGCATTTAAAAGCTTGTTGAACTAATGCAAGGTCACATACCGTGTAAAAACACTTTAAGGACTTTGTGGCTCCTAAACAGAACTCCCCTTGGTTTCAAGAGCAGACTCTGGCCTCAGAGGGTTCAGAGAGCATAACCCTAAATTTTCTGGTTTCTCTCTGGAACCCATCACACCATTGTCGTCATCATGACTTTATCAACCCATTTATTTTGAACTTGTTTAATTTTCAGCTTGTATTTTCTCTTACGTAATGAGTCAGTATTCAGGATACCTACATCCCTATAAGGTGGACCTCCGTTTACAGAGAAATGCAGGCTCAGCCCAAGCCACCTCTCCAACACCACAGAACTGGAACATTCTGGAACTGAGATTTGAACCAGGTTACCCAGAACCTGGAACCTGGGCTCTTAGGATCCCCGAGCAAGCCCTCACTGTAGAGAGGGAAACTTCTGGGTTGGGAACCCAGGCTGAGATGCCCAGCAGGGAGGACCGGAGGCTAGGTGCACCCCAGGCTCCTGGCCTTCTCTCACCTGCCAAGGTCACCCCAGGGAATAGCCAGGCCACCTGCTTTCCCTGCTTCTCCAGAGCCCTGAACTTCCCCGAGGAAGCCTGCTCTTCCCAGAGCGGGGTCCAGCCATCTCAGTGAACAGGCAGGAGCTGTCCTTAAAGAAGGGAATACAGCCTGCCCACCCGGAAAACAAACCAAAACAACAACGAAAAACCGCCAAGAAGAAACCCGAGTGTGTTTGTTACCAGCCCTTTTATAGCAGAGAAATGCTTCAAGGTCTTGTTTATAAAGCCACACAAGCTTAGCCTGAGAAAAGCCACAAATTGGAATTTGGCCCAGGCCCCTAAGCTCATTCCCCATTTGATGGGGCAGGGCGAGGGCTGGGAGACCCTCCTGGGGTCCTTTTCAGAAGAGTGTCTGGGCCTGGGATGCTGACGTGATCTCTTTCTCCACTTCTCCTTTTTTTCATTTGCCGCCTCCACCCACTTCTCAAGCAGCTGATTGCTGTGGTTCCTTTTCATGTTGAACAAAAGAGACTACAGCAATCTTGAAACCCGAGCCCGGGGACTGGAGGGCATTGACCGAGAGTAACCCCAGCTCTCTGGCTCAGGGCTTCCCTCCTCCGCCTCCCTGCTGCCTTTCCCCTCCTTCCCTGCCTTTCCCCTCCTTCCCGAACCTCCTCTCCTCTCCTCTCCTCCCTCTTCCCCCCTCCTTTCTCCTTCTCCCTCTTCCCCCTCCTCCTTCCTCCTCTCCCCTCCTCTCCCCTTCTCTTCCTTCTGCCCCTCCTCTTTCCTCCTCCCCCCCTCCTCTCCCCTTCTCCTCCCTCCTCCCCCCTCCTCTCCCCTTGTCCTCCTTCTGCCCCCTCCTTCTCCTGTCCTTCCCTGCTGCTCTCGGGCAGGCTGGAAAGAATCCCAGGAACACTGACTGAAAGCTCCCCCTGGTGCAGGGCCTCTCCTGCCACACCCCTCTACCTGCTTGAAGGTGTTTCCTTAGCTTGTCAGAGGCCTGGCCCAGAGAATTAGCAAGAAACTGAGGATTCTGTCCAGTTCTTCCTCAGTCCACAAATTACACATTTCACTTGTTTTGTTCTTTAGACTTCAAGGTCCTAATGCTACTTTTCCTCCTTTCCTTTGCCCACCTCACCACACCCAAAGAAAGCGCTTGGGAACTGGACAGACCACCATTTGCTCCTCTAGCCAAAACCAAGGAGGCTGAGTCCAGCGGATCAAGTATTTTGGTCCATAGTGTAGCGACTGCAGCAGGAAAGCTCTCCTGGCCTTTTGCTGGAGAGGGAGGTTCAGTCTTCTCTGCAGGCAGCAGGGGCTGACACTTCAGTGACCGCAGGCCCAGCTCCCTGGCGGCCGTGCTCTGGGACAGCATTCAGACCCTCTCAGGCACCTGTGGAAAACTGAGGCTCCTTAGCTCTTTCCCTATGAAAGATTACTTTCACTTTCTTGATCTTGGTTTTCACAACAGCCTGTGAGTGTTAATAGTCCCATTTTATGTTTAGGGAAACTGAGGCCCAGAGAGATTCAGAGGGAAAAAGTGAGGTTCATGGTTACGCAGTCAAGGAGCAGCAGAGCTAGGACTTGGATTCAGATCTTCTGACATTACATCCAGTGCTGGCTTCGTTTTACCCCAGAAGTACCTTTCAATATCACCGATGAGAAAACCTCCAAAGTCATCGTCTTATTCCACCTTTCACAGATCAGAGAACTGAGGTCACGCCAACTCACTTGGGCCAAGTTAAATGGCTAAGCGACTGCCTTTTCACTAAATGTTCCCTGTCTTGCCTCTAATAACTGGTCTTTCTTATCAGTCATCTTACACCTACGCTAACCCTTGTAGTGACCTCGTAGATGTGATCTTTCCTGTTGATTCTCTGTAAAATGCTAGATTTTAAAATTCCTCAGTCAAGTTCTGAATACACATATCAGGCAGCTTCAACCTTTATCTCATAGACAGTATCAGCAGAAATAATTCAACAATTCTGTCCAACTCAGGAATTCAGCCAGGCAAATACATAACATAGACACACACACACTACCAATGAAGCTAATGCAGCCAGCCTTTCCTGAAGGTGATGATGATAGTAGCCGTATTGAGTACCTTTCTCAGTGCCTGGCATTATCCTGGGACTTCAGCTACATTTTCTCATTTAACCCCCAGCTCAGCCCAGTGAGGTAAATGCCATTGTCGACCCCATGGATTCTGTTGACCTCTCCCCACTCCCTGCTTGCAGCTTCCACCACCCAACTGTCTTCATGACCTGGGCGGTTGCAGCTGAGTGGGCTCAGAGACACTAGTGCTGCCCTGAGCTGGTTGGTTTCAGCTTCACGTCCTGTCCCACTCTTCCCTAACCTCCACGAGGTGAACTTCCTTCTCCACGATGGGCTGTTTTCCAGATCATCTCAGTTCATTGGTTAATTCACTCATTTGTGTTCATTCATTTCTTCACACACCCACTAGCTACTGAGTGCCTCCTCTGTGCCAGGCACGGCTGCATGCCAGGAGAGAGTCCTGGCCCTCAGGGCACTTCCATTCCTTGGGGAGAGAGGTGTGTGCGCAGACACCTGCAATTTGATCTGTATGGTGCTCGAGGGAAAGATAAGATGCCACAGAGGAAGGCCACCTAACCCAGCTGTGGGTGGGGAAGTCAGGGCAGGCTTCCTGGAGGGATGAATCATGGCTCCAGTCATAAAGAAGGGTTAGGCGTCCACTGGGCTGAGAGGAGAAGGACTGTTTCAGACATCTGGCTTTCTCAATATTCTTGGCTTCTCCACTCATTTTCCTGCCGGCCACATAAGGGAGAGAACTGAGACCAGAGATACAAAGCCATCCCTCTGGCCTCACACATGCCACATTCCTTCCTCTTCCTTCTCATCCTAATTTCTACTATGCCATTGTTTCTCAACCTTGTCCAGAATCACCTGGGGGAGTTTATAAAATTCCGATGCCCGGGACTTAGCCCCAGTTCTGATTAGTGGTTGGGGGGTGTGGCCCGGGCACTGGGAGTTTTGTAAAGCTCCCCATGTGACTCTAATGGGAGCCAAAGTTGAGAACCGGTGCACCACATCACGCTGCCTTTCCGTGTCCGCGCCGGCTGCAGCTGCTGTTGGTGCTGTGTGACTGTAAGTGTCCACATGTGTGGGATCCATGTGACCAGAATGCAGATTCTTTGTGACCTGGAGTCTGGCCCTCCTTGCTGCTTCCCCACCCAGTGACCTCACCCCTCTGTACAAGCCCTGCCAGGGTGCGCTGTTTAATCAGCTTCTTGGTTCTCATGTCTCATCCAGGGGATTCACTGATAGGCGGTTGGAGTTTGATCACACCCAGCTGCTCTCATCCTCAGAGCCTGTTGACATAGCAGAAGAGTCTTATAAACACGCTGAGCACACTCGCTGGTCTGGAGAGGGTTGCTCGTGACCTAGACCCGTTGCAAGTGCAGCCAGGGTCGGCCTCCCATGCTCAGCCGCCCTGCTCGGGAGGGAGGAGGCTGTCCTGAATTCCCCAGCACACTGTCCACGTGACTGGTCAGTGACAGTCAGCCCATGTGTGTGTTCTGTCCTGTCCAGGGCTCAGAGAGATCTGACCCAGCGTGGAGCTTTTCCCTTTGTCCCACAGAGCTCAGTGCCTGGCTCCCATGCCACGCCCCAGGCGAAGCCACCAGCGTTCCTACATCTCTTCCTGTTTACCCCTCCCACAGGGACGCCGGGACACCCCTGATGTCACTGTGTGTCCCTGGGAGTGTGATTCTGGGGATCCTGTTTACTCCTGAGATGTGGCCGGGGAGTGTCATCCTGGCACCGCGGGGCCCTTCTTGGACCTGCTCAGCTGAAAGGAAGTCTCCTGTGATGCTGCCCAGATACTTCTGGAACCTTCCTAGTCCTAATCACATCTCCAAATATTCATTGTTCAGCCGTCATTCCCTGACCAGTAATTCTTCGGCAGGCCCTGATCTGGGCACTGTGACACAGAGATAAGACACATATTGTGTGTCCCAGAGGCATAGTCAAGTGCCGTGGTCGGCAAACTGCGGCTCGCGAGCCACATGCGGCTCTTTGGCCCCTTGAGTGTGGCTCTTCCTAAGCCTTAGGAGTACCTTAATTAAGTTAATAACAATGTACCTACTTATATAGTTTAAGTTTAAAAAATTTGGCTCTCAAAAGAAATTTCATTCGTTGTACTGTTGATATTTGGCTTTGTTGACTGAGTTTGCCGCCCACTGGTCTAGTGGATTCGGCATACAAATAAAACACCATTCCTAGAAGTCCAGTTCCCAGGACCCCTGCACAGAGTCGAAGGGGTACTTATTAAATTACGGATTTTTAGGCCCCATTTTAGAGCCACTCTTCCAGGATCTGTGGGGAGTGGGCTCAAGCAGCTGCCTTTCAGCAACACGCGCCCTGAGTGGAGCTCAGGTGCTCTGAGGTTTGACAACCACAGAGGTGAGCCTGCGGTAACAGTATCATGTCATACGTGATGGTGAGCCCCACGCAGGTGGCCGTCTACAGGTATCCCTATTCCGAGGAGGACGCTAACTGGGTAAGAACATGAGGAGTAACTAGATGTAGCCAGAGACTCGCTTCTCTAGAGATGGGACCTGTGCTAAATTCCTTTTTATAACATGCATTCCTCAAGTTTGTGTAAGCCGGTGGTTCTCAACCTTGGCTGCACATTAGAATCACCTGGGAATCTTGTTAAAATCCTGATTTCTGGGCCTCATCCTCCGGAAATTCTGTTTTTTTTGTTACTAATGATGAGGCCCAGAAATCAGGATTTTAACAAGATTCCCAGGTGATTCTAATGTGCAGCCAAGGTTGAGAACCACTGGTGTAAGCAAACACACGTGGGTCCGACAGCACTGGTGAGATCTGGCTGGGCTGCTGGGCCCTCCCACTGCGTCCCCACACATGCCCTCACTCCCAGGTGCAGCTCCTGTCCTCTTTAAGCCTCAGACCGCAGGGGGTTTTCAGATCTAACATGTGTCTCCTCAGTTAAGTGACTTGGTTTGCAGGGTTTGCCCTTAGATGTCGGGCAGTGCCGGGGCCCGTGGGCTGCAGTCTGCAGGCGATGACTGCCCACCACGTGCTCACGATCAGCTGGCTTTCTCTATATTGGAAGAAGCTGAGTTATTAAGAGAGTGAGCAGAAGGAAAAGAAGTGGACAGTCAAATGAAATAGGGCAGGGAAAAGGATGGTATTTTAGAGTCGGGGGCCCCTGCCTAGTATCTGGTCAGAAACCTCAGTTTGGAGATGAAGCTGAGGTTCAGGAAGATGACCTGAAATTCCCAAGAGGCACCGTGTGCACAGCCTCCAACCCTGGGGACTAACGTTCTGCCTTTCCAGCCAGTGCTCTTTCTGCGTCACGACACTGGATCGGAGCATTCTCTAACGCACCTGGAGGGCTCATTTTTTAAAGGGGTTCAGTATGAAATCCTGCGGCCATCCAATCGTTACTACAGGTGATTTTTTAATACAGTTAGGTGTTTCCTTAAAGCGCCGCAGACCTGGGTTTTGGAGCTCTGTATCACGTGTTCCATGTTCGGAATTAAACTAAGACGATGTCGGTGGAAGCACTTTGATATGAGTAATGCTCCACCCCCGTGGTCCTCAAAGTGGGTGCCCTGGCCCCACAGCATCAGCGTCGGCCGGAAACTTGTTAGAAAAGCACATTGTCCAGCCTCCACCCAGGCCCCTGAATCAGGAACTCTGGGGATGGGACCAGCAAGCTTTGTCAACAGGCCCTGCAAGTGATTCTCAAGCCGGGAAAACCGCTGCCCTTTTACGAAGAAAGCAGCCCCGGGGCTTGAAGAAATACGACTTTAAATACCTCTGATTTGAGCAACCTGAGATGCAGTGGGGAGGCAGGAGCAGAGGGGTTAGTGCCACAGATCTCAGGTGGGATGGGTGAGAGCCTTTGAAAGCTTTGTTGTTTCCTTGGAAAGCCAGGGCAGGCTGTGCGTGTGCTCACGGTACTGTTGAGCCCAAGTGCGCATGCTGAGTGTGGCTCCCCACGTCTTCAGAAAGCAACCTCATTGTGTCGCTCCCTTACGGCGAAGCTCCTGAACCTCGTTGCTCTGTGAGCCTACGCCAGAAGCCTGTGGTTGTCCATCGGTTTAAAACGAGGTTTTCTCCACTCACCCCATTGTGCTGACATATTTTTTTTTTTTGGAATTACTTATGAAATGAAAATAAAACACCATTTCCCTGCAGGTTTGACGCTGCGGGACTTCCTGGTGGACAATGAAACCTTCTCTGGATTCCTGAATCACAACCTCTCTCTGCCAAGGCCTACTGTGGACAGAATGCTGGGGGCCGATGTCAGCCTTCGCCAGGTAAGCTGCCACCCGCGGCTGCCTCGGTGGGGCTGATGGCCATGGCATTGTTCGAGGGAGCCTGGAGAGAAACGAATAAGCCCCTGTCCTCCTCATGGCGCTGAAGGAGGGCATTAGCTCAAGTTCACCTATTCTTACTTCCCTGTGCAGGCTGGCTGGCGCTGCCAAGCCGTTCAGAAAGTGGAACCTGCAACCTGCCGTCAGGGGCCAGCTGGTTGAAATAAAGCTGATTTCCTGCCTGTCAACTGGCATTTGTTGCTAACTTCCTCCTAAAAGGGGGATGACTTTAAGTTAAGATGAATTAAGCATTTTCGTTGAAATGTCACAGTTCCGAGACAATAAGCAGGGTTGAGGATTATTGATCTGGAGCAGCTCTGTCAGCAGATTTTTAAAAACTTAATGCTTCCTTTAAAGAAAGATATGTAAGGAGAAAATGTTTATTTTTTCTTTCTTAATTTATATAACCAGGAAGTAATGTTAGTGTTTATATAGAGTTTTAACCTTCCATTCTTGGAAACCTTCCTCGGGCATCACTAGGTAGACAGCTCCCGTGGAGCGGGTAGGAGACCCCCTTGCATGGTTATTGATTTTCAGAGAGGCTTCCCGTGTTTATTCTCTGGCAGAAAGGGGAACTGCTTCCTCACCCGGTTTCATGCCTGCATACTAGCTTGTCTTTACAGTAAGCAGAAGCAGTGCAAATGTTTATGCCTGAAAACAAGATCCTTGCTGCACATGTCGTCGAACTCTTAAAATCAGAAAAATGTGCTTACCGCTTGCCCTGATGAAACTAGGAAAATATGCCTTGTGTTTAGCAATTGTGTGGTCGGGAGGTGGGCCAAAGGGAGCAGGCCTGTGAAAATAGCTGCATTTAGCATGATTTCCACTGCCCCCAGCCAGTTTCGTATCTGTCATGTCACGTCCAATCAGTTAAAAAGGGGGGGTATGCTAAGTATGGAGGTGGCCCTTGAGTGGCGATAGATTCTCCATGTAGCCTGAACTCTTAACCACAGACACGAAAGGGAGGCCGGCAGCCTGAAGGCAAGGACAGTTAGAGAAAGGAGTCAGACCGGAGTGCGCTTGGGTACCTGGTAGTTGGTGAAAATGTAGTGGAGACCGTGGCAGGCCAAGTGCTCTGCGGCATCAGAAAGCTGCATGGGTTTTGTGAAGCTTGAGGTTCACCACTCACAGTAGGTTGTACTACAAGCATGTCAAGCTGCACTGATTTAAATGAACGGGGGAGGTAATAATGGAGTAAGAAAGTCTGCATCATCCATTCATTATTCCACAAACTTTACTGTTGGTAATGTTCCAGCGTTAGGGACCCAAAGTGAGCAGGAAAAGCAAGGCCCCTCCTCTTCTTGGACTTGCTGTCTAGTGGACAGTCAGAGCCATACCAGAAGCTCAGTTTATGTAGGCCCAGAAAAGCTAATTAAGTAAAAATGTGGCCAAGCAGAGGTTCTCTAGGGGGGTCTGCTATAATGAACAGATAAGAGTGATTTAGAACTGGTCCCAATGAAACAAGAAGCTTGGCTTGCTGGTACTCCGCTCCCGGGCAAGTAACACGAAGAGTTCCAAATTCTGAAATTGCATGAATAGTTCTTTGCATCCGTTAATTATCTGTACCTACAAATAAATGGAATAAATGTTTCTTTTTCTATAATTCAGCCCAACCCCTGTTGAACATATTATAAGTTCTAAAATAATGAGAATGTTTTCCTCTAATAAAAGTGGTTTCAGGAGTTCACACTCTAGAGTCCTAGTCACTGAATCGTGTGTCCCGCTTTTGAGAAAAGACTTGGACTCAGGATTTCCCTTCTCAAGGACAGGAGAGTGGGAGACGGACGATGAGTCCAACACAACATGCAAGTGTTCGGTGTCCTGGCAGATCGTGCCTGGACATAGTTGGAAGTTCATGAAAGAGACCCGCTGCCTTGGACTGTTTCAGGGGTGTCCGTTCTTCAGAGCTGTGTCGATGTGAAGTTACCCAAAAGGCTTCAGGGACCCAGCTTCCCATCTTTGTAACCCAGTCCTGCTTGTCTCTCTTTGCATGAAATGCTTCCAGGTGTTTTTGCACGGCTACCAGTTACGTTTAACCAATCTGTGCAGTGGATCAAAGTTAGAAGAGGTGATCCAACTTGGTGACCAAGAAGTTTCCAGGCTCTGCAGCCTGCCAGGGGAGAAACTGGATGCCGCAGAGCGAGTGTTTCTTTCCAACTTGGACATTCTGAAGCCCATCCTGGTGAGTAGGCGTGCTGTGTGGACAAGCTTCAAGCACTAATTCTGGTGGAATGTGAAATTTTTCCTTGGACAACGTGACTTTGTTTTTGTAGAAACATAGAGCTGGCTGGGAGTCTGAGATATAATTTAGCTCAGTGGTATTCTAACTGTTCTTGCAAACTTTTGGGCTATCTCCCGAAGGGTAAAGGGAGGAAGAGTGAGTTTGGGTGTGGCTCTGAGTCTAAGCCCAAGGTCCTTTGTGCCTGTTTTAATCAGAGAAGACCTGTTTTTCTGAAAAATTATAATTTGAGATTATATGAGTTCATTTGAAGAAAGAGTTCTCCAGATTTTTTTTTTTAAAGGCTCAAAACCGTTGTTGGCAAGAGAGAGATCTATTCATTTTAAAAAGCCCATCAGAAAGGAGACACTGTGAGCTGTCACAGTGGGAAAGCCTTGGAATTGGATGGAAGCACATTCAATAATTAGCTTAACCAGTGACAAAATTGCATTTACTCCCCCCCCTCCCCCCAAATGCCAACAAGGTCTGATCAGTCTAGGATTCAATAGTTCAGAAAAGCAGTCCATGAGAATACATGTTCATTCTTATTCAAAGAATGGGGGATGAACTTGAGCATTTTGGTCTTTGGAGTGTTGTGAATAGTTCCAGAACAGGTGCATTTCTGGGGGTTTTGTGAGATCTCTGGTGAATTGCCCCTCCCAACAACATCATTTAACATCCAGTGTTCTTACCAGATAGCACTTTGATTTGTCTGTAGTTTCTCTTAAAACCAGGAAAGAGCCCTGGAAGAAAGATATGCCTGTAAAGAGGTGTTCCTCATTGTAATCCATAGAAATTTGAATCCTCTAGGATTTTGTGCCACATAATTTCTTTATATAGAGAGATGGGTCCTCTCAGACTGGCACATGGTTTACTTTCAGTCTGAGCTACAACATAAATCCTAGTGCTAACCTGGAGTTTTTGAATATGGGCAAAGTGAAGGAGAAATTTTAGTCTACTTTATGAAAGTATTTAAAGAAAGTTTGAAATGTTCCTATAAACATTTGGTGACATGCATTGGCATGAGGAAAACAAAATTGTGCATTATATTGAAAATACATCCACATTTCACTTTATTTCATAGTAGAGTCCCTGAAAAATTTCTGTGTAGATAAGACTTTTATAAATTGAAGAGAGTTTTCAATTACATTTTTAATTCACAGATGTTCTGTCTTCTCTTTCTAGTATGGCTGTGACTTCCATTGCATTAGTAGTAATCCCTCCCAGTCTTCATTTTGTGTAGTAATCTTCTATAAATAAACATATTCATTCATTCAATAAATATTTACTGAACCCTGATCTGTGCCATGTACTGGGCCAGGGAGGCTGTGGTGAGCAAGGTACAACTTTCTCTGAGCTTCCCTGCAGGTGGGGGAGTAGATGGGAGAGACCAAGCAAGGAGCAGATGCGCTACAGTGAAAACCCCTCTGCTCGGTGCTGTGGAGGCCCTGATGCGGCCTCTTCATCCAGTCCTTGAGGATCAGGAGAGAAGCACCCTCTAGGCTGAAACCAAAGAATAGAGGTTAGCCGGGTAAAGAACAGGAGAAGGATGCTCCAGGCAGAGGATATGGCCTCTGTATGCGTCTGGAGGGGAGAGAGGAGGAGGTGGCATTTGGAGGACCTGCACACGGTTGAGTAGCTCTGAGTGGAGTGGATGTAGCTATGGGGAGTTTAATGGGAGAAGGGACGTAAGGCATGACACTGCGGAGGTGGGCAAAGATTACCTGATCATGTTAGGCGATTGGGCCTCATCTTTAGGGCAAGGGAACCACCAAAAGACTCTAGAGCAGTGATTCTCAACCTTCTGGCCCTTTAAATACAGTTCCTCATGTGGTGACCCCCAACCATAAAATTATTTTCGTTGCTACTTCATAACTGTAATGTTGCTACTGTTATGAATCGTAATGTAAATATCTGATATGCAGGATGGTCTTAGGTGACCTCTGTGAAAGGATCGTTTGACCCCCAGAGGGGTTGCGACCCACAGGTTGAGAACCTCTGCTCTAGAGGGTGGATGACTCGAGGTGAACACAAAACAGAGTAAATCTTCGAATTTGAATGACCATTGGAGCAGGACTCAACACCAGTCCATCTAGCCCTCCTAATGTGCTCTCCCTGCCTTTTGATTCTCTCTCCCTCCCCCCCCACCCCCCACCCCCACCCCTGCCCACAAACATTTACTGGGTGTCTAGTTACTATGTGCCAGGAACTATGCTGAACGCTGAGCTGAAATAAAACACCAGCCCAGAAATTAAAGTCAAATTGCCTTTTAAATTTTCAGTCTTTTATAATTTAGCTATTAAGCTAGTGAGGAGAGAAAGAAAATAATGAAGTTATCTGTTAGACCCAGAAAGGAGAGGGCACAATGGCCTTTGTCATTCTGGGGACAGCACGACAGAATGTCATGTTTTTAGGAACTGTTACTGTGTTGTGATTAGAACATTTTATAGAAGTAGGTGGGAGCTTTTGAGTAACACAACAAGCGTTTGTTCATTCTTCCTGTAATGCTATTATAGTCTTTAGTTATGATCTAAAAATATTGAATAATGCATGAATTCCTGTTTACTCAACACAGAATGTACAGTTCTTCACTAAAGGTTTTATTTTTCCTCTTTCCATCCCCTTTCCTTACTTCATACGAGAAAATCACTTGCTTCCAGTGGTGAGTAGGGACCTGTATGAGTTCATAGCCAGGGGTGTTTTTGGTTAGGAGAAATGATATAAGGAATTCCAAACAGAATTATTTACTGGAGCTCTTTGGAAAAGTGATGTGGCAAGCTTTGCTGGCCTTTGTCAAACAAGTATGAGCAGGAAATCACAGTTAATATTAGTGCAGGTACTTGGTTCTCAGATTTCATTTTGTGGCCTAGTTTCAAGGCATGTTTCCTGGGTTGTTATTCAAGGAAGTTACGTCTTTCAGATCTGATATATACTCAACCCACCTTATGCTCTTTGCCCTTCCTTCATCCCTACCTTATTTTCCCTCCTTTCCTCCTCCCCCTCTCGCTTATCTTTCATTGAATTAAAAAGAAAATTTATGCCCTGGCCAGTGTGGTTCGGTTGGTTGAGCATCCTCTCAAGCACCAAAAGGTTGCTGCTTCTATTCCCAGTCAGAGCACATGCCCGGTTGCAGGCTCGATCCCCAATAAGGGGCATGTAGGGGCAGTCGATAGATGTTCCATTCTCACATCAATGTTTCTCCCTCTCTCTCTCCCATCTTGTGTTTAAACTCATAGTTGTAAATGGTTTTAATTAACTTGTTTATTTTCAATAGAGATTTCAGGTTTACATTTGAGTTTAAAAGCCAAGTATTTTTTTTTTTTTTCCCTCATTCCAGACAGGACTAGACTCTATATCTCCCTTCCTGAGCCAGGAGCTGACTGAAGGCACAAAAATGTTGCTGGATAGTCTCGGGACTCTGGCCCAAGAGGTAAGTTGTGCCTTTCCAGCACCAGGAGGCAGACGATCCTCTGTCGCTTTTTTTTTTTTTTATCCTAAGTTGACTAACAAGGTTTTCTTTAAATGTAAATATCATATGAAATGTACAATCAGTGTTAGAGGCACTGGTGATGTTTAAAATGATGTGGTTTTATCTCCTTACTGTAGAGATGAAGAAGCAGACTCATAGATTTCTCAGAGCTAATTAGCTAGTGGCTAAAGGCCTCATATCTAGTCTAGAACTTTCTTCCATTTTTATTCCCACCCCTTGCTAATAACTCCTTTGGAAAGAGGCCCCCGCTTACCGCCTCCCCAATCCCCCCCCCCCCCCATGTGCTGCTTTTGTCTTACCAGCAACTTCTCCATATTTCTTCTGCAGTTGCAAGGCCAGATACTCTTTACCAAAATATTTGTATGCTAATTAAAGGGAATAATGTGGATATCCCTAAATCACATCTTTCCCCTGTAAACATCTGGCCTATGGGGTCCCACTTTGGGAATCTAGTCTCTTGATGAACATTGAGTTGAGCCCACAGGTTGACAGATGTGTAAGAATAAGCTTTGTCATAGGATCCGCGGGCCTGTAGGTGCTCACAAAAGCAGTTCACCTTTCCTCTGCCTCCCGGCCAGTGAGGGCTGCCCCTTTCTGACACCCAGCCTTGTTGCAGATGAGACTTTGGGAAGGAGGAGTTGTCTGGAGCCCAGTATGTGAGGAGCTGAGCCCAGTGGGCAGAGGGCAGAAGGCAGGGGACACTGGATAGGACTGACTTGTGGGGACATTTTTTCAGACATGGTCCAGCCTTATTTTGAGTTGCTTCTCTAACTCATTTTTTTGGTGTTTCTCAAATATCAAAATTCTCTCTTTTTTTTTCTCCCTGGGAATAAAAGTATTGCATGTTCACTGTGGAAAATGCACAATGCTTGGAAAATATAGAAAACACCAAGATTAAGCCATCACCCCTTTAGTATGTTGTTTTTGGTTCTCCTTTTTTTTAAATTTAAATTGTGCTCATGTGTGTCTGACTGAAGAGGCTTGGCTTTTGCGCCCGTTTCAGGGAAAGAAGCCCCCTTGCAGCTGCCTTTGGTTACTTCAGTTATGAATGCTGGTGACCTTTCTGTAAGGGGAGAAGCTGGGTCACCTGGGGTTCTTCCAGGAAACACTGCCTGGCAAGTCCATAGCCGTTTCTCTAGGGTCCCGTTAGCTGACATTGACGTGCCCTGACCTGACTACTCCTCCAGGTCCTTGCCCAGCCGTACAGAAAGTAGAGCAGGGACTGCGACAGGGGAGGCTGCCTCTAAGCTCAGGGTCTGGGTACAGCTGTTTCCTCTTACATCACTGGCCTGCCTTTTGGGGTAAAAAAAAAAAAAAAAAGTTAAAAGCATGTGATGTTCCCACTGCCGATGTGGCGAAACTCTCCAACTGAGCAATATACATTTTTCTTGGCAGCTTGCTCCCTGGTCCAGGGCAAGCCAGGGCCATCTGCTCCTTTCCCTGTAAAACCTTCAAGTCACTTCAGCCACAAGTTACCCATTGTCTAACTTGCTATTTCTCTGGGACAGCTGGGAGAGGACAAATCCATAAATAAATGCCCTTATTGATCTGTTCAGTGTTTAGGGGAAAAGTTGGTTGTCTTGATCAGAGCACAACCCTTGAAGGAAAAGGGAGCTGATATTTTCTGAGCAGCTCCCCTGGTTCATGGAGTTCCGCTCAATTTTCCTGCATAATCCATGTGACAAATATGAATGGGTCTTATTGTGCCCATTTTATAGATGACAGACTCAGCAAAGTTAGAGAACTTGCCCACAGTCATCTAATTGGTAAAACTGGGATTAGAACCCAGGACTGTTGGACTCCAAAGCCCATGTTCTTGCTGCTTGGCCCACTTCTTGTCTGACGAACTCCAATGGTAACTGGTATCGAATAGGAAGGAGACTCATTAAAGAGAGAAAATACAGATAAACAGGACTTGGCAGTTGAGTGGACGTAGTTGAGTCAAAGCTGACGTGAGCTTCATGTCTGGGGAACAGGACAGGGAGGCTGTGCCTGATAGGATCGGGAGGCAGGGCAGGGAGCAGCGTCTGTGATCCACCCAGCACCTTCCAGGGGCCCGGCATCGCTAGATGTTGGGACTCAACAGTGAACACAGTAACTTCCCTCTTCTCCTGGGTCTCATGTCGGGTGGGAGACAGGTCGGTGTATGATGTGATCACAGGGATACGTGCAAGGAAGAAAAATAAAGCAGGGAAGGGAGACCATGATGAAACGTTGTTTTAAAGGCAGTGATTAGGAAAGTCCTCTCTGATACGGTGACAGTTGAACCTGCAGGAAATGTCAGTGTTTCAACGGAGAAGGAAGAGCACTCCACACAGGAGAAACCACAGATACAGAGACACTTGTGTGGGGCACAATGAAGGAATGTATTTAAAGACCAGGAAGGAGGCCGGGGTAGCCCGAACAAAGTGAGCAAGTTGAGAGGGTGGTTGGAGGTGAGAGGGTGGTTGAAGGTGAGAGGTCAGAGGAGGAGGTGAGAGGTCAGAGGAGGAGGTAAGAGGCCAGAGGTCAGAGGAGGAGGGGAGTGCCATGTAGGCCTGGTCGGGCTGAGTGAGATGGGAGGCCAGCAGAGGGCTGGGAGCAGAGGGGCAGGCATGACGTGACCTAGCGCCTGAGACTGCATTCTGACTATTAAACTGAGAAGAGACCATGGTGGGGGCACATGGCAGTTGGTTGAGAGGCTCCAGGGAAGATCCATCACCACCTTTCGTGGGCTGTGCGTGGGAGCGCTTCACCGAGGAGTGTGGACTGTGCCCCTCAGACAGGTGCGGGGAGAGCCCAGTGCAACCTCGTCACTGACAGTGCCTCTGTGCAGAGACGGCTGGTTTCATGTGGGAGGCAGTGTGTTCTTTTGGTTGGGGCTCGGCGGGATGGTGGTGGTGAGGCCGCCTGTGGGAAGAGAAGCGAGTGGCTTTCACTATTACTTAAAGATCTCCATGGCTGTTCCACTCACGGACAAGAGGGGAAGTGGTCTGCCGTCTCTCCCTCCCTGTCTGTACACCTCATGCAGGTTATGAGAAGCATAAGTGAGGAAAAGCTGGCCACCTACTTGTTCTCCCTCTTTGGAGGGACAGACGTTTGTGACATCTGACATCTGTGCCTGGCTCCCCTCGGGGCAGGAAGCGGTCAGGATCTATAGGACCGTGTCACTCACGGGAACCAGCAGACCCCGTGAGACAGAAACCTGGGGGCGTGGAGTCTGATTCTAGGCCTCCTCTGAGGCGTGTGCAGGTTCCATAGTCCGCCCCCCCCCACCTCCCACCTCCCACCCCCACCCCCACCCCCACCCCCCCGGCTGGTTTTCCAGGTGGTGAGAACATGCAGTGACTTTTCAAGGAAATGAGGGATCTGTTAATGATGTACTGTGAAATGTGTGGAAATACAAAGTGCTCCATAAATATTTAATTATAAGAGCAATGGGGCCAAGAACTCCACAAGGTGCGGGAGTCCATTTGTATGGGAGGCAAAGCCCTTGTCGAGTGGAAGTCAGACACAGCCCCTGGCTGCCCGGAGCGTCTGACTCATCGCTCGCGGGGGCTGTTCTGTGCAGGGGCCGCTCTCGTGTGTCATGTGATTTATTCCTCGCCACCACACTGTCATCGTCTTGATGATAAGTTGGGCCTTAGAGGGGTGACTCTTGTAAGCCTGTAAGCTAATGAGAGACAGAGCTGGGATGCAAACTCGGGTCTTCCCATTTCATGCTTTTCCATCACCCAGCACTGAGCTGAGACAAGGATGGGACGGCACACACAGTCACTTTTCTCCCAAGGGGCGGGGGGCCCCTTAGTTTCCACACTGAGGTTGAGGGTGTTTTAGAAATGAGTCCGTGATCGAGGGTGTGAGCAGTTCCTGATGTATGTATATGAGCATGTAGCTGTTCAGAGAAAGCATTGTCTCCTACACCAGAAGACAGTCAGAATGAAATAATGCCCATTGCCAGTGGCTCCACTCACTGCCCAGCTGTGCTTCTCTATCTTGACTGTGCCTGGGGATCACCTGGCATCTCATGAAAATGCAGGTTTGAACTATATCAGGTAGTTCAGGTCTGCATTCCAGACCTCTCAGAGTACACAGATGCCGTAAACCACAACCCTGGTAGCATGGTCTGGCATCCCCTCACAGGCTCTGAGGAGATGATGTCATTACAAAATATGTTCTGGGATGTGGCTTTGGAAAGGTTGAGAAAATAAGATGTTTTTTTCTCTTTTCTGTCTCCCACCCTTGCTCTACCCTTTTCTCCTCCTCCCTCTCCTTTCCCTCCTGATCCCTGACCTCAGCTGTTCAGCATGAAGAGCTGGAGTGACATGCGGCAGGAGGTGATGTTTCTGACCAACGTGAACAGCTCCATCTCCTCCACCCAGATATACCAGGCTGTCTCCCGCATCGTCTGTGGCCACCCCGAGGGTGGGGGCCTGAAGATCAAGTCCCTCAACTGGTATGAGGACAACAACTACAAAGCCCTCTTTGGAGGCAATGGCACTGAGGAGGATGCTGGCGCCGTCTATGACAATTCTACAAGTGAGTGTCTGTGCAGGCCCAAGCCCTGGCCTCTGCCACCTTCGGTGTAGACTCAGGCAGCCCTGTGTCCCCTCTCCCTCATGCTAACCCTCATCCTCTGGTGCAGCATTGGATGTGCATGTGTCTGTTTGCTTACCACTGAGCACCTAGAACCTAGCGTCTTTTCCTGATTAGCTACCTATCCCCACTGCTTGGGACCTGGCACGTCTCAGGTACACAGTGTGTTTATCAAGTGGTGAATGAATAGTTGAAAGCCAATCTCCCAGTTTTCTGGGGAATGTAGGAGAGTGGTTCCCAGAATAATGAAGGCTTTTCTCCCCTCTCCCTCTCCTTTCTCCTTCCTCTTGAGGTATCTATATCTATAAAGAGCCAGGGTCCGTAACATCCACACCGACCAAAGGCTCAACCGACCGCAGTGCCCAGGCTGCGTGCGCAGCAGGCTATGGTGGGTGGGGACTTGTGGCAGCTAGGGTGGGGCTGGGGAGGCAGAGCCGGCACTCACACTCACTCACAACCACACACACACACAGCGCCCACCAGCTCACAGTCTTTTCTCCCTTTCTTTCCCTCCCCATTCTCAGAGCCTCTCTCAGAATGAGGCCCCAGGGCAGAGGGTGGAGCTGCCCTCACTGTCCCTGCTCCTTCCCAGCCAGGAAAGAGGAAGAGGGAGAGAGGGAGGCAGGGAGGCAGGGAGGCCTGGAGGACTGCTGAGAAAAACAAAGCCAGAGACTGGGAGAGACTGGGATGGAGAGATGGAAACAAAACAGCAATATTAAAATGTTTCCTCTAATTAATTCCCTTTTAATGTGCACGAATTTTGTGCACCGGGCCACTAGTGCTTTATAATAAAAACTTAAAAAATAGCAGTAATAATAATAACAACAACAACATAAAAGTCAACCTTAAGGGAACATTTCCTATGCATTCTGCTTATTAGCTCATTGAACCCATATGGTAGCCATTCAAGGAAGGTTTTATAGCCTCACATTCTACAGGCTCAGAGAGGTTCAGTGACTTGTTCAAAGCCACACAAGCCTCACTAATCCACAAGAGCCAAGGTTAAGCCCAGATCCCCCTGGCTCCAGCTTTTTCTCTGGTAAACCACACAGCCTCTGAAATACCTGTCAGTGAAGGCGTGTGTCTCCCATCAGGCCCGGGCATTTGATCAGGTGTTTGTTTTGGGTCTTAGCTGCGATGCGGTGTTAAAGAACCTTGTAACTCCATATCTGTTGCTCACACCCCGGCAGTTTGGATGGCAGCGAGGAGCCAGTGTTACAGTTTTAAACAATGGCATCCTTTCCCTTGAAAACTTGATGCAAGCGAGCCTTTCTCCATTTCCAACCGCAGGTGTGTCTTTCAGACAGCGAGTGAGGCAGCTTTTTGTGCATGACTGTAACCCAAGAACCTCTCCTTACCGCTGGAGTAAAGCCCTCAGACAGCGCAGTTGCTTTGCAAGCTGGAGGGGATGGCGTTACAGGCAGTTTTCTGAAATGCCATCCCCTCTGCTCCTCGCTTTGCAAGTCAACCGAGGGAACTTTCATTTTCCCAACAGGTGGACTTCTGAGCAGATCCTCTTAAAAAAAAAATTATATTGTCTTTGCAGCATGTAGCAGCGGTTCTCAACCTGTGGGTCACAACCCCTGAAAATACATCCTGTATATCAGATATTTACATTACGATTCATAACAGTAGCAAAATTACATTTATGAAGTAGCAACGAAAATAATTTTATGGTTGGGGGCCACCACAACATGAGGAACTATATTAAAGGGTCGTGGCGTTAGGAAGGTTGAGAACCACTGAGAGGATACTTGGTATCTAAAAGAACCTGGAATGAAACATAAAAAAAAAAAAAATTAAGAATCCTTCTGGAAAATCAAACCCTAGTATCTGGTTTAACTTCAGATTTCTCAGTTTAGGATTTTTTTTTACATTGGTTACTTATATTTGTGATGAGACCTTTTAATGAAGGGGAATTGCTTTTTATTTATTTTTAATAAATATTGTTGAAAGTATTATGTATGTCCTCTTATCTCTTCCCCCCACCCCCCATGGGAATTGTTTGATTTTTTTTTGCGTGAAAACTAAATTCTGAATTCAGCCCTGTGTTTTCAATGAAAACAAATTGGTGAGGATCGGCATGAGGGTATGAATCTAGGGGTATGCAGGCTTGTTGTGCACAGTAAAAACATTTTCTAGATCCATCTCCATTATGAGCGTTCCATAATCAGTGTTATAAGAAGCTCTGATTATTTATCAAGCATTGTTCTAAGGGCTCTCCAGACAGCTGTAATGAACTTTCTTTTTACAGGGGAGCAAACTGAGGCTCAGGCTGGCTGTTATTTATTATTAGCTATTAAGTGGTAGAGCAGGGATTTGAACCTGGGACTGTCTCGCTGGCTCCAAAGCCCTGCTAGTTCCCACAGGTCTGTGAGCATGCATGTGAGCATCTGCCTTTCATCGTCACAGGTCCTTATTGCAATGATGTGATGAAGAGTTTGGAGTCCAGTCCGCTCTCCCGCATCATATGGAAAGCTCTCAAGCCTCTGCTTGTTGGGAAGATCCTGTATACACCTGACACTCCAGCCACGAGGCAGGTCATGGCTGAGGTAAGCTGCCCAAGCCCAGGATTTTCTCTTCAGAATCCTGCTAGAATCGCAGGTGGTTCCAGATGGAGTCTATTGAGCAAATCCTGGCTCTTCTGGGATTTCCAAAGAGTGAGAACCTTGGGTTTGACCCAGGCCGGAGCTGACTGTTGAGGTTCGGCTCTCCAGCCTTGAGTATTTGAATCGGCGCTGCCGGCAGGTACTTCCCGGGGATGGAAGGGGCTGAGAGAGGACTGAGAGAGGGTGCTGGGATGGGCATCTTTTCAGGGAGCAGCTGTAGTTCTCATGTCTCTGCCTCTCCTCTTTTCTCCCGCCTCTCCCTGGCTCCCCTCCTCACTCCAGGTGAATAAGACCTTCCAGGAACTGGCTGTGTTTCATGACATAAAAGGCATGTGGGAAGAGCTTAGCCCCAAGATCTGGACCTTCATGGAGAGCAGCCCAGAAATGGACCTTGTCCGGGTGAGTGTCCTTCTGATGACCGTGTGCCTGCTTGATGCTAGAGAGGCGAGTTTCTAGTCACTTACCCAGAAGTGGCTTAGATGAGAATTCTTTACCTTTAACTAGTGTAGACGTATTGAGCTGAGCGCAAGCCACAGGGCTGTCACCTTTGTAGAGCTGCAGGTGATGAGCACAGGTAACCCTGTTTCTTGCACATCAGCATCCATGCGTCTGGCGCTCGAACATCAGTTTTCTAAGAAACTGAGGGCTGGTGTTTGGAGCGAGCGTTTGGTGATTGCAGGACCCTGGCTGTTTTCATTTCTGGCTCTAGAGCCAGCTTTGCCTTCCTGTGTCTTGGTGGAACTTGGACATGGGTGTGGGAGCAAAGGGCTACTCTGACCCATAGACAGGTGCAAGAGACCTGCTCCGAGGAGCCACCATTACCACATGGAGGCTAATTGCACTCAGTGCTTCTGCTTCACTTGAAAGGGATTAGTGCTCTGGAGACAATTGGATTCAAAAGCAGAGGAGTCTGAGCAAGAACAGAATGTCTCCTCCGCCCGAGCCCGAGTGCCATTTAATCACATCATCCCTGCCTTGGGCTGAGCCAGGATCATTAGGCTGTTTTCTATCTCCACGTACTGGAGGCGCTTCCTTTCGTGTCTGTTGCCATTAAGAAGCAGGGATGGATTTTGCCAGGTTTCTTGTCTTGACACCTCATTGATCAGAGAGGCAGCTGGGTTTGAGAGCTGATACCTATCTGGAAGGAACTGTCTCAGACATAGGACTGTCCCCAGATGCCCCGGGAGGGGCATTTCCCAGGGGGCCTTCCCCTAATGGCAAAGCTGGAGTCATCTTTGTTGTGCTGGTCTTGTTATCTATGCAGAATTCTTAACTTGGGGCCTTTCCAAAACCAAGGGACTTTAGTGAGAAAAACATGAACAACAGTTTTTATGGGTTTACTGGATGATTCCTGACTCATAATAGTCACAACGCACGCCCTTCAAGTATGGTTCTCAGTTGGGCTCCAGTCTCTTCCTGTGAAGGGATTCCGTGGCCCAGCCATGCACAGTGACTGGACCTCGTGTGATCCCAGGCCTCTGCTCCCTGGTTCCCTTCCCGGTCCCCCCCTTGGAACCTGCACTTCTCCCCGTTGGATTTCTCTCCTCCCGAGTCTCGGAGGATCCCCCGAGTGGGAAGGGATTCCGTGAGTTTGGGTCTGGAGGCAGGTAGATGCTTTCCCTGCTCTTAAATGGAGAGTTTGGCCTGGATGTTCCAGCAGCTCCCAGGCTCCCAGTTCTTTGGGACAAAGCCTTGTACACGTCGCTGTGGCATTCATTAGGGATCCTGTGGGAGGCCCCAGGATGTACAAGAGGGATGTGGGAGCCGTGGCTGGGGAGAAGGCATGGCCTGTGGTTTGGAGGACCGTGACTTTAGCTCCAGGGGGCCATGAAAGGGCTTGAAGCAAGGGGAGATGTAGATGTCTTACTCCGATGTGACAAGTGGATTAAAGAGGGGGACGATGGCGGCAGAGACCAGGATGGAGGCCAGCCAAGTGGACGGTCAGGGCCAGCAGGAGGTGAAGCCTGAGGGCTGCTTGAATGGAGAGGGTGAAGGACAGGGAGGCGTGAGGAGGATTTTTGACTTCTGGCTGGTGGATGGTGGGGCTGTCCATTAGGCTGACAGATATTGGGGTGGGGAGAGCAGGGGTGGTTAGTCTGGAAACTGACTAGGGACTGATCAGCCTGTGGGTGGAAATTGAAGGAGCCTCCTCCGACTTTTCTTTCTCTTTGAAGGAATGTTTGGTTCACACTGCAAGCTTGGGCTTCTCCTACTCTGTACCCGCTACAGCCTCATGGAGTCTGGCACATGAGGCAGTGCCTGAGGTCTCTGCTGTTGTTGGCGTAGTTCTTTTCCTTCTTTTGCTGTTTCCCTCTTTCTCTCTGTCTCTCTCTCTCCCTTTTCTCTTTCCCTCCTTCCTGTCCTCCTTTCTTTCAGCTTTTATTGAGGTGTATTGACAAGCCAAAATTATATATAAAGTGAACAACTTGATGTTTTGATATACATTTACATTGTAAAATGATCACCACAATCGGTAGCATATGCATCATCTCATGTAGAGATTGCTTAGCAAATTTCAAGTCGAGAGTATGCATTGTTGGTATGGGGCAGTGATGGCGAACCTATGACATTTTTTTGGTTGATTTTACTTTGTTAAATGGCATTTAAATATATAAAATAAATATCAAAAATATAAGTCTTTGTTTTACCATGGTTGCAGATATCAAAAAATTTCTATATGTGACACGGCACCAGAGTTAAGTTAGGGTTTTTCAAAATGCTGACACACCGAGCTCAAAAGGTTCACCATCACTGGTATAGGGTGTACCTTTGAACTCAGATTGCATAGCTGGAACTTTGTACACTTTGAGCTCCCCATCTCCCCCACCCCACCCCCTGGCAACCACCATTCTGCTCTGTGATAGCTCTTATCTCTCTGCTGTCTGTGGCTCTGTCTGCACCCATTGCATTACCCCACAGATCCAGAATCACTTCTCTGTTGCATCAGGGACCCTACCAATACTAAACCGTTCTCCTTTTTAGCTGCTTTTTGGCACCTTCATCTCAAGACCCTGCTTTCTCCCTGGCTACCACTCCTCAGGGTGAAATTAGGTCTCCTGGCCCCCTCATGTACCCTAAAATGGCCATGTGGCCAGGGATTTCACTGGGCTCATCTCTCTAGTCTTACTTCCTTGGCAGTTCTGTTCAAATCCACACTGGGCAGGGCAGGTCTCACCCCAGGCACCACATGTCTTCACTCAGCCCTCATTCGTTCAGGTCAAGTCTCCGAATAAAGTTGTTTCACAATTTGTGAGGTACAATTTTGCATCTATTTATTTTAACAAAAATACATATATTACTGACGACAGTATAAATTGTTATTCCCTATTGGAAAGCAATTTGGGATGAAAATTGCGAGAACCATAAAAAGTGTGCTACCCTGTGTACCTCCATTCCACACACCCTCAGGGATATATCCTATAGACATAATTTTAAAAAGAAGAAGTCACTGTAGAACAGAAAATGTTATTGCTATAATAATTGTTATTGTGGGAAATTAGAAATAGGCTAAACGCTTAGCAGCATGAAAACAGTGAAATTATAGTAAATATAATCTATGAAATCATTATGCTTCCATTAAAATAGTAAATATGAAGCCACGTGGGGAAAACAGCTCATGTTAGTGGAAATGAGACTGATTTAGGAAGTAGCCATCCCCAGCTGGTATGGTTCAGTGGTTGAGCATCAACCTATGAACCAGGAGGTTACGGTTTGATTCCCTGTCAAGGCACATGCTTGGGTTGCGGGCTTGATCCCCAGTAGGAGGCGTGCCCAGGCAGCTAATCAATGATTCTCTCTCATCATTGATGTTTCAATCTCTCTCTCCCTCTTCTTTCTTCTCTGAAATCAATAAAAATGCATTTTTTTTTTAAAAAAAAAGTAAGAAAGTAGCTGTCGGTTGAGCACCAAATTAGGTTTTTCTGTTTTTCCACATTGAGACCCACATTGAGGGCCAACCAGCTAGGGAGGGAGCAAGAAATGGAAGTTAGGCCTCCTTTGCATCATGACCCATGTGTCTTGCAGTTGGGAAAGATCCTATTTTACTTGGTTTAATAATGGTATTATTTTCCCAAACTAAACAGCCAAAAGTGTGTTTGTCTTCATTCAGACTAGAGATGTGGTCTATATGAGGAGTCATCAGATAGGGTCTCAAGAGAGGAAAGTAATTCAATGCAGTGGGAAGGTGCCGTAGAATCAGAGAGCCCGTGTTTTGTATTCTGACTTTGCTAAACTTTGCTACTTATTAGGGACCTTATGTTAAGGACTTGATGGCTCTGAATGTAGGTTTTCCCATATGTAAAATGGGAGCTATTAAAGGTACCTCCATCATGGAGTTGCGTGAGGTAAAGCAGATAAATAATTCAGTATAGTAACTGTGCAGAGTAAGGGTGATTACTGTTGTTGCTGTAGTTACTACTGCTAAGCTAGGTTGTTTGGTACAGTGGAAAACATAGGGACTCTGCATTCGCACTGGCCTGGCTTTGAGTCTCAGCTCCATGGCTATTAGCATTGTGACTAAGTCTTGGTTAAAAGCATATTCATTTATTGCTCAACCCCAATATTCTCATCTTTAAAACGGGGACACTGTTATTTAACTCGCAGTTTGCTGTGAAGATAAATGAAGGAGAGCACGTACGTGAAGGGTTTTGTAATGTTTGCTGCTTGTGATTTCCCATTGAAATGGCAGACACTCCTGAACAGCAGGGGCAATGACCACTTCTGGAAACAGCGCTTGGCCGGCTTAGACTGGACAGCCGAAGATATCGTGGCGTTTCTGGCCAAGTACCCAGAGGACGTGCAGTCAGAGAACGGCTCTGTATACACCTGGAGAGAGGCTTTCAATGAGACCAACGGGGCGGTCCAGACCATCGGTCGCTTCATGGAGGTGAGGCTCTGTTCTGTGGAGCATTTAGAAAGGGCCATGCTGTGGTTTTCCCCTCTGAGATGGTGCAGTCAGTCAGATGGGAGGGATGCTTAGGAGTAAGGTACAGACTTATTTACAGTAGTGTCCTCAAACCTAACATAGGACTTGGTGTACGAAAGGCACTCAGTAAATGTCAGCTGAATGATCAAATATGTAAATAAACAAGTCTAACTCGAGCTTTTTTTCTGTCTGACCTAAGTGTTTCTATGAAATTTATCTGAAATCTAATCAGACAGATTACATTTTTAAAAATTTAGTCTCTTAAAAATGATGTCACTTAAGAGGGACAAGTTTATTTATTTGGTTAGTTGTTAATGTCTCAAAATTGCTAAGAAAACAGAGGAAAAGGAGGCATGGTCATTGTTTGAACCTCTTTCCCACACAAAAGTCAGTTAAGTAACTTATCTCTAAATTTCAGTTAAGAAATATGACCCATTTTCAGTTGCATATTGGAAAATGACTCGAGGGGAGATTTGTAGAGTGAGGATAGAAAAGCCACACAGCCTTTTGCTCTCAGGGTCAGGTCTTCCTGGGCCACTGCTTGCTTTTCTGGCCACCAGACTACTCATGACGGCTGTTCTTCCTTCAGTGTGTCAACCTGAACAAGGTGGAACCCATCGCAACAGAGGTTTGGCTCATCAACAAGTCCATGGAGCTGCTGGATGAGAGGAAGTTCTGGGCTGGAATCGTGTTCACCGGGATTCCCCCCGACAGTGTTGAGTTGCCCCATCACGTCAAGTACAAGATCCGCATGGACATTGACAATGTGGAGAGGACGAATAAGATCAAAGATGGGTGAGTTGAGTCCCATCACACAAGCCAGCCCTGGGGAAGTCAAGAGCAGCTAAGATGACTAGGGGTTCTTACTTTTATTGACTAATTTGTTAGGAACTTAAACGGGTGGCATAATTTTGGTGCAGTGGCCACATTTCTTGTCTTGATGAAGACAGTTATTTCAAAGGTAATGAAATATCTTTTTTTAGAAAATATTATTATCTTTTGATTTGGCCTTCTCACTCAAGGGAATTAATCCCAAGGAATTACATCAACAGAACAAAAAAAGGAGAAAAAAAGACTCTGGGTTCCCCATATTAGCATTATCCTTTTTTACAAAGGGGCAAACAATCAATATGGAAGGGAGTGGTCAGGTAAATTGTGGTATGTCTACCAGATGCAATGTTAGGTATTCAGTGGAGGGGGAAAACAAGCTAAGTGGTATGCTCTTTCTGGTGTCTATTTAAAAATATGTGTACATGTCAACTGACACCAGAAGGTAAGATACGAACATAAAAACAGTGGCTGGGAGCAGTGATGGGATTGCGGGTGATTGGGTTTTTATAGTGTGGTTCTGCGAAATGTTTGATCGCCTGTGTCTCGGTTTCAGGTACTGGGACCCTGGTCCTCGGGCGGACCCCTTTGAGGACATGCGGTACGTCTGGGGGGGCTTCGCCTACCTGCAGGATGTGGTGGAACAGGCGATCATCCGGGTGCTGACGGGCACCGAGAAGAAAACCGGGGTCTACGTGCAGCAGATGCCCTACCCCTGTTACGTCGATGACATGTAAGTCACCAGGAAGCCACCTCCTTTATTTAGCGAGCTGACACTGTCCCCAGGTGGCGTGTAGACACACACACACCCAGGGAGGAGACAGAGCGCTTTGATTTTATTTATTTTATGTGGGTGTTGATACTGGTCATAAGTTGTTTTTGAAATTCTGTGAAGATCTCAGGAAATGAGATACCAGATGTAGGTAGTTGACAATTTGAGTCACATCAGAGACACGGACATGTGCACACACTGTCGATCCTCCTTCCCTTCTCTTCCACAATTACCAGGACTTTTTTTTTTACACTTTACTCTTTTGAACCTCTTTTCTGCACAAAAGTCAGTCAAGTAACTAAGTAACTTACCTCTAAAAGTTCCCAATCTGCACGTTTAGAATGTCATGTCAAACACATACACACATTCCCCAACACAGGGACAGCGTTCCAGACCTAGAAAAGCTCACGGTGTGCAAACATATGTACTTCTTCTCCGTAACTGGTAAACCGCATTTTGAAACAACCCAAGTAAAACTGAACAAGGCCTTTTTATCTTAGACTTTTAAGATAATGTTTTAGTGCTTAGTTACTGTGCTGCCAACTTCTCATGGTGGGAGCTGGGCCTTTGGATCTAATGATTTCTTGTGAGAGAGCATGGGGAGAAGTATAATCACCTCAGGCATCTGAAATAGGTGATGCCTCTTCCCAACTGGAAAGTGTCTGTGCTCTTTTGTTGCTGGTGTGTGTGTGTGTGTAGAGATCAGAGTGCGGAAGGAGCAGGGTGCCTCTCCCTGTGTTTGTTCTCTGCCTTGCACTGGGCAATTGTCTCTCCTTGTGTGGCTCACTCTAGCTTTGCCATGCCACCCAGAACTGTCTTGCTTCTTATTTCCTGAAAGATGAGCCAGAACTTCCCGAAGGAAGACATTCCCAAAGAGCCCCTCAGCCCAGATTCACTCTAGAAAGGATGTCTTACGATGAGGATGCTGCGAGTCGAGGCAGTAAGAGCCTTGCTGTTGACTCGCAGCAGTGCGTGCAGAAGGGGTAAAGCTGGGCCTTGGACCTCGATTTTCAGGGACCAGATTCTGCGTCCCATTTGCCTCACTGCATTTCCTGTTCCCGTTTGGAAATACCCCTGACAAGAGCTGCCTGATGTGTGTTTCTGCACCATCTGTCATATTGGTTGTGCAAGGCAAGTCAGTAGTGCAATGCGATGACCTTGGAGATGTTGAACTTTCATGAGAGAATGAGTTTGGGGTTTTTTGTTTTTTGTTTTGTTTTGTTTTAGTCATTTAAAATCACCCACATTTAGGTTAATGACATCCCGGAGTTACCTAGTTACTAAAGCAGGCCCCCAAAGACATTTGTCTTGGCAATACGTTGTTTTTTATTGCTACATTGCACTGCTCGTGCCATGAGCTCTCTGTGTGTCCGGGTGCAGAAGGCCTGCCATCTTTGGCTCAGTCGTGGTGCTTTCTCTTGCATGCAGGCCTAGAGGCATTGGCCCATGAGTCTGGCTCACACTTGTCTTTAATTCTCCCCCCTCCCTTCCCGGGACCTCAGCTTCCTGCGGGTGATGAGCCGGTCCATGCCTCTCTTCATGACACTGGCCTGGATCTACTCGGTGGCTGTGATCATCAAGGGCATCGTGTACGAGAAGGAGGCGCGGCTGAAGGAGACCATGCGTATCATGGGCCTGGATAATGGCATCCTCTGGTTCAGCTGGTTCATCAGCAGCCTCATCCCTCTGCTCGTGAGCGCCAGCCTGCTGGTGGTCATCCTGAAAGTAAGGCTGCCCCCGGCTCTTCCCAGCATGGGCTGCGTGAGGGGGAGAATAGCAAATATTCTTTGGGAGGGAAGGGGTGAGACATGCCATTTCCTGCAATGCCCCCAATTTAAAGTTGGGAAAAGTGAGGCCCTGGCAGGGACAATGACTTTCTCAAGGTCAGCCTAGCTGGGTAACGGCTAAGCAGGATTACAGCGCAGGGTGCTTGCTTCCCAGGTAAGCACACACTTACCTTGTGCCATGCTGTCTGCTGGGCAGAGGTTCATGACAGCATCTGAAAGCTGGTCATTGCCTTACTCATATTGGGCGGTGCTTCCTGGAATATCTAGAGCAGTGGTTCCCAACCTTCCTAATGCCGCGACCCTTTAATACAGTTCCTCATGTTGTGGTGACCCCCAACCATACAATTATTTTTGTTGCTACTTCATAACTATAATTTTGCTGCTGTTGTGAATCGTAATGTAAACATCTGATATGCAGGATGTATTTTCATTGTTACAAATTGAACATAATTAAAGCATAGTAATTAATCACAAAAACAATATGTAATTATATATGTGTTTTCCGATGGTCTTAGGCGACCCCTGTGAAAGAAAGGGTTGTTCGACCCCCAAAGGGGTCGCGACCCACAGGTTGAGAACCGCTGATCTAGAAACTGTAGTCAGAAGGACTGGTTACAGGTTAGGTTTCCTGGAAGCAGACGCTGGATCCGCTTGGCATATGAATATTTATTAGGGATCAGTGTCTCTGGGCAGGATGCAGGACTGGGCAAAGGGAGCAATTGAACGGCAATGCAAGGCCAACCCCTTGGGCACTGGGAGCCTATATGCTTGTCAGCGTTGTCCCTCATGGAGCTGAAGTGTCCAGCTCTTTAGGTTCCCCCAAGGCCTCCCTCCCTGGCATCCCCTGCCCAGGCCCCTCAGCCAGTCCTTGAATGTGTGTGTTCCCCAGGGCCAGTGCTCTCTGCAGCGGTAACAGACCCAGAGAATTTGGTACCTGGAGGCTGTCTGCTGACAGCCGGACAGGTCCCCCCAGGAGGGAACTCTAGGCACAATTCTGTGTCCACCACATACATTAATAAGTTTGTAGGCCAGTTTTCTTTCTCCACAATCATTTCTGTTGAGGACCCATCTGATAAAAATAAATGTTTTTAAAGAGGGAGGTGTGCAGTGGCATAGGAACTAACATTCAGTGTCATACTAGTTACTATTCACTACAAATGCGTACTTATCGATTGCCCAGCACTGTTTAAATCTTATCACTGGTGCCGTCTTAGTATATCCTCACTAAATAACCCACCGAACGTACAAGGAAATGAGACCAAGGAGGGTTACGGACTTCACTGAGGTCATCTGACCCTGTGGCAGAGCAGTTCTTGCTAAAAGCGAACCCCTCTCATGCTCTGGTGCCTGACTGTGAGGGACGGAGCTCTGTGGTGGGTGTGGGGGTCCTGTAGCAGGTGCATGGGAGCTACTCTGGGACTACTGCATGCTGGCAGGTCCTGCTCAGATACACCCAACTCCTGCAGATAAACGTAAAGGTTCATGTGACTATGGGAGCGTGGGATCCATGGCCGGTTGTCAAGGGGGATGCTACGATTGCCTGGCCACTTCCCTTGGCTGTTGGAGGGGGAAGTCATGTGGGTTGCCGTCTCTCTCACAACTCTCTTGGCGCCAGGAGTCATAGTCATTTAAAAGAAAAAGCCAGGTCAGATGCTTTGAGAAACAAAGAACAAAATTGTTGAGATAAACCTTGATGAGTGTCAACCCTGGACTCTGTTCTGGTCCTGACTTACCACTAATTTGCTGTGTGGTCCTGGGTTAGTCATTTCCCTTCTCTAGGCTTTGGTGTCTTCATCAGAAAAACAAACAGCACCGTTCCTCAGTATCGTCTCTAAGAGGAGAAGGAATGAGCCCCGCTTCGTCCCGCAGGCCATGCGAGGAAGTGCTTGCTGGTTGAAGAGGCAGCACGTTTATTGGGTCTCTTCCTTTCCAGTTGGGAAACCTGCTGCCCTACAGCGACCCCAGCGTGGTGTTTGTCTTCCTGTCCGTGTTCGCCGTGGTGACCATCCTGCAGTGCTTCCTCATCAGCACGCTCTTCTCCCGGGCCAACCTGGCGGCCGCCTGCGGGGGCATCATCTACTTCATGCTGTACCTGCCCTACGTCCTGTGTGTGGCCTGGCAGGACTACGTGGGCTTCACGCTCAAGATCTTCGCGGTGAGTGCCCTGGCCTCTCTGTGGTCGCCGCTGTCCCAGCCGCCCCTGGCCTTTACCTCTGCTGCAGCCCAGGCTGAGAGAGTCTCCAGTGGGATGCGGTGGGAAGCTCAGAGCTAGATTCTAAACTGCTTGAAGGCAGGGGCTGCGTCTCATGGAATTGTTTACCCTGAGTCCTCTCAGTGAATCGAATGGCCGAATTGAATCAGATGGAATTTTTCAGAGCCAGGCTGTACCATCCACCTAGCTGTGGGCAAATGGCGTCGGGGAGCCCCTTTAGACAGTAGATGCCGTTTCCACCTTTTGTCTCCACCCCCACGTGAGCTCACCGTAAGTCACAGCTACAGGTAGAACTAAAACCTCTTGAGGTCACAGGTGGCTCCTCCTTGACTCTGTGCTCCTTGTGTCCAGCTTGGGTCTCACTTGAGTAACGTTTTCTGAACTGAAAAAACTGAGGAGCAGGTGCCCCATCTCCCACGGACCCCTGCCCTCAACACTTCCTTCCCTTGTCCACGGGAGGAGGGGCCTTCAAGCGTGTGTAAGCCCATGTAAGGGTGAGTTGCCAGCTCTCCCCCGGATCACTTCCAAAAGTCACCTCCGGGTGCCTTGGTTTGGACCCTTAACTATCAGGGGCCCCAGGCAGGCTGCTCTGACAGGAGCCATCAGTGCTGAGCAGAGGGCTCGGAGGATCTTGATGATGTATGAGTGTATGTGTGGAGCGCAGGAATGTTGAGCCCTTGGGGCATCTTTGGGAGCATAAAATTCTAAAAGTTTTACACTTCATCATATCGAGTTTCCGAAATGTGTGCGCATAATGAGTGGCTATAAATAGAATCATTTTATATGCTGCCAAGGAGCCCACTCCCCCAGAGGGACCCTGTAGATGACTACTTCCATGTCTTGTAATTGATCCATTTTGCACATTCAGATTTCTCCAGGTGAAATTTACATGGGAAGTGTTAGGAAAAAGAGACAGGAGATGGATAAGTGACTTTCGCCTCTTTCTCACAGAGCCTGCTCTCCCCCGTGGCTTTCGGGTTTGGCTGTGAGTACTTTGCCCTTTTCGAGGAGCAGGGCATTGGGGTGCAGTGGGACAACCTCTTCGAGAGCCCTGTGGAGGAAGATGGCTTCAACCTCACCACCTCGGTCTCTATGATGCTGTTTGACGCCTTCCTCTATGGGGTGATGACGTGGTACATCGAGGCTGTCTTCCCAGGTACACCAAGCTTCCGCCCTGCTTTAGCCGTCTGCTAGGGACATGCGACTTGTAGCTGCAGAGCTTGTCTCCCTTGTTGCTGGGACTTCCGCAGGGCCAGGGGCTCCCTGGAAAGTGGCTACGGCTTTAGACCTATGGCAAACACACAGACCAAGGAGAAGCAGCTGATGTTAAAAGTACAACTCTCACTACCAATATAGCCCTTTTTCTTTTTTAAAATTATATGTTTACTGATTTCAGAGAGAAAGGGAGAGAGAGAAACATCAGTGATGAGAGAGAATCATTGATTGGCTGCCTCCTGCATGCCCCCGCCCCTCCCCACTGGGGATTGAGCCTGCAACTTGGGCATGTGCCCTGACTGGGAATCAAACCATGTCCTCCTGGTTCATAGGTCGATGCTCAACCACTGAGCCATGCCGGTCGGCTAGCGCTTATTTCTTGAGCTCTCTGTGCCAGGCACTGTCCAAAGTGTTTTATATACTTTGGTTCATTTAAAATACTCATAAGACTGCAATGAAGAGGTTACTGTTATAACCAGTGTTTGCAAATGATAAAACTGTGACTCAGAGAAGTTAAATAATTGCCTGTAGCCACACAGCTGGTAAGTGTCAGTGCTTGGAGGTGAACCCAGTTGGGTTACCCTGGGTCAGCTGGCCCAGGAGATTGCTCCCAGAGCTGACCCAATTCTCTCATCTGCATCCCCAGAGTTACCACTGGTGGAGGCTCTGTTTCCTCAGCACAGCTTGTGAATAACAAATACATTGGCTCCAAGCCCTGGCTTGTGATCTAATCGAATTAGCATTCATAAAAATTTATTTGCTACTTCCCTTAATACATCTCCTTGACCAAGACCTGCCTTGGATACATTTTCACGTAAGATCAAATTCTGAGAGAGCAAGGTTTAACTCTTTCTGGTTCACCTTCTAATTTTCCCCTAAGGGAAGGTGGGTGGGTATACGTGAAATGTTTATTATCCCTACCTGAACTTCCTACATAGGATTTGCAATTTTGTATCATACAGATCTAAATTCAATTCTGAGTCCTCCACTTACTGGCTGAGTGATCTTGGGTAGAGGAATTATCCCTCAGTTTCCTCCTTTCTAAAATAAGAACGACAGCTGTGTCATGGGGTGGTTGGGAGATTCAAAGAGGTGCAAACTTATGTCATACAAAGTAGGTCTCATCAAATGGTAGCTCCCCCTCCCCCCTTCCATTCCAGCCTGTCCCATCTCGTCTCCGAAGGAAGGCAGCGCAAGGAGAGAGCGGGTCTGGTTGGGAAATCCAAGGAATGTTGGAATGTGGCCAAGCTTGATTCATACCTGTGCTTTGCTTTCAGGCCAGTATGGAATCCCCAGGCCCTGGTATTTTCCTTGCACCAAGTCCTACTGGTTGGGTGAGGAAAGTGATGAGAAGAGCCATCCTGGTTCCAGCCAGAAGGGCGCATCTGAAAGTGAGTGCTGCTGCCCCCACTGACTGCTGGGGGCAAGAGTCTAAAACCACTCCTTGTCCCTTTCCCAGTTCTCCCAAGCTGTTTGTGTCAGTGCTGTTGACTTGTCAGAGAGTCAGCATCTGAGTCCCTGAGGCGTGTTTTCTTGGCTTCTTGGGAAGTGACTCGAAGCCTCCTCCTCCACCCTCCCCACCACCCCTCCACTTTTCATGCCATCGTAATGAGAAGAAGGAAGAGATAAATAGAACTGTGATTGTGGAACCGTCCTCTCACTGCCTGCCTGACCATGGAGACAGCCATAGGAGCCAGTGTGGGCTGACACCACGTGGCTGCCACAGGCTCAGCCTGGGTTTCTTAGTGTTCTCACCTTCGTTACCCAGAGCCTAATCCTCTCCTGGGTCCTGACCTGCGGGTGGTGATGCCTGTAGTTCAGCAAAGGCTCTGCCTTCTGGGCTCTTTGCTCAGGTTCTTGGAGGGAAGTTACAAAAGGAAACTTGTATCTTTCACCCAGTTTTCTCCAATAGTGACACCTAACATAACTATAGTACAATCTCAAAATCATGAAATTGACATTGGTCCATTTCACACACCTTCAGATTTCATGCATTTGTGTTACGTGCACGTGTGTGTGTCTGTCTGTCTGTTAAGTTCTGTGCAGTTTTATCACTTGTATAGGTTCACGTAATCACTGCTTCAGTCGAGATGCAAAACTGTTTTTTTCACCACAAGCTCCCTCCTGTGACCCTTTCATAGCCACAGCCCTTCCTCCCCATTCTGTGACATCTGTCAATCAAGATTCTGTTCTCCACTTCTATAATTTTATTATTTCCATAATGTTATATAAATGGCACCTTACAATATATCATCTTTTGAGATTGGATTTTTATTCTGTATAATTCCCCTGAGATCCATCTAAGTTGTGATGTGTATCAGCAGATTGTTCTTTTTCATTGCTGAGGAGTACTCCACAAGATGGCTGCACCACAAGTGTCCTGCCACTTCAGATGTGTTTTTTAAAGAGCTTTTAGCATCTTATATTTTAACTGATTGTCAAGTCTTTTCCCCCTACAGGACCGATCCTCCTGTATCATTGTGTTCCCATGACCAACACCAGTGCCCAAATGGGCCCTAAGTAAATACAGGGGTGGGCAAAAGTATGTTTACAAGTTGTGAGTACGTGAAACAGACTTTATTCTTGTACTATTATTTATTTATCAGCTATTATATTACTTATGTATTATTATCAGCCTACTTCTGTGCACCCCTGTATTTATAGCCTGTCCTCCTTCCTGGGAAACCAGAAGGGGCCACGGAGAGGGGACAGTTCTTAAAGTGCAAGCCCAGCTGCTGGTCTCCACAGGCAGCGCGTCATTGTCTTCTGCATTCGTTCCTGTGTTCTCTCTTCTCACAGTCTGCATGGAGGAAGAGCCCAGCCACCTGAAGTTGGGTGTGTCCATTCAGAACCTGATGAAGGTTTACCGAGATGGCATGAAGGTGGCTGTCGATGGCCTGACCCTGAATTTCTACGAGGGCCAGATCACTTCCTTTCTGGGCCACAACGGAGCTGGGAAGACCACCACCATGTAAGAGGGCATGGTTCTCTCAGAATCAGCCCCAGGGCGGTCCTTGAGCCCAGTTAGAAATCCATCCCTAAGCACACTGCGTTGGTCACTGGGGCAAGCAAGGGCAGGACACACGGAGAGGATGAGTGTGAAAATGCTGTCTAATCAGATGGTGCTTTCCAAAGGCCGGGTTTACTCTATGTTATTGATTCAGCCTACAGCAGTCTGGGGGCCTTTTCCTGATGGTTCCCATTCAGTTCTCGGCAGTGTGCTTGGAACGTGAAGTTCTCACAGCTCTGAGAAAGGTTCTCTTTTGGAGCTGCTTTGCCCAGAAATGTGAGACAAGAAAGATTAGATGTGTTGGAGGGAGGTAGCATTTCCAGGAACTCTGTCCCTAAGCAGCTGTGAGAAGCAGCTGGGCAGCTGGCTGTATGCTTGTCTTCCCTGGACCTACGAGGACCTTCTAGTGGGCAGCTTCCAAAGGGCGCGAAGGCCATGGAAACACCAGAATTACCCTTAGCGGCTTTCAGTGTGGTCCCTCAGCCATTGCAAAGGATGTCATTGGGGGCGACCTTTTTCTATTTTATCTTTTTTTAATGCAAAACCAATATGTTACGAACACTGCAGAAAATCCTTAAAAGGCGTACAAAAATCCTACCATTAACACAAACAAAATTATTTTTATCTTGAATACTTTCTTGTTGTTCATCCATTTTATGTGGACATGATCGTAGGCATGCAGAATCCATGTCCGAAACTAGTTTCCAGTGCAAATTGGAGTTCATTAAAAAATGCTCATACTGAGGCGGTCACTTTCAGTACGTGGCCCACTCGTAGTCAGTCACTAACGCGAAGGCTTGTTTGCTTTGTGGGGTGTCAGAGTCCATTAGGAAGGAGTCGGGGGTGGGAGGCTTGATGCCTCTGCTCTGTGCTGGCTTTGCAGCCGGGTATGGAGCGTTTCTGGGAAGGTGGGGCTTCACGCTGACTCCTGGACTCGAACATTCTGTCCTCAGGTCCATCCTGACTGGGCTGTTCCCTCCCACCTCGGGCACCGCCTACATCCTGGGGAAAGACATTCGCTCCGAGATGAGTACCATCCGGCAGAACCTGGGGGTCTGCCCCCAGCACAATGTGCTCTTTGACATGTGAGTACCAGCAGCGCAGGAGGACGGAGCCGCTCTGGATGTGTGGGGTCATGAGTCAGGGGCGGAGGAGGACCTAAGCGTTTTATGCTCTTTGGTGGTGTCCTTGCCTGGACACTTGGAGACCTGGTTGTCCTTCAACTTTAGGAAAAGGAGGAGGTAAACTGTAGGATGGGAGATGTTCCATCAGCCCCGCCCGAGGATGAGGGCTTGGGAAATGGTGATGTCCATTGCTGTCATTCTGGGGGGTCGATGGGCCTGTCCTCTCTCCTGCCACAGCCCTCCCTGATGCTGGGTTGTCCCACCAGCAAGTAGGAGGTCCCCCAGGGAGCCCTGTGGTGGAGCAGAGAAAGACCTGGGCTCTGTAACCTGGGCCAAGGACTTTATCCTTCTGGGCCCCAATTTCCTTTTGTGTGAAGCGAGCAGCTCATGCTCATGCCCTCCACAGGGCTCTCCCTTCTCTGAGGGTCTGAGGGCCTTTGAAGTTCAGGGGGCAGCTCCAGGTTAATGCAGAGCCAGCTTCTTGGTTGGTTGGCAGGGTTCTAGAGAGACCCTGTATTCCGGAGCATCCTGCAGGGCCCAGGGCTGAGCTGCCCCTCTGTCCCCAGGCTGACTGTGGAAGAGCACATCTGGTTCTACGCCCGCCTGAAAGGCCTCTCAGAGAAGTTTGTGAAAGCGGACATGGAGCAGATGGCCCTGGATGTCGGTTTGCCACCCAGCAAACTGAAAAGCAAAACCAATCAGCTGTCAGGTGAGGCCTAGAGCTGCCTTCTCTCCCCTCTCCCCTTTACCTGCCCCCCCCTCCCCCCCGGCCTGTCCCTGGATGGTCTGGGTGCCTCCATTCTTCTCTCGCCGCTTCTGCCCTGCCTCACTGTCCTCAGCCTCCCTCTCTCCTGCTTACAGGTGGAATGCAGAGAAAGCTGTCTGTGGCCTTGGCCTTTGTTGGGGGATCCAAGGTTGTTATTCTGGATGAGCCCACAGCCGGCGTGGATCCTTACTCCCGCCGGGGAATATGGGAGCTCCTGCTGAAATACCGGCAAGGTAAACGATGTGCATTTATCCTGTGTTGTGGGCTGGGAGGGAAGAAGGGAGGAAGAGGCTCGAGAAGGATGGCCATAGCTAATGGCTGTTCTTGCTAGAGCAACAGAATTGCTTCTCAAGGAAAATGCGGAACTCGTTTTCTGAAAGCTGTGCGCCCCCCTGTGTGTAGGGGGAGGCCTGGTTTATAGGATGCTTAAAGTTTACGCTTCATGACCTAGGGGTCTGCAAGAAGAAGGGAAACGGGATAAAGGGCATCTCCTTTGGGCTCCCACAGCCCCCACCACCATCTCTAGTAAAAACGTACCCACGTGTCATATAACCATGTCCCCTCTTGACTGAGGTCCCTGAGAGCAGAGGATGTGTCCTTGTTCATCTCTGTCCCCAATATGGTGCATTAAATTTATGTTTGTCGAAAGAGTGGATGAATAAATGAGTGGGTGGGGGAGGTGCAGGGGCATGATTGGCAATCTGCTTAGAGATTTAGATGATACGTAAGGTTGCCACCTTATGGTTACAGTGAGGAGTGCAGGCTTTGGAACCAGCCCTGGCTGGCCCTGAGGCCTAGGAAAAGCCATTTAAGTTGCCTCAGTTTCTTTACCTGTGGTAACAGTCGAGCCTACCCCATGGAGGATTAAGTTAAAGGAGAATGCATGTAGACCACCTGCCTGGCAGGTCGTCTTCCCCAAATGTTCGTTTTTATTTTTACGAGGATGCAGTACCTATGCCCACAGCTTAGTGGTCCTGGCCACCAGCCTGCCAGGTCTTTCTCCCATGCTTACCCCTGCTAACATTTTAGCTCTAGCCACTGCAGTCAGTGCACATCGACAGGTCTCACCTTTCCCGTGTCCTTGTGTTTGCGCCGCAGGCCGCACCATCATCCTCTCCACACACCACATGGACGAAGCGGACATCCTGGGGGACAGGATCGCCATCATTTCCCACGGGAAGCTGTGCTGCGTGGGCTCCTCCCTGTTCCTGAAGAACCAGATGGGAACAGGCTACTACCTGACCCTGGTCAAGAAGGACGTGGAGTCCTCCCTCAGCTCCTGCAGAAACAGCAGCAGCACCGTGTCGTACCTGAAAAAGGTGAGCTGCCGCCTCTGCTGGTGCGGGGGCTGGTGCGGGGGCTGGCGGGGGTCAGGGAGTCGGGACTTGCTGGCTGAGAAGGGCTTGTCTCCCTCTACCCCCTCCGCCACGTTGGTGCTGTGGTTCCCGTGGAATCGTATCGTCCCGCATCGTGGAAAGCTCGGGAGGCCTCTGTTCCCATAGTGCGAGCTCCGGTGAATCCCTTTTGCGTTTTCCTGTGGAAGCACGTGGGCTGGGTGATGGAGGAGGTCCTTAGAGGACTTTGTTCTGTTGGAGAAAAGAGACTTGCGTGGCTGCAGGAGGCCCTGCTGTTCCTGTCATGACCTTGCCATCGCAGTGACCTCACCTTTCAATCTGCAAAGCCGCTGTTTACTGAGCACCGTGTTCATGCCAGACACTCAGTCTAGCAGACTCTGAGCACAAAAGAGAATGATGGTGATAATTCTTTGTAGCGTTTGCTGTTACTTACACATTTTTTTAAAAAACGTCATCTCAAAGTGCAGAGTAACCCTGGGAATAAGATACTGTAATTACTGTCCACGATGAGGGAAGGGAGGCTGATAGTGGCTTGGTAGTTTATTCAAGTTCAACCAGCAGGTAAATAATGGAGGTGGGTCTAGAACCCAATAACCAAGGACGTTTTCCTCTGGACCACAGTACATGCCTGCGATTCATTAATGTGCTGAAACCCGTGGCACCTAAAACCTTTACATCCCAACCTTGAGCTCCCACCCACTTGCTTTTCACTAGCACCAGGTTATCCCAAGTGTGGTCTGAAAAACAGCTGCACTGGGATCACGTTTGGGAGCTTGTTAGAAATGCAGAAACTTGGGCCACCCCAGGACGGCTCAGGATCTGCATTTAATCACAGTGCCCTGGTGATTAAACAAACACACATGAGAGCGTGAGAAGCACTGACTAGACATCTAGTCAGGTAACTCCCATGCTCAGCCGGCCGAGGGCCTGCTCACGGCACCCATTGGTGGCCATGGTTCTGTGGATGGCGCTGCATCCCGACATCCCACCTCCAGGAGGGCGGCCAGCCCCACGGCACACATGTCGGACTGTGGCCCAGAAGCCTGGCCGCCCCGTTGCATGCCTCTCGGGAGAAGCTTTCTGCTCTAGTTCTCACACACAGAGCCTCTCAGAGCCCTCCCTGACGAAGGTGGTGGTGGCTGTGCCTTGCCTGGTCCCTGACCCATTCTCACCTCCTTCTTTGCCATCAGGAGGACAGTGTTTCTCAAAGCAGTTCTGATGCTGGCCTGGGCAGCGACCATGAAAGTGACACGCTGACCATCGGTAAGGACTCTGGGGTTTCTTATTCAGGTGGTGCCTGAGCTTCCCCCAGCTGGGCAGAGTGGAGGCAGAGGAGGAGAGGTGCAGAGGCTGGTGGCGCTGACTCAAGGTTTGCTGCTGGGCCGGGCCGGGCGGCTTTGGGAGAGGGTGCAGCTTGGTGGCGGGTTGGCCTCACGCTTGCTGGGAAGCCTGGCGCTTGGTCTGGGAGCTGACAGGGCAGGGCCTCAGAGAGCTGAGATGATTGGGGGCGAGGGGATCCCTTAGCAGGGGGGGTGTGAATCTGGCTGGACACTGGAGACCAGGGATGCGGAACTCAGGGCCAAGCCACTGGGGAGGAACTAGAGCTCAGGACGTAGGGAGGCTGAGAGCCCAGGAGATCGGGAATAGCCTGCTGGGTTTGCTCCAGATGTGTGTGTGGGAGGCCAGCGTCACCAGTAGCGAGGATGAACCAGAAGCCTACCTCGGCCCTCGCTGCCCAATCCTCATCGCCAGCATTCTCCAGGGAGGAGACTCCTTCCATGGACTGTCTGATTAGGCTTCTATTGAGATAGATACAAGGATCTTTCTAGGGGAGGGGGAAGAATCTTTTCAAGTTTGTTTAGTTGAGTTTTCCACTGAAGAATCCTAGAGCGAAGGCAATAGAAACCAGGCTTTCAAGCTGAGTCATCCGTCCATCCACCCATCCACCCATGCACTGAACCTACGATGGACCTGGTTTTGGGGATACAAAGACATAGTTCTTGCCCCCAGGAACTCGTGGCCAGAGATGAACATGTGGCATGACTTAGGGATCTGAGACAGGTGCGGTGCACGGCTAGTGGAGTTCTGAGGGCTAGGCAGAGGGAGAAGGCGGGGAATGGCCGGCCCTCAGTGTGGGGCCTCTGTGCTGGCTGAGCCGTCTGTGTGCTTTGCTCCCCACAGACGTCGCCATCATCTCCAACCTCATCCGGAAGCACGTGGCCGAGGCCCGGCTGGTGGAAGACATCGGGCATGAGCTGACCTATGTGCTGCCCTACGAAGCGGCCAAAGAGGGCGCCTTTGTGGAACTCTTCCACGAGATCGACGACCGGCTCTCGGACCTGGGCATCTCCAGCTACGGCATCTCAGAGACGACCCTGGAGGAAGTAAGTTCAGGGCCCGGCCGTCAGAACAGCAGGGCCAGCAGTGCGAAGGCCAGACACGCAGCCTGCGTTCCACTGGGGACGGGTTACCCTGGAACTGCTCACGGAGTCCTGAGGTCACTGGCATCCGGGCAGTGTCAGCCCCCGTGAACCCTTTACGGTTGTAGTGGGCGATAGTGGGAAAGAAGTATTAGGATTGCTTCCTGGTGTGACTGCGTGACGGCCATGCCTAGGAGGTGGCCGGCATTTATGAAACTCTGTTTGTGCCAAGTGCCAAGCCTGGTGTCTTTTTTCTTTTCTTTTCTTTTTCTTAAGTCATTGCAACTCCATTGAACCATCATAGCAAGATGAGAAAGTAGACACTCAGGGATGCTGAGTGAGGATTTGAAAGGGGGTTTCGGGCTTCAGAGCCCATATTCCCTTTAGGGACACACATCCCAGGCCTTGAGGGCTGGAAGGGATGTAAGGTTGTCTGGCCCAGGGACCCCCAAGCTTGACTGTGCGGCAGAGTCCTCTGGGGATATCATCGACGATCAGAACGCCCAGGCTCAGCTGCAGGGCTTCGAATCAGAACTTCCGGAGGGAAGGCCTTGCTGTCGGTGCTTCTGTTGCGTGCTTTCGCGGCAGTGGCCTGTAGATCCGTTTGGAAGTCATTGGTCCAGTTCAGAGTCTCTTCTGGTGTCTGGACCCCTGCCACAGCACTTCAGGAGAAGGGAAACCCATTGTCTCCTGATCGTTCTGTCCTGGATCATGTCTCACAGCGCTAGCCCACTCCAAGACTTGGGGCCACATGCCTGGAAGAAGCCACACTTGGCTCATTCTCTGTCTGTGAGGAACACATTTCTTCTGCTGCAGTGTCCTGAGGCCGTAGCTTTAACGTGAAAATCAGTCTGGGTTGACAGTCCCGCCACTGAGGCTGTGTTCTTTGGTAAAAAAGGCTTCTCTCCCAAGTGACTGACCAAGTGGCATTAATAAGCGAAGCTTCTCCTTCCTGTGTTTAGGGCCTAGCATACCATTTGATGATGTAATCATCACAGCGGTGGTGGCTGCCGTCATCACATGCAGTCTGTAATAGTCTCAATTTCTCTTATTTTTCAGATATTCCTCAAAGTGGCTGAAGAGAGTGGAGTGGACGCCGAGACCTCAGGTAACCCTCCCGGGGCTGCACCCTGGGCTGTGCCTCCTGCAGGCCGCTCAGCTCACCGGGGCTAGGCCTTTCCCTTTGCATTGTTGTATGACATTCCTATCTTTCGTGTATAAGTTCATTACGGATGCAGAGAGTTTATTTTGTAAAAAGTAAAATAAAATGAGGCCATTCCTTCCCTTTGCCTTCAGATGGCACTTTGCCGGCAAGACGCAACCGGCGGGCCTTCGGGGACAAGCAGAGCTGCCTTCACCCCTTCACTGAGGACGATGCTGTCGATCCCAATGATTCCGACATAGACCCAGGTCCGTGTGGGCGAGATCTGTGTTCCACATCTTGAAACTCGCGTGTTCCCTCGTGTGTTCTTCTCTGGGGTTATCTTTTGGTGGCCACGATGGTAGATGCCTGCAGGGTCCCAAGGGAAGTGAGAAAATGAGAAAAGCCACTCTCCCTTTTCCAATGTTGCCCATGCCGTCCAGCCTGAAGGAGAAAGCCACCCTCATCACTGCCTTCCCTGAGCTGGGGTCTTCCTCCCAGGATGCCCATCAATCCTCTGAGTCCATTTAGAATCTTTTCTGTGGAGTCCCAGTTTCTTGCACACCTCGGGTGTTGAGCTGTTGAATAAATCTTCTTTGAATGGGCGGATGATTTTGAAAGACCCGGAAGGGTGATTTTGCTTTTAGACTCACCCGTGCCCTAGACTTAGATCTTTTGGATGAGTGTGTCTCCCTGTGTGTTTGACTGGGATGGAGAAAGGGAGGCAAGAAATCAAGCAGATACTGGTAAGATGACAGTTAGGAAATCATTTGTTGAAGACGAGGAATTCTATGGAATGTTTAAGAACAGAAACCTGTCTGGCTCTCCCCGCTCATGCGAGTGTGTGACTCTCCTGTGCTCCCTGACTTCAGACACCGTCTGTACTTAGGTCACTTGACTGTGTCTACCTTTTACCAAAAGTCTAATAGATGGGAGACAGATTGCCATCGTGTGTCCTCAAGGGTGTCAGCCTGTGTTCACGGCCCGTTTCACAGAGTATTCCGTAAGCAGTCGGGGATGACCCGATTCATCTGAACAACTGGCTGTAACACCCAGTCACGTGTGAACACATCTCTTCACTGTCTCGGGCGCCTTCATTGCTGGCTCTCATCAGATGAGAACCAAAGGCTGAGCCTGCTGTGGGAGTCCTAACATTTTCTTGGATGTGAAAGTCCTTTACTCCTGAGATACTTTCCCCTCCAAACTCAACCTCCAAGATGGTTCCTGCAGGTGCGGGAGGAAGGAGCACGGTGACGTCCAGGTGCTTCAGATGATAGGTGACCTTCATGTTGGCTTCTTGCAGAATCCAGAGAAACGGACCTGCTCAGCGGGATGGATGGCAAAGGCTCCTACCAGGTGAAGGGCTGGAAACTCACTCAGCAGCAGTTCGTCGCCCTTCTGTGGAAGAGGCTGCTGATTGCCCGGCGGAGTCGGAAGGGGTTCTTCGCTCAGGTGAGCAGTGCTGTTGCAGGCCCAGGACTTGAGCTTCCTCACGCCAGAAGGCAGGAGAGCATCATGGCTGTGAGATGGGAGCTGGAGCCAGATTGTCTGTATTTCCACCCCAGGGCTGCTTCTCCCCACTCATGTATCTGCTGGCAAGTTAGTTCTTCGTGCCTCAATCTCCTCATCTGTAAAATGGGGATACTAATAGTACCTGTGACATAGTTGTTGTGCTGAGAATGGGCCTCACATTAGTAATTACTGTATGTGTTTGTGTGTGTGTATTTATTGTAGAGGAGAGCATAATTAGGACGGAGTTTTTCATAACTTGAGCGATGATAGGACCAGATGCACTTGACACAACTGATTGGAAACTTGGTTTTTCTCTAAATGATGCTTAACTGTAAACTGATAGGAAAGATAACCAGTCGGAAACTTCTGATGGAGAAGCCTCCTTACACTGTTGCCTGCCCGGCAGCGCCTGCTTGCTGACTCACTTGGTTAGAGGGGAACATGATTGCTCTCCAGTAAAGGCATCTGCAGAGACCCTTCCCTGCAGACAGAGTGGAGTATGAACCGAGCAGACGGTCCTGGATTTGAATTCTGGTTCTGCTGAGTGAACTCGGGCAGGTTTCTCCGTCTCTCTGAGCCTCAGTGCCCTTGTTTGTTGATTGGTGATAATGACACTACTACTTAGGGTTGTAATGATCATTAAATGAAGTCATTCTCTTTACAGTACTCTTCCATGGAATTACTCAATTTTTAGCATTGAAACCCCAGAACATTAAAACCACGGGTATTATTTGAATCTTTCAGTTCTTTTTTAAGGATAAATTTCTCAGGAATAAGTAGAAGGAGCTTAGAGTTTACTTATCTAAAGTATGTAAAAGTCGTTTTCAGAGAAGGTAGAGTGTAAAGTTTGAGGTGGTTGAGTAAGGATTTAGATAATTATACGTTTGAGGCCGTGGGGGAGACAGTGGCTGCTGTTCCCTTTCAGTGGAGACAATGTGGAGAGTGGCTTTTTAAATTTATTGTCACAATATGGGTCTGAATGGGTCAGCTAATCTCAGTCTACAGATTATAAATGAGAAAACTGAGGCCAGAGGGGGAAGTGACTTCTCATGGATACACTTGTAGGGACAGAACAGCTTCAGGTCTCTGGCTCCCGGTCCTTCCTCTGAGCTGATCTGGGCTCATGGCCCAGCGTGGTCCTCCCCAGGTTTTCAGGGGGCAGAGGGCAGGACCCAATGTTTTGAGTCACCCCGACGCATGACCACTGTTTACTCTCAGCTTGATGCCTCTGCCAGGTGGCCGTAGCCTCTGGCCTTGTGTTTCCAGCTTCCAGGGATGCCCTGGAGGGAAGAGGTTTCATGTTCAGGCTCCTTGCTTCCAACTCCGTGCCTCGGTGGAGTCTGGCCATGGGCCTTGCACTCCTCACCTGCGTGCCGGCTGGTCTGGGAGGCTTGTCCCATGGCTGCCTTTCTAACACTTGTCTTCTACGGTTTCTCTTCCCTCTGCTCCCCCCACCCCCGGTTATAGATTGTCCTGCCAGCTGTGTTTGTCTGCATTGCCCTGGTGTTCAGCCTGATCGTGCCACCCTTTGGCAAGTACCCCAGCCTGGAACTTCAGCCCTGGATGTACAACGAACAGTACACATTCGTCAGGTGTGTGTTTGTCTTCTGCGCCCAAGGAGAGAGGCCAGCGCGAGCAAACCACGGTGTCTGCTCTGCGCAGGGCCGGGGGAGGCGGGCTCAGGGATCACACCGTGGAGTAGGCTGTGGCTGAAGGAATAAGCCAGTCGGTCCCCGGCTGCCGCATTTGCTCTCCTTTCCTCTTCCCACTGCTGTTGTCAGGAACAGGCGTGCGTTTTATGTAAATGATCTGCCCTTGAAAATAATCTAGGATCGAGCTATACTGTGTCTGGATTTTCATTCTGTGGTTTAACACAGGGCTTCCAGACACTGTCAACGCTCTTGTTTTTTGCACAGTACAATGCGTGCATTCACTACCCAGACTTTTTAGTTGTGGATAGTAGCTATTGTCTGTGCTTTGGACAAAAATACCAGCTACTCTATAACAATGCAGTGCTTCAAACAAAAGGACCAAGGGATTTCTCCATCTCCTTACACAAGGATTTTCTTCAGTCCTCTCGTAATTGTAGACAGGTAGATCTCAGAAGCAGTCAAGCAGTAGATCTGTTTCAGTGATGTAAAAGAGACGCTGTATTTAAAAAAAAAAAAAGACAGAAAAAATACGTAAACATGGGAGTCGGTCTTTCTGTGACCCTACCTTCCTGCGTAGTGCAGGTGACTTTATTCTTTCCTCTCCCAGCTGCTGACCCCGATTGCCCAGGGCTGTGGAGCGTGGACTGTCTTTGTGTTTGTAACCTGAGCCCATTACTGTTTGTGTGATCCCAGTGTCCGTGCAAACATGCAGCCAGTAAAGTCCGCCTCCAGTAGTATCCTGGCTCTCTGTACCTCCTGGGTAATTGTGGAAGTATTTTTGAAATACGGATCCTTAATGAACTCATTTACTTTTTGCTAAAATATGCATGTCAGAGTGTATAAGTATGTGTGTATATACATGTGCGCGCACACATGCGCACGCCTCTGTACATACAGTTTATTTACACAAGCCCCACTTGGAGTGCTGTGTGTTACCGTGATATCAAGTATATGGCTCGAGTCTGAGCTCCTTGTGGGTGAGCTCTGTTTTATTCATTGCTGTTTTAAGAGCTTGGCACACAGGAATTACTTAATAAAGCATTTGTTTTTAAAAAACTTCCTCCTTCAAATGTATGGTTTTAATGAATCGCTGAGCTGGCTGCCTCTTCTGTTCCCATAGTAACGACGCTCCCGAGGACATGGGCACCCAGGAGCTCCTGAATGCCCTCACCCGAGAGCCCGGCTTCGGGACCCGCTGTATGGAGGGGAACCCCATCCCGTGAGTGCCCTTCAGCTACGCCACCCTCCGCTCTGGTTTCCTGTGCTTGCCGCCTGGTTTGGTCTCGAATGCACTGCATTTTTTATCCGTTGTATGCCACACTGTGACTACCATCGTTTGCCCTTTGAACCATTTTGTTTTTAATGTTTAAAAAGCTGATATAGTAATCTAATAAGACCATCTAGGAACATACATAACAGACTAGGAGAATATTCTAACATCCTGCAAAGCAAATTACTGCAGGTGTTTGTTTACTGCTTTATAAATGAATATTTAATTTAAGTAGCACTTTATACTTACTGCTCCAATGCTTTTCCCTTCCTCCCTCCCTCCTGTACCTAAATGCAGAGATAGGCTGCCAATATATAGAATTTGCAGTTTTGCTTATCAGCTTCTTGACTTTAAGAGCTGAAAAGGTGATGGATTTTTTTAAAAGTTGACATTTTCTTGTTTTAGAGTTGCCTATTTTTATTGTATTCTCTTTCAAAATCCTTCAAGAAAAAGAGGTGGTATATAGATAAACTCTCTTAAAGACCCATAGACGAAGTAGGTATGTGGGGAAGGTATAACCAGTGATGGTTGTGAGTAAAGACAGTGGACAGAGGTGAGCTTCTGGAAGCCCAATGAGGGGAGAGGTGGTTCCAAGTTCCCAGGCTCAGGTAGAATTTGCAGGTAAGGTTGTTATTCACAAACTGAGGAGTTGTGGAGAGTGTGGGAAGGTGCAGAAATACTGGGAAAGTGCTAACTTAAATCCCAGGTTTTAAAGGGCAGATACAGACCCTGTCACAGTTAGAGAGCAGTGAGCGTGATACCTGGACCTGCAGGGTTTTAGAGCTGCTTCTAGCGATTGTGTACCTGTTATCTCTTATTAATTGGATACTTACTAAATGTTTGTTAATACTTAATGGGTGGTAAATCCTAGCAGCCAGTATCATCAGCTCCTAAAGAAGAAGATGACTAAAGTGGAGAAGGACAGAGAGGCATCCTATCTGGATGTCATGATCTTTTTGAGGAGACTGCATTTGACAGTTTTGTAGGCGAGATATAAGAATGAGAGGAGATGGTGACAGAGGCGGATGGAGGCAGCACCTGCCAGCTGAGCAGTGTGGACTCAGTGCCAGCCTGGGAAGCTCGTGGGAGCCAGTTCTGGGTTGAGGTCTCGCCAACAGCACAGGAGAGGCAGGGCCCCGACATCAGAGGGCTCCCCGCCGTGAGGCCCAGCACCATGGGATGTGTGTTGGGGGCAATCAGTAGAAAGTAGTGGAACGGAGGGGCATTTGACGGGACACTTCCCTGGGGCATTTATCTTCCCTGGGGCCTCAGCCACTCGTGTGCAGGTTTTAGGAAGGAAACTCAGGAGGGAGCCCTGGCTTCCCTGGGAGTCTCCATTTCACTGGGGCACCTTACAGAGAGCTAGAGAGCAGTCCACAGAACCGTTCATTTGGTCGGTGGCTGTGCTTTAAATTGTAGAAGTTTGGAACTGGAAGGGATAGGAAATGACTTGTTGAAATGTGACTTATTGAAACAAGTCATTCTATATTTTTATTTTACTGTTGGAGAAAATGAGCCCTGAGAGGGCAGGTGATGTGTTGATGATCTCGCAGTGATTCAGAGCTCAAGTCAGGCATGAACAACCCAGCTCTCCATGTACCAATCGCTCTAACCCCCCCCCCCCCGCTTTTCTACCCCCCCCCCCAATTCTCTACTTGTTTTGAAACATAAAGTGAATCTTGACATTGTCTACAGATTATCAGCACATTGAGCATAAAACTGAGACCCCTTCCCAGGCCTGTGTCATCCGGCTCCTGCCTCCTTCTCTGCCTCATAGGCCATCACGTTCCAGCCACACCGTCCTCCTGCTGTTCCTTCCACAGGAACCTCAGGGCCTTTGCACCTGCGCTTCCTGCTGCTTCTGGTTGTCACATTCTTTCCCTCCAAATCTCTCCCTGGCCCAGCCTTTATGTTCTGGCCAAAGTGTATCACCTCTTCATGCAACTCCTTTCCTACCAGTCATGCTCCCTTACCTTGCTACATGTTTTCCCATTTAAGATGGCATTTAATCATCATCTAACTCTTCGTTGGGAACACAAACTCCATGAAGGCAGGGACTTTGTCTTGTTCACTCCAGACTCTCAAATATGCAGAAGAGTGTCTGGCACAGAGTTGATGCTCATTTGAGTGTTTTGGAGTGAACACATGGGTGAGTGACTGAATGCTGGTGGATTGGATCGACTGGAGTTCCGTATATGAGCATCTGGGCCCTCTTTGCATTCCATTGTCCATATCTGTGAAGTGAGCTCACAGCTTACACGTCTTTGGAGGGATCAGATAATCAGATGGGGAGGGGCCGATGCATGTCTGCAGGTGTGATTGATGGATCCTGTGCCCCTGAGGTGACAGGAAACCCAGGCCCTCTGGGTGACCTGGTCTTACTGTCCTCCCTGTGCAGAGACGTGCCCTGCTTGGTGGGAGAGGAGGAGTGGACCACGGCCCCCGTTCCCCAGACCATCACGGACCTCTTCCAGAACGGGAACTGGACGATGGAGAACCCCTCACCCACCTGCCAGTGCAGCAGCGAGAAAATCAAGAAGATGCTGCCCGTGTGTCCCCTGGGGGCCGGGGGGCTGCCTCCTCCACAGGTGAGTCCCTCTCCAGGTGTGACTGAGCAGGCAGGGCCGCAGGGTGGGCTGGGGAAGAAGGGCGGGTGACAGAGCAGGAGGGTCTCTTTCAGTCTTGATCTTCGTTCTTGTCACAGGGAATAGCATGTGAGTTTTGAGGGGAGGAAGCGTGAACCACCTTATTCCTACATCTGAGTGAGCTTAGCCTGTTCCTTTATTTGGAAGAGACTTGTTTGCGTTAAAACCAGAACACAACCCTCTGGACCAATGGGCTACGGGAGATGCACGGTGCCCTCTCCGAGTGGGGGTGTCACAGGACAGGCCCTGCTTTCTCCCCGGCTTGGCCTTAGGGCGGCTGGCCCATCACTGTCTGAGGGTCTTGTTGAGTCTGACATTCTCTATGAGTCTGACATTCTCTATGAGTCTGACATTCTCTACGAGTCTGAGCATGGGACGCAGTTGTGATATATTTTTTTTCTGAGAACAGCTTCAGGATGAGGCTTGCTTGTGAAAACTGTCTGCTGCCCTATCGGCATCCAGGTTGCGGGTTCCGGTTACGTCTTTCTAAAATAATAGCTAATCTATTCATACATGTGACACCACTGAACAAAGAGCTCACCAAGCATAGTCAGTGATGCTGCTCCCTAAAGACCTGTGTGACTCTGAAGAATAGATTGTACAGTCTATGGCTTCCAGAATAATTTCCTGGGGAACTTTTTGGAGTGCCTTAAGTGTATGGCCAGAGTCAGGGGTAGAATGAATCTGGCTTTGGTGGCTGGCTTGGGGTACCTGGGCATTGTGGGCAGGGTCTAGTGGTGTGTTTCTGAGGGACATGTGTCAATGTAGTCCTTGATTTGCTTCTCGTCTCAATTCTGGTCCATAAAAGCACATGTGCTTGGTTTTTCTGTAACAACAGAGAAAGCAGAACACGGAGGACATCCTTCAGAACCTGACGGGGAGAAACATCTCGGATTACCTGGTGAAGACATACGTGCAGATCATAGCCAAAAGGTCATTCTTTGCTAAACTCAGTCCTTGCTCTGTCATGACTGATCAGAGGAATTTAAGACCTAAAGATAGTAGACCGAGTAGTGGGGGAGACATCATATTTTTACCCGATGTTGTCTTGGAAGCTTAGAGTGCTCTTTCAAAGTAGACAAGATGAGAAGTATTACGAACATTCGGGTTGACAGTTTACCAAGCATAGATTGAGTTTGCCTGGTTCCAGAATGAAAATAAATCGGGATTCAAATTCTAATTCTGCCACCTCCTAGCTCTTTGACGAATGGTAACTGGTTATCCTTTTAATGTTGATGCTGCATCACTTGATGTCCACTGTGAAAGCAGTGCTGCTCTTAGGAGTTGTTGTGAGGACTGAATGATATATATGAACACCTCTCATGGTAGGGATGCATGGCAGCCTGGGCCGTGGAGTGGGAAAGAGCCATGGAGCTTCCTGGGGCCGCGCAGCCTAACGCTGACTACTTAGCTCAGGGGCGGGGAACCTTCTTTCTGCCAAGGGCCATTTGGATGTTTATAACATCATTCAGTCACGGGCCACCCAAAATTATCAACTTAAAAATGAGCCTGCTATATTTGGTTAAACATTTTTAATTGACTCGCTACTTGGTGGTCAGGGCCTTGATAGGGCCAGACCAAGTGCTTCTGTGGGCGTCCATGGCCCGCAGGCTGGATGCTCCCACCCCTGATGGACCCGCTGCTCCTTCCCACTGCTTTGGTCAGCTGGGCCTCTCGGAGTTCTCGGTGGCTCTAAATGACAAGGGTGTGCTTGAATGACAGCTACTGTGCGTTTCCAACAAGGAGGCACAACCTCTCCCTATGTCATCCCTAATTGATGTACGACTTTGAATTTTAGACGTTTCTAGTTTGATTACATCTTTGTCTATAAGATGTAATGGTTTCTGAATTGGTTTAATCCAAGGCATGGTTTTCATGTACATAAGATTTTAAGAATGGGAGGAAAAACGGACATGCCGATTAGGGCTTCTTCCCATCGGCAAAAACCTACACCATCAGCTTGATCCTGGGATTACTTCCGTCCCTTCGTTGTGTCCTCAGGTAGAGATTGACTCCTTTTGTGTCATCAGGAATAGGATCCGTGTTGCACTGAACTGACTTTTGGTTTGTCTCTGGCCTCTGCAGCTTAAAGAACAAGATCTGGGTGAACGAGTTTAGGTGAGTTGGCCTCTTCCTGTGCTTTCCCCGGACCTCCTGTCGGTCAGGAGGGTGGTTCTGATGCAGGAATCGTGGGCCCCGGGAAGTTGTTGGTTTTGGGATGGTGTTGCCCTCAGTGTTGCTGCTCAGCACCAGCTGCCACTGCAGATGCAGGTGAACGCTGGGCACACTGATCTCCTCGAGGAGGCGCAGAGGCTTTTTCTGGTGCGATTTAACAGGAAGCACCAGGTTGTGAGGGGAAAACCTACGCCAGCTACACTTTGCCCCCAAACCAGATTCCCAGGGGTTCTCTTGGATGATATAAGATGAATCAACACCATATACTCTCACTGTATTTCAACCCATCTATCCCTCTGGGATTTGAAGGAACAGGTGGGATCAGGGAAGAACAGAAGGAAGAGTTGTTGAAGCTCATTAACATCTTATAAACAATGGGCTACTTTATGTGGCTGCCCCACAAGGTGGCTCTTTGACGCTGCTTTCCACTTCTCCTTGCCTTTTTCCTGAGGGCCAGGCCCCACAGAACTGTGAACAGAGCAGACTGGGGCGCCTCCAGTTGTCCTCATGCTAGGAACAAGCCCAGGCCTCTGGGCTCGTTATAGTAAACCTCTGGCCTCTCGGTCAGTGTCTTCACTCCTTGTCCTGACTTCCCATCTGCTCATTATTATTTTATTTAAAAATATTTTAATGTATATTTATTGATTTCAGAGAGGAAGGGAGAGAGAGATAGAAACATTAATGATGAGAATCATTGATTCGCTGCCTTCTGCAGGCCCCCTACCGGGGATGGAGCCCACAACCCAGGCATGTGCCCTGGACGGGAATTGAACAGTGTCCTCCTGATTCATAGGTTGAGACGCTCAACACTGAGCCACACTGGCTGGGCCCATCTGCTTGTCTTGAGACCCAAGTTCAGGCCTGAGCACCAGGGTGGGAGGAGCTGCTTCTGTCTATAGTCAGGTCCTTCCTACTTGGGCAGGAACCCTAAGGGTAAGGAAAGAGATTGCCGGAATCCACTAGAGGAGTCCAGTGGTAACTTCCTCTCGGTCCTGCTTTGAAGAAGCAGTTCGCCTGCGGGAAACACGTGGTGTCCAGGGTCCCGTGCCCTGCGCTGCCTGTGTTTTAACCTCAGGCTGTTTTTCCAGGTACGGTGGCTTTTCCCTGGGTGTCAGCAATTCTCACGCGCTTCCTCCAAGTCAAGAAGTTAACGATGCCATCAGGCAAATAAAGAAACACTTGAATCTGGCCAAGGTACGGTGTCCCTCCCAGGACATGTCAGAAAGGGGCCCAGAGCTGCTGGTACAGGGGAGCAGTTGGCAGGGGCATCCGAACACTGAGCACCTCCTTGTGTAAGACTTGAGTACATAGTCGTCTTGCGTAGTTAGTGTCTTGTGCAAGCCAACACTGAGCTGGGGCTCAGTGACCAGTTAGGATCTGAAAGTGTTCAACGGGTGTTAGGACTCACTAAGCATTCACTTCATTTCTCTGTGCCTGGAGTTTCCCATGTTTAATTAAGAATTGAGGGGGTCAGACGATGGGGGATGCTGGGATCACAGATGCAGGGATAGTCCTTGAGACTGCATCTCTGTGTTGAGGCCCAGACCCCACGAGGGTAGCCCTGGGCCCTAGGATGACGCCAGGGGAACATTTTTGAAGACTCCCCACGCCTGAGTTACAGACAGACGTGGGAGTCTTGGGACTTTGAATCACAGGCCTTGCCGGTGGTTCCTTCGAGACTCGTGGCTCATGGCAACAGCGGTGCTTTAGATTTCTGGTGGCTTCAGCTTTTATTTTAATGAACAAGGCAGTCACGGTGCCCGTCCTGAGGTTGTCCTGTTGCTCCTGTGAGCCGTCTGAGCTGAGGCAGGTTCTGTCGTCCACAGGACAGCTCTTCGAATCGATTTCTCAGCAGCTTGGGAAGGTTCATGACAGGACTGGACACGAAAAACAACGTCAAGGTAAAGCCCTTTGTTCAGTAGCTTCTTGATGCACAGTAACCCTCTGTTCAGCTCCTGAGCGCACTGATGGGGTAGGCACGACAGAGAGAGAGCTGTCTAGTAGCCTCACCAGCGAGAACGTGCAATGCAGTGATTCAGAGTTTGCTTTGCCCCCAGACACAGCAGGCGAGCCATTGTGACCCTGACCAGTTTACTTGACCTCTCGAAGCCTGTTTCCTAACCTCTACCATGGAGACAGTACTCAGGCGCTCTCAAAGCCGAGATGAAGATTAAATGAGTTAAACATAGAGGGTAGCCGGCACCGTGCCTGGCCACACGGTCAGTGCTTGGTATACCTGGTTGCCCTTACTGCTTCGCCACATTCTCTGACCATAATGTTTTGTCTCGGTGTGTGACTGGGATTCCTGAAATTTACAGGTGTGTGTGTGTGTGTGTGTGCGTGTGTGCACCCACCTCCAAGAACAGGGTTTGGGAGCGTTACCTTGTACCTCTGTGTTTTATTTCAGGTGTGGTTCAATAACAAGGGGTGGCATGCCATCAGCTCTTTCTTGAATGTCATCAACAACGCCATTCTGCGGGCCAACCTGCAGAAGGGGGCGAACCCCAGCCAGTACGGGATCACGGCTTTCAACCACCCCCTGAACCTCACCAAGCAGCAGCTCTCGGAAGTGGCTCTGTAAGTAGCTATGTCTCCATGGACCAGGTGGGGGCAGGAGAGGGTGTTGAGGGTAATGGAGGAACGGAGGAAGGAACCCTGACGCTGGTCGTGTGTAACAGATGGGGAAACACTTATATTAGGATATGTCTGGTTTGGTCCAGGCTCTGGACAGAATATGATCAGGTTAGGAATTGGCTGGCAGGGATTAAAGTGCCAAAGATAAATAAATGACTCATTTATGTAAAAACCATTACATTTAGTGGATTCATGTGAGTTAAGTTGTTAATAACATCCCCCAAATATTGTAACTCGCCATAAATACAGTGTTTAATAAAAAAAGCAGAAGCCCATCCTCAACTGTCTTTCGCTGGTTTTAAACTTGGTGAAACACGCTTTTATCAGCTTGTGTTTTTAATTCCTGAGTTGTGTATAAGTGTGCGAGGTTAAAGCCAGTACACACTAGGCAAAGTGTATATAGCCTTTGGAATTGTGGAGATCTGGGTTCTAGATGTATGGTGTTAAACGAGACAGTTCATGTAAGTTGCCAAGTTTAGCATTTGGTTTATATTCAACACATGTTGGGTCCCTTTCCAGTATAAGGGGCATGGCACAGTTATTATTTTTGCTTAACTCGTATAAAATATCAATATATGTCACTGGGATCTTTATACCAAGCTTATATAACATTTATATGTATAATTTATATTAAACCCTGTTTATTGAGCTTATAAGGCCACTTCTTATAAGCATCTGATAGATGTGTTAGACTGATAGGCCACACACTGTTGTTTTCAAATTTATTTACAGCCAGAAATGAAGTTATTTGAATGGTTTCACACTAACATTTCTGCTTTATTTAATTTTCAATCTATACTTGTCCTTTGTGAGTGAAAATTCACAACTCATTGCTCTTATAAGGTCATTAGGCCACTCTGACTCCCATTAATAGTTCATTATGACACTGGCTCTTTGTAACTTCAGTGGAATCAGTTTTGCATTTGAATTGTCAGGGTGGGGGGGGGGGTTGGTTTGCTTTGTTTTATTCCTTTTTACTTGAAAATAATAATTGTTAGCCCTGGAAAAAAAAATTTGGTGAGCAGGTTATTTTTCCCCCGGGTTATGCTCAGATGTGTGTGTGTGTGTGTGTGTGTGTGTCCATGTCCATGTATCCTCCTGATGGAGTCTTCAGTTGCATCAGTGGCCCCTCATGTCCTCACTGCCTCTTTTTCAGGATGACCACATCGGTGGATGTCCTCGTGTCCATCTGTGTTATCTTCGCCATGTCCTTCGTCCCAGCCAGCTTTGTCGTGTTCCTGATCCAGGAGCGGGTCAGCAAGGCGAAGCACCTGCAGTTCATCAGCGGGGTGAAGCCCGTCATCTACTGGCTCTCCAATTTTGTCTGGGACATGGTAAGGGCACCGCCGTGCCACTGTGTGTAAATCTCCAGCGGGATCATGCGCGGATGACAGAGCCCCTGGCTCTCGTTAGGATGTCCTTGCTCATCTAAAGATGAATGAGAGAGAAAATGACAGAGGCACTGTAATTAAGTGCACTGTACTTAAGGAGCATTGAGTACAGTGCCCATCCCACACTGGAAAGGAAATCTGTCCGCTCTGACGGCAGTTAATATCACCACCACCTAATTCCTAATGCAGAACTTGTCAAAGAGACATGGACGGGGAAGCCAGTCCAAACTCCAATGCCTGTAACCTGTCTGATAGGGTTGAACCTCCAGAGTCAGGGTGTTCTTTGTCTTACGAGGAAATCTGTCTGTCATTTGAAAACTCGGCACATTTTACCTGACGCGTATCCATCTATTGCAAACACGTTTTCACGCCAGCTACAATGCATTGCTTTTGTTCAGACCAATATGGAGGTCTTCAAAGAAGTTCCAGTTCTCAGAAAGTGGAGTTGAAATAGATCTCCCTCTGAGTTCCATTAATTGTAAGCCATACAGAGCACACGTAATGCTTCTCCCACCGGATAGCCCCTCAGATAAGAAGACAACTTTCACTGATCCTAAGTCTTCCCCAGATAAGATGATCTACAAGGACACATTTTGTAATCTCTAAAGCACAGTACCCGTGTGAGTGATGATGATGCGCAAGCCTCTCGGACTTGTCATTCTTGATTTGACTGCCTTTGTGTGGCCACGCTCCATATTGTTAATGTCCCTTTTGAAAAGTGAAACCCAGAACTAGCCTTGTGTGCAGGCTGCGGTCTGAGTGGTTATGAGCCTAGAGGGAGTTGATCTGTATCCCTGACTTTATTACACAACCCAAGGGCATCGCGTTTTGGAAGTAGCACTGTCTTGGTGGCCATTGGGTAGTGAACTGAAATCTCTAGTTGACAGGTGTTATTAAATGGGCCTCTTTCCCTCTGTACCAATGCAGTTGACGTTTTTGAGTCCAAACTTTATGTTTATCCTTGTTAAATTTCATTTTGTTTAGTGTCCATTTGCTTTTATCTTGATCCAGTAATTACTTTATTCATTCTGAGTGCTCACTGCGTGTCTGACTCCACCACACACAGGAGCTTCAGAGATGAAAGACCAAGTCCTGAACTCGGGAATGTCACTCCCCTTCCTGTGTGTCATCTGTCCCTCCCGTGCTTTCGAGCCTCTAAAGTTTGCTCTAATCGTGTCTCCATCTAAGTTGTTGGTAAACACATTGAGTAGAATGAGACTGAAGCAGAGCCTTGTGGTCTGAAGCTGCAAACTCTTACAGCTGACAAGCCCGCTCTCATATCCCTCCCGGTGCTCTGTTCTGCCAGTGAAGAATTCTCACAATTGTCTCGTGGTCAGGTCTTTATTTGTGCATTAAAAATTTATTTTTATTTTTCTAGAGAATTTTTATAGGAGTTTATTTGTGTCAAACTGACACGACATATGCTGGGAAGCCATATCTCAAGGGCTCCCTACTTGTGCATTTTAATTCTTGATACACTGTCAGGACAGATTCTTAAGATTATTCTCAGTGTGATGAAGCTATTCTGACATTCACATTAGAAGCACTTACCTCATAAATAGATTATATATGAGATTGAACTTGGGCAGACTGTAACATGGCATTAATGATGAAACCGACACAGTCATCTTTGGGAAGAAGAATGGAAGCTTATTTGCTGCCTGGGAAATTGAAATTACTCTGACTGGGGATCCATCGTTCAGTAAGTTTACTGAGCGTGACACCTTGGCTCAGCTCTTGGAAAGACAGCAAGGGCATTCAGTTTATAAAATCAGCCAAGGGTAACTGCTTGTCAAAATGTATTGTTCAGTGTATTGATTAGTAGTTTAGGCGGCTTTATTAATTCAGAGTTATTCTCCAGTATGTTAACTGCCCTTTCTTGTCTGACGATAGTGAACACTTGGGATGTACTGTATCTTTGACGTGGGGACGAACTTGATTTCCTTGTTTCACTTTCAGTGCAACTATGTGGTCCCTGCCACGCTGGTCATCATCATCTTCATCTGCTTCCAGCAGAAGTCCTACGTGTCCTCCACCAACCTGCCCGTGCTAGCCCTCCTGCTCCTGCTGTATGGGTAAGGTGCCCCTGGGTGGCCGGCAGCAGTGGGTGAGGAATACGGTGCCCAATGTCAGAGGGAAGGCGGCGGGCACCCAGTGGACATTTGTCTCTGTGCCTCCCCAGGTGGTCGATCACACCGCTCATGTACCCCGCCTCCTTCGTGTTCAAGATCCCCAGCACCGCCTACGTGGTCCTCACCAGCGTGAACCTCTTCATCGGGATCAACGGCAGCGTGGCCACCTTCGTGCTGGAGCTCTTCACCGACAACGTGAGTTCTGCAGGGAGACCAGCTGCGCTGGGCTGAGCGTCTCCGGGAGCCGGGACAGTGTTTAATCATGATCCCACTCCACCTGTCTATGGTATCACACCACCCACCGCTCTGTCCTGTATCCGGTTCTCTCTTCCTCGGCTTGCTTTTCCTTATATTTCTCTCATCAAACCCGTCCGTTTCCTTCGACAAGTTCTTTTATACTCCTTTCTGCCTACGTGTTGCTTTTCCCATCTTTTTTCACCTTTCGTCTTTCCTTTCCACTTCCGGTGCCGTCTCTGGCTGGCGCCATTCCTTCCGGAGGCTCTTAGCAGCATCTCTCCCGGTGCTATGTGTTCTCTCTCAATTCTGTGCCTTTAGCCTCGTAGGCTCCCTAGAACTCTAGTCTTGCATTCTCACTTGCCTGGTGCAGAGCTCCATCTCCATAATTTACAGATACCCCAGGCTCGACATGTCCTGATTATCTTTCCCCCTAGAACCTACTGCTTCTCTGCTTTTTCCTGTCACACTGGGTGGCGTTGCCATCCACCCAGTCCCCGAGCTGGCGACATTTGAGTCATCTTATGTGCTTTGCTATGTTTATTTCCCACATTCGACTGGTTACCGTGTCAGGTCTTCCAGTTACAGATCCCGTAAAGAAGGGTCCCTGTCCATTCCTGTCGTCCCCTTGGTCCACCCCTTGGTCCAAACACCTGAACTTGGCACATCGGACCTTCCAGAGGTACATCCTCTTCCCCAAGAGGCTGCAGTCACAGCTGAGTTGCTCCTTAAACCCTGTGGGCCTGGCTTAAAATCCCTTCCTCTGTCCCAGGGGCCCCTAGCATCTGACTGACTCGTCCTGCTTGAGCTCCGATGTGGAGCTTTCTTTTCCTGCCCGATGGGAGGTGCTCCCAGAGCCCTCAGTTCATGCTCCATACAACACATACCCAACTGTGTAGTCATTTCCTGTTTCCTGTCACTCTTCCTCAGAACAAGGACTATTTCTTACTGACCTTGGCCTCCCCTGGGCCCTAGCACGTGCATTCAGCACATAGCAACGTACTCAGTTGTTTGATAGCTGGCTAGTGCTGGCTCGATGTGTTCAAGAAGAATTGTTCAAATGACCACAAAATCCGGGAACTGAACTCTTGATCCAGACGTGAGCAGTTGGCTTTTAAAATGCTAAGCAAATATTTTGGTGGATTTGCTTCTGATTAAACATAACCATGTTTCCCAACTTTGCTTATATTTCTCCATACTCATAGGATCATTCCAAATTTTCTAGAGAGCAAAGGTTTTATTAAGATGCATATCATCAGCTATGGCTGCTGCTAGTTACCGGGATCTGAAATCAAAGGCTCAGCTCGACCTCAGGGAACCAGATGCCTTCTCCATGCTCATACCTCTGACCTTGATACGCTTTTAGCTTAAACCACCAATGACACTCAGTCTCCCTCTGTCTTATTTTTATTTTTTTAGAAGCTGAATAACATCAATGATATCCTGAAGTCTGTGTTCTTGATCTTCCCGCACTTCTGCCTGGGACGGGGGCTCATTGACATGGTGAAAAACCAGGCCATGGCTGATGCCCTGGAAAGGTTCGGTGAGTGCCAGCAGTAGTCAGAGGCCTTTATTAGAGGTGGCGGCATGCACGCGCCTTGCAACTCTGGCCTTTGTTTCGGAACGAGGCTGGTGACGGGGCACAGGACTCCCCTCGACTGACAGGGCTGGAAACAACACAGCTGGTTGTGGCATGGGTCTTGTGACAGGACCATTTGTGCCTGAGAAGTGAGAGGGCTATTCCAGAGGTAGGGAGAAGACTGCCTTTAGCTTGAATCCAGTGTCTGATGCCACTGGTTGGGATTGTCAAAGTCACTGCGAAAGTCAAACCAGAGCCTTGACAATGTGGTACACAGGCAGCGAATCCCAAGGAAAGATGCAAACTCAGGCTCATTAGGACACGCATGGGTCTGGGGCTGTGGCCATACATTATCTTTCACATAGTCTATACAAAGGGAATTACTGCAGCTCTTTCTACCGTATGGTCTTTAGAAGTATTTGTCCTGTGGCTACATCACTATTCTTTATCCACTGGCTCCTGTCAGTTAGATGGGTCATATTATTTAGGACAGAGACTTCTTTTTTTTCCAATTTGGAGGTACAAAGGAGATGTATAAGGAATTTAAAGCAATATTTATATAAAACCAGATGATTTGATTGAGTCACTAGGTTACATTACATGCTACTGAGAGGGGGCATCTTTCTAAAGTTCTCTCTAATCTTTCTTTGGGGAACTTATAATCTGTTAAAATACTGATGGTAAAAATTATCCTGGATTATTGCCTTCTTACAAAGGATTTTGGCATCTCGTTAAAAAAGAGACATTACATGTCTTAGATGATGCTACAGATCTAATACACGTTTTGCTCTGAAACTTTGATTGGTACTGAATCGCAGAATGTTTCCCCCAGACTTCCCCTAAATCAGGCTTGGACAGTGGTCACTCCCTTATGTATTTTCTCCTTGTCATGGGGGACACCCATTGGTGTTCCCAGGACGAGGGGTGAATTTGAGGAAGGGCCGTGGTCTCTGGTGCTTCCATTCTGACTGGATCTCTCCGTTGTGTCTACCAGGGGAGAACCGCTTCGTCTCGCCACTCTCATGGGACTTGGTGGGACGAAACCTCTTCGCCATGGCCGTGGAGGGGGCGGTGTTCTTCCTCATCACTGTTCTGATCCAGTACAGATTCTTCATCCGGCCCAGGTGAGCTTTTCCTCAGAACTCTCTCTCGGAGCCCCCGTTTGAGGGTCACAGAGAAGAAGCACTGGGAAATACTTGTCAGTGGCGTTTAGATTGAATTGAACTCAGAGCAGATGATCAAACTGTGTTCCTAAAGTGGACATCCCAAGCCCCTAACACTGCCAGTCCTGGGAACTGGAGAGAAGATCTTGTAGGACTGCTTTAGAAATGATCTTTCTCTTGAAAATTTTCATCGCTGGAAAGGTTGACTTTTCTCAACTCTCCCCCCTAAGACCTGTGAATGCAAAGCTCCCCCCTCTGAATGATGAGGACGAAGACGTCAGGCGGGAAAGGCAGAGGATTCTCGACGGGGGAGGCCAGAATGACATCTTGGAAATCAAGGAGCTGACCAAGGTGAGGCAGTGACTACAGGCTGTGACAGCTTGTCTGTAACGGTTTCAGCTTTAATGCGGGAAACTAGCTTCTTGGTGACGTGCTTAGTAAAAGGAGCATGTTCTCAAAATGCACATCTATACTCAGCTTCTGTCAACTTAACTTTATTTAAAACACACCATGGGGCCTTCTGCATTAGAGAATACCTTTGTAATGTGCATTCTCATTCTTGAGTATCTTTATTTTTCACACTTATTCATGTATCAATTACTAAAACATACTAATGTTGTATACCCAGTCAAAGCTAAGTAGGGAGACTGAATGGTTGATTTGAGTTTCATGGCCTACAAAGCTGTTCTGTCTCCACTGCTCAGGAGGAGGGTCTGTTTCACCCTCTCTAGGTGCTAGAGTCCCCAAAGTCCACTTTTTTTTTTATTATGTACAATATTTGCAGTGTTGCTATTACAGATTTTTTTTTACCCTGTAGAATTTAATTTTTAAAAAATGTGTAATTTCTTTGTATATTACGTAAATGAAGTATTATGTAGACACTAATGACCAATATGTTTTGTAAAAGGTTGATTACAAATATTAGATTAAAAATAAAAAGAAATTCACTTGTATTTTGAGCTTCAGAGTCATTCAGAAGCCAGACGGACCAAAGACCAAGGCTCTTGGCCAGCCGTGGGCAAACTACGGCCCGCGGGCCGGATCCGGCCCGTTTGAAATGAATAAAACTAAAAAAAAAAAAAGACCGTACCCTTTTATGTAATGATGTTTACTTTGAATTTATATTAGTTCACACAACCACTCCATCCATGCTTTTGTTCCGGCCCTCCGGTCCAGTTTAAGAACCCATTGTGGCCCTCGAGTCAGAAAGTTTGCCCACCCCTGCTCTTGGCACATCTTATATGTGACTTAGTCTGTTCGGTGACTTTATCTCGTGATGTGCCGTTCCCTCTTCCATAGCTGCCTGGGTCGCCGAGAACCACTGTGGCTCAGGACCTTTTGCGTTTTGTTTGCAGGTGTATAGAAGGAAGAGGAAGCCTGCTGTCGACAGGATTTGTGTTGGCATTCCTCCTGGCGAGGTACAGGCACTTTCTCTGCATTGTATTTGTCCCTGTTAATACCGTCAGTATTTTAACAGAGTATAAGTTCCCCAAAGGGGTCAGAGTGGCTTTTAAAGGCTTCTTCTCACTTTGTGTCTCTGTGAAGCAATCAGTCATTGAGGGGATGCGGACCCCCTATGTCAAAAGAGAATGATTTTGGATAATCTCAGGCAGTTTAAGAAAAACATGCATGCCGAACATGTGATTTTGTGATCTGTTCAAGATGATGATGAAATTCAGAGAGATTTTTTGAAATTATATTTTCTTTGTTTCATTCATGTTTGTGTTCTTTTATGCCCTTTAGCCAGATTAGTGAAATTTGACTAGTGGGCTTTCATGACTGTTTTTCACTCAGTAACTTTGGCCTCAACCTAAGGACTCAGATAATATTACAGAAAACGCTCACACTTACTAGTAAAATGATTCCGTTATAAAATACCTGTTTAAGTGACCATGTGATTTCTTAAGACAAAGAAAATATTAGACTCTTCATTGAAATTTGAGAATGGTGGGGTCATGCTGTATGAAAGCTAAGCTGAGGAGGCCGTATTTCGTAATGGTCACTTGGATTTAGAGTGTCCGTAATTCGTTATGCAGTTTACCTAATCTTTTCCAGTGCTTCGGGCTCCTGGGAGTTAATGGGGCTGGGAAGACGTCAACTTTCAAGATGTTAACTGGAGATAGCACTGTTACCAGAGGAGATGCTTTCCTTAACAAAAATAGGTGAGGAAAGAACCGGTCTGCGTTTTGCTCCAAAGACTTTTATTAGTTAAATACGTCCTGTGTGGGTTTTTATGGTCACAACAGTACTATATAGATAGAGTTTATAAAAATGGTGGAATACAGTCAAGTGTAAAGAAGAAACTCAGAGTCATGCCTAATCCCACTCCCTAGAGATAATCCCTCTGTCTCTCCTTTCTGTCTCATTGTTCTTTAACAGCTTTATTCAGGTGCAGTGTCCATATCATACTGCTTACTTGTTTTAAGAGCACAACTCATGGTTCTTAGTAAATTTGCAGATTTTTGCAACCGTCACACAATCCAGGCTTAGAACATTCCCATCACCCCAAATCTATTTTTTATATACACTAGAAGCCCGGCGCACGAATTCGTGCATGGGTGGGGTCCCTCGGCCTGGCTGGTGATCGGCCGATCCAGGCAGGGGAAGGACCACGGGAGGTTGGCCTGCTAGAGGAGATTGGCTCTTGCATTGAGCATCTGCCCCCTGGTGGTCAGTGCGCGTCATAGCGACCAGTTGTTTGGTCGATTGGTTGTAACACTTAGGCTTTTGTATTTATACAAATAAATGGACTATAAACTTGAATCATACTGTATCTAGAGTTTTAAAGTTAGTTTTCATTGTTAATAAGCATATTATAACTGCTTCCCAAAGGGTTACATATTCTAAGATGTAGAATTTTATTTAATGGATTTCTTATGGTTGGACATTTATTAGTTTCTGCTTTTCACTCTGGAAGTATGTCCTTGTACTCATCTATGGTTGTTTCCTCAGGGAAAATCCCTACAAGGCAAAAGGGTATGCACTTGCCCTTGCTAACAGTTGTCTTAGTTTTTGGGGCCACTGTCAGGCTGTCACCTGAGAATGTGCCGGTCACTGGGCAGTCTGATCAGTGGGAGTACAGCTCCACCTCAGAAGCCCAGAGACCATGTCACCTGGAGGACTCGAGATACGTGGGGCTCCTCTAGGCTTTGTATATGGTACAGGGCAGTGGCTTTTGACCTTTTCTGACCGTGATCCATACTAGCAAATACATCTTACACCTAAGCCTAGTAAATACAAAGGCATAAACAAGCACATAATAAAGGTTCGTAAAACAATACCTACTGTTACTACTCACAGTACACTCTGATAATTCTTACTCTTCTCTCTACCATGTCATTAAAAAATGCTGGTTGTGACCCAGTAAGTTCATTTCTCAAGCGACTAATGGGCGATGACTCACAAGTTGAAAATAATGGACAGGGGCTACTGGCCAATAAAATTGAGAAGAAAAAAAGAACTTAATGTACTTATGCACCTCCTCCTCTGTCTCTAAGCGGTTTTTCAGTAGTAGAGGGAAGGAGGTTTAAAGAGAAGAGGATTCTAGAATAGCAGCCGTAAGGCTGCACGCCTGCTCCCCTGGGCGTGTTCCTAGCACCGGGCTCCTGGGGCGTGTAACAGTGAAGGGGGTGAGTGGCCCACACTAAGGGCGATCACAGGGACTGGTTGGAAGAGCTGGCTCGGGCAGTGTAGCTGTGAGCGCCAGGGAGTGTCCATGGGCACCTCAGTCATCGTTCTGAAAAAGGGTGGATCTGGGAGTCCTAATTATGTGCAGAGAGGAATGAATGCTGCCGAAAGGGTACGCTCAGGGGCTACCTGCAGGCTGAAGTGCAACTATCAGATTGGATGTGGACACAGCTTCTCCCACGTCACAGATTCTTAACCCGAGATTGGCTTGATAGTGCCTCACTGCCAACCCTCCAATGTATGTCACAGTGTGTCTGCAGGTGTATTTTTTCCTGTCACCTGACCAACCAGGAGGGTGCCTTGGTTGGATATTGAACAGGACCAAGGGGTTGGGGCATGCTGTAGCCGAGTTATGTATGGGCAGCAGAGTGCGGAGGGAGGTCACACCCAGAGTTGCTGGGACTCCTCTGGGTCTGAATGAAGGAGACTTTGGAGGAACAAGGCACTTGGTACAGAGGACTGGACCACAGAGTCAAGTCTGGGATGGAAGTGCGTGTGACTAGGTTATTGGTCATACAGTTGGCACCGTGGTTGGAATGGATTCGGGAATTCTAAAATGGGACCGAGCCTACAGATTATTGGGGAGCCGGGTGCAAGGATTGGGCGGGATGGAGGCAGGAACCCTGACTGCCAGGAGGGGCTGGCATCCTGGGGGCAGAAAGGCTGTTTCTACAGCAGGTGTGCTCACTGGTATTTCTGTCACACACAAGCATACTTTATAGGAACATTAGGCAGGATCGTCTGACCAGCGTATCTCCAAATGCCCCAAACCTGACCAGTTTTGTTCTCCTTTGCAGTATCTTATCAAACATCCACGAAGTACATCAAAACATGGGCTACTGCCCGCAGTTCGATGCCATCACGGAGCTGATGACTGGGAGAGAGCACGTGGAGTTCTTTGCCCTCTTGAGAGGAGTCCCAGAGAAGGAAGTTGGCAAGGTACTGTGGGCAGCAGCAAGCTAGCCGGCCTCGGCTGGCATCCTGACAATATACCGTGTGGGTTTGACTCACACATGACCCTCAGCTTCATGCTGTCTTTCTTCCTGGACGCAGTGCTGGCTCTTTGCCCCAGCTTTCAGGGTGGGAATCTGCGGTGGCGGGGTGGGTGGGGTGAGGGTGGGGATGGGGGGTGGGAGCTGTGGGCAGGCCCATGCTGGAGGGCATGGAGGAAGTGCCCTCCTCCCTGTTGTAGGCTCCGTGGCAGATCATGATGATAGAACCTGGTCTTACTCAGTGAAGTGGAAGCAAACATGGTAAAGTTACCAAACCAGACAGATGTCAAGCAGCTTTTTATTGCTCAGGTCGGTGAGTGGGCGATTCGGAAGCTGGGCCTGGTGAAGTACGGAGAAAAGTATGCCGGCAACTACAGTGGCGGCAATAAGCGCAAGCTCTCCACAGCCATGGCTCTGATCGGCGGGCCTCCTGTGGTGTTTCTGGTGAGTGTGACTCGATGGATGACTATTCTGGCCCGAACGGAAACATCCCTTTTCTCAACCCCTGTATGTCCAGGGATGTTGCCTGACCGGCTTGCCCGTGACAAGCTCCCCTCCCCTCACCAGGAACAGCAGAGCGGCCTTAGGGAAGCAGAGGGGAGCCCCATTGTTCCATCCTCTGCCAGGCCCTCCGATGCTCCCCAAGAGAGATGCTCCAGGGCCTGTTTCTGGGGCACAGAGAGCCCTGACAAGTGTGGTTGGGGCTGCCTGTGTGATCTGACTTCGCTGGAACATTTTTTTTATTTTTTTTATTTTTTTACCAACTATGTGTTCATCCCCTGAGAATGGAGAGTGTGGGCACAGCTTCAAGTCCCCCAGCTAGCACCTGGGCCTTCATTCCCTACATGCAGACACATGGGAAACAGGAGACTAGATGGGACAGTGGCCCTGGGCCCTTTATCTTCTACGGAGAGGAGCATTGAAGTTATTGCAGGAAGAGGCCTGGGTTGAGGCTTTAATGTTATCCAGGCATTTGGACCTGAAATTTGTTTCTCAACGACTAGCAAGTCCAATAACGTGGGCTAAGCTGGAGTGAGCTAGAAGAAAAAGAGGAGAGAAGGAATTTCATTTACCAAAACCTTACACTGACTTCAGTAGAGATTTCAGACAAAAAGAATTTTTGCTATATATTTGTCAGTCATGAAAAGATGATGGAAACTAAATGGCTCTTTCCTCCCATTTCTGTTTATTTGGAGGAATTTAATTTCATACCAATTTAAGGGGGGCCCTGGCCGGCCTGGCTCAGTTGGTTGTGCATTGTCCTGTGCACCAAAAGGTTGCACAGCCTGATGCCTGGTCAGGGCACGTGCCCAGGCTGCAGCGGGATCCCCTGTGAGACGCGTGCAGCAGGCAGCAGATTGAGTTGTCCACTCTCATATCCACGTCTCTCTCTCTCTCTCTCCCTTCTTCTCTCTCTGAAAAAATAATCTTAAATTTAGGTGGAGCTTCCTCCTTCAGGGAGACATTTATAAAAACGACCTGGTTCTTGTATGTACGGTCTGGTTCTTTGGCCCACCCATAAGTAACTGGAATGGTTGAGTTAAAATTTAGGCTATTTCAGAGATGCTTCTGCATCTACAACCAAATCTGTCCTTGATGTTTGTTTTGTTAGGATAAAATAATAGGATTTATTTTATTCTAATCACAGGACGAACCGACCACAGGCATGGACCCCAAGGCCCGGCGATTCCTGTGGAACTGTGCCCTCAGCATCATCAAGGAGGGGAGATCAGTGGTGCTCACCTCTCATAGGTCCGTAGCGAAGGCCTGGCCTGGCTTCTCCATTGTGTGATTTTAAAAATTCCAATTGATATAAATGACCACTGTGTAAAAATGAGAAAATACAGAAAGGCAAAGACAAAAACAGTTATCGTCGGAATTGCATCACTTGTTAGATAACTGTTACTATCATTGGGCGATAATATATCTTTGCTGTTTCCTTACGCAAACCTGTGTACAAAGTGTGCGTGCCTGTGTGGGTGATTGATAAACAAAAATGCAAGCTCAATGTAATACTGCTCTTTCTCATTCAAAAATATATTGTGAACATTATTCAAGTCATTTCTTATAGCTGGAGAGTAGTCCAATTTAATGGTTCTGTTTTTTGTAGACATTTGGGTTGTTTCTAGCGTTTCCACAATTGAACAGAGCACTGCAGGAAAAGGGTTATTCCTACGTCTTCGTGTGTATTTGTAACAAGTCCCAGTGCAGTCACTGGGAACATTTCTTGAAATGCCAGATGTCGTGGTGATGTTCTCATGGGTAGAGGCACATCACTCTAAGCTGAAACCTGGTTCTGTTTTCCCACAGCATGGAGGAATGTGAAGCTCTTTGCACGAGGATGGCCATCATGGTCAATGGCAAGTTCAGGTGTCTCGGTAGCGTCCAACATCTGAAAAATAGGTAACAAAGCTCAGTTCTTTGGGGTAGCGCCTGCTGAGAAAGCTTGTATTTATTTTTCTTTTGTGTGAGGGTTTTAAATGGTGGCTCTAAACTAAAGGGAAACAAATGGAGCAAAATGGTGTAGTGGGAAGAATGAGGGCTTTGAAGCCCAACAGAGCTGCATCCTGTCTTCACCTTTCCTGGTTGTGTGCTTTGGGCAAGTTACTTAAGCTCTCTGAGAGTCGGTTTCCTAAGGGATATTCCCCTTCCAGCTTTGTTATCATAGATGGAAGGGAGAAATGTCTACATGCCAGTCTGGCAAGAGCAGAGAGTTGGAGTCAAAAACAGATGAGTCCACACCCCGGCCCTACCACTGTATGGGGGGTGGCGGGGGGTGGGGGGGGGGAGAAAATGGAGTGACTACCTCCCAGGCGTCAGTGTCTCATCTGTCGGGTTTCGAGGTGCAGGTGAGGATGAAGTGAAGCCATGTGTCTAAGGCCCTCAGCATGGCACCCCACCTAGAGCAGGTCCTTAGTAAGTGGCAACTAGTTCCTTCTCTCTGATTCTTACTCGGGGTCTGTCAGGGACCTCTCGTTTTAATTCTTCCTTTGGTAAGTTTCCGGAGGATCCTCCATTGGACTTTGCTTCTCTGCCCTCAGGTTTGGAGACGGGTATACGATCGTTGTCCGCATAGCAGGGTCCAACCCGGACCTGAAGCCCGTCCAGGAGTTCTTCGGGCTGGCCTTCCCGGGCAGCGTCCTGAAGGAGAAGCACCGGAACATGCTGCAGTACCAGCTCCCGTCCTCGCTGTCGTCCCTGGCCAGGATCTTCAGCATCCTCTCCCAGAGCAAGAAGCGCCTCCACATAGAAGACTACTCTGTCTCGCAGACAACGCTTGACCAAGTAAGCGTGGAAGAGCAACAATAGATTGATTTTCTAGGGAGAGGAGTCCTGCTCCCTCCCTCACCCCATTCTGGGCCCTAGAGCAGTGCAGACTAGATGAGTTTGAATTCCCCAGCTTCTACTGCTAGCCGTTTCCTACCAAACCTCTTTGAATCTGAAAAGGGCGATGATGCTGTCTACTGTATAGGGTTGTTAGGAGAATAGCTTGTAAGCATCATCTTAGTAACTACCATTTATTGAGTACCTGCCCTGGGCCAGACATTTTGCCTGGGTGCCTTATCCCAGTTAAATGACAGCAAACGGATCTTGGCACTTAGTAGGTATTCAGTCAATGTTCGTGTTTGTCCCTCTTCCCTTCCATCATGCCTGTATAAGCCAAAGCAAATAGATGATTGAGCAGTTGGTGAGTTGGGGGTCAATGTAGAGGGCTTTTAATTTTTGAAGGGTTAATGCTTTTTCAAGCTGTGTTCTAGTTAACGTGTTTATGCACTCTTGTATTCTCCTACCTGCCCTACTGTCCCCAGAGGGGAAAACGCGACTAAAATAAAGAGAGAGCAAGTCGAGGGGTATTGATAAGGGTCCATCTTTCTCTTGACAGGTATTTGTAAACTTTGCCAAGGACCAAAGTGACGACGATCCCTTAAAGGACCTGTCGTTACACAAAAACCAGACAGTAGTGAACGTTGCAGTTCTCACATCTTTCCTGAAGGATGAGAAAGTGAAAGAAAGTTATGTGTGAAGACTCCTGTTCCTGCAGGGTGGCTGAAAGAGAGGAGGGACTGCCCTTCCTTCGCACCGGGTGAGGAGCCCAGAGGAGCGAGCCGGACGCTTCCGTGGGAAGAAGTAGACTGGATACTGTACTGATACTCTTCAATGCAATGCAGTTCAATGCAATCCAAACAGAATTCCATGCCAGGGGCGGTGCCTTTGTAGCCGATGTCTCCTATGGCTCTCGAGGGAAAAAGACTTGAATTTAGTGTATTACCTTATGTCTATGTGAACCTCTAGTATGGAACCCAGAGGACATATGGGTTTGAAATCATACTGGGTTTTTTTTATTTGTTTTGTTTTTTTTGTTTTTGTTCCTTTGTATTCTCACTGGGGTTGCATCAACAATCCGTCAAGTCATCATGGCCAGTGATTATTTGCCCACATCAGAAGGCATGCATGCACACCCCCGCTCATTATACCGTGCCATGCCAGGAGACTGGTTTCCCGGTGCCACCTCCACGGAGGGCAGTGAGTGCACCGGAATTGCTAGTGCCAAGTGGTGCACGGCGTGTCATGCATACTTTTGTGGAAGTTGTGCTACTCGGAGTCTTATCGACATCACCAAATATCAGGTGACAAAAGTGGTGCCACGTGTGGGGGGGAAAGTCCTGCTCTGCTTCCCTCGTTGAGGAGCTGCGGTGGTTGATGGTGACGTGCAAATTGCGGGTGGCTCCAGACAAGTGAGACTTGGCTTCATTGTTACATTGTCCCTCGCTTGGAGCCATGGGTCTCCAGGGTCATCTTGCTGGGACTCCTTAAATGTACTTAGGTCCTGGTAAGAACCAGCACCCAATTCGTCGGGGCTGCTGGGGCCAGGGTGAGGGATGGAGGAGATGGTGCCGATGGTGCGTTTGGACCTGGGCAGGCCTGTGTCCACTCGTCCCGACTGTCTGCCAACACGGTACACTGCATCTCAAGATCTTGTCCGACAAAAATGTAGTCGTATTTCTGGCTTTTCTAGAGTATGAAAAGATGGAGTTGTATTTTGACAAAAGTCTTCGTGCTTTTAATGTTGTTTGGAATTTTAAGTCCTATCAGTGACTTTTGAAACCTTAGAATGTGGCCTGTGGCGACCGCCCGACTGGTGCCTCATGACTGGAAAACAGCATGAGGGTCAAGATCTCATGACATTACATTTAAGTTTCTTTACTATCATTTAAAAGTAATCTCAGCTCATTAATCACGTTTCTTTCTTTCTTTCTTTTGGAGCCTGTGTTACAGCTGAATGAGTATGGATGGATGGATAGATGGGGTGGGGAGAAACCAAGTCTCAGATCCCCGGTGCCATGTTATTCAGCTAACTGGTTTACAAATACGCATAGGTGGTTCTGCTGTGGTCGTGGGAGGCCAGTGAAAGTCAGTGGGGCAGCCCACTTTCTGAAAATAGCAACAATGCAAAAGCCAAGAGTGTTTAAACGTCATGAGGGTCACAAGACTTGAACAATGAGTATTTTTCTGGAGAACACGGCAAGTTTTAAAAGTTGTTGAACAAGACAGTTTGTGCTTAGGACATTGAGTACCTTCTTCAAAGAATTGGCTTTGAAGACCTTAGACACCTCATTCATACAATCTCAAATTTTTCATCTCTTCAATCACTAACCTATCATGAAAAAAAATAAAAGCAACAAATGCCCCCACATGAAGTATATTTCAGACTTTTCCAACCCAGTCTTATTTTTTTAGGCAGTAAATACTTAAAAAATATTATTTTACCAATGCTTAATGTCATCTGTATTGAGACAACAAAAATAGGAGGGAATCACTGTTTGGTGAAATTCACTGTCACTTTTTTCTAAAATTTGTTAACTCGAAGGTTGTAAGATTTCAGATCTACTTTTAATTTATAGTTTTTCCTTTTAAAATTTACAAAATGTTATCACATAACTTGTTGATTGGAAAAGAAAGTGACTTTCAGAAATTATTGCCAATATTGTTTTCTAAAACGATAAACAAGTAATGAAGGCGTATTTCCAAATACTAGAGATCATCCCATGTATTTTATGCTATCTATAATGATGTAAAACTCATAGAATAATTTAGTTTCTCCTTGTGTAATATTTTTCAGAATCAAATTTCTGTTTTCCCATTTTATTAGAATCATGTTTGAATGTTCGACTATATCAAATCCATAAGCAACTCTTTGCTTTAATTTCTCTGACTTCAAGGCCATATTTAAAAAACATCAAAAAGCACTGTGAACCATTTTGAAAAAGAACAATGTTTCAAGATAGATTTGAAAAGATCTCTTCTGAAGCTAGAAACAATCTACAATTACCATCAATTTCGTTAATACTGTTACCTCTTAGGTTATCCAAATAGATACCTTTTAAACTTTCCTATGTAAACCTAATTATATAGTAAAAATTTTTACCAACTCTTACTCAAGTAAAATATTTATATATCCCCTGTGGAACTGTAACTATGTGAGTTTCAGAAAATTCTCAAGTGTTCAAAGATTTCTGCTTTCGCTTCTTTTGGACATCTTGGAAAGTTTATGAACAACTGTGAATATGAAAAATACAAAAGAAAACAGTAACAGAGCCCTCTATACCTAAATGCCCAGCTCAGTTCATTGTTAAAAACAAACAACCAAACCTCAAACTACTGTATTTCACTATCTGTACTGAAAGCAATGCATTGTGGCTATTCAGTATTGCACATCATTCATTCACTGTATAGTAACTATTGACTAAAGGGATTTGTCTATGTTTTCTTCGTGTGGTTGTATATATCAGGAAAAAAAATTTTTTTTCCCAAAGAGCCATGTGTCATATAATATTGAACCACTTTGACATTGAGATATTAATTTGTACCCTTGTTACTACTTAATAGTAATAATATAGTACTATATAGAGTAGTGCTCTAATTCTCTTTAAAATTGTTGCATCCCTTTGATAGAATGTTTCTATTTACATAGGATTAGGTATTCTATTCTTCCTTCCGAAACCCTAGGATGAAGCTATGTTTTTGTGCTTTTTCTTTATCATCGGCCCTTCATTCCAAGCACTTTATGTTGTCTGTGATGGGATCTATTTTTGCACTGGAATACCTGAGAATTGCAAAACTAGACAAAAGTTTCACAATAGATTTCTAAGTTAAATCATTTTCATTAAAAGGGGGAAAAAAAAGAAAAACATTTGTATTGTCTATAACTTTATATGAAGCATTAAAAGCATATTTCTGTGTTGTAATGAGTCACGAAGAAATAAAGCTGTGATGGTTCTATTGATCTATACACACTTATTTCTGCATTCGGAGCACCACCTACTGTTAAAGCAATTTGGATTCAAAGTAGAAATTCTAGAAAAGGTTGGATGTTCTCTTCATCACAAAAGAGAACTGAGGGGACGACTTGGGAATTTTAAAAAGGGCGTTTTGCACTTTCACGATTCAGTTAAGAAAGTCACTGAGATTAAATTTAAAAGGTTTTTTGATAAACATATTCTGCGTCCTGGTGATGAAGCGGTGATCTCTGCAAACCCTCTGGAGCTAAGCCTATTTAACAAAACCTCATTTCTTCATGTGGCGTTGAGAAAGCTACAAAGGCAGCCTTCAGTGCTCTTTTGTTTACTCAACCAAAGCACAGGGACACTACACTGGCAAGTGTCCGGGGAGGGCGAGTGCGCAGGGGAGGGAGAAGGATGTGGGCCAGAAGGGATACTGAGACTAATATCAGAGACCCTTTCTCCTGTAAAAGGTGTGGTGCTATGATGAGCCGCGTGGATTAGTTTTTACAGTTCATGAGCAATTAAAGTGTCAGAAATAATGTCTGCTTGTTTCGGCCCTGGAAGAATGCCTGTCCGACAGCCCCTGGTAGCGCAGTGGAGTCGTGGCTCTATTTGTGACCCTTCTGAACAGTCCTCTGCGAAGGCCCGGGTGGAAACTCTGGTTGACTGCTCAGCATCAGCATTCCCACCTTGTATCCCCGCCCCTGCCCCTCCCCCCCCCCAAGGTCACATTACAGTGACTTCTATGCAACTGATAGAAAAGTGTGTTTCTTTGTGAAAAATGACAATGGAGGGAGAGGAACAAACTACTGAAAAATGAAGAGTTAATTTAGACGAAAATGTAACCCATGAGTTTTGACCAAAACATTCTCTTATCCAGAGAAAAGCCAATATAAACATTTACAGATTTTAAAAATATCTGGAACCTTTGGAAAACGAATAAATACACTAAATATGAAAAAGTATAACAGAAAGTTAGCTAGCCCTTTCCCAAGTATTTATTGTGTTGTCAGGCACCTCATTTAACCCTCGATACCTGCCCGATGAGGTAAGTAGCACCATTTGACATACGAGTGAGTTGTGGCTCAGACGATAAGGAACTTGTCCAAAGTTATACGGCTAGTAACCGCCAAAGGGTTCTTCTTGGTGAAGCTGGGTATCACTTAAAATTATCCTGGTCAATATGGCATCATTCTATGACAATTCAGCAAATATTGATGGACCTCTATTGCGTGCCAGATACTTTTCTAGGTTCGGAATCCAGTGTCGAAGAAGACAGAATTCCTGCTCTGATGAACTTAAATTTCAGTGCAGAAAATACATTCACATGCATAATGGATGTGTGGACAAATAAAATAAGTTCAGACAGCAGTAAGTACCAAGATGATGAAACATGGCCATGGGATCACGATGGAGAGGAACCAGAGATGGCCCCTGTGTGACGAGTGACATTTATGTTCAGATCTGATTACAAGGAGCAGGAGGCGCCAGCATTTGGAGGTGGGCAGGAAGAACATTCCTGGAAGAAAGAACACCTGGTGCAAATCCATAGGTGGGAAAAAGCGTGGCAAGTTGGGGAGCGGGGGAGAGAACAGCAGCGTCTCTGCAGTGTGTGTGTGTGTGTGTGTGTGTGAGGGCTCAGAGCTTCGAGTCTCACAGGCCAGGCCAAGGTATCTGGATTTTATCATTAGTGCAATGAGGAGCCACTGGAGAGTTCTAAACAAGGTAGTGGTTGGACCTAATCCAGTGATGGCGAACCAATGACATGTGTCAGAGGTGACACGTGAACTCATTTCTTTGATTGATTTTTCTTAAATGGCATTTAAATATATAAAATAAATATCAAAAATATGTCTTTGTTTTACTATGGTTGCAAATATCAAAGAATTTCTATATGTGACACGGCACCAGAGTTAAGTTAGGGTTTTTCAAAATGCTGGCACGCCGAGCTCAAAAGGTTCGCCATCACTGACCTAATCTGTTTTCAGAAAGAATGCTGGCTGTATGGGGAGAAAGGACAGTAGGAAGGCTAAGGAAGAGGATGATGGAGGGTGGAAGCAACAGACACAGGGAGGAAGGGGAATGTTCAGGAGCTGACGGGCTACAAGTAGGGGATGAGGGAACGAGAACTATCAAAGTGACTTTTAGTTTGTGACCCACACAAGGCAGGCGGTTGTGTTAAAAAGGCAGCTGGTATTTCAGATGGGTGCTCAGAAGCAATGATAAGGAAAAAGATAAAAATGTATGAATCATCAGCACGTGTGTGGTATTTAAGTCTTGGGACTGAATGAGCATGTATCTTGAGCTCTGAGACCCTATCACATTTAGAAGAGAAGCCAACAAAGGAAAGAGAGGGACTGGCCAGTGAGGAGGAGGAAAATGAGTATGATGCCATAGACTGATGCTCAGAACCAAGTGTTTGAGGAAGCAGTCATTTGTCCAGCACTGCTGAGGAGGTGAGCCAGCTAAGGGCAGCGAGAGACCATTGAATCTGGTAACACAGAGGTCTTCAGTGACCCTCAGGAGAGTCGTTTCAGTGATTGACAAAGACGTAAGCCTTCCTGGACTGGGCTCAGGGAAGATAAGAGGTAGGGAAGGGAAAATGGTAGAATACACACAACTCTGCAGAGGGTCTTGCATTGAAGGTAAGCAGAAAACATGACAATAGCTGGATTATAAAGCGTTTATTTGGATACCTGTCTTATTTTTTTTTTTTATCCTCGCCCAAGGATATGTTTTTATTGATTTTTAAAGAGGAAGGGGAAGAGAGAAACACTGATGTTGTGGGGATCGAACCTGCAACCTAGGTATATGCCCTGATGGGGAATTGAACCCACAATCTTCTGGTGCATGGAATGACACTCCAACCAACTGAGCCACCCAGCCAAGATTGGATTCTTATAAAGGTACTAGAGACCTGGTGCATGGATTCCCTCAGCCTGGCCTGCAGGGATTGGGCCTAAACCAGCTCTCCGACATCCCCGAGGGGTCCTGGATTGCTAGAGGGTGGTTCTCGGGTGATGCACCCCAGAATCGAGCTCCCTCCTCTCTGGTTCCAGGTGAGTCACCCAAGAACCGCAGCTGCTAAGTCACCACAGCTCAGCAGCTCCTGTGTTGAGTGACTGCCCCCTGGTGGTCAGTGCGCATCATAGCTACTGGTTGGAGCGTCTGTCCCTGGTGGTGATTGCATGTCATAGCTACTGGTACGACTGTCAAATGGTTGGATGGTTGCTTAGGCTTTTATATATATAGATAAGCTGCACCTAAGCAACATCTCACCTTTCTGATTTTTTGTGTTGTTGTTACTCCTCACCTGAGGATATTTTTTCCATTGAATTTTTTAGAGAGTGGAATGGAGGGGGAGAGAGAGAAAGAGAAAAATCAATGTGAGAGAAAGACATCGATTAGTTGCCTCTCACATGCGCCCCCTGCCGGGGCCTAGGACTGAGCCTGGATAGAGCCTGCAACTGAGGTACATGTCCTTGACTGGAATCGAACCCAGGACCCTTCAGGCTGTGGGCCAATGCTCTAACCACCAAGAAATGGGCCAGGGCTTGATTTTTTAATTCTTTAGACATTTCTTTCATCAGGAACCGTACACACTGAATGTTGTTCAGATTTCCCTTAGTCAATTCATAATTTATGATTTTTATTTCCAATATATCTTAGAAGTGTAAAATAATACAGATGTAAATATAGACAATCAAGGGAACTTAGACGTATCAAACTTAGTTTTAGAAGGCTGAGAGGCACTCAACTAAAATGGAAATTTCACGTGTTTCAAGGAAATCCGTAGCGTGTCTGTGGTGATACTAATGAAACTCTCCTCTGGGATTACCATCATGTTGGTTTCATGGAACTTAACATTCACAATTATATTGGTAAATATTACTGTGTCAATACCCTACAGCAACACAGTGAAAACTCCAAAGAAAATAATATAAATATAAAATGCAAATTAAAAAATCCAGAGTGGATATGTAGGCTTTTATTAGGGCAAGTATTTCCATGACCACAAAAATCTCTTTTAAAAACAAATAGATGTCACAAGTATTTTTATTAGCCATCTAAAATGAACAAAATTAATAAAATTAACTATACATGTATACATTTCAGCATATGAAACAAGTTTTCTGAAGTTATTTTTAACATTGAGAACTAATTACATTATTTTCCAAATTAGAGTGACAAACAATTAATGTGAAAACCATAATTGATACAGATGACACAGTGATACTGCACTTTCCCAAGGTAAAGAAATACATTTGATCTGATATTCTTACGAATCCCATTTGCTATCACAAAATAAATTTTTGGGCAAATTATTTTTTTTAAATTTCAGAAAAAACAGACATGTTGAAAATACAGACATTGCATGTAAATAATTTTAAAATACTGTCAGGCACAGAAATGTAAAAACATCATTTAAATATAAGAAAATGCTATAAAGCAAAGGGTCATCAAAATAGAGAATAAGATACTATGAAAAATCAAGATCATAAATAGTGGCAACTATTTCTACAGCATAGCTACTGAAACGCCATGGGGAGGGACAATGAACAGAACTACCTTTGGAGGTGGCAATGACAAAGAACAGAGGTGGCTTTAGAAATGCAGACATAGCGAATTAACTTACCACCTTCTTCAAATAAGAGTGAGACACCCTTGGGAGCATTTAAGTACCATTAGCAGACACATCTTAAGACAGTTCTTGAAATGCTTTGTATTTCAGTGGAAAACTATTTCAACGGTGAAAACGATGTAGGAATCAGAAGCATATTCTGCTGAGACACTAGGTAATTGACACATTCCCGAACTGGAAAAAAAAATACATCATATAAGAAGGCAGATAAAGTTACTGACTAAATCAAATTTGCCCTAAGAGTACCTCCTGCCCAGTGAAATGGCTTACCAGCCGCCACGACTCTGGGATCCTCATGAGCCTTATGTCTCCCGGCTGCACGACTATCCGCACTCTCATTCCACCAGAGAACATGAACTACAGAGAGAAACCAGAAAGATTCTAGAGACTACGGTGTGGCTACAGAGAAGAAATGCAGAAAAGTTAATCAGATATGTTAAATCTTATTCTTTAAGTCAAAATAGTGAGTACCAAAAAGGGAAGACTGAGTATGTTAGGGATCAATTTCAGAGGGGGTCACAGATTTAGGAGAGACATTTATAAACTGATTCACAAGCTGGTTTTATAGATGAAACAGAAAACTGGACAGGGGAAGTAAAGTAATACAACTAAAGACACTGACAATCAATACTGGACCCAGGTTTCATTCCTTCCTACTCGATTTTACGTTTTTAAAACAACCCCACAATATTATAAAAAAGTGATTATTATGGAAAATTTGGATGATACAAAGAAGAAAATAAAAAGGAGCATAATTTTAACTGCCCAGAGAAAACCTCTATTAATGTTTAGTCTTTTTTTTTTCTTTAAAAAAATGTGAGCAAAATAAAATTAGGGTCTTACTGATAAGTGATATATATGATGGACATATATGTCTATCTGTGTAATATAAGTACATTAGATACATACCATGTATGTGCCATGCCCATTGTTGCCAATGCTTCCTTCCTGTAGACAATGCTGGCCTATAAACCTCCTTTGAATAGCACCTACATGCGTATCTATAATACTAACACTGTCAAAGATGACTACCAACATTTAATGGGTGCTTATTCTGTGCCAGGTCTGCTTCATAAAAATCTTAGGTCATAGGTTGTTATCGATAAGCAATGGAAGGCGCAGTGAGGTTAAGTAACTCCTTCAACATTGCTAAGTTATAAGTGGTGGAGCTGGGATTCAAAGCCAAACAGTTTGGATCTGATTATTTCCTCAAAATAGACTCCCAAAATTCAAATTGAGAGGACCAAAGAGTATATCTGATATGTACTTATGTGTGTACAACGTACATGTTATACACATCCTCCAGAAATGATGTGCTGACTTATACTCAGCATATTACTATTCTTCTATCTGTATAGCCTCACACCAGAGTGTTAGAAAGTCATTATTAATCATGCATATGCATTACATTTGACATAAATATATATAAATAAATTACATTTTGGTCTTCTTATATATATGAACACAGGAATACAAAAACCAAAGTGTTAACAGTATTATCTTTACAGTATGGAAAAGGTTTGTTTCTCCCTTTAGTCATGTCCAGGTTTATAGTATTTTAAAAATATGTAATATTCTTTCTGTTCTGAGACACTATCTCTACCCCTAACTAATGTTATTTTAAAAAAATCAATAAAAGTATATTTAGAGGGGGGGAAAAAGAGAAAAAGAACAGATATTTTCTTGAGGCTCCTTGCAGATTTTAATTTTATCATTCTGCTGTCCCATGGAAAACAACATTCAGCTTTGAAACAGGCTTCATAAAGTGTTAACATACTATATAAAGAAGAAGTAAAACAGGGATTTTTCAACCTTTAAAATAAAAGAAAAACTTAAAAACTTAATAAAAATTAAAATATATGCCATAATGAAAAAGTAAGACAAACTGACCCAAGCGACTTAGTAGTTCACCAATACATTTTGCAATTTCATAGAAGAAGTGGACAACTGTACCTCTGTTGAGTGCTCCATATTCTGTGTGGAAAACTCCAACTAGTTTGGAGTAGCCTAGAATGACGTGGGCATTAATTGCCTTTTTAAATGTGTCACCCCATACAGCTGGCCCACCGGGTTTCATCTGAAAAGTAACCAGTTCATAGACTCCTAGAGTAGGAGAAAAATAAGTATTTTACAAAAGATATTCAAGAAATCTCTCATCAGGTGAGTATGGCTCCAGTGGGAGGCTAACATATGTATACGAACTTTAAGGATCATATGTGTATACATGTTTATGTGGACACATTATGAATTCTTTGCATTATTTTTCCTTGCTTCTATGTTTAGAAAGCCCTTGTCCATGTTTAAGGGTCAGTTGTTAAGCTTATCATACAAAACCAAAGGGAAGCTATTGCAAGCTATTATCTGAAATATTTTTAATCTATAAAATAAAGCAAATATTGAGAATTTGTTATAGGATTAGGACTTTTGAGCTGCCCAAGTCTACACTTGCAGGTAAGAAATGAATAAGAAAAGTAGTTTCTGACCTATATTTCCTTCTTCCTCCAATTCTGAGAGAAAATACACTTTTTGTTTGTGTAATTTCCCCCTACAGGATTCCATTTTCTAACAGGGACAGCAAGCAAACAATGGACCCAAAGTGGTATCTGAGATTTTGAGAGAAAAATAAAAAGCTAAAAAATTGAAGGAGATAGTTGTTTGTTCCTGAATATCCAGGTAAACACTTGGAAAGCATTTTACCTCTGGTTAAGAGGAATGGGGCAGATAGAGAGAAAGGAACTAGGGGACAAGTAGATTTGAGAAGAAAAAGGGAAAAAAGTATAAAGCTATTAAAGAATTATGAACAACACAGGGGAAGAGAACCAAGACTTGACCCTGTTCTAGAAGCCACTTAGTTCATTTAGATAATGCTGAAAGCTAAGTGGGCAAGGGTCCAAATAAGATTTTTCTTTAAAAATATATTTTTATTGATTTCAGAGAGGAAGTGGGAGGGAGAGAGAGGTAGAAAAAAATCAATGATGACAGAGAATCATGCCCCACACTGCATGCCCCACACTGGGGATGGAGCCCACAACCCGGACATGTGCCCTGACTGGGAATGGAACTGTGACCTCCTGGTTCATAGGTCGATGCTCAACCACTGAGCCACGCCGGCCAGGCCAAATAAGACTTTTCAAATCTCTTGTAATCTAAGATGACACTACAAAATTAGTTTATGCTTTTTAAAAAATCTGACCTTTGTTTAAAACTAGGTTGAGGTAAATAGTATTTCCTTAAAGTCTGTAAGGAAGTTAAATTAGCAAGGAGACAAATCTTTAGTAATTATGTTCAAACTGAGAAATAAAGAAGAAATCAAAAAAGTTAAAATATAGTAATAGAGCTTAACACTTTAATTCATTCCCCCAGCCAGTCTTATAAGCAAAGATACACTTAAGTAGCTATAATTTGTGTAAAAAAATATTAAACCATGACAAAATTTCATACATTATCCTTCACTGTCTCTACTTGTTTGCTCTAAATCCCCAGCTTCTCAACCTTTACTCTCTATACCATGTCAACTTTTTATATTCATACCCAAACGTTAAGAGCTTTTTTTTTTTTTCCAAACTGGAAAAACACTGCTAATGTTCATTGTTTTAATGAGAAGCAAAGAGCTCAAATTCATTTCACATCTATAATCACAATATATTACTCTCTAAAACTAAGGCTTATTGTTTTCTCCCCCTAAGAAACTTTAGTTTTTATAGTTTCAAGTCTTTAGTATTTTATACATCAAAACTCAGTGACTAGGAGGAATGGACTTACCTTCCTTTGGAGGCTTTTCTAATTTGCACCATGGTACCAGATATGTAATCTCACTCTCTTGTTTATCCATAAGAGCCAAATTTGGAATGAGGAATTGTTCTTGCCATTCCTTATCTTTGGCCAAGGCTTTCCGAACTTCAATGCGATGAGCAAAATTATCTATGGGAAGAAAAGGAGTAAGAAAAATATAAACGTTCTATTTAAAATCATCTAGACCTTTTTTGGATTTCATTTAATTCAGCACGTTTATCAAGGCCACACAGGAACACTGCGTTAAATCACTGGGGACCCCTCCCCACACCAAGTAGATGGGACATCTATCCCAAGTTTCTCATGGCCTAAAGGGGGTGTAGAAATGGAAACAGCTAATGATAACGCCATAGAGTGGACTTTATATACTCTACCACTTAGTAGGTAGTTGTATGGCTTCGGTAAGTTACTGAATCTGACAGCTTCTTACTCTGTGAAATGGGGATAATGCTGTATCTACACCTATAGGGTTGTTGTGAGGAAGAAATGATTTAACACATGAAAGGAGCTGAAACAGTGTTTGGCAGCTGGTTAGTACTCAATTTATATGAACTATTCTTATTACTTTAACTGAGACATTTATATTGCCAGTTTAGGAAAATACTATTTTCCTTTGGTGGTTGTGATGGTGATGGCGGTCAGGTCTTAAATTTAACATAAATGAAATTAAGATGCAAGTTTACAGCCCTGGTCGGTGTGGCTCCCTTATTTGTGCATCATCCTGTGCACTAAAAGGTTGCTGGTTCGATTTCCAGCCAGGGCACATGCGTGCGTTGCAGGCTTAATTCCTGGTGGGGCCATGCAGGAGGCAGTCAATAGATATTTCACTCTCACAGTGATGTTTCTCTCTCTCTCTAAAAATCAATTTTAAAAAATCTTTAAAAATATGCAAGTTTACAGCTTCATCTTCTTTGAACAAATAGCTTCCAAAGAAATAATGCTGATTATCTGACTTACTGTCACCTACTGTTTTACCCAGTATTATTTCTCTTCTGTTTGTTACCCAAACAGGTATATGTATTTACTAACATATGGACCAAGTACTATGTTTACTATTAGGGCCTCATAAGATGGATAGTGAAAGTTTTCCACGGTTTATGCTGTGGGTGAGGAATAACATCTACCTCAGAGCTTAATTCAGTTAAACCAGGACCTTAAGTAATTTTTAAATGAAACACAGTTCTACTTGTTTACACATTAAAGCATAAATTGTGTTTTGATTGGGTTTGTTCTATTACAACAGGGAAAACCCCTAACCAATGGCCATGTTAAGTAGAGAATGAGTACCTTTCATATTAAATAAAGTACTTTATATGACCAAACACTAAATGAAATTATTAAAAGTTCTTTGGATATCATCAAGTCCAGTGTCACAAAGATTTGACACTGGAGTACCGAACATTCTGGGGATTCCTGTAACCTATTCTCCTTCCCCTGTCAGTTTCCATAGGGGAGAACTCTGTGCAGCATAATACTGAATTCCCTAAAACCCTGGGGTGTACAAATGAAACAAAAGTGGTTCCATAAACATAACAAATTATTAAATCTCAGAGTTGGGTGATGCCTAGAAGTTAACTATCATCCACATCAACCACTACTACCCACCCTCAAGCCCCTAAATATCTCAACTGTTTCCACTAAAATCCTGTCATCCAGCTGTAGCTTCAACGATAAATAAAAAGAACTCTCCTCTCCTTTTATGATCTTAACCCACTTGTGCTTTTACAATTACTGCTTTAAATTTTTCAGAAATCATCTTTATAATAATCCATTGTATAATGTTTTTTCTGAGCATTAAAACCTAGCTCACAATTTTATGATGTGAAATATAAGATGCCATTATGGTAACATAAGGATTTGAGCAAGAGGTTTTCAGAGGTTTACCTCGCACTGGGAGGAGTAATCAATGATTTTTTGTTGTTGTTCGGTTTTTTAAAAGTTTAACCTGTGTGTATTTATGGTAACGTAGATCCAAGAACCAAGTTACGTGTAACAACTAACAGAATGAAAATCTGTACTGAATACTTAAGCTGATGACTCATACCATACTTCCAAATATGAAATGCTTTATTCATTCTGCCTCCAAATTCTACACTCCAGTATCCAACCAATTCAGAGTGAGCTGTCCGAAGGTGTACGTTTTTCTTAAAATTTTCCAGAAACTGATTCATCTTTGAAGGCTTAAGAGAATAGGTACGAAATTCATAGAATGTTCCATCGCTTTGTCTAGGTCCCGTAGCAAAAGATGAGTACACCTAAAAAGAGACATGGCAAATTCAAATATTTGGGGAAGGTAGGGTTTATAATATTATGCTACGACCAAATCTGAATTTGGAAACAAGGGACACTCATTGGACTTATCCCAGTTCATGCTTGTACCTCTGTTCTCATCTCTCCACAGATAGATACCTGTTTAGAGAGATGTCAATAGAGTATGGTGAATACCTCGCTACTGTTTCCTGGTAGGGGTCCACCATTAGCCATCTTTTCATGAAAAGTTAATCATAATGAGGCGCTGGAGTCTTAGTCAGTCCTTTATTCAAGAACTACAGTTAGGATTCTAATAAATGTACACGTTTTACCTTATTTATCCAATATTCTATCTCTAGTTGATGCTCTAGGTGTTACAGTTATTCATTTAAATGAACTTTATAAAATATGCACATTTGCTGGCAGACATGGTAAAAATGTGTTTACTAGCAGAAAACTCTTTATGAATGCTGTAAAGGAAAACACAACAGGCCGGAATGGTCTGAATCATTATTAGGTTTAATTACAGATGAATCTGAAGGGCATTTCATCTATCCGATTACACTAGGTTGATGGAAATATCCCTTAAGGACCATTAGTTCTCTTTGTATTAGTTACATGTTCACTATATAATTTTTTGTTCTAATTTAGTACCCCTAAGTCTGAGTGAACTTAACTTTAGGTAGGACATGCTCTGCCAGAAATGATCTTCTGTGTATTCATATGTGTGTGCACATGCACAGGTGTATGCATACACTCGCAAATGGCATTTGCATTTACAAATCCATCCTACTGTAGTTTTGGTGATTATGTGCCAATTTTCTGAAGCTGATGAATCAGCATTACCTATTAAAAGTTTTGGTACAAAGTAAATTATGGACAAATTATACTGACTATCTAGTATGTCAAATGAAATCAGTAGACTTATTTCTCTGACATACAGGGTGTCCCCCAAAAATGTATACAGACGTTGACTAATTATTAATTCCAATGGGTTAAATCTGAAAAGAAAGAAACATCAGTTGAACTATCAGCTGTTAAAGTGTGTATACTTTTTTTTTGGGGGGGGGACTCTATATTTTTGGTTAAAACACACAATTGTCTATGTATTTTATTTGTGTAAAATGTTACAGTTCTAATTATCGATATTAGTTCATTCCATTTTTGTCTACTAAAGTGACGTTCCTATAGCCCAATTGTCTACGCTTCCTTGGAAAGCAGGTATTCCCACCAAAAACAATCGCAGCTGCTCCTACTTTTGGATGACATGCTTTTTGTGTCATGTTAACTAAATTCCAACAAGAGAATGGGATACAAATAAACAACTGCCTCATATTATAGTTTAAAAAGTATTATGGATCAAATATATTGGAAAATGGGACAGTGGGGGTATTTGTAACAATTGCTTTTTAAGTTGATTCTCAGGGAATTTGTATTGGGAAACAAATACATGGTCAAAGGCATGAAACTGAGTTTGATAACATTTAGTTTTAAATCCTAGCTCTAAAACTAATCTGTCTGTCTATACCCCTCCGAGACCCAGCCTTTCCCAGATAATTAGCAACCTGTAGGGCAGCAGAAGACAGCAGTCCACCCCTGACTAATGGTCAAAAGGTCCAGACCTCTGGCGGGCTAAAGACAACATCTTGCCTAAGTTTTATTTCAGGTCCTGACCCCTAAGGTGGAACCATCCACCCTCTGGCTAATTTCCCACTGGACCAGGCAGAGGGATGTTGGGAAAAAACCTCAGAGCTGTCCTCAAGACGTGAAGACCTGACTTATTAGCCTTACCTCACTTCTGGCCAATGAGCTCCCAGCAGGACGCTGAACCCCTAAGCCCATGGTGTCTTGTGAGTTTGTCCTACATTATCTTCCTGTTCTCCTGGATGCTGCCATTCATAATAAAACAGACAATATTTCTCCACTGCAATTCTTGGCTCTGCTAGCAAGGGGTGGACAAACTCTTTCTGTCCTGTAACATATGTTGTACCTTCTGTAGGAGAAACCAAAACGGGGGAAGCCCAGTGAAAGGTTGAACAGCAGTGAGATCAGTGTGTGTGCGCCTCCGGGGGCGGTGATTTTTGCTGCGTGTCAGAAAGGAGAACTATGCTGGGGAAGGATTGGTGAGTGATTCCGGCTCCCTTATCTTTCAAGTTCCATCTCGTCTTCGGCAGCAATAATTTCCAGTTCACTTATAGGAACATCGGGACGACATTTAATAGAGTTCAGAATAAAGTTGTAAGCAATAATTATTGGCCCTTCCCTAGCAGAGAATCAGAAGGATAAAGACTGCATTGCTAATCTTGGGTGAATGGGGCCATTAATGACTCTTTTTTAGCCTTCATTAGGAAGTCATTCTCTAGGTTAAACCCTGGCCACAGAGAAAGGAGAAAAGTATAAACCTCAAAAGGAAAAATATCTCTGGTTAGATTTACAGACTAGACCAATTCCTGACAGTGAAGGCTGAATCACAAAAACCTACTTCGTACCTTACACACCTAAGGTTGAATGAGTTCATTTTACAGGGTGGGGCAAAAGTCGGCTGACAGTTGTGTATACACAAAACACAGAGTATTTTTCACTCTATCATTGTCCATACGAGCAACTGTCAACCTACCTTTGCCCCAACCTGCCTGGGCTAGGAGTCCCTGACCCCGAGCAGCTGGGGCACGAGGGCAGCACCGAGCGGGCTGCAGGCTGGTGTGCAGGTGCACGCATGCGCGTCCAGGTCTGGGCGCGGAGCCCGGGGGCCGCATGCGCGGGTCCCGCACGTCCCTCCCCCTCCCGCCGGGGAGCGGCTGGGGGGCGTCCACGCGCCCGGTACCTGAGGCGTCCAGGCCCGCGCGGCCAGAGCCCTGGTCAGGCCGCTTCGGAGGACCAGCATGGTGCGGCGCGCAGCGCGGAGAGGACAGCCGGCCGGTGCTCTTCCCTGGATCCCTCCTTCTGCGGCTTCGCGACTTGGAGAAGCGACTGGACAGCCCGCGGCGCAGGCTCGGGGCAGGCGCGCCGGCTTAGCTCCGCCTCCCGCGCTCGAGGTGCGCGGGCCGGTCCGCCCCGTCCGCCGGGCTCCGGGCCCCGGTCTCCGCACTGGGTGTCGCCACGCACCGTGGGGGGCCCTTTCTTTTCTCAAACCTCCTGACCACGAACGTGGGAGGTGACGCGGCACCAGCTGAATGAACGCCGAGGTCCTGGCTGGACGCCGCGGCCGCTCCGGCCCCGCCCTCCGGCCCCTTCACCTGGCCTCCCCGGCGCAGCCGCGTAAATTCGTCCATGTTCGCGCGGGGGGTGTGACGAGCAGTCGGGGGGCGTGCGTGTGCCCCGCGTGGCCTTCAAGGTCGTGGAGGTCATTGCCCGGGAGGATGCACAGAGGTCTGAGTGCGCCCTTCCTGCCGCCCCTCCACCACGAGCTCACCCGGGAGGCTCCTCGGGGTGACCCGGGTCGTGCTTCTCAGGCGCTCAGAGGATCGGGGGCACCGAACTAGGTGCGGAGAAGTCAAATTCAAACACACGTACTTTGAAATAGAATCGTTTTTAAGCCTTGAAAGAAAAACAGCAGACCTTTGCTGTTGTCCTCCCGGCTGCCCCTTATCACGGGTCCCCAGAGTTAACCGCTACCCTAAGGCGTTTCTTCTAAGGCTTGTCCCACCCCCGCCCCCCCTATCCCCCCTGGCATTTTCTGGCATTTCTTGGTATTTTAAGGTGTAGATATGTCTATTGCTTGGACAATGAGGATTAGGTCGCTTACCTACCACTCCCCCCAGATACACTTCTTTTCCCACACCTGACGATGCTTCCGTTAAGTATAGTTAATTGTCACGGTAATTTAGATTATATTAATGGTCACATTTTTCTTACTAATCACATTATTATATACAATACGTAACTAAACACAAAATGATAGTCGTTACCGCACAGGGAGACGATGCTGGTGAACGCATTCCTGCCCGGCCGTCACCTGTGGGTGTAGGGGCTGTGCCTCGTGCGGGCTTGGAATCACCTGTTCGGAGGAAGGGCCGCTTCTTAAAATCAGTGATTCCCAGAGGGGCCGCTTCAGTTTTTCCAGTCGATGGGCATTCATTTCTAACCAAGCAAGACAGACAAAGCGTCATCGGTGCCCAGAGGGGATCTTTGCGTTTAAATGTATTTTCTTTAGGCAAACATGGTATGAATTCATTCACACGTTCAGGCCACATTTATTAAACCCTTCTATGCTTGTGGCACTTTTCCAGAAACTTGTGCCACCGAGGTGAACAAGAGACAAAGTCCCTGTCCTTTTGGAACTTACAGGTTAGGGGAAACAGGTAAACGTATGGAGGGAAAATAGATCAGGGAATAATAAACGCTTCGAGGAAAAACAAAGCAGAATGCAGAGAAAGTGTGGGAAGGAGGGAGTAGAGATTGCTAACCATTTCCCAATATCCATTGTCTCTGCCCCCTCCACCCCCGTTTTTAAAAATTAGTAATAGAACCCTTGCACCTGGATACATCCATGTGACTAAGTCCCGGCCAATGGGGTGCTAATGCGTTTATGACCAACTGTGAGTGATCTTAAAGCAGTGCTGGAGGGTTTGTTGCCCTGTTGTCCCTTTCTTATTTCTGCTTGCTGGGATGTGATGTAATGGCTTAAATTCTTGAATTGTGAAGTAGAAGCCACATGCTGAAAATGGCAGAACAAGAAGAGAAAAGAAGCCTAGGTTCTGACACCATGGAGCACCATAGTAGGAGCCTTGGACTGCCTACCTCTGGACTTTTTTTTTTACATGAGAAATCAACTTCTAGTTTAAGTCATTAAGACCTATGATCTTAATAGGAGGGTGACTCTTTTTCTTCCTCTTTTTTGTTTGTTATCTTTATACCTATCATTTATTAATGTTTTTTTTATTATTGTTATTCTTTTTGCCAAAAGATACTTTTCTTCTCAATATGATTAAATTCATTTATCAGCTTCTCAGTTTCATCCAGAGTTATCTTTTGGGAGTCCTTTGTTCTCTTGGTCCAGTGAGGTCTAGTTCTCTAAGATGCATCTCTTTTCACTGACGTGGGGAATCTCATTTGCCTTATGTTGGACCTTCTTTTCTAGGATTTTGTATCTCTCTTTTTTTTTTTTTTCATTTTTTCCTCCTAATTTTAGGGGAGGGTACATGGAAATTAGACCTTTGAGACTTGCATCTCTAGAAATGTTTTATTTTGCCAACTCTCTTGATTCATATTTTGGGTAGGTATAAAATTCTAGATTGAAAAGAATTTTTCCTCGTATTTTTAAAGGCAAGTCTCCATTTTATTACAGCTTCTAGTTATACATTTGTGCCATTCTGAATTCTCTTCTTTTTATATGAGTTGTTTCTCCCCCTTTGGAACCTTTTATGTTTTTCTCTTTGTCCCTGTGTTCTGAAATTCAATTTCACAATAATGTTCATTGGAATAAGTTGTGTGTTTTTTTGTTTTTGTTTTTTTTTGTTTATTTTCATCCATTGTTCCTCATTCAGTGTACCCTCTTAATTTGGACACTTTTCAATCCTGAAAATTTTATTGTGTTTCCCAGATTTTTTTCTTGTCAACATGTTATTGTGCCTCTACTATTTTACACCTCTACTTTTTGGGTCTAGGTTTTTTTTGGGTAAAGTACAATTTTATCTTCTAACTCACCTATTGAATTTTAAATTTCAGCTTTCACAATATTTATTCCCAAGATCTTTTTTTTTTTTTATCCCTTCTCCAGAATATTTATTGCTCACTCTCTTTTTAGAAATAATATCCTGTTGTTTCATGGATTCAGTATTTCTATCTCTGAGGACATTAATTATAGGTGTTTACTTTTTAATTATTATAGTAGGTCTTTTTCCTGCATTATTTGTTTCTTTTATGTTTTATTATGTTTTCTATCATTTGATCTGTTTTCTGCCTAGATGCTAGTGTTTTTCTCAAAATATTTTTGTTGTGATCCTTGGCTATCAGCTCATATTTTAAGTAGGCAAAAATTGGAGAACTCTTTTAATATGGGCAGGGCTTGAGAAATAGTGGGATTCACTGAAGAGTTGTCTGGGCTATTTAATTGAGGGGAAATATCCCTGTCTGTTATCATCTGTAAGTCATTTCTCTTAGTCTAGTCCAGCCGTGGGCAAACTACGGCCCGCGGCCCGTTTGAAATGAATAAAACTAAAAAAAAAAAAAGACCGTACCCTTTTATGTAATGATGTTTACTTTGAATTTATATTAGTTCACACAAACACTCCATCCATGCTTTTGTTCCGGCCCTCTGGTCCAGTTTAAGAACCCATTGTGGCCCTTGAGTCAAAAAGTTTGCCCACCCCTGGTAGTCAGTTACCCTGTGAGGAAACTTCCAGGGTCCCATCTGTGTGATATAAGCCTTATTGCCAATTTCCTGTAACTGAGGAGGGGAGGAGGTTGGATATCTCAGTATTTTGTAGGGGGCCATTCACTTAATTTTTATGTTCAGGACTGGTTCTGATCCCTTCAGCTGTGTCATGAACGTGATTCAACTTTTGAAGAATATATTCAACAGGATAGGCTCAACTGTTGTAACAAATAGATGCCAAAATGTATAACGTCGCAAACACAATAGGATTTTATTTCTTTAAGAATCTAAAAGGCGTTCTCCTCATTGGCAGGCAGTTCTTTCCCACGTGGTGAATTAAGGACCCAGGTTTCTCCTACTCTGTGGCTTTGCCATAGTGGAGCTCCATCAGCAGCAGCCGCAGCAGCCAGCCAGCAAAACGGCAGAATTTTCAAAATGAAAATATTTGACAGTGAAGATTAAATTTTGTAACTACAACTTAGGAAAAACGTTGGTAAGTGCTGCTAGGTGTCTAAGACAATCTCATTCACTTTCTCGCAGGTTTTAATTATCTTACAAACTCTGAGAGTTAAGCTTTGTCTCCAAGTCAGAGAGGTGACGTTCTGAGAGAGAATTTTCTCAAGTTCACTGTTGCTAGGTGGTACATTGGGGTTTGTGGTGGAAAATTGCCTTAAACACCATTTAAAAAGAAATGTTTTTCTGTGGCAAAAAAATATAATTAATTAATTTTTAAAAAAAGAAAATCCCTAAACTGCCTGGAAGATACATAGAGGAGGCATTTTGAAAATTATTGTGTATATCCTAAATTTCTGACAATTGGTCCAAAGGACAGGTAGTCCAAAGCTAGATAAGTCTGGGTTATTAAAATAGGGTTATGTGGTGATATAAAACAACAGGGTCATTATTTTAGATTGAGTGGACTGAGGTTGCCTATCTAAGGAGGTAAGTAACAAGGAACATGTATCATAGGTGAAAAATATAAATGATATATCTGTACACTTTTAAGAAAAAGAATAAAGTGAATGCTTGTGCCCCTGCCACCAAGCTCAAGAAAAACATTGTCAGTAACTTAGAAATCCAATGCATGTTTCTTTCTGGTCACATTTCCTCCCTCCAATACCCTTCCTAACCTCCCTCAAGTAACCATGGCTCCAAATTTTATGTTAATAATTTCATTCATCTCTAAAAAAAATTCAACTACATTTGTATATAAGTAGTATATTGTTTTGGTTTGCCTATTTTAGAACTTTCTGTAAATGGAATCAGACTATTATTCTGTCACTTGATTTTTAGCTTTGACATAAGGTTTTTAAAATTCATGTGTTTTGATGCAGTCACAGTAATTAATTCATTTCTCTGCTCTATGCAATTTCATTGTATGTATATATCTTTATTTGTCCATTTGACTACTGTAGACAAAGATATTTTGCATTTTTAAGTAGATATTTCTTGTTTCCATTAACCTTTTTTTGTGTGCCATAAACCCTTTTGAAATTTTGTGAGTCTATGGAACCCTAATAGTTTTATATGGTTAACAAATACCGAGGGTTACAAAGAATACAGATTATATTGACCTAGAATCATCAAAATATACAACTAAATGATTCTTTACAAAGAAATAGACATGCTTCTTTATTAAGGTACTAAATAACAAGATCTGTTGTTAGACTTAACAGCTAGAATAATTTTAGATATTTGCAACAACTCTAAATGGAATTTGACAATATCTATGTTATTTACTGGCCACAAAGTCACAGGTCCTATTAATAATATTGTGATTTATTGCTTATATTTCATATTCAAAGGAAATGCTTATTTTCAGTTAGAAGTTGGTGACAATAAAGATATAACTTTTTTTCCATCCAAGTTTCCAGACCTTCTGAATTCTATCCATAGACTCTTGGGGATCTGTGTATTGGAGGTTACCAAACACTGTTCTAGCATATATACCTAGGAGTGGACTTGCTGTGTCATAAATATGTACATATTTATCTTTACTAAATAGTGCCAAATTGTCTTATATATTTATACCCTTAATTACAGTGGGTGAGGCTTTTCTGACATTTTTTTTATTATTGTCCATTTGGTTTGATGAATGTGAAGATGCATTTTTGTACCTTACGTAACACATAGGTGTAGGTTAAAGGGTGGAAGAAATTATATGATGTGGGCAAAGGCAACAATCAACTTAATGGTGTTCCTATTTGGTTTTATTTGTAAGTCAGGCTCGTGCAAATCTGCAGAAGGAAGCAGAAGACGTGGATTCAGTGCTAGCCCAACTGAGTAGGAGGCCAGTTGCTCTACGTGTAAACTCCAGAAGTTTGTATTTTGGTGATACATCCCTGGGTAAGTGCTTTCTTAGTGCTATATTCTGAGGCCACTAGATGGTGGTATAGATTAGTTTTTCCTTAATTAGGTTTCAGATTGTGCAGAGGCCTATTTTTGTTGTTTTTGAGTTCCTATAACTGAACCTTTAGTTATTTAGAGTGGAGTTAGCTTACAGTTCCTTTTGTGCATGTGGGTGTGATATAGAATTATGTATTGGAAACATTTTGAGTAAAGGCGAATTATTACAATGTTTATGGATTTGTTTCTTTTTGTTATTAATAAAATAATTAAAAATATTTTTATTGATTTCAGAGCGGAAGGGAGAGGGAGAGAGAAACATCAATGATGAGAAAGAATCATTCATTGGCTGCCTCCTGCACACCCCACTGGGGATTGAGCCCACCACCCAGGCATATGCTCTGACCGGGAATCAAACCATGACCTCTTGGTTCATAGGTCGATGCTCAACCACAGAGTCATACCAGCTGGGCATCCTATCTAATAAAAGAGAAACATGGTAATTAGCATATGACCGCTACCCTTCCCATTGGCTAATCAGGGCGATATGCAAATTAACTGCCAGCCAAGATGGCAGCCGGCAGCCAGGCAGCTGACGCGAACAGGGAGGCTTGCTTGCTTCAGTGATGGAGGAAGCCAAGCTTCCCCGCCTGCCTTGCCGGCCTCTCAGCTGCACTCTAAGCAACATTGTAACAAATATAGAAGCTAAACAAAACCCCTGGCTTCAGCCAGTAGGACTGCAACATTGTTTCAAATACAGAAGGTAAACAAAGGCCAGAAACCTGCTTTCAGCAGTGGAAGTCTCATAGCTGGAGCCGAGCCTCAGAGCTAAAGCTGGCCCAGAATTAAAAAAAAGGAAAAAAGGACAGGTTGGGAGCTTTAGTCACCCGTCAGCCTGAAAATGGCCCTCAGTCCCTCACCCAGACTGGCCAGGCACCCAAGCGGGACCCCCACCCTGATCCAGGACACCCTTCAGGGCAAACCAGCCGGCCCCACCCATGCACCAGGCCTCTATCCTATATAGTAAAAGGGTAATATGCCTCCCAGCACCAGGATCAGAGGAGCAGCGAGACCTCCCAGCACCGGGATCAGCGTGACAGGGGGCAGCGCCCAAACCCCCTGATTGCCCTGCGGCTCTGTGTGTGACAGGGGGCGGGGCCACAACCTCCCTATCCGCCCTTCTCTGTTCGTGACAGGGGGGAGCTCCCCAACCCCCTGATCAGCTCTGCTCTGTGCCTGATAGGGGGGAGCTCCCCAACCTCTGATCGCCCTGTGGCTCTGTGTGTGACAGGGTGTGGTGCCCCAACCCCCTAATCCACCCTGCTCTGTGTGTGACAGGGGGCGGTGCCCCAACTTCCCTATCGGCCCTGCTCTGTGAGTGACAGGGGGGAGCTCCTCAACCCCCTGATGGGCCCTGCTCTGCGCGTGACAGGGGGCAGTGCCCCAACCCCCTGATTGGCCCTGCTCTGTGTGTGACGGGGGTGGCGCCGCAACCTCCCCATCGACCCTGCCTTGAGTGTGACAGGGGGGCGGTGCCCCAACGCCCCCATTCAGCCCTACCCTGAACTTGACTGAGGGTGGCATCACAACCTCCCGATCTGCCCTGCTCTGTGCATGACAGGGGGCGGTGCCCCAACTCCCCAATCGGCCCTGCTCTGAGCCTAACCAGGGGCTGCACCTAGGGATTGGGCCTGCCCTCTGCCACCCGGGAGTGGGCCTAAGCCAGCAGGTTGTTATCTCCTGAGGGGTCCTAGACTGCGAGAGGGCACAGGCCGGGCTGAGAGACCCCCCTCCCCCCTGAGTGCACAAATTTTTGTGCACCGGGCCTCTAGTTAATAAAATAATTGGTAATAAAAAAATAATTGTTTTCAGTCAATAATCCTAAAAAAGTTTCATTATCATATAGATGAGTAAGTATTTGTGGAAGTTCCTGTTATGTAGTGAATATTAAATTAAATGCTGTGGGGCAGGAAAAAAGACTGGAGGCTTCTTGAGCTTGTCAGCATGTCGTAATATTTCTGTATCAGCCTCTTTGCTGCATGTCTTACTAGAATAAATAGCAGGATAGGTTTGTGAGTAGCTCAATATTAAGTATAGCAGAATTTATTTAACGTTTCTATCAACAAATCAAATTGTTTTTAATACTAAAACTCATGAACATGTGAGTTTAATGTGTGCTCATGATATCTCCTTTTAGATATCCTATAGCTGTGGTTGGCAAACCGCGGCTCATGAGCCACATGTGGCTCTTTGGCCCCTTCAGTGTGGCTCGTCCACAAAATACCATGTGCGGGCACGCACGTACAGTGCAATTGAAGCTTCGTGACCCATGCGCAAAAGTTGGTATTTTGTGGAAGAGCCACACTCAAGGGGCCAAAGAGCCACATGTGACTCACAAGCCGTGGTTTGCCGAGCTGCAGTTTGCCGACCACTGTCCTATAGTAACTGGTTTTTCTTACGTTTTGCATTTGAAAATAAATTTAGAGCCAGTGATATTTTAAAACTTCTCATTAATAAATGGAATCATTTCCCCAAATAAGCTTTGTAAGTCTATTGTTTTGAATAATTCTTATTCCTTGCAATTGGAATTGGGGAGAAATATTATAGGAGAAATATTTCTGGCCTGTGCTATTTGTTTTATATTTTTATTACTAAATATTTGGTTTCTTTTGTAGGTATAGGTTTAGACATTATTTAGCTTTAAGTACTGGTACACTTAGTTTGTAACTTTTTTTTCATGAGTTCCTTGTGAAGTGAACACCCATTATCCAGTGCTCTCTTCACTTCCACAAGTTGTCCCAGATACCCAGTAGCTGACCTATCAATTCACTTTTTCATTTGTTTAGGTTTCCTTGACCATCATTGATTCCTTTTGCACCATCTTTATACTTTGTTGTTTCATTTATCCTCAATATTGTATCGAGGACCAGAGCATTAATGTAAGGGGCTTGTAGGCTGTGTCCAAACACAGTGGGTCTATAATCTCTTTTGCCCTTTGTTAGGTCCTTCAGGATATTGCCTAGGATTTTCCCCAACACACTTTATGATTTAAGTTCAGATGTCCCTCTATGTCTTATGAAGGCTGACAGACACATAGTTTATGGAAATCAGCACTACTCAGATTAAAATTCCATCTGAAAAACATTCTAAGTTTATGTCTCAAGATAGCTTAACAGTACTCTAAAAAATAGGCTTCATACTCAAGATGGTTTTCTTATATAAAGACACTGGACATTAAAAATTATAAATCCTAATTTTCCAACTCCCCTGGAGACATCTGATGCTCCCATTCAGCACAAAACAAAAATTGAAAATAGTGAAAAGTCATAACTTTACAGGCTGTCTCAGTATAAATTCTATTTCATGGTATTTTTTTATTGACTATTCATTGGTCCTGAGCCTGTAAGTTTTTTGGAAGAGGAATGTTGATAGATTCATGTTACTAGAGTATTTTTTATGATTACTTCCCTAATGAGAGTTAGGCATTCATTTGCTATGTTGAGTTTTTCTTCAACCCTATGCAGCTGTCCTCTCATTGAAAGAGGTTTTTAATAAATATTTACTTAAAATTCTCAAATCATAAATCCCATTCCTATTGCTCTTTCTCTCAGAATGTGAATAATGCCTGTTTCACAGACAAAGTAACAGCAGATTCTAATATGCCTTATAAAATGTAGGAGAAGTGATGGATATTATGTCTTTTACTTAGTCTTTTCTTATTCTCTTTCATTCACTTTATGAAGTTGATATTTTCATTTTACAGATTAAAACAAAATGAAAAAGTAGCTTACAGAGCTAAGTGACTGCTACAGGGTAACAGAATGAATAGTTAGAGTTTGCTTTTTTATTTTAATTGCTCTCCTGTAATACAGGATGACTCCAACTGACCCCCTGCCGGGAGCCGGTCCATGCTTGCTGTTTCAAGGGACCTGGCATATATGGCATACTGTTCTTAATATGTTTGCTCACCTTCTTGGCACTATGTGTTTTAACCAAGGTCTCTGAGAAAGGTTGTTTCCCCAGGTAGGGATTTTCCCCTGAAGTTAGGGAGGGAATAAAACCCCTCAACTAAGTGCCAGGCGGGTAATTAATCCCTTTAACTATGAACAATCATGCTTAAACTACATAATCTTTTCTCCCTGGAATGGAGATAAGAAACGCCCTAACCTTTGTAATAGAGATTGATAGGATTGAATCAACTGGTATAAATACAGTTGTAACAAGACAGAAACAGACAGAACTCAGAACACAGAACTGAGAACACAGGGCTTGGAAGACAGGACCAAGAGAGACAGAGCCTAGGCACAGAACCTACACAGAACGTTCTCTAGGGACAGAAGAACTTCGCTGGAGAGAGCATGCCGGAGGATCCTGGACAGGGACTGGCCTCGGAGCCTAGAGACAGAGCCTAGCGGCAGAACATGGCAAAAGATCCTGGACAGAAACTGGCCTCAGAACCTAGAGACAGAACCTAGCGGGAGAACATGGCAAGGGATCCTGGACTGAACCTGACTACAGAGATTGGCAGGAGAACCTGACTGGAACCTGGACACTGAACCTGACTGGAGAACCTGGACAGAACCTCTCTGGAGATCGAGACCAGAACTTGGCTGGAGATCCTGGCTAGGCTGCTGATCAACTGAACGCTGACTCCGTGTCATTCCTTCTTCGCCGACTCCGTCCACGCCTTTGGGGACCCCTGGACCTGCTGGGGTTGGACCCCGGCATCTGGCACCCGAACAGGGACCCCTAGGTAAGCGCCCCACACTCGGGACGGATCGGACTCCACCGTAGGAAGAGGGTGGATAGTCTTCACCGACTCCGTCCACACCTTTGGGAATGCCTGGAACAGGATTCCCCTAGGTAAGCCCCCCCCTTGAAAACCCCCACACTCGGGACGGATAGGACTCCACCAGGGTGCTACAAGCCCCCCTATAGAGGATAAATAGGGTAAGAAGGTGGATAGTACAGAACTTAGATTGAGAAGATGTGCCATACTGAGTCCAAAGATAGAAGACTCTGTATTGATCTTTAGATTAAGAAGACATGCCATACTGAGTCTAAAGAAAAAAGACTCCATATTGATCTTTTAACACATATGCTTGCTAGCAGAGGAGTTAAGGTTACTCCCAGTCAGATGGAACATTTTATACAAGAAATACGTCCATGCTTTTCTGAGGAAGGAAAGGTGCTGGAAAGGTAAATGTAGAGGCATGGGAGAAGGTAAGCTCAAGGAGCCTTATCCTTAACCCCACTGCAGCCTTTCTATCCTGGAAAAGTGCAGGATTGGCAAGCTCTCCCTGGGATGATAGATCAGGACTCAGGTAATAGCGGAAAGCGCCAATCCTACTCTTAAAATGGATATAAGAGAGCATTTCAGGTTTTTCTTTTTAATGCCTGCTTTTAAAAAATAAAAAAGGGGGAATTTGCCGGGAGCCGGTCCATGCTTGCTGTTTCAAGGGACCTGGCATATATGGCATACTGTTCTTAATATGTTTGCTCACCTTCTTGGCACTATGTGTTTTAACCAAGGTCTCTGAGAAAGGTTGTTTCCCCAGGTAGGGATTTTCCCCTGAAGTTAGGGAGGGAATAAAACCCCTCAACTAAGTGCCAGGCGGGTAATTAATCCCTTTAACTATGAACAATCATGCTTAAACTACATAATCTTTTCTCCCTGGAATGGAGATAAGAAACGCCCTAACCTTTGTAATAGAGATTGATAGGATTGAATCAACTGGTATAAATACAGTTGTAACAAGACAGAAACAGACAGAACTCAGAACACAGAACTGAGAACACAGGGCTTGGAAGACAGGACCAAGAGAGACAGAGCCTAGGCACAGAACCTACACAGAACATTCTCTAGGGACAGAAGAACTTCGCTGGAGAGAGCATGCCGGAGGATCCTGGACAGGGACTGGCCTCGGAGCCTAGAGACAGAGCCTAGCGGCAGAACATGGCAAAAGATCCTGGACAGAAACTGGCCTCAGAACCTAGAGACAGAACCTAGCGGGAGAACATGGCAAGGGATCCTGGACTGAACCTGACTACAGAGATTGGCAGGAGAACCTGACTGGAACCTGGACACTGAACCTGACTGGAGAACCTGGACAGAACCTCTCTGGAGATCGAGACCAGAACTTGGCTGGAGATCCTGGCTAGGCTACTGATGAACTGAACACTGTCTCCGTGTCATTCCTTCTTCGCCGACTCCGTCCACACCTTTGGGGACCCCTGGACCCGCTGGGGTTGGACCACGGCAACCCCCCACAGTGATTATGCTGTATTGTTTATTTTAAAGTTGCTAAGAGAATAAATCTTTTAAAAAATATAGTTTTATTGATTTCAGAGAGGAAGGAAGAGGGAGAAAGAGATAGAAACGTCAATGATGAGAATGATTGATTGACTGTCTTCTGCACGCCCTCCTACCCCCCTCCGGGGATCTAACCCGTAACCTGGGCATATGCCCTGACTGGGAATCAAGCCGAGACCTCTTGGTTCATAGGTTGACGCTCAACCACTTAGTCACACCAGCTGGGCCAATTTTTTAATTTAATCAATGTCAAGTTATAAGCTCAACAAGCTAAGTTATTACATGTATGTATAACTGGGTTTGTTGGACTCTGCCTGATCTATTACAAACTTTTCTTTTAAAACTCCCTGAATTTCTTATAGCTCTAAGAGTAGAAGCTGCAGTCTGTTTGGGGGGTAAATTCACTCTTTACTTTGGGAAGGACCATGTTGAGGAGTGCTTTGCATTAGGTATTCGCTCTTTTTTATTGGGAGAAGTGCTGATTTTCATGGAAGAAGGAAATGAATAGACACTATCAATCTTGTATCAGAACAGAAGCTAAAGAGGAAAATGGACTTAAGGGGGGCCCTGTGAATGGGGATGGCTAAAAGATATCAAGAACAGTATTTAATATTGGTAATTTTTCTTACTGATAATAATTCCTCTATTTTATTTTCAAGCCTAAGTAAAGTTATTACACAGAGTGGCATTTTTGAATGTGGATATGTAGGAGACGTAATGTCTCTTGTTTGTGGATAAAAGGTACTGTTGAGAGCTTATGCAACACAGAGCATACAAGATTACCAGAGAGGGAAAATTTAGAACAGTAGTGTGGCATAAAAAAAAAACATACCCATGCACACCAAAAACTAGGAAAATGTAAACACTTTTCAGAAATTATTAGGGAGATGGCTGGAATACCTGCAGTTTAGAAATTAGATTATTTAGTTCTTAAAGGAAGGCTAGAGAACTTGAGACCACCTAGGTAATATATCCTCATGTTTTTAGTTTTTGCCTCAAATGTGAGAGGGATGAGGGGGCGCAAAGGAATGCTTTGGTTAGGGCCTTACGATTGACTATAAGTGATGAAAATTCATCTCAAAACTAGTGTTTTATTGACTCATATAACTAAAAAGAATAATTGTGAATCTGACTTTAGACACAGCTGGATCAAGGAGTTAAAATAACAGGCTCAGACACACTCTCCCTCCATCACTCAATACCCCTTTGCCTCTCGGGCTCTCCACACATGTTGGTAAAGATTGACTCCACATTTTCAGTTGACCAGTTTAGCAACCATAGTAGAAAGAATGCTTCTCATCTCATTATGAGAGACAGCATTCTTGGGTTGAGTCTAATTAGCCTGGCAGGATCATTTCCTATGCTAAATGAATCACTGTGACTAGAGGGATTTGCTTCTTTAATTGCTTAAGCTTTGGTTCCACGCTTTTCACTATTTCCAGGGGGTAGGGTCATCCCCATCTAGTACCACATGTACCTAAAGAGACTGTTTAATTGTCAAAAGGAAAAAAAATGCAATCTTACCACAAGAGGGGATGCTGGAAAATAAAACAATAGATGTTCAATCACAGCAACTGGAAAAGGAGACAGGAAAACAGAGGGAGAGAAAGAAAGTAGATGGAAGAGAGGAAAGGACAAGAGGGAGTAGAAAATGGAGAAAAGAAAAGAAGGAGAGAGAGAAAGGATAAAGGAGATCATAGAGAACAGAGAGAACAGAGATTCATCTTGAGGAAAAACCACGTGCCCTTATGGGACCCTGGGCAGAACTATATACAGTTAGAAATCTCAGACAAGACACTATTCCAAAGGTTTTACATGAGCATTCCGTCAAAAATAATATGACACTTTACATGAATATTTGACTTTACAAGCAGATAAGTTCCCTTGACTTCATCTGTGAATACAAAAGATTTGATCTGGCCCCACTCCATAAGACAGTCCAATGATTTCATTGGATGCTTTTGAGTTTGTTGACTAGGGCATCGTGTACATAAAAAGGGCTGAACCATAGAATAAAATGACTACAGTCAGGTGGGATGAGCAGGTAGAAAAGGCTTTTATTTCTTCCTTCAGCAGAATTAATTCTCAGTATGGAAGAGAGGATGAAAACATAGGATATGAAAATTAACAGTAGAGGAACCATCAATACAACAATGCTTGTCACTGTCATAATAAGCACATTCATGGAGATATCTGAACATATGAGTTTAAGAAGAGCCAGAATCTCACAAGTAAGATGGTTAATGATGTTATTCCCACAGAAAGGCAATGCCAGTGTTAGGACTGTTTTCACTAAGGAGTATAGACAGCCTATGATCCAAGACCATGCAGCCATGTGCACAAACAGCACCCTGTTCATGATGATGGTGTACCTCAGTGGGTTACAGATGGCCACATGCTGGTCATAGGCCATCACACCCAGGAGGACACACTCAGTGGAGCTCAAACCAAGAGAGACAACCATCTGCAGAGCACTGCCACTTGAGGAGCTGGATTTTCCCTTAGCCCTAAATGTGGTGAGCATTGGGGAGCTGAATGATGATGTATAACAGATGTACAAGAATGAGAGGTTTCCAAGGAGGAAATACATGGGGGTGGGAAGGTGAGAATCTAGGATACTGATGATAATGAGGAGGCTATTTCCCAGGAGGATTACCACAAACATGATGAGGCAGAGCACAAACAGAAAAAGTTGAAGCTCGGGGTATTGGGAAAGTCCTACCAGAAAGAATTGGTTACAGCTGAGTAATTCCCCATCTCTTTGTGTCCATGCCACCTTCAAGGTTTAGAAAAGGACAAGACTCAGTGAATTTTGATCTTTTAAAATGTGGATGTATCAAATGACTTTCACTTCTATTATTTTGTTTTATTCTTAGAACTGATCTTGTTCAAATTGATACATTTTTAATCTTATTTCTATGGCATTTCCATGTTTGAGTGAGGAAGAAATTAGATTATGTTAGTTTGCTCTTTTCAGAACTGGGATATATCACTTTTTTATCGAATGGTTAATTAGATTAAAAAGTTAATAAGAAAGAAATAGCCCTCTTACTGAGACCTATCTTTGAACTGAGTTACATTAGATTGTCCTGTGTTATTTTCCCCATGCCTCCATCTCTTTCTATTAACAACATAATCACATTAATTGTTGTGTTGTTGTTTTTCTTAATTTAAATCACACCCCTGATCCTTTCACTGCTTGGCTTTGGGATATCCCATTTAAATTCTAATTAACTAATCACAGGTTGATGTCCCTGTTCTGTTCTTTATATCATGGATTAATTGGTAGTTACTTATTTGCCTTTGACTATCCCTACAATCTGTCATGTTATGTCTTTCTAGAATAGATTCTTTCCTGCCAGATACAAAGTCGGAGGAACATGCTAAAAGCATGTGAGAGAATGATCATGAGTCTGTGAGAGAGACTCTTATGATGAAATGAGTGAATATACTGATCATAATGTAGTTGTATTATGGTGAATATTTACCATTTTGATAAACTTTAGCCTGAGGATCTAGATCAGCGGTTCTCAACCTGTGGGTCGCGACCCCATTGGCGATCGAATGACCCTTTCATAGGGGTCGCCTAAGACCATCCTGCATATCAGATATTTACATTACGATTCATAACAGTAGCAACATTACAGTTATGAAGTAGCAACAAAAATAATTTTATGGTTGGGTCACAACATGAGGAACTGTATTTAAAGAGCCAGAAGGTTGAGAACCACTGATCTAGATGAAGTTTTGTGTTCATTCAACAAAAATGTATGAAACATTGCCCTTATCTAACTTCAAGGTGATGAAACTAAATTTTCTAGACTTATTATGAAATTAAAATTTTGTTCACAATTTAGATAAAATATAGCCATATTTGAGTAAATTATTTTAAGGGACAGAAGAGGTTGGAGCCAAATTAAGTGTCTGGTCCTTAATTATGTGGTTAATTTGTCTTTAGACAGACTAAAATAGACAGATATACCAGCTTCCTGGTAAAGGAACAAGAAGATGGCATGTGAATACCATGTAAATAAGAGCTACAGAGGGAGCAGGGAGTTAGGGAACCAGAGAAGTGTGTGCCAGCCACTACAGGGGAAAGCGTGGATTGATGTATGGCCCAGCAAGAGGGAGAGCAATGTGAAGGCAGAAGCCAGTGCAAGCTCTGTTTGAAGTATAGTCAGGCAGTAGGGGAGCTGATCCCAGATATTAAGACCCTAGACATTGGCTTGCCATTCTTGTAATGGCTGTAGTACCTGGCAGAGGACTAAAGTGATTCATGGGGAGCTAGGGAAGAAGAAGACAGTTTCTGGAACAAGGCGGTCTCAGTTAGTAAACACTGAATGAATGAAATCAGAAGGGAGAGAAGATAGACTAGGGCTTAGAAATGTTGAAGCACAGTAATTAATCATGAGTCTCAATAAGTTCATCCTAATTGTTTCTTCATACCATATATGTACTGGAAAGGGGTGGAGGGTTGAAGCTATAGTCATATTTATATGGTGTGTAGGTACATTTGAGACAACAGAATATAATTCTGTACCTACCAGAGTAGCTTAGAGAAATACACTAAATATTTTCTCTTCTTTTTCATTTAAAAATTCTAAAAATAGTACTGTCTCACAGTACTGCCTTGATACCTTCGTTCTAGGAAAGGCCAGAACTGGCAATGATGACAGGTGGGCAACCCAGGCTTGGACTGGATTCCATGTGAGTCCAGTCACAGGAAGTTAGGTTTGCCAGGTTAGCAAATCAAAATAGATGACGCCTAGTTAAATTTGAATTATTTCTAATTGCTTTTGCATATGCACACTGGGATAAAAGAAAAGTATTGCATAGGAATTCTTGTACTAAAAATTACTTGCTGTTTATCGGAAATAAATTACAAGTATCTATATTAAGTACCTCTTCAATTATATTTCTATAACTATTTGGCTCTACTCTAACATTATTTTGTTTCACATAATTTGCTTATAAAACTTCTTGCAGTTACATTTGCATTGTAATATAGCTTTATTGTGGTCACATCAAAACTATTTAATTCATTTGTCCACTGAACATTCATTAATGAGAAAACATGTTCAACATTTGCATTGCAAGCCAGTATACCGAAAATGTATTTGCATAAAGTTAAGAACTCTGAGAATTGGTTTTCAAATTTGATTTGTTGAAGCATAGAATACCATTTTTCATGGCATAAGTTGCTTTCATATTGTTCAAGATTATGTTGCATCTTTTGCTCAATAACTTTTTATGATTATCATCCACTGACAAAAAAGAGTGCTGTTTTCTAATTTTACTCTATTCTTTTTAACAGTATACATGATTATTTTTATTGTTTTAATGCTGAAGAGTATTTTATAAAAGAGTATTTTATAATGATTGATTTCAAAAGATAGTCATGACATAATTATCCACTTCAATCAGAACTTCTTGTACTGTTCAGAAGTAAAGTATGGTTTGCTTATCTCATGGAACTTGTTGGCGTGGTCTGTTCTGTGTGTATCATGCCAATGTGGGCATGACTGAAGGACAAGTTGGATAAGTTTGGGGTATTGTGTATATACAGGGTGGTAGGGCTTACAGTTGTTTGTATGGAAAATAATATAATAGTTAATAAAAATAATACAAGAATAAACTCTATTTCACATCTCACAACTATAAACCCACTTTTGCCCAACCCTGTATTTGAAGAGAAGACATGAATGAGAAAAATTAAAATGACTATGCATACAATCTGGCTCTTTTAGAGCGACCAGTGATAACAGTTTATGGCCTCTGAGACTCCAGGATTTAGAGGTCAAAATAAAGGATATCAGCAGATAATTTATTAAAAACAAAGCATTATTTTGACTTAAGTGTCACAGATTACTGACACATCTCTCTATCAGATATAGTCAATTTTAATTGACCATTTGACCTAGGTAGCAGTTTTAACTTTGCTCTTCCCGGACAGTTATAAAGTCAGAAGAATTATTTGTTTTGTGAGTTATACTTCAATTAAATTGTATTAGCAACCTTGTCTTAATTGCTTCCAAGGGACTTCATCCCGAAAGTACTAGAAAGTTTCTAAATTCTATTCAGTCCACATTGTGAACTTTAAATTGCTTTTGGGATTTAGGAACATCCTCAAAGCAGCACAGACTTGAGGTTGCTCTGGTGCTCTGTTGGCTGGTTCTTTAAAGGAGCCTCATAATGTAATGAATGTCAAGAGCCCACCTTTCATCATTACTGGAAGTCAGTGCTATTTTGTCACTGGTAAATTATTCTTATTTTTTAGCAATAGCAATGGCAGATACTTGATGTTAATGAAAACTGAGAAGCAGATAGTTCCTTTAGTTATCTTACTGAACTTATTGAGATGAAATATATGAGATTAACAATCTCATAAAATAATAGGACTTCTGTTTCTGGCATTTTAATGTAGAAATGCTCTATATTCCAGTGAAGTGGGATATAAATAATTATAACATATTGCTAATGCTGAATGATATTTTGAGTGACTTAAACCTTTTTATTATGGGTAGTCTGAACATGCAGGGGGAGGAAGATCAGAAGAGCAGTTGTTAGAATAGAAGGAGCTGATTTCTGTGCAAGGAGAAGATAAAATGTATTTTCTCATACTTGGAAATAAAAGAGTAAATTCCCTTTCACTTAAATTCTTAGATTATACATTTATTTATGGTTTGGCTCTAGACAGACATGTATGCTAGAGTTATTCTGAGAACAACTTGCCATTCATTATGTGTGTCAGATAGGAGAGTTACCTAGATGGTCCAATTTGTACTGGAAAAGACAAAGAATAACAATTTTATCTAAAAATGTTTTCTTTTACAAACACCACTAATGCCAGTAATTAATGTTCTTAAGAGATTGCAGGTATACATTTCCTCCAAGTTAGAAATAACCAAAAGTTCTTTTTCTAAAAATACATCTTTTTGGTTTGTTCTCCTAATCACAAAACTCTTCTAAACTGAGGTTGTTACCATTGAAAAAGGAGTATATATACTATTTTGTTTTAGTAGCTAAAGAATAGTGATTTTTGTTAAGGCTAATGTAGTCATTGTGGAGGAAATACATATATATATATATCCTATATATCTCCAATAATACTTTATATGTTTTAGATTTGTCTGGTCAAAATGTTATAGTAAAACTGCATTCAAAATAATTTCAAATTCATAATGTAAGTGAGATACATAATTTAACCCAGTTGTGTGTCTTCTGAATCTTCTTTAACAAGGATTATTTTTTTGAGCTAAAGCCTCTTTTATGAAGTATACAAGTCTAACTGATCTAGCTTAGAAGATAGTAACATTCTTATCCTATCCACCAATCCAATTTTAGGTCCATATTACCCACAAGGAAGCCACTTAAGGATGCAGACAACTCTTACAGACACTGCTTTAACAGGTCCTTGTACGTTCTGGCTGCTGCAGAATTCCTTTTGGTGAAAGAAAACATTAACATGGGGAAGACCAATCAATCTTCTGTGACAGAATTTGTTCTATTGGGGCTTTCTGGCTACCCAAAGCTTGAGGCCATTTACTTTGTTTTGGTCCTATGTATGTACCTGGTGATCCTGCTGGGAAATGGAGTCATCATAATTGTAAGTGTCTATGACTCCCACCTGCACACCCCCATGTACTTTTTCCTCAGTAACTTATCATTCTTGGATATTTGCTACACCAGTTCTTCTATTCCCCTATTTCTCAGCAGCTTAACTTCAAAGAAAACCATTTCCTTCTCTGGATGTGGAGTGCAAATGTTTCTCTCCTTAGCTCTGGGAACCACAGAGTGTGTCCTTCTCAGCATGATGGCATTTGACCGCTATGTGGCTATATGCTTCCCTCTGAGATACCCCATCATTATGAGCAAGACTTTCTATGTACCTATGGTTGCCGGGTCCTGGATTGCAGGGGCTGTCAATTCTGTGTTGCAAACCTCTTTTGCCATGCAGCTTCCTTTCTGTGGGAATAATGTCATTAATCATTTTACTTGTGAAATCTTAGCTGTCTTAAAATTGGCCTGTGCTGATATCTCTATAAATATTATTTGCATGGCTGTTGCTTATATGATTTTTCTTGTTGTCCCAGTACTTTTCATTTTTGTTTCTTATGTTTTGATTATGTCCACCATCCTGAGAATTCCTTCTGCAGAGGGAAGGCGCAAAGCCTTCTCCACCTGCTCTGCCCACCTAACAGTGGTGATTATATTCTATGGAACCGTCTTCTTCATGTATGCAAAACCCAAGGCTAAAGACTCTGCCAGTACAGACAAAGGATACGTCACAGACAAAATCATCTCTCTCTTCTATGGAGTTGTGACACCCATGCTCAATCCTCTCATCTATAGTTTGAGGAACAGAGATGTGAAGGCAGCTGTGAAGAATATGTGTCAGAAATGCTCCTCACAGGGAACATGAATGCTATTAAAAAAATTTCTTTACTCTGAATGCAGGTCTTGTTATCCCCTGAAAGTTCCAAAACAAAAATAAGAGTTGGTGGTACCATTAATCCCTGAAACTAATTTTTCTGTTCCTGGTATTTAAATGTGAGAGAAATCTAGGGCCTACCCTTTCCCTTCATGACTGGATTAAAGAGAAAGGTACAGAAATTTAGGGGTAAAAGGATTTGTTAGGTCTGATCAAATAATTGAATCAATGCCCCCTCCCCTGGGAACTGACCTTTAGGCCACTTCACAATGGACATTCCACTTGCTTAGACCACATTCCACTTGCTAACATGATTCTCTCTCCCCTCTGGACTATCCTAGAATCCGGACCTGCACAAGAGAATTCTCCACCCAGAGAAAGCCTGCCTAGAGTCCTTTAAAAACCTGACTCCCTGTCTTTGGGTGCTGGCACCATTTTGGGGCTTAGCCCATCTGGTATCCAGATGACCGAATTTATAATCCCTCACCACTTTGGCCTCATGCATTCCTCCTTTGGCGACCTTAACAGGATTCTCATTCCAACCATCTACTTTCTCACGGATAACAAAATTTAGTTCAGGAATGATGGATTTTATAATCTTATGTAAAAGGAAATATTATTTTACTAACTTAACCTCTTACCCTTTACATGCATTAGTTTTCTAGTCTCATCTCTTTTTTAGGAAGAAAATTGAAAGTGCCTTGTGAAGGGGCAGAGTACTATATGAACTCAACATTAAATGATTTTTATAGGGGATAATCTTTGATCATTTAGATCAGCGGTTCTCAACCTGTGGGTCACGACCCCTTTGGCGATCGAACGACCCTTTCACAGGGTTCGCCTAAGACCATCCTGCATATCAGATATTTACATTACGATTCATAACAGTAGTAACATTACAATTATGAAGTAGCAACGAAAATAATTTTGTGGTTGGGTCACAACATGAGGAACTGTATTTAAAGGGCCAGAAGGTTGAGAACCACTGATTTAGAGGGAAAGGGTGAGGACTTTAGGGCATCAGGTGCCTGGCCTGTGTACATGGCACAGAGAGACAAGAGTAGAAAAATGAAGCTATTTTTCATAGGGATGAACCGTGGCATGTTTGAGTGAAAACCTTTGTTACTGATAAATTACTCAAAAAATTACTTAATTTCTAAAGAACTTGGTTGCACAGTTAATGGGTTTAGAGTGTTACAGATAAGTATTTTTTCAGTTACATGAATTTCCTATAGAATGTGAACTTTCCGTTCATTCAGTCATTTATTCCTTATTTTGATTATTCAATCAACCAGTATTTACTGAACACCTATTTTAGCTCAGGCATTGTGCTAGCTATTGGTGATACCAAAAAACTAAACAACATGGAAACAAAAACAAAACACGATCAAGGAGCACACAGTCTTGTGGAATATAGACTGACACATAAATTGGGGACAAAAAATGTTAAATAATATTAATAACTTTATCCTCTCCTCTACCTTCTAAGCTGGATATTTTGTTTGCTTTCATAATATGTTAGGTCTTTATTGGGCTGAACAGAGTAATGGGTGGATTTGGAGTAGTTTAAATGGGATAAACTGAAAGGGCTTGGCCATCTCTAAGAAACAAATGAAAGGGGACAGTGAGAAAGTGGGGATAATGCAACAAGGAAGAAAGCATTGCACACTAGAGATTTTTTTTTACTGTTTTGATTTTTATCTTTATTTCTGAGATTATTACAGATGTCCTTCTTTTTTCCCCCCAATTGTCCCCCTCCACCTGGTTTCTGCCCACCCCAGGCCTTTGCCACCCTATTGTCTCTGTCCATAGGTAATGCATATATACATGTAAGATCTTTGTTTAATCTATTCCCATTCCCTCAACCCCCTTCCCTCAGAATCATCAGTCTGTTTCATTTCCTTGCCTCTGATTCTGTTTATTCTTTTCATTAGATTTTGTATTCATTTATTTTGAGTTTTAGATTCAATTGTTGATAGTGCCGGGGTCCAACCCCAGCAGGTCCAGGGGTCCCCAAAGGTGTGGACGGAGTCGGCAAAGAAGGAAGGACACGGAGACAGCGTTCAGTTGATCAGCAACCTAGCCAGGATCTCTAGCCCGGATCTCCAGAGAGGTTCTGCTTCGGATCTCCAGCGAGGTTCTGTAGCCATGTTCCCTCGCTAGGTTCTCCAGCCAGGTTCTGTCCAGGCTCTCCAGTCAGGTTCAGTGTCCAGGTTCCAGTCAGGTTCTCCTGCCAATCTCTGTAGTCAGGTTCAGTCCAGGATCCCTTGCCATGTTCTCCCGCTAGGCTCTGTCTCTAGGCTCCGAGGCCAGTCCCTCTCCAGGATCCTCCGGCATGCTCTCTCCAGCGAAGTTCTTCTGTCTCTAGGCTCCGTGTAGGTTCTGTCTTCTTGATTCTGTTCTAAGTTCTGTCTCTCTCTGTCTTCTGAATTCTGTCTCATGAGTTCTGTGTTCTGAGTTCTGTGTTCTGAGTTCTGTGTCTGAAGTTCTGTGTGTTTCTGTCTTGTTACAACTGTATTTATACCAGTTGATTCAATCCTATCAATCTCTATTACAAAGGTTAGGGCGTTTCTTATCTCCATTCCAGGGAGTAAAGATTATGTAGCTTAAGCATGATTGTTCGTAGTTAAAGGGATTAATTACCCGCCTGGCACTTAGTTGAGGGGTTTTATTCCCTCCCTAACTTCAGGGGAAAATCCCTACCTGGGGATTCAACCTTTCTCGGAGAGGTGACCTTGGTTAAAACACAGCGCCAAGAAGGTGAGCAAACATATTAAGAAAAAGTATGCCATATATGCCAGGTCCCTTGAAACAGCAAGGATGGACCGGCTCCCGGCATGATAGTATGTATTTGTTGCCATTTTGTTCATATTTTTTATCTTTTTCTTCTTTTTAAAGAATACCCTTCAATATTTCATATAATACTGGTTTGGTGGTGATGAGCTCCGTTAGCTTTTTCTTGTCTGTGAAGATCTTTACCTGACCTTCAATTCTAAATGATAGCTTTGCTGGGTAGAGTCATCTTGGTTGTAGGTGCTTGCTATTCATCACTTTGAATATTTCTTGCCACTTCCTTCTGGCCTGCATAGTTTCTGTTGAGAAATCAGCTGACAATCGTATGGGCATTCCCTTGTAGTTAATTAACTGCTTCTCTCTTGCTACTTTGAAGATTCTCTCTTTGTCTTTTGCTCTTGGCATTTTAATTATGATGTGTCTTGGTGTGGTCCTCATTGGCTTCCTCTTGTATGGGACTCTCTGTGCTTCCTGGAATTGTAAGTCTATTTCTTTCACCAGATAGGGGAAGTTTTCTGTCATTATTTCTTCAAATAGGTTTTCAATATCTTGCTCTCTCTCTTCTGGCACCCCCATAATGTGAATGTTGGTATGCCTGAAGTTGTCCCAGAGGCTCCTTACACTATCTTCATATTTTTGTATTCTTTTTTCTTTTTGTTCTTCTGGTTGGGTGTTTTTTGCTCCCTCATATTTCAAATCATTGATTTGCTTCTCAGCATCATCCACTCCACTGTCGAATCCCTGTATATTCCTCTTTATTTCAGTCAGTGTATGCTTAATTTCTAACTGGTCCTTTTCCACTTTTTTTTGGAGGTTTCTAGAAGATTCTTAAGTAACCTTATAACCATGGTTTTGAACTCTACATCGAGTAGTCTGCTCTCTTCCATTTCTTTCGTTTGCAACATGCCTCCCTGTCTCCACATTTTGGCTGCTTCCCTGTGTTTGTTTCTATGTATTGGGTAGAGCTGCTATGTCTCCTTGAGCTGGTAGAGTGGCCTGGTGTAGTAGGTGTTCTATAGAGCCCAGTGGCTCAGCCTTCCCAGTCACCTGAGCTGGGAGCTCTAGGTGCACCGCTTTGTGGGCTGTGAGCACAGTCCTGTTGTAGTTGAGACTTGATTGCTGTTGGTGTCGCTGAGAGGAATTAACCTCCAGGCCAACTGGCTGTGGGGACCAGCTGAAACTATAGTGGAAGAGCTGCTGTGCAGGGGACACCCTTATGGAGCAGGACTTGCTTCAGAGGGGCTTTGGTGCTCACTGAGTCTGCCCCTTGAGTGTGTCACTTATGGATGTGTAGAGTTGTAATCTGGTATGGTCTCACACTGACCACTGGGTACACTGGATCTTGGGTCTCCAGGGAGATGCAAAGTCAGCCACTGCCTGGGACTACCCAACAGAAGATACAGAGAGATCTGCAGATTCCTCCTCTTGTATTGGGTTTGGAAGTGCCTAGATGAGGCCCACCTATGAAGCAATGCAAGCTGGTGCTGGTGCTGGGTTTTGGGTCGTTTATTGGTTTGAGAGATTTTTATCCTGAGCAAGGAAAGGCCATTCATATTCAAAAGCTGCTTCATATAGCTTGGGTAAAGTTGTAAATTGGATGAGGTGGGGTCTTAGGGAATCACCAGGGTGGAGCAAGCAGAAATGGCTGCCAGTCAGCCCTGAAACTGCGGAGGTGCCAGCATAGGAACAGTGATCCCTGAGAGCACCTCTACCTGGGAGCTAGTCACCCTGAGTTCCTGCCTTGATGCCAGACAATCCAGTTCCTCCTCATATGTGTCTGTTCCCTAGCACCTCACCCTAGTGTTGGAGCTCAGAGGAAGTGGGAGCTTGTAAGTTCCGTTCGTGGTGCCTGCCTTTTAAGAGAAACAGCTGTGTCTCCAGCAGCCTTTGTGTCACCAAGCCCCAGTATGCACTGGTTTTTACAGCCCGTTCTTCTTACTGCCTGTAGGGACTTCTTTTCCTAGCTCTGGGACCCTGGGTCTGGTGTGGGGTTGGGACCCCTTACTCCTCCAGGTGGCCTCTGCAGAGATGATATCCCTCCTGATTAAAAAAGCCACACATCCACTGGGGGGTAGGGGAGGCCAGGGGATTGTCAAGGGTGGGGGGGGGGGAAGGAGACATATGTAATACTTTTTGTAATACTTTAAGCAATAAAAAATAAAATAAAAATAAAATAAAAACATTAAAAAAAAGCCACACATGGCCCTACCTGGTTTTACTCAGTGGATAGAGCGTTGGCTGGTGGACTAAAGGTCCCAGGTTCGATTCCAGTCAAAGGCATACGCCTGGGTTGTGGGCTTGATCCCCAGTAGGGGGTGTCTAGGAGGCAGCCAATCAATGATTCTCTCTCATCATTGATGTTTCTATCTCTCTCCCCCTCTCCCTTTCTCTCTGAAATCAATAAAATATATATTTTTAAAAAACCATACATGTGGGTGTCGGACCAACCTGTTCCACACATTTGTACACCCTCCCAGTCTCAGTGTGTTTTCTTCTTTACTTCTCTAGTTGTAGGACTTCCATTCAGTTAGCTTTCAAGTGGTTCTGGATGATGGTTGTTCTATATTTTAGTTGTAATTTAGATGTGGTTGTAGGAGGTGGCGAGTACAGGCATTTACCTACACCACCATCTTCCTTTGAATCTCTCCAGATGGTTTTCAATCAAGGAGTGTCTCTCAAACTTTAATGCATTTATAAACCACATTGGGAGTCTTTGAAAAATACAGATTCTGATAGACTAGGGCTGAGGTGAATCCTGAGTTCTGCATTTATGAACATGTTACAGGGTGATGCTGATGGCTCCTTTTCCACAGAGCACACAGAGTAGCAAGGCCTCTTAGATTGTCTCTCTTCAAAACCTGGGAGAGCACCACTGCGGCTTCAACTGTGTATAGAGTGGTAATTGGATAGTACACAGTGTGAAATGGAACGTTCTAGTGAGATTTGAAGGTGAGACTGCTGTGTGGTTTATTGCAAATGGGTTCAAGTTCTTCACGATTTTAGATATACAAGCAACCAAATTGCATATAGGTTGTTCATAGGAAAGTAATTAGACTTGTTGAATTTTCAGTTAGGGCCAATATTTTTAAAATAATGGATTTTGGGTCAACTAAAGCACCAGAGTTTTTCATAAAAACGCATGGAGCAAATGTCTTCAATTTGAAAACAGAATTAAAAAGTAAATATTAGCAAATGACCTTCCTGTTTAGAGTGAATGAATCACAGAATGTCTTTTTAAAAACAGCTCTGTATCCTCATGGTATTCTGCCACAGCTACAAACTGTATCTCTAAATAAATAAATTAATTGATCTAATGGATGAGTACTACTTAATATTTTAATACAATGATTGTGGAGGTAATATAGGATTTGCCTTGTGATAGTCATTTGCCAACAATTTATGCTGCTTTCTGAGGAAACAATGCTCAGACCATTTAGTAGGTATATAAGGAGGTTTATAATCCTATTGAGTATGGAAAGGAGGACTCTTATTCAATTCAAGCTGTGCCAAACTATGCAGACTTACAAAGAGAGCAGGAAGAGATGGACAGGCCAGATATACTCCTATTCAGTACTGTTTGAGATTGGAATTTGATTTTATTAATCAACCTATTAGTCTGCATATAAATATCTGATTGAGGCTTTGAATAAGCATCAGTAGTCTGGAGTCTACACTGAAGCTGTTTTAGGGAAGGTATGAATCAGGTCCAATGCCATTTCTTCTCTTTTAACTTCTCCAAAATGTTTAATCCTATTTAGAAATTATTTTGAGAAAATAATTATTTTATGCTGTGACTAAGGTTGTATATTTGGTACTCAGCCCTAAAATGATTGCTGCCAAAAGCTTTTCCTTGCAGACATTTCTATAGGAAGCCACCCATCTCTTTTGATGCTTAAAAAATCTAATTAATTGAGTAGAGGCCATTATTTTTATTTCTCTCATAGTGCTAGAGTAACTCCTTTAAGAAGGAACTGATAAATTCTAAACATTTTGTCCTTCAAAAGAGTACTGTGTTGAATACCTTTGAAATGTTTCCTGTATCTTTGTTTTCTTCTATAAGATGGAGTGCCATAATCTGTTTGGATAAAGGAAATGAAAAAATTTAAGACTAGTATGTAACAAATTTTTATTTATTTCCCATAGAACTTGGACTTTTAGATAATCTTGCCATCATTGTTATGCTATCATTTGAACTTGTTTTTCATATTTGTCTATTTTGATGATGGGAAATTATGAAATCATCACAGTACATCAATCATTTAATAGATTATTTTACAACTATTGAATAATATTTTTGAAGAATTTATATTAATAAAAAATATTTATGTTTAACTGAAAGAAAAACAAAAACTAGTGTTCAGCATTATACGCAAAACCTAAACCAAGGAAATATGCATTATTGAGGTTGGAAAGATATATCCCCAAAAAATTAACCATGGTATTTTTTCTGAAATTTCCAAATTTCTAAAATAAATATGGATACATATGGATAACAGAAAACTATAATTTAAAATAAAGAGAAAAATTTAAACAGGTACCTAATTATGTTAGAAAAATTAAGTCATAGTAAAAAAAAAAAAAGGGAAAATCTCAATTTAAACTGTGTAAGCAACTTCTTCAAGCCTGGAGATTACACATTGATTCTGAGTTGCACAGCATGCCTATTAAGATATTTTCTACATCCTAAGTGATGTCATAACAGATAACTATAACTTTAAAAAAATTGGTGAGGGGCCTTATTTGGCTTTATAAAATTATCACTATTTCCTAGCATTAATAAAATAGGTTGAATAAAGTATTAATTAAATTTATTCTCTGCCAAGAAAACTAAAAAAAATTTCATTCCTTGAAACATCATTCTGATGTGATTTATTTGGGTGTTTCTCTTAAGTAATGTTGGATATAGGATTTTGAGGATCCCCTGTGACTCGGGGAGAAGGATGGAATGGGAAAAGAACTTAGTTCTTGAGAAGAAACCTTAGAAAGATGTCCAGGAAGCAATGCCTTGTGATCAGGTCACTGAATTTCAGAAACAATGATGTTGAATACCAGTTTTAACTTGTTTCTTGTCCAGTGCTATGATCCTTCCCCTCCCTCCCCATTATTTTTAGACCTTTAGTCAAACTCTGTTTTTCCTGGATTAGTGGTTTTGTGGAAAACAAATTGCATTTGCATTCATTATTTGGGTGAAGCAGTTCAAGAAAAGGAGAGCACTGCTTGTTGTAGATATAGAATATAACTGAGAGCTCCTTTTAATTGTTTAAATTAGATAGATGGTGATTTTATGCCAATTAATTTGGGTGATAGGTATATCTGTTTAGGTGAATTCTTTGGGGATTCCTACAGTATGGAGTGGGACTAAGTTACAAGTTAGATTGTAAAGTTACAATAAGAAAACTGAATAGCTCGATGTCTTCTACATTTTCATTATATGGTTCCAAAATTTCTGAATTTATTGTGAATTTCAACATGCTACTCATATTCACATAAACACATGCAAATTCTGAGTTTGAATCAAATGCAATCATTTTTAGATTATTTTGTAAAATAAAATTTTTCTTTTCTTACTAATTTAACAAATTCAAATTAAATATCAATATATAAAAATGCTTATAACAATGCCTAGAACCTTATAAGTTTTTATTCTCATTCTTATTATTTATAACCAAGAGTTAATGTGCCTAAATTAGGTCTTTCTACTATATTATCAATAAGGCATGGTAGCATGAACAAAAGTCTGAATAAAGCCATTAGAATATGTTTGGAGTGAGGATTCCAGCAAGTATCTGATTATAGACTGAGAATGGGGTAAGACACATCTTCAAGACTTCCAATTGGTTATTTGAAATACAGTAATGGGTCTAATATAATTAAGTCTTCAGGGATTATTCTTGAAGTTTTCAAAAGTTTTGAACTTCTTTCCTCTGAAGCAATTTGAAGTTATGGCTTAGAAAATTGCATAAGTCCCTGAGAGCAAGAAATATTTAAATGACCTTCCTGAGCCTGGAGAAGATTCTTTGGAGAATTTCTTGGGTCTTTAGAATGGGGCAATATTTCAACCTGGGCTGGAAGGGCAAATGAATCTTCCAGATTCTCAAAGACTCATTTTCCTCTTACTTTGAACTAGCAGAACCAAAATACATTTCCTTTGTAATCAATATTGGCTGTACCGTATAGGTTTTAAAACAATTTTGAAATAGTAACTTTGCCATCAATGTTTTCCAGACACCAAGTCCTGTGACACTCTGGCTCCTCAATGGTAACACCTTCAGAAGTTCATCAACCTCATAGAACATTTTGTACAAAAGGCTGCAAATAGAAGACCAAGGCAAAACTATCGGCTGTGTGTTGCATCCTAAGAGGTGAGTTGACCTCCCATTTAGAGGTAATTGCTGAAAACATGCTACTAACAAATCCAAGGGGATGTCAGTCCAATGAACTGAGTTGAAATAGGCTATGTGTTTTGGGATAGGATATTTCTTTTACCATAGAGAGTCTAAAGAGAATAGGACTAAAATCATTCTAAGAGGATTTTCTTGGATATAGTAAGAAAATAAAGAAAAAAATGAAAAAATATGACCAAAAAGTAATTTGAAATACAAAGTAATTTAAATAACCAAAAAGATGGGTATTTAGGTCTAAAACTTATCTTACAGGAAATAGAGATTTCTTTAGTCCGAATATACTTTACTGGTTCCTTAACGTCAGTACAAGTGCCTTCATGTCTAATGTTGTCATTTCTAACTGGTGCAATAAGGTTGCTGTAAAATAGGCAGTGGACTTGTACCCTTGATTCAGAATGTAAAGGCTGGTGTCACCAAAGTTTTGATGCTGTAACAATATACCTCGTAACACTAATTCTGTTCCCTTTGGTTCAGTTAGCAAATGTATGTCCAGTGCTAATCATGAGCAGACAGTCCCTGTCCTGGGGCTTCTACACTGAGGATGCTATTTGGAAAACTTCATTACTTGCTCTTGAATACATCTTTTGATCTGTGCAAAAAGAAAAGGAAGAAGAACAATGAGTTCTTAGCTAACAGGAAATAATTTTGACTTTCTTTTTTTATTATTATTATTAGTTAAGGTATTACAAATGTGTCCTCATCAATAATTTTGACTTTCATAGTTATGTTTGCATGAGTATTTTGGGAATGGTTTTGAGAACTTTTAATTCTTCTTTCTTGTTGTTGGTAATGTATTCCCATGGTGACTTTAGACATAATATTTCACACACACACACACACACACACACACACACACACACACACTTTCATTTAACTTTTAGATGAATGAATTGAAATAGCCTTTCTTCAAAACAATGTCAACCCCTTGAGTTCCTTATTTTAAATAGCATTGGCCTTTGCTATAGTTGTATAATGCCCTTCATTGCAAAGTGAATAGAGTTTGGTATAATGTGCATCCATGTCATATCATAGATGTCATGAATATTAGTAGGTTGGTTGAGTAAGAAGAGAGCGACCTACAGGTCTGATTATAAAAATTTAAATGTATTCTTGTAAGAGCATGAAACTGGGGACAGAAGTGTAAAAGGACTCAAAAAAAGAGTAAGTAAAGGGAAAATGAAGGAAACCAAAATAGTGCCTGCCATAGGGTAGGTGCTTTATTTGCATTGTTTTATTAACTCTCCCCAGAACACTACAATGATGCTATTAAGATCCTTTTATAGGTAAGGATATTGAGACACAGAAGTTAATTGCCCAAGGTCACATAGCTAGTTACTGGCCTTGTAAGCAGAGGGACCATGGATGAGTGACCCTAGCTCTGAGGTCATTGCTGGCCATAGACATATTTAATCCATATAGAAACCATGTAGAGTATGTGTCCAGGTACTCTGCACAGAGCCAGAGGCCTATCATTGATCCAATCCACTGAACAAAGGCTTTCAGTGAAGACTGAGGGAAGCAGTGTGAACTGAATTGACAGCTTGTGCAGGCTCCCAGTCAAGATAGGGTTGGGAAGAAGCAGAACTGGGGAAATAGGAGGTGGAGTCCCCTGTGACTGATTCTGCAACACAGACTTGCACCACACCCTCTTGTTAGGCCGTGTGGTGCTTAAGCTTCTGTCTGATAATTGGGAAGGCCATCTCACAGCAAGTTTGCCTCCAAGCTTGATAGCTGCCTGCTCCTCTCTGTGGTTGGGGATGTGGAGGGGGTAATTGTGTTTATTGAATTTTAATATTTTTAACATCCTGTGACTTCATGCTAGAAGTTTTCTATTGTTTATAGAAACTTTGTGTAGAAAGACTTGCTCTAAAGCACATCTGTATGTCAGTAAAAACCTCAAATTCAATAAAACATACATGTTCTTTTTAATAGACAAAGTGAGCTTGCTTTGTGAGACAGTGAAATTGCTTTTTAGTCATCATTTAACAGGGAATTGGGATTTGGGTGGCTAGCATTACGAAGGTGATCTGGGACTCAGAGTAAAAGAAGCACGTATTTTTACGGTGTGAAAGAATCTCAAAGTATAAAAGGTAGAACTGATTGAAATAAGGACAAAATAGAATAAAAGTTGAAGTGCCCTAATAATGACAAAAGGTAATATAGGTAATTAGAAGCTAGTTGAAATACTCATAAAGGATTCAATTCAGACCTAAAATTTTCTGTCAATTTGCTGAATAAGGAGAAATGGTCTACATGTTAAGTGCCTATTTGCTTTGTGAATGAATTAGAACACCTTCAATGGATTTTGTGTCCATGAATAAGGATATTGCTATAAATTAGTATGTGTGTTGGGGCGGGGGAAAATTAAAAGGAGTGGTCTGAGACTTTGAGTCAAGCTTTTGAATGCAAAACCTACCTTTCCTGACCCCTGAATGATGGCAGTAGTTATTTCCCGAGGACTCACCCAAGATAAGAGGTGTCAATGAACTTTTAGAAGATGTCCCTTTGATCATAGTGTTTCTTTCAGTTGGATTTAAGAAGCAACTAGTTAAAATGGCAACTAAATGTGTTTGCATTAGGAGAATGAGAAGACAAATCACAGACTTGGAGACAAAATATGTGTCATATATTTGATTAATGATTCGTAGCCAGAATATGTAGAGGAATCTCAAAACTCAACAATAAGAAAACAAACAACCCAATTAAAAATGATCAAAATACATGAAGGATACTTTACTATAGAGAAAATAAAGATGGGAAAAAATTCCCCAAATGTTAGTCATTAAGGAAATGCAAACTAAAATTATGATGAAATATCACTGCATACCTATTAGGATGTGTAAGAAATATATATACTGACAATACCAAGTGTTGATGAGGATGGAAAACAACTTGAAATCTCATACACTTCTTGTTGGAGTGCAAAAATGAGATAGCCACTATGGAAAACTGTTTGGCAGTTTCTAGTAAATTTAGGTATGCATATCTCATATCATCCAGCATGTTGCTCATGGATATTTGCCCTAGAAAAATGAAAATTGATCACACAAAAATCTGGGCACAAATATTTATAGCAGCTCTACTCATAATTGCCCCAAATTGGAAACAACTCAAATGTTTTTCAACAGGTTAATAGATAAACAAACTATAGTACATCCATACAATGGAATACTATTCAGCAATAGCAACTTGGATGAATCTCAAAGGCTTTATGCTAAGTGAGAGAAGCCAGACACTTGTGGCTCATATATTTCCATTTATATGACATTCTGGAAAAGGTAAAACTGTAGGGATAGAAAAATACTAGTTTTTTCCAGGATTTATGAGTGGATGGAAGGGTGGCTATAAAGGGAGAGCACAATGGAAATTTTATGGTGATTGGAGAGTTTCATGTCCTGATTATGGTGATAATTACATGAATCTATATATGTTTTAAAATTCATAGAACTGAATACTGAAATAGACAAAATCAACTTTATTGTATAATTATTTAGAACATATAAATTTAAAAATTATATCTTACCAAAAAAGTATATATACGTTGTAACAAAAAGACTCCGCATTATTGGGCTTTACATAAATTGCACCTGTTTTTTGGGTGATCAGGCAGTCAATAAACACTGCTTGGGTTTATTGCTAACCATTCTCCCATTAGACTGATACACTTATTTTGATGTTTTATTATGCAGTGGGTTACTGTTGAGTTTCCCTCACCCAGGACCTAGATTGTCTTTCCAAGTTAACCCAATCTCTGATATAATGGGTTCCATATTGATTTTATAGCTCATTAAAATACCAGATAAATTATGGAAAACAAGCAAGCTTGAGCTTGAGTCTGGCCTTTGCTACATGTTAATTTTAAATATATGACTGCAGGCTAAAATAAACTCTCTTGCTTTAGCTTAGATACATTTCTTATCTTTAAAATGATAATTATTGTGGCGTTTAAATGAGGAAATGTATGAAGTTGCTGGAACAGAAAGAGTAATTGATACAATAGCTTCTCCCTCATACTTCTCTTTCTAAATTTCTTTACTCCCTTTCCTTTTTTCTCTTCTTCCCCTTCCCTGTTTTCTTTTTTCCTTCTTATTGGGTTCATGGAAGACTTTTATATTTATGCATTGGTGAACTTGGAGTTACCATAGTAAATAAATTATTATTTTTAAAAAAATTATTTGAATTTTTACAGGTAAAAGAGAAAAAGTGAAATGGAATGGGAAAACCAAACCATTCTGGTGGAATTCTTTTTAAAGGGGCTTTCTGGTTACCCAAGGCTTGAGTGGCTCTTTTTTGTGCTAATCTTAATAATGTATGTGGTCATCCTTCTGGGCAATGGCACCCTTATTTTAATTAGCATTGTGGACTCCCACCTTCACACCCCTATGTACTTCTTCCTGGGGAACCTCTCCTTCTTGGACATCTGCTACACTACCACCTCCATTCCTCCCACACTGGTGAGCTTCCTCTCAGAAAGAAAGACCATCTCCTTTTCTGGCTGTGTGGTGCAGATGTTCCTTGGCTTGGCCATGGGGACAACAGAGTGTGTGCTCTTGGGCATGATGGCTTTTGACCGCTATGTGGCTATCTGCAACCCTCTGAGATATCCTGTTGTCATGGGTAAGAAATCCTATGTGCCCATGGCAGCTGGGTCCTGGTTTGCAGGGGTTATCAACTCCGCAGTACAAACTACACTTGTGGTACAATTGACGTTTTGTAGGAATGTCATCAATCATTTCTCCTGTGAAATTCTGGCTGTCATGAAGATGGCCTGTGCTGACATCTCAGACAATGAGTTCATCATGCTTGTGGCCACAACATTGTTCACATTGATGCCCCTGCTCTTGATTGTCATCTCTTACTCATTAATCATCTCCAGCATCCTCAAGATCCGCACTTCTGACGGTAGAAGCAAAGCCTTCTCTACTTGCTCAGCCCACCTGACCGTGGTGATAATATTTTATGGAACCATTCTCTTCATGTACATGAAGCCCAAGTCTAAAGAGACGCTCAATTCAGATGATTTGGATGCTACTGACAAACTTATATCCATGTTTTATGGAGTGATGACTCCCATGATGAATCCTTTAATCTATAGTCTCAGAAACAAGGATGTGAAGGAGGCAGTAAAACATCTACTTAGAAGAAAAGTTTTTAACAAGTAAATGGGGAATGGACAGGTAATTTTTATAATCACAATGAGAAAATCAAAGAGTCAAAAAGATAGGTTCTTACTGCTGTGTCAAATTTCTCAATGCTTTCAAGCTTTAAAATAGTCTTTCTTGGTGTGGTGCACAATGAAAGCAAGTAAACCTCAGTGTTTTGGCAGTGGAGTCAGTGATTGTAGTTTATTGTTGTTAATGATGAACTTGATTGTGAGGGCAAATAGAGGGATAGTATAATAGGAAGAGAAATTTCTAGGCAAAAAATGTTATATTAAGTGTTAAAACCTTAAAAAATATTTTTGATACAATTTCCAAAGTCAATTTCACACTTTCTTATTTTCTTTACAACAAAGAATGAAACCTGATTTCAGATTTTTAAAACTCAGCTAAAATTAGAAATTTTCATATTGTAGTTACTTTATTTGGAGTCTATTCAAATATGTAATGGTGATTGTCTTCTGTCTAGGTAGCTGTAACCTTGTTTTGGTTCTAAAATACTGCTATTTTTATAACTTTTTGTTCATCTTTAACTAGGAAGCATTAAATTATTATTCTTTTCTGCTTTCAATATGTCTGTGGTAAGCTTCTTTCCAAAGACCTTCTGATACATGGGATCTAACTGCTTTGGACTTGGAACCAAATTACTGATTTTTAAAGCTGTTTGAAAATTAAATGTAAACAATGTCTGAGTCAAATATTCACTGGTAATATAGAGCTACAATTTTTCCTCTGTCTCAGTGGCTCTTTATCCATGAAGTATGTTGCTGATCCAAGAGGAATTTGTTATTAATCTACCTTGTTACTAGATTTACCTTTAAGATGGTTTTTATATTTGATTTTTTTATTGTTAACATGATTACAGATGTCCCCCATTTACCCCCTTTGCCCACCTGTACCCAGCCCCCGCCCCCAAGCCTTTACCATACTTTGTCTATGTCCATTTCTATGCATATATGTTCTTTGGCTAATCTCTTTACCTTCTTTTATCCTGTCCTCTCCCCCACCTCCCTCCCCTTCTAATATTTGTCAATCTGTTTCATGTATCCAAGCATAATGGAATATGATTCAGCCATAAAAAAAGAAGGAAATCTTACCTTTTGCAAAAGCATGGGTGGGCCTGGAAAGTATTATGCTAAGTGAAATAAGCTAGTCAGAGAAAGACAAGTGCCATATGATTTCACTTATATGTGGGATTTAATGAACAATATAAACTAACAAAGTGGAGACAGACTCATGGATACAGAGGGGAGGGAGCTGGGGCCTGGGTGAGAAGGGTGTAAGGGTTAAGCAAAGAAAAAAAGACTCATGGACACATAATAGTATGGTGCTTGCCTGAGGGAAGGGGTATTGGGGGGAAATAGAAGAGAGTAAAGGGATAAATGGTGATTGAAGGGGACTTGACTTGGGGCAGTAACCACACAATACAATATATAGATGATGTAGAATTGTATACCTGAAACCTATATAATTTTATTAACTAACTAGGGGCCCGGTGCACGAAGTTCGTGCACTGGGTGTGTGTGTGGGGGAGTGTCCCTCAGCCCAGCCTGCCCCCTCTCACATACTGGGAGCCCTCAGGCGTTGACCCCCATCACCCTCCAATCTCAGGATCGGCCCCTTGCCCAGGCCTAATGCCTCTGGCCTAGGCGTCCGGCCCGGGCAGCGGGGACCCGCAGCTGCAGCGGCCCCACAGTCGTGGGCTTCGCTTTAGGCCCAGGCAAGGGACCCCTAGCTCCTGGGACTGCCAGCTTCGACCGTGCCCAGCTCCCATCGCTGGCTCCACCCCTACTTCCTGCTATCACTGGCCAGGGCGGAAAAGGCACCTGATTCTCCGATCATGGCTGGGGGGCAGGGCAAAGGTGGCCCCAGGGCTGCCTTTGCCCTGCCCCCCAGCTCTTAGCTCCCCCCTGGGTTTCCGATCACTGTCAGTGGCAGGGGGCTGCTTCCTGCTTTCCCTTTCGCCTCCCTGCATTGTCCCTACATATGCAAATTAACCTCCATCTTGTTGGCAGTTAACTGCCAATCTTAGTTGGCAGTTAATTTGCATATAGCCCTGATTAGCCAATGAAAAGGGTAGCTCGTACACCAATTACCATTTTTCTCTTTTATTAGTGTTGATGTCACCCTAATAAAGTCAATAAAAAATAGATCAGAACAGAACAAGAGGCCCAAAACGGAACTATAGAAAAATGGTCAATTAATTTATGTGAAAAGTAACACTGTAGTGCAGTGGTGAAGAGCTCTTTTCAATACATGATGTTGAGGCAAATAGTATTCAAATCGTAAAAAAATAAATCTTGACTTTTGTCTCATACCACACAACAAAATTAATTCCAGATGGATTGTATATGTCTTTATCAAAGGTAAAAATGTAAGGCTTTTAGAAAGTAAGGTAGGGGACTTGAACTAATTAGGACATTCTATGGATAGAAAATAGGATAGAAAAATGAATAAAATTGTGATTCTTTTAAGAAGGGTAAAAACCCAAGTGAGTTAATGTTGGGTAGGTAATGTAAGTATCTATTGTTATGTCAGTGTTACATTTATACAATGATCCTATATAATAAAAGACTGATATGCAAATAGACCAAATGGCGGACTACTGGTCACTATGAGCATACTGAACATCAGGGGCAGATGCTCAACGCAGGAGCTGCCTCCTGGTGGTCAGTGCACTGCCACAGGGAGAGTGCAGCTTAGCCAGAAGCTGGGCTTATGGCTGGCAAGTGCAGCGGTGGTGGTGGGAGCCTCTCCCCGGCCTAAGCTGTCCCAGATCCTGGACTGCGAGAGGGTGCAGGCCAGGCTGAGGGACCCCCCCCCCCCCCCGCCACTTCCCCTTCTGCCGAGTGCACAAATTTTGTGCACTGGGCCTCTAGTGCAACATAATAATCATACAATTTTAGTGGCATACCAAAATAAACATTTATTAAATTCTATGAGTTAATAGTTTATCTGGGTTGGAGCCAGGTGATCTTTGCTAGATTATCTTTGTATCTCAAATCAGCTATGTGTTGGCTTGTTTTGGGACTCCCTAATTTGTTGAAGATTGACTGACAGCTGGCTCACCTAGGGTGACCCAATTCCTCCAGCTGGCTAACTTGGACATATTCTCATGACAGTAGCAAAGTTGGAAGGGAGAGGGCTAACTTAATTGTGCAAGTGTTTTACAAGTTTCTACTTGCATTGTATAATCAAACCAGGTCCTGTGCCTAGGGCCAAAATCAGACTAGGTAGACCTAGGAAGAAGCAAATAACCAGGGTCATTAATGCAATTAATGTACCACAACTGTATAAGATCACTTAGCTAATTGTAGTTGAGCTAAAGTTTAATCCATAACTTTAAAAACATTTATTGATTTTAGAGAGGGAGAATGAGAGAGAGAGACAGAGGTAGAGAGACATTGATATTAGAGATATTTTGGTTGGTTGCCTGCTGTATGCACACGAACTGGGGATTGAAACTGAAACCTAGGTCTGTGCCCTGACCGGGAATCAAACTTGCACGGGATGATGCTTCAACAAACTGAGCCACACAGGCCAGGGCTCAATCCATAACTCTTTTACTTTAAGTCCAATACTCATTCTAATGAATTGTACCATCAGGTATCCTATATAATAAAGAGGTAATATACAAATTAACCCTCACACCCTCACAAGATGGCTGACTACAACCAAGCTGGCAGGGGGGTTAGTGAGGGATGACCAAATGACTGAACAAGCAGGCTGCATGGGGCGAGCAGGCTGGCAGGAGGGGTGAGTGAGGGAAGACCAAATGATTGAAAAAGCAGGCTGCATGGGGTGACCAGGCTGGCAGGGGGGTTAGTGAGGGATGACCAAACGACTAAACAGCAGGCTATGTGGGGCAACCAGGCTGGCAGGGGGGTCGTGAGGGGAAAGCAGGCCGGAAGAGGGGGCAGTTAGGGGCAACCAGGCCAGCAGGGGGGCAGTTGGGGGCAACCAAGCTGGCAGGGGGGGCAGTATGGGGTGACCAGGCTGGCGGGGGGGCAGTTAGGAGCAACCAGGGTGGCAGGGAGGGGGCAGTTGGGAGTGACCTGGCTGGCAGCAGGGGGCAGTAAGAGGCAACTAGGCCAGCAGGGTGGGAAGTTAGGGGCAACCAGGCAGGCGGGAGAGGTGCAGTTGTGGGTGACCATGCCCGCAGTGGGGGCAGATGGGAGTGATTAGGCTGGTGGCGGGGGGGGGGGAGCAGTGAGGGACGACTAGACCAGCCGGGGGAAGCAATTGGGGGCGACCAGGCTGGCATGCAGAGGCAGTGAGGGGCAATCTGGTGGGCGGGGGGGCGGGGATTTAGGAGTGACCAAGTCGGCAGGCAGGTGAGTGATTAGGAGCCAGTGGTCCAGGATTGTGAGAGGGATATCCAACTGCTGGTTTAGGCCCAATCCTGGGGATTGGGCCTAAACCAGCAGTCGGACATCCCCCAAGGGGTCCTGGATTGGAAAGGGTGCAGGCTGGGCTGAAGGTCCCCCACCCCATGCATGAATTTTGTGCACTGGGCCTTTAGTCCTATCTAATAAAGACAGAATATGCAAATTGACCATCACTTTGCGACAAAGATGGCAGGGCCCACTGCCAATAAGGAGTATATATGCAAATTGACATGACAAAGATGGTGGTGGCTGGTCTGGGGCACAGGTGTTCCGCCCTGCCCCAGCCGCTCTGGGCCTCTGGGCAGTGTGTGAAGGCAGAAGGTGGCCCCGGGCTGGAGCAAAGGTGGAAAGGCGGCTCTGGGCCAGAGCGAAGGCAGAAAGGCAGCTCCGGGCCCAAGCGAAGGCGATGCTGGCAGCCAGGGGAAGGAAGGCCTATTCTTGCACGAATCTTCATGCATCGGACCTCTAGTTATTATATAATCTATAAAGAATCACAAACATTGCACTAGGAACTTAGTTTATTCAAGGAGCATTTGATAGTAATAGCTTATCTGATTGATCAATGCTCTGTCTTCACTTTTCATCCATTTAAAAGCTCACTAAGGATGTCGTATCTTCTAACACTCAGGTAACTGAGATATTTGGAGAGATTTCTGAAAATAAATGAGTCACCTTACAAGCTCAGAGGCCATATGGGAAGGCATTTTTACAGTTCTATTAATTGCAATGTTTTCTGTATAATTCAAGGGCAATCTACAGAATGAACGGAATAGGCAAATAGTCTCTTCCAGTTCTGTTTACTCAAATGCTGCTCAAGAAACAGGTTTTTACTGGGCCAAATGACTTAAAAAAACTTTTTAAAGTTGCCCAATTTATTTTGGTTCTGAACTTGGAGAATCACACCCTTGGGAACTGGAAAGTTTCTTAACTTTATGTTTCTAAATCACAATATTAAATTGTTAAGGGAGTTGGAAGGTCCCTAAGAGCAACAAGAGATAATAGTAGTATTAGTTCTATGGGTAACTCTTTGGAATTTTTTTGGAGCAGATCATAGGTGGTGATTTTGGCAAAACAAATCTTCATGTCATGACTTCTCTTAGGAAGTTATTTTTAAATTTTTAATTAATAGGAACTATATATGTTGAGACTTTGTGAAGCAGGCAAGATTTGGGTTGAATTTTTGCAAACTATGAATATCCATATTGCTTCTCACTGCAATATTTTGAATAAAAATGCCTCTGCATGACTGACTTGAATATAGTTTTTGTAAAGTATTATTGCAATTTAAAACATTTAGAATCTTTTGCTCTTTGGAGCCCTGCACCAGATTCATAAGAGACTGTGCTGAAGATAACTAAGTCTAAATGTTGAAGCATACATTGACCAAAGGAAGATGCTCATCACAAATGCTGAGGTAAATGGGCACTGACATTATCCATCTATTTTTTGTATTCTTGGATTTACAGAATTTGTTAATGAGTCTCAGGTAGGCCAGGGAACCAGAAGAGAGACACTTACTTTAAAAAGAAGTACTAACTAGTTGGAAAATATTGAATTGAAGAAATGAGTCATGAATATACAAGGTGGAACAAAAGTAGGTTTACAGTTGTGAGTGCACAAAACAAAGTTTATTCTTACATTATTTTTATTAATTATTGTATTATTTTCTTTTTTTAATATAAAGTACATCATGCTGTATATATTTGAGATTTACTTTTTCCACTTATGATAAAATTACTAAAATTCATTCCTACATTTTATCCATCTGTCACTTAGGTAAATCTAGTCTTCTGGATTGGTGTTCTAATGTATTATTTTCCATATGCAAGCTTACTTTTGCCCCATCCTGTAGCATAGAATTTTTAGCATTATTATGCCCTAATTTCTCATTTATCTTAAACATTTCATTAAACTCCTCCAAGGATCTGTCAACTTTAAAATGTGATACCAACAATTCAATAAAAAGGAATAAAAAAACAACAAAAAAATCGAGAGGGTTGGATTATAAATTCTCCAGGCCTACTTTGGCCTTGATATTTTAAAGAGGGGAGCTTACAGGAAAACATTTAATTATTTTAGCACTATAATCAGAAGTCATATTTAGAGAAAGAGAAAATATCTAGACTCTGGCAAACATGTGAGATAAGGGTAAGGGAAGGAATGGGGACTCAATATGTATGAGAGAAGACTTCATTGTTTTGTTTCTGAAAGGGAGGGCAGGAGAGTGGTGGAGAGAGTGAAAGAAGAGGGAAGACAGGACTCAGAGCTGGAGCAAGAATACTAAATTCTGGCTGGGGAAAGACCGATAGAGAAACCCTCAGTGGAAGTAGGGGTGTGTGCTGCCCAAAATGGACTTTAGAGACCAGAAATGTCTAACATTCACCTTGCTGGTGAATCAGTAAAGTGTTCATATTCACCTATGGATTGTTGGTTGAAATTTTAATGGGTTATGAAGAGGTGCAGAGTTATTTTATCTGAGTCAGTGTGGGTCAGCAGTGTGCATATGAAGCAGCATAGAGGCAATTACGGTTCTGGAGGGCAGCGAGGCCATGAAATCATAGACCCGTGTGATTGCCGGAAATTTTAGAGAAGCCATGGAATTGGAGGGGGTGTGAAGGGAGAATTTGAAGGAAGTTCATCTAGATCTCTACTATGTGCACAAGGGAGGAATGATCCTCCTTCTTGTACAGATTAGAAAACCAAGTTTCACCCTGCCTTTGTTGCTCAGTGGTTGAGCATCGGCCTATGAACCAGGAGGTCATGGTTTGATTCCCGGTCAGGGCACATGCCTGGGTTGCAGGCTTGATCCCCACTGTGGGGCATGCAGGAGGCAGCCAATCAATGATTCTCTCTCATCATTGATGTTTCTCTCTCTCCCTTTCCCATTCTCTCTGAAATCAATAAAATAAAAAGTAAATTTAAAAAAGCATCATGACAAGATCCACTGGGGAAATGAGCCAGTGGGTCTGTCTTTAAAAAAGGAAGGAAGGAAGGAAGGGAGGGAGGGAGGGAGGGAGGGAGGGAGGGAGGGAAGGAAGGAAGACCAAGTTTCAAAGAGATCAAGTGATTTGCCTAATTTTGCACAACAGTAAGTAGCATGGTTGGACTGAGAGCCCAGATCTCACACTCTGAAGGTGGTGCTCCATTGCAGAAAATGATTGTTTGGGAAACATTTCTACTTCTGCGAGTGCAAGTGGTCATTGTTTTTACCCGCTCCCCCCACACACAATGTACATCAAATATTTAAAGATAAGAGCTCATCTTTATTTCTTAAGGCAACTAGTTTTTTTGAATGTTGCACATAATTTATTGCAAAAGTAAATTACAAGTTGAGAAGTCTTCAGGCTTTTATGTTGACTCAGAACTATAGCGAACATGTCCTGTGGGAGTGCTGAGTGTCCACCCACAGGCAGGATGGTGGGGATGCTGAGTGTCCACTTACTTTAACACGTATTCAAAACTTACCAAGTTCAAGGTAGCATTGTATCATTAAAAATCGTAACTGTGAGTTATTTGGTAGCTTTATGGGGAATAAGCTCTTGAGAAGCTCACAGCCCAGTGGCGGTGCACATATGACTGTGGTTCAGTGTGACACATAAGTATGTATAAAGAATAAAGTGTACTTTAGACAATGGCATATAGTTTTAATGATTGGATAAAATATTTGAGAAAGACAAGATTGGAGCTGGGAAAGAAGGAACCTCTAGGTCAGGGGTGGGCAAACTTTTTGACTCAAGGGCCACAATGGGTTCTTAAACTGGACCGGAGGGCCGGAACAAAAGCATGGATGGAGTGTTTGTGTGAACTAATATACATTCAAAGTAAACATCATTACATAAAAGGGTACGGTCTTTTTTTTTTTTTTTAGTTTTATTCATTTCAAACGGGCCAGATTCGGCCCGCGGGCCGTAGTTTGCCCACGGCTGCTCTAGGTGAACAAACTGTAAAATAAAGCCATAACAATATAAAATGGCTAGTAAGCTGGTTGTTGTCTCAGACCAGAGTAAGGAGGTGGAGTATTGGGAGATGTGGTTGGAGAAGTAGGCAATGATGAACATGTGAGGCTTGTGTGTTTGTAATTGATTTCATTTGAACTATATCTTGTAGGAAAGTAGTTTTTAAGCGTGTTGCCATATGTGATGAATTGTGAAATATATTGTAAGTAATTTGATTTGCATTATAAAATACTTACTTGTTGGGTAAAATTATTTTCTTTCTAAGAAAGTATAGGTTCATGATTATTCCATACACAAAAATGCCTTCTAGAAGAGAGTAATCAGTTAGTGTTACAGTGAGTGGACTCTTTTCTATCTTCTATTTATATCCTGTAGTGTGTATCATATCTATCCAATATATTACACAATTTTCAGATTTATGAAATGCAACCAAATATTTTCTTATTGCAGCTTTTATAAAATATTTTTCTTTGCCCAGAAACCTCCCCTAGTCCTTATCTTGAGTAGGTCCAATACACTAATTCTCAAACTGTCTCACTGAGCAACACTCCCGATATAGAATTATGATTCTTCATGTTTGCCTAGTACCCTGGGGCATATTTATGTCATTTCATTATAACTGTTTATTTCCTTGAGTGTGTTTTATATTTTATTGTGAGTTGCCTGGGAGTACTAGTAGCTTTAGATATTCAGTGGCTTATAGTGTGTTCAGTACATGTTAAATGAATGAATAAATAAATAGGTATTGCCAGGATCATGATTCTCTTAAAGTACCCCTAAACAAAAACCCCTTAAAAGTTGGTAGAGTTTAAAATTTTAAGTATATACAATGTATACTTTTATTCACTATGACAGATGAACAAGAAGGAATAAAATGGTCAAGACAAACTTAACAGTCATTTCAAATTTTATTTTTCTGGGATTTACTCACTACCCCAAAGTTGAAATCACCATAATTGTGCTGTGCTCGCTGATGTACCTGGTCACTTTGTTGGGTAATATTGTTCTAATCTCTGTCACCATCCTGGATTCCCACCTCCACACGCCCATGTACTTCTTCCTCAGCAACCTCTCCTTTCTGGACATCTGGTACACTTCTTCTGCCCTTGCTCCAATGCTGGCAAACTTTGTTTCAGGAAAGAACACCATCTCCTTCTCAGGATGTGCCACTCAGATGTACGTCTCTCTTGCCATGGGCTCCACAGAGTGCGTGCTCCTGTCCATGATGGCCTACGACCGCTATGTGGCCATCTGCAACCCCTTGAGATACCCCATCGTCATGAACAAGAGGGTCTGTGTGCAGATTGCAGCTGGCTCCTGGGTGGCAGGCTGCCTCACCTCCCTGGTGGAAACTGTGTCTGTGCTGCATCAGTCTCTCTGTGGAAAGAACATCATCGATCATTTCACTTGTGAAATTCTGGCTATCCTGAAACTGGTTTGTGTGGACACTTCCACAGTGCAGTTAATCATGCTGGTAATCAGCGTACTTCTTCTTCCTGTGCCGATGCTTCTCATTTGTATCTCTTATGCATTTATTCTCTCCAACATCCTAAGAATCACCTCAGTGGATGGTCGAAGCAAAGCTTTTTCAACATGTGCAGCCCACCTAACTGTGGTGGTTTTGTTCTATGGGACAGCTCTCTCCATGTATCTGAAGCCCTCAGCTGTAGATTCACAAGAACTAGATAAATTTATGGCTTTAATATATGCTGGATTAACTCCCATGTTGAATCCTATCATTTATAGTTTACGAAACAAAGAGGTAAAAGCGGCTGTGAGAAAATTGCTAATTAGGGACTCTCTTTGTGCTCTTTTAATCCATAATAACAAATAATACCGATAAACGTTAAGGGATATATAGTGGTCAATACACAGCAGAACATTGGGATAATGGGGGATGGCTCTCATTTTAAATGAGATATGTGATTTCCCAAGTCTCTTTCTTGACCAATCACTGAGACTCTAAGATAATGTAGATATATTTTATTTATTTTTATTTTTTAAATATAGATATAGTTTAAATAAACATATCTGAAATAAGTCTCATGATGAAAAATTTCAGTTTTTGTTCTGGGTTGTAGAGGATAATATAACTTTGAAATAAGCATGAAAAGTTAGCATACTGAGTATTCAAAATTATGTACATGTAGCCTATAAATATAATAACTCTTGTGGATTTTAAAAGCTATTTTTTGATTAACCTCTATTTTAGGCTGAATTGTTTTCCTCCCAAACTCTCATGTTGAAGCTCTAACCTCCAAGTACCACAGAATGTATCTGCATTTGAAGATAGGCTCTTTATAGAGGTGATTAAGTTAAAATGAGGCTGTTAGTTTTGGCCCTCCTGCAGCCTGAGTTGTGTTGTTCTAAGAAGAAGAAATTTAGGCACACATTGGTCCACCAGGGGTGCTCACACACAGAGGAAAGGGCATAGGAGAAGGTGGCTATCTGCAAGCCAAGGAGAGACCTCAGAAGCAATAAAACCTGGACTTCTAGCCTCCAGAACTATGAGCAAATAAATTTCTGTTGTTTAAGCCACCAAATCTCTGGAATTTTGTTATGGCAGGTAGCAAATGAATAAAACCTATTTTTCAGCATAGCTAAATTTAATGGAAATAATTTCATATTCTCCAAATGTGTGGCTGTGTTTTACATCCGTAGGTGTGTTTGTTCATGCAGACAGGTGTGTGTGATGTGAATGTCTGTGTACAAATGTAAAAGGTATGCACAAATATATCTTGAAGGGTGGTAGAGGAGTGCCAGTCTGGAAGAAAAATAGAGAGTTAAGTGGTATGTTGGCCTTAGAGTGCTGACATTATTTTGTGAATTCCAAGGAGCTACAGGGTATTTCATTGAAACTACTAGCACTCTTTCGTGCATGTGTGTGTGTGTGTGTGTGTGTGTGTGTGCGCGCACGCGCGCTTTTTCCTGACACCTGGTCCTTAAATCCATGGGTATAAATAAACCCATCAGTACTTAGACAGAAAAGACATGGTATCTATATTAGAGAATTTACAATACCCCAAACTCACTAAATTGGTGTAAATTATCGAAATTTATGAATATATCTTACTATATATACCACAATATTCGAGGACTTTAGAAAATGTACGCCCAGCAGCTTTTATAGTATTGGAGATCCCCTCTGGACCAGATGACTAAATGCGAGGTTAATATGTGAAACTTACTTGCTCTTTATCATGGAGTTGTCACCAGAGTCAGCAGGATTGTTGTGATGGTTTAGATCCAGGCTGAGGGCTGCCCATTGGTGTAGAAGAAAAGGATGGGAGATGTTCTGGGATTAACTTTACGGCATGTGAGAAAATCATAGCAAAGGTTTATCTGGTCTATTTGAAGGGTGACAGCTGTAAGACAGGTAGATAGATTGGGGTCAGTGGACTGACTGATCATTATCCAATGCTAATCCTTAATAGAAGGGTGAGAGAGTGGAGCTAATAGAAAGGAGAGTGGCAGTAAATATAAGCAATAGCATACACAATGATATTACTTAAAGCTTATTAATTCCAACTAGTCATATTCACTTATTCTACCTCAGAGATTTCACTGCCTGCATAAGGGTAGGGTGAATATGATCTATGGGACTCACAAACCTCTGTTTCTGTCAGGAGCCTTCCTAAATAAGGCTTGCATCCCTTTTAACTTTTTTTGTTATTTGGCCTTGGGTTTACTATCTCCAAGTGGGTACTTTTCTGAAACTGACTTCACCAAATATCTATAAGCTTATGAGACCTTTACTTGTGAAGATCTCTTAAGGCTTCTGACAGGATCATAGGCATTAGTCTTGTGGTTTGCTCTGCCTGATTTGAATCAACTTCAGTAGCACACACACTAGATCGCCATGGATCTCTCATTCTTTTATTGCCTATGACTAGTATTTTTTCTTAAACTAAAATAACATTTTTTTTTTCATTTACAAAAGGATGTAGAATACATAAAACAAGGCAACATTTGTTTTTTTTCTCATCTTCTGGTATGGGATCTGGTGGTGGCTCCTCCACTGTTGCATGGTTGCTCTCCAAGCTAGTGTCACTGTCACTAAGGATTTCACTGATGAGGCGGTGGTTTCTCTGGAAACGAGCGGTGGCTGTATGCTTCATTGAAAAGCCATCATCATAATCATCCGGATCTTCAGCAGGCCTAATGCTCATGTAAGGTTCTCCATGCAAGACTGCCTCTGTCGACTTTCTTACCCTAAAGCAGCTTCTGCATGACTTTTCGCACTTGTGTACGCAAGATACGTGGGGGAATTAGATTCATTGTATTCTATCTTTTCTGCTTCATATTCATTTAAATATTCTTGTTTTTCTTCATCAATGAGATCTCACCACATGCTACCAATAATCTTGCCAATCTCCCACAGCTTTAGGTCAGAGTTGGAAGCCTTTACGTGGTCCCAGACCTTTCTTCTATACCTCATGTAGGGCATCAGTGGCTTATCTGGTGGCTTGGGGGTTTTGGAATTGTAATACCAGAAGATGCCATGACCTGGCTGTTGGTGCCCGGGTTCCCTCCCATCCTGTAGTTGTTGTAGGCGAGATGACTGTATGGATTGTATCCCACAAACCCTGATGTGCTGGGCATTTGTTTTGCAGGAGCTGGGGTGGGTTTGACAAAGGGAAGAGAGGCCGGAGCTATGGGCGCCTTTTCTGCCTACGATGTCTCAGATTCATTCTTAAGGAACTGCAAACTCAATCTTCCAAAATGTCAGGAAGACTATCTTATGACTAGATTTTTTATATTTCATAATTTTTATTTTAATACATTAAATAGCAAGATGGGGTTAGCACTACAAAAATACAGTGAAAAAGTGATATTAGAATCAAGGTTAATGGTATCCTATATAATAATGAGGTAATATGCAAATTAACCCTCACGCCCTCACAAGATGGCTGCCTATGACCAGGCAGGCAGGGGGGTTAGTGAGGGATGACCAAATGACTGAACAGCAGGCTGCATGGGGCGACCAGACTGGCAGGGGGATTAGTGAGGGATGACCAAATGACTGAACAGCAGGCTGCATGGGGGCGACCAGACTGGCAGGGGGATTAGTGAGGGATGACCAAACAACTGAACAAGCAGGCTGCATGGGGTGACCAGGCTAGCAGGAGTGCCGTGAGGGGCAACCAGGCTGGCAGTGGGGGCAGTTGGGGGTGACCAGGCCAGCAGGGGGGCAGTTGGGTGCGACGAGGCTGGTGGGGGGGCAGTTAGGGGCAACCAGGCCAACAGGGGGAGCAGTTAGGGGCGATCAGGCTGGTGCTCAGAGGCAGTGAGGGGCAATCAGGCAGGCAGGCAGGTGAGCGATTAGGAGCCAGCAGTCCAGGATTGTGAGAGGAATGTCCAACTGCCGGTTTAGGCCCGATCCCAAACTGGCAGTCGGATATCTCCTGAGGGGTCTCAGATTGGAGAGGGTGCAGGCTGAGCTGAGGGGACCACCTCTGCCCCCGTACACGAATTTTGTGCATCGGGCCTCTAGTATACCCTATTTAAAAAATGCCTTTTAATGTTAACACATAGACTACCTCTGAATTGAAGAGGTAATAGGGGTGTCATGACAAATAAAAAGGTTTGTGAACAAAGTAAAGAGCAATGTTCAAATGGGAATGCATATTAATTAAAAAAATCCTGTGTATCCTCCTTTCCACTGAATCCTCGTTAGTATAATAAAATAAGATATATGATAACCTGGTTCTCAATTAAAATCACAACATTATTCTAATTATCTACATATTCCTGCTAACAAAGTAAAAACTTGTAGAAAAAAATCTCTTTCTCATTTACATGTCAATGCCTGTCAATCTAGTAACTACTGCAGCAGGAGTAGTGATATGGTATTATGAAAACCATGGACTTTACAACCAAAGAACTCAGGATTGAATGACAACTTTTTTACTTCCTAGAAGTGTGACTTTGGAAAACAGATTTTGACCTCTCTATGCTTTGGTGACTTCATTTGGAAGATGGATACAGCAATGCCTATATCATGAGGTTGTTTGTGACAATCAAGCGAGAAAATAAATTCAAAACCAGTAACCAATTACAGACAGAAAAACATGAACTCAAATAGTTCTTTCAAAAAGGGGAATGAAAAATACGTGTTTTACTTGTTAAGTAGACATATGTACTGGATTTTCTTAGAAAAGCTCAATTTCATTTTTTTACTTATTTTTAAAAGTTTAATCTTACTTATTAGACCAGTTGTCCCTACATTTTTGTCATTTTCATTAAAAGATGAAGGTAGATTATTATTTTGAAATTTATTTCCAACTCTTAAATTTTGTGACTCTACATATAACTTTTCTTTTGTTGCATTTGTATTAAAAACCTTTGCCTCCAATCTATGAGCTTTTTTTGTGCATGACTTCAAAGATGTGTGTTTCTCATCCTTTCCTCCAGAACCAGTGTCTACTCACCAATTTTCTCAGAGCCCCATGCACCTCTGTATTCCTCAGGCTGTAGATGATAGGATTGAGCATGGGTGTTACTACTCCATAGAAGAGGGCAATTAATTTGTTAAAAGCAGAATCTTTGGACTTTGGCTTCATATACATGAAGAGGATTGTCCCATAAAACACAGTCACCACTGTTATGTGGGCTGAGCAGGTGGAAAAGGCCTTTTTTCTTCCTTCTGCTGAATTGATTCTTAGTACAGTAGAAAGGATGAAAATGTAGGAGATACAAATCAACAGTAGTGGAGTAAACAAAAATATTACATTACCCAACATTATAGTAATCTCATTCAAGGAAATATCTGTGCAAGCCAGCTTGACAAAGGCCAATATTTCACAAACAAAATGATTAATGACATTTTTTCCACAAAAGGACAACTGTATTGCAAGAATAGTTTCTGTCAGTGAGTTGAAAAAACCCAATCCCCAGGCGAGAGCAGCCATCTGAATACAAAGTGCCTTGCTCATGATGATGGGGTATCTCAGAGGGTTGCAAATGGCCACAAACCGATCGTATGCCATCACTGCTAGGAGCACACACTCTGTGGACCCCATACTGTAGGAGACAGACATCTGCACCACACATCTAGTGAAGGAGATGGTTTTTTTCTTTGATAGGAAGTGTATCAACATTGAGGGGATAAAGGAGGATGTATACCAAATGTCTAGGAAGGAAAGATTACCAAGGAAGAAGTACATGGGCGTGTGGAGGCGGGAATCCAGGAGAGTTAGGATGACCAAGGTGCCGTTCCCCAAAAGGATCACCAGGTACATCACCAAGCATGTTGCAAAAAGAAGTTTTTCAGCTCTCGGGTACTCAGAAAGTCCCTGCAGAATGAACTCGATCTCTGTCCAATTGGTCCTTTCCATTTCACTCTTTTATACCTGAATTAATCCAGAGAAAACTACAAGTTAATCTAATGAGTCTGTACTGTATTCACATATGAAGTGAGAGATCATTTAGGAGGGGGCAACAAGTATCAGCACTAGCTGGAATAGTGGTAACAGCTGAGAGTTTAGCTTTTCCAATTCCTCTTCTAGCTTATAAGGCAGTGGATTGAAGACATGAAATAATTACATTGATAGCTTATTAAAAACACAGGTTTCTGATTCTATTCTTGAGATTGTAATGCACAAGTTCTGAGGTAGGGAAGAGCTATTTGAATTTTGAATAAACATCTGTAATCTCTGATTCAGTGGACCTACAGGTCCAAGTTTAAATATTAGTATTTTGGAAAGAGCATGCCTAACATGTTAAAAATATATATTTGATTTTGAAAATACAGCTGGTTTAGGGTTTTATAATTTACAAATATGTTCATTACACTTACTTTATCATTACTATAATTCTCAAAGGAAAATAAAATTCATAGAGGATATATATATATATATTAAGTGAAATGTATATAAAAACATACTTTTTATTCAAATGTTAATTTTCTTACTTTACTTCCCCCCCCTTTTAACTAAATGCTTATTGCTGTCCCCAAATTATTTAAGTTGTCTAAGGAGTGAGAATCAGGCATATTTTTAAGTAGTACACTCCAGATGATTCTAATGTGCAACTGAGGAAGAGAGCTACCTGTCTAGTGGGGTGAGTCCAACTGTCAGTGCAGGTGAATCACATAGAGAATCCTTGTAAAAGATTCTGAACCAGTGGGCCTGATGTGGCTTTTAAGATCTGCATTTATTAACACGTTCCCAGATGCTGATTCTCTGCAGAACTCACCTGAATAGTAAGGCCTTGTAGACCATCTCTCTCCACAACCTTTGCAGAGTGCCATTGGTGCTTTAATTGTTTGTAGAACTGAATAGTAGACAATGCAAAACTGACACTTTGGGAGAGTTGGATGTGAGACTTCTGTGTTAGTGTGTAACAATAAATTTTGTGTTCTTTAGATTTTAGTTATACAGTCGACCAAATTGCATACAATTTTTTTTATTTCTGCCCATATAAAAGTTGTTACTCTTCCATGTGTTGAATTTGTAATTAGGATCAATATTTTTTCAAAACAGGAATTTGAGGTTAGCTCAAACACCTGAGTTGTGTACCATAAAGCATGGAGCAAATGACTTTAATTTGAAAAAAATTAAAGAGTAGATATTAGTACATGACCTTCTTTATAGCAAATAAATTAAAGAACATAATTTTGAAGATATCTCTTCATCCTCAAGGTATATTGCGTCACTTTAAAAATATCCCTAGAGGAGGAAAAATTGATATAATGGATTAGTTTCTACTTAGTGTTTTCAGACAATGGCGTGTTTCTGGTATATTAAATTGCCAACATGTTATGTTTCTTTCCATAAAAACTCCAGCTTATAATGGTGAAACATATTAATCACCATAATAGAATGTCTATATACATGTTGGCTATGGAAATGAGGCCTCTCATCCAAATCAAGCTGCACCCTACTTTGTAGGCACACATTTCAAAGAGGGTAGGAAGGGTTGGGTAGGCCAGCATATACTTCAATTTGCTTTAATTTTTTGCCCAGCTTCCAATAACCAGATCACAATCATATAATTCCTGATGTACTGCAAAAAATTATAAACAATGTAATATTCCTAGTCAATGAGAGAGAAAAGAAAACCCAAGAATTGTTAAGCATAGCAAACTCTATCACACCATAAACTCTAGTGTAATGTAATGTAATATACTAATGTTTTGTAATAGAGTGGCACCTTTGAGTAAAAAATACATTAAAAAGCTATTTGTAAAGCTAATAGAAATTGTTTCGCAAATTAAAATCCTATTTTCTTCAACATTATAATGAGAAGATAGGACTGCATAATCCTAACATAATTTCTAAATTTACATTACTCTGTTACTTTAATTATTCCACTATTGTCTTCATCATCAACATTGTCTTCATCAGTTTTTATCAAATACTTAGTGTGCAATGTAAAACAAAAAGATTGGAATTTGATTGCCTATATGTGTGGATGTCAACTTACTCTGAATCTAGGAATACAATTTTTATAGACGCTTTGAAGGAACATCAGTTGTTTTGGGTCTGTCCTGAAGATTTTTTAGACAATATGTGAATCAGATAAAATGCCCTCTCTTGCCGAAACCGGTTTGGCTCAGTGGATAGAGCATCGGCCTGCGGACTGAAGGGTCCCAGGTTCGATTCTGGTCAGGGGCATGTACCTGGGTTGCGGGCATATCCCCAATGGGAGATGTGCAGGAGGCAGCTGATCGATGTTTCTCTCTCATCGATGTTTCTAACTATCTCTCTCCCTTCCTCTCTGTAAAAAATCAATAAAATATATTTTAAAAAATGCCCTCTCATCTTTTTTAGAAACATCTCCTAAAAGTTGATTTCTATTTGGAAATTGCAGAAAAGAATTATGGCATGCATTTGCTATTCTAACAGCCCTGAGATAGTTGCTGGAAAAGAATCACTTGCAAATCTGTATAAGAGAGACCACCATTCTGCTTTAATGCTTTCAAATGGGGGAAAAGGGGTATTAGGCAATATAAAGGAAGTTATTTTCATTACTCTTATAATGCTAGTGTGACTTTTAAGAAGCAATCGACAAACACTCTGTTGAATATCATTGTCTGAAATATTTTCTCCACTTATGTTTACTTCCCTAAAATGGGTTTCTGGGAACAAGGGAATGAAGATTTTTAAGATTTTTGATAGTTTCTAGTAAGTTACTTTCCATGAGATCTGTATATTAGATAATTCGATTTTTTTCTAGTTCTTTGCCATTATTAGATATTATTTTTGTTAAACGGGTTTTATTCTTGGTTAATGCTAAAGTAATTGTTAGAAAATCTTAGTACATTTATTTGATGGATCATTATGCACCTATTAATATAACATTTGTGAGGAATTTGTATAAATACAGAAATGATGCTTGAATTATGTTAAAATGATTAAGAATCAAATAACAATTATAGCATTCTCTATAAAACCAAAACTTCAAGGAAGATAACCTAGATAGATTAGAAAGAAATATCCAAAACATTAATGGTTATCTTAGAGATATTTTTTATGCTTTTCTGAATTACCCAAATTCTAAAATAGATGTGCATAAAATAAAAAAATAATAAAAAAGAGAAAAACACTTAAGCAGGTATCCAGTTAGGTTAGGAAGATGAACTCAGACAAAATGTTAAAATAGCGTTAAGAAATGTTGATTGCCGAAACCGGTTTGGCTCAGTGGATAGAGCGTCGGCTTGCGGACTGAAGGGTCCCAGGTTCGATTCCGGTCAAGGGCATGTACCTGGGTTGCGGGCACATCCCCAGTAGGAGATGTGCAGGAGGCAGCTGATCGATGTTTCTCTCTCATCGATGTTTCTAACTCTCTATCTCCCTCCCTTCCTCTCTGTAAAAAATCAATAAAATATATTAAAAAAAAAAAAGAAATGTTGATTGTCTTAGGTGTCTAGAGACCTAATATAGTGAGCTTGAGTTATACTGGTGTCCAGTTATTGATAGGAACACGCTGTTTCTGATGGACCTAGTACAGTTATAATCCCTACCCTGAAAATCCTCCAGGTAACAGTGTTTATTGTTTGTAGGAGGTACACCAAGAAAACTTGAGCTCTTGACTTAATCATATGTTATAAAAAGAGATTGCAGATCATTGATTCCAAGGAAAGAATTGTCCCTAAGAGATGAAGTTCTTATTTGTAAAGGCTGAACTGGCCTGCCTAGCCATCTTCCAATCCTCTCTCCCAACCTCTAGTCTTTTATAAGAAATCACCATTCTGTGGTTTAATGCTGGGACTTAATCCAGGCACCATTTCAGAGTTATAATAGACCTACGAAAGTTTGTGACCTTTTTTTCTTATCCATGCCAGAAGTCAAACTCTAGCTTTCTAGAAGGGCCTCTAACTTCCTTGTTTTTTTTTTTTTGTTGTTGTTGTTGTTATTGGTTTTATGGGGTTTTTTTTTTTTTGCTTTTTTAGATTGACTTTGCTACTTAAGATTTGGTTTTTAAAGCACTAAGATTTTTCAATGAAAAATACATACCATCTGCACTCTAAATTCTCTGTTATCCTCTCCAACTTTTCTAAAAAGATCAATTAAGACTAGTGATGATACTACACAAAGATTAATGGATTTTCCAACTCTCAATTTATAGATTTTGGAAACTCTAATCTTTATTTAATATGCCACAAGGAAATATGTACTATTTTAGCTCACAAAGAGAAGAATAATTGACATGTGAGGTTCTAGTATGAAGCACTTCATATAATTTTTATTATTTAACCTTCAAAGTAGCTCAAATATTATCTTAAAATTTTACCTGTGAAGAAACTAATTTGATTTTTAAAAGTTAAATACAATTTTAAATAACTTATAGTTGACAAATACTATAATTTAAACCCTTATTTATATGATCCCCAAGCTCCCATTTTTCCATTAAACCACAGTTTACTAATTTATAAACTTATAATTAAACAAAATTTAATACAATACAAGGATCCATATGATAGTTATACACACAAAATATATTTACCTCTTTTGAAAACATTGAAGACCTTGTCTTCCATTTATGAATATATTGTTCACAATAATAAGTTCAAATGAAAAATATGCCCCAAATTCCTTTCATGTCTAGTGTAGAGAGAATTAAGGTCCAGGGTAGCAGAATTTGATTAGTAATAAATGAGAACTCCATCATTTTTAATATTCTTTAGCCTTGGCCAGCTGGGATTCAGACTTACAGGTGTGATTACTTTTGCCCTCTGTTACATATTTTTTGTTTCTAATCTTTTTTTTTTTTTTTTACCATTAACACCTTTAACTACATATTTTCTCAAATGCTTATTGAGCGTAGTTTATGGGTCTTGATGCAGATAATTTTTACTTAAGATTTTATTGAATTGGATACTCAAATATAGTAGTCATTAGCCCATTATTTATAAGGGTCTGTTAATATTGAAAGCAACTTTCTCTTCCATGAACTACTTTGAGATTTTAAAAAAATTCAAAGAATATTCTGGTCTTGGAGATGATGCCTGGGATTTTGTACTTTTTTCTTTACATATATATTTTAAAACCCTACCATTAAGGATCGCCTAAACTCAAAAATGTTTGTATTTATTGATAGGGTATTTTTATTTTGAAATAATTTTAATAAAACTTTTCTATCTTACCTTGTGACTGGGTTTATAAGTTATCCACACCATCCACTTTAAAAAGTAATAGAAAAAAATCCCCAAGAATTTGAATTTCATTTGCATTTTTTAGATGAGACCAGAAAATTCTCAATTTTAAAGAAGGTTGCTCCTCCTTCCTAAACACACACACACACACACACACACACACACACACACACAAATACATACGGAAAAGATTAGCCATAGTTAGGCGAACTTGAATCTTCTGAAGAGGGTGTCAAGGAAATAAGACATATTAAAAAGAAAGGTCAGCGATGCAACTCTAGTTTTACATGATTTGCCCTGAAGTTGATACTTACTCAAGAGAGACTCAGCTTCTTTTGAAAGTCAGTCTAGCACTTATTTTTACCAAGTTCTTCGGTCCCTAAGGTTGTGAGTCAGAAACTTAGATTCTCTAGAGATAAAGTCTCTACTTCTGCACATTCCAAAGACCCAATTATTTTGATGTAAAGAAAATATTTTTTTAAATAATATTTTGTTAAATTTTTCAGTTAGAATTGAGGTACAGTATAGTTTCAGGTGCACAACCCAGTGATTGGAAATTTATATAACTTCCATACACTTCTTATAGTATTCATTGACTATGTCTATGTATTTGTGGCTTCAAAATAAGTTAGGTCTTGAATCAGAATATGTACAAAAGTTCTCAGAAAAGTTAATCTTCCCCAAGAATTTGCCACCCCCCAGCTTTATTGAGAAATAATTTACATTACATTTTATAAGTGTAAGGTGTACAATGTTATGATTTGATGTATATACATACTGCAAAGTGATTATCATAATACCAGTAAGGTTAGTCAACATATGCATCCTCTCAACATAGTTGCCTTTTTTTGTGTGAGAGCATTCAGAAATCTACTCTCATAGCAACTTTTTAATTTTTTTTTTTTAGGTATGAAATAGATGTTCTCATAGCAACTTCCTAGTATGCAGTATATATTATTAACTATAGTCACCATGCTGTACATTAGGTCTCCAGACCTTATTAATCTTATAAATAGAAGTTTGTACCATCTGACCACCATCACTCATCCATCTCCCTGCAACCCCAGCCCCTGGAAACCACCAATCTATTCTCTGTTTCTATAAATTCATGTGCCCCTGACCAGAATCGAAACCAGGACCCTTCAGTCCACAGGCCAATGCTCTATCCACTGAGCAAAACCAGGTAGGGCTTTTTATTTTATTTATTTTTATTGATTTTAGAGAGGAAGGGAGAGGGAGAGAGAGATAGAAACATCAATGATGAGAGAGAATCATTGGCCACTTCCTTTACTGGGCATGTGCCCTTGTCAGAATTGAACCCAGGGCTCTATCTGCTGAGCCAAACCAGCCAGGGCAGTCCATGTTTATTTGCTTCTTGTATTTTCTCTTTTGTTGTCTATCCACATTATTTGCTTAACTATCGTAGTTTGATAGTTTTCCTTTTAATTTGCTTAAGCTCTTCATAGATTAACACTTTGCTCTCCAATTTTTTATAATTTTTTTTATTAATTTCAGAGAGGAAGGAAAAGGGAAAGGGAGAGAGAGAGAGAAACATCAGTGATGAGAGAGAATTATTGATCGGCTCCCTCCTGCATGCCTCACACTGGGGATCAAGCTTGCAACCCGGGCATGTGCCCTGACTAGGAATCAAACTATGACCTCCTGATTCATAGGCAGACACTCAACCATTGAGCTATGCTGGCTAGGCTCCAATTTTTTTTGCAAGTACTTTTCCAACTTGTGGATTTTCTCCTTACTTTTGACATGTTATTTTAATTTTCATATGATCCATAAAAATATTGCCCTGGCTGGTTTGGCTCAGTGGATAGAGCATCGGCCTGTGGACTGAAGGGTCCCAGGTTCGATTCCCAGTCAGGGCACATGCCTGGGTTGCTGTCTCAATCCACAGGGTGGGGTGTGCGGGAGGCAGTCGATCAATAATTCTCTCTCATCATTGATGCTTCTATCTCTCTTTCTCTTTCCCTTCCTCTCTGAAATAAATAAAAATATTTTAAAAATATATGAATGGACTTTTCTTTTATGACTTGATTTTTTTTGTTTCATCTTATGAGAGTGGAGATGAAGATAATTAAATGCATATGCATACAATTGGGCTAGTAAAATAGTCAAATTCTAAATTATTGGATCTTAGAGCTGAAAATCATCTTTAAATTAATCTAGTTATAACCCTTATGAGATGACAGAAAACATCTAAGTATGGTTGACATTAATCTTATTTCTGTCCCAAACCCAATGAGGCCACACAGCTTATTTGGGCACAATTGTCATTGTTAGAATTGCTTTTATATATACAACTCTATATGCAACTCATCTTTCCCTTTCAAACAAGAAAAAATAAGTATATGTTCCTTTCTTGTGACAGCTTTTAAAGTATTTACAGATTGCTGACAAGGTTGTTATGTGGTAAAGAGTACTTATCATGGTCCTTGGTATTTAACAGGCACTCCATAGAAGATGGTTAACATTATTATATTTAGCTAGAGGCCTGTTGCACGAAGAGATTCATACAATAGGCCTTCCCTTCTCCTGGCTGCCAGCACAGGTTTACCTCCGGCACCTGGGACACAGGCCTTCACTCCGGCTGGAGCCACCTTCAATCTTGCATCTTCGCTGCTCCGGCTCGCCTTCAGTCTTCCCTTTGCTGCTTGGAGCCTACGTATGCAAATTAACCGCCACCTTTGTTGGTGGTTAATTTGCATATCGTGCTGATTAGCCTATGGGAGGCGTAGCGAAGGTATGGTCAATTACCATGTTTGTCAGTTATTAGATAGGATTACAAATCAGTGAGTCTGAGAACAATATGCCTACTGTTGATACTATAAAGAATCACTTTTACTTGGTTTTGGTAAATAAAATAGATGTACAGTGGGGCCTTGACTTACGAGTGTCCCGACTAACGAGTTTTTTTTGAGATACGAGCCATCTCTCGGCCGATTTTTTGCTTTGAGTTGCAAGCTCAAAAATATTCGGGTTACGAGCCAGCTTCAGATACCCCACCGCTAGTTGGTGCAGCGAACATCACAGTGATTTGACATACAAGTAATTTGAGTTATGAGTTCCGTCACAGAATGAATTAAACTCATAAGTCAAGGCCCCACTGTAATTGTGTTCCAATATGAAGCTATAAAAACCAATAGAAAGAGTATCAAAATGAACCACTGCCACCAAATATAATCTATTCCTTAATGATTTGGGGAAAATACTGATTGCTCGTATGAGATAAAATTATATAACTTACTGAATTTGATTACACAAAGCCTTGGTAAGTCATTTTAGATAATTCCATCTAAATTAGAGGAGGCTTATTTTTCCTGATAAATGCATTCAAGTAAGTTTAACTCAGCAGGCACGTTGGCAGACCAAAAAGCCATGGGAGACAAAGTTGAGTAGTGTACAGCTCCAACAAAGTGAGCTCCTGCTTACCGTGGCATTTCAGCAACGCCTTCCGGGTGGCCTTTCAGCTTTCACTCTTGCCTTCCTTCAGTCTAGTCTTCAGACAGCAGCAGGATGGATCATCTTAAACTGTGATACCGATCAAACCACCACCCTCTGCTGACAGTATAACATGTCATTCCAGCTGCGTTTCTGTTACGATTTGTTGTTGCCTATGCCTTATTTGTTAAATATTTTTTGAATACCACCTCTTGTTTAGGGCACAGTTTCACATTTATAGTAAGCTGGGCAATGACCACCACTTGATATCTTATAAGGACTTACTTCTAGACAGTGACTTTTTTCTGAAGATGAGAGGATATGCTGTATTCTGACTTTCATGTTTCACAGGTTCCTATAAAACAAAGTAGAAAATATTTGGAGGAAGCAGAGCTCATACTTTCAAGTATTGGGCTGTCATTCCCATGCTCATCTTTGGGTGTTTGATTGCAGCCAGGGCTCAGGTAGCTCATCCTACATTCCTGGAACTCTGTGTGGCTTGGGGGTGGGTGAAAAACTAGGTACGACAGGAACACAGGCACTGGCAGGTAAGTATGGGCTGATTCCCTTCTCACCACACAGGTCTGCGTCCAATGCTACCAGATGCCAAAGGGACAGATAGATACATTTGTAGTTGCGATGAGTGCTAGGTAATGTTAAAAATGACATATTTATTTGAGACATATTTCAAATTTGAGTCCTCTAAAATTGCATTGCAAATTTGAGCAATCATAAGAAATCTCCAACAAAAGATAAGGGGGTTTGATCAGCCCTAGTGCCCTTACTCACATTTGTATTATAATCAGTACAGATATATTCTCACTGAACCATCTCATAGATAGCTGATCATATAGCTACTGTTAGAAATCTTGGGCATCTGTGTATTAAAATTACTGTAATAAATGTTTAATTATCTAGATGCAGATGAGCAAAGAGTTTATTTGTTGTTCTCCAAAAGAACCCTGATAGAACAGGTTGCTCTTTGAGGGTCTTAATTATTTCACAGTGATTCTGAATGGATGTGATGAATGGTGCATTTCAAACGTGTGCTGATTAATATGATTATTTGTTTACCATTTTTGTTTAGTTGCCATTTATCATCCTGATGGCCCTGACCTAAGTACTTGACTTGTACCATATTTAAATGTTATTATAGATTATTTAAATCCGGAGTTAGAAAAACATCTTACTACTGATTGAACTTCCCTCTAGGCAGTAGGAATCCTACTCAAGATTCTCCTTTATGGTGTCCTTATCCATGTTGTCCTGGATTTACATGAATATTGGAGAAAAAATAACTTTGTACTTTAAAAGTTAGATCATTCTATTTCCAAACGACTGTAATGATTTTTTTTAAATCACAACATTAATTATATGGGCCCTCAATTCATTTCCCAGAACAAAAATGGACCATCTGCATGACTTTATGTCTTCTAGGAGTCACAAACTCAAATATCTTCACGGCTATGCACTTGAGTAAAACAAGTTGAATAAAACAAGTTGAGTGTTAAGCAATATAGAGGCAGGAGGACTGTGGCTACTCTTTTAAATTCTATTTGACTAAACAAAATGCATGTGCTATATATTATTCCCTTTCCCACCAGCTTATCAACCCCTCTATGCAATGTTTTCATTAGGATATGTCTTCTTTATCTAATTACATTTTATGAATGACATGGTGATGGCAAGTGCATAGAGGACTGCTTTCTCTTCACAGAATAAAATGATTCCACTTTTAGAATTTCCTTGTGGCTGATCTCATACATTCTTTTCTTTCATAGAAGTTGTGACTAAGGAGGAGAATTGACTCTCTTAGGAACATCCCCAGATTCCCTCCAGAGAACTTGTTGAGGGGAATGTTGTTGTTAAAAAGTTACAAGTTTACTTTAACAAGCTTGACTTTAGTTGCAAGCACATGGGATCCCATCTCTATGTAACCTATTTGTATCTTGGTATCAGAGAGAAGTAGGTCAGTCAACTTTTAATGAAGCCCTCTGAGATGTAGTTCTCTGCTTAGATGTAAATATCTGACTGTTTTATATTCCTGTGGGAGGAGATTAACAGGTTATGAGGTAACAAGTAGAAAAGAAATGATGTCTTCCTAGGCTGACTGGCCTCCTTGGAACCATTGTGTTTTACACCATCAGAGGTCATGTAGAACTGAAAATTATTCTTTGTCTATTTGCTAAAGAGATGGATAGGAAGGTCTTTTAGCAATAAAAAATAGACACACACACACACACACACACACACACACACAGGCCTGGTGCACTAGATTCGTGCACTGGAGGGGGGTGCGTCCCTCAGCCTGGCCTGTGCCCTCTCGCAGTCCAGGACCCCTCAAGGGATGTCCACCTTCTGGGATCGGGCCTAAGCTGGCAGTCAGACATCCCTCTCTCAGTCCAGAGCTCTCGCAGTCCAGGACCCCTTGCTCCTTACCACCCATCTGCAGCCGAGGTGGGAGAGGCTTCTGCCACTGCCACTGGGCTTTCCAGCCATGGGCCCGGCTTCTGGCTGAGTGGTGCTCCCCCTGTGGGAGTGCACTGACCACCAGGGGGAAGCTCCTGTATTGAGTGTCTGCCCCCTGGTGGTCAGTGTACATCATATCAACTGGTTGTTCCTCCATTCGGTCAATTTGCATATTATGCTTTATTATATAGGATATACACACACACACACACACACACACACACACATATGAAATGTTTGAATTTTGGAGTCTGTTTAATTGTGCCACTTCTTGCTGTGTGACCCACGGCAATTTGTATAACTTTTTTTGGACTCCACATTCCTTAATGTAGAAAATCACATATATCTTCAGGGTTTTATGAGAATTAAATGTATCTGCAACTTAAGTGATGTTGAATGTATTCCCTTCCATGAGCTACATAAAACATTACTCACTGATGTGTTTGCTTCATTTTAATTGACCTGCAACAGGGAAGAGGGCCCTTCCTTTCTTTTCCTATTTCTCTGAAAATGCATGGGTGTTGTCCAGACATAGTCATGAGAATTTTCTATCGGGGCTCAGTAAAATTATTGTTCCTTTATTTTTGTTTGCGGTCCTACTGATCCTCTGACAGCTTTGGCCTACCACTGATGACTCTCCAGCCTGCCCTTCAGGAGTCATTCCTGAACCAATTGATCCATCTTCTCTACTTTAATGTCTCTGGTATCGCCAGTGGTCACAGCTCCAATTTCCTTTCTTAGAGTTAGGATATTCCCTTTTAGGCTTCTTGAGGCTCTCTCTTTTGTGATCTCGGTGACTCTACCTATCCACCAATCCATACCTCTCTTTCTATCTCTTGAAACTAGCTTCTCCTTTTAGTGGTCCTCCTCCTTTCTTCCTTAAAATGTAGAGTACAGTCAGTAATACTTGCTGTACTTTTTTCATATCCTGAAGAGGTATTACCTATAACATTTGCATCAAAAATCACACCATCTACAGCATCAAATTGAATTTCCATCATTAGTGTTTAAATTTTCATTTCATATGATGGCTAGACTATATCTGCCTGGTAGATGTAGTTACACTATCACCAGAGCAACCGTGGTTGTAGTTGAACTCTCCCTATTCCCCTGGCTCTTTGATTTTTCAAACTAAGACCCTTTCTTTAAAGTGAGAGAAGTGCTGTCAAGAGTAGACGAATGAGCTGGCATATTTAATCCTCGCTATAAATAAATCTGAGGCTCAGAGAAGTTAAATTACTTGCATAGACTATAGATTAGTAAGATAGATGTGGAGGTGAGATTTCAGTCATAGTCTCCTGAATTCACCTATATATCCAAAGTTAAGAGCTTTGGAGAAATTCTGAGGTTAAATTCAGTTAAGCTCTATTAACTTTCTTGCCTTCTAATATCTTAAATTTTCCTGATTCAGGTGCAGCTGGACTTAGGTATTTTCCTTCTTACTAGGAGGCAGTAGAGGAAATAATATATTCATAGTCAAGACCATGCTTTGAAAACTAGCATTACCACTTAGAACCTGCATGATCTTAACTTCTATGAGTCTTAGTCTCTTCACTTGTAAATTAAGAGCAAGGAGATGTACTTTTCAACATTACTGTGAAGATTTAATAAAAATAAGATGTAAATATATAGCAACAATGCCTTGTGTTGCATTCCAATTTTATAGTTTCTTACCTTTCTCTCCCTTTTCCTTTTGTTTCCTTCATTCTCTCTTCATTAAGAAGCTGTTTTCTATAAAATTCTAAAAATGAAAATTTCCCTCAAAAACTGATTTTTTATATCTATTAAATTTTAATATACCATATTCAATTATCTCTCATTTCCTAGCAGGATTGATATTGGAGATACCTTTTACAAAGACTGAGTCAGAGCTATCTATTAACCAGCATGACTACTAACTGTAAACAACCAGTATTGTGGTACTAGTGAGTACAAGCTCAGGTCTGGTTGTATAAGATTTTAATATTTTTCTTTGTAATTTTTTCTGTGATCTATAAAGCAAAGCTGAAATCGAGCTGGCATACATTACTATGGCAGGCATTCATTCTGATTTATTGGAGTACTTGCCATAGAAGTTGTTAAATATTTTTTTAATATCATGGCTACTCATTAGTCATTTAGAAGTGTTATCTCAGGTTATGGTGTTTTTTAAATTAATAACTTTTAATTTAATTGGAAGAATATAGAATATGTAATATGATTTCTTTGAAATTTGCTGATTCTTGCCCTGGCCTGTGTGGCTCAGTTGGTTGGAGCATTGTCCATTACACCAAAATTGGTAGATTTGACACCCCGGTTGGGGAGCGTGTGGGAGGCAACAGTAGATGTTTCTATCTCTCTCTCTAAAATTTGTTGATTCTTGCTTTCTGCCTAACAAAATACCAGTTTTTGTTCATATTTTATATGTGCTTTAGAAGAATTTGTATTTCATAATAGTTGGGTTGCTAAAGTTGTCAGTTGTTTTGTTCAAATCAAAGACTTCTTATATCCTGTTTGTGACTTCATATGTTTCTATATTTTTGGAACTAGGTTTTCTTTTATCTAATGTTGGGGAAATATTAGCTACTTACACAGTTATGAGGATCTAATGATATGATCTTGATAAATTATTTTGAAAACTAAATATACCCTTCTGAAGTTTTTAATCCATTTATTTACTTAGGCATCAATTTAACATATTTATAGAAATAACATACTATGTGATAGGAATGGAACATAGGTAGGTGCTAGATATGCATTAGGAAAGAAAAGACTTATATTTTCCTCAAGGTCCTAAGTTTGTTCCTTCTCACACATATTTCAGGGTCTCCTATAACTATTCAGTTTTTTTTCATATGATTATTATTATTATGTTATTTTAGAGTATATTAAAGAGGCTTTCATAATCTATATTTTAGACACAAGAAAGAAACTGCAAAAGAAATACAAATATCTTGTCCACTAACTTCTGTTATTTGGTTGTGCCTGAAAATGATAGCCCAGCCAAATCTATTGCTTACACTCTTATCTCATTCACTAAATTTCTCAAGCAAAGAATTGCGTGTTTTATTTCTTTAAAGATATTCAAGGCTAAAGACTTGAAAGGCTATTCATTAACCAGAAGTAAAGCTGATAAACATATTCAAACCTCTGAGGAGGTGGCACTGGTAGCTTCTGGGTTATAGAAAAGAAGAAATGAAAACTGAAACCAATGCTGGAAGCAGCTCAGGAGTTGCCATTGTCACGGTGAAGAACCACAGCTGGCCAGATGCTGACAGGAAAAGCACATAGGGAGGTCCCTTATCTTTATCCAACCTACTTTCCATTCTCTCTAGCAACTATTTTGGAAGAATTTAATAGAAGCTAGCTAGTGAAGGAGAAATGTGGTTTTTACTGTGCCAATCCCAATTCAAAGCGGAGAATAGAAAAATGGATTTGAAACTCAGAGACAATAGTTTAATAGCGTCAAAATTACTCCATAAAAAGTAAGGATGAAAACCTTGTGCATACTCAAAGCTTTATGACCCATTAAAGTACACCCAACTCTAATAATAATAATAAAACAGTCAATATTTATTTAAATTTAGTATGTTTCAGGTGATTTTTAGTGCTATGCATGAACTAACTTATTTAATCTTACGAAGAAACATTACCTTCTAACAAGAAAGGAAGATATTATGGACTTATTTTTACAATTTAGAAGTAGTTAAAGACTTTTACTTCAGATTTGTGTTTTAAACATAAACTCTCATAGATTCCTCAAAGGGCGAGATCTGACTCAGTACCTCCAATGGCATTGCCCCCCCCCCCCACCCAGGGCTGTACTCCTCAGCAATAATGATCATCTCAATTTTGAGTTATCTTTGTATTATCTCCCCAAAACCCTGTAGTTCCTCAGTTCACTGAACAACTGGACTCTCTTTAGCCATTTCTAATCCTCTTATCGCCGTTTCTGTCAGTTACCAGTTCTGTCTAGTTCTCCTACTGCGTAGGAGCTGTGTGATTCAATGCAGAGTGGGAAAGAAGTCTTCATTACAACCTGGTTGATCAGATTTCTTTTTGAATTACTATTGTTACCTCGGATATGACATAAATACATTTCTAGTTTTATAGATGATGTGATTCATTTAGTTATTGAAAAATATTTATTGAGCATCTATTATATGTCATGTTCTATTCTAGGCCTTTGCAATGTAGGGTAATAAACAGATAAGTTCCTACTCTCAGAAAGCTTATATGTGTGGTAGACAGAAATAGTAAATAAATGAACAAATTAAAAATGAATATATATAAAAAATGAGTATATATATCATGAGCTGATTAATAATCACTTGAATAATTAATAATGTACTTTAGTTTATAAATTTCTTTTTAGAACACTTTTTTGCCTTTATAGTTTTCTGAAGGTTTAAGAATAATTATGTTTTGCTGGGGCTTCCTAAGAGATTTTCACCATTTTGCATTCCCATAATGGTATTATTTTAAAGTAACATTTTTTTTAAAGTTAGCATGTGCATATATAGGAAACTAAAAAATACAAGCAAAGAACAAAGGCATCCATAATCACAAGCAGTTTATAGTCTGTCTGTAATAGTATTTTTTATAACCACAAGTATGTGTTATTTCTGCAGTTAGAACAAATACTGATAGTAATCACAGCAACCAAATCAAAATATTTTATTATTTTTTAATGATCTGCTTTTTAAAATTGTATGAGAGAGAGAGAAACGTTGTTGTTTTACTTATTTGTGCATTCATTGATTATTATGTGCCTTGACCAGAGATCAAACCCACAATCTTGGTGTAATTGGACAATGCTCTAACCAACTGAACTACCCAGCCAGGGCCCCAAATATTTTCATAGTATGGTTTTGAATGAGATAGTAAATTCATTTTCACATGGTAATTTTCTCTATTTGCATTTTGTGTCTGCCACAGCTTTGAATGGCGAGTCACATAGTATAAATCAGTATTCATCTATAGTCCATCAGAGACGTTTTTCCTTCCCAGCATGTTCTTCACAGCAGCCTTTACATCTTTGTTCCGAAGACTGTAGATGAGAGGATTGAGCATGGGAGTCATCACTCCATAGAAGAGGGAGATGAGGGCCTCAGTGATGTCTTGATTATCTGTACCAACAGACTCTTTATTTTTTTTATATATTTTTAAAAAATATATTTTATTGATTTTTTACAGAGAAGAAGGGAGAGAGATAGAGAGTTAGAAACATCGATGAAAGAGAAACATCCATCAGCTGCCTCCTGCACATCTCCTACTGGGGATGTGCCCGCAACCCAGGTACATGCCCTTGACCGGAATCGAACCTAGGACCTTTCAGTCCACAGATTGACACCCTATCCATTGAGCCAAACCGGTTTCGGCTGTACCAACAGACTCTTTAGACTTGGGCTTTGCATACATGAAGAAAATGGTTCCATAGAATATAATCACCACTGTCAGGTGGCCTGAACAGGTGGAGAAGGCCTTATGTTTTCCTTCAGTGGAAGGGATCCTCAGAATAGCAGCAACAATAAAAATGTAAGAAAGGGAAATTACTAGCAATGGAATAACCAGAAAAATCAAATTTGACCCTACCATGCTGATCACATTGATTGAAATATCAGCACAGGCCAGTTTCAGGATAGCCAGAATTTCACAGACAAAATGGTTAATGACATTGTTAGCACAGAATGATAATTGCATTGTGAGAGATGTCTGCACCACTGATTCCACGAGCCCAGAGACCCAGGACCAAGCTGCCATGAGCATGTAGGCACCTTTGCTCATGATGACAGGGTATCTCAGTGGGTAGCAGATGGCCACATAGCGATCAAGTGCCATCACGCCCAGAAGCATACACTCTGTTTTTGCCATGGCAAAGGAGATAAACATTTGCACCATGCACCCAGAGAATGAGACACGTTTCCTTACTGTCAGAAAGCTGTCAAGAATTAGTGGGACAGAGGAGCTTGTGTAGCAAATGTCCAGGAAGGAAAGATTACAGAGGAAGAAATACATGGGGGTGTGCAAGTGAGAATCATAGATGATTACTGAGATGATAACTCCATTTCCCAGCAGGATCATCAGGTACATCCACAAAACTAGCACAAAGAAAACTGTCTGGAGCTTTGGGTGGGCAGAAAGTCCAACCAGGACAAATTCTGTCAATATGGAGTCATTGGTCCTTTCCATATCATGTATACCATTTCTCCAAAAGACTCTCTGGATGATAGAACAGAAATTTGTTAAAACATTGTACGTAAGCGGCTCCTCCTTTAAGAAACATATTCAGTTACTGTATGTAGTTCTGTATTTGGATGCAACAGTATAACTCTGGGACAAAAATCGTAAAATAAATGATAATACTGAGAACATAGAACCCAGTTCCATCATCCTGCTCAGTTACAGCTGATGCATTGGATCTGAAGCATGTTCCCCATTCTACAAGAATACTCTCCTTTCTCTCTTACGTTTGTCACTGGAGATGAATATTAGTTGCCAATTAACATGTTATTCTCAGTTGATTTCAAAAATTGATATTGTCTGGCAGATCCTGTATGTATTTGAATGATTGACCCAAGGCTACAAGACTGACTTATCCTCCAGGCACAGTAGACCTACCATCCTGTTAGGAGACTATGAAAATATTTTGATTTCTTTTAAAATCTGAATAAAGCAATGAATTTTTAAGTTTTAATACATAGTATTTGTATATTTATCTTTGTGCCAATGCAGATATAAAGTGTAATATTATTGCATGGAAGAAAGAGCCCATAAAGGCCAAGTGCCGTAGGCCCATCAAAATCATAATGCAGTGCTGTGTGGTTAAGTCACTTTCTAGAGCTCAGTATGTTGTGCTGGTGGTATAAGCAGTCATTACATATATGCATACAGTCTCATTGAGGACAGGTGCCTTATTGAAAGGACATATATTTATATTACTTCAGTATCTACTTCAATTTGATGAGGAATTTTATGTTCAAATACATACATACATACATACGTACATACATAAATGTTTTTTAATAGAAATGAATTGAAAGTATTTACAAAGTCAATTTAATAATGAATAGAGTGATGTAATGTTGTGTATTGTAGGATACACTTGTTTATTTTTACTTTATGTAAGAACTATAACTTAGGGATCAACTGTAATAACTACTTTTATTAAAAATGTATACATTTAATTAAGTCAGTGACATGCAAACATTATTTTTTAGCAAATAAAATTTATATGGAAGCATAATATAGGAAACAAATTAAAAGGACAATTTTTCTGGTTAAAGTTACACTGCTTTGCAGGGAAGGAAAAAGCACTATCTTTTAGTACCTTATTCACTCTTCCTCCCTCAATTTGGTTTCCAAGGGGCGTAGTTTGGACACAAATGCAGTAAGTATGGAGTAATATTGATAATCTGCATTTTAATAATTTTATTATCAAATAAAATAGTAATATATGTATTGATTAGTCTATGCCATTTATATTTCTAAGTGATTTTTATGCATACGAATCCAAGGAATTAAGAACTATTATTGTATGCATATGGATTTTTCTTATTAGCCTTTCTTATATATTTGCTAAATATCACCAGTAAATCATAACATGAGTAGACTGAAGAAAATAAAAAGCAATTATTTTGTGAGATGCAAGAAATAAACTTGGTGAAAGTCAATTCACAATTTTCATATAAACTATTTGAAGTTTAGAAATAAAAGGTAACTTCTTAATCTTAAAAGGAAACCATATACCAAAAACCAGTAGCAACTTATTATTTAGTAATAATTAAGACAGTTTATACATTTTCATTAAGATTTATAATAAGGATGCCCATTCTTGCAGCTACTATTTAACATAAGTAAACCTGTTCAAAATCACAAGATAAGAAATGGCAGAAGTAGCAATAAAAGGAGACTGAAAAATTTATAAACCTAATGAGAAAAAATTAGTAAAATTCTGGATGTAAGATCAATGGAAAAATCAGTAGGTCTCCTTATATTAGCAATAAATGATTAACAAACCTAATGGAAATTAACATAATAAAAATATGAAGCACCTGTGTTTTATCTTAAAGCATGCACAAAATATTTATATAAATCATTTAAAAATTATAAATAGCCTAATAGACTGATTAATTGAAAGGGTAAACATGTTAATAAATGGTATAAAAATATAATTTTCCCCCAAATTAATCTATATATTCAATTAAATACATTCAAAATTTCAGCTAGTTTTGTTTTGAGGAATATGAGTACTCATTCTAAAATTTATATGGAAGAATAAAAGTACACACCTTGAACAATTAAATTTATAAAAGAAAAATAAGGAGAGCATCCATATTTGAAACACACTGTGAGCCACAGTAATAAAAATATTATTATAATGGTTCAGGGACATTTAAATAGTCTGGTAGAGAAGAAGAGATCTCAGATACAGACACATGATTGTATGGGAATGACAATGTCATAAAACTCACCCCAAAGCAATGGGGAAATAACAGCTTAGTAGAACATGTTAGGAAAATGCTCTTATATGTGAAAAAAGATAAAATTAGATTCTTAGATTATCATACATAAAGGTGGAAACCAGATGGATTAACAATTTACATGTAAAGAAAAAGAAAGTATAAAATTAATAAAAGACTAGAAAATCTCATATGAACTTATAGTGGAGGAGAAAAACTTATAAAATATAAAGCTTTATGCCAGTAGAAAGTTAGTCAAAAGATAGAAATCAGTGATTCACAGAAGGGTTTTTCTAAGTGGCTGACAAGTATATAGAGAGATTCTCAAACTTAGAAAATCTGAAAAATGCTCATTAAACGTTCATGAGATATCATTCATTTTTACTAGAAAAGTAGATGATACCAAATGTTGGCAAGCATGTGAGGAGGTAGAATCTGGTGGGAGTATACACTGGGATGCTGGAAAACTCTGTGGATGTATTTAAGTTCAGTAGGTCCCAGTGATTCCAGTCATGAGAATATGTCCTAAATAAGTTCTTTCCCAAGACCATAAGGGGAATAGCATAGGATACTCATCATTGCATTGTTTGTGGCAAAGAAGTGTTTGGAGGTGATCTGGAATCCATCATCAGAGGAATGCTTCTACTACGTGTGAACATGCAGTATGCAACAGCTTACAGAGTGAGAAGCAAATGAATCGGATATTTATGTAGCAACATAAATAGAACCCTGGAAAAGTGTTTAAAAAAGGAATCAATATATTCCTTTTATTCAAAATATTCACTTTGAATTTATATATAAATTTTTTTTAATTAAATCTTTATTGTTCAGATTATTACATTTGTTCCTCTTTTTTTTTCCCCTCCATCCTCCCAGCTCCCACCCCACCCTCCGCCCTCACTCTCCACCCACTGTCCTCATCCATAGGTGCACGATTATTGTCCAGTCTCTTTTCGCATCTCCCACACCCCTTTCCCCCCCAAGAACAGTCAGTCCATTCCCTTTCTATGTCCCTGATTCTATTATGATCACCAGATTATTTATTCACTTGATTCTTAGATTCACTTGTTGATAGATGCATATTTGTTGTTCATAATTTGTATCTTTACCTTTTTCTTCTTCTTCCTCTTCTTAAAGGATACCTTTCAGCATTTCATATAATACTGGTTTGGTGGTGATGAACTCCTTTAGCTTTTCCTTATCTGTGAAGCTCTTTATCTGACCTTCAGTTCTGAATGATAGCTTTGCTGGATAAAGTAATCTTGGTTGCAGGTTCTTGGTATTCATCACTTTGAATATTTCTTGCCATTCCCTTCTGGCCTGCAAAGTTTCTGTTGAGAAATCAGCTGACAGTCGTATGGGTATTCCCTTGTAGGTAACTGAGTTTCTTTCTCTTGTTGCTTTTAAGATTCTCTCTTTGTCTTTTGCTCTTGGCATTTTAATTATGATGTGTCTTGGTGTGGTCCTCTTTGGATTCCTTTTGTTTGGGGTTCTCTGCGCTTCCTGGACCTGTAAGTCTATTTCTTTCACCAGGTGGGGGAAGTTTTCTGTCATTATTTCTTCAAATAGGTTTTCAATATCTTGCTCTCTCTCATCTTCTGGCACCCCTATAATTCTGATGTTAGTATGCTTGAAGCTGTCCCAGAGGCTCCTTACACTATCTTCGTATTTTCGGATTCTTTTTTCATTTTGCTTTTCCAGTTGGGTGTTTTTTGCTTCTTCGCGTTTTGAATCTTTGACTTGATTCTTGCGCTCCTCAGGTCTGCTGTTGGGCGTCTGTATAATATTCTTTATTTCAGTCAGTGTATGCTTAATTTCTAGTTGGTTCTTTATCACAACATCAAGGGTCTCATTAGATTTCTTGAGGATCTCACTACATTTATTGGCGGTCTCACCAGTCTTTTCGAGGGCCTTACTAAGTTTATCGGCAGCTTCTAGACAGTTCTTGAGAGACCTTAAAAGTGCGGTTTTGAGCTCTATATCTTCCATTTCTGACATTTGCGTCCTGTTTCTTTGTCTCCGCATTTTTTTATCTTTTCTTGGTGCACCCCCTAGTGGTCTTTGTGCGCAGTCTTGTAGTTAAGCCTTGATTGTTGTCGGTAATACCAGGGTTGATTTGACCTCCAGGCTAACTGGCTATGAGAGTCAGCTGTGTCTGCAGTGGGAGAGCTTCTGTGCTGGATCTCTAGGGCGGTGCTAATCTAGCCTTTGCCTGAGGCTATCCGGCAAATGGTTCTGCGCAGGGCTTGGGCGGGGCGGGTCCCAGGGGATCTACAGGGCGGACGGAGCGAGCAGTTATGGCTGCTCTCAGTTTCGTCCCTAGGGGCTCTGCCTCTCAGAGTCCCAGCAACTGCTGCAAACCTCGGAGAGAAAGCTGCCTTCGAGTTCCGACCGAACCAGACAGTCCCGCTTCTCCCATTTGAGTCTGGGTCCCCAGAGACTCGCCCAGATCTGGAGCTCAGAGTCTGAAACTCCCTCCCGATTGAAAACAACAACCGTGCCCTCCGCCGCCAGCCCGCTCCACGAGCGCGTACTACGCGCCTGAGTATTTCACTTCAGCACTGCGCCTCCTCTGAGTCTGGGTATGATATTCTCTTTCCTCCTAGTTGTAGAATTTCCACTCAGCCAGCCTTCCTGTGGTTCTGGATGATGTCTGTTCTGTCCTTTAGTTATATCTCTGAAGTGGTTGTTCGAGGCAGCAATCTCTGGCGTTAACCTATGCCGCCATCTTGGTTTCTCTCTCTCAGTTGAATTTATATATAAATTCAAAGTGAATATTTTACAAGGGAGCACACATTTTTTAGGAACAAATCAAAGACACACTTATAGATTGATATCTTACCCATAATTTAAACAAACAATATTTACAAGAGGAGAAGATGGGATATTATGTCATTTATATACCTCTGAGCCTGAGGAATGGTTTCCTTTCCTTGATTTGAGACCAGTTTTCTTTCTTAATGGCTGCCTGCTTTACAACTTCAAGAAATTCTATTTTTGCAATAATCTGCAGGACAAAGTAAGGAGATATTAGTGAGATCTATGCAGTAAGCCAGGTGCTGTCGCTATTTTCTTCCAGTTTGTTCTTACCAGTTTATTCCTCAGGTAAATGGATAGATGAGTTTATTTAAAATGTTCTGACTCTCAGGCCCAGAGTTTCTAGGTCAGTTTCGGAGGGTGGCGGGAGGATGATAACCCTAGATTCTTGAGGACTTTGTGGTTATCTAAGTGTTTCTCTAGATTTTGAGCTCCAGAAATATCCTCCAAAAGACCAGCCATTAGTACAGCACGACATTTTATATTCTTTTTTGGGTGAGCCAGGAGTGGTCCAATATTTTCAGCAAACTAAAGTTAGGACTGTAAACATGGGAAATTAAGAACTTTCCAAAACTCCAGGGAGAATGCAGTTAGATCCAATTATATCATATAATTGGTATATCCTTATTGCAACCTAAATAAGACATTTACATCACTGTCTAATTCACCATAGTATTTGAAGATTTAAAAACTCAAACAGAAAAACTCTTTAATAAGTATTGTTTTTTCTTTTCTGAAATTACATGAAAATGTCCTATGATTAATCATATATATTGCCTTCATTGGCATAGAATTTTCAAATATTTGCAGTTGTTCTCAGACTATTACCATAAGTTAGTACAGTGTTCCTATTATACAGATGAAGAGCCTGAGACTCTGAAAGTTGAAATATTTTGCTGAATGTTGTCCAGCCAGTATAAGAAAGGGTAAAAAACCCCTCAAATCCAGCTTTTTTGACCCCAGCTGCTGCAATCTAGTTGCAGCGCTGCCTCCTTGCTCACAATGAGAACCTGAAATGAGCTTTTCATACCCCACTTTCCAACAAGTGCAGGAAAAGTTAGAAGATTTTGTTAATTTAAACTAACAATGAAATTTCAATAAAAAGTTAAAACTAAACTTTATTTTCCCTCTAGACCCATATAAAAGTTAAAGCATGTGGAACAGAATGTAAACTTGTATAAAAAAATTATCTATACTAATAAAAGGGTAATATGCTAATTAGACCAGATAGACAGAATGTCCTTCCAGACAAAGACATGGTGGTGGGGGCCGAGGAGAGGCAATTAGGGGCAGTCAGGCCAGCAGGGGAGAGAAACTAGGGGTGATCAGGCCAGCAGGGGAGCAATTAGGGGCATCAGGCAGGCAGGCAGGCAGGCAGAGGGGTTAGAGGCGATCAGGCAGGCAGGCAAAGGTGGTTAGGAGCGATCAGACAGGCAGGCAGAGGCGGTTAGGGGTGATCGGGCAGGCAGGCAGGTAAGAGGTTAGGAGCCAGTAGTCCCAGATTGCAAGAGGGATCCAGGATTGGAGAGGGTGCAGGCCGGCCTGAGGGACCTGCCTCCCCTCCCCGCCCGCCCCCCTCAACCCCCCCCACCACACACACAACACCCCTTGCACAAATTCTGTGCACTGGCCCTCTAGTCTTTAATAACAAAGGTTTGCGTTCAAATTAAACTTTTGTCCCAGAAATGAATCCTCCTTTCTCTATATTTTTTTGTTAAAACTTTTTCAGATAAGCCTAATTTTTCAAATTAGTAATTTCTCTCTAATCTCCTACATATTTCTTCTTTAGTTCACTCTAAATGCTACAAGTTATTCTGTTCAGCTATCTGTCATTTAATGCTAATCCTATCTAATAATAGACAAACATGGTAATTGACCATACCTTTGCTATGCTTCCCATTGGCTAATCAGCAGGATATGCAAATTAACTGCCAACAAAGATGGCAGCCGGCAGCCACGCAGCTGAAGCGAACATGAGGCTTGCTTGCTCCAGTGATGGAGGAAGCCAAGGTTCCCCGCCTGCCGCGGCCCAGCTCTGAGCTCCGGAAGCAACAATGTTTCAATTATAGAAGCTAAACAAACCCCAGATACCTGCTTTCAGCCGGCCACGGCCTCAGAGCTTAGAGCACCAGTGATGGCGACAGAGTTTCAATTATAGAAGGTAAACAAACCCAGATACCTGCTTTCAGCCAGCCGCAGCCTCAGAGCTGGAGCCAGGCCTCAGAGCTGGAGCCAGCTCTCAGCTTCAGTGACAGCTATAAAAGGTAAATAAATCCCAGAATAAAAAAAAAAAGAAAAAAATAGAGGCTGGGAGCTTCAGTTGCCTGCCAGCCTGAAGACGGCCCTCAGCCCCTCACCCAGACTGGCCAGGCACCACAATGGGGAACCCCACACTGAAGGGGGTGTGGCCAGCCTGAAAATGGCCCTCAGCCCCTCACCCAGACTGACCAGGCACCCCAGTGGGGACCTCCACCCTGAAGGGGGTGTGACCAGCTGCTAACAGCCATCAGCCCATCATCCAGGCTGGCCAGACACCCAAGCGGGACCCCCACCCTGATCCGGATCACCCTTCAGGGCAAACCAGCCGGGCCCCAACCCATGCACCAGGCCTCTATCCTATATAGTAAAAGGGTAATATGCAAACTGACCCTAACAGCAGAAAGACTTGGCATGACTGGTCACTATGACACACACTGACCACCAGGGGGCAGACGCTCAATGTAGGAGCTGCCCTCTGGTGGTCAGTGCACTCTCATGGGGGGGAGCTCTGCTCAGCCACAAGCCAGGCTGATGGCTGCCAGTACAGTAGTGGTGGTGGGTGCCTCTCCTGCCTCCTCAGCAGTGCTAAGGATGTCTGACTGCAGCTTAGGTCTGCTCCCCACTGGCATATGGACATCCCCCGAGGGCTGCCAGGCTGCTAGAGGGATGTCTGATTGCCATCTTAGGCCCAATCCCCCAGGGTGCAGGCCTAAGCCAGCAAGTGGTCACCCCCGAGGGGTCTCAGACTGCGAGAGGGCACAGGCTGGGCTGAAGGACCCCCCTCCCCACAAGTGCACAAATTTTTGTGCACCGGGCCTCTAGTTAATAATAGATAATACCAACTGAGTGAGAGAAGTGGGCATTTTATGCACTTTATATGTATTTGATTTATATAATTCTTATTACAGTTCATGAGATATGTACTGTTATTATCTTTATCTTAAAGAATGAGTAATTGAGCAACAAAAAGATATTGTTCATTGCCTATAATATGTATATGCAACAAGTTTTCCTGCAGGGGCTGAAAACTGCTTAAAGGCAGACAACTTTCTGCTTTACTTTCCTCTATCACAGCAACATCTCAAGATGTGCCTTGATCCCTGGCCAGTGTAGCTTAGTGACTGAGCATTGACCCATGCACCAAGAGATCACCAGGTTGATTCCTCATCAGGGCACCTGCCTATGTTGTTAGCTCGACCCCCTGTGTGTGGGGGGGTGCAGGAGGCAGTCAATCAATAATGTTTCTCATCATGTTTCTATCTCTTTATTCCTCTCCATCTCTCTCTATAAATCAATTTTAAAAATATATTTTAAAAAAGATGTTTCTTGAGCATAGTGGACACACAGGATATGTACTTGTAGGCAGATGGACAATTTTACCATATCCATTAGTTTCTCAAATGTGCTCTGTATTTTGTATACTATGAAATTATATGTTGCTTTAATGTCTATAGTTTTTGCCTACAGTGGTACTTTTCACTGAAGGACCATTGGAAAAAAAAAATTCTGAAAGGAGTTAGAGCTCAATTCCTCTTTCCCTAAACTCTTTCTCTGTTCTTCAAACCAGAAAAACTTGTAATCTATGTTTTATGTGTTATTCTGAATTTTTATTGACATATAACATTGTGTTGATATGATATAATTATATATTACAAAATGAATACCATTAGTAATCATTGTTGGTGAAATGAAGATTGGCACAGTCACTATGGAAAACAGTATGGAATTACCTCAAAATATTAAAAATGAACTGCTTTATGTCCCAGCAAATCCACTTCTTGGAGTATGTCCCAAGAAACCCAATACATTAATTAGAAAGAATATATGCCACCCCTGTGTTCATTGCAGTGTTATTTACAACTAGAGGCCCTGTGCACAAAAATTTGTGCTCTTGGGGGGGGGGGTCCCTCAGCCCGGCCTGTGCCCTCTCGCAGTCTGGGACCCCTCGGGGGATGTCCACCTGCTGACTTAGGCCCGCTCCCTGGGGGGATTTGGCCTAAGCTCCAGTCAGACATCCCTCTGGCAGCCAGGAGACCATCAGGGGATGTCCATATGCCAACAGGTAGCAGGCCTAAGCTGCAGTCGGACATCCTTAGTACTGCTGAGGAAGCGGGAGAGGCTCCCACCACCACCGCTGTGCTGGCAGCCATCAGCCTGGCTTGTGGCTGAGCAGAGCTCCTTCTGTGAGAGTGCACTGACCACCAGGGGGCAGCTCCTGCATTGAGTGTCTGCCCCCTGGTGGTGAGTATGTGTCATAGTGACCAGTCATTCCCAGTCGTTCTGCTGTTAGGGTCAATTTGCATATTACCCTTTTATTATATAGGATAGCCAAGATTTGGGAGCAGCCCAAGTGTCCAGCAGTAGATAAATGGATAAAAAAGCTATGATACATTTACACAATGGAATACTATCCAGCTGTGACAACAAGGAAATCTCACCTTTTGTGACAGCACGGATGGACCTGTAGAGTATTAGGCTAAGTGAAATAACCATTCAGAGAAAGATAAGTACTATATGATTTTACTTATATGTAGAATCTAATGAACAAAATAAATTAACAAAAAAAATAGAAACAAACTCATAGATAGAGAACTGACTGACAGCTGCCAGAGAGGAGGGGGGTTGTTGGGCTGGATGAAAAAGTGAAGGGATTAAGCAAAAAATAATAATAACAACTCATAGACAGACAACTGTTAAATGACAATGCCTTTAATTCACAACAAATATCTGTTTATAATATCTAGATAATTTTAAATATGATTTTATTGATTTTTAGAGAGAGAGAAAGGGAGAGGGATAGAGAGATAGAAACATCGATGAGAGAGAAACATCATAGATCAGCTGCCTCCAGCAGCCCCCCCCCACCCCCCCCCCCCCCACACACACTGGGGATCAAGCCCAAAATCCTGGCATGTGTCCTGACTGGGAATCATGACCTCTTGGTTCCTGGGTCAATGAGACACACCAGCCAATCTAGATCATTTTAAATTCTAGCGTTTTGTTTTGGTAATTATCATTTGAATGTGTAATTTCTTGCTTTGAATTCACCTTACTTTGGTAAACATATTTTGAGTTAAAATGCTCTCTCACATTTTATAAAGTTAATTTGGTGGTTATTTGCCTGTTTCCAAAGTTACATGGGTAGGAGAATGTCATTTCATTTTTATGCTTTAGTTTAGCTACAGTTTATTCCCAACAACAATCTTAATTGTGTCTGTGGGACACTGTCCCTAACACACCCAAAAGTTTTTTCATTATCCTTCCAACTTTAAATTGCTTTGGGAATTGGGGAGCAATTACAACTGTTACATTACAAATATTAATTCTTTCACATCTGTGGACTCTGGCATTGTTTGTTGAACCTGACCTTAATTGAGAATGCTGACATAAATACTAAGAAGAAAGGAACTGGTTCTTTTAGGAGGTAGGAATAATTTATCAGTAGAAAAGTAAGTCTTCAATACCATGAAACTGTATTTCAATCTACAGTAAAACTGTTATTTAATATTCAATTCATTGTCAGCAAAATACAGATGTGAATCATTTTTATTATTTCATTATTATTTATAAAATGTCCGTTAATCCTTAAAGCAATTTCCCTGTGCTATCCCATTATTTCCATATAGTATCACAGCAAGAAAAAGTAAAACAGGTATTTTTATCACCATTTTTAAAATGAAAAGACTGCAGCTCTAATTAGGAGCTCAGAACTTCAAACCAGACTTTTATTTTAGCCTGAGAGACTATTTCAGTATGTTAAACTCATGTCATATATATTCTAATAAAGTCAGTAGTTCCTTCTTATCTAGGGTTTCACTTTCCACGGTTTCAGTTACATAATATAATTATATTTATAATGTCTTTTCATATGTACTTTTCCTGTATCCAACTGAATTGTCAGCTTTGTAATGGCAGGCATTTTATTCTTTTATTTATTCTTTTATGCTTAGAATATGACTGGGTTAAAGGTCTGGCAAAGTTTAGCCCACTTTAAAAAACTTTGTCTTTCAATAATATTTTTTCTTTAGGATGTTTACAAACATGATAGGAATATGGAGCTTCCTGTAAAACAAAAAAGTATGTTCTTGTCATATTTCAGGATGGCATGCCTATCCATAATAAAGCAAAGAAAATCTATCTGGATCAGAAAAATCTGCGTTATCTACCGATTTGGTGTAGGCTGAAGCCTTGTTACCCAAGTGTGTTCAGACCTGTTGCACAAGTATCACCTGGGCACTCAGGATAAATGCAGAATCTCAGGAGCTGCCCTGAACACTAAAGCAGAATCTAAATTTTTCAAGATACTCAGATGGTTCATATGTAGATGAGAGTTAGTGAAGCTGTGAACTAGACTTGATAGGAGCTTCGAGCTCCACTTACTGCTACCTTGTTAACTTTGGAGAAGTTTCCATCTTTTATATTTGAAAAAATAGGAATAATATAAAAGATTATATTTTATAAATCAAAGTGGTGTATATTTATATGAAATATTTAAACCTAATTTTCTTAGGTTGAATTAAATGAATCAATTATCAAGATACACTCTGAAACCACAGAATAAAATAAGTGAAGAGACTGTATAATGTTCTCTGAAGATTATCTATAACATTCATGTGGAGCTGATATATGCAATGGTCTCACAGAAGATACCCAGAGAGGCTGGAATATGAGATCAACTATGTTTAAACATGTTAAATGTCAGTTAATGTCATTCAATTTATTATTAATTATCTATAAAAGATATAATTAAATTGACTAAGGTATGCAGGCTGAGAAAGAAATATGCACCAAAAAAATCAAAGTTGCTGTGAAATTTTACCATCATTATTAATTCCAAATCTAATTTTCAGTGTTTTGCCATTTCCACTGCTTGCTTTCTGGGACAGATGAAGAAGTCAGGCATATAATTAGTAATTAGTCAAGAGTTTAGAAATCTCAACCTAGGGACATGTCCTCAACAACAGGAAATATTACTTCTGTGTCTGATCAGAGGTAGATCTTCATATATTGGCATTGGGTGCTGGTACTTCCATCTTTCCCAATTTCATTGTATTCTAGTTACATGCATTGTTGAAGATAACCAGATGTTAGAGCTTCAAGCAAACACTCCTTATAATCCATTCTAAAAAATGAATTGTTCAGTAAATTTTTATGAGTGTTTCTTGGCAGCGAATGCATTTTATATTACATCTTCCTTCTGAAAGCAGATGACATGGATAAAATTAACCAGACATTTGTGTCAGAATTTCTACTTCTTGGTCTTTCTGGATACCCAAAGACTGAGATCATTTACTTTGCTCTAATTCTAGTTATGTATCTAGTGATTCTGATTGGCAATGGTGTTCTGATTACAGTGAGCATCTTTGATTCCCGTCTTCATACCCCCATGTACTTCTTCCTGGGCAACCTCTCTTTCCTGGATATCTGCTATACATCCTCCTCTGTTCCCTCAACATTGGTGAGCTTAATCTCAAAGAAAAGGAACATTTCCTTCTCTGGATGTGCAGTGCAGATGTTCTTTGGGTTTGCAATGGGGTCAACAGAGTGTTTGCTCCTCGGCATGATGGCCTTTGACCGCTATGTGGCCATCTGTAACCCTCTGAGATACCCCATCATCATGAGCAAGGTGGTGTATGTTCTGATGGCTTCTGTGTCATGGCTCTCTGGTGGAATCAACTCAATGGTGCAAACATTTCTTGCCATGCAATTGCCTTTCTGTGGGAATAACATTATCAATCACTTCACATGTGAAATATTAGCTGTCCTTAAGCTAGCTTGTGCTGACATATCCCTCAATATTATCACCATGATGATATCAAATATAGCGTTTCTGGTTCTTCCACTGCTGGTCATTTTTTTCTCCTACATGTTCATCCTTTACACCATCTCGAGGATGAACTCAGCCACTGGGAGGCACAAGGCCTTTTCCACCTGCTCAGCACATCTGACTGTGGTGATCATATTTTATGGAACCATCTTCTTTATGTATGCCAAGCCCAAGTCTCAAGAACGGCCTGAGGAAGACAAGTTGCAAACTCCAGACAAGCTTATTTCCCTCTTTTATGGGGTAGTGGCCCCCATGCTAAATCCTATAATCTATAGCTTGAGAAATAAAGATGTAAAAGCTGCTGTGAAATATCTGCTGAACCAAAAACCTATTCAGAAAATATAAGTCTGTGTGTAATAGGTACAAAGGTGGACTCATAGGTAGATCAGTAAGAACCTCCTTGTGGAAAGCATGGTGAAGGAGAAATATTTTTATTCTTCTCCTTCCCTAACCCCGTACAGCAAGAGTTACTGAGAAATACAGTTCTCTATAAACTTAGCTTCCAATATGCTCTGATCCAGATCACACAAGAACAATGAATTCTATTAGCGTCTCACTCCTGGTGATATCTAAAATGAGCGTTTCTGTTATACTGTGTGGAAATATAGTAGAAACAATCACACACAGCTGTGGAAGTAGAGAGGCAAGAGTACAAAATCTGTAATTACACAAACTACCTAAATGATATTGGATAGACTTTCTTTGTAAGCCATAGTTACCTTACCATGCAAAAGGAAATGACTAAAATCAGGTCCCAGTGGAGAAGGGATTCAGCATAGTACCAGCTTTGTAGTGCCCTAGAATTTCAGAATTGAAGCTAAGACTCCAAGTTGAGGACTAAAAGTTACTACTAAGCACCTCTTTCACCTAAGCTAATAATTACAGGAGCTGGATATTGTCCCATAAAAATCACTCTGCTAATATGCCACACCCTCCCTTGTCTTTCCCTCCATATCTATATAAAGAAAAGTTCAGGCCAGGAGAAGAAACTTCTACCTTATGGGGAGTGCACAACAGAGTGGTGAGAGGTGTGTCCCTGTAGTCCCTGTGGAAGAATAGGAAAGTTGTTTTTTCCAATGCAAGCCGTGTGAGGGTGTGCTACAAAAACACTCTTTAAAGGTTTTGGGAGTCTGCAAAGAAAGAGCATCTGGGTTTTGTCTTCAAGAATGAAGACCTGCTGAACTTTCAAGACTGCAGATTAGCAGAGAACTATCTAAAGGAGGGAAGAAAGTAGGTATTTTATGCCAAAATAAACAAACATTTCAAATCTGTCTGAGATGTTCTCAAAGGATCCAAAGGAGTGGTAAAAACAGTGATTGGGGAGATAAAAGCAGTTCTTTTATTCTCCAATGCATTGAAACTCTTCAATAAATTTATCATAGTTTTTCTTTTTTTACCATCTAGCTTTCCCATAATCTCTTGGTCCATTGTGATAGCTAAGCTTTAATTTTATTTTCTTTTTTTAAATATATTTTTACTGATTACAGGGAGGAAGAGAGAGGAAGAGAGAGATAGAAACATCAATGATGACAGAGAATAATTGATTGGCTGCCTCTTGCATGCCCCCCCACTGGGGAACTGACCCTGCAACCCAGGCATATGCCCTTAACCAGAATCAAACCCAGGACCTTTCAGTCCGCAGGCATCAGCTCTATACACTAAGCCAAACCGGCTAGGGCTGATTTTATTTTCTTAATTTTACTCTTTCCTGTTTTAGAGCCACAACATGACCATATTAATATCTCCTACTCAGAGGCTGCGTTCTTTGCCAATCCACCTCCTATGGGTTGACCCAGGTTTCTACATAAATGATGTGGTCACTGAATTCTGCTGTTCTGCCACTGCTCCACCAGAATGAGAGTGTTGTCACTGCAGAAAACAGTCAGCTGTTCCTCTCTCCTCCGGGTGGGTCCCATTGGCATTGCTTTGGGTTCTATACAGAAGGGCGCGTACCAGACCCTGTGGATCATGGCTTTTGAACTTCTAGTGCTTCTCCCCCTCCCTCCTCCCTGGAAGCCCTGCATTTGTATCTGATCCTTGTTTAATTCTCTTTAACTTTGATTTATGACAACAGGCTTTAGGCATGTAAAATATTATTTAAATAATTTTAACCAACTCTTTAGCACCTTAGTTTTACTCCCCCTCCCCTGCCCCCCATAGCTTTTCAACTTTGAGTATAATGTTAAGCTGTGAACTTGTCATATATGGTCTTTGTTATGTTGAGTACCTACTTTCTATACCTGATTTATTGAGAATTTTTATCATGAAAGTGTATTGAATTTTATCAGGTGCTTTTTCTGCATCTATTGAATAAATCATATGGTTTTAAATCTTCATTTTGTTTATATGGAGTTTCATGTTTATTGATTTGCAAATGTTGAATCATCCTTGCAACTCATGGATAAATCCCGCATGATCCTTTTAATGTGTTGTTGAATTTGTTTTTCTTATATTTTGTTGAGAATTGTTTTTATCTATGCTCATCAGGAATATTGGTCTGTATTATTCTTTTCTTGTAATGCCCATACCTGGTATTGGTATGAGGGTGATGCTGTCCTTTTAAAAATAAATTTGGAAGCATTCCCTCTTCTTCAGTTCTTTGGAAGATTTTTAGAGGGACTGGAATTATTATTATTTTTTTTAGATATTTGGCAGAATTCATCATTGGAACCATCTGGTCCTGGACTCTTCTTTTTTGGGAGGTTTTTTATTGATTTACTCTCTTTCCTCATTACTTCACTCTTCAGATGAACATAATACAATCACATGCAGCAATTTTACATTTTATTTCCTCCTTTCATGTAATTGATGTAATTGATATCATGTTTCTGTATTGTTTTCCTATTAACAAATTTCTGTGGTATTAGTTAATTCATACTACTTTTACCTTTATATACTAGTAATAAAAATGATTTATATGCCACCATTGCAGTATATATTTATATTTATCGTTAGAAGTGAGGTGCATATTTTATATACTTTCAGGTCCCCAGGTGGATGAGGTTGCCTCCAGGACCTTGGTCAATATTGCTAGTTTTGGGACAAGGGTCTGCTTTAGGGTCCACAGACAGTGGGCTTTTTATCAGATGCACTGATGATGCATGTAGCCCTCAGGTCCCTGGGAGGGTTCCCAACAGGGCCCTGGGCTGGTCCACTTTTTGACTGTGGCTGTGAGGAGCTGGAGCCAGTTTATGGTACCCTTTCAAGATCTGCAGTGGAACCGAGGTCAAGTGCTTACCTCCAGAGACACAGACTAAAAGTGTGTGCGAACAGTACTTCTCTCTGGTTGCAAAGGTTCTAGTTCCTTCTAGAGAAACTGAGGTCAGCAGGTCTACCTCCAGGGATTTAGACAAGCATGTCTCTAGGTGGGTTTGGTGGGCAGCGAGTTTTCCAGCTTGAAGGGACTGGGACAGATGTATAGGCCAATTCAGGATCTGCAGCCAGACAGAGGTTGGAGGGCTTGCCATGGAGCACAGAGAGAATGTGTCTCCTGCCTAGTCCCTGGACAAATACTCCTGTTGGCTAAGAGCATCTGGAGCCAGGTCACGGCTACTTCAGGGCCACAGCCAGGAGTGAGGTCGGTGAGCTTGTTACCTGTGGCATGGGGAGGCATGACTCCTGATGGCTCCTTTGGCAGATGGTACTGGTGGCAGGATCGAAGCCAAACAGTGTTGTAGCCACGTCCACAGGGGAACAGGGCTGGTTCTGGGTTAGTATGTGGAACCATAGTCCGTAGTTGGTGAGTCTCCTTCTTGGGCATGGGCCTGCCTTCTGAAAATGGCCCTCCAGATTCCATCTATTTTGCAGTGAAATGTAGCATCTTTTGGAAAATTACAGCCAGAATCTGTGTTAATATCTGTAACATAGCTTAATAGATTGTTTGAAACACTTTAATAATATACCATCTCTCTATCTGAATTCATGCCCCAAACTACCCATTCTGGATTATTTTTAGTTTACTTTTTGCCCTTAAACATTTGAATTCACTTTTGCCCTATAAGTTTATTTATATTATTGATTATCTGTATTTCATCTCATTCCAAAAAAGGTTGACGATAGCATTCTGCATGACATTAACCTTTCTAAAAGAATGAAGATAAACTAAGCAAAAAAGTTAAATGGCAATGCATTTAGTTCACAACAAATATCTGTTTTATTTAATTTATAATATCCGGACCATTTTCAGTTCCAGCATTTCACCTTGGAACTTATCATTTGAACTAAGATCTTAGTTTGAATTAACTTTGCTTTGGTAAGCATATTTTGGATTAAAAAGCTCTGACATTTTATAAAGTTAATTTGGTGAACATTTGTTCTTGTTTCCACAAGGTGCATGGGTCGGAGAATGTCATTTTATTTTTGTGCTTTAGTTCGGTCACAGTGTATTCCTAACAGCCATCTTAATTGGGTCTGTGGTACACTGTCCCTGACACACCTGAAGTTTCTTTATTCCACAGAGCTATGGTTCCAACTTTAAATTGCTTTGGGGATTGGGGAGCAATTACAACTGTTGCATTACAAATATTTATTCTTCCACATCTGTGGAATCTGGCATTGTTTGGTGAACCTGACCTTAATTTAGAATGCTGACATAAATACTAAGAAGAAAGTAACTGGTTCTTTTAGGAGGTGGGAATAATTATCAGTAGAAGAGTAAGTCTTCAATACCATGAAACGGCAATTTTCATTCCATAATTTAAGCTATTATTAAATATGGATTTAAAATGTGAATAGCGTGAGGAAATTCGGATACTAATTTATTATTGTTACCAAATAGCTATGATTTATTATCATTGTTATTTCTATGTAATGCCCATTAATTCATAAAGCAGTTTTCATATGCTACTGAATTTTTCTCAAAACAAAGCTGGGAGAAAAGTAAGTCAGGTATTTTTATCACTACTTCACAAATGAGAAAACCGAGACTATATATTAGATGAAAAGAACCTTAAACCTGGACCTTTCTCTTCTAAGCCCCACGTACTTTTTCATTAAGTTCACCTCATGCTACATCCATTCACATGAGTACAACTGAGTGACCTTCTGTACTGGCATTGTCTATATATGACAGCATTATTTTAGTGCTGACTGAAGGAGAGTTTTTTTAAACATCAGATCTTGCTGCAAATGAATAACTTGGGCATATTAAAATTTTCTTGAGTATGAATCCACAAATACCACACAGGCAAGTTGCTTAAGAACCTAGAATGTACACCTTCACCAATTTAGCCCAAACCCAACGTGTGCAGCCACTTTGTTAGGCTCTAGGTATAGAGGGATGAGCAAGACAGACACACGCCTTTCCTCCTGCCTCTCTTTTTTGTACAGTACACAAAGTAACCAATTTAAATTTCTGGGAGAAGAAGAACAAAGGCAACAAGACAGAACTGTCTCAAGGTGGGTTTGAATTGGTGAGGGAATTTCTGCCTAGGAGGGGAAGGCTTGGAGCTAGTGGCAAGAAAAGTGGTTTAAGTGGCCCAAGATACATTGTCATTACATTTTTCTGCAAGTGGAAGCCAACAGGCTCTCCAGGCCTGCACCCCAAAGGGGCTGGACCTGGATCACCACCATGTTTTGTGGTAAGCCATGTTTGGTATCTTCTTTCGCGTTCATGCTGGGGCTGATCAGAGTACTCTTGTCCCTGTCTGAGGCGTCCCTTGGCCAATTTCTGACCCCACTTGAGGGAACTTTGCTTTATCCTAGGAAGTCGTGTAGAGTGAGTGTAGAATCATTTCACAGGTAATGGAATGTTCGGGGACATATCACTTAGTCCCACAGCCCTGAATCTTCCATCATGGTAAGAAGTACTTACAGGTTGGATCACTTTGGCCACATTCTGTCTTTAACATTTGAAAAAAACAATAGGGATAATGAAAAGAATAATTTGGGTTTTGTAAAGTCAAAAGTGTTACACACACAAATATATTTAAACTTTATTATAGTTTTCTCAGGTACATAAATTACGATTAACTTGGAAGTCACAGAATAAAATAAATGAAGAGTGACTATTGTTCTTTAAAGGTTCTCCATCATATACATGCATAGTTGGTCTACACACTGATCTTGCAATAGGAACTAACAAAATAATAAGAGTGGGCTATAACTATGAGATCAACAACTAACTTTATCTTTGAGCAGATGTTAAATTACAGTGTACAAGGTTTAATTTACTATAATCAAATGTTTTCCCTATAAAAACACACAATTTAACTGACTCAAAGGAGATACAGAATGTCAGGTAGACAAATACTCATGAAAACCAAATTTGCTTTACATTTTTGAAAATTTCTACTAAATACAGACTCAAAATTCTAGTATGTTGCCTCCCTCACGACTCCCTCACTGAACCTGTCTAAATGAAGAAATCAGGTTTGTTGTCTGAAATATTCTAAAGTTTCTTAGAAAACTCAACTTAGGGTGTGGTGTCATCAACAGAAAGCTTGCTTCTGTATTTGCTTCTGATCCTAGTAGATCTGAACACATCAGACACAGGGCGGAGGATTTTCAACATCCCAGGATCATTTTATTCTGGGCACGAACTGTTGAAGACAACAGCATATGTCAGGAGCAGATGACAGAAGTTAAAGAAAACACTCTTTCTGTGTCACCCTAGAGTAAGACATCTGTTACATTTGTTGCTTGGCAGTGAAAATATTTTATGTTAGATCTTCTTTTGATATCCTGAAAGCTGGGACATGGATATAACAAACAAGAAATTTGTGAAAGAATTCATTCTTCTGGAACTCTGGTTACCCAAAACTTGAGATCATTTACTTTGCTCTAATTCTGGTTATGTATCTAGTGATTCTGATCGGCAATGGTGTTCTGATCATAGCGAGCATCTTGGATTCCCATCTTCACACCCCATGTACTTCTTCCTGGGCAACCTCTCTTTCCTGGATATCTGCTATACATCTTCCTCTGTTCCCTCAACATTGGTGAGCTTAATCTCAAAGAAAAGGAACATTTCCTTCTCTTGATGCGCAGTGCAGATGTTTTTCTGGTTCGCAATGGGGTCAACAGAGTGTTTGCTCCTCGGCATGATGGCCTTTGACCACAATGTAGCCATCTGTAACCTTCTCCATCATCATGAACAAAGCAGTATGTGTACTGGTGGTTTCTGTGTCATGGATATGGATTGGCAAAGAGTACAGCTCTTAGCTAGGAAATTGGCTCTAAAACCAATAGGAAAGAGAAAAATTAGGTAAAAAATAAGGACAAAACGAGGTGTCAAAATGGTTGGTGATGTGGACCAATGATATGCTATGCTCAGCCATGGCAGAAGAATCTACAAAAAGGAAATAAAATATTTTTAATAGGTTTACTGAGGAGTTTCAACTCACTGGGGTATAAAATGAAGTGTTTTTCTCTTCCCAGTTGCTAATTTCAGCCCTCTTTCAAAGCCTAAAAACATTTCAGACAAGCTAAAAAATGTCTGGTCATCTTCAGCTCTAAAATACCCACCCTCCAGCTCTTCTCTAAACTAACTTAGTCTACAGCCCAGAGAGCAAAAGCTCAGCAAGCCTCCATTCATCAAGCTAGACAACAGTTCTCTTTGCAGGCACCTAAAACTGCAACCACTCTTCTGTAGCAGAGAGAGACAGAGGGACGTATTACTTGGGTTATAACGTCATCTGGTGTTCACTGTACAGTATAACGATTCAGGGAGTTAGAACATCTTGTTAACATAATTTAAAAACGTGTAAAAAGAGGAAAATGAGCTCTAAGCTGAAATCATAACATGGCCTTGCAGGTGCTTAGTTAATATTTTACTTTGACATGTTGTAGAAGTTCCTGGGAGCAGCATGAAAGACGTACTGATAAAGGGCGCTGAGGCAGGTGGCCCCACAGAGGTCTCAGGGATCTCTATGCATGGGTACACTGTGAGGGAAGTGACCGATGAATATGTGGGTCGAGGGAGGGGTTTTTTTTTGATGCTTTACTGATCTCCCCTAGAGAAGACAATAATTCATCCCCAATTAACCATGTCTGGCTGAAAATCATTACACCTCCCCAAAGAAGAGTTACGATCAAGGGAAAGACAACTTCATCTTCTTAGCAGTAAGGCTATTACTCACGTTGAAGACTCCATGGAGCCATGTTTTCCAGGGGGGATGAGCATTGAACTAAGACAGGGTTTCTGCAGAGGAGAATGTATTCGTTTGGTAGGCTGATGTAACAAAATACCCCAGACTAGGCAGCTTAAATAGCAGACATTTATATTTCTCCCAGTGCTGCAGCCTGCAAGTCCAAGATCAAGATGTTGGCAGGTTTAATTTCTCCTCTGAGAAGACCTTCCCCGAGGCCTCTCTCCTTGGTTTGCAGATGACTGCCTCCATTGTGTGTGTTCACGTGGCCCTCCCTCTGAATGCACCTGTCTGGTGTCTCTGTGTATCTAAATTTCCTCTTCTTATAAGAACTCCATTCATATTGGATTAGGGCCCTAATGAGCTCATTTTAACTTGAATATTTCTTTGAAAACCTTGTCTCCAAAATATGGTCACAGTCTGAGGTACTGGAGGTTAGGACTTCAAAATATAAATTTTGGGAGACAAAAAGGTATGGTCTGGTGGCATTGTAAGGTCTGGGGCTGGGAAAATAGGGTCTTTCCTTATCCCACCCGCTGAGTTGGACAAAACAACCCAGAACTGCCGAGCCACATCCTGCTGGACAACAGCTGCCATCCTGGGACCCACCAGAGCATCCTGTTGTGCTGATGGCCAATAAATAACCACCGGAGACTTCTCAAGATGGCCAGGGTGCAGCTGCACCAACTTCCCGCTCATCAATCACCCGCCACCAGCTCCCTCAGATACACCTGATTGGGCCAACAGCAGCATAAAAAATCTCTGCCAGGCATAGGCGGGTGTGACTCCCCCGGCCTGCACCCCCAGACTGCGGGACCTCACCCGAGAGCTTTCAATAAACGCGATCTTTCGCTCTTACCCTGCTTGTCTTGGTCAATTTATTGGCTTCGGTCAGATTAAATCTTGCATCTCAGATTAAACCTTACATTAAACCTTACAGGCATCTGGCTATTTTATACTTCGTCAGGAGTTTAATCAGGGTCTAGTATTAAGGCTTGTACCTGGATGTGGAACAAAGTAGGGGGTTCTGTGAAATAATCTGCCCACCCAAATCCATACTGACCAGCTCTCTAAGAACTGGTGAGTTTTCTTTCTAGGTAGTAGTGAGCATACCCTCCTGATAAGCTTCCTGGCACCCTTCTTGAACTGGGACAATAGCAAACAGATGCGTTAGGCAGGTGCAGTGGTCATGGTTGACAGCTGAGTGCACAGAACTGTGTTTGCACTGCATTTCCTAAAAAGTAAAAATGGCATTGCCTTGTCCCCGACCTCATGGCCTGAGGATTTCAAAGTAGTATCATTTCTATTTTCCAGTATAATTTTTGGTTTGTTAGGGTTTTCTAAGTCTGGCATAGAAGCTATATTTTAAAAAATCATGTTTCCAAAAAAACTTCTGAGGAGAATGCCAAAGAAATGTGGCCAAAAAATTGGAAAAATAAAAGGCATTTTTCATCCTGAACCAGGAACATGGGGCAACACCAGAGGTTAGAAAGTCTAGAGAGATGAAAGGTAGTAGTAATGGATCCAAACGAACAGGAGGAGGCCTGTTAGTGAGTAAACACAAATGGGTGGACCTTTGAATAGTTCTACCAGTAGTGTCGTGCCTGGAATATAGCAGTGGCTGAATAGAATGAATACATAGTCATTACAAAAGTCATGCTCCTGCAAACTGGCACGAGATAACAAGCAAGGGAAGGCCACACTGGCCTGCCCTGTGTAAAATAGAAAGCAGCTCTGGTGTGAACTCTGTACTCCTGCATTTTTCTAAGTATAGTTTGAATTATGTATCCCTTCAAAAAGATTGAGTTTAAATTTAAGCTCTATACTGTTATAATCCTCTATTTTCACTAGATGGCAACAGAGACTAACTTGTGTATGAGCTGCCCCACTGTAAAGCCTCAGAAAGAAAACAGAAACGCACTGGTTTGCTTTCCTCCCCATTGTTATTAATATTAACAAATAGTGAAAAGAACTTGTTCTACTCATATTTTTGTTCAGAAGATTTTAAAGCAAACTATTGAAGAGAGTTGGTAGTGTCTTATATCTAAGATTAAATACTAATAGTTCCGTGCTCAGCATTGAGCTGGAGGCTGTGGGGAATAGAAATAGAGGCTTCATCCACGCCCTTGAACTCCCTATCTCTTCCATCTATGCATCAGTTAATAGATCTTTTGTCTTGCCAATGCATAGGGTAAACAATAGGAAAGTTCTAGAGGAGCACCTGTGGCTAGTGCTACTCCTGCTTCTGCTTGGTGTGCTCACAAGAGACCAGGATAAAATACAGCATTGGTTTCAATGCAAGTGATTTTTAAATAGAGTTAAAAATAAATAAGTAAGTAAGTAAGTAAGTAAATAAATAAAAGAAAGTTAATAGTTATATATGTGGTTCATATTTGTATTCATTGGACGCTGCTGGACTATCATGTAGGAATGGTAAGTCATTTTTGAAGCTTTAGCCAAGGCAGAACTCAAGGTCATCCCATGATTTCAATGGGGGTGGGAGTGAGGTAGTGGCTTGTCTTGACAAGACGGCCACTGTTGTTTCCAATCAATAACTTTAAAGAAGGTGTTTTAGTGTGCTAGGGCTGCTGTAACAAACTATTGCAAACTGGCCAGCTTAAACAACAAAAAAGTGTTATCTCACAGTTGTGGAGGCTACAAATCCAAAATGAAAATGCCAGCAGGGTTGGTTCTTTCTGAGGGATGTGAGAGAGAATCTGTTGTTCCATGTCTCCTGCCTAGTTTCTGGTGGTTTGCTGGCCATTTTTGGCTTTTCTTAGCTTGGTATTCCTTGGCACCACCCCAATCTCTGCCTACATCTTTGTTCTTCCTGTGTCTATTTCTGTATCCAAGTTTTCCCTTTTTATATGGACACCAGTCTTATTGGATTAGGGGCCTAGCCTACTCTAGTATGACCTCATCTTAACTAATTGCATCTGCAATGGCCCTATTGCCAAATAACGTCACATCCTGAAGTACAGGGGGCTAGGACTTTAACAAACTATGTGTATTTGAGGAACACAAGTCAATGTTTAACAGAGGCTTTAAAACTAGCTCCGAAGAAGGTACTATAAGTATCCTCTGATAGATTTCCTTTGTGTGTGTATGTGTGTCAGGGGTTAATTTCATGAGATGGCCAATGTTCCCCTCTGTAGAAATGTATAAAATGTACTATGGAATATTTATACTAAAAAGCAATTATAATTATGTTTTCCCCTTCCCTCTCTCTCTTTTCCTTCCCCCTTCCTTCCTTCCTTCCTTCCTTCCTTCCTTCCTTCCTTCCTTCCTACCTTCCTTCCTTCCTTCCTTCCTTCTATTCCTAATTATGATTATATTTTTGCACAATGATGTTGATATTACATTTGGTACATGACTGGGAAATATTGAATCAGTAGAAAATAGGAGGGGCTTAAAAGCAGGAAAGTATAGGAGAGGTTTATAGCTTATCAAAATAGCAGTCAAACATATTTAAACAAAAAATGACAACATAGAGCCTTATTAAGTTATGAATAACTAAGTTTTCTATAACAGATATTCTAAGGTTTTTTTGGCCAAATGGACTTAAACTTTTGTGGGTTTTTTTTTTAGTATTGAAGGACACTCTAGCTGCTTCCCTCATAGGCACGGCAAGGCAAGGTACTCCTAGTAACATCATTTTTATGCTGCTTGCCATCCAAGATGAAGCCCATTAGGGAATGACATGGCCTATAGCAGCCAAACTGACCATGAGGACGAATGCTCACAAACAGGATGCTGGTGAGTGACTGCTTCAGCAAGCGCATTAGTCAGCCATGGTTGAAGAATAGCTTTCATGTGAAGGCTCAGTTTTCAGCAGAGAACTCTGAGCTGGGTAAGGCATGCTTTCTGTATTCAGGAGAATACCCTTATTCATATAGGCTTATTCAACAACCTGGACACACAGGTGCATTACAGTAGCCTGAAGAATGACCTGAATATCACTGTGAACAGGGCCAAAACCCAGGGCAAGTGCCAGAAACTTGCAAGTGGATGGTGGAGATCCTATGCCAGCTTGTGTGTGGTTCTGTACTCTTGCCATTGCCTCTTTTTCCAAACCTTTTGACCATTCTGCTGGCCATGTTTATAGGTCAGGCAACTAAGGGTGGGCAGAACGCTCAGCGCACACCTCCTGGATATATCGGAACACATTGCTGAGCATGATTGTCATCATTATTAGTGTCCTCTTCTCCAATGAAGGGCAACTCTTGAATGTCCTCTATTAACCTTAATGTGCTCATTAACTCTTCAATTCATCAGCATGCTTAATTAATATTATTTAAATACTTAACTCTTCTTCCACTGGCTTAAATTAATTTTCAAAACTCAATTTTGCTTCATTCAACAACTTGTTAATATATGAACCAACTTTATTCCTGATTATAATTATATAATTTAGTCATGCAATGGAGTCATATTTCAGCAGAAAAAAAAATCTTTCTAATTTGTATTTCAGATCAACTATACACCTTCAGAGAGAACACTGTTTTTTAGTGCTCTGCCAGTAGAGTAATTGTGAGCTCCACTGTTGTAAGAGAACATAACTGAAGATCTAGGAATAGAACTCAGACAAAACATATACTCTGCATTACTAAAAATAGTAATGGAAGCACTTGAAGTGGGACCTAGTGAAAAATGGAGGTCTACATACCAATATAAGATATGGTCCAAGTCTTCAAGGAGTCACATAGACTGAAGATGGCAACTAATTTGTTTGTGCTCACACTGTGTTTCCAGCATTGAGCACAACATACATACATATTACTGAACTCACTGAAAACAGTTAACCCAGTCGTTTTGGAATTGGAAGCCTGGTTAAAAACTCTTTAAAGGACCAACAATTTACTTGACAAATTATTTTCAGGCAAGGCACAGGAGACAAATCCAAATGTTTTTATTGTTGATTTTAATATTTTTTTAAGAATAAATAATTTAGAAATGGACAAACACAACTGAAGTATGGCCTTACAGAAAAGTCAAATCAAGTCGCCCTAGCTGGTTTTGCTCAGTGGATAGAGCATCAGCCTGTGGACTGAAGGGTCCCAGGTTCAATTTCGGTCAAGGGGCAACTCCCCTTGGTTGCAGGTTCCTCTCTGACCCAGGCCCTGGTTGAGGCTCATGCAGGAGACAATCAATCGATATGTTTCTCTCACATCAGTGTTTCTCTCTGTTTTTCCCTCTCTCTTCTACTCTCTCTAAAAATCAATGGAAAAATATCCTCAGGTGAGGATTGAAAAAACAAAATCAAAATCAAGTCAAACTTACAAATTTGTAAATCAATAAGCGAGAAGAGTTGTATAGCATGGAATAAGTTTAAATTCCCTGCAACCTTGCTTCTTATTAATTCATCATAATGCCTAACATAGTATTCCTGGCTAGTGCATGGTATTTGCTCCCTTAGCCAGTGCTCAGTGACCTTTTATTAATTTGAAATGAAAGAAATGTCTAAAAAGTAATCTCAAATCAAAAGCAATGAAAATTCTTTTGTAATTAAAACTTTATAGCATTTTAACAGGTTTAAAGCTCTGTTAGCATTGCTTGAGTTTCTACTATGTACCAAATATCCAGATTTATGATGCAACTTCTTTTCTGAACATTATTCACAATTCAAAAAGAACAACTTTTTTATCATTTTGATATAAAATTAAATTGTATCTCATTCTCTATTAATAGAGACAAAGAGTTTCTTTTCTTAGGCTCTTACTGAAAACAAAAGTCGTCCCAGTGTAAGAAAGAGCAAAAAATTTCTAGCCCTTAAAATTTAATTCCATGAAAATTAATACCAGGAATATTTCAAGTAGAAAATATGTGCAGCAATTAACTTGTTTATGAGCTTGGTAAAAAGTCATTGCAAAGAGACTCCATTCAGGGAGGACATTAATTATATAGCAAGAGGGCTTTTGATATTGACATCATGTTTGTGCTAAGGTCATAGACTCTCATTGTAATTTAAGTGTTTTGACATGTGCTGACATGTTTAACTTCTGAAACACGTTTACATATTTCTCTAAATCATCTACCAAAGGTGAAGAGAAGACTACCCACAGCACCGAGTATCCTTGAGAAATGACTGCAGCGTTCACTATAAAGTCTCATACAGACTCAAAGTGGCGAGTCCTTTCGCAGTGAAAAATGAAAATGTTTCATATACCTTAATAGGTCTAGTGGGTATTGGTGCTTCCATTTCTGTAGGAGACATGGCAAGGTGGCTTCAATGCCTGTAGGCAGATAAAGTCATCCTTTGGGGTGGTGTCTCATAGGACTCAGCATATAATATGCAGGAGTTTAATCATCTGCAGTACAACTTATAGTTTACAAACAAGGAAAAGATAAATGACCGAGTTATGGACAGTGCCCCAGTCTTACTAAGGTGATCAGGGCAAGAGCCTTCTGCAGGGTGCACGTTCCTGCAATAAAAAGAGGAGTTCTAGCTGCCTGAATCAAGAAAAGGAGGAATTTTGTCCAAGATAGAAACACTTTATCCAAAGACTCAAAGTCTGACCAATAGAAAAGTGAACGGGATTGGGGTAAAGGAGCTACTGTTGCTTTTCTATGTCTTTGTTGAAATATTCCACAAGAGCAACCAATTCCTTTACCCTGGTTCTTTCTTACTGAGCAATCTTCTCATGACACATCCATTTCCAAATCATTGAAGTAGCTTGTATCTAATTCCAGGGAAACAGCACCCCAAATTTGTTAGAAGTGTTTATTCTTCCACAGTAAGTTGACAAATCTGCTAGTGTCTGCTTTACCATCTATCACTTGAGAATTTTGTTATAAGCCAGTCCCTAAGAAACTAGTTAACTCTTGGCACACTGACAAATTCAAATGTCTGGAACTGAAAAGGAGGAAACTTGGAGGTGATGGACATATACTTATCAGATATGTCAAAAATTACCAAGTTGTTTACTTTAAATATGTGCTGTTTCTTTTTTTTTTTTTAAATATATTTTATTGATTTTTTACAGAGAGGAAGGGAGAGAGATAGAGAGTTAGAAACATCGATGAGAGAGAAACATCGATCAGCTGCCTCCTGCACATCTCCCACTGGGGATATGCCCGCAACCCAGGCACATGCCCTTGACCGGAATCGAACCCGGGACCCCTCAGTCCGCAGGCCGACGCTCTATCCACTGAGCCAAACCGGTTTCGGCGTGTGCTGTTTCTTGTGTATCAGTTATAGCTCAATGACGCTCTTTTTAAAAAAGAAAAAAAGAAATCAAGGGCCAAATTCTAGATCAGCTTGCCTGCCTGATCACTCCTAACTGCTCACCTGCCTGCTTGATCACCCTAACTGCCTCTGCCTCGGTGGCTTTATCTGGAAGGATGTCTGGAATGATGTCTGGAAGGTCGTTTGGCTGTCCGGTCTAATTAGCATATTACGCTTTTATTATTATAGATATGTTACTATTGCACATCTTAGTGTGGCAGTTAATTCTTATGCTAAGGTTCTTGAGTAAAGCTGGGATCAATCAGCTAACAGCATGTCTTCATGCCTTAGCTCTTCTAAGCTGGGTGACAGGAAGGGCTTGACTTGTCTGTGGTGCGACAGCAGTGACAAGTTTGTGAGTGATTGTATGAGTTAGCCAATATACTGGGTACTTTCTCATATATTTACCTAATTAGCTATCTGCCCTGTGAAACAATTTCCATTTCAGAGGTGATGCAATAGAGGTTTAGAATAATAAAGTAACTTGAAATCACACATTGGTATATTTATGATTTGAACCTAGGCTTATCTGACTCCAAGATCCATGTTCTTTATGGTATCACCGGCTTTGTCTCTCTGATTTATTCAATGAGTTTTAATAAAGATCATGTCCTTTACTAGTACAATAACTCTCTGGTAATGAAATTTCTACTTCTCAAACAACCTAGATGTTACAGTGAAATAGATGCCACCAATTAGGACAATGGAATACAAAATGTAATATCTAGTAATTGAATTGACTTAAAAATTTCTTAGTAGACTTCCATTTAATTAAAGATTTTAAACTGTTAATTAACTCAGACATGGTTGGGCTGGGTTGATTGTGGCTTAATGGCTCCAGTGGCCTCTGTGTTGGTAGTCTCAGGTTCTCCACCATCAGGCAGGTCTCAAATACATTTGAAGTCCAGTCCCTCACCTGGTGTCTGTAAAATGCTACTGAATTCACTATTTAGCCTGAATTTTCTCAATAGATCAAGGTCTAATAAGAAGGATACAATAAATATAATTGTAATGATATACATTATAGAATCATCTGAACAGTGGTGGGAACTAGAGGTAAGAGCAGGGACTCACCTGGGCTTGTGGGAGAGCTTTACAAGTCTTAAGGGATCAATGGGTGTTTGTGAAGTGAGGAATTGAACAGGCAAAAGGGCTTTGCAGACAGTGGACCCAGGTTCTACAAAGGCATTCACCTGTGAACAAGTTCTTTAGATCCTAGAATGATAAGAAATGCAATGTGGTAGGTTTTTATTTGTTTTTGTCATTGTGAGCACATTGGCTAGAGGTTAAAATATGTACCTTGTAAGCCAGAGCTAGATCTTGATGTTTGACATGCTGAAGTGTGTGGCTCTCTATTGCTCACAGGCTTTCTTGCTGGGGAGTGCTTCTAGTCGGCAGGAGACTCAATGACACAGACTGAGGTTCTCCACCATCAGGCAGGTCCTAATTTTAAAGTCTGATTATCCCCGATTCCTAGACTTTGATTGGCCTCTGCTTCCAGCCATGTTCAGTGTATGCAGTGGAAAAAGGATAAATCTTTTCATTCACACTGGGCATTCTTTAGATAAGAGATTGTCAGTGTGTGGTTATGAGACCATGGTGTCAGAAATATCGGGAGAGCTTGCTGAAAAGGCAGTTCCTCATGTTGTGACCCAACCATAAAATTATTTTCGTTGCTACTTCATAACTGTAATGTTGCTATTGTTATGAACCATAAATATCTGATGTGCAGGATGGTCTTAGGCGACCCCTGTGAAAGGGTCGTTCGACGGCCAAAGGGTTCGTGGCCCACAGGTTGAGAACCTCTGGGTTAGGGGATGCATCCTTTGGAAAAAACCCAGGATATCTAGTTCACTGGAAACTCCACCCAGTCTGTTCCACCTGGGCTGTAGGACTTGTCCTGAAGCAAGGCCACCCCATGCCTTGCAGTTTCACTTCTGCTCTCTCCTCAGTTCTCCTCATGCTCAAGTATTGCCAGATATCTGGAGGCAGTTAGGCAGAGACTTTCACACCTCTGTGTCTTTGCATATGCTCTCCTGTAGGTCGAAAATGTCCGTGTCAACTTTATATTCTTGGTCATCTTTAAAGACCCATTACAAGCACAATACCAATTACACAGTCTTCCCTGGCTTCTCCCAAACTAAGTTAGGAATTTCTCCTCTGCTCTCCAACAGCTTTGCAAAAACTCTTTTGTAGCTCTCATCACTTTGTATTAAAATTAGCTACTTACTCGGACATCTCCACCACTAGACCATGAATTTATTCAGTACTTGCCATTTAAAATAAAATTTTACCAAGGCTTAATATGGAAAGGATCATATCAAACCTACAGTTATCTAGAAGATCTGATAACCCTACAGTCCCAATTCCTTAATTATCTTAGTAGAATGCGTGGCATTATTTTAGAAGGATGCATAACCATTTTGACTCTAGCCGGTGAATGTTTAGGCAGCATTCTTAAAGTGGATCAAGTGAACTCTCTCTTATTTCATTACTGTGATCACACCTTCTGAAAGGAAATTGAGTATGTCACAGGAGACCTAAAAACCTACTTTATTAAAATTCTATCAGATATATTATAACTACATCTTAGCTAAATGTAATTTGTGGTGATTTCTTTGAAGAAAATCCTGTTCTATCTTTAACAATAGACTTATCTAACATTGAAGTCACATTTCACTCTAAATTTGTGTATTTCCTTTTTGGTAAAATAGTCTATTGCCCCTTCGTAATAATGCCAGTTTCAGCTACTCTCTATCACTTGCAATATTCCATTTCCTCCAAATACCATCTAAACGTAGGTTTCCTGTTCTTGAATATACTTATTAGTTTTTCCCTTCCTTTTTCTGGCCAAATGCCATGTGGCTTTTAATTAATTCCTTCTATAATATTTGCATGCCTTGATTTTCTTTAATTTATTCTGTCTATACGCTTGCCTCACTTAATTCTAGGGAACATTTGGGGAATGGATATAGTTTGCATAAAGGATGCTTCCCAAATAAATTATGCTGCTTCCAACTGCCAGAATGGGTAAGCCAAGATCTTGCAAAGCCATTTCTATAAAGTCCATCTACAAACCATGAGAACACTTGTTATTAATGTTAGTTAAAGCCACACTGAAAGTCATTAGTGCACTGTAATTACACTTGCTCACTTCAAGTTTTAAAAAGTCATGCTGAGTTTAAATGTTGGAAATTACTTTTTCTCAGCACCAGTCCTAAAGAGAATGTATAAATCTGGCTCTGTTTGGGTGATAGTTTTCTGACCAGATGGGGTTGTGCATGTGAATATTTTAGAGCTTTACAAGCTGAGAAGTCCAGTGATTGCACCATTATATTTCACAAATCAGATTCCTGTCCTTCATGAATTGCTGGCAATCTGATAGCATTTCATTTCTTGAAAATAACGTCAATTCCATTAAAGTTAGCTGGGTGAATTCATATAAAGCATATTTTTGGGCGCTGGTAGGAGACAGAGATAAGCCTGCAGAGAAGGAGAAGCAGGGTTGGAGGTAGAGGTACTGGTAGAGAGAGACACAGCAGGAAAAGTGTCTGCTTAGAGGTCTCCAAAGGGACAGAGAGGACACAGGCGCCGGCTGGAATGATGCTTTTCACTTTTCACTCTCCATCATCTCTCTTTATTTTTTTCGTAGAAAATTTTACAATTCAATATTTTATAAAATACCCGTTTAATTGCTTATTGTCTCTCTCCTCCAGTAGAATGTAAGTTCCAGGAGTGCACAGAACTTTTCCATTGCTAACACAGTGAATCATCAGGAAGCAAATGCTCTTCTTCATCCTTTCACACTGGGTTACCATGTTTCCAGTCCTGTTCAAACTAATGTTAACCACATGCTTTTCTTATAAAGCAGCACATGGACTTTTACCCAGAGGCCTTTCTAATGCAAATATGCTATGCTATTGGCTTTAAGAAGACATCTGTACTATTTTTAACGAGTTAGTATTGATACTTGGCATTTGTATTTTAACAAGCATACAACATACAAATTCATAGCAAAACACCGGTATCATCTGAATGTTCTTTGACAATAAGAATAGTTTCAAGTTCATTCCTTACCACCTTTTCTCCTAAGGTAAAGAAAAGCATCAGTGCTTCTGAGTGAAATATGAGAATGACTTTTCTGCCTTCTAGATTGATAAGGATTTTAAAGTACTGTAATGAGTGATAGTAAAATTTGAAATCATTCTCTGCCACAAAGATTGACATACAAAAAAATGATAGGAGTTTCTTTTAAAACCTTTTAAGTCTACAACAATAGTCAAAAATCTAATGCTATTGATTCTTATTTCTGAAAGTACTTTCCCTTGGGGCATTATGCTGTGTATCAGGCCAAGGACTCCTCCCTGATACCACTATGTGTGATTTGATAAATTAATGAAGATCTCGCTGCGGGTGCGGAGGAGGGGGGGATGTAGAGGGGAACCATTTAAGATATCATACACTAGAAAGAGGTTCAAAATCCATAGGTTCCCTTGCATGTAGATATTTGAGTGTTCAGGTTATTCTGAAATCTTCGTGAGGAATGTCATGTGAGCAGCAGAGTCCCAGAGGGTTATCTGAGAAATGTTTCAACCGATGGCTGAGGAATGGCTCAGTCTATAAAACACGAGAAGACTCCAGAGACCTAGGATCTGTGGTCTAATTAAAATGGATGGAGGGAGGTGTTAGGTTATTTTTTTTTTCAAGAGTATCAGGACAAGAGTTTATTGACTTAAAAGCCAAAGAAAGTAGACAAGATGATAGTCCCAGAGGATAGAGTAAAATCTGCTGGTAAAAATAGAGTGGTCTTTTCTATTTCAGACCTCTTAACATAAACATTGCTAAACAAATAGAAAATAGGAAGGGTACCCTTCAAAGCTCTGGTTCTTAGATTACTAAGTGCATCAGGATCTGCTTTTAAAAATGCAGATGCCCAGCCAGACACCAGCCCTAATGACTGAGATTTTCAGATACAGAAATTAGGTGATTCTAATGCAAATAAAGGTATAAAAATAGTTTTTGTCACCCAAGGTGCCAGGGCATAGGGCAAAGGCTGTGGATTTCTCTCCTACAATTAGCACTCAGAGAAAGTGGGAAATTTTTCAGAATATTAAGCAGTAAGGCATTATTTTTGAAGATTTGATGTTGCTGACATGTGCATTTATTCAATAAATGCTTTTTGAGGATACTACTAAGTATGATCCAATGTAATTCCTGTTGGCAATAAAAGGATGAACCAAACAATCAAAATTATCTTTAATGTATATTGTAGATACATGCAAGCAACCAGAAAACAGAGTAGAGAACATGAAAATAGAGACATGCATAAATGGAGGATGGCAATAGTGCGTGGGAGCTTTAACTCAAATTGTAGAGGTGGAATTTCTAGAGCAAATTCTGCCTATGCCAAATCTTGAAAAATAATTGTATAGCTTGGTTCAAGGTCAGGAAATGGGTGACTAACCACAAGTATTTAAATATGTCAATTTAAATACTTCTGTATATTTTTAATTAATACCAAATAAATGTAGTAATTAAGTATACCCAGAATAATAGTCATGTGAAAAGAGTGCAAAAAATGGAAGGGGCATATTGCAAGAGTCTTGCTTATTGCCCTAACCAGTTTGGCTCAGTGGATAGAGCGTCGGCCTGCAGACTGAAAGGTCCCAGGTTCGATTCCGGCAAGGGCATGTACCTTGGCTGCAGGCACATCCCCAGTAGGAGGTGTGCAGGAGGCAGCTGATCGATGGTTCTCTCTCATCGATGTTTCTAACTCTCTATCTCTCTCCGTTCCTCTCTGTAAAAAATCAATAAAATATATATTTAAAAAAGAGTCTTGCTTATTAAAAAGAAATGTAAATTTTACCCTGTTAACAAAGAACTACTGAAAGATTTTAAGGACCAAAATGGAAAGCACCAGATTTATATATTTGAAAGTCCTCCTGCCATACTGATCAAGTTATAAAGGATGATTAAAGCTATGCTAATGCAATTGAGGGCTGAGAAAATATTATATTAATCTGGGAAAATGACAATGTGAGAGAGGAGAATGGATAGGAAATATATTAAAAAGACAATAAACAAGACTTGTAGACAATATGAGGTGACTGTGAGTAAATAAATCAACAAATCAATATTTGATCTGCAGAATACCACCAAATATTTGAATAAAATGCCCATTCTTCTAGCACTCGGGATTTGAAGAGAACCCTAGAGTGGACTTGACACTCACCCTTGGAATCTAGAAAGACTTCGCTGTCCTCTGAGGCATGGGGGATGGGGTGGGCAAAGGAGGTGGTTGGCAAGGACTGTGGGACAGGAGTCCTTGGAATGTGATGGGCATCCAGTCTTGCTTGTTGTCTTATTAATATTTTCTTAGTTGGAAAATGAACTGGTAAGTGTTTTAAAAATACTAAATGTGGGTCAGTGGGAGGGAAAATATATGCCCTTTTTGGAATATTTTAAATAATCTGCTATTAGATGGTTAACTTAGGGTTAACAGTATCTATTGAGCATTCAATGATATTAGGCAGCTCTTCTACTCCATGAACACAGGAGACTGAGTGAAGATTCCGCTTTTATAGGGCTTATGTTTTAGTGTCAGTGTAGGACACAACACATTACCTTCTACATATCAGGTCTCTTCAGGAGTGTTGTATGAGGTGGAGAGAAGAGTAGTCACCTGTGACATTTCACGGAATGAGTCTCAAATTTGTTTTAAGAAACGTGGTGTTTTTGCTTTCCACAATGCACAAAAAGAAACCAGGCAGAAAAATATTCATGAAGTGAAAAGGTAGATACATTTAAAGGGATTAATAATACATATTTTCCTGATTAATTGGAAGAAGAAGTAGGAGGAAGCTAAGAGAGGAGGAGGAGGAGTGGAAAAAGAGAAATTTATTTTTAAAAATTATATGTAATACTTCCATCCAGAGATAAGTTTCATTAAGTTTACTGATTAATATGTAAGTCTGTTTTAAAAGTACATATTATATAATTTTTACAGCTATTCTTTGTGTGAATGTAATAGCATTTCACAAATTATGAGAGCAAAAGGAAAAAGGTATGCATAAAATATTAATCACAGAACTTCTCTGTCTGTCCAGCTTTTATATTTAGCTTTTCAGTATTATTATGTTCATTATTTAAAAATGATCAAAATAGCAAACAACATAATTCTACTATGACAAAATAAAATCATTAGTATTTTGGTGTATTTTCTATATCTTTATATATTTCTTTTTTATTGTTGACACTATTATAGATGTTCCCCATTCCTCCCTCCTTTACCCACCATCACCCACCCCCTTTAATAAATATTTGGACCATAGTGTACATACAATTTAATATTCTTCTTTTCATCCTTACAATATCATTTCCTCCTAAGCTTTGAAAGTATTTATTTGAAAACATTATTTAAAGTGGCTACATGATATTTTATCCTATGAGCCATATTTTTTGAAATATTGTTACACATTCTGGTTATAAGTCAATATATTTGTGTATTTCCTTAGTGCACCTTGGTAACATGGTAATAAATATTTGGTTTCATTGCACTGGTTCAAGCTCCACCTGGTAGTGCAGAATCCCCCTTCCCTTTGTTCCATCATCATTTCTGTAGCCTCCCAAATATCAGGTGTGTGTATCACCAAGCCTGGCCTGCTGTCATATGGAACCTGTCCTTTTCCTTGCTCCCCTGCTTGCCTGGACCCCAGTGCTCCTTCTTCTGCCCACAAAACCGTGCTAGTTTGCCTTGTCTTACCTGCCTGCACTCACAGGTGAGCTGCCTGCCTTCTGGGCCCCTACTAATGCTGGGCACCACCTCATTTTCTGCCAATTTTCTTCTGCCTCTGAACTTCCACAATGTGCCACCTGTTCTGGAAGGACACTACAATCACTGCCTCGTGCCTTCTGCAGCACAGGTCATTCCTGGATGCCTCTATTACTGTGGCGAGGTCAGGGTGACAAAACAGCTTTGGGTACTCTGGAGCAACCCTCTCACCACCAAAAAAAAGAAGGAAGTGAAGAAGTTCCCACAGAAACAAAAGCTTTCTTTCCTTAAAAAATTTTTTTTTTACTCATTTCAGAGAGATGAAGGGAGAGGGAGAGAGAGAGAGAGAAACATCAATGACAGAGAACATCAGCTACCTCCTGCACGCCCTCCCCACCCCCCGCTGGGGATCGAGCCTGCAGCCCAGGTGTGCCCTGACCAGGAATCAGACCAGGACCTCTTGGTTTATAGGTTGATGCTCTACCACTGAGCCACGCTGGCTGAGCTTCTTTCCTTCTTGTAATTAACATTTTTAGATACAAAAAGAAGCACAGGAAGTGCCCTAATTATTTCCAGGGATTTTTATAAACTAGCTCTTTCAGCTTTTATTTATTGTTCCCTCATGGAATTTAGATATTCAGACAATAGGAACTGTGCTAGTAAATACGTTTAGAATAGCCAACATGTTCTACTTGGAATCTTTCTGCCTCTTTAATGAATGTGGCTTTGTTATAAGCCAACCTCTTTGTACCTGGCTTTTTTCTATCTTGATAATTACTTTTCTGGGTGTATATACTTTTTTAAAAAGATAGTGTTTAGATTTAAAGTGGTGCCTTTGATTACTTTTTCTTCAGTAAGTCCTGAAAATTATTTGAATAAGTTTCAGAAAATACCCAATAATCCATTCTGGGTGGCAGGGGGAGTGGAAATATTTTTGATAGAGTCACCCTGACTTTCTCCTTGGGAAGGCTTTAGAGATGAAGACAACATTTGCCAACCATTGCTAAATGGTGAATGAGATTCTCAACCTAGATCTATGTAAGTTTAACACTAGCCATATTTCTTTGGTTTTGTTTTGAAAATCCCAACCTCTAACTGGGGTTTTCCACCCCTGAGCTTTCTCTTAGGCATGCTTGCCATTTTCTCAGGGGGGATGCCCCTTGTTTGTGTGGAAGGCTGTCTCATACCTTGTGTGATGTAGGAATTGATGCTGAATCTTTGGCTTAATGACAGTAGACTTGGATTTGGCCAGCCTCATAAACTCCTTCCCTTCCCTAGCAGACTTTCTCTAGCTTCTGCTTCATACGTGGCTCATAATCAACCAGTCGTCAGAGAGCTGAAAGAATTACCTCTGTGAACCATGGGGTCCTCTGTTGCTTCTATGTAGGTTGAGATGGCACCCATCAATGGCCCCATTTCTCTGTCCTGGTTCTTTTCTCTAGTGTTCTTTTCCAATGGATCAGCAAAGGACAAAAGCATTGCTCCTAACCATCTGATTTCTGAACTTGATTGGACTGGGTTGAACATAAAAGTCAGAAAGGAATATAGTTAACAAAAAGAGAAGACAACCAATAAACATATGAAAAGATGTTTGACTTTTTCATACATAAAGAAGTCTAATAAATTAAAACAACTATGAATCTCAGTTTTTTATATATCATGTTGACAAAAATTACAAGGTTTGATAATACCTTGATCTGGGGAGGACAGATTTGTGCAGAAACCTGTACTGGTGCTGAGAGAGCAGGTGTGTACCTCATCAGTGTCAGTTTGGTGACACACATACCCAGCCTGACCGGCATGGCTCAGTGGTTGAGCGTCCACCTATGAACCAGGAGGTCACGGTTCAATTCCCGGTTGGGGCACATGCTTGGTTGAGGGCTCAATCCCCAGTGGAGGGCGGGGGGGGGGGGCATGCAGGAGGCAGCTGATCAATAATTCTCTCTCATCATTGATGTTTCTATCTCTCCCTTTCCTGTCCTCTTGCGGAAATCAATAAAAATATATTTTAAAAAAGACTGCCCATACATTTTGTGCTATGAATTACACCACTAAAATACACCTCATCAGTAACCTCACCAAATTGTGCCAAGATATATATATCTGGGACTTTAATCACTAGAGAATTGAAAAACATTATTGAAAAGAATAAAGGCACACCAAAAGGAAGTATTTCTGATATATTAAATGAAAAAGGCAATATAAAGAACACAAGGTGTAGTGTGATTCTGGTCTGTGAAAATAAAAATGAATCTATGTGGTATTAAAAAATTTTTCTGGAAGGTAAAAATAAAAACCAGTAGTTATTACCTTTGGGAAGATAGATTGGTTGGAGAAGAGCAGTTTTCAATTTTCATTTGAGATCCCCTGTGTCCTATAATGCAACTTTTATTTACTTTTTCTTAATGTCAACAGGAGATATGTGGACTGTGCTTCAGACCAAGTCTTTATTATATAAACACACAAAACAAAATGTGTCTATGTGCATTTAAATTTTTTTAAAATTTAAATTTAAAATTTGAGATCATTGTATGAAATAATACAGAGAGTGTTTTTGAGTATGTTTCTTTTTATAGCTTTTTAGTGTTGCTAAATGGATAGCTGAAGCTGTTTAAGTACATAAATGCTTACTGATTAAGGAACTGAAGTTTTTAAAGTATTCTTATATGAAAGCGTGACTGGGGTGGGCAAAATATTCAAACATGGCAGCACATTAAAATCACCTGGAAGATTTTAAAAAATAGGAATGGTTGGCCCCACATCATACTTATTAGATCAGAATCTTTTGGGAGGGCAGGGATTGGACCAGCCGTGGGCAAACTACGGCCCGCAGGCCAGATCCGGCCCGTTTGAAATGAATAAAACTAAAAAAAAAAAAAAAGACCATACCCTTTTATGTAATGATGTTTACTTTGAATTTATATTAGTTCACACAAACACTCCATCCATGCTTTTGTTCTGGCCCTCCGGTCTAGTTTAAGAACCCATTGTGGCCCTCCAGTCAAAAAGTTTGCCCACCCCTGGATTGGACACATGATTTTTAAACATTCTTTAAATAGTACTAATGTGCAGCCGGAGTTGAGAACTATTGGCACTACTAATGCTTCTCAAACTTCAAATTAAGAAGAATCGCCTAGGAATCCTGTTAAACTACAGGTTTGATGCCATATGTCTGAGGTGGGTCTGAGATTCTGCATAGCTAATGAGCTTCAGAGTGATGATAATGCTGGTCATCCACGGACTGACTGCACTTGGAGTGGCAAGAGGCTGTAGGATTGCTATATTTGCTGAAACCTTGGATTTTGAAATTCTTAAGTCTCTATGTGGAATATAGGGGCAGAAGACATAGAAAAAAATGTGAGTAGGGGAATAGGGGATAGAAGGCAGGAGGAGAGGGGGAGTGTGATAGGGAAAAAAGAGAAAGTGCTGGGAGAATAGATAGTAGATGGATGGTTTTCAGGGTAGTGCCTTTCTTTTGTCTATCCCTTGTAGGAATACCATTGTCCTGTGGAGGAATTTTACCTATAACTTTCACCATTATCCTAAGAAGTTCATTATACTCATGAATAGTAACAATTTTTGAAGAACACGTTTATATTTCCTCGTGTTCTTTGAGGAAATATGAACACCTCTGTGAATTTATAGCTCAGTCCAGCCTTATGTCAGTGAGTACTGTAATATTATAATGGCTCTAAACATTTTGGAAACAATGTTAAAGGCAATGAGAGATCACAACCAAATGGTGACAAATATTTATTGAGCACCCAGTTTGTGCCTGGAACTTTTACATATCTTATCTTATTTAATTTCACAGCAACTCTGAGAGGTATGTGCTCATATTCTTATTATGGAAAGGAGGAAACTGAATCTAAGGCATTGAAGCATCAAAGTTATTTCCCAAGGTCACATACCTATAAAATAAAAGAGCTGACATCTACATACAGATGCTTTTATTTCAAGTTCAATATTCTTTCCAGTTCAACTAGAAGAGTCTGAAACTACAGAAATAATAGATACATTAAGAATAAAGAAAAAATGTTGTATAATAAGTCATATAAGATGGGAGACTAGTATGTAGATTATAGAAAATTATGAAAAGAACATTGAATTTAAGTAACATAATTTTAAAAGTTCAGAATATAGTCTTGAAAACTGTGCATGGCTTGCTAGTGGACTATTTCAGTAAAAATTAAACTATAAATAAATAAATAAATAAATAAATAAACAAATAAATAAAGTAAGAGTGGTCTAGGAACCTAATACTACATTTAGAAAGTCCCTTGCTCTAAGAACTCTCTAATATTAAAAATAAATCCTCAGTTTTCCCCAGCTCATTTGCTTGGAATTGTATGTTAGACTAAAGCTCTTGTGCAAAGCTATACATACCTTATAAGAGAACTACACAGAATAGTACTTTAGGAATAGAGAAGATACATGAGTAAATTTGTGTGTATGTGTTAGAAGAAACTCAAGTTAAAAAAGTGGATGAAAACATTTTAGTATCAAGGTTGAAATAGACTCAAGGCCATACTCATCTATGGAGAACATGTAAAGTGAGTTTTTTTTCACATTCCAGTATATTATATTCAATATTAAAAGCAAATTAAATTATACTTTCTTTCACAATAGCAAGGTAGATATTGCACAGCTAGTAACATGGGACTAAATTCGTGTTTCATCTGATCTGCTTACACAGAGACGAAACCTTCCCTCATATTCCTGATTGTTCATCTGACCCAGTTTTTAAACTTTATGGAAAAATTTGTGAGGGAAATGCATGATAAAAACACAACTTTTTAAAAAAGAGATACTAGGTTTTTTTCATTTAAAATTTTTTTCTTTATTCATGAAGGTATTACATATGTGTCCTTATTGCCCCATTGCCCCTCCATGCCCCCACTCATGCCCTCACCCCCCTGGTGTCTGTGTCCATTGGTTAGGCTTATATGCATGCATGCATACAAGTCCTTTAGTTGATCTCTTCCCCTTACCCCCACCCTCCCTTACCTTCCCTCTGAAGTTTGATGGTCTGATCAATGCTTCTCTGTCTCTGGATCTATTTTTGTTCATCAGTTTATGTTGTTCATTATATTCCACAAATGAATGAGATCATGTGATATTTATCTTTCTCTGACTGGCTTATTTCACTTAGCATAATGCTCACCAGTTCCATCCATGCTGTTGCAAATGGTAAGAATTTCCTTTTTACTGCAGCGTAAGAATAAATTATAATTAATAAAATAATTATAAATTATAAATAGAAATATAGAATCCAAACAAGTGGAAATTCATGTGAAGATAAAAACTTGAAATACTTCCAAATAAATTTTCAAATATGCAGACTATTTAAGGATGCAACTGAATTTTAAATTCAAGAAATGGGATACAGGAGAACCAAGATGGCGGCATAGGTTAACGCCGGAGTTTGCTGCTTTGAACAACTACTTCAAAAGTGAAACCAAAAAACGGAAGGGACATCACCCAGAACCACAGGAAGGCTGGCTGAGTGGAAGTCCTACAACTAGGAGGAAAGAGAAACGCATACGGACACTCAGAGGAGGCGCAGTGCTGAAGTCAAATTCTGAGGTGCGGAGTGCGCGGAGCGGGCTGGCGGCGGAGGGCGCGGTTGTTGTTTTCAATCGGGAGGGAGTCGCAGACTCTGAGCACCAGATCCGGGCGAGTCTTTAGGGACCCAGACTCAAACGGGAAAAGCGGGACTGTCTGGCTTCGGTCAGAGCGAGGGCAGCTTTCTCTCCGAGCTTTGCAGCGGGTGCTGGGACTCAGAGAGGCAGAGCCCCTGGGGACAGGACTGAGAGCTGCCATAACTGCTCTATCCGGCCCACCCTGTTGATCCTGTGCGACCCGCCCCGCCCAAGCCCTGCACAGAGGCATTTGCCGGATAGCCTCAGGCAAAGGCTAGATTAGCACCTCCCTAGAGGACAGAAGTTCTCTCACTGCTGACACAGCTGATTCTCATAGCCACTTGGCCTGGAGGTCAAACCCTCCCTGGAATTAGCTACAACAATCAAGATTTATCTATAAGACTGCGAACAAAGACCACTAGGGGGTGCACCAAGGAAGCATAACAAAATGCGGAGACAAAGAAACAGGACAAAATTGTCAATGGAAGAAATAGAGTTCAGAACCACACTTTTAAGGTCTCTCAAGAACTGTTTAGAAGCTGCCGATAAACTTAATGAGATCTACACGAAAACTAATAAGACCCTCGATCTTATATTGGGGAACCAACTAGAAATTAAGCACACACGGACTGAAATAACGAATATTATACAGACTCCCGACAGCAGACCAGAGGAGCGCAAGAATCAAGTCAATGATTTGAAATGCGAGGAAGCAAAAAACATCCAACCGGAAAAGCAAAATGAAAAAAGAATCCAAAAATGCGAGGATAGTGTAAGGAGCCTCTGGGACAGCTTCAAGCGTACCAACATCAGAATTATAGGGGTGCCAGAAGATGAGAGAGAGCTAGATATTGAAAACCTATTTGAAGAAATAATGACAGAAAACTTCCCCCACCTGGTGAAAGAAATGGACTTACAGGTCCAAGAAGCGCGGAGAACCCCAAACAAAAGGAATCCAAAGAGGACCACACCAAGACACATCATAATTAAAATGCCAAGAGCAAAAGATAAAGAGAGAATCTTAAAAACAGCAAGAGAAAGAAACTCAGTTACCTACAAGGGAATACCCATACGACTGTCAGCTGATTTCTCAACAGAAACTTTGCAGGCCAGAAGGGAGTGGCAAGAAATATTCAAAGTGATGAATACCAAGAACCTACAACCAAGATTACTTTATCCAGCAAAGCTATCATTCAGAATTGAAGATTAGATAAAGAGCTTCACAGATAAGGAAAAGCTAAAGGAGTTCATCACCACCAAACCAGTATTATATGAAATGCTGAAAGGTATCCTTTAAGAAGAGGAAGAGGAAGAAAAAGGTAAAGATACAAATTATGAACAACAAATATGCATCTATCAACAAGTGAATCTAAGAATCAAGTGAATAAATAATCTGATGAACAGAATGAACTGTTGATTATAATAGAATCAGGGACATAGAAAGAGAATGGACTGACTATTCTTGGGGGGGAAAGGGGTGTGGGAGATGTGGGAAGAGACTGGACAAAAATCGTGCACCTATGGATGAGGACAGTGGGTGGGGAGTGAGGGCGGAGGGTGGGGCGGGAACTGGGAGGAGGGGAGTTATGGGGGGGAAAAAAAGGAACAAATGTAATAATCTGAACAATAAAGATTTAATTAAAAAAAAAAAAAGAAATGGGATACATGGTGTATTAGGTAGTAATTGCCACAGCAATGAGAGATAACAAAGAACTATATCTTAGTGGCCCATACCATTTACTTATCACACAGCTCTGGGTCAACTTGAGCAATTCTGTTGGTCTCATTTGAGCTGAGATTGTTGGTTGACTAAGTATTGGCTGATCTAGACTGTAGTGACTGATATTTTCTGCTTTCAGTTGCAGGTGTGAGGGTTTTCTCCAGTGTCTCTCAGCTTCCTTGAACCAGTGGGCTAGCCAGATCATGTTCTCAGGGAGATGCTGGGGTCAAAAAGACAGAACCGATATTGCAGGCTCCTTTGGCTCTCTCATGTACACCAGCAGTTCATTGCCCCAAAGTAATTCAGACCCAATGTCAGAAGTCAGGGAAGTACCCTATTCCCATGGAAGTGACACCGATGAGGCACTGAATATTTCTGAATATTTTTTAAAAGAGGAAGAATATTATTTTGTAAGTGAAAACAAAATTTACGCAGTCCCATATGCTGAACAATATTTTTCAAGTGTTATATGAAAGGTTCTTAGTGATTCTGTGGACATATCATTGATAATATTTTCCAAGCCTGTCTGTTTTTTAATTTGTATCACTGTTTAGCTTCACCTGATACAAATAGATGATTATGTTATGGTTATTGTTTAACATGAATTATTCAATAATACCTTCAGGACCATGTCAGAAGGGGAAGGCAATATCTTTATTTTCATTTTATAGATGAGGAGATATTGCTCAGGGATATTAAGTATTTTTTCCAGTATCAAAGATTTAAAAATGACGTAACTCATATATCACAAACCCCTAGTTGATTTCACTATAGCATGTAATTTTTCTAAGGCCTAGAACTGCTTTACTTCTGAAATTGATAATGATAACATAAATAAGAATTACATTTATACACAAGGCTAGTAGGTGTATGCAGTATTAAAAGGCTTGTTGTTGCCTATATTTTCCTAGCCTCATCAAAATTCACAGTGGAGTTTAGATTCAGTTATTTTTACATGTGGATGTCTATTTGTTTCAGCACAGTTTGTTGAAAAGGCTGTGCTTTCTCCATTGAATTTCTTTTACTCCTTTGTCAAAGATCAATTGGCTGTTGGCGTGGGTCTATTTCTGGATCTCAATTGCATTGGTCAATGTGTCTATTCTTTCACCCAAAACATACTGTTTTGATAATTGCAGCTTTATAGTAAGTCTCATAGACGTGTAGTGTCCGTCTTCCCACTTGTACTTCTTTGGTATCATGTTGGCTATTCTGGGTCTTTCACATACAGATACTGTACATATTTTGTTAGATTGATTTCTTAGTACTTAATTTTGGTGCTAATAGAAATGATAGTTTTTAATAAACTGTATTTTTTAGAGCAGTTTGAGGTTAATCAGCAAAATTGAGTGGAGGATGCAGAGATTTCCCATATACTTCGTGCTCTCAGATATGCATAACCTCCCTCATTATTAACATTTTCCACCAGAGCAGTATATTTCTTACAATTGATGAACCTACATCGACACATCATTTTCATCTAGAGTCCATAGTTTAAGGGTTCACTCTTGGTGTTGTACACTGTATAGGTCTAGACAAACCTATGATGACATGTATCTACCATTATACTAGCATATGGAGTAGCTTCACTATCCTAAAAATGCTCTGGGCTTAGCCTATTCATCTCTCCTCCCCCATCCCCTGGCAACCACTGATTTCCTTTTTCTTTACTGTCTCTATAGTTTTGCTTTTCCTGAATGTCATATAATTGGAAGCATACTGTAAGTAGCCCGATTCTCTGACCTTCTGTAACTTTCTTTCAGGACCCTTGTAAGGTGCCTTCTATTCACACAAGCTTCAAGTGGGCTTACTGTTGCAACTGAGAACTACACCTAGACAGAGAAGGCTCACGGTGGTCCTTGTGACAGGCTGAGCTTCCCTAGCTGCTTTCCTGACTGAGATGAAGGGTCTCCATGCTTGGAGGGAGAAGGAGCAGGCCATAATATCCAGGCCCAGCGCCTAAACCACACCCCAGGGCCCTCAAGCAATGACCCCTGGCTTGGCCCTGTGCCAACCCCAGCCCACATACCCAGCATATTTCCTTTGTGAGGGGCTCTGCTCAGGGGCACAAGGGGGTGAGCCCTCATCTCATTCAAAGTCAGGTCAGGTGGAGTCCATTGGTCTGAGTATGCCAGGTGAGGCCACAGTTTCGTGTCTACCAAGAAATGGGCCCCCTCAAGCAGAGAACATAGGTCCTCCAGGTGGCAACTCACCAGGCTGTCCCTAGAGGAAGAGAGAGGAACCCCTGATGGTAGGGGGAGCAGGAGAGAGGGGAGAGGATGACATTTTTGTGGATGTCAGTCTTCTAACTGATAACAATAGGTCCTGCTTCCTAGTCTTATTATAATTGCTACCAATAATTGTAAATGAATTAATATGTCTAAAATTCATGGTAATAATAAGAGATATTCTTATTAGCTATTCTGTCTCCAAACACCTGGACAGTTTTCTTATAAGATATTACCTCTGTCTGAGATGACTCAAAAATTGGTAATGAGGGAAATTTTCAGGTCTAGGAGAACATTCTGAACAGAAAGAACATCGTGAAAGAAAAGTCACCATGAAAGAGATACTCAGGGCAATGTAAGCCTTTAAAATTTTTTTTTATTTTTATTGTTGAAAATATTGTAGAGGTTCTTCCCCTCCATTCTGCCCCTACTCCCACCCCAGGCCTTCACTGCATTATTGTCTATGTCCATGGGTCATGCATATATGCATATAAGTTCTCTTAGACCTCTGGTCTTCTAGTTAAAGGTGGGTGTGTTATGTGGGAGGGAGATGAAGTTGAAAGACAGATAAAGGCCAGATAGTATAGAGCCCTGTATAGCTTGTAAAGAAGTTTGGACTTGATCCAGGCTAACAGCAGAGAAAAAGAGAATTTTAATCAGAAAGTCACATCGTTAAATTAGACTTGGACAGGGTATAGGAATTCATTTGAACAGGGAGAAACTGGCAGCCAGAAAAGCAGTGGAAAGAAAGATGTTTTATAATAGTTAGGAAATAGATAGTAATGGCCTGAAGCCTGTAGCTGTGGTGTTGGAGAAAAAGGCATGATTGTGAAAATTTTAAGATTTAAAATATATAGGACTTAGTGATTTATTGAGTTTGTGGGGTGATTAAGGAAAAGTCTAGGCCGTCTCACAAAAATGTCTACAAAATGAAAAAAAGCACATTCTTCTAGATGAGTTAAGTGATGACTATTCCAATTAGTGCTGCAATTTGTTTCCACCATACTTACCCCTGGGTGAATTAACAGCTTTACCCACTGATTAAGCACTCACCTGGTTGAAGATAGGCAAGAACATTATTGATTCTTAAAGGGCTGTAGTTAATTCTAGGCCTAACCATTAATGAAAACTAGTGCTTTTGCTACAAAAATAAAATAAATTTAAATGATTACTTATAATACAGAAAGTTAGATCTGTGACTCAACAATGAACTTTTGAGTTTATTTTTAATTCCAGCATTTGAAAGCTTTAAAGGCTATTCATTAATAGATTTCATTCCCAATGCAACTATTATGCTGAAATTTAATCAGGCAGTTCCTTTAATTCTGTTGGGGAAAGGTTTCTTGTCTATGTACATAGTTGCTACATGCATTTTGATATAGACCACAAAAAATAACAGTATTTTCAGCTTTATGGTTTGGAAAACCTTAAACTCATCCTTAGAAAGCCTAACATAGTCAAAGGGAAGGAGTAGTTTGTGATTATTGATTGGAGAATTTTAAATCTACCTGAGATAGTCTTCTCCCTTAATTGTTCTACTGGTGAGAAGACTTCTCACTAATCCATGTGCTCATCCAGGATATAATCATATAGTCAGTGGACATTCTGTTTTGGTTTAGGAATGGAGGATGAGTTGTAACCTCCCTTCAGATTAGGCATCATGAGGTAGGATGAGATACTCTCTTTCAAAGTGCATTTTATTTTTTTCTCTTTGCTAAGTATGGCTTAATCTTTCTAATTTGTGACTATTGGATACTAATTGAGGGTATGTATTAGTTAAGCAGTATATGTGTGCCAAGATGCCAGCACTGACCAGATGCATCCATACTCGTTAACAATTATCAAAAGTTAAAATTAACACAAGAAAAATAATGTTGGATATATGAAAGTATTCTAGAAAGAAATACCAAAACCTTTTTGTTTCTGTCTTTGTGTAGAGAAGCCTAAATACTTATTATGAGATGTTGCAGGAAGACTGAATCAGGAGGTAACTGAAAAAATGGTGAGATATTCAAGAGTTTATTATATATATATGTATTTTTTTTGAGAAAATGTTTACTTTTTGAACTGATCTTAAGATTTCACAACTTCTACACCAATTCCATTTTCTCCCCAAAGAATTGATTGGAGGAAAATATACTCCAAAATATTAATACTAAAGTTTTAAGTATTTAAGGAGCTTAAAAACGATAGAGTTTGGACCTGAATTAGTTTTTTATTTTCAGTTTAAATTTCAATCTTTACTACGAGAATAACCATAAGTAGTCATTAGGCTGTGTTATTATAAGCTATATCTTCCATGGTTACTTAGATTGTTTCACTTGGGTAAAGTGGCAAGAATTCCATGAAAGCCAAACAATCATTTTTATTTTGTGTTATATAATTTCTTCACTGGATCATTAAATTATTTGAATCATAAGCAAACTTTGTCAGGCTTCTGATCTGTTTATGCTTCTCTACTTTGTGAGTCTACTTCTCCATAAAATGCCAATACAGCTCATTTGAAGGAGTATCCAAAGTATAGCTTTTGATATGCAAAAAACTCTTAGATAATAGGAGAAGGAGAAAATTACCATAAATAGTAGCTAAGAAGGAAACCAACATACAAATGAGCAGAGAATAACAGCTTATAGACACTAGTATGTGTGAGTTTCCCTGCTACACAGAAAAAGTACTTTGAAAGATATAATAATCCATAGTGTTACAGTACAGGTGAAAATTGAGTGTTACTGCTACTAAATTTTGGTAAGGCTCCCCATCATATTACAAATAAGATCCATATTTATGATTATAAGTGGAAGAGAAGGGATGCATAGTAATTGTTCAACTCAGAATGGTTTATTACTGTTGAATTTATTATTTTGGGTTGTGGGGAGAGCATTTTGACATGGCTGAAGATGCAATTCTTTCAAAATAGCATTCTCAAGGTGTAAAAGTTCAATTACTTCATCATCAAAGAATGTGTGCAACAAACATTACCTCATTTCTGAACCTTGCCCAGTTCCTTGTTTTTCCATGGGGGTGATGTGAACAATTTGTAAGGTTGAGAGATGGAAAAGTTGTTTGTGTTGTACATCCCCTAATTATTAAAGGGTGAAAAATTTTCTATTTGCAAATTTATTAGGATCATATTTAGCATAGTTTTCTCTAACATAGTTGGTGGACAAGAAGGTCTTCTAAGCCTATGACACTGAAGACAACAATGTTGCTGGGGTCCAACCCCAGCAGGTCCAGGGGTCCCCAAAGGTGTGGATGGAGTCGGCGAAGACTATCCACCCTTTTCCTATGGTGGAGTCCTATCCGTCCCGAGTGCGGGGCGCTTACCTACGGGTCCCTGTTCGGGCGCCAGATGCTGGGGTCCAACCCCAGCAGGTCCAGGGGTCCCCAAAGGTGAGGATGGAGTCAGCACATGACTGGAGAACCTGGGCTGAACCTGGCTGGAGAACCTGGACAGAACCTGGCTGGAGAACCTAGCAAGGGAACATGGACACAGAACCTCTCTGGAGATCCAGACCAGAACTTGGCTGGAGATCCTGGCTAGAGATCCTGGCTAGGCTGCTGATCAACTGAACTCTGTCTTCGTGTCATTCCTTCTTCGCCGACTCCGTCCACACCTTTGGGGACCCGTGGACCTGCTGGGGTTGGACCCCAGCACAAAGTGGAAGAATAGGTTGACTTGACCTGTGAAAATCCATAAAATTGAAAAAATATTGAAAGGCATTTAGAAATAAACCAAGAACTTCAACTTCAAAAGCCTATCTGAAGGACAACTTCATGAGCAAAAATAGTTACAAGGTATATGAAAGGTTAAAGGTTGATGTTTTTAACAAATTCAGAGCTATCATATGTCCTTTGCCACTATTAGACCAGCAAACATTGGAATCCTGGCTAATGCCAAGTGTTATTGTAGAAGTGAGGGTGTAGGAAGCCACAGGCACTGCTAGTGAAAACATAGATTGGTGCAGCCATTCTGTGAAGAAATCTGGTAGTATTGGGGTGAAATCAATATATACATACCCTATAGTCCAGTGGTTCCACTCCTAGGTAAATGTCACAGATAAATAGTCACATTGATCTGTAAGGGGACATGCTCAAAATGTTCATGAGGAAGTGAGTAATATGGTGGGTGCATACCACAGGTTTCTAGCCAGCAATAGACTGCCTGTACATAATGCAACATGGACAGATTTTAAAAACTAAGACCTGTGTTTAATGTATGTGTATACACATACATTTCGTTCTTGATGATGATATTTTTGGTTTATATTCTCTCTATCAGTTTGGAAATTACTCATCTTGTTTATCATGCCAACAGGATTAGCATAATAAATGTTTATTGGGCACTTATTATGTACCAGGTTTTGTGTGTATGAGAAAATACAAATTAAAAATAAGGCCTTAGGTTTGGGGCATTAGGTTCCAAAAGTTGAGCCTCGGCAGGGAAGAAAGCACCAAACTCAAACCCACAGCCAGAAAGAGCAGTATCAAGAATGCAGGCCACTGGCAAGGAAAGCTAGGCAGGGGGCCAGATGTTTCAGTTTTCAGCAGTAGCAAACACAAGACGGGCAGAAAAGAAAATGAGTCCTTAGTTCTCCTTATCGAAAACAAGGGCAAAGACTTTCTCTTCCTTTATTTACATTCCCCCCCCCCTCTTGAAAATGGATTTTATCTTATTGAAATTAGAAATATTCTGTTTCTCTCCCCAAACCCCTTTAAACAAAGGTCTCCTCTTTTTCCCCCTTAGGTATGAGTAGTTTGATTTTTTTAAAAATAAAAATAGGATATATTTAAGTTGTGCAACGTGATGTTTTGATATATTTACTTTAGAAAAACCTGTAATGAGTTCTTTCTCTGTCTTTTTGAGATGTACATAGTGTTTTAAAAACGAAACAAGCCTCTTTCTAGCTTTATGGCCCAAGGAGGTCTTTTTCGGGGACCTGCGAACCATCCCTTTGAAATGTAATCATCAAAGAAGACAGCTCCTTTGTCTCCCAGTTTCTGTGTGAGGTTAGGAGCCCACCTTCAGAGAGTGCCTTGCTCCAAGTTGCAAAACTACCTTTTGTCATAAAGATATTAGAAATGGATATTCCTTTGGATAAAGCCAACGAGCTAACACAGATGGCGGCCCCAATTACCAAGTGATTTAGGATGAACTATGTGACAAATGGTGCCGTCAAGTCCACTTACCTGAGGACAAGCTATTGTTTATCTCAAGAACATGTGTGTAATGAATCGTACCTGCCTGGCTATATAAAGGGGTGAGATTTATTTCTGTTTTTACAGTCCCTTAGCAAATTGCCTGTGATGTGCATCGCATTCTGGTTTAATGCTTATTCAGTGAAGAAATTGTTTCTTTTGTCTTCTCTCTTTATGGAGGTGTTCTGTGTTAGGAAGAAAACTTACTTTTAATTATATTTTTCCAACATGTGCAAGAGCTAAAAGTTCAATAGTAAAGAGTTAAATAATTGCTTGGAAAGATTTATTCAATCACAATGCTCACATCAGTCTGTGCTTATATATGAGTTTTTGCTTTCATAAATATGTCTAATGTTACCCCCCCTTCCCTCGCAACTGAACGTTTAATAACTAAACATCTGCTGCTTTGTTGAATAAAAGGTGACAAGTTGATCCATGGAGCACACAGTTGGCATCGATGTGCGCTAAATTTATAATCCAGGTATACCAGGTATGCCATTGCCAAGATTCTAAATTTGAAACTGAGAAATCTGCACACTGGTTCACGAAGAGCTGAGTGCCTTGAGGGATGCTTGTAAGGGCTGGGCTCCACCTTCCACCAATGAATACCATGTTGGCCTCATTCTACCTTTACCCTGGAAACTGCGACTGTGGCCCTGAACTGGAGCAGAGCCCCAGGGACCTTGAAATCTGTAGGCAAATTAGCCTTAGGTTGCCTGCATCCTTGCCCATATTTTGGAATATTACTAATTTATTCGTCCCCCTTTACCTCTAGCTACCACTGGTCAGTACCACAATACATTTTATTCTGAACTACCCCTGAAAAAAAGTGAGAGAGTGGATCACTGATCGGGAAGGAGCTGTCTCATACAATAGCCAAGTAATTGGGAAAGCAGTGGGCAGAGAGAAATGCCTTGGGTGGGGTGAAGGGGTAGTAAGGAAGGAAAAGTTAAAAAAGAAATTATTGTAAACATGCTGCTAATACGGTATTATGCTTTGCAGGTAATTCTGAAGTATATATGTGTGAGCATGTGAGTGAATACATGTGTATTTAGACTCAATCACCTTTAACTATAATAATTCAAACCAGCCAATAAAGTTCAGTTATTTATTAGAGCTGCAGTTTGTATATGGCTTTAAGGGGCAATATTTAAAATCCTTTTGTTTTCAAACCAAGCCTGTACTTTTTACGTGTCTAAGCCATCTAAATGCTGGTGGCCAGTGCCCAAAAGTAGAGAGCTCTGGACAGGACAGCCCTGTTTATAACTGAAGCCCTCTTTTGCTCCCTGTCTGAGCGCTTATTCTTGCCTGGCTTCTTTCTTCATCAAGCTGCCCAGTGCTTGCCTTGCCTACAGCTAGGATCTCAGTGTTTACTCTTCAGAAGAAACTGATGACAGATACACATTAGCTTTGCTTCTGAATATAGGCTCTCCTTCTTAGACATACTTACTAGTAGCTTTGTTTGTTTGGCCTCTCAAAATAGCTGTCTCTCCTATCCAGACTCTCCTAAAAGAGAATTTGTAATCCTAATATATAAAATGTCAGGGGCTGCCATGACCGAAACAACTGGATGGACAACCAAACAGCAGGCTGCATGGGGGTGACAAGGCTGGCAGGGGGGTTAGTGAAGGACGATCAAATGACTGAACAGCAGGCTGCGTGGGGCAACCAGGCCAGCAGGGGGGAGTTGGGGGCGACCAGGCCAGTGAGGGGGGCAGTTGGGGGTTACCAGACAAGCAGGGGGGAAGTTGGGGGTCACCAGGCCGGCGGGTGGGTGGGCAGTGGAGGCGACCAGGCCATCAGGGGCCAGTTGGGGGCAACCAGGCTGGCAGGGGGGGCAGTGAGGGGTGATCAGACTGGCAGGAGGGCAGTTAGGGGTGATCAAGCAGGCAGGCAAGTGAGCAGTTAGGAGCCAGCAGTTGGACATCCCCCAAGGGGTCCCAGATTGGAGAGGGTGCAGGCTGGGCTGAGGGGACCCCCCCCCCCCGCCCTGCCCCCAATGCACAAATTTCGTGCACCAGGCCTCTAGTGTTTTATATTAATTGATTTATTCTAAATTGCTAGAAGTTTAGTTCCTAAACATTTTAACCAATATTTCACCACGTATCCAAATTTTGTTTAAAATATCCACTGATTGCATTTGTAAATATTGATGATGGGAAGCAAATATGAGTGTGTTCCGGGGCCACATAGAATCCATGAGGTGTTAGGATGCACAATTTATTTTGTTTATCTGTACCAGATATGTATTAATTATTAACAGAAAAGTCAACATAACCAATGTAGGCCTAGGGAAGTCGAGAGTAAAAGAATAATTCTGAAGTAGAATCAGAGGTCAGAGTGGCAAAGGTCAAATTCTAAGAACTGTGTTATTAAAGAGCCATGTTCTAATATTCACACTGCAAAAGTGGTAAAATCAAAAGGCATGGTCCAGCATATCGCATCACTTGCCTAGAGAAATAATGGTCAGAAAAGGGGATTAGGACAGTTCAAGGGGTCTGTGAAAGGGACAGAGAATGAACAAGAAATATTTCCATTTCTTTTCAAGGCAAAGGTGCCATTAACTTGACAAATGGCTAGTTCATGGTTGTGCTGTTGATCACATACATTTATAATGTCAGAAAGATGTGGTGTGACAATGAGAAATAGGTTGGAAACTATGGTTAGCCAAACAAAAATGAAAATAAATGAAAAATTGTCTTAAAAGTTTTCAAGATAATGGGGAATAAAAATCCCATGAGTATTTGACACTCTCTGAAACTTCCTGACCTTTGAATATCAAAATTAGAAGAGTTAAATTTATATAAAAATATCAGCATCACCGAAAGTCATTTATTTCTTGGATATTCTGAGAGCTTATATCCATTAAAAATATACCAAGTGTTTCGATAAATACTTCCCCAAACCTAAAATATATTTCCCTGGGCTGGAGATGATATATTTCCCTGGGAGAGATAATATAAGAGACAAAACAGATTGGAGGATCCTAGAAAGAGGGAAAGTGAAAGACTGTTAGGAATGTGGCAAGATCTAAAATGGAAATGAATATATACATGTCGTCAGATGGACCATACATAATCTTACAGAAAAAGGTTCCATGTCCTTCACATGAAGTTGAAATAGCATAAAAAGAACAAAGGGCCCCCATGTGAGGCACTGTTTGAGTGCCCAACAGCTTCGTGGAAGCTGAGTTATCCACAGATGGCTACCCACCCTTCACTGAACCTGTACCTGGGATTTATGATGTTGACTGTATGAATTTTTTTTAAAATATATTTTATTGATTTTTTACAGAGAGGAAGGGAGAGAGACAGAGAGTTAGAAACATCGATGAGAGAGAAACATCGATCAGCTGCCTCCTGCACATCTCCCACTGGGGATATGCCCGCAACCCAGGTACATGCCCTTGACCGGAATCGAACCTGGGACCCTTCAATCCGTAGGCCGACGCTCTATCCACTGAGCCAAACCGGTTTCGGCGACTGTATGAATTTTGATGTGGACTTGTGTTCACCAGTAACTAGAATCTAGCCTAGAGATGTCTCAGCAATGATTTAATTTTGACTATGCCCTGAGGTTTTGTCTAGACCCCGTTCTATCTTAAGCTGTGTGGACATGCAGCAACCATATATACAATGTTGAGTGATACCCACAAATTCAGGACATGATGTAGGTCCTCTCTCCTTGACATAGGTGAGGGAAGAACTTGCTTTTGGAGGCAGGTTGCATGAGCATCCCAGTTACATTTTTATTGAATCAAACAAATGATAGGTATTCCATAAATGGTGATGATTGTCATTATCATCATAATTATTTCACTCAATGTATATTGTTTATAATTTTGGGAGAAATGATTTTTAAAATTACTCCTTAAAATATTGTAATAGAGAACCACATGAACAAGTTGAATTCAAAACTGTGATGTCCAAGGCCAGTATTCCTTGTAATGTGATGGAGCAAGACCTGTTTCTGACTGGCAGCTTAGCATAGCATGTGTTTAATATTGAAAATTTTATTTTCCTGGTCTTGGTTCATATTTGCTTTGTAATTCTGGGACACATGTAATTCTGGGTTAAAAATATTTCTTTGTATGTATTTTATACTCTTTTCATCTTTATGAATAAAATAGTGCTCCATCTCACTGCTGCATCTGTCACTCCTACTTTTACCCCATGATTGGTTCAGATGTTCTATCTGTATAGCAGGTTCCCACTTTATCTTTTACTTGTCCAGATGTTCTTTCCTAAAGCTGTATAAACTGAAGAGACAATCCTCTCATTCATTCAATTATAGTATTTACTGTTTCCCCGGCCTCATAGAACTTAAAAGTCTACTAAAGGGAAGAGAGATTAATTAATCGATTTATTTGTATGCAATTAATAACTATATAAACTAATGTTAAAAATTTAATGTGATACACTTGATAAGAAAAGACTCTCAGGACTCTAAGAAGGTATAATGTAGGGCAAGCATGTCAAACTCATGGACCAGGGGCCATATGCCTCATTTATTTGGCCCGTGTTAGCCTTTGAGTTTGACATGCTTGATGTATGGCCTTCCATCTACTGATGATGATTTATTGAGCACTTAGTTATATGCCAGACATTTTACATTATGCTGGGCATATGATGGTGAGTAAACAGTTATTGCCTTGGTTGTTTATGCAATTATTTATTCACTTAGCTTATAGTTTAGTGGGGTAGGGAATAACTAACAAAATGATTTCAATATAAGTATGAAAGTTCAAGTGTAACAGTGTTATAATAAATACAAGATGCTGTTATCTCTCGCTATATATAAAAGCCTAATATGCAAATTGTCCCCACAGGAGTTTGATTGGGATACTGATCACTCACTATAACATGCGCTGACCACCAGAGGGTGGCGTGGAACAAAGGAAGTCCGTGGCCTACAGCTGGCAGCCAGGGAAGGGAGGCCCCGGCCAGCAGCCAGAAGGCCCTGATCAGCCCTGATCACCCACCAGGCCTAGGGACCCTACCCATGCATGAATTTCATGCACCGGGCCTCTAGTAATATATAATAGGAGGAAAGTTTCCCTGAAAATTATATTCTGAAGCTGGGAGATGAAAGATGGGTAGATACTAAATCAGGAAAAAGAGAGGGAATTAAATTCCAGTGTTAGAGAAGAGGGTATCAGAGGAAATGTGTACAAGATGAAAATGGAGGAGTAGGTAGAGGCTAAGCCAGGGGTGGGCAAACTTTTTGACTCGAGGGCCACAATGGGTTCTTAAACTGGACCGGGGGGCCGGAACAAAAGCATGGATGGAGTGTTTGTGTGAACTAATATAAATTCAAAGGAAACATCATTACATAAAAGGGTACGGTCTTTTTTTTTTTTTTAGTTTTATTCATTTCAAACGGGCCGGATCCCGCCCGCGGGCTGTAGTTTGCCCACGGCTGGAAGCCATACTGGACCTTCTAAGTAGAATGTGTTAGTGTGAGTCCTCCAAGAAACAGATGTCAAGACAGAATTTTATTATAGGAGTAATGTGTGAAAAGAAATACAAAGGAATCCGGGAAAGCTAGGAGAACTCTCAGACCATAATGTAAATTAGGTGGAAGTATCTCAGACTGATATTCAATCTAGGAAATTGCAGGAAAGCTTCCAGGGATACCTGGCACCAGTGTCTGCAGATGAAGGAGTCTGTGTCTCTCAGAAAGACGTCTTCCTCAGTAATTGGTGGAGAGCAGTCCATGGGTGTCATGGCCTCGAAGTAGAAGAAGAGATGGATTTCAAAAACCAGCAGATTTGTATTTTGCTGATTGCATTTCTAGTGTCACTTAACATATTCTTCGGTGTTTATGATACCCGTATACTGGTAGCTACGTATAGAGACTAGATCAGAGTCAAGTATAATTTCTTCACAAGTATAGCCTTTAACTTTTATTAGGATACCTTTTGGTATACAAACATTTTACATTTTGCTGTATTTAAGTCTGTCAATATTTTCCTCTTTATCCCCTTTCTTGTTTACAGTGTTTACTGTGTGCCTATGTGGCTCTCTGTAGTAGTTTAAGAGAATGTGGAATTTAGACTGCCTGGGTTAAAATCCTGTCCTTGTCATCAGATAACTTTGGACAGGTTTCTTTACAAAATTAATATTTATTGAGTTCCTGCAATATACCAGGTGCAGTGTAAATTTTATTTCTTTGGTATTTGTTTCATTGCATTTGCTTTGTCCTGTTTTGTTTCGGTATTTATTTTTCATATTTGTACTTTCATTCATTTTGTACTTTTGCATTTTAGATGTACCTTTCCTATCTAGGTTTTGTGTTTTTATACAGCCTGACAATCTGTTGTTGTTGTTTTTTTTTTCCAGTGGAGCATTTAATTCACTTACACTAAAAAAATCATTGACATATTTGGAATATTGCAGAAAATTAGCTTAGGAAATTCCATACAGCCCGGCCAGTGTGGCTCAATGGTTGAGCCATTGACCTATGAACCAGGAGGTCGGATGGATTCCCGATCAGGGCACATTCCTGGGTTGTGGGCTAGATCCCCAGTTGGTGGGGTGCAGGAGGTAGGCAATCAATTATTCTCTTTCACCATTGATGTTTCTATCTCTCTCTCCTTCTCCCTTCCTCTATGAAATCAATAAAGATATATTTTTAAAAAGAAAAGAAAATTCCATACAAAGGGCAGTGGATTTTTCTTCATGTGAAATGGGAATAAAAAAGTTATTTTAGGGATGATAGTTACGGCCTTATTTTTAAAGAAACTGTAGCATCCATATAGAGAAGAGACTTTGTAAGTAGGGAAATAAATAACTTCACTATTACAATAATGCAGATAACAATGAAGTTTCCATCTAGGCAATGCCAGTGGGAAAAGAAAGGATAAGAAAAGTTAAGACTCAAAGGAAAAATAATTAGATATGTTGACTGAGGAAGGGCAGAGTTTTGTCATAGGCTTTCTCGCAGGTTTTTAGAACTTTGTAACTTACAAAGATGTGTATCTAGTCCTTTCTATATGAAATAAAGGTGGATAAGGAAACTTCTGTTAGGGGAAGTAGTAGTCATTCTTTTAGGTAAGAGCCTGGAGGTAATCTAGGAGTTTAACATTTAAATCCGAAATTCACGAGTTAGATTAGAATTTAAATGTCACTTAAGGAATCAGTAACGTATAGGTGCTAGGGGGGATAGTTGAATTTATGTGAGTAGATGATTTCAAAGTAAGAGTGCATACATGGAAAAGAGAAGAGGGCCAATAATAGACCCCCAGGGAACAGCAACATGTTGAAAGAGGAGTAGATTGTAAACAAACAGGAGGAGAGAGAGAGAGCACTATCATAGTGTGTCCTGATGGAAACTGAGGGGGGCGGGGGGGGGGGGAGTGTTTGACCGCAGGAAGTGATGATTACTGTCAGAGACCTCAGAGTGTTTTCGTAAAGTAAGGAATGACAAGAGAGCACCTATTGGGTTTAGAAAATTGGAAATAATTTGGAAGTCTTAGCAAGGATATGTTAATAGTTGTACTGATGAGTATTGAAATTAAAATTCTTGCCCCAGGTCACAGGTGCTAGGGCTGATTTTTGCGTCTGTGCACCTCAGCACGTGGAGCTTGAAAAATGCCCCTCAGGTAGGATAGCCACTGAGAGTGCCGCTGTGTTCTGGCAACGAAAGTATGTGCTGTCACCCAGCAGTCTTCTCATTCATTTTGCATCCTGCTACCACAGGGCCTGAAGCATAGGCAATACTCATTTGTTTAACAAACGTTTACTGACCATTGACTCTAGACTAAGCACTGGGAGCACAAAGGTAAGACTGAATTCTTCTCTATGAGCTCCTCTTTGGCTAGCCGGGTAGACAGATGGCAGCATGTTAGGGAACCCATTGCTCTTCCTATAATAGCATCGTCTACTAGGTACACGCGAAGGCCTATTAAAAGCCATATATGTATTATTTCAATGAACCTAAGTCTTTTAGAACTAGAGTAATTTTTTTCTCTGTAGTGGAGTACAAATAGTTGAAAGCATGTGCTTCCATGAAGAAATAGCTCGATGATCAAAGATGTCTATTAAAAGATAAGGTCCTCCACTGCAAATGCAGTACCTGCCTCAGATCTTTTCTGTAATAATGGACAGATGTTAAATTATTATTAGTTTGTGTATATACAGATCCGATAAAATGATTTTTATTGTGTCTACACAAAACCAATAAAATGATTTAGATATAAATATTTGGTTATTGTTATTTGATCTGCAGCAAATATGTCAAACATCTGATATGCACACTTCTGGTTGCTCTTTCTGTACTTATGGAAGAAACTGCTAATCAACATTTCCTTTCTTCTTTGTTTTAAAAATATATTTTATTGGTGTTTTTTTTTTTTTTACAGAGAGAAAGGGAGAGGGATAGAGAGCTAGAAACATCGATGAGAGAGAAACATCGATCAGCTGCCTCCTGCACAACCCGTACTGGGGATGTGCTCGCAACCAGGGTACGTGCCCGCAACCAGGTTACATGCCCTTGACTGGAATAAAACCAGGGACCCTTCAGTCCGCAGGCCAACACTCTATCCACTGAGCCAAACCAGTTAGGGCTCCTTTCTTCTTTTTAGTCACAGGTGCAGACACAGACTCCTCAGCACAGTATTCCAGGCAGCTATTACAATCAATTCACATGGTGCATGAAATGAAACCTAGTTGTTCTCCATGATCTACATAGTGTGAAAATACAACATAAATGGCATGATCAATAATTTTAAAGAAAGTCTCTTAAATATGTACCTGCCTAATAGGTATTAAACTTTAACAATATAACTAGCATTTATAGATAGTTTATTTTATATTAGGTGCTATATAAGTACTTAAATTAACTAATTTAAATTTTATAGCACCATCAAGTAGATACCATTGACATGTCCACATTACAGGAAGGAAACTGAAGCACAGAAAGATTAAGGATGTGTATTGACACATCCTGTGAGTGAGAGACCTGGGATTCATTCTGGTTCCAGAGCCTATGTAGTTAACCACCATGGACCAAAACTGGGTCTGTATAAAGATGCACCTTAAAATTGCTTTATCCAGAAAATTAAGAGAAAACAAAAACTAAAATTTTAATTTGTGCTAAAGCATTGTTATATATACATATTTTTAAGAAAAATGGAAATTAGACCCCATGGCAAATATGAAGGTTAGCTACTATATTAATATATACTTTTTGCTTGTGTGCTATGCTCCACTAAAAACATTACATGGAAAAATCAGGAACATGGTGAAAGTATTGGTGTGGCTGCTTGCATCTCCAGGCCTCAAGGAAACTGGGTATTGGCAGCACTTCATGTAATAAATACACACATTCATTGCTGTCAGCACTGTTGATATAAATAATATACTTGGAAACTGGTTTGGCAATAAGTACTCAGTCTTGAAAATGTTAATATTTTCTGACCCAGTAATTCCAACCTGGGGAAAACTTCCAAAGAAATAATTTTAAAAATTAAGAACAACAGACATTTATACCTCAAGAATATTTTAGCAACTTAAAGTTATAAACAACTAATATGTCCCAAACAAAGGTGATGTGGAAGGACTATTATAAATTTGTTATTACCATTCTCATTATCATAGCTTTAAATATTACTAGTAGTATAGAATAATAGATGCCAGGAGTGAAGAATAATTGCCATAGTAAGTTTAATGGCTTTAAATCAAAGAATCAATTGTAGTTGACGTGAAAATTATAATAATGAACCAAAATGGTTTTATGTTGATAAATCAGTGAGAAAGAAGGGTCTGCCATGCATGTGTGAGTGGATGCAAAGATGGCAAACTTCCAGGGAATAGAGTTGGTTCAAGTAGGATTTTAATTGAATTGCTTACCTAAGGAAATTTTTCCAGAGAGAATTACAAATGGTTGTCCTGATGCCAGAAATCCTACTAATGTCAAGACATTGACCTGTGGCCAAAGGATACACTTGTCAAGATGCCAGGACTTCCTGACATGACCTACTAAGCTAGTTATTTAACACATCGGAATGGATAGTGGACCTTGCAGAATGACAAAGAGGGAAAATCAAGCCATTGCAAGTAGAAGGGGTAATGTGTGTGTCACAGTCCCATTACTGTGCATAAAATATCCAGGGAAAAAAGGACATCTTCAATATATTCTATCAAAGTTAGTGACTAGAGTCTCTTAACTCTTACAAACCAAAAATTAGGGCAATTTGTTACTATAATGTGTCCACTGAACATTCATTATGTGTTAAACAGTCTATTAGGCTCTTCCCAAGTGTTATCTCACTTTATCTTCACAACAGCATTACTGACTTATTTAGCAAGTAATCATAAGAAAATTATTATTACTTTTACATTATAGGTAAGGAAAATAATCCTCAGACATTAGGCAACATATCTGATGTAATGGAGCAACTATATGCGAGAAGCATTTGAACTCAGATTTGCCTAATGCCAGAGCGCTGTCTGCTAATTCACTTTGCCCCAGTAGAGGGCTTCCTTCCTCTTTGTTTAATAATTTGGCAACAATGGAGTACACTGCTCGGGTCTCCCTTGAAGAAAGAACTTGTCAGCTGTAAAGAGTGTCAACCTCCAGAATAGAACTTATAACCACAGCCACATTCAGCATTCAAGCCCAGGCCGCCACCTTCTGGATACACTTTATTGCTGCTGTCTATAGATCCTCAGTGAGGGAATCTACATGTTTTCTTGAACCAAGTGGATACAGGATAGTAGTGTGGTTAGCCGAATGGGTAGACCAGATAAAGACGATAAAGTTATCATTAAGTGGTCCTTTCTTAGCAGACAGCAGTATAAAATTAAACCACGTGTAAAATCCAATAGGCATGAAGTATCAAGGTTTTTACTCAGCTGATGAGGAAGCAAACTGCCTTTTACGATCATCATTGCTTTACTGTATTTTTTTAATCCATTAAACTAATTAAAGCATTTTTTTACTATTAGGATTTGCTTACTCAAAGAAGTGGAATTTTAAAATAAGATTTTGGGGGTGTTAGTAGATCTAAACGGTGTCAGCTTCAAAATAAAATAACTAGTTCTTTTACTAGCACTTATTCGGGAATAGCATAGAATTGCAATTCAGGTCAAGGAAGTTAAGGCAAATCACAGGCAGTTCTGAAGCAACAAAGGAAGGTTAGCTTTTGTTATGTTTTAGGAGGAAATTGGGGAGGGTTGTTTTGAACAAAAGTTGGAGAAGAATGAAAGGTTGGGTTGTGGTGGTTTCTCATGGGCTCCAAGTGGTGGTTAATGGGTTGTGCTGAGGCAGGAAGAAATCTTCCTTTTCTTAAAAGGGGAAGATAAAATTTCTATGTGGAAAATATCCTTCCTTGTCAAAATAATTCTTATCTTTCTTCTTCCTGCTGGTAATGGAGGCTGAAACTAGCGGTATCTGCATGAGCTATCCCCCTTCAGGGCTCCTGACTCCATTTTAAATGAGGTCACCTGTATTTATTTTCATAACAGTCAACATGGAAACGGCAGAAATCAGGGATGCTCGAGGAGCCCTAGCGTCAGTATTTATGAACCCTCTTTCAGGGCAGGAAATTGACAGCTTTATTGACTCCCATTTACTATATCAATTCCAAATTCTTTTTAGAGAGCTGCTCATTAGCTCAGCATTTGTTAGGACTCTGCCCTTCAGTTGTTAGGGGTATAGTTCCAAAATACAGTCATCCCTGGGTACCTGAGGGGGGATTGGTTACAGGACCTCTGCAGATGTTCAACTCCCTTAGATAAAATGGTATAGTATTTGCATATAACCAGCATGTATCCTCCTGTATGTAAATAGTTGTTATGCAGTATTATTTAGGAAATAATGACAAGGAAAAAATCCACATGTCCAGTAAAAATTCAAACACGGCTGGTCTAACTACATAATACATGTCAGCAATGTAAATTTTTTAAAATATTTTTGATCCGAGGTTGGTTAAATGTATGGATATGGAAACCATGGACAAGAAGGACAAATTGTATAAACAGAGGCAAAGCTCATCCCTGAAAAAAATGCTACTAATATAAAGCACTAACAAAATGCCTATGTTTTCTGTGGTATGTATGGCTCTCACTTCACTCAAACAACGTTTCAGGGTCAATGTCACAGTGAAGCTTGTTAGTCAATGGGCCCAAAGGTACAAACATCCTTACAATAAACCTCTCTGGCTGCTATTGCTAATCAGGAAATTCATTAACTCAGGTTGACAACAAAACATCCCTTCTTTCTATGTATTTCTCATGGTTTCAGATGTTGTTTACTTAAATTTATATCCCTTCCAAACAAATAAGCAAGCAAACAAAACCCAATAAAATTGAGAGTGGAATAAAAATTATTCAATCAACGAAAGGAAGCAAAATAAATGATTAACCTTAAGGAGGCATTTTATGAATAAGTCACTTGGCTCCAATAATTGCCTTATAGTAGCTTTCCAGTTGTAAGTTAATATACAACCCTAAATTAGAGATTATGATATCCATGCTTAAAATAATAGAAATGTATAACTCAGAATGATTACTGAAGTAAATTGCCTCAATTTATAGACAATAAACTAGTCTCAGGAAAGAGGAGTAGTTTACTACGACTAAAGAGTTTGCTATTGCAATGGGCAGACTCTAATCCAGACCTCCAGACCTTAAATCCAGGACTCTTGGGACTAGTTTCTAAATAGTATTGCAGTATTTCAAGAGGCTCTGCCTTTGTCAGCTGTTGGAATCTTTTGGTAACGATTGGGGTTATTCTACTGAAAAAGCATCTTTCTAAATTCTATAAAATAATGGTTGTCTTTTTTTTTTTTTTTTTTTTTTTGCCAGAGTGATCTCTATTTTATTTTTTTAGGACGAATATTTGTCAGGAGAGGTTAAAATTGCCAGTGATATAATTTTGGTTATTTTCAGACTTTTATTTGAGGACATTTCATAAAGCTAAGCAATATGACAAGCCTATTGCTCTGAAATTCTAATTAATAATTCATTTTAATATGATTTTTTTCTGATGACTTCTGAATATCTAGTTGCATTTGATCAAAATGCCTTTAGTAATTTCTTTATTAAATTTCTAATCTGAATGCTTATTTAAAATAGTAGCCAGCTATTTTTTAATATGACGACATAAAGTGAAATTACATATGGTTTATACTTTTGAGGAAGCCATAGGATAGATAACAAGTAAAAGACACATTAAAATAATTATAATGCAATGTAGCAAGTGTTATAGATGGAGAAGAATTAGAGTGTTATGAAAACGTATAGTACGTGTCCCAGGGAGTATGCATGTGAATGATTACAGTTTCTTTCCTCAAGGATTTCACAGTTTGGGAGCTTCACTATTGTTCTCTAGCTAATGAGGCAAAGGCCCAATTGTGACTACAGTTTGCATGCACATATTTAGGAAGATAGATGTCAAAGAACTAGAGTTTTTGGAATTAACAAAATGAGACATGCATTTTTCTTCTCTTTCTAATATGAAAATAAGATGTCAACAATACAGGTCAGAAAGTCACAAATTTTGTAAAAGTGGTACAGACAACGCTATGGAAATTGAGAGGTGGAAAAGGTCTTTTCTAGATAGGAAGAGTAGGCTTCACTGAGAATTTGGTCATTTTGCTAAGTAAGTGTGTGATCAAGATGCGACAAATTTATCAATTGGTAAATATTAAGGATATTTTTAAAATATGAATGGCATCAGCATGCTTAGTATTTATTTAGCACTTACGGGGAAAACGACTATATCTGTGTGGTTAGAGCATAAAGTGTATCGAGAAAAGTGGTACAAAATTAGGTTTAAAAAGAAAGTTGAGCCTAAATGCTTAGGTCATTAAAAAGCAAGATGCTGATTTTGCAATTTGTCTGATAACCAGTTTGGAGCCCTCAAAAGAATCTGAACTATACAGTTATGGTATTAGGGTTGTATTTCAGGCAAATTAATCTGCTAGTCTCAAGTAGTCTGACTTGGAAGTGAGAAACACTGGAAGCAATAGAGATCAATCAGAATGCTATTTCATTAATCTGGGTATATTATAAAGACTTAGACTAGGGTAGCAATGGAAGAGATAGTTGGGTAATGTAATGCAAAATACAAATTTTTTTCACATTAAATATATCTACTCCACATATTATTCACATCTTACTAGGGATCTTTAATATATATATTATATGTGTATGTGTGTATATATACCCCCATGACAAATATTTTGGAAGAACAAAGCATATTTTCTTAATGAAAGTTTAGAAAACAATGACAAGTACTTCAGAAAAACAGGAAATAGAGTGGATCAATGTGATGGATTTAATTTTGCCTTATAGGTAGGGGTATTAAGGGAATGAGATAGGAGACAAAATTAAAATGTAATGATAAAAACTGATTTAGGTGTCAGGAGAAGGTATCCAAGGAACAATTATTTGTCAGAGAGGAGTATGATCCAAGTTAAGGAAGGATGTTAAGCAGCTGAATATATGGTAAGATTGGAAGATATCTGGGAAAGGAGAATATGTCCCTCTTCTTCCTACTTATGACCCCCACCCCATTCTTAAGGTTTTGAGTATCAATTTTCTCATTTTAAAAATGTGGATAATATCTACTGGTTGTTGGTAATTACTGATAAAATGAATGTCTTGGAACACTAGAATTTATTATGCACTCAATAAATACTGCCTGAGACAGCATAGATGGACCTAGGGAGGGTATTATGTTTAGTGAAAGACAAATATCATATGATTTTGCTTATATGTGGAATCTAAAGAACAAAATAAATGAACAAACAAAATCAAAACAGACTTACAGATACAGAGAATAAAATGATGGTTGCCAGAAGGGATGGAGTTGGGGGACTGGGTGAAAAAGGTGAAGGGATTAAGAAATACAAATTAATAGTTACAAAATAGTCATGGAGCTGTAAAGTACAGCCTGGGAGTATAGTAAATAATATAGTAAGAACTATGTATGGTGCTTGGTGGGTACTGGAAATATCAGAGGGGCCACTTTGTAAATTACATGATTGTCTAGCCACTATGGTGTGTATCTGAAACTAATACAAAGATAATATTGTAATTAAAAAATAATTATTACAGGGTCAAGAAGTAGAAGATGGAGAATAGTGAAATCTATATGGCAGATAACAAGGTGGTGGGTGGTATAAATTAAAATGAGTGAAAAGGAATAGTGTATACCCCCCACAGAACACAGTCAGATTCCTGACACATAGGAAAGGTTTATAAAATAGTTTTCTAAGTGGAATTTAAAATACGGGTTTCATAGCTGACTATACTTGTACTCTTTGGGATACACCTTTTGGGACCTAACTGACCCCAGTTGAACACAGCAATAGAATAATAGCACCGTGAATCTTCAATTGAATTAATCAGTATTTATATCTATACTAGAGGCCTGGTACACGAAATTTGTGCAGGGGTAGGGTCCCTAGGCCTGGCTGGTGATCAGGGCCAATCAGGGCCTTCTGGCTGCTGGCCGGGGCCTTCCTTCATTTCGTGCCACCCCCTGGTGGTCATTGCATGTCATAGTGAGCGATCGAACTACCCGTCTCCTAGTCAAACTCCTGAAGGGACATTTTGCATATTAGATAGATAGATAGATAGATAGATAGATAGATAGATAGATAGATAGATAGATAGATATAAGGAAGCCATAATTCAGTCTCATTGGATGCCCAGTTAATGAGATGTTTTGTCCTAGTGAGTTTGCCCATAAACCATGTTTTTAAATCTAAATTAAATGAGAATGAGAAAGCCAATTTCATATGGCTCCCTGGGATTTTGCCCATAGACAAATTCCTTTAAAACCCTATGATCCTTTGCTGCATTGCTTTAATGATGTTCTTTTATTAAAATGCCTATGACAATTAAACATAAGACAATACATACTTATATGCATAAAAACAAGGAAAAACCATAAACATTTTAAACTCCAGTGCACAGTATAGTTATCATTCTCTCACCACAATTTGCTGAGCAATTTGAAGAAAATTTGTGATCTGCAGTGCATCCTGCAGAGACTTAGCATCATCCTGCTGTTTCTTCCAGAGTAAATGATAAACTCTGCTTGGGTTTCCCACACAATTATAAAATAATTAAGCTTAGCACTTTAAGGATGAGTTCAGGACTAGAACTGACCTCTTCTTGGCTAAATAGTGCTCTGAGGACAAAACAGTTATAGAAGATCAGCTTAAAACACACACACACACACACACACACACACACACACACACACACACGTACACACACAGTAACTTAAGTCCTTTGTAACAGTATCTCCAAAAAGTGCTGCCATTTTTTTTTTTATGGATTTAAGTGTTTTGCCACCAAAATGTTTTCTACTTACAAATGAACAGAAATAGAAATACACTTCTTTGAGAGAAGGTGACACACACAAAACCTCTCATTGAGTAAAATCAGAACATTAGAAATGAGCAGAAAAATTTCAAAATCTACTCACCTCAAGAACATACAAGACACCAGTAGGTTATGAAAAGAAGGCTTCTAGAGACCCTCAGATCACTTCATCTCTGTTGTCACTTCTGCTTCTTTGGCTCTTTCTTTTGGTGAACAGAGGGTCGAAGGAAGACCGTGTCCTCTTACACCTCTTCTAAAAGAAGCAAAATATAGGGCATGTATGTGCATGCCCTATAAAAGGTAGCTATCTTTAATCTCTCCTTATTTGCCAACGCTGGTGAGTTGGCTGTACTTTGTAGAAAAATAAATCCTGAAGTTTTCTCTCCCAACCTGTTTTCATTATGTGAAATGAGGCTGTGATCTCTTATTTCATAGGGTGTTGTAAGCATCAAACCACATATGTATGTAAAAGTGTTTATTGAGGTTTGGAGGATAAAGCAAATACTCAAAATGTGTTGAACAAATCAGGTTTGTCTATCATTAAACTTTAAAAAATATCTATGTAAGTTAGGGTTAAGACCAGAAAGATTGCTTTTCTTTATGAAGTTTAGGCAAAGAAGAGTAAAATACTGTATTTTTGTTGTCCAGAGCTTGGAGCTTGATTTATGTAAACACTGCAATCTAATAATAATATGACTACTTTAATAAACTTTTTAAATTAATGCAATTTAAGAAAAAAATTGGCTACTGCTACTTCTCATCCCAGCTAGATCAAGATTGAAATAGCAGACTAGTTAACTGGGGCCTTAACAGAATAACTGGGCTTCAGCTCCTATAAGAATATAAATGTTTAATCACAGGTTTCATAATTATCACAATAAAATCATATATAGCCACTAAAAATGACTGTATAAAGACTGTAGCAACAAAAATATTCTTATGAATCATTTAAGCTGAGTATGACTATATACCTACACTATGGTTAAAACTCTGTAAATATGATATATATTTGGGGGCAGGTTTGGAAAGGAACAGTGAAAATAAAGACAGTTTGATTCACAGAGGTGATCAAACATGGTTTTCAAACTATAGTGTGCAAACGAATCATTTGAAATACTTAAAAATTCACATTTCCAGGCCCACCCTTAGAGATTTGTATTCAAATTATTTGGAAGAGAGACTTCAGAACTTACATAATACTAAAACACCCCCAAGTAATTCATAATTTGTCCAGTTTTGGGCACTGTGACAGGATCATGGGTGAATTAAAGGATTAGAGCAACGGTATTATAATCCATTAATGTGGTTATGTTGTTTGCCCACAAATGTGAAATATGGGGCAAATCAGGAATATATTGCAGGTGATTGTCCAGTCTCTAGTCAAAATGTAATGGACTGAATTTTACAAAGCTGTTGTATGATTATGACATGTGTGTATTTCTGACTCACATTAGCCATTCTTTTTTATTAGCCTGTATTTGTGGACACAGTTTTCCCTATCTACTCCCTGGGAAGAGACTGATGCCATTTGTTCACTTACTGCCATTTAGTTCTCAGTATCCAGCAGGGCAAATAGTAAATGTAGAACAGTTCATTAATTGACGAGGACTTTAACTGATAGCTCTCTAATGGAGGAGGATTGGAGTTCAGCCTGCTGTCATGGATTCAGTGTCCACATTTCTGGGGGAATCTACATTTGCTGTATCTTGGCAATCATCCTGCTTCCTCAAACCTGTTGAAACAGATCCCGTCTGTGCCCTGACACACATCATCCCCTGCTGTATTCTTGCTAGCACTCTCTCTAGGGCACTGAACTTCCTCTCTTCTATCAACTCACTAGTTAGCTTTCAGCTTTGAAGGGACTTACCAGCAAAAAGCATAGAGCGGTAGCCTGCTGTGATTTAATGATTTCTACCTAAATGGCCTCTTTGCTTAAAACTATGATTGGCACATACTTTAGAAAGTGTTCAAGAAAGGTTCATGATTATCCACTCCATCTGTTGGTCTGGTTACTTTAAATATCAACATTGTCCCTAACCCTACATGTCTCTGCATCTACATTGAAAACTTGGACTTTAAATAAGTTAACCGCTATGACTTCGTGGGTGGCCCACACCTCTAGCTTCCTTCTGGTGCTTGTTTTATCTTCCTCCCCATCTATTTATGGGGATGAAATTCCAGCAAGCCTTGTACCCAATCTCATTATATTTTAAACAATTTGATTACAAAGGATATGTAATTTAATGTAGACATAGACAGAACAGGCACATTAATAGTTACCTTCCCAAAGTGTACACACAAACTAACTGCAATGGGAAGGAAAAGGTGGCAGTATCATGTGAGGTACTTGGCACACATAATTAAGTTTATTCTCACAATTCCTATTACACGAGGAAACTGAAGTCTGGAGATAATAGAGGTTTACATGAAGTGACAGAGGCAAAATTTCAACTCATATCTCTGTGGCTGTAATACACCCCCCCACTTCCAATATTACAATGCTAGTCAACCTGTCTGGTTCTTTGAATTTAGTTTAAAAGCTAAAAACGAACCACTTAGAAGGAAATGACCATTACCAGCAACGTGATGTCAGTTCAGACACGCCGGGCCTTCAATGATGGGCTTTTTTGCTTGTGTGTTCTTTGTTTTACTAGAACTGTATATCTCAACTATTCGACGGTTGTCTCATCTTAGCTTTTGATCAAGGCTAAAAATAATGAAACAGAAGAAATATGAGGTTTTAAGTGGAGATACTATGAACAAATTCTCAACATAAAAGTAATGTACAGGGCAAATGGGGAGCTGAACAAAAATGATTAATTGCTCATTAAAATTTACCTTGGTATTAAAGTGTGTCAAGGGCATATAGTTTCAAAAGGCTATTGGACAATACTACGAGTGTGAGAACAATAAGAAGAATGGCTATGCAGTCATCCTTCCATTCTGTGAATTAACAGCATGGGAACCATTGCATAATGACTGGGTGTGATGATACAGATCAAAAATGAACCATACAGCAATGCATATTAAAGGCTGGTGTTGGTCTGCTTTAGGACAGGAATAATGAATGGCAGGGTCGGGTCATGTGAGAATTTTTCTCTTATTTAAGCACTCCAATGACAGTTTTAAACAGAAATTAAATTGTGGTTTGTATTTTAAAAATATCAGTATCTTTTCCATTAAAATACTCATGGAGAGAGTTAATGGTAGCACCTAAAAATCATTCTGACACTAAAGTTATGTGCCCATCATTGAAAAGAGGCCCAGAGGAGTGTCCACAAACCACCAGAAGCAGATAAAACTGACTTGAGAAATGAATTATGACCTATGTTTTGAATCCTGGTAGGAGGAAGTGGTTATTAAGGATAATAGGTAGCCAGTATGAATATAGGTGTTTTTTTTTTATTCTTTCCAAATTGGAGACTTTGGATAAAACAACCTGAACAACTGTGGATTTGCCCTGTCAATATACTTTCTTTACAGCTAGAACCAGGACCATACGCCACCCTCTGTCTTTCATCAACACCTCCCCTTTTTCATCCATTCAAAGAAACACTCTCAGAGTACAAAAGACTAACAGTGTATTATATTTCTTGATGTGGCTTTTCACTTATATGCAGTGATATATATGCAGGGAGATATAAGAATAACATTGAGGTAAATAAAGCTGAAGATTGTAGGATTTTTTAATACTCTGTTTATTGGAAAAAAGCCACAGATATTTTTATCTCAGATTTATTGTTGATGTACTAAAATTAAGACTTTCTAATTTCACTTCAAGATCAGTTCCATTTTTATTAATTTAATGTGCTTTTAAATTTAATTCTTTTTTTTTAATTAAATCTTTATTCAGATTATTACATTTGTTCCTTTTTTTTCCCCCCATAACTCCCCTCCTCCCAGTTCCCGCCCCACCCTCCGCCCTCACTCCCCACCCACTGTCCTCATCCATAGGTGCACGATTTTTGTCCAGTCTCTTCCCACATCTCCCACACCCCTTTCCCCCCCAAGAATAGTCAGTCCATTCCCTTTCTATGTCCCTGATTCTATTATAATCAACAGTTCATTCTGTTCATCAGACTATTTATTCACTTGATTCTTAGATTCACTTGTTGATAGATGCATATTTGTTGTTCATAATTTGTATCTTTACCTTCTTCTTCCTCTTCCTCTTCTTAAAGGATACCTTTCAGCATTTCATATAATCCTGGTTTGGTGGTGATGAACTCCTTTAGCTTTTCCTTATCTGTGAAGCTCTTTATCTGACCTTCAATTCTGAATGATAGCTTTGCTGGATAAAGTAATCTTGGTTGTAGGTTCTTGGTATTCATCACTTTGAATATTTCTTGCCACTCCCTTCTGGCCTGCAAAGTTTCTGTTGAGAAATCAGCTGACAGCCGTATGGGTATTCCCTTGTAGGTAACTGAGTTTCTTTCTCTTGCTGTTTTTAAGATTCTCTCTTTATCTTTTGCTCTTGGCATTTTAATTATGATGTGTCTTGGTGTGGTCCTCTTTGGATTCCTTTTGTTTGGGGTTCTCCGAGCTTCTTGGACCTGTAAGTCCATTTCTTTCACCAGGTGGGGGAAGTTTTCTGTCATTATTTCTTCAAATAGGTTTTCAATATCTTGCTCTCTCTCATCTTCTGGCACCCCTATAATTCTGATGTTGGTACGCTTGAAGCTGTCCCAGAGGCTCCTTACACTATCCTCGCATTTTTGGATTCTTTTTTCATTTTGCTTTTCCGGTTGGATGTTTTTGCTTCCTCGCATTTCAAATCATTGACTTGATTCTTGCGCTCCTCTGGTCTGCTGTCGGGCGTCTGTATAATATTCGTTATTTCAGTCCGTGTGTGCTTAATTTCTAGTTGGTTCCCCAATATAAGATCGAGGGTCTTATTAGTTTTCGTGTAGATCTCATTAAGTTTATCGGCAGCTTCTAAACAGTTCTTGAGAGACCTTAAAAGTGTGGTTCTGAACTCTATTTCTTCCATTGACAATTTTGTCCTGTTTCTTTGTCTCCGCATTTTGTTATGCTTCCTTGGTGCACCCCCTAGTGGTCTTTGTTCACAGTCTTATAGATAAATCTTGATTGTTGTAGCTAATTCCAGGGAGGGTTTGACCTCCAGGCCAAGTGGCTATGAGAATCAGCTGTGTCAGCAGTGAGAGAACTTCTGTCCTCTAGGGAGGTGCTAATCTAGCCTTTGCCTGAGGCTATCCGGCAAATGCCTCTGTGCAGGGCTTGGGCGGGGCGGGTCCCACAGGATCAACAGGGTGGGCCGGATAGAGCAGTTATGGCGGCTCTCAGTCCTGTCCCCAGGGGCTCTGCCTCTCTGAGTCCCAGCACCTGCTGCAAAGCTGGGAGAGAAAGCTGCACTCGCTCTGACCGAAGCCAGACAGTCCCGCTTCTCCCGTTTGAGTCTGGGTCCCTAAAGACTCGCCCGGATTTGGTGCTCAGAGTCTGCGACTCCCTCCCGATTGAAAACAACAACCGCGCCCTCCGCCGCCAGCCCGCTCCGCGCACTCCGCACCTCAGAATTTGACTTCAGCACTGCGCCTCCTCTGAGTGTCCGTATGCGTTTCTCTTTCCTCCTAGTTGTAGGGCTTCCACTCAGCCAGCGTTCCTGTGGTTCTGGGTGATGTCCCTTCCGTTTTTTGGTTTCACTTTTGAAGTAGTTGTTCAAAGCAGCAAACTCCGGCGTTAACCTATGCCGCCATCTTGGTTCTCTAAATTTAATTCTTAACACTACCTGATATTTATAATCTTGATTGTTATTTCCATTATTTTATTTGTATTATTTTTGTTTTAAATTTATTTTATGTATCCTTTTTCAGTTCACTTCTCTTCCATTATTTTGACTGTTGATTTTTGTTCTGTGAGCCCATTTTTTTAGGATTACATATTTATAATGTTTTAAAATATTTGGTAGTGCCAGTTTCACTTATTAGTTTTTCAAAAATGTAGGTTTGCCAATTTAATTCTGCTTTCCCTCTCAGAATTATTTTAGCTCATCTCAAATGTATCCATATGCAATTTTGGACATTGATATTGTGATGAAACCAAAAATTACTTAAGAAAGAATTGTTACCTTTATAAAGTTCATTCACATGCAGGACTCCCTGAAATACTTTATAACTTTAATGAGAATTTTGACATTTCTTACATGGAATTACTGCATATTTCTTGCTTATTCATTTTTAATTGTATGTAAAATATTTTTTCTTTATATTATCAAGCTGGTATCATTACTATGAAGGAGATGGATTAAAATTTAAATTAGAAGACTATGATGAGAATTTGGAATGAAATACAGCATTGATTAATGGACTAGATGATTTAATCAAATAATGCCTCTACCTGAGTAGGAGCTAAAATTCTAATGACTTGAAAATTAGGTAATGTTATGACTCAAACATAGAGACAACTACTCTGCAACCATCTCCTTCCATAAGTATTACTGATTTTAATTTGAGTTATGTATACCACATCATTGTCACAGACAAGAATATGGTCATGCCACAGCCAATATTCCTATTCATTAGGAAACTTCAGCAAAATCTGGGAAAGCAAACCCAAAATTCCTTACAAAGTTTATCTCCAAATTTGAATGAGACAATTATTTCCTAAGCGAGTAAACATCTGACTATCCAGGGAATCAAGAAGCAAGAATATCATAGTTTGAAGAAATCAAAATGATACATTTTTTACTTAATAAATAAACTGGTCTTGCAGGTAGCTATAGATAATGAAGTCAGTATATTAAATAACCAAGATCTCTTTCACAAAATATATAAAGTAGCCTCACATCAAGCAAAGTCAAACCCTAAGCACTACTTAAAGACAGAGGAAGCTGAAATTTCAACAAACTGTAAGGCAATTAGAAAAATCAACAGAGATTAGCACCATGGACTCATTGGTCAAGTGCAGGAAAAGTACTCAAAGGAATAATAATACTCAATTTTAGCAAAAGACATAATCTACAGATTACAGAGGTAAATGAACTCTAAACAGAAACACCCCTTCCCAAAATTCACACTAAATGCATCTTAGTCAGTCATCTGAGAGCCAAAGAAAATGAAGAGGCTTGAAAGCAGTGAGAAAGACTCCACGGTCTGCAAGAAAAGACTTGTTAACTCACTGTCCTGCATCTAATGAAAACACCTTTCAGAAATGAAGGGAAAATCAAGACATTCTCAGAGGAAAGAAAGTCAGGAAAACCAGTTAACAGCAGAATTGCCTTAAAGAATGGCTAGAGAAGGTTTCTAGACAGAAGGAAATTATAAAAGCAGTGGCCTTGGAACACCAGGAAGGGGAAAAGAACACAGTAAGCAAAAATATAGGTACGTAATTCCTTTCTTCTTGGATTTTCTAAGTTATTTTGACAGTGGAAGCAAACGTAGTCTGTCTTATGTAGTTCTAAATGTCTGTAGAGGAAATATTTATGATAATTATAAGCAGGGAGAAGGTGCTCAGTGGGCTAGAGTGGCCAGAGAACAAACTTGGACCTCTCTGCTCCGCCAGAAGTGCTTCTCGCTCCAACAGAAGGTTCTGGAAGCTTGGGAGCAGTGAGCTGGCCTCAAGGACCTACTGATCTGTTTGTGGCACCATTAGAAGATGGATTGGTCCAAAGACAGATAGCTGAAAGTGCTGAAAAAGAAAATATAAAATGGACAACCACCATTATTATTAGTTCATCTCTTGAGAGTTGTGAAGTTGCAACCGCCCTAGAAAACCAAAGTCACAAGGTTCGGTATTCAGCTTCGGTGGAAAATGGATCAATTATATTTTCTCATACTGGGGTTGCATTTCTATTGATGGATGCTAAAGAATGCTTTATGTCAGCTGAAGAAATATTTCTAGCCAAAATTAAGAAGTTTATTAACATTCACCAAAATAGTTTTTTGGTTCTGTCTGCTTGCCCTCATGGCCTCAAGGAATGGAAACTGATGTTTAGGATTCAGCAGAGATTCCTGGATAGTAACTTACGGATACTTCCAGTATACAACACAGTAAATGCTATTGATCTTATGTGTACTATAGCTAAGATCACCTCCAAACCATACATAGATAGCATCTGCTACAGAGTGATAACAACTAAAGCTTACATCATTGAGCAAAGTCCTGTTTGGAAAACATTTCAACAGATAAATCTCGGTGACTCATTTAACCCAAATTAGAGTATCAGTTATAAAGGTTCTTTTGGAAGAATATTAAAATAATTAGACTGGTTGAATTATAATGTTTAAATACATATTTATTTTAAAGATTTAAAATTTTTAAAATAATAAAATATATACAATTAAAAGGGAAAAAAGATAATTATAAGCAGAGAATGAATCTAAAAAAGGAGATAAAAATAAACTCAGAGCAGGCAAAAGGGAGGAAGTGATAAAGATAAGGGCAGAAATCAATAAAGTTGGAGAAGAAGAAATATAGAGATATATTAACAAAGTAAAAAGCTGTTTCTTTGAAGAGTCCAATATTGTTGACAAAACTCTGCCAATACTGATTTTAAAAAGAGAGAAGATTCAAATCACTGTAGGAGGAATGAAAGAAACATATCACTACCAACTCTCCAGAATGTGTATATATCAAGTATTCTGTTTGAGACATATCAAGTGTGATATTCATTATGAAACTTCGAAGCCATAAAGCAGGCACTGGGACTTCGGTGCCTTGGTGCACAGGGACTCTTGTTGAAACCTGCCTGAGCAGATCACTGTTTCTTGGTCATTTGCCATGTGACAGTGTACCCTTCACCTGAGAACAAACAAACCCGATTACACTATTATGAGGAGTGCCTGGCACAGCAAGGCTTAGTTTGTTTCATTCCGTGGAGATAATTTATTTAAGACATAAGAAATAAAACGAGAGCATCTAAGTTTCCTTTCATTATGCCATGGACATTTTTGCATGATTGCTACTTCATTAGTGAAATTATTAGCCACCTACCTCCACGTCCTAAATGATGTCATGTTGTCACTGCCTGTAAATGAAGGAAGGTCACCTCACGGAAGAAAGGAATGACAAGTTTGTGTCTATGTACCTTAACTGCCAACAAACCTTGTTTGTCCACCTCCTCCCAAGACAGCTGGGGGCCGCGTGATTGATCAGGAAGCATGTTCTCCAGTGCTTCTCGGACTTTTGAAACTCTAAGTGGAAAATCATCATCAGAAAGCAGAGAAGCCAGAGAAGGTGATAGCTGATTGCTACTTCATTTTGCGTAGAAATTGGGGACTCTTTTGAGAAACTACTCAGACTGATGTCTGTCTCAAAGTTCTGAACATTTCACTCACTAATTACAAAAAAATATACATTGTATAATAAGGCCCTGAGAGGGAGAAAGTAGTCTCTACTGACTTTTGGTCACGACCTTCACTAAAACATCAGGAAGATACCACCGAATATGCCATTTAAAGTCACAGGAATTTCTGTAGTTATATGCAACAGTGTTTCTCAACCTTTTGGCAACTTTAGGTCACCCATTTAAATTACACTTTAAAAAGATTATAAATATTTAAAACAATAATACAAATAAAATGTATATTTAAAATTGATAATTCCAATGAGTTCAATGATTTGAGAGATGAAATTATTTGAAATATTTTACCAAGTTTTCTATATCTGGTTTAATAATGAATGAATGGCTATCATTGATAATTGGATTCATATTCAGTTGCTATATTTTTAATTTTTTTCTATTCAATTAGAAAGTTCTAATTTAAATTTTAGTCACCAAGAGTGGTCAATAGTCATCAGTGTATCTGTTTGATCATTTTGGAAAGTAAGATTAAAAATGGACCTAAAATTTATAGACAGGTTTTTCAGTGACTGCGTGTAATATCATCTCAAAAGTTGCAAAGTCAAATGTCCCAACATGATAGATAATGGTAAATGAGTCTTTATGTATCTCTGTTTCATTCATCTCTGTAAAGCATTCCTCAACTATTTCATTCTCTAACAAGTGAAAAAGCATCAGGTATTGTGAGAGTGAGGCTCAGCAATCAAGCAATCTGCAACATGGTTTAATTTTCTTTTGAACCTTAATATTTATCCTTAACTTGAAATTTTATGATATTTTAGCATGGTTTCATAGCTTCAGACTGTTCAAGATTCTGCCCATTTCAATCAGAAACACGATTTAAGTAATTCACTTATACCCTTGGAAATGATCTGGCAATATTAGAAATGTTTCATCAAATGTCTCATTTCACTCATTTGCATACATTTATAGCAATCTGCATTCTTATGTGCATCAAGTCATATTGAGGGAAATGCATGATTGGTCATATTCACAATTATCCTCTTTTCTTTTGACTCTGAATGAAGATGAGGAGTGGGCTCTGGAGCTGGACTAGCTTGCTTTGCCCACCTCCTTCACTTTCTAGCTGTGTGACATGGACAACTTCCTTTCCCCCTAACTTTTTATATTGATAAATTGAGGAACATACTAACTAGTATCAACTTCATAGGTCATAGTGGTAATTAAATGAGTAAATTCATGTAAAGGTTTTAAAGCAATGATTGACACATAAGTGCTCAGGACAAGTTATCTCAGCACAAATCCAAAGTACTTACTTAAATATCGGTAATTTTATCTAACTGTAGTATATGTAGTACGTATGGTTTTAATTACTTTTCTAAATAATTATGTGTTTTTAGTTGGAATTCATTCTGATATGAATTGAAAGAAAAAAAAATCTTGTACCCAGCTTAACTAGAGAAAGGACTACATTGGCTCACATAAACAGGAAATCCTAGAGGAGATTTCACATTAAGCCTGGCTGAAATAAGAATTCAGACAATGTTAGCAATAATAAATCAATCTATTTTTCTCTCTCTTTTCAATCCCTTGGCTCTGTTGTCCCAAATTTGACTTTATTCTTAGGAAAAAATGACTTTCAGTCACTCTGTCCTTATAATTCTTAGCTATCACAATCTCAAAAAAGAGAGACTACCCTCTCACAATATCCTTCCTTATAAATCCCCATGTAAAATAAATACATGAAAATGGAAGAGGGTCTAGGATATGGCCTCTGCCTTCACATACTAGGAGCTAAGCAAGTAGATCAACATGTATAGTTCAAGGTCTGCCGGGGTCCAGCCCCAGCGGGTCCAGGGGTTCCCAAAGGCGTGGACGGAGTCGGCGAAGAAGGAAGGACACGGAGACAGTGTTCAGTTGATCAGCACCCTAGCCAGGATCTCCAGCCCGGATCTCCAGCCAAGTTTTGGTCTCGATCTCCAGAGAGGTTCTGCTTCGGATCTCCAGCGAGGTTCTGTAGCCATGTTCCCTCGCTAGGTTCTCCAGCCAGGTTCTGTCCAGGCTCTCCAGTCAGGTTCAGTGTCCAGGTTCCAGTCAGGTTCTCCTGCCAATCTCTGTAGTCAGGTTCAGTCCAGGATCCCTTGCCATGTTCTCCCGCTAGGCTCTGTCTCTAGGCTCCGAGGCCAGTCCCTCTCCAGGATCCTCCGGCATGCTCTCTCCAGCGAAGTTCTTCTGTCTCTAGGCTCCGTGTAGGCTCTGTCTTCTTGATTCTGTTCTAAGTTCTGAGTGTTTCTGTCTTGTTACAACTGTATTTATACCAGTTGATTCAATCCTATCAATCTCTATTCCAAAGGTTAGGGCGTTTCTTATCTCCATTCCAGGGAGTAAAGATTATGTAGTTTAAGCATGATTGTTCGTAGTTAAAGGGATTAATTACCCGCCTGGCACTTAGTTGAGGGGTTTTATTCCCTCCCTAACTTCAGGGGAAAATCCCTACCTGGGGAAACAACCTTTCTCAGAGGTGACCTTGGTTAAAACAGCGCCAAGAAGGTGAGCAAACATATTAAGAACCGTATGCCATATATGCCAGGTCCCTTGAAACAGCAAGGATGGACCGGCTCCCGGCAAATGATAATGGCTTTATTTGTTGAGTATTAACTATGTGTCAGGCTTTACATTATACTTTTTTATTCAATCTTCACAGATTAAAGACTGTGATTTAGGGACTGTGATGCTCTCCAGTTTACAGATCAAGGCTCAGAGAAGTCAAATGACTTGCCCCAAGTTAGGAAGAGTCAGAGCTCAAATTTGAAGCCAGGTCTTTCTGACTTCAACTTCTTAATCTGCACCCTTGACCACCTTACTCTGACTTTTAGAACCTTAGAGTCTAACAGAGAGCCAGCCAAGCAAATCTTCAGTTTCAGGATATAGTACAATAAGAAAGACATTACTTCTATCCAGTGCTTTGATGTAATAAATATCATGATGGAAGGTGTTTCTTCATAAGCTTATGTCAATACTTGGCAATGACAGTGTCTGTCTGAGTCAGTGTGGGCTGCTATAGCACAGGACCACACACGGGGTGGCTTATAAACAACAGAAATTTATTTCTCAGTTTTGGAAGCTGAAAGTCTGAGATCAAGGTACCAGAATAGTTGGATTCTGGTGAGAAATCTCAGGTTGCAGAAGGCTGACTTCATGTTACATTTCACATGGCAGAAGAAGAGTGAGTGAGCTCCCTGGAGTCCTTTTATAAGGGCACTGATCTCATCCACCCTCATGACCTAATTGCCTCCCAAAAGTCCTACCTCCAAATACTATCACAATGGAGAGTAGATTTCAACATATGAATTTTGGGGAAAACAGATATTCAGCTCATAATAATATCCTATGAATAAATGCATGGGCTTGCATGGATCTTATAGCTTGTGTCTCTCTAGCACCCAACCAGTTCAGACACTCTTCACTGTGTATATGACCATTTGTATGTGCTCACCAGAACCCAATGCATTGTAAATATATTCTGAAATGTCAGAAAACTCTATTCAGAATCAGAAAATCCCACCATTTCTGAGATTTCAAAAGGTTTATTTTTACTATATTACATATATAAAGAATGAATAACATTAACTTTTACAAAAATAACATTAGAATTCTGACTTTATTTTAAAAGTGATATTTATGCGTCCATTCATTTTATACTTATAATGATGCTATGGAGTAGATTATTAATGTTATCAGTATTATAATTATCATTACACTATAAGGAACCTAAGGCTCAGAGTTATGAAGTGGCTTGCCAAGTCACACAGTTAGCAGCTGGTGAGACCTGCCTCTGGTTGTAAATCTTTCTACTCTACCTCAGTGCCTCAGGCATTGCCAGCAACCATGCTAGCTTTTCTTGGCTAGTTCTTCCAGAATGATGGATATCTTTAAAAAGTTGCCAATGTGACTGCAAGAGCTGATTATTGGCTGGCTAGAAATAAAGCATGTACCAGACACTGTGGTGAAGTACCAGTGCACTTAGAGAGGCATTATTTTTAATCATGAAAACCTGGTATGACAGATAATTTTTTGAAATATTAAATTGTGTTTTGCTTTTCCAGCTGTAAAAAATAAAAAGGAATGAACAGCATTCATGTTTTATGCTTTGTATTTTCCTCTTCTTGTTCTAAAAAGACAATCAGGACTTTACATTCCCTTCTCTTGGGTGTAATTTCTAAGCACAACAAAATTACTGATAGAAAATCCTTTTTAAGGTCTTTATGGAAGCTTAAATTCATGGCTGACATATGAGGAGGAAGAAAGAGAAGACAGTCTCTGCCAGGGTGAAAAGTAAATAAAAGCAGTAAAAGAGTTGGGCTATCATCCCATAAAATTTGTGGTATATTTGAGATGTGAAGTGTGGTCCGTTGCAATGTTCATGAAAGCAGGAAGAAACCCCAGGAGGGAATGACACCTTGATAAAAGGTCAGGAGCTTGGACCCTAGATGCTAGGGCTGGATCATAGACAAACGTTCAGGTGCCTGACAATGACACAAAAGCTCCAGAGCCGTGGGACTTCAAAGTTCAGAGTAGGATGGATGATAGGTTTACCTGCTCTTCCAGAATCTCCCAAAGGCTTCTAGAAGAGGCTTTTGCGAACACAAGATTTTACGAAAGCCCCATTGCAATCTTTGTATGCTTTTCTGGACAACAACTAGCTGGAAACTTGAGGTCAGATTTAACTTTATTTAAAAACAATAAAGCATATACATGTATGCGTGTGAGGTGGAGTTGGATTGTTGAAACAAACTTGTCAAATGTGGATAATTTTTAACATTGAGTGATGGGTATCTGGGGGCTCATGACACTTTTGGTGTTGTATGAGAATTTTTTCATAATAAAACATTTTAAAAAATCAATGCGGTAATAATTTTTTTACCCCTATTTTCTGGAATGAGGTTCTATCTGGCCATGCTGGGAAGAGCTTAGGAAGTACAACAAAACAATGCTGCCATGGGCTTGGAATGGAGAATGGCAGTATACATGCTATGCATTTTCCATCCTGTATCAAGATTCTCTGACTTCTATTTTTTATATAACCAAGGTTATTAGAAATCAAAACATGCCATTTTAGTCATCTTCACATATGACAAATATGTCATGCTTTTGTGGGGGTAGGTTAATAACTTAAATCAATAGCCAAATGCTTTATCATATACAAGGTTATTGTCCAATATTTGATTCTATGTACTTTTTTTAAAAAACCAAAACCTGAATGAAATGTTTCTGCTTGCTTTAGTTCCAGGGAAGCACTACTAGGGGTAGAGATGGAACTTAACTGCAGTCCCCTATCCACTACAGCTTCTAGGTACAGATAATCGGGCTGGCTTTGGTCCACCAGACTAGAAGCAGATGAATTAAAACCTTGCCTGGATCCTCGTCAGAGTTTGAGGACTGATTTTATTTCCAAAATCAGACAAGGTCTGGTAGCCAACTCCTGCCCCAGACCTTCTCCCCGAGTCCTGCAGGTGCCCTGGGGTGGCTCAGTCAGCCGTCAGATTCTTTGCCAGAGCCCTTGAGCTCTCGGACTCGCTGATGCTCCTGTGTTGCCAGCCTCTTTGAAATTCTGCCATGGTACCTGCAGCTCGGCAGGCCCAGAAGCCTGAACTAGCAAAAAGCTTTCCTTCAGGCTAGGTGTCTAACACCAAGATACCCCAGGGGAGGAAAGTCCAGCCGAGGGGAATCTAAGAACCACCCCAGAGGCCTGCAGCAGACCTGGGAGGACTGCCTGCCCTCTAAGCGGAGCTGCTCTGGGGAGGGGCTGTGTGTGCTCCCCTGAGCCAGTCATGCACCAGCGAAAGCTCCCACTGGCTCAAGAAGATTTGAAACTAGCGCCCGAGGAGCACAGACTCGCAGCCAGCTATCCACAGACACACTGAGGTCTTTGGGGAATGCCCAGCCATTCAAGAGCAGCTCCTTCCCCAGGGAAAACAGCTTGGACTTGGGAGCTGCCACCAACATGAAGGACCTGAGAGCTCCTTGACCCTCGGGGCTGAGGATGGAGTACCCAAACCTCAAAAAGGTTTCAAAGCTCCCCTCCCCAAGGGCCTCCCACATGATAGGTGGGAAGAAAATGTTACAACTCTTATTTACATTCATTTTTATCTAATAGGCTGAAAAGAACATAGGCTTTACCAATAGATAGATATGATTGGCAGTGGTATCTCCTCTTGGTCCATGTGTCACTTGAAGTATAAGTTATTCCCGGGGGTGGGGGGAGATTATAAATTCCATAACTCCACGGGTTGACAGCTGCATGCTCACACTTGTTCAAGCAGGTTGCAGCCTAGTGCAGCTCACATATGTTTGGCGCATACTTTTATGAATTTGGTAACATAAAAGGTAGAATGTTTATAATAGTGAAGTTTGTCATGACAAGTTGTGACAATATAATTCTATTTTATGTATTCTTTTCATTTTTGTTTTGTGCCACATAGTTCCCTTGTTATCTTTTGGCAAAATAAACCTAAAAGAAAAGCAGTTTTCTTACACTAAATGACAAGTGCTCTAAATTTGCTGACCTTTTCTGGGATGACAAGTAGCTGTCAATAGAATGCCACCTAACAGATCCTCAAAAAAGATAACGACACTTACTGTCTTCTTTCAAGGTGAAGGTGACATTCTAACAACGAGTGAGAAAGTAACTGGCTTTTGTTTTATTTTATTTTTATTTCTGCTATGGAGAAAAGATGTTGAAAAATAGATGTTTGAAGTGTTTACATAAATGTAGTAAAAATGATATGTCTCCGACATAAACTTCTCATATCTTACACTAAAAAATATTGCAACAAAATTCTCTAACCTATTTTAAGATCTTCCAAATGAAGAATTTCAGCGATTTTTAAAACCATTTGATTAAAATATAAAAATTATATTTTTTCTTTCAAAAATATCTTATTTTGACATCAGGGAAAGGGAGAATTTATTAAATTTTAACTATACAAGTGAACAAAAATGTTGTGGATGGGACTGAGAAATTAATATGATTTAGGAAGTGCAGCCAATGATGTATCTCCTCTGTTGGATCCACATATCTTTTGAGAAATATTTTCAGCTAAGACAGTTGTCAAAACCAAGAGTAAAAATAAAATGAACACCACCAGACCTTTAATTTCTGTAACATAAAGCATTAAGCCAAAATTTTATTTAAAGGATGAGGCATATTCCATCACATCACAATGCTAATATTATTAATGTATTAATAATAATTTAGAGAGACCTTGAATCTAAATTTTTGTTTTATTATAAACATAATTTAAATCTTTAAATTTTTCAATTCATTTTTATTATATCCTTTGTACAATGTATATATTTTTTTTACAATGTATATTTTGGTAAATAGTTTGTATTGTATTATATACATGTATATTACATCCACATATATGAGTAAATACACAAACATATATACACACACATTATATGTGTGTGTGTATATATATATATATATATACATATATATATATATATAGAGAGAGAGAGAGAGGCCCCAAAATGCCCCTGGGTCACACACATGAGATCCAGAATAACTGCCTATGGCTTTTGAACCACAACTTGGAACAGGGATGATGCATTTTTGTATCCCCAGCACAAAGCTTGGCTATAAACTCAATAAATGTTTGATGAATAAATGAAATTTTTGGTATGGCCAGAAGTTTGAATTGTTATTATATAAAAACTAGTGTCCCGGTGCATGGATTCGTACACATTGAAAGGAAATTAATTAGAAGAAATATTTTAATATCACTGTTCACCTTTTTTCTATAATAGAAGTGTCAACCAAATTCACAATCGACAATGACAGATCGAAACACATGCGTGTGATTGGTACCAGCGAGAGCTTTATATGTATCACGCATGCGTGAGTCAACCCAGCCTTTAATATATATAGAATAAACTTGCTTAACACGGTAAGCACCATGTCAGTCACCAGTGACTGAAACGGAAAGGAAGATAAAACAGGCTTGGCACTTAATGTGTTAATTAGACCTGCTTTCTGATTTAGCTAAACTTTTTCCAGCCCAGTGAAGCACCCCAACTTCTCTTTCAGGTAATTGTCAGCAACACAACAGTAAATATCAACACAAAGCAGATTATTATTGTAAATCACACAGGGAGAACAAAGGGTAAAATATTTAACTGTATCAGGGTTTGACTATATTATGCACAGTGAGAAAGCCTGAAGTCATATTCAAGTTCCACCATTTCTTACTTCTTTTCAGTTGGGTCAAATTTCTAAACTTCCTAAATCTCCGTTTTCTGGCTAATGAAGAGAAAATAGGATTCTACTGAGTCTCCTATCTATCTACTTCAGGACTTCTGTGAGGATCAAATGAGATGAGGCATGTGAAACACTTCACAAACATTTGGTTAAAGTGTAAAATGTTTGTACCTGGCTATAAAGCAAGTGTTTCCTGGGCTGAATAAATTCCAAGGAGGCTAGGCTAGTCACTAGAGAGTAAGCCAGGCATTGCTATGTGACATCATTACCTGGCTCCCACAGCGACCGTTTCCGGCTGGGTTGGGCCGTGGGCTGCATTTTGTGCCATGGGGTCTTGGAAGCCTTGGCTACAATTTGGTGGGGTGTTGCTCTGGGATGGTGGTGGGGCCTGTGTCCCACTTGGGGGAAGCCGAGTGTTGGTTTGTGGGCTCCAGGTTCATGGTGCCATTTAGTTTTAAATGACCAGTGTGTGTCATGGCAGCTCGTGCGTTGAGCGTCTGCCCCCTGGTAGTCAGTGCTCATCATAACTATGGGTCAGATGGACACTTAGCCATATATATAGGCTAGAGGCCCGGTGCATGAATTTGTGCACAGTTGGGGTCCCTTGGCCGGGCCAGCAATTAGAGCTGATGGGGACTGGCCAGCCGGGAAGCGGGGGGAGGGACTGCAAGAGGTTGGCCGGCTTCAGGAGGTTGGCTGTGGGAGTGTACTGACCACCAGGGGCCAGCTCCTGCATTGAGCATCTGCCCCCTGTTGGTCAGTGCGCATCATAGCTACTGGCCGGTCGGCTGGTTGTAATGGTCATATATATATACATATATATATATGCATGCATTAGTTCTTTTAAAATGTTTTAATGTTTTAATCCAACCATACATACACAGAGCAGTGAAATAAAATTTAAAAATGACTTTGTAAGAAAATTTTTTACTGTTAGACCTGAGAAAAGGTGCCTGATATTTCTTTTACAAACCACTAGATGGCAATAGCTCTACATTACTCTCCTCTCATGCTAGGAATCCTTCCCTATGGTCTTGGAATTAGTACCTGGAATGAATGTTATTTCTGCAGATGTTTGTCAAGGAGCGGCATATCTGCTTTAGGAACTCTGAGGTTCATAATTGTAATGCAAATATATTTCTGTGCTTGTTTCTTGTTGCATGTATCTACAGCAAGTTACCCACCAATTTTATTATCTTGAAGCTGTATATTATCAGAGCAAAATCAATAACGAATTTATTTTAAGCCACAGGAGTCCATAAAGATCTGCATATGGAAGTTTTAAGGTAACTGCAGTGCTTTTATAAAGCATTCTGTTATTCTCCTTTGCCCCGACCTGATAGCTTTGGAATTACGGAATGAAGACATGAGCATAGTTACAAACATAGATAGATGGCAGAAGCTAGAGTTCTGCTCTTGCTTCTCTTCCTGGGTGTTGCTTGTATTCATAAACAAACCAGCTAACTGTGACTGAGAGCTATCCAGCTCCTCTTCCATGGAACAGATCTACAAAGAGCACCTGCAGAATTCATGAGTTTGGACAGAAAATGACAGAATTGGAGACAAGATAACAACTGAGCAGCATGAAATGCTGCAGCTCAGTACCTAGGGGAAAATGATACTGTGAACTTTTCTTTTGAAATAGGAACAAACTCTAAATAAATACTTTCATGGGGCTTTGTTGGAATTTATTCATGTAGCCATAGCAGGGTAGTGGAAAGAAACTGTACCTGAAGTTTAGGAATTGATTGCTAACTAGTCTGGTCTAAAGCCCTCACAGATCATACCTAGGTCTTTTAAGATTTCTTTGTTTTCTATGACTTCATAAACTATTAGCTCTAGATGACTAAAAATTTTGAGAATCAAGTTAATTTAAGTTTTTAAAAAAAACCTCTTGACCTTTGAATTTGTATCTTTTTGTTTCTCAAATACTTTTACCTCTGATGGGTTCAGAAATGCGATTGTATTTTAGCATCTCCTTATGGCATGACCACTACCTCCTGTCCTCTTCCCCCAGTTTTTAGATTTTTCTGAGGCCAATAATAAAAATGAGAAAGCAAAGGAGAGCTAAAGTGCGGATACTCTGAGGATTTATTTTTAAAATTAAGTAGGTATTATTGATGAAGAAACAAAAGCCACAGATTTTTGTGATTTATTTATGGCCGTATTTGGCTATTTTATAATAGAAAATAACCCAAGTGTTAACTCTCCCTCATGCTTTCTGTGTTTATTTAACTTAAATTCCATTTCAATCTAGCTGATTTCAGAGAGGAAGGGAGAGGCAGAGAGAGACAGAAACATCATTGATAAGAGAGAATCATTCAATAGGCTGCCTCCTGCATGCCCCCCATTGGGGATTGAGCTCATAACCCAGGTATGTGCTCAAACTGTGACCTCCTGGTTCATAGATTGATGCTCAAACACTGAACCACACCAGCTGGGCTCAATCTCATTCTAATTGGTTTCTTCAGAGAGAATATAAAGGTTTATTTTGAGATTGAATCTTGTCTTGACTACCTGCAATCAACTGTTTTGCAAATTATTTAAAAAATGGACCAGACCAATTAGAATCACTGTGGTATCTCCAAAAGAACATTCATTCATTTGTTGAACAAGCTTACATAGAATGCCTAGCCAGTGGATTCTCATATAACAGTGTCCAGAGCTGGAAGGAAGAAAAGGTTAAGAGGTCTTCCTTCTGTGGTGTGTGTGTGTGTGTGTGTGTGTGTGTGTGTGTGTGTGTGTGTGCGCGTGTGTGTGTGTGTGTGTGTTTAAGGGGAAGATGATCTTTTGGGATTTCTCTTAGCTCACTTTCTTCACATCTCTTTGGCCAGAACTAAGCCTTGTACCTCCTTTAGTCCAATTCTGGGGAAAAGTAGATGGGGTTTCTGTGACTCTCTTAGAGCAAATATGAGCCATTTCCTAGACAGGCCTAGGTATATTGTCACCCGAACAGGAATGGCTGGTAAATCCTAGCGGTGAGAGACGGTAAGTACTTGTACAACACAGGATAAACTTTATAGGAGAGACGCTGGTAAGTTTGAACAGATAGTAGTGGAATGGGATGGTTCAGAGGGTCAGAAATAGGCTAGGGCAGAGGGGGTCTCAAGAGGAGACGGAGAGTCTGCAGCATGGGATGACCAAGGTCACAGAGTGTCTAGCACCATGGAAGGGTGCTCTATCTCCTTGTCATTGTTAGGGATGAGACTGGTTGGTCCCAAGCACTGGCTGGGGAGTGTGTATTTTTAGCCTTCTTTTGGGATGATTCTGGTTGTCTTTGGGCCTATACTAGGCTTGTTTGCATCATAGTGAGAGGGTGTGTCAGTGTCCAGTGTGCTTGCAGAAGTAACCTGGGAACTGTCATCTGTGGTTCTACCACTCCATACTGAAAAAGGTCAGCACCACTGCAGTGGACCGCAGAGGGCCAGCACGTCTGCAGTACTGTCGGGGGAGGTCCCAGTGTGTCTGCCAGTCAGGGCTTTTGGAGACTCCCGGACATGTGCCACTGACTGGAGAGGGTGTCAGAACCCTGGGTGTTCTGACACCCTCTTGAAAGATCCTGGGTGTCTTTAATGTTGGAGACAAGAGTTTGCAATTTAAAGAACTTTTAGGATGAGCATTCCATGTGGCTGTACCAATGACTAGGGACAGAGTTGACATTTCTGCAGCTCTGGATAATAAGGCACCTGTGTGCTTACAAAAACCTATGAGTTAAGTATGGTGGGGTCAAGGGGAGATGCTGCAAAGCAAAGGATAAATTATATTCTATTTAATGTGTTTGGTCTGTGTGTCTGTATTAAATTGTCCTTTATCAAGTATGTATCACCACTACCCGCTTCAAGTGTGTTCTTTTCTAATGAAGGTAGAGGACAAGCAGCAAATTCATTTTCTCAAATGCTGTTCCCCATATGGTTCAAATTTAAAGTGCGTCAATGAAAACCACTCAAATGTGATTCAGAAAGTCGACTAGGAGAAGCCACTCTTCCCTGGGTCTGTTGCAAGCAGACACCTGGATACATGTGAAGTGTACAGTAGCTCCCTAGGCAGTAATAGGAACCATCCAATGCAGCATTTAAAATGAATGGTTTCTAAATATATATATTACATATGTATATAATTATATATGTACTGGGTTGGACAAGAAACACAATGAGGCTGGCTGAAGCCATTTTTTTGTAAACACCTGGCTAGGTTGCATTAACTAACCTGGTGTGTTTTAAACAAACAAACCCAGAAAGTAATATAAGGTTATATGTGAATTATACCTTAATAATAAAAAAAGCGAAGTAAAATATGAATTTGTTGAAGCACTAAGAATTTTAATATCGTTTTTGGTTATGATAGTTTTATCCCTGTGAGCAATTGTTTATTCAGACTCCCATGCCAGTTGGTGATTATGGTGGATACAAGACAGGAGTAGTATTTTCCCTTCTGTCTTTAGATGCTGCCATCCTGTGTGAAAATAAGCTGAGCTATGATAATCTATATTGGAGTGATAAACAAGAGTATAGTCATTAGGGGTCCAGTAACAAGAAGGAGAGCAGTCAGGTTTGGAGTCATTAGAAAAGACTCTGAAATGGGGAAGTTGCTATTTTTAAAATATTGTAGTAAATATACATAACATAAAACTTACCATCTTAACCATTTTAAGTGTATAGTTCAATATTGTTAAATATATTCATAACATTGTGCAACCAGAACTCTTCTTTTTGCAAACCTGAAACTCTATACTCATTAAATAACAACTCACTAATTCTCCCTCCTTCCCCAACTCCAGTATCTGCCCGCCACCCTTCTACTTTCTGTCTCTATGAAGTTCACTACTCCAGGACTTTTCATAAGTGGAATCATAGAGTGTTTGTCTTTTTATGTCTTTTTTTTCCACTTAGCATAATGTCCTCAAGTTTCATGCAATGGGGGATTTTTTTTTAACACGTCTGTAAGAACTTATAGAAGTAGGAGATGTGGAAAAGGTGACTTCAAGTAGGGAAATAATACATATTTACTCAAAATACTTTAAAAATCAGTCTTTATATGGGAGATCCATCTATGAAGAAGAATAAATGTATTGTAACATTCCCTACTATTTAAAGGCATCATTTTATTATAATAACAAAAGAAGAAAATGATATATAAAACAAAAATGTTAGAAATTTGAAGAAAATTGACAAAATTGCTATTAGAATAAAAGAGTTTCAGAAACCTGTTTCAGTCATTGTATACCAAAAAGACAATGTGAAATAAGGCTGTAGGTTATTTGAATAATATAAGTGATGTTTAAATATGTAATATCAGTTTATAAGCCCCATAACTAATTGACTTGTAGGTTACTTTTGTTACCTTGATAAATATTGGTGTCTAAGGAAAAGTTATAATAAGTAAAAATAAGAAAAGTAAACTGAGAAACCAAGATGGCGGCATAGGTTAACGCCGGAGATTGCTGCCCTCGAACAACCACTTCAGAGATATAACTAAAGGACAGAACAGACAGCATCCAGAACCACAGGAAGGCTGGCTGAGTGGAAATTCTACAACTAGGAGGAAAGAGAATATCATACCCAGACTCAGAGGAGGCGCAGTGCTGAAGTGAAATACTGAGGTGCGGAGTGTGCGCGCGTAGCGGGCTGGCGGCGGAGGGCGCAGTTGTTGTTTTCAATTGGGAGGGAGTTTCAGACTCTGAGCTCCAGATACAGGCGAGTCTCTGGGGACCCAGACTCAAATGGGAGAAGCGGGACTGTCTGGCTTTGGTCGGAACTCGAAGGCAGCTTTCTCTCCGAGGTTTGCAGCCATTGCTGGGACTCTGAGAGGCAGAGCCCCTGGGGAAGGAACTGAGAGCAGCCATAACTGCTTGCTCCGCCCGCCCTGTAGATCCCCGGGGACCCGCCCCGCCCAAGCCCGGCGCAGAACCATTTGCCGGATAGCCTCAGGCAAAGGCTAGATTAGCACCACCCTAGAGATCCAGCACAGAAGCTCTCCCACTGCAGACACAGCGGACTCTCATAGCCAGTTAGCCCGGAGGTCAAATCACCCCCGGTATTGCCGACATCAATCAAGGCTTAAAGGCAACAAGACTGCGCACAAAGACCACTTGGGGGTGTACCAAGAAAGCATAAAAAATGCGGAGACAAAGAAACAGGACAAAACTGTCAATGGAAGATATTGAGTTCAGAACCACACTTTTAAGGTCTCTTAAGAACTGTCTAGAAGCCGCCGATAAATGTAGTGAGATCCTCAAGAAATCTAATGAGACCCTCGATGTTGTGATAAAGAACCAACTAGAAATTAAGCATACACTGACTGAAATAAAGAATATTATACAGACACCCAACAGCAGACCAGAGGAGCGCAAGAATCAAGTCAAAGATTCGAAATGCGAAGAAGCAAAAAACACCCAACCAGAAAAGCAAAATGAAAAAAGAATCCGAAAATACGAAGATAGTGTAAGGAGCCTCTGGGACAGCTTCAAGCGCAACAACATCAGAATTATAGGGGTGCCAGAAGATGAGAGAGAGCAAGATATTGAAAACCTATTTGAAGAAATAATGACAGAAAACTTCCCCCACCTGGTGAAAGAAATAGACCTACAGGTCCAGGAAGCGCAGAGAACCCCAAACAAAAGGAATCCAAAGAGGACCACACCAAGACACATCATAATTAAAATGCCAAGAGCAAAAGACAAAGAGAGAATCTTAAAAGCAGCAAGAGAAAGAAACTCAGTTACCTACAAGGGAATACCCATACGACTGTCAGCTGATTTCTCAACAGAAACTTTGCAGGCCAGAAGGGAATGGCAAGAAATATTCAAAGTGATGAATACCAAGAACCTGCAACCAAGATTACTTTATCCAGCAAAGCTATCATTCAGAACGGAAGGTCAGATAAAGAGCTTCACAGATAAGGAAAAGCTAAAGGAGTTCATCACCACCAAACCAGCATTATATGAAATGCTGAAAGGTATCCTTTAAGAAGAGGAAGTAGAAAAAGGTAAAGATAAAAATTATGAACAACAAATATGCATCTATCAACAAGTGAATCTAAGAATCAAGTGAATAAATAATCTGGTGATCATAATAGAATCAGGGACATAGAAAGGGAATGGACTGACTATTCTTGGGGGGGAATGGGGTGTGGGAGATGCTAAAAGAGACTGGACAATAATCGTGCACCTATGGATGAGGACAGTGGGTGGAGAGTGAGGGCGGAGGGTGGGGTGGGAGCTGGGAGCATGGAGGGGAAAAAAAAAGAGGAACAAATGTAATAATCTGAACAATAAAGATTCAATTAAAAAAAAAAAAGAAAAGTAAACTACTTGACTCTCACTTTAGGATAAGATCAATTAACCATTTCCAGCTTCAGGTTATCAAAACACAAGACAACAACAACAAAAACAGGTAGCACCATGGAAAGGAAACAAGAATAAGTAGGAAGTCTTGTAAGTGTAGGCCTTTATGCACGGCAATTTCCTCCTTTGCCTCATTTGTTTATCCATGAAATGGGAAGAATGATAGCTAATACTTCAAGTCCAACATTCTGTGACATTATGAATATAATTTTCATGCAGATAAAAGGAGACCAACTTTTAAAATTCATTTGGCAAGCATTTATTGATGGTGTCTTTTATAAAGGTCTCATACTAGTTGCTAAGAAAGGTCCCATACTAGTTTGCAATGTTTAGGGGAAACTTTATAGGAGAAAACACTTGAAACTGGGTCTAGAGCAAGCACATAATACATAGAATAGAAAAGCATATCCATCATTTTCATTCCAATGGGTAATTTATGGTCCTCAAAGTACATTGCACAATTCCCTTTCATGCTCCCGGGTTCCTCTGATTGTGTTAGAAGCAGAGAAGGAAAGCAAATTTTGTATCTGAGAAATCACCCCACTGAACCAACAGATATAAAATAGTTTGTAATGTTGTAAAGGAAGATAGGAGTGTAAGAAAACAGGAATAAAGCAGAAATAAAAATATTGAAAAATCAATTGAAGTTAAAAGATCAGTCAAGAAAGGAAACATAGTAGTGATAGTTCTGAAGGTCAGCTATCGATTAGCCCAGTTCACGCTGTTCCTAATAGGTCCTCATAGACACATCAAGAGAGGGTGGTAAAGGTTACAAAATAGAGACAGACTCATAGATAAAGAGCAGGTAGACAGCTTGTGTGTGTGTGTTGGGGGGGGCGGGGAGTGGGGGAATGTGGTCGTGGTGTTGGTGGTGTTGGGGCAGGGTATTGAGAAAAAACACACAAAAAAACTCATGGATATGGACAACAGTGTGGTGATTGTTGGGGGGACCCGGTGAGGGGAGGTAGAAGAATGTATAGAGGATATAAATAGTGGTGGAAAAAATCAAATAAAATCAAATAAAAAGAGCTTAAACTCTAATAAAGACCAATTTCATCTTGGCACTAAGGAATATAATTTCCACTTCAATGAGAAGTAGAAAGGGCATTGTTCCAGGATATTATCTAGTGTTAACTAGAGAAGTAAATTGAAAGAATATTTCAAGTTAAGCTTAGAAAATTTCTAGCTGCATGGGCTCCATGGGCTTTAACTCAGTTAAGAGGTTAGTTCCAATACTCTTGGACTTAATAGCTGAGAGACCTTGACATGTCACTTATTTTTCTGTCCTCATTTGTAAAATGATGCCAATAATAGTGTCTGGCAAGAAAGAGTTGCTGTGAAGATTAAAAGAGATAATGAGGAAACACCCAGCACAGGGCCCAGGGTATAGCAGATGCTCAGTAAATACTAGTTCCCTCCTCTCTAGACTGGGTCTAGCCTACCCAAACCTGTATCAGTCTGGGTCCAATCATGAGGTAGACATCACACAGTGATTTTAATGAGTTTAATACGTAGAAAGAATCTATACTAATAAAAGGTAATATGCTAATTAGACCAGGAGACCAGCCAGGGAGGGCAGTTGGGGTGATCAGGCCGGTGGTAGGGAGGAGTTGGGAGAAAGAAGGCCAGTGGGGGGCGAGCAGTTGGGGACAAGCAGGCCAGCAGGCAGAGTGGTTAGGGGCAATTGGGGCAGGCAGGCAGGTGAGCGGTTAGGAGCCAGCGGTCCCAGGTTATGAGAGGCATGTCTGACTTCCGGTTTAGGCCCGATCCCTCAATTGGCAATTGGACATCCTCTGAGGGGTCCCAGATGGGAGAAGGTGCAGGCCAGGCTGAGGGACACCTCCCCCATGCATGAATTTTGTGCACCGGGCCACTAGTCTATATATATAAAAGGCTAAGATGCTAAGTGTCTGACCATCCAACTGGTTGGTATGATGCATACTGACTACCAGGGGGCAGACATTCAGCGCGGGAGCTGCCAAGCTTCAGTGACTTGGCAGCTGTGGTTCTTGGGTGACACACCCTGAAACCAGAGAGGAGGGAGCCCTATTCCTCGTGGGGCTGCACTGTTCCACCTTGGACCATGGGTTATGTTGTTGCTGGGGCATTGTCGGCCCTGAATCTGGTTTACTGCACACTTGCATTTGCGTTCCACACCCTGTACGACAGCAACTTTGCAGAGTGCCCTCTCGCACTCTGGGACACCTTGGGGGATGTCAGAGAGCTGGTTTCGGCCCAATCCCCGCAGGCCAGGCCGAGGGACCCCACCTGCTGGAGGGACCCCGCTCACTCCACAGACGCCAGGAGGAGGTTGGCTCCAGGGTGTGTCCGGCCCATCTCTCCCAGTCCCACCCCACTGGCACCTTCTAATTAATTTCCTTTCAATGTGCACGAATCCGTGCACCGGGTCACTAGTATTAACAGTAACAGGATTGGAGTAACAAGGGATTAGCTAGTAAAAATTAAAGAGAACTCTAAAGAATATAGGAGGGTGGATATAAGGAGTCTTCACTACCACTAAGGGTCTGATAGAGCATCTCATTCTGACATCCCTCAGTACAATGGCTGAGATCCAGATCTTGCTGAAGAAGTCATGGTCCCTGACAGCAGAGAAGTTACTGTGGTGCTGCACCAGCACACAAGTTGTTGGAGGTTTTTCCTCTGTAAGTGCTGGGAAAACTAGCCACTGGGAAGAATCTTGCCAGAGGCATTGCAGAGTGCTGGAGACAGCTGTTGGTCACAGATGCTGCTGGCCACTGTGCACTTTAGGAGCGAGGTGTTGGGGAGGACGTGCAGGCCACAGAATCCAGTTACTGCAGAAACCACAGCAGTGCAGGACCTGGGTGCTGGAGAAGCCCTGGATGCTGCTGGAGCAAGTGTGCATTGCAGAAACCCGGCGCTGACGAAGCCACACGCTCAGGAGCCTACAGAGTGGAACACACTGCAATCAGAAAAAGGATCCTCTTCCTCCTCCATTGATCCTCTCTCCAGAACTCCCTATTTACAAAGCTTGTGCCATATGGCAAAGGAGAAATACTTGAACCCAGCTCCATCTCACAGATCAGACAATGAAGAATAGATTTGTAGCTGAGAAGCACTAAAACGATGTCACTCTGGCCTACCTCGTTTCCTCTTTGAGGTGCATCAGTGTGGAATCATTCCCTGTGAATTTAACCAAAGGACCTAGAGGTAGGCTGGCTGCCAGGGAGGGCTGTCTAGGGATGCTGACTGCCACAGGCTGGGGAGATTTCAGTGTCTTTCTCTCTGCTTGTATCCTAGCTCCCTCATCTTCCCATGTAGAAGAAATTGCTCATCTTATTCATCAAATTCTGGGTCAGATATTCGTCCACATTTGCTAATGGGCAGGAAGACTGTCATAAATAGCAGGAATCAGCACTAGTTCTCTTTTACTTCTTCCCTTCTATGGTGCTCTTGGGAGGAAGTCTGTCATTTCTCATTTATTCCACAAAACCACCTAAGTATCCTGGTCAGTGTTCAGGTCCCTGTACCATGTGTCTGGTCAGTAGGTGGTAATATTCCAAGTTTGGAAATTGGTCAAATGCAAGCAAAGAACTGCAGACCTCCAACTCAGCTTTGCCAACATTTTGCATTAGGAGTAATTAGGTACTTACACAAGTTATAATAAAGTAATATTTGCTTCCCACTGGCTTTTTCTCCCATGTATATCTCTATGTAGAATTCTCAGGGATGAGCTGTGATTTGGAGAAGAGGTTGCAGGCATTCCTTGTTTTTGCAAACACCTTCAATCGAACCAGGAGGTCATGGTTCGATTCCAGGTCAAGGCACATGCCGGGGTTGTAGGCTTAATCCCCACTGGTGGGGCATGCAGGAGGCAGCTATTCAATGATTCTCTCTCATCAGTGATGTTTCTATCTCTCCTTCTCCCTTTCTCTCTGAAATCAATAAAAATATATTTTTAAAAAACTTATACTAGCCATTATAAAAACAAATATTTAATTAGCAGTTTATCATTTTTAAAAGATATATCTATATAATAACTTTACAAACACCTTTTCACATGTTTACTTAAGTCAGTGGTTCTCAACCTGTGGGTCGCGACCCCTTTGGCAGTCGAACGACCCTTTCACAGGGGTCGCCTAAGACCATCCTGCATATCAGATATTTACATTACGATTCATAACAGTAGCAACATTATAGTTATGAAGTAGCAACGAAAATAATTTTATGGTTGGGTCACAACATGAGGAACTGTATTTAAAGGGCCAGAAGGTTGATAACCACTGACTTAAGTCATCCTCACAATTTTTATATGAGATTCTTCTTCTATTTTACACCTAAGAAAACCAAAATTGAGAGATTAAATGCATTTACCAGAATCACATAATTTTAAAAAGACAGAGTTGGGAGCTTAGACACTGGTGTTCCAATCCTTAATTCTATTTTTTTTCCCAATTAAATAAATACATAAATATATTTTTAAAAATTCCTGGCATAGTAGGTATTTTATAAATGTTAATTTTACAAGTCTCAAAAACTGCACTTGTGCTAGCTGCTTTCTTTGTACAGGAGGTGGGTCTGACAAGGCAGCTTTTTTCAGCTCCCATTGCTATGGTAATGCTAATTACTTAATATCTTGTTGTAAAGGTCAAGATCCCAGTGAGATCATACCTAGGGCTCCTGATATAATGAGCACAGCTTCTGGTGGTGGGAAGGAATTCATTTTGATCCCTTCCTGCAGTATTACAAAGTGGTTTTGGCATTAATAATTTCTGTTTATTGCACAACAAAATATATTCTTTCCAGTATGCTCAGGCTGCTTAAACCTCCACATTTGTTTGCAAAGTTTCTCAGAAAATGTAACCCTAAAACAGTGCTAAGAAAATCAGAATCTATGTCATCAATAGATTGAGGTGTGAAAAACAGAACAGCTGATGTTTTTAAAAAGGGGGTTTTCCAGATACACTTATGTTGGGGATTAAGAGCTTTTATTTTTTAGTTAATCTTCACCCAAGGATATTTTTTCCATTGATTTTTTTAGAGAGAAACATCAATGTGAGAGAGACACATTGATTGGTTGCCTGTCACATGGGTCCCCACCAGGGTCTGGGATTGAGCTAGCAACCGAGGTACTTGCCCTTGACTGGAATTGAACCTGGGACCCTTCAGTCCGTGGGCTGACGCTCTATTTTACTGAGCCAAACCAGCTAGGGCTCAACTATATTTTTTAATCCACAGGGTCTTAAAACATTTACCTTTCATGCATTCTTTCTCATGGTAGGAAGCTACCAGGGATAATGCTTCACGACAAATGAAGAATTTAACCAAGAAAGAGAGAGGCAAGTGATCCAGGAAGCAGGTGTTCAACACAGGAGGGTGGGGAGAGACCAGAGGCACCTCCAGGTCAGGCTGGGGCCGGTCCGGACCTGCAGGGACACTTCTTCAAAGATGGACTAGATAGGATCTAGGAGAAGCTGGGTCATGTTGCCACATAAACACCTTGCAAATCTCAATGGTTTCTTTCTGGGCCCTGCTATGCATCCCTAGTGAGGCACCTGGGGAAGCCCAGGTTGATGGAGCAGCCTCTCTAGAACATACTTGTGGCCACGCACAGGGATAGGGGTTGCAGGGAGCTTTGACCCAGAGGAGTGGCTCATGTTTCTTAAATGGAAAGGAATGAGGGAGGAAGAAAGAGAAAAGAGAGAGAGAGATGTGAGAGAGATACATCGATTGATTGCCTCGTGAACACACCGGGGCTGGGACCCAGATAGAACCTGCAAACCAGACACCTGCCCTTGACTGGGAATCTACCCTTCAGGCTGATACTCTAACCACTGAGCACACAGGCTAGATTTTAAGAGCTTTTAAACAATATTCACTCACTATTGTTGCCAGACCACAATTAAACAGTCCCCTATTCACTCACAAGCTATGGCCCACGTGTGCACTTCATTGGCAATGTAGGAAACTTGAACTATATTCTATAGAGAAATAGAAAGTGAGGAAGGGAGATGCTCTTTTCCTTTCTCCTTCTCTGTCTAGGTTATTTCTATGAGTGATTCTGGCCCTTGGACAGCATCCCCAGAAGTGAGTGTGCTCTCAAATTCTGCTCACAACACTTCTCTTCAGTCCTCTAACCCCCGGGGAGGTTCTGCCCTCTCCAGATATTAATCTTCTGCAGCGTTCCCTCTTTTGCTTTATCTCTCTAGGACCCCTCCTCATTCTTGCTCTTCCAGCTTTCCAATACTAGTTTAATCAGTTCCTTCTGCTAGAAGTCAGAAAAGGATTTCTGTTTTCCAGATTGAACCCAATTGATAGAGGAAACAAATCAATATGTGATTTTTAAAATGTGCCAAGTGCTTTGAAGGAGATAAAAGGGAGTTCTTTGGATACTGTTATTAAAGCATCCTTAAAAGTGAAGTCATTTGAGCTACAATCTACAAAGATAATAGTTCGGAGACCTGAGGGAAGTGTGTTTCAGCCAGAGGGGACCTTCTTTGGCTGATAATTAATGATATCTTGAATGAGAAGAATGGCAGTGGAGGTGAAGTGGATGGAGTCAAGAGATATTTTTCAGGTAGGACCGGAAAGAATTGTTTATGAAAAATAAAAGTTGGGGAGAGAGGCGAGCAATAAGAGATGTGTACTCAGCTGAATAATGGCCACCCAAAACATGCAGTGGCAATCCTTGGGGCCTGTGAATATTACCTTATTTGGTAAAAGGAGGCCCTGCAGATGTCGTTAAGGATTCCGAGATCATTTTTGAACTTGTTAGTCTAAAGGTCTATGAGTAACTCAAATTGAAATGATTAGCCTGTTGAATGTATCCTACTTGGATATATTGGCTGAATTTCTTGGATCTATTGATTGCTGTTTTTCATCAGATTAGGGAAATATTCAACCATTATCTCTTCGGCATTTGTTCTGTTTCCTTATCTCCCTTTTTTCCCTGGGATGCTCATTACCAAAAACTGTTAGATTTCGTGGTATTATTCCAAAGCCATTAAGGCTCTGTTCATTAAAATTTTCTTTTTAATCTGTGTTTGAGTTAGGAAATTTCTTTTTTTTTTTTAATTAAATCTTTATTGTTCAGATTATTACATTTGTTCCTCTTTTTTCCCCCCCATAACTCCCCTCCTCCCAGTTCCCGCCCCACCCTCCGCCCTCACTCCCCACCCACTGTCCTCATCCATAGGTGCACGATTTTTGTCCAGTCTCTTCCCACATCTCCCACACCCCTTTCCCCCCCAAGAATAGTCAGTCCATTCCCTTTCTATGTCCCTGTTTCTATTATAATCAACAGTTCATTCTGTTCATCAGATTATTTATTCACTTGATTCTTAGATTCACTTGTTGATAGATGCATATTTGTTGTTCATAATTTGTATCTTTACCTTTTTCTTCCTCTTCCTCTTCTTAAAGGATACCTTTCAGCATTTCATATAATCCTGGTTTGGTGGTGATGAACTCCTTTAGCTTTTCCTTATCTGTGAAGCTCTTTATCTGACCTTCAATTCTGAATGATAGCTTTGCTGGATAAAGTAATCTTGGTTGTAGGTTCTTGGTATTCATCACTTTGAATATTTCTTGCCACTCCCTTCTGGCCTGCAAAGTTTCTGTTGAGAAATCAGCTGACAGTCATATGGGTATTCCCTTGTAGGTAACTGAGTTACTTTCTCTTGCTGTTTTTAAGATTCTCTCTTTGTCTTTTGCTCTTGGCATTTTAATTATGATGTGTCTTGGTGTGGTCCTCTTTGGATTCCTTTTGTTTGGGGTTCTCCGCGCTTCTTGGACCTGTAAGTCCATTTCTTTCACCAGGTGGGGGAAGTTTTCTGTCATTATTTCTTCAAATAGGTTTTCAATATCTTGCTCTCTCTCATCTTCTGGCACCCCTATAATTCTGATGTTGGTACGCTTGAAGCTGTCCCAGAGGCTCCTTACACTATCCTCGCATTTTTGGATTCTTTTTTCATTTTGCTTTTCCGGTTGGATGTTTTTTGCTTCCTCGCATTTCAAATCATTGACTTGATTCTTGCGCTCCTCTGGTCTGCTGTCAGGCGTCTGTATAATATTTATTATTTCAGTCCGTGTATGCTTAATTTCTAGTTGGTTCCCCAATATAACATCGAGGGTCTCATTAGTTTTCTTGTAGATCTCATTAAGTTTATCGGCGGCTTCTACACAGTTCTTAAGAGACCTTAAAAGTGTGGTTCTGAACTCTATATCTTCCATTGACAATTTTGTCCTGTTTCTTTGTCTCCACATTTTGTTATGCTTCCTTGGTGCACCCCCTAGTGGTCTTTGTTCGAAGTCTTATAGTTAAATCTTGATTGTTGTAGCTAATTCCAGGGAGGGTTTGACCGCCAGGCCAAGTGGCTATGAGAATCAGCTGTGTCAGCAGTGAGAGAACTTCTGTCCTCTAGGGAGGTGCTAATCTAGCCTTTGCCTGAGGCTATCCGGCAAATGCCTCTGTGCAGGGCTTGGGCGGGGCGGGTCGCACAGGATCAACAGGGTGGGCCGGATAGAGCAGTTATGGCGGCTCTCAGTCCTGTCCCCAGGGGCTCTGCCTCTCTGAGTCCCAGCACCTGCTGCAAAGCTCGGAGAGAAAGCTGCACTCGCTCTGACCGAAGCCAGACAGTCCCGCTTCTCCCGTTTGAGTCTGGGTCCCTAAAGACTTGCCTGTATCTGGAGCTCAGAGTCTGCGACTCCCTCCCGATTGAAAACAACAACCGCGCCCTCCGCCGCCAGCCCGCTCCGCGCACTCCGCACCTCAGAATTTGACTTCAGCACTGTGCCTCCTCTGAGTCTGGGTATGATATTCTCTTTCCTCCTAGTTGTAGAATTTCCACTCAGCCAGCCTTCCTGTGGTTCTGGGTGATGTCTGTTCCGTCTTTTAGTTTCACTTTTGAAGTAGTTGTTCAAAGCAGCAAACTCCGGTGTTAACCTATGCCGCCATCTTGGTTCTCCTGGAAATTTCTATTGACCTGTCAATTTCTCTGATACTGTCCTTCTGAAAGCTCTTCCTATTTTAATTTCAGATGTTTTATTTTTCAGCTAGGATATCCATCAACTCATTTTCAATGTCCATATATTTCCTGAAATTTCTTTTTTTTTTTTGCAGGGCCCACATTTCACATTTTATTGCACTTTTTCCACAATCACTGAGTCCTGCTGGGCTGTGCCCAGGGCTCCAGAGGCAGGACCTGGAAGAGGAGGCTGACAGCAAGCCATTCCCATGGAAGGGCTGTGAAATTTCTTATATTTATCTTCATTTTTTTCCCTAGTAACTGTTTTAATATATTTATAATAGTCTTTTTTGTTTGTTAATCCAATATCTGGCATGTCTGTGTCTGTTTCTATTGACTGATTTTTATTTTGAATATATGTCACAATTTCCTGACTCTTTACATGTCTGATAATTTTAATTATACATTGAATGATATTTTGTAGAGACTTTAGATTCTATAACCTTCATCTGAAAAATGTTAATTTAGCTATAACAAGCGATTAAATTGCTGGTGGACCAACTTGATCCTGTGGAGGCTTTGTTTTTTAGTTTTGTTAGCGTGGCTGTAATTCCGCTTTTCTCTCAGGTCCAGAGCATAGACTTAATTCCTGGGAATGGTCCACATAATATAAGATGTGGCCTTTCTGGAGTCGTGACCCTGTAATTCCGCTTTTCTCTCAGGTCCAGAGCATAGACTTAATTCCTGGGAATGGTCCACATAATATAAGATGTGGCCTTTCTGGAGTCGTGACCCTAGATTTAAGTTATCTTATTAGGCAGGACTTGAACTTGAAACCCTGTCTCCCAGTTCGGAGACAGCTACCAGGCAGCTACTGAAATTCCTGTTCGTTATTTTAGCCTTCCAGCTCTTGTTTGTTTGTTTTTTTGCTAACTCCATTAGAGTCTCACCCTACATGGGTTCACAGGCAGATTTGGAAGCTGCCCCTTCTGTGGTTTCATCTGTTTATGCATTTGACTGTCCTCACCAATTTCTAGCAGCCCTGAGCTCTAACCTCAGACTTGTGCTTAAACTCTATATCCTGTCACAGAGCAAACTGGGGAGTGCTATCAGGAGAAAAGCCCACTGAATGTGGATCTCACCCAGTGTGCTTCCATTCTTGAAAGTATAATACCAGCTGCAATTTCTGTCTGCATTTAGTGATGTGTATAAACAGAAAAAGACATAGAGATATATTTGTCCAGAGTTTATAATTGTTATTGGCAGGAGAGTTAACCCAATATAAACTCTTCTGCCATACTGTCACCAGAATTCTGGCAGTTGAATAGATGAATCCTGATTGCAGGAAAGAATTCTGGAGCAGACACATAAAAACTGATTTTTATCAATAGGAGAAAATAACTAGGAAAGTGCTTCACAGGATTGGTTTTACATTGGAATCAACAGACAAAAATTTTAATCCATTTGGCCAGACTGCCCAACATTAACTAAATCAGAATCTCTGGCATTTGGATCCGTGTGATTTAAATGTACACCTAGTGTTGAGGACCACTGACCTGTAAGAGGGTGAAGGGTAAGAAGAGTAGATTCAGGTTTGAGCTCCAGGATTATTCAGCAAAGGAAACTGGGAGGAGCAACCAGAGGAAGGTGGTGTCACCAAAGCCAAGAAAGGATAGCGTTTCTCTAAGTGGAGAAAGATATCAAACATGTTCAGTGCTGCTCAGAGTTGAGGACTGAAAGACAATAGTGTTTTGCAATATTGGAATTTTTGGTGATTCACACACTACAAAGAAGGCTAAGTTTTTAATGTTAATTGTGACCAAAGTAGATGCACTGGCTTGCTATTTACAAACTATGTTTTAGAAGCGAAAACAAAGAACATTGTAGTTCTGCAACTGCTCTCATCCGGCTCTTGAGCTTTTATTCTTGCGTGGTCATGAAAGAAAAAAGTAAACTGTCCACTGCAGCTGTTTCTTCCAGTTTAAAACAGTCTCTTCCCAGTTGAGTCAGCCTCTTGGAGATACTTAGTCATGGCCATAAGTTGGATCAATTCTTCCCTTTTTCCTATCCCTTTTTCTTTATGTATGTGGTAGGGGGGTGGGGAGACTTAAGTTCTTGGGTAGCACGCATATTATCCAGGGTGTTAGGGTGAAAGAATGATAGATGTCCTATGAGTCTTCACTAGCCTCCTTGTATGTGTCTATCCCTCACCAAGGCACTGTGCAAGTGACTATGCTTGTCAGGTTTCTTGTTCTTGCTGTTGAAATTTGGGATCATAGCTAGAATCTCTGACCTTGAAGTCTACCAAATCTGTATTTCCTTCCATCAAGCTTTAAGCCTCTATTGCTTTCCCATTTCCTCATTATTAATTCCCCATTGTATATCTAAAACCAAGCTAAAGTGTGTTTTTTTTTTAAATAAGGACTTAGTAAAGGTGAAATTTTAGTAACAATAAAAGAGAATTTAGTAAATAACATGTAAATTGTTAGCTTGTACAAAAAATATCAAAGCATATTTATATTAGAAGTTTAGATTCACTAGATGAAGACAGAGAGAGAGCCAATATGAGTTATACTTTCTACTTAAGTTTTGTCTTAATTCATCATTTCCTGTTATCTTCCTCATCTCATTCTTAAGAACTGCCTGTTCTAAAGATAACTGACTGATAATATCTTAGCCTTTTAGGGAGATTACTCCTTCATATAATCTATCAATATAGTAATTCCTATGCCCATAAAAAAGATGAACACAGTATCAAGTGGCTCATTTTGCTAACAATTCAAATAACAAAATATAAAAACATATAAATAAGTAGTATTAAAAATGAATGAAAAGAATTAAAGTGATAGACAAAAAATTGAATATCTATGTTTGAAAACAGAACACACATTTTTGTTAGAAATACAATTGAAGTGAGAGATGCACACATAATTTGAATAATATATTAGTAACTTTGAAAACATAATGCACATATTTTCAAGGATTCAGAGAATGTTTGTAAAATTATGTGTCTTGCTTCAAAGGAAACATCAGAAAATCTGGGACACAAACTAAATGATTTGTCTCAGCATTCACTGTGTCTAATGGTCTACCTCCTGTTAGGAACTGTACTTATAGGCAGTCTTTATAAGGTTGATATATGTGGGAGCTCTTATAGCTAACTATGGAGCTGAGACAAACAATACAAGCTGTAGTTGACTAGATGGCCCAAGATCCACACCTGAGAAAATATTCTTCAGTATGTATCTAGGGGATAAGTGAATGGCTGTAATAAGGCAAAAATAAAAATAAAAAAAATCAAGAAATGCAAAGGAGAAGTTTGAACAATTATGATGAAGTGAAATTACCCAGACCTTACTACTAAAAACACAGTCCCCAGGATGTCATCACCATTATCTAGGAGCATATTATAAATGCAGAATTTCAGACCCCATCACAGACCTACTGAATCAAAATCTGCATTTTAATAAGATCCCCAGATGATTGGAAAGCACATTAAAGTTCAACAACTGATCTAGAATATAGCTGAAAACAAAGAAAAGCCCTCTAGGTAGAGTCTAGGGCTATAATTCAATTCTTTATTATTACAAAGCTAACGTGGATGGAATATGATATCAAGGAGTGGGAAGTCAAGCAGGAGAGGGAAATCCTACTTATTTTAAATATAAAAGGACTAATGGAATAATTTGGCCTCAGTGTGGCCTGTAGTGGTGGAAGGTCAGAGGCAGTAGATGGTAAATGTTTATTGGGGGATACAAGTCATATAGGAATGAATTTACATTAGTGCTAATTCTAGTTACAGATAGTTTGACCTGAAATACCTCTCCTCTGATGGGAATCAATGCTTTTTCTTTGGTTAAGCTGGAAGGAAATGAAACTTATTTCCAATGGAATTGCAAAGGCCCAGGAATAGCAGTGACAGCTCAAAATAAACATTAATTACTAATTCAAATATTTATAGGTAACAGAGATTGAAATTGAAGGCACACTTGGTTATTTAGCCAGAGTCTTAAATCCTGAGTTTTATCACACCCTAACAAAGAGTCTTGAATGAATTCAAAGTCTGATATGACAGCTGCTGAAATTTTACCTTCAAAACAATAGTCAATGTTAAACATTGGGATAGTTAAATTGAAGCTTGGAGTTGCTACTCCCCACATAGCTTTGCATAGTCTGACAATTTTCTTCCACTGAATGGGTCTTAATAAATGGTTTCTTATCTTCCATTTGTTCTTTCATCAAACATTTAATAAACTCATTTTACGTATCAGATAATGAGTACAGGTCCTGGGCATACATAATTGAATAAGGCCAGTTCTTGACCTTTGTGGCATCAGGAGGTGGGGAAGCATTCACACCAATAGGGAAATAATTTTGTAAAAGTGGCATAAATGGGGAGTTATGAAGAAGAGGAACCGGTGGGAGGTTAAAGGACCAGAAGACATAAGAAATACTGAAGAAATGTTTGATATGTATAAAGTTTATCAATGAAAAAGTGATAATTCTGAATGACTTATCTGATTATTTCAGGAACCACGTGAAGTAGATATGAATCCACATTTGCAAATGAAGAATCTGGTTTCTAAGGAAGTTTGGAGAGTTACCCAGGATTTTACAGGCAAGTGATTGGACTCAAATGAGAAACTAGCCTTTCTAATTTGCTGGTGGAAGTGGGTTTCTTGAAGTATTGTGAGAAAAAACATTTTCAGGGACCCACAAGGGAAGATAAGGTCTGGTAATATTTGGGTAAAAATAGATGGTGGCCGCTGGTTTTCCATTGCCCCATCTCTGCCCGTCCTGCCATGGAAAATCAGGGCCAGAAATACGTCCAATGTCCGGAGATTCTGTGCCATATTAAAGCTACTCCAGTCCAGCCTTTCTTACCATTCTGCTTGTGTTCCTGGCTGCAATCCATTGCTGTGCTGTGGTATCCAGGCTTCTGCCCAGATACCGCATGGCCAACGGCTGCTAGGACCACGTGGTTATGGAAAGGGAACAGGCAAGTGAACGGGGCAAGTGCGTGTTCCCCAGCAGCAGAGAGAACTCTTTGTTCCCTGGAATTATAGTATCTCAGGCTTGGGAAGGACCAGGAGCTCTTTCAAAATAACCAATCAACTTCCTAAGCTTTCCAAGGCTATGGGTCTACCTCTCAACCAATCCATTCTTTCTCCAGCTAGATTGACAGGCCTCTGTGCAGCCAGGCACTGAGCCTGCCTTGGCACCTATGGTGCATGCCTCAGAGAAGCACCTCCCCCTGTACTATTTTAACTTCTGTTGCCCCTGTACTTACCTCTCCCTCCTTCTCCTAACAACCTGGTACCCAGGGAAGAAAGGAGGGTATTATTCCCCTTGAAGGGGAAATGCTGCTAGCCCCTAGAGCAGTGGTTCTCAACCTTGGCTGCACATTAGAATCACCTGGGAATCTTTTTAAAATCCTGATTTCTGGGCCTCATCCTCTGGAAATTCCGTTTCTTTGTTATGGGGTGGGGCCACAACATTAGTAACAAAGAAACAGAATTTCCGGAGGATGAGACCCAGAAATCAGGATTTTAAAAAGATTCCCAGGTGATTCTAATGTGCAGCCAAGGTTGAGAACCACTGCCCTAGAGTGTATGAAGCTGTAGCTTCCTGGTGAAACAAGCAGAATCATGATCCCCAGTTGATCATACTTAATAACTAGAGGCCTGGTGCACGAAATTCATCCACGAGTATGGTCCCTAGGCCTGGCTGGAGATCGAAGCACGAGTGTCTGGCATGGAAGGGCAGGTCCCAGCTGACCTTAGGGCCCTGGGCAGCACCCCCCGGGTCCCCACGTGCCCCCCTTCACCTGAGTCATTGGGCACTTGCCCAGCTCCCTCAGTGCCTGGGAGCTGAGCGGTGGCCCCGTCCCCCACCACCGCTGCTGCTAGTCATCTGTGGGGCAATTGGTGGGGCAGTCGGGCCCCACTCGCACCCGCCTTGGCCTGGCACTGCCCACTCATCTGCTCCACCATCCCAGTGTGGTCCCGCTCTCATCATCGGGGCCCATCAGGGCCAGCAGCGCTGCCACTGCTGCCCACTGCCAGTGCTGCATTGCCGATGCCCGCCATGTTCCGTGCCACCCCTGATGGTCAGCGCATGTCATAGCAAGCAGTCGAACTCCCCGTGGAGGGGACAATTTGCATATTAGGTGATTATTATATAGGATGTCTGATTCCCTTTGCTTCTTCCCTTTATTAATATCTAACTGCCTACACTAATGCTAATACTAGAATTACAGATCTGATTGATTGACTAATTCATTGATTGCATGCTTTGGGTAATGTGATCACCCTCTTGCTGCTTTTCGTCTATCCTTCTGAAAGCTGTTCACTTGTTAAAAAATAACCATGTTCCAATCCTTAGTTACAGATAGCTGAGTGTTTATTTTCCACTGCTAGAATTTTAAAATATGCTTATTGTTTTATTTAATGACTACTTATAGGGCCTGTACCCTACTATGTGCAAAATATTACACTGGGGCTGTGTGGAAGGAAACATTTTTTGTAATCTCATTGTCCAGGAATACCCCAAATCAACTAAATCAGAATCCCTGGTCATTGGAACCCATGCTTAATGTTTGTCTTATAAGGCTCTATCACATATTGGTTACCATATATGCATAGTATAGAGCCTGAAGTAGGTTCAAGTTTTGGCTGGAATCTGGAGTAATAATACTAATATTATAGGGTTGTTGTGAGAATTACAAGATATACTGTGTGATGTTGTGATTTATAATGAGAAATATAATTTGGTCTTCATTCCCATTTCTATCATAGAACTCCTAAAACCCTAGGAATTTTCGAAGTGATAAGAGCCATCAAGGTCTCTTTGTTATGTTAATGAGGTGACTTTTGGGATTAGACTGTTGGAATTCATAGTCCCACCCCCACCTCCAGGAAGAGGAAAGGAATTAGAAACAGTTCAATCACCAAAGGCCAATAATTTAATCAACAGTGTGTGTAATTAACCCTCCATAAAAACCCAAAAGAACAGGACTTAGAGATCTTCCAGGTTGGTGAACACATGGAGATTTGAGTAGTGTGGTGCTCTTAGAGAGGGCGTGGAAGCTCCTTGTCCATTGCCCTACCTGCCTTATGCGTCTATTCCATCTGGCTGTTCCTGAATTAATGTTATTAGTTTTTTGCATTTTTCAATTACAGTTTACATTTACTATTATTTTTATATTAGTTCCTGGTATACAGCATAGTGGTTAGACAATCATATACTTTACGAAGTGTTTCCCTTGATATTTCAAGTACCCACCTGGCACTGTACAGTTTATTACCAATTATTGGCTATATTCCCTATGCTGTACTTTATATCCCCATGACTATTTTGTAACCACCATTTTGTACTTCTTAATACCTTCATGTTTTTCACCCAGTCCCTCAGCCCTCCTCTCCTCTGGCAACCATCAGTCTATTATCTGTATCTATGAGTCTGTTTCATCTTTTTATAATAAACCAGTAATCTAGTAAGTTACTGTTTCTTTGAGTACTGTGAGCTGCTCTAGCAAATTAATTAAACTCAAAGGGTATGGGAACCTCTGATTTACAGCTAGTCAGTAGAAGTACAGGAAAAAACCTGGACTTAAGACTGTTGTCTGCAGTAGGAGAGGCAGGGACATACAAAACTGCACCCTTAATCTATGGAATCTGATGCTATCTCCAGTTAGATGGTATAAGAATTGAGTTGGATTATAGGATACCCAGCTGGTGTCTGAGAATTGCTTATTGGTATGGGGGGAACTCCCCTCATGGTAGAATTGGGTCCAGAACACTTCTATGCTGTATATCTTACAATATATAAGAATATAGTAATACAAATAGTTTTCTTTTGTTGTTGTTTTATTGAGATATTAGAGGCCTGATGCATGAAATTCGTGCAAGGGACTTGGCCCTCATGACCCCATGGCCCTGCCTCCTGCCCACTGTGTCATTCTGGAACGTGTTCTGGAAGGTTGTTCCACTGTCTGGTCTAATTAGCATATTAGTTCTTTATTATATAGGATATTCTTAGATATTAGAATATTAGGCCAAGGATATTGTCTCAATATACTTGGGTTGTTATTACTTCTATTCTTATTCCATTAAGTGAAAAATCAACATAACTAATAGAATAATTTCCTGTATACTAGTTAAACTCAAAATTTCTGAGAAGAGAGGAGGGATATGTCACTTAATTGCCTTGAAAAAAATCAGGAAATCCAGGGGAAAATGCATGAGTGTAGATACTACAACTAGACACAATAAGATAAGTGTGAGGGAGCAGAGCTTAGTGGTTAGGAGTGCAGGTGGAGTCATATGATCTGCCAATTATTAGCTTTGTGGCCTTGAAAAATTACCTGATGTCTCTGAACTTCAGGTAATTCTCTCACCTTTAAATTGGGAGTAATAATAGCACTTAAAAATTAGAATTAATTGTGTTAATATTTGTAAAGCTCTTAGAACAGTGTAAGTAGGATATAAGAGTGTATTGAATAATAGATTCAAGCTTGGCAGTAGCCTTCAAGGAAAGATCTGGTTAATTCTGAATGAGTAACTCAGGGAACTTTCCTTAAAACAAGTGATATTTTAGGTGGCTTGGCCTACCATTGCTATAAAGTTTTTGCCACATACTCTGTTTGGTGAGTTGAGGTGGATCTTTTTGGATGATTCCTATTATTAACCTAAATGACTTCCAACATGAATGGTAAGGCAAGGGACCTTTTCTCTATGATAAAATATAGTATGTCCAAGGTTGAATACATGACAGAAATAAACATAAGGCATCTAGAAAACATTTTCCATAATGACTGGAGAGGACAGTGTCTATTTTCCCCTGACAGCCAAAGCCTGTGTCATCAACCCAGGCCCTCTCAGGATAGGGAAACTTGGCATTCTGAAATGCCAGCTTTGTGGAAGGAAAGGAGATACTACAAAGATACAGGCTCTGATGGCCCTAACACTGTGGCCCAATGTGTATCCTTGATCCTAACTCCTTCTTTCGAATCCAGTGACAATGAGGTACTGAGGGGAGCCTGAGCAGTCTTCAGAGGCCAACTTCCCCTAGTTTTGATTCTTTCTTGTATGAATCGTATGAGCTCAAGTTCAGTGGTCAGTTGGAAACATCACTGAATATTTAGGAGAGGAAACAGATTGGTGGTTTATCAGAAACACTTCCTACACCTTCTTGTGGCCCCATTACTGATTTTTAACAACTTATGTGTAGTCACATGGCTTGAAAGTCTGAGCCCTAATTTGCTATGCAATGGGAATGCAGTGATAAGGACAAAACGGGCAAGAGTTCACTCTGCTCTCAGGGAGCAACTGCATGAATTAGACTTCATATTGTGCTGGAATCAAATCAGTCAGAGGGAACTGACTTAAAAAATAACAGAATACTGTAGAGTCACAGAATTGTCTCAGTCTACAAAGAGATTTTTACCACAGAATAAATAATAAGGATTAATAAAAGCAAGGTTGAAAGATCATTTAGAATGAGAGAGGAAAATCAAGTTTTAACACAAATATAATTTAACTGAACAAATATAACTTCCTATCACAGACATGCTTGACAAAATGAAGTGTTTAAACTCTTACATTTAGAAGATATGTAGTCAGACATTCATCCTGCTCAGAAAGTCTTATTTTGTTGTAATAATTATTGATTAATATGGAAAAGGTCCCTTAATCAACATTGACAAGAAACAAAGCATGCACAATTTCACCTTTCAAAAAGGCCATTTTCCATCTGGCTAGCATCTTCATTTATATTCCTGTCGTTACAAGAAATAAATATTCTCATTCCTTCCATTTCTTGTCTTGCTGAGAAAGAAAATGTCAACAGAGTACTTGCATTCCTCAAGTATATATGTCCACAAATATGATTTAACCCACATTTCTATTACTAAAGTGTGTCAGCGTAATTAAAATTTCCTAATTCCAGTTTCCTCAGAGTTTATATTCTAGCAGGGACCAGTAATACTGGCAGATCATCCCCTTAGGCCATCAAGGAAATCCCTTTTTATATTGTCCCCCATAGCCTGAAAAATGGGTCAGTGCAGGAAGTAATTGAGTGACCCCAAGGGCAGACTATCTATTAGGATAAATTATCCAAGTTTCTACTTCCCCTTTTGCTTCCTCTTCACCAGATACGTTTATACAAGATGTGTCAGCTAACAGCAGAGCCCCAGTCATGCAAGGCTACCAATTAAAAATGCCCTAAATTTGCCACCAAACCTGTTCATTTTAACAATATTATTAATGTCGCATTATTAATGCACCCGCATTCCTGTAAACTTCCATGGGGACCCAAGACACATGAGGGCATCGCAGCACCAGCCCCATGCTTCATTCACTGACACTCAGGGCCCAGGCGACACTGGCAGCCTCTAAAATCTAAGCATATTCCCACAAACAAACGCATTTTCCAAACAAAAAATGATATCCCCGAAAAACAAAAGATGTTACAAGACAGACCTTCCTCCTATTATAAATAATATATGACTTCGAAGTCCTTGTAACAACTGGTAGAAGGAAAAAAATAGAAGAGCTTCACAGAGAAAACTTTCTTGGTTTATGTAGCTTTTCCAGAACATCCATCAATTTTCTGAGTCCAGTGCCTGTGAATTTAACCCTTATATGTGAGAAATCTCGCACTCAGAGATAATTGTGACACTCTGCCTCTTATATTCTGAGAGGAACAATAAAACAAAAAGGAAGAAAATTATAAGAAAAAACATTGCTCTATATACATGAATGAGGAGAGGTTTATGAAATCCCTTATTTTATTTATGTATATATATATCACACATATATGTGTATATACATATATATATGTGGTAGTATACAAAGATTATTTTTTATTAATGCTTCCTTTTCTCTCTTATGTCATATTTAATCTATTGAACATAATTCCTATTTTCCTTTTAGAATAGAGTTTTTGTAATGCCAGTTTTTAAGTGGGTTAGTATCTGACTAGGGATTGAATTTCTGCTCTCTCAGGAGCTGAGAATTTCAGACTTATAACAGGGATTAGTATAGTTTATGGCCTTGTATATTGTACTCTTTCAAATTCTTGCTTTCTCTCTGAAGTTTCCCATCCCCCCAAATAATCACCACATATGTCTTAGTCATTTACTGACATTTGTGTTACTAGCAGTAACTGTAGCATCAGCCCCAAGCTCCTGAATTCCTTAGTCCTTGGATTCTCCCTCCCAGGAAAGATTTCGTCCTGAGTTGACACTTCTCCATCCTGGAAAATAGACTTATGAACTGGAGACTTAAGAACAGGAGATGAATTTCCTTCTGCTTTCCAAACCTGTACCTGATATCAGGCCCAGTGCAAACATTTGTATTTACTCCTCTCTCAAACATTGTTTTTCCTTGAATTCCCTTACCTTGCATCTTTAATTAATTAACTATAGAATGAAATCTGACTATACCGACTCCAGAAGTCCATTTGTTTTTTGGTTTGATGTTTCTCAATACCCTTTTGAAAAGGCCAGTTGACATGTGAACACTTCAAAGTTCTTTGTAATTTGATCTATTTTTCCTTGACTGTTTATGAACAAACCTATGCTGAGTTTCAATGTTTGTATTCCTTGCTTTCTTTTACTACTTACAAAAGCTCATGTTTTAACTGCTAATCAAAACCTTTTATAAATGAATTTTCTTCCTGGTTGTTTTCTTATAAAATGCAAATAGCAATTTTTCTGTTGCTAGCCTTCTTACCAGCTGATTGAAGTTATCTGTTTGTCTATTAGCAATTCTGATAATAGAGACACTGTGTTGTTTCCTTCAGCAATAGAATTTTTGATAAATGCATTTAATTTTTCTTCAGTGCAAGGAGATGGTACAGTGTTTATATACTAGTGATTCCCATTTCTCCGTATCTTTACTAATGAACTCCAGATGTGCTGGAATGCATTCTCTGGGATCTGGGTACCCATCCTCCCCCATCCAAATCTGTGGTATTGCCAAGATTCAGTAATAAACAGGTCCCTCGGAAACTTGGCTGAGATAGAAAGAAAAAAAGCCACAAAGATCCTGATATAAATATACACTGGTCTGAAAGTCAAAAGTCTCTATATAGGGGTGGCAATTTTGAAGTGAATTTTTCATGATCTTGGAAATGGCTATGAACACCTGAACCACAATAAGGAGAAGAGGAGCAGAGAATATGTGTTCATGAAAAACCATTTCCCGCTGCTGGGCTCATAATTAGGCTACATTTCCTAGTCTCCTCTTCAGCTATCGAAGTCTGACCCCTGGGATATGAGCAAAAGTGATGTGTACCACATCCAGGCCTGGCTCACGAAAGCTTTCAGTGTGATCCTCAGCATACGCTTGTCTCTCTTCGCTTACCTGCCAGTCAAAGACAGGATTTAGCTCAGGCTTCCAAGGCCCTAGGAGCAGTGGGATTACACACAGCAGGCGTCTGGGCTTCTGAGAAAGTGTGGAGCAGAGCACCCACCCTTCCCCTCCATCCTATTAGAGTTTGTGTGAGTGAAACATAAGACTCTTTCACTAAGCCACAGAGATGTTGAAGTTATTTGTTTCAGCAAGTAGCCTGCCCTGAATAATATAATAAAATAGTGATATAAGAAGGTTTTTTCCCCCTCTGTGTCAAGGATGGATTTATTCAGCATCAGAGGATATTTTCTGACTCAAAACTCAAGTAGCAGGGTCTTGAAATTACAACCACTCTAAGACAGCATGGCTCCTGAACTCTTTTTTCTCATCTTATCTTTCCTTATCTATTAAAAGTGATAGCTCACAATTTTTCTTTGTTGGGGGGGGGGGGATGGTGCACATGTAGGGGTGACCCAAGCAGGACAGAAGATATAAAACTGAATATATTATAAAATGTTGAGAGCCCACAAGCTAAAAGTACGAGGAAAAGTCTCCAAGCAAATATCTCTAACAAGCTAATGGTTCAAATTCAAGTTTACTTTTATCTCCTGATAATGTTCAAAGCAGATACTACCAGATTAGGTGGAGGAGAGGGGTGATGATGCCAAAATGGCATTGAATTGGAGAAGGACGATCAAATATTGCAAGAGGAAAATGAGTTTTTTCCTTGTTCAGAAGGTTCACTTTGGATCCAGGCCAGTATTGACCATGGCCTAGCTCCAAGGATTTAGAGGTAAATAAAAACACAATGAAACTTTGTTTTTATTTTGGTACTTTGCATGTCCACATTTTATCCTTAGATTAATGGATATTCTCACCTGTTCCACCAGTATATATAAGATGTAAATTGTCTTTTAGGATGCCACAGGGAGATAGTAGACCCCAAGTGTTTATAGCTGCCTATTACCAAAATTTTGAAGAGAGCAATATATGAACAGATAAGAAGACTTTGTGGCCGAACTGGTTTGGCTCAGTGGATAGAGCGCCGGCCTGCGGACTGAAGGGTCCCGGATTCGATTCCAGTCAAGGGCATGTACCTTGGTTGCGGGCACATCCCCAGTGGGGGGCGTGCAGGAGGCAGCTGATCGATCTCTCTCATCGATGTTTCTAGCTCTCTGGCCCTCTCCCTTCTTCTCTGTGAAAAATCAATAAAATATTAAAAAAAAAAAAAAAGAAGAAGACTTTGTGAAGGGACACTTTGTTTTTCCCTGTGGCTGTTTCTTCAAGCCCCAGTACGGAGCCTACGTTGTATGAAGTAGACCAGAGAGTGCAGAGTCTGTGGACCCCCTGGTCTGAGACTAGTTTTAAGTTTCTTAAGTTTCTTCCTTTATAAGAGGCTTTACTCCAAAGGTTCTCAACCTGTGGGTCGCGACCCCTTTGGCGGTCCAACGACCCTTTTACAGGGGTCGCCTAAGTCCATCCTGCATATCAGATATTTGCATTACGATTCATAACAGTAGCAACATTACAGTTACGAAGTAGCAACAAAAATAATTTTATGGTTGGGTCACAACATGAGGAACTATATTTAAAGGGCCAGAAGGTTGAGAACCACTGCTTTACTCTCTTCTTTCCAACATGTATCTTAGTGGGGCTGAGCAGATAGATGCAGGAGAAGCCTAGTCTCTTATGGACCATGACTTAATGCTGCCTCCATATGCCTAAAGAATTGAAATAGAACCTGCCATGACTCAGCTCAGAGGCTAAATGCATCCTCTCCTTAACCCCAAAGCTCCACCCTCTGACACTGTAACCTAAAGAGAACTTAATGCCCTCTCAACAGGACTGCCTCTTCCTGTGTTTCACTTACACAAAGTCTAATTTTAGATTCACGAGATCTAACTATTAACACACTCAAACTGAAACAAAACAAATGTGGTGAGACAGCTTCTGCTGAATACCACACATTCTGCTCCTATATCACAGCCTAGAGTGGTGGCTGACTTGAGGCAGTTAGCAGGGGTTACATGTCTCAGCCTTCCATGCCTCTGGATAGAGCCCTGTAAATGAAATGTGGCCAATGAAACGCTCAAAACTTATGTCTTTACTTCCAACTAGCCCACACAAACCTACCTAGCTACTCTTCCCTCCCTTTCTTCCCCTTCTGTTCCCTGAATGTCAACCCTCCGAGCAACCTTGGAAGCCACACATTGAATCCAAGTGATGGATATTTGGATGTTCATTGTAATAATTTTAAGTCTTGTGTTTGTTTTATTTGCTCTCACCTTCCCGGCTGGGCCTAGTTGGGAAGGCTAGCTTCAGCGGGAAAGCAGCTGTACCAGCCCCTTCTCTGTCTGCCTAACTTGTCCTTTACCCCTTCTCTCCCATATTGGTAACCACGGTTTCTGGCATGTCCAAGCTTCATGTGGAGACAGGGAGGATGAACAAGAAAAATATACAAGAACAGAATGATATTTTCTTCGACTGGTAGTATTCTAAGCTGTTATCAAATTCCCTATGTGGTAGGAGAAGAGGACTACTCTTTCTTTTTTGAAGTGTTGCTTGTGATTCTTTGGTGAGTACATCAATACATCAATATACAAACTATATACATCAATATATAGTTTATATGTATATAAACTATACACAAACTCTTGTGTATAGTTTCCTTTCAGATAAAGTCTCATCTCCCCTCTGGTTGGTTGTTTTGGTTTGTTTCTAAGACAGATTTATGGCAGTGCTTTCTCTGATAATCCACGTCTGGTTTGTTGAAACCTGGGCTTTAGGTCTAATGTCCGAAGAGCACAGCTACCTCCTAACTGGATCCTTCCTTTTGGATGCTGTAGGTTACCTCGGGCAGCCTTTTGCATTTTTGATTTCTCAGGTGGGAGTCATACAGAGTCCACTATGTCCTCTGAATCGCTGTGGTATGTATAATCCTGCTCGGTGCTTACTTAACAGCCACTATTATAGGCTCCAGTGGTGGCGTGAGCACCCTCACTTCTCATAGGAGCAGGGACTCAGCACACAGTGGACAATTACCTTCACTGATTTTCCCCCTAATACAACTTTCCTTTATTTCTCAAATTCCTTTTGGTTTTCAATGCCCCAGCATATGTGATAAAAAAAAAATAAGGATATATTCAACTTGTGTTAGATGTGAGGTAAAAGGCTGCCTGCTGAGAGTGGGAACCAGAGCTATGGATTGAAGGAAAAATATAGTCAAGTAATTTAGTATCAGTGCTGGGAAAAGTGGTTATCCATGTATTTAAAAGAAATCTCTCCATAAAGTAAAAATCTCTCCATAAAGTAAAGATAAAATGTGCAAAATTAAATTACAAAACTTTTAGAAGAACACTGATTAATGTCTTTAAATACCAGATTAGAGAAGGACTTCTTAAATGATCCAAAAAGGACAAACATAAATAAGTAAATTTAAAAATATTATTATTAAAACCTACATATAGCAACCCACACCACTGGGAGAAGACATTTACAATGCATATAACCAGTAAAGAATTAAATGGACATGCACAAATAAATATATATCTTACAAATCATTAAGAATAAAACTCTATTTATAAAGAAGAAAGCAATACCAAATCGAAGTACAATGTAGAGAAAAGGGAGTTCTCATACATTATTAGTGAGAGTCATAGTTGAAACCATCTCTTTGTGAAATAAAGTTGAAGACATGCCTATTTTGGGATTCATCAATCCCCCTTTTAGGTATTCACTTAGGCTCTTTACTGTCTTGTTTATTGCAGCTAAAAATAGGACTCATCTTAATTATTTACTAATGAAGGTGAATTAATAAATTATCATGAACTCACATAATGGAGTCCCATACAATAGTGAAAGTGAATTAACTGCATATAAATTAATCAACAAGGATACTTTCCAAAACTTGAAAATGTTTAGTGAAGAAAAAAACCAAGATGTTTGCTTTAGTGCATGACATTTATACTGGAGGGTCTGCCTCTCTATCCATAGCCTCTCTCCCAGAGCCCCTATCATAGGATTTAGTCCTGTGGGTACAGAGGTCCTGAAAGTGTTTGAATCTCTTGAAGTCTCTCTTTTTTAAAACAATGACTTTAATTTGTTTACTGAAGGTATCTGCCTAATGAACTTTCTGGGTCCATCAAAGCTTTATGTCTTACTAACTTGCCTCTGCCAAATTATCTCTACTCCTTTCTTCTTGAAGGATATCGTTTCTTCTGCCTAATTTGATTGTCTTGTGCTTTTCCACCTTTTTGTCTTACTGAATATATTTATCAGCAAGCCTCTTGTGATTTCTTTAGCTCCTTAATGAGTGTGAGCAGTAGCTATCTCCTGGGATCTTTCCTCTAATTATCTTAAGCCTCTTCTTTGGGAATTATTTTGAATCCTATTCCCTACATGCTGAAAACAGAATAAACAAGAAACATCTGAATAATTTCAGCTGCTCCTAGTAGTTCCTGTCCTGAAGAGAAGTAACCTTTGGCCATCTTTCCCAGACAGAGGTCCAGCATGTTGTCTCTCAGCTGTAAACTGCATTCAGAGGAGAAGAGAGGGAAGTTAGTTTACATTTTAAAATTATTCTGAAGACATACTTGGAAAAAGTGCATAATAAGCTGTTTCTGAAGATCTTAAATATGCCTTTATAATCACCAGAAACAACTTGTTCAGACTTTTGCATTTCTGAATGTATTCACCAAAGACTAGATGTTTCTTGATTTCTAGGAATCTGTTTTGCAATTTGAGAAGTTTACTCTTGAATTGCTCTGATTTGAGCTAAAATCTTGCTTCAGCCTTTAAGACCAGTTAAGCAAGGTGAAGGGAGGCATTCCAAACTCATCTGGTAAACTTAATGAAATCAGACAAGCAATTTGATTTAAAATACTTTTCTTTCCACTCTTCGCTTTAGTTACAGCAGCGATTTTCAACCAGTGGATGCAAGACTTTCTAAAGCATGCAATACCTGACTATTTAGTCAGGGGCACTGACCTCTTTCCCCTTAGATTGTCTGAAAAATCAGACAGAGGCCAAAAACCAGGACTACAGGCTTTATTAGAGGAGAAGCACCTGCCGGGCTGTCTTGCAAGGGGAGGACAGCAGCACGTGCAGAGGTGGGCACGCCTTTTGAGGGGCGGAATGGGAAGGGATGGGGGCTTAGTGTACTCGGCCAACACTGATTGGTGGCTTACTGTATGGTCCACATAGGAACAAGGGCTTAGGGTATTTGGCAGGTGCTGATTGGTGGTCCAATGTATAGTCCATATAAGGTACATGGTTAGTCACTCAGGTATTTCTGGGCTGCAGGTTTTGTCATACTCCGCCCACCAGTTGGAGGAAGGGAGGATCTATCTTTGTGAAATAAAAAATGAAAATAAACTGTTGAACAAAATAGATCCAGAGATATAGAAGCATGGGACAGAGTGTCGAATCTCAGAGGGAAGGTGGGAGTAGGTGAGTAGGTGGGAAGAGATCAACCAAAGAACTTTATGCATATACTAGTATATGCATAAGCATGGACACAGACAATAGGATGGTAAAGGCCTGGGATGGAGGATGTGGGTGGGCTATAAGGGATCGATGGGAGAAAAAAAGGGGACAAATGTAATATTTTCAACAATAAAGATTTTTTTAAATGACAACAGCCAACACAACAGTAGCCATCCAGTGTGAATGAATCAAAATTATACCTTTTTTTGTGTCAGATCGGCAAAAAAATATATATTTTTTGGTGTGCCAAAGAATTTTAACAATTAGTTTATGTATGCCATGAGATGAAAAAGGTTCAAAATCTTGATTTTTGAATAATATTTTTTCCCAAATAAAAATATCTTCATTTTCAAAAAAACTGAAAACTTCCACCAGAGGTCTAAATATTTGGTCTGCATAACTACTAAACACCCAGAATTTGGGGGACATTTAGACAACTCTTCCTAGGTATCTCCTATTACTCCCAAATAAGTGTGCATCACATATATACCTTTCTGTGAAAAAATGTTCTGTTTCTCTATTGTTTGTTTTTTCAGTGAATCTCTTTGACAGATGATTGACATTGTTAATATCCACATATTCTTTTGGAGAAAATGTTACACCACAATGACTGTGTTGGTTTTCCAACAGGAACCTGGGCAGATAAACATGGCAAGGTGCCCATGGGGATTTCTGTCTTTCTTAGCCATTCACAGCCATTGGTGTCAATCATTAGAGCAGATAGTCTAACCTGAATCTTTGACACAGAGCTTCCAGTCACGTTAGAATTTTAAAAAATCTTTGAGGAAAGGTAACAATTATTTGGAGTCTCTATTGATTATTTAATATTAGCAAATCAATAATAACAAAGAGTAAATTGTCCTTTACTAATAATTGCAATGGAGTGGTTGGGAGCATGGTAAAGCCTGAGAGTAATTGTTTATCTACATGTATTCTGACTTATTCTCTAAGTAATTTATTGTATTTGTAGATGAGAATGTTTAGAAACATGCTGATATGAAAAATGACACCATATATGGAGCAAGCACATTTGTTTATGGCTTGCTAATACTAGAAGTGCCCTCTCCCAATCTATAGCTTCATTATCTTTTATTTCATCCCTCAGTTAACAGAGTCATCTATCTATTTTGTTCCTTATTTTAAAAACCTTCATCAGTGAGTCCTCACAAATGTCTGTATGAAATCTATCTCCAAGACTGACAAAGTACTTTGCATCAGTCAGTTTAAGTGGTGTTATGCAATAGAAACAAATGACCCCCAAATCTCAATGACTTTCATAACAAAGATTTATTTCTTGCTCATGATACATGTCATTAGCAGGTTGACTGCAGCTCTGCTCCAAATTATTTTTAATCTGGGAGCCAGACTGCAGGGGCAAACTCATACTGGGCATACAACACAGAGAAAACATATAGTGCACTGTACACTTTTTTAAAGCCTTAGTGAAAGTGACAGTTATAACTTTTGCTCTCATTTCATTAGCTAAATGAAGTGATATAGACAAAGAAAAGATCAAAGGAGTATGAAATATAATCCTCTTGCAGGGAGGGATGCTGAAGGGAGAAGGAAGAATCCAATTCATCACATTCTTCACAAGTTTATTTTTATCAATCTCTCAGCTAAACGTATTCCCCATCATCTTTCACAGCTTGCTGTTTCAGAATGTGTCGTGTTTGCACATGAATCTGCCAGAATCCCTTGTTTTAACTTTCCTTCTAGCAATTGCCTACTCATTCTTTAGGAACTATAAGATGCATTAGGGCTCCTTTAGCTTCAAGAATCTATGTGGCATGTTTATTTTATTGAGAAATTTCTGATGAGTGCATGCCCCTCTTTCATTACTTTCACTGTAGCCACCGCTATATATAAATATCTGATGTGCGTGCAATTGGTCTCACAACTTCCAGTTGAAGGCTTCTGTTTTGGAAGCAATCCCATACTTGTTTGTTGTTGTTGTTGTTGTTGTGTTTTTTTTTGTTTTATAAAGTGGTATGGACCAATTTAAAAAACACACACACACACAAAAACTGGTGGAGAGAGACCTGACTCTATTTACATTTAAAGAGAGACATTTATTTCTTGAGTTCTCTAATGTGTCTCTGAGTGATCAAACCCACCATTACACCCCTTTAAGCAGAAGATTTCTTTGCAAACCACATGGGCTGAGTATCAAAAGATTACTATATAATTACTGTATATTAATATAACATTATTTGGAATATTACTCTTTTTCCTTCTATGGTTCTTCTGTCTTCTTTAATGTAACAGCTGCCCTTATGTCCAGTCTTTGGTTCAGCAGTCTTTCGCCTTCATTGGAGTACTTTGGTGGTCTCCAGACCATCCTTCCTCCCATGGCAGAGAGAACACTGTGATTGTAATAAAGTTTGGCTGCTTCCGATGGATATAGGGGCAAAGAGTTGGAGGTATTAGATAGAAATGTTGACATAATGAGATGGGAACACTCTTACTCTTCCCTCATACTTCTGGGAATTTCTCAGGCTCTCCATATCTGGGGGCTCTAGTGAGCTTTAGAACTTCATAAACCTGCTTCTGTTTGAGGTTTCTGAGGCTCTCGTGGTCTTACATATTTAAGGAGAGATGAGAACTAGCATAATTGCCAGCTGCTAGTAAAAACCAGTAGATTTGTTGAAAACATGAAGAATTGTTAAAGTATGAAACTTGCGAGCTGAAAGGAACTCTAGGAATGATCCAGACTAGAGGATTATAAACATAGCTGCTCATCAGAATCAACCCAGCAGATTTTAAAATCACAGATGCTGAAGTCAAAACTGCGGAGGTGCTGATTTTGTGGATGGAGAGGTGGGCACAGATTTAGTCATTGAATCCAAGCCTCTCTTTACACTCCACCAACCTTTTATCTTCCCACATTATCCACTTCAGGAAGCTATAGTATAGAGAGCAGGTGCATAATAAATGTGATTGAATGACTTCTAGTATGAATTCAAAATCCAGTTTTTACTCACCATGTCCCATGCTTATCTTGTAAGAAGATAGACAAGTAGGATATTCTTTCAGCATGTAACATTTACTAGTAAGTCAGCTCCTTTAGCTTTGATAGACATGTCTGATTTCTACCGATTCCAACTTAGGCTTCAGAGTCAGAGTAACCCCCTGACCAAAAATTAAAAATCTCTGAGAGTGAACTTCTACTCAGCTAAAAAAAAAAAAAAAAAAAAAAAAAAAAAAAAAAAAAAAAAAAAAATGTTTCTGAATATCCTGGAGGTATTTCTTAACTCATTCCAATAAAAATTTTAAATTTTCTAATTTAATGTAATAAATAATTTTGAGCACTACTGCATGCCCGATACCCTGATAAGTGATGGATTATATGACCTTAATTGATAAAGAGCATTCAGGACCACAGCAGAACACTGAGCTGGTTATCCTCCTATCAGCCTCATTGCCTCTCAGACTCAGCTTGGTCATGTGCCTCCAACATGTCCAGGGATACAATTTCAATGCCTGGATGCACTTACTTTCAGCACCTGTATCTCCTTCAAGGTTGCCTTGAACAAAGTATTGCCATAGAGATTCAAGTAGTCGTGCTGCAGACACCACTGACTACTCAAACACAGTTTAGTGAATTCTTAGGTGCCACACTGGCTGGCTTTAGGACAGACTTGTTATTATATGTCTTGCCATCACTGCTGGCCAAGAGGCATCATGAATCATAATTGTCATCACCTGATCTTGTGTGAATTTGGTCATTGCTGTTCACTGTCATCATATCAACTGAATTATGTGTAGTTGTACTCATGTTGAATTTAATTGCTTTCTACAATGTCTCCAAAACAATTGTTACAATTTACCATTGAAATAAAAAGTGCATGTTTGCACTATGTCCTGGACACAAAACAACATGCTATACCATAATTCTAAGTATAAAAATAATCTGAAAGTATTCTTTCAAGGATCATCAAATAAATATTCTAAGTGGAAATTATTCCATAATTTAATTGGCAGGAGGTTTTTTTTCCTCTCTTTTTTTTAGCAGTATATAACATGATGAATTTCACACTCAATTTTGTTGGAGGAGGCATTGTGCCCAGCAGAAGACTGCATTCCCAGCTTTGTTTACTGATTAACATGGCTATGTAACTTAGTTCCAAACATTGAGAAATAACTAGAAGTCATTTGGTTGGAATTTTGTAAAAGAAGGAAAGAAAAAATAAAACTCCTTTAATGTGCAAACTTTGCTGACATATTCTGCCTTCTTTTCTCCTCACTGGAATGGGGACTTGAGGCTGGAACTTGACCCTTCTTGAGGCCATGTGACCTTGAATACATGGTAGGATGACAGAAAGATAGGAGCCGCCTGACTATTTTATGGCTTTGTGGGGCCAAGATACCGCCCTTGGACTTCCTACCTGCAAACTCCCTGGTGTATGAGAAAACAGAACTCTTCATTTATAATGTTTCTCAGGTGTCTATAGTTCACAGCTGATCACATATCTTGACTCTGCACATATGTTCAAATGCATAACATGAAATTTATGAAACTTTTGATCGCTCCTTAATGAAATTATTTCCAAATAAACCAGTAAGAATGATTTTCAGAATGTTTTACTGTCTTTTAAAAATGTATATAAGTACTACATGATCATTGTATTCAGATATGTAGATGAGTAAATTGAAAATAATTTAGAATCTAAATTCCCACAACTCAATGATTACAAACTAATTAACCTTAATTAACCAATTAATATTAAAATGTAAATATTAAATATAAACATCAATATTGCATTCAAACTTTTATAAAAATGGATCAAATTATAATGCTGAATAAAGGATTTAAGGGTATTTATTGTATTATTCTTTCCATTTTTTGTAAATTTAAAAATTTTCAAATTAGAGATTCTGTAGACACATATATATTTATATATGTATATAAATATAATTTCATAATTTTTCAGAACATTTGATTGACTGATACCATACTTGGAGAAATGTTAGCACTTCCTTCAGTGCCTCTTTGGGGAATCTTAGGGTTCCAGCACTGAAAATAAAGTATCTGAGTTTCCATCTCACTGAGCCAAGTTCTATAACTATCTTCACACAGAGACTTGAAGAAATTCTTTTATTTCTTTTTATTCTAGAAATAACATTCCTCAAACATATACACACTACCAATTTAAAACTGAAGTGACATGCCAATGGAACAGAATTGAGAGCCCAGAAATACACCAACATTTATATGGACAAATGATTTCTGACAAAGGAGCCAAAAGCATACCATGGAGAAAATAAAGCCTCTTTAATATATGGTATTGGGAAAATCGTAAAGCCACATGCAAAAGAATGAAACTAGACTGCTGTTTGTATATTAACATTTGTTAATATACAAATATTAACTCAAAATAAATCAAAGACCTAAATATAAGATCTGAAACAATAAATTACATAGAAGAAATCATAGTACTAAACTTATGATCTTGGTCTTAGTGAATTTGACTGCAAAGGCAGGGGAAGTAAAGGCAAAAATAATTGAATGAGACTATAACAAACTAAAAGGCTTCTGCACAAAAAAGAAATTGACACAAAACAAAAAGGCAACCAACTGAACATGAGAAGATATTTGCAAACAGCAGCTCCGACAAGGGGTTAATATCTAAAATATATAAATAATACATACAACTCAACACCAAACAATCCAATTTAAAAATGGCAGAGGACCTGAACAAACATTTCTCCTAAGAAGACATACAAGTGGCCAACAGATATGTGAAAAGATGCTCAATTTTAATAGCTATTAGGGAAATACAGATCAAAACTACAGTCAGATACCACCTCACACCTGTTAGAATGCCTATTATCAACAAGACAAATAATAACATGTTAGAGGGGTTATGGAGAAAAAGAAACCCTCATTCACTGCTGATGGGAATGTAAATTAGTTCCTCAAAAATTTAAGAATAGAGTTACCATATGACCCAGTAAACCTCTTTTGGGTATCTTCCAGAAAAAAAATTGAAAACATTTAGGCACACTTATGTTCATTGCAACATTATTCATGGTGGCCAAGACATGGAAACAATCCAAATGTCTTTTGATAGATGTCTTTATAAAGATGTGGAACACTACTCAACCATAAGAAAAGATGTAATACTGCCATTTGTGATGAGAGGGATGGACCTTGAGAAAATCATGCTAAGTGAAATGTCAGACAGAAAAAGTTAAGAACCATATGATTTTCACTCATGTGGGATATAAAACTGAAAGCAACAAATGAAGAAACAATAAAAAACAAACAAACAAAAACTCATAGACAGACAACAGTATGGTGGTTATCAGAGGGAATGGGGGTGGCGGGTAGTAAAGAGTAAAGAAGGTCAAATACGTGGTGATGGAGTATGATTTGACTGGGTGGTGGGCACACAGCGCAATATGAAAATCATGTATCATAGAAATGTACACTTGAAACCTGTATAGTCTTATTAACCAATGTCACCCCAATAAATTTAATTTAAAAAAACTGAAGTGAAAATTCTGACAGTGCAGAGGTGTGTTATACTATAGGATTAATTAAAATCTTTTGAATGTCAATGAAAAAAAGAGAACCTGCTGTATTTAGACAAAATTATTGAAAATTCCTGCTCTCAAGCATATTCAAATTTGATAAGTGATATGGCTTTCAATATGTTGTTTAGGAATCACATAGCATTAATGAGCGAGTCCCCCACAAGTCAGTTCTAGAAAACGGTGTAATTAAAGTCTCGGATGTTTCTATTTTCACAAATAGAAGTTTGTCTTCCCTTGGTGATTTTTTTTTTCCATGCTCAGAGTTCTTTGCAATTATTAGCTCATTAGTCCTAGTGGATTTTTTAATTTAATTGTAAATTAGTAGACCCTACAGAGTTAAGTATAAAACAAACAGAATGTTAATAGCCCATTTCATGAATATATATACTAATGGCTCAATCTTTATTATTTCAACATATACATTAATAATACCAGTGTGACTTCAGCTCTCCTTAAAGCACAATTTCATGCTTCTTACATATAAGTACTGCACAGAATTTGTCTCAAACTGAAAAAGATTTCTTTTTACATGCCACTCCAAAGTTTAGGTTTTTATAGAATTTCTATATATGTTCATCCTGCTACATTGATGTATTACTATAGTAAAGTCTCTCTCAATACATTATTGAGAACAGAAATAGAACATTTTAATCAACTGCTCTGATTACTGAGATATCATTCTATTTACCAGGGATCTTACATGATCATTGTTTCCATTAACACCTTCAACCTGGGAAGGAAATCATGGATACTTCTACTGTTTCTAAGGACCCGAGAAACACTTGATCTTGTGCAGATGAGAAAATATCAGGTGTAGTTGAAGAACTGATCGGAGACAATTCTAACTTACCCCCGAGAAGCAACCCTTCCCAGGCTGTTCCAGGGCTGTCATTCCATTTCTGGTGTGGTGGGCCTGCACATGACTGAAGCCTGGCCAGAATATTGCTTTCATCTGACCATGGTGACTGGTCCATGTATTAGTTTCTGGCGCTGCCATATCAAAGTAGCATAAACTGGGAGGCTTACTAATAAACACAGAAAGTCAATATCTTACAGTCTTATGGTCCCAAGATCAAGGTGTATCCAGGGTTAGTTTAGTTCAGTGGTTCTCAACCTTCCTAGTGCTGCGACCCTTTAATGCAGCTCCTCATGTTGTGGTGACCCCCAATTTCATTGTTACAAATTGAACATAATTAAAGCATAGTGATTAATCACAAAAACAATATGTAATTTTTTAAAAAAATATATTTTATTGATTTTTTACAGAGAGGAAGGGAGAGAGATAGTCAGAAACATCGATGAGAGAGAAACATCGACCAGCCACCTCCTGCACATCCCCCACCGGGGATGTGCCCGCAACCCAGGTACATGCCCTTGACCGGAATTGAACCTGGGACCTTTCAGTCTGCAGTCCGACGCTCTATCCACTGAGCCAAACCAGTTTCGGCAACAATATGTAATTATATATGTGTTTTCCGATGGTCTTAGGCAACCCTTGTGAAAGGGTCATTCGACCTCCAAAGGGGTCACGACCCACAGGTTGAGAACCGCTGGTTTAGTTTCCTCTGGAAGCTGTAAAGGAGAATCTGTTTCATGCCTCCCTCCTAGCTTCTGGTGGTTTACTGGCCATCTTTGTTGCTTCTTGGGTTCTGCTACATTGCTCTGGTCTTTGCCTTCATTTTCACCTGGTGCTCTTCCAGTGTGCCTATCTCTAGATTTCTCATTTTTATAAGGACATCAGTCATGTTGGATTAGGGACCCACCCTACTCCCATATAACATCTTAACTAATTATATCTGCAATGACCCTATTTTCCAATAAGATCACATTCACAGATATTGGGAGGTTAGTACTTCAAGATCTGGAGGGGGAATAATTTCTAAAAATTCAATTCAGTCTAATATAAATGCATAAGTCAATAACTCTCAGTGGTGCTAAATATAAATTGTACTGAATCCTCATAAGTACTCTTTTTCCTCCACTACATGAGCGTATAAAGGGATGGGAACTGCTGCAGTCATCTCAAAACCACTGGGTGGGAGTGGGGGTCTGCAGAAAATGAATCGAACAAAGCCAAGAAATGGAGATAGAAACATCTACTTGCTTCTGATTGAACACTCGGTGAAACCATATCTGACGTCAAATTCTCTCCCTTAGTTGTTCAATTATATTAACTAAAATATTCTTCCCCTTTTTTGAGCTCATCTTAGTTTTATTTTCTGCCCATTGCCACAGAAATAGAGCCATAATTAATACTATTAAAGGGTGGGATTAGAGATCCATGTGAACAGCAAAAAGAAGGGTGATGTTATGAATAATTCCTTTCTGCTTTTGTATTATTTTGGATCAGGCTCAATTTGATGAGGTCCTGCACAGTAATATGTAATACCTCAAAAGCAGAAGTGAATCTAATCATTCTTTTTCTATAAAATATTGAATCCCTTCACACAACAGAAATACACAAAGGCACAATTTCCTGTAACAACATATCTTCCAGCAAAGGATCAAGCTGTGTGTTTCCAGATGCTGGGCTCATGCCATGTTGGGAATAAAGATACAAGTTAAGGGCAAGAGGATGAACCCAGAGTTAATAGGATCACAGGTCAAATACAGAGTCAATGATCACATTAAAGTGGTTTTCAATCAGTCACTGTCCAACAATGGAATTAGAAATGAAGGTTAGGCCCTAGCCAGTTTAGCTCAGACTGTAGGCCTGCAGACTGAAGGGTCCTGGGTTTGATTCCAGTCAAGGGCATGTACCTTGGTTGCGCATTAAGCAAAGTAGAATCATCTCTGAGAATGTTTGGAAGCAGAGATGAAGAGAAGCAAGGCCTATCTTTCAGAAAGATAGTAGGCAAATGTGTTTTGACATGTTCTTCCACAAGTGTTACTGACCATGAATCTTTAGAGCATGGGTGGGGACACATCCAGCTTTATAAAGCCTGGAAAATCATTTGGTCAGCCCTGCCAAGGCATTAGGGGTGAGTTAATTAAATGTTTGGCCAAATATATAGACTAATTTTAAAGATGATAATTTTGTATGACCCACGAATGATATAAAGGAGAGGCCCAGTGCATGAATTTGTGTAAGGGTGGGATCTGGCCAACCCGCCCCGAATGGGGCCAATCGGGGGTGGGGCCTCCCAGGGGGAGGGTCATGCCAGGGGGAGGGGCCGCAGGAGGTTGGCGGGCCACAGTGCAAGTCGTAGTGACTGGTTGTTCCAGTTTCTTGGCTTATATATATATATAGATAGATATCTAAATGGCCCTTCCCAGAAAAAAGGTTCCCCACTCCTGCTTCAGAGTAACATAAGCATCTCACCACTTTATTTGTATGCTCTAGAAACCCAAGGAGCCTGGTGTAAGAGAACCAGTAGTGTTCTTATAGTTTCTTATTGTTTGATAGTGAGGTAGTACTGGTCAGAGAGGAGACTTCTACCCAAAATCATCATGTAGGTGTTTGATACCCCTACTATAATTTCTGTATCTTGTTCAGTTTCTAAATGTGTACCATAGATTTGGGGCTTAATTAGCTTTTCATTGGTCACAAGTGAAATACAACACAGTAGGCTCAGGAAGGAAAAGCCTTGGGTGGAGATAAGAAATTGACAGTACATGGAACAAGGGGGCTGACATTGTACAGAGACTTCCAGTGTGACAGTATGTAAAGAGCATAATTTCATGTTATTTTTGGTAATTAGGAGAACTCTGAAAACATTTCAATACATAAATAAGAATAGTAGGCTTCTAAATTGCAGACTCACTGTAGAACAGCAGCCTCCTGATACATTTGTGACTATTGGACAACTTTTGTGCCTTGTCTCTGGTCTTTTGGCCCACTTTGTAATTTATGCATGGTTGCAGCAACCAGCTCCATACACATATGTAACCTGAGAGCATCTTGCCTTTGTCTGTCCACATACCGTCTGTCTTGTGCTCCAAGTCTTCTCTGACACTCTGACACTGTGAGAACCAGATAGCACTTGCACATGTGCAAACTGAAGTGCCAGAGAATAAATATCTGGTGGGAGAAGAAGGCTGGTGCAGAAATGCCCTCCACTCCTGCCCTTCCAGTGAGCAGTTTCAAGGCACATTCTACATTGCTCCTCAGAAGATCCCCCCAGAATCCAGCCCCGTGCCCACAGCAGTGACCAAGTCTTGTACTGCCTTTTCTTCTATTCATAATTCACACTTTAATCTCTGGTTCCTGTTTGCAGGGATTATTTTCCAAATTAAATGACCTAAACTCAAGCCCTTATCTCAGACTCTAACTTCTGGGAGGAATGCAGGACACCAAAATGACCTTTTGGGTTCTCTTTACAGCTAGTATCCTATTGTGGTTCAAGGGACTTATTTATCACTGGTAAATCCCTAAATCTTTTTACAGTGTAGGGAACTAAAAATTGTTGCTGATGTGTGAGAAGCAACAGATCACAGATCAAATCTGGCAATTGAGAATATCAAGCTTTAGGATTTGGGCTCACATTTAACATTTTTACTACTTGTTTTCTCTATAATGTATGCCCTGATTGGACTTCACACAGTTTTGAACTGTCACCCTGGTTACAATAGCTATGGATGGTGAAGTATCTTGTCTTTGGATTGCCTATGGGGCCCACCAGAGTGAATTTTGAATATCCTTTTTGAAACATGTGTTAAATCAGACCAATTCAAACTCTCTAAATTTGTTAATTGGCTTATTTTTATACTAGAGGCCAGGTGCATGACATTTGTGCATTTGTGTGTGTGTGTGGGGTGCTGTCCCTCAGCCCAGCCTGCACCCTTTCACAGTCCAGGAGCCCTCAGGGGATGTCTGACTAACAGCTTAGGCCTGCTCCCCACGGGGAGTAGGCCTAAGCCGCAGTCGGACATCCTTAGCACTACCGCCGAGGCAGGCCGCTGTGCTCACCAGCCATCAGCCCAGCTTATGGCTGAGTGGCACTCCCTCTGTGGGAGTGCACTGACCACCAGGGGGCAGCTCCTGGATTGAGCGTCTGACCCCTGGTGGTGAGTGTGCATCATAGCGACCGGTTGTTCCTCTGTTCGGTCTATTTGCATATTACCCTTTTATTATATAGGATAGATTTGTTTCTTGGAGTACATGGAAGAATGAGAGTGGGGATAGTGGGTGATGATAGAAATTACTTAACTATCTAAAATATTTTATTCCCCAAACTTGATTGCACATCAGAATCACCTGGAGAAAATAATTTTTTAAAAATAATATAGATTCTTGAGCTCCACCCTGAGATCTGTGTTCTATAGATCTAGGCACAGACCCTGAAATCTGTGTTCTTAACAGCGTCCCAGGAGTTTTTGCTACACAGCCAAATTAGGGAAACAGTGATATAATAATTCATGTACGAGATTTTAAGAGAATTTGTTACCTAAACTTATACATTTTTTACCATTGGAATAGAAGCTTAGGCATTTTATAAATTACATATTCTTATTTACAAGTGAGAAAAAATCTTAACTTCTTTATTTGGAAAGGGAAGTTTAGAATTTAATTTTCAAAATGAAAGGCTTAATTTCATATATTTTGATCTTTGAAAATATACAGGAGAGATCATCTTTACACACTTTCATTTATAGATATTTATAGGCAGGCTTAGTTAAAAAAATTATCTCTAGGTGTAGTAGTGTATAATAGAAAGTGTACACAGTTAATTATAAATACTTCATCAACTAATTAGCATTAATTAACTGTACAATTAAGACTTTGATTGACACAGGTAATTAAGCTGATTCTTCTCAAATACGCATGTTTCTAGAGTACTCATTAACTCGTTTCAACCATAAACATTTCCTAATAGACTTCCAGAAATTGATATGGTATTTTTTCTTCTTTTCAGAAACTACCTTAATAAATGAGTGTGCCTTTGTGTGCAGGTGAGGCCACAGCTGCTCCAGGTGTCTGAAAGCCAGAGGGAGTTGAGTTCAGGTGCTTGGTTAGCAAAAGAGGATGAGCCATTCCCTTCAAAACTGAAAACCAGTTTTGTTGTTTATTTTGATTGGCCATGCTTTTGTGAACAGAAAAAAGTGATGGAAATAAGATTTAAAAAATTTTAAGAATCAAGATTACAAATATAAATTGGCCTCTTGATATATTTTTGTTGCCTATGTTTCTTAGCTAAGGGGTTTTGTGACATGATGAATTTAGTTTAGATGAGAAGAAGTTTTTATGAAAATGCAATTAACCTGTAGAATTATAAATCATGAATTGTGACTAAAGAGTTCCTTCACTTCTGCGTGGCAGAACTAGACAGTTACCATGGAAAATAAAAAAGAGAATACAATCATGGCGGGCTCTACCAAACTGCAATAAAACCCAAAGAAAAAGAGTAAAGTTATGAATCTAAAATTTTTATTCATTCATTTAGTCATTCAGTTGACAAATATGTATTTAGTACCTACTCTCCTAAGTATACTGTCCTAAGTAGTATTGGTTATATCTGTTACTAAAATAGAACAAAACTCCTGTATGACTGGGGACTTACCTTTTATGTTTTCTGCTTTTGCTTTTTATTATACAAACTAGGGGCCCGGTGCACGAAATTCGTGCACTGGGTGTGTGTGGAGCGGGGAGTGTCCCTCAGCCCAGCCTGCCCCTTCTCACATACTGGGAGCCCTCAGGCGTTGACCCCAGCCCAGGCCTGACGCCTCTGACAGAGGCGTCAGGCCTGGGCTGGGGGCAGAATCAGTGATGGGAAGAAATGAGGGTCCCCTGCTGGGCGGGAGAGCGGGTTGGGGGCCAGTCGCCCTGCCGGCCCGTGTGATCGGTCCCGGGCAACCACCGGCACTCACGCCCCCTACCCACTCTCGCGGGTTGGTGGCGTGAGTGCAGGCGGACGCCGCAGCCGCCTCACCGGCCCCACATCCGGGCTGACCGCTGGCACTCACGCCCCCAACCCACTCTTGCGGGTTGGCGGCATGAGTGCGGGCGGACGCCGCAGCCGCCCCGCCAGCTCCCGTCCGGGTTTGCCGGCCAGATCGGGTCCCGGGCGACCGCTGGCACTCACGCCCCCTACCTGCTCTTGCGGGTTGGTCGCGTGAGTGCGGACGGACGCCGCAGCCGCCTCGCCGGCCCGCGTCCAAGTCTACCGGAGGGATCAGGTCTCGGGCGACTGCTGGCACTCACACCCCCAACCTGCTCTCTGATGGCGCTGTACCATCCTGCCTGCAATATGCAAATTAGCCACCATCTTTTTTGGGGGTTAACTGCCATCTTAGTTGGCAGTTAATTTGCATATCTCACTGATTAGCCAATGAAAAAGGTATCGGTCATATGCCAATTACCATTTTTCTCTTTTATTAGTATAGGATTTCTGTGACATTACCAAGAGTAACTGAGAATTACTTATTGCTGCTTATTTTATAAGTACCGCGCGCTAACCGATTGCGTCACTGGAGCTCCTATTGCTGCTTATTTGAATATAATGTCAAAGCAGAAATGAACCTGAAATATGGGACAAATAGCAAATAATAGTACCTGTATTTCACCTTCACCTTCTTTTTGTTATGATTCAAGAGACACCAGCAATACTTTAAAGTATACATGGACTTAGAGAAATTCATCATATATCTTGAGACTGCAGAGTATATGCTGCACCACCGATATAATTTTATGAAACCATCTAATCTGAACTGCCTGAGTGAGAAATTTTGACATCTCGTTTAGCTATGTGTCTGATATTTAGAAAGTCTCAATAGAGGGTATTTTGAATGATGTAAATATTTGATTAGTACTAAACTGAGATCAACTTCAACAAGGATCTTTGGAAAATTGCAGTCACGCCGTGGCTGCTGTGGATCCGTGGTTAGAGCATCAGCCCACTCACTGAAGGGTCTCGGGTTCGATTCCCATCAAGAACACACACCTGGGTTGCAGGTTCAATCCCAGCCAGGGTCCGGGCTCATGCAGGAGGCAGCCAATTGATGTGTCTCTCTCACATTGATGTTTCTCTCTCTTCCACTCTCTCTAAAAAAATGCATTGGAAAAAAATGTCATCTGGTGAGGATTAACCAAAGAAATTTAGAGTCAAGTTAGCAGTATAATAAGAAATTTAATTTTCTGAAAGGCAACTTCATAATGAGTCTGATCTAAAGGATTTCTCTCCAAAAGTAATGATTCAAGTTCAGCCTCTTTTGTCTAATCTTGTTTTGTCCGGGACTGTTTTTTGTTGTTGTTTTTTTTGTGTGTTTGGTTTTTTTTGCATCTAAGAATCCTTTATTTTTGTTACTGAGTCTTGGAAACAGAACATTTTATTATGTCTCATTAATGGAGGTTAGGGCCCTCCGAGGAATAGAAGTCTTGGATTGTGTGGTGCAGAAGCAAAATGTGGTCCAGAATACTCCTGTACTATAATAGGGCATGTTGCAGGATTCTTAACATGGTATAAAAAAAAGAAAGGAGAAATAAAATCCACAGTCAAAGTGCCTCTGAAACAAAGGATGAATAATGACCATGCATTTTGGCTATTGTAGAAAAAGCAAGATTTTGACAAGCCCTTTTTTCATTCCCCTTTTTTTTTTCTTTCTTTCCCTTCTTTTCTCTTTCACTTCCTCCTCTTCTTCATTCTTCATTTTTTTGTCTTCTTTTTCCTTTCAATTAAGGGAGGGGGAGGGTTTGCTATGATTTATACTTTGAGTCATGTTGGAATGCTCCAAAATGGGGAATTGGGCTTTCATTTTTCTTTTCAAGCTGTTCATGCTGCTGTTCTAGGCTCTAGATCACACTGCCAGCGAGAGCCCGTTAAGGACAGCTATGTTAAGATTAAGGGCACCAAGTGCATGATTATCAGATTATGCCCACTTCCGCCACACATGGAGCTCTATAACAGTCGTGATCCGGTCAGACCAGCTGCTGGGGGGTAAGGAGAGAGTTCTTATGTAAACATTGGTTGATTTCTGTGGATAGTATCAACATGATGTAACTGAACTTAGAGTTAGGAAGGAAGCCACCTTACACACTTTCTGTTTTGTAAATTTTCTAAAGAACTACTTGGTGATTGATGTGGGACAGTTTAAGTTTAAATGTGGAGAGTATGTGTCTCTGTAAGAAAGAAAAGGAAAATTCTAATTAAAAAAATTGCTTGGGGGGATTTGTGATGATTTTAACTGAAATCAGAAGGAACCAATAATAAGCTCTCTACTGAAAGACTCGGGTTGCTGGACTCAAATTCCCTGGGAATATTGTTTCTGGTCTCCCAAGATGAGGCATTAGTAGAGTCTTCTATTATCCAGTCGTTTCTAATTCATTCCCAGTAGTTACCTAAAATAAGTTTTTTCACTTAAACTTATGCTGCCCTTAATCACTGCTTCCCCTTAGGTGTAGCTAATTATATAATAGCTCAATAGAAAATAGAATGCAGATCCTCTTGAATATTCAAATGTATCATGAGAACAAAAGCTTATTTTAGATCATTCAAAGCAGGTTCATAACATGAACTAAACAGATCAGTCCTATGATGATTAATGTCAGGAAATTTTTTGGTCCAATGGTCTTTCTAAAGTCTACTTTGTAACATGAGAAATATGTATGTTAAAATATTCTAAAAATTATTACAAGTCCAACTTATATTTAGTCAATAATCATAGTCCTATGTGTGGACTGTAGAAAATACAGTGTAATGTTTATACTAGTAAGACTATGGATAACTAATGTGTTTTTTTTACTTCCTATATAGGAGAATATTACTTAAAATTTAAAAATTTAAAAGAATCACTTGCTTTACAATTAAAACAGTTGTTAAAAGAGTATAAAAATCATTAAAATTCTTGACTTTATCCCTATTTGAAAAAAAATATATCTGAATTTCTTTTTGTCCTCATCAACTTTTAAATCCTGGTTCAAGAATTTAAAGTCTGCCTTTAAAATTTTTCATAAAGAAGACTTTTGGAAGTGAGCAGATACTACTCCCTGTCATTTTTATTCATCCCTCAAATTGAAACCTTCCGAATCCTTTGTATCCCTGAGTCAGTGTCTGATGACTTAATTTTCAGGAAAAGTTGGGCAAAGTTGATGATCAAAGGACGTTTTCAGAACTCAGACGAGGTCAGATACCACTGAGCACATCTCTACCATCTGGGAGGTCAGAGCCAGCAAAGCTCTTAAATCTTCCTAAAAATACAATTTGCCAGGGGCTTTGAAAGTTATTTCAGGGACATTTTAATTCTATTCCAGGTTGAATTAAGTTTTTGTGTTCTTTTAAATTATAAACGTGTGCTTATTTTAGAGAATGAAAACTAGGGGAAAAGAGAAAGATGAAGAAAATCAGCAATCTTACCCCATGAAGGCAAAAATGACTAACATTTTGTGTTTCCATTAATATTTTTGCTTAGAGATAAAATCAAAATATTACAGTATGCACAGCTTGAGTTTCTATTTCACTTCTTAACAACTAAACATAAGAATGGCTCCATGTTATTTCTGGAGACACAAAATAAGTTTAAATTGTTGAATACGAAATGAGAAATTATACAATAGAGTGGAAAACCCATTCAACTGAGCATTGAGAGCCGTGGGTTTTAGTTCCACTGTGTCCCTGTTTGGAAGTTCAAATATGGGTGCCAGTTTCTTTGGATGGCAGGGAGGATGGAATGGGTGGACCAGAATGAGGTGGTGCAAAAAAAATTACCAAGTAAAGGTGTTAAAATACAGCTCTCCCAATTCCAGCTTCGGATATTTGGATTCAGCAACCTTGCGGTAAGACGCAAGAGTCTGCATTTTCAATAAGGACCATGGGTGATTGTGTTGCTGGAGTTTCTGGGACCGCCCACTGAAAATCAATGGATTAGACCTCACTTTATTTTCAGAAATTGTTAGGGAGGACTTGGAAAAGTCCATAGACAATAAAGGATGCGCAGGGAAGATACTAAAGTTGCCAGCACTGCCTCTTTGAGTTCCAAATCCCCAAGGGAAGCGGCTTCCCAGGAATCCCTGTTGAAGAGCAGGAGCCGTACTCTCCAAGGTCCTCTGTCTTTCCCGGCAGCTCTCTCAAGCATTCTTTACTTCCATGGTATCCTTGCTCTTCCTGTCTCTTCTCTTCATCACTTTTTAGGTCATAAGTTTAGTTAATGGCCCAGTACATACTGGAAGCTAAGTCCCTAGGCCCCCTTTCAAGGATTTTCCTACTGAACCTTCCTGCAAATCCTAGTTTTCAGGGTTCCCAAGCGATATATTTTTCAAGAAGCCTCTCCCAGCTCTCCAGTCTTTTCTGTGATTTTACAGTAACTCCCCCACCCCGTGTGCTTACTTCTTTCATCGTGTTTATAACACAGTTCGTTAGTTCACTTACCATCCTTCCCTACTAGACTGAGTTATCCTAGTGCCGAGCACAGTTGCTGGCACAGAATATATATGCAATAATATTTTATGAATTAACAATTAAGTATATACTCTTCTTAAGGTTATGTCTGGTTAAAAATGACATAGTACATCTATACAGTATGGGTTTTCCTCCTCTTGGCTAACCTCCACGTTTTCCAGGTGCCAATATTTTGAAGTTTCAAGTCTTGTTTAGGCAGCACTCATAGTAACTTATCTTTTTTAACAGCAGGAGTATACCATTTCACTCTATTACACAGACATCTTGAGGTGGGATTTCTTTTTAAATTTCTTTCAATCGGTTGGTCTGATTTCCATCAGAGACTTCATATGAAATTGTTATTTTATCCTCTGATCAGAATAACTACTCTGTAAAGGAAAGGCATAAAATGTTCAAAGAAGATAGTTACATGTCTATTGACGCTGTATTAAAATGTAAATGTAATGCAAACTGGAAGACTTCAAGCTGCCAAATAATCTGGATCACTTCTGAGTCCTGGAGAAAAATTTTAGATTACTCATTTTGTCGATAGCAAGCCATTGCCAGCCTCTATATGCATATTCTTTGAAAGAAAAATAGAGAAACTGAAGGATATTTATTCTTTATGCATGGTTACACAGTGAGAACATCCGTTAATATTTTGTGACTTATTTTTCAAAAATAAATTTTCTTTTAAAAAATTTATGTATTATGCAAATTATTTCTGAACCATTTTAGCTTTCAAGAAAACTCTAGTTCCACCTTCTTGGCCCCTAGCTGGCTCCATATACCTTTCACACCTGTCAGTAGACCTCACCTATTCGGCCTGTTTTCATCACCTATTGGTAGTCATTGCCTTTGGTTTCCCTTCCCTGAGAAGTTGTACAGAATCTGTCTAGCTCCTCGCTTTCTTGTGGATCTTGGACACAGGTTTCATAATCTAAGAATTTCCTCACTAACTCTCATCACACTGTGATCTGGCCTGCAGTCGCCTCTCTGGTGTTTTTCTTACATTCTTTCTTTTCCTTACTCCATCCCAGCCTCTTTGGTCTTCTTTCTGGTCCTAAGCCACCAAGCCCACACCTGATGCAGGGCCATTGGCCTTGCCCCCACCCCTGCCTGCAGAGCTCCTCCTCCCTGGAACTCAGCAGAGCTGTCCTCACTTCCTTCGGGTTTTTATTCAAATGTCGGCTAACCAAAGATAGAGTTGCCTACTTCTTCACTGTGCTTTATTATTTTCTTCATAGTGTTTATCACCCACCGACACATTACGTATTTGATTGCTTTATGTCTATTACTGTGAATCTGAATATGCTAACGTGAGAACAATGAATTTTTCTGTTTCCTTGAATGTTCTTACCCTAGCACCTAAAAGAGTGCCTGACACATAATAGGTGCTCAAAAATATTTCTGTGGGTTTTAAAAAAAATATTAAAATTTTTGAGCAATCTAGAAGTTAAGCAATGATTAGCCTATTGTTCTAGTATTGATATTTATTAGTTACTCAATCTTCCTTTAAGATAGCAGGTGACACCTTTGTTATATGCTAAATTATTTATATTATCATGGGGTTGTCTCTTGACTTTCTATTCTTTCCATTTTCTATCTCTTTCTTAGCTAGTACCACATGGCACCAATTACTGCTGCTCTATATTAAGGTTTTTTGTTTTACCATGTAGGGCAAACACCCCTTAGCCATGTATTTTCAACATTTTCTTCTGTAGTCTGAAACAATTGTTCTTTCAGGTGAACTTTATCATCATTCTGATACACTCTCAGAAATCCCATTGGCATTGCCTTAAACCAAATCATCATATTTTCAAAAGAATGTAATGTCAATAACATGTTTTTCTAATATATAAAGTAAATGTAATTATAATAAATGATGTAGCTGTGCCCAGCCTGTTGCATCGCCAGATGGACACATGGGGCATTCAGAAGGCTGCCTGGTGTACTCACACTTCTGGCCCCGGGATAGTCTGACCCTACTTCAAGGTCTCCCCATGTGTGGCATGTTGCTGCAACTACTTTGCTTCAGTTGGTGGTGGGAAGAGACTGAAATACTCTCCGAACAAAATGATAATATTGAATTATCTGAAAAAGAAGGTTGTTATTAGGATAGAATTTTCTACAAAAGTCAAGGTGTTCAAATTAAAGTGAGATACAATAGTGGTTGGTTTGGACCCCACGATTAAGGAATTCACATGTACACACATAAGTAGCATGTCTCTGAAACCTGCTCTGTGCTTTGAAACTAGTTGGGTAAGTTCCTTACTTGGGAGCTCCTTAAGGGCTGCCCTGGCCAAGGAGCCATGGATCTTCAGCCTCTGAGACGACAGCTGGGGTTATGAACTTATAGTCCGGAGCTTCCTTATTGAGTTTGTCATATGTCACTTTGTCAAGCAAGACTAAGTTATTGTGCTTGTCCTACACTTTGCCTTTGGACCACTTCTTTCTAGCTGTGCCCCCAGATCTGTTCTCTGAGTCTTTCTCTTTCTTGACCAACTTTCCAACATCTTTTCAGTGGAGATCATTTAAGTATCATTTTGTATGTAAACCTTCCTGCATCTTGCCTTTCTCCACTTTTCTCCTATGCAGAGTTAGTCTTGCTCTTTCCCGTGTTCTCATGATACTTCATTCATACCTCTTCCAACACTTACCCTCCTTGTGTAATGATGAATATCTGCATCCTGTCTTCCCTTAATAGACTGTTAGTACCTTGAGGGTAGGGTACCTGATTTGTTCTCAGTACCTGACAGATAGTAGGTGCACATGAATGTTTAATAAATGAACTAATAAATGTGGCTTAAAGCAGCCTCTCTCTGCCTCTCCATCAATTGGTGGAGCAGACGGAACAGCCAACTGTATGAACAAAAGCCATCAAGCATGTCCAACAGAAGTGATTGAGTGTGTATCAGGAGGCAGGAAAGTAAACAATATCTCAAGGGTCACAGCTGTTTCACTCTGCCTTTCAGCCAAGAAATGCCATGATTTACTTTCTGCTCCTGCCAAGTATGAAGAAATAAAGTCCGAAAAAAAAAAGTCAAGGAGTGAGGAAGTTTGGATGGACAGGTTAATCTGCTTGCCCACCTGTGGCCAACGAAGCATGATCAAAGAATAATGTACTTCCCCTTCTATCCCATTCCACAGTCTTTATTCTTTAACAAAAACAAAGGGACCTTCAATGAGCAATGTAGTCCCAACCCTGACTTCACTAACAAAGTCAGTTTTATACACAGATGACATTGAGTGCCTCCAACATTGTAGGTTTATCAAAACTTATGCCCCATATATACCCCTTCTTGTTTCAGGTTGTTAAATTTTGAGACTATTCCTGTGTAATACCTATTTCAATAGGAGAGTAGAAGGATTTGACAGATTAGGAATTAATGAGTATAGAAACTCCTATGATAGTACACGTGGTACCTGCCTAATAAATGTTTTTGTTTCCCTATTTCCTTTAACAGTTGAAGTTCAATAACAAGTCATTTATTTATATGGAAGGCGGAGAGGAACAAGGCCAATGTGGCAGGTAATATGTGTTTTATTTTGGAAATTTTACATTTATTTAAGTAACGTAGATACAGTGTAAGAGTTCAAACAATATGAAGCGACATTAAATGAAAAAAATTGTCATTCTTTCCCCAAATCCATTAGCATAATTATTTTTTAGCATAATTATTCTAAGTAATATGTTGACATCTGTTTTTCCCAGTATATCAACTTTAAATAGTAGCTAAAAACTTTGCCTGTGAAAGATTAGAAATTTAATTTATTTACATTACTACTTTCCTACTAATTTTATTTATATTATTTCATAGTTCTTTTATTGGTTTTATTAATAGCTCTAAATAATATACATATTTCTATTTTTATCAACCTGTACATCATCCCTTTATACCTATCATTTAAATAATTAAATTATAAATTGCATAATCTCACACCCAATGGTTTGATGATAAACTGACTTATTGGTGGGGGAGAGGAGCTGATTTGTAGCATTTGCCTATTTCTGTGAGTGATTTCAAGCTACCAACATGACTTTGCATTCCCAATCATATTCGTTGCTTCTTCTATGGTTTGAATTTTTTTAAAAAGCAATAAGATGCAGTTATAAAATTATGATTATGCAAACATTATTCAATATAGAACCAATATTGTGATTTCCCATAGAGAATGATATGTAATCTTGATGGGAAATAAAGTATATAGTGAAATAGACTAGAAATTTTAAGTTTCGATGGTATTTTAGAAATAATTAAATCAATCAATCTGAAGGAGAACATGACTCTTCCAAAATTCAAAAACAAAACACAAACAAGGTTACAGGAACAACCGATAATAGAAAATGAGTGCTAACTTTTATGTAATTATCATCACAGAAGCATGCTGTTGTGCAAAAACACTTGAGATGACATCTAGCAGTCTTAGCATTTTTTTAAAAAATATATTTTATTGATTTTTTACAGAGAGGAAGGGAGAGAGATAGAGAGTTAGAAACATCGATGAGAGAGAAACATCGATCAGCTGCCTCCTGCACATCTCCTACTGGGGATGTGCCCGCAACCCAGGTACATGCCCTTGACTGGAATCGAACCTAGGACCTTTCAGTCCGCAGGCCGAAGCTCTATCCACTGAGCCAAACCGGTTTCAGCACACTCTTAGCATTTTTAAGTGTTACCACCAAATGAGAACAGAAAGAGAAAGGTATTGCTTGCCCATAGTAAAGTGACCCCACAAAGGAAGCAACCAGAAATATGGGCCTGGCTTCTTAGCAGGAATTTGAGTGATGTGAAACAAAGGGGAGATGGGTTTGTGATTTTGTATAAACATGTAAAATATACCTTCCTTCCTGGGAAATTATTGGTAACTGCAGGCCTGCTACTTATCTTAGTACAGATAAATACTAAGATGCAAAATTGCCTATCTTCTTTGACTCATTTTTTTTTTCAACTGATCTCGATCATTTGTTGGAGCAATAGGAGTTTCTGTGATGATTAAAATGTTTGTTTTTTCATTCATGCATTTATTCATTCTACAGGAATCACTAGCCACATGTGGCTACTGAGCATTTGAAACATGACTAGTACAACTAGAAAAGTAAATATTTAATTTTATGTAATTCTAATTCCTTTTAAATTTAAAGGCCACATGTGGCTAGTGATCATGTATTGGCAGTACAGTTATATAAATGTTATTCAATATAGAACCAATGGACTACAGAAAGACCAAGCTTCCTCCACTAGGATCTCTGTAGTTTAACCTGGGAATAAAATAATCTGCTCAGCTACTGCCTGGAAAGTCTTCCTTGCCCTAGGTGTCTGGGTCACATAGTCAGAGGAGATGAGAGAGTCCGTTTTATGACATTAAACCTGTACTGCTGGAGGCTGAATATTCTAAGGCTGAAAGTCAAATAGAGTCTCTTTTATTTCATCCTCTTTATTGCTCAAAATCATGATACATTTTATTTTGGTTCATATTTGGCCTATGAATGTTCTTGCATATATATACTAGAGGCCCAATGCACAAAATTCATGCACAGGGGATGGCAGGGGGTACCTCAGCCTGGCCTGCACTGTCTCCCAATCCGGGACCCCTCGGGGGATGTTCGACTGCCAGTTTAGGCCCAATTGGGTCTAAACTGGCAGTTGGACATCCTTCTCAAAATCTGAGACCCCTCGCTCCTAACCGTCCACCTGCTTGCTCCTAACCTCCCACCTGCTCGCTCCTAACTGCCAGACTGCTCACTCCTTACTGCTTGGCTCGCTGCTCCTTAGTGCTGCCACGGAGGTGGGAGAGGCTCCACCACCGCTGCGCTCGCCAGCCATGAGCCCGGCTTCTGGCTGAGGGGGGGGGGGGGGGGGCAGGTTCTGCATTGAGCGTCTGCCTGCCCCCTGGTGGTCAGTGCGCATCATATTGACCGGTCATTCTGGTTGTTCTGCCGTAACAGTCACTAACGGGCTTTCATATATGTATATGTGTATATATATGCACACACACACACATTTGTACATATATACATACATATATACTAGTATATATGTTTTTCCCAGAGATTCTAAGTGCATTTGCTTTACCTGGTGGGCAGAAAAACTATGTGCCTTCAAAATATTAAGAGCTTCCATTGTTTTTTTTAATGCTCCATGTTTAATGGAATCCACTTTTTATGATGACTAGCTATTCTTAAGATGCTGTGAATTCCTGCACTAATTTATGCTTCTTGCTTTTTTACCTACTTAACAGCTGGCATCTTGAATTTTCTTGTCATATTCCTGAGTTCATTCACTCATACTTTCAATAAATATTTGTTGACTGCCTACTAAATGCCAGATGCTATCAAAAACACTGGGAAGTCAGTGGTGAACAAAGCCAAGTCCCTGAACTCATGATGTGTCTGTAGACAGTCACTGGGTAAACAAGCAAAAACAATATGTTAGGCAGTGAAAATAAAACAGAGTAATATATATAGAGAATGGGTGAATGGAGAAAAATATGTGGCTGTTTCCCATAGGTTTGTAATAGAAGGCTTTACAATAATATGACAGTTATAACAAAGGCCTAAGAGAAGAAAGCCATGTGAATATTCGGTAAAAAACATACCTAGCAGAGGGAACAACAAATGCTCCCAGGTGAGACTGCTTCAGGTGATGAGTTGAGCTCTTTATCTGTGGACAGAAGTTGTCAACTGGTCCAAATTTGTGTGAATGGGAGAACATAGGCAGGACACCTTAAAGAAGGGCTTAACTTTGGGGTAGGAGCACCTTTAAGATAAATCCTAATTTTATTTTGGCAGAATGCTTTGTTTGAGAAGAAAGATAATGACTGCAACGTGTGTGTGTATGTGTGTGTGTGTGTGTGTGTGTGTGTGTGTGCTCACGCGCGTGCGTTTTAGAGAATTACTTGGTCTTCTACATCATGACCCAGCTGAGTTCCTCAGCTCCCTCTTCAACTACATATGGTCCTTATTTGTGTTCTGGACTAGTTGCATTCTCTGTTATGATTTATCAGACAAAACAGTCCATACTGCTTCTCATATTATAAAAATTCCTTTGTACCTCTGATCATGCATGGCTCCATTCTTGGATTGGGGCAATATACAGATTATTCTCTACTCACTAACATTTTAATAGATTTTGGAAGGAAAGTAAATCCATGTGCTACCTTGAACTTGAAGTCAGAATTTTTATGGGCTGATGTGGCTGGAGCATGAGACAGAGAAGACTATTTGGGACAGTCCTAAGTGGGCCATCACAGGGAGGAAAATATTATAGAATCAGCCCTTTATTGCTATCTTCTGAGAGTCCTACTCTATGAGGATTATAGTGACTGGACTATTATTGTGGTGTTATATGTGGTATGCTAAAAATTGATATTGTGAGACTGTGAATCAGAGAACTGACAGAATGAGTGACTTGTGGAGGGTGTAGGAAGCTCAGATAATAGTTAGGGCTGGGGATGCAGACATCAGTAACAGTGACTCCGTGATACCAGTACCAAGATGAAATGGATATTTCCCTCAACATACAAAAACATCTCAAATGAGAGAATGTGTTCTAAAGAGTTTTGGGTGGATGGTGTTAAAATATTGTGTTTTAAAGTATTTAATGTATTTTATTAATTTTTACTAAGAATGGGGAATCTTGAGGTGGGCTAACCTACTGGTGGAAAGTGGAGGAATGCTCCAGAACCAGATTTGACCAGATTTGAGGTGCGGGGGGGGGGGGGGGGGCAGGGGAGTGAAATATGTCTGTTAAATACAACAGCGTGTTAAATGAACATTAGCCTGCAGGCCTGGAATACTGGGAAGAGGCGGTACTCAGGGTCTTCAGCTCAATTACCTACATGTGCACTGATTATCATTTCCTGTTAGTCCCAGCACTGCTCCCTGAGGCCATGGGGACAGGACATGTGTTTTCCTGTGTGTAGGGAGCTTGTAGCTGGATAGGGAGTTGGTAGAAGGAAGAAATGATAACTCTTGTCTAACTTTGATAGGTTAATTTTAAAAATAAAGAGTTATATCAAAATCCACATCTTATAAATGTAAGCTCACTATTAGAATCTGAACTATCTTTTATGTATACTAGAGGCCTGGTGCAAAAAATTCAAGCACAGATAGGGTCCCTAGGCCTGGCTGGTGATCAGGACTGATCTGTGGGGTGACCGGCAATGTGATTGGAGGGCCCCCACTGGCACCCACCTTGGCTGGCCTGAGGCCTGCGGGCTGGGGGCAGCTCCTGTGTTGAGCGTCTGCCCCCTGGTGGTCAGTGCGCATCATAGCGACTGGTCATTCCTCCGGTCTTTCCGCGTTTGGTCGATTTGCATATTAGGCTTTTATTATATAGGATTAGACTATTTTCAAATTATGTGATCAGTTGGAATCAATTCTGTCAACTACTGTGAGAAGATATCTAGGCCATTTGAAATACCCCAGGGTGAAATCTGTTGCATGTGTGACTAAACCTATAAAACACAGTAGGACAATTACCCATTAGTTCTTTACAATTATTCTTTGCCACCTTGTAACTGATAGTTCTGAGCCAACACCTGCACACTCTGCTGTGTATGCCTGGCCACCCTTCTGGGTTAGACTTCTTTATTCATCCATTTAATAAATCTTATTTACTGATTTGTGTTCAGCTAAAAGTACAACAGTGTAGCCCCTTGATGTGGTCCTCAGCATTGTGGAGCCTACAATCTCACTTTCTCCCAGAAATTGGCTCTATTCCTGCACCTAGTATCTGGCCACTCAATTTTAGTTTATCATTTAGCACTGCCCTTGAGTGTGATCCCATGCTTTAAATGACAATGAGAATCATCATCTTGCTGACATCTATTCAGCACTTCACTGCCCAATATAATTCTGCCCCGTACAGACTAAATTTTACAAACACTTCCAAGACCAATCTAGTATCTATTCATTTATTCACCATTTGTTGAACATGTACTTATTGAACACACTATTTGTTAGGCACTGTTCTAGAAGCATGGCCCAGACTCTGATTTGCCAGATTCAGAAATAAAGAATATGATAATTTTAATTCTTTTAAAAAATTCTCACTTGAGGACATACTTATTGATTTTAGAGAAAGGGGCAGAGTGAGAGAGACATATACATAAACGTGAATGAGATATAGTTTGGGTGTCTCTCATATGTGCCCCGACTGGGGATTGAACCTGAAACCTAGGACATGCCCTGACTGGGAATCAGACCTGAAATCTTTCAGTGTATGGGACAGTATTCCAACCAACTGAGCCACATCGGCCAGGGCAATATAATAATTTTTAGTTAACAACAACCTGGCAGTTGTTAAAGATAAGTCCTCTTAAGAGTGCAACCCTTAAGGTTACCCCAGTCACAATAGAAAGAATAGTGCTTTACTCATTAATTTAATGAGGACTTTTTATTTGAAGATTTGCACTTTTCCTATTTTCTGCACATCTGTATTTTCAAGTCCATGCTATTTTTCCTTTTTCTACTTTGATTTCATCATTAGATAGTATCCCACTGAGGTGGATCTGAATAGTCTCCTGCCCTTTGAACTAAAAGTGTAAGGTTATTCCAGATTTAAATAATTGCTACCATGTGTCTCTGTGGAATATAGAGATCGAAAAGCCCTTTATGTCCTTGTTCTCATTAACTGTTCTAATATTCTGAGAAGAGACCTACAGGGTCAAGTTCAAATATCAATTATTTATTGTATTCTTAATATTGTTTTATGAAAAAAAGAACCTTCTACTAGAAGACAGTTTCAACTCAACTGAGATAATATGGGAGCAGAAGCCTGAAGGATGCAGAATAATGTGATGATCACGGGCTCAGAGGGGAGAGAAGGGGGGAAGAAAGGAACTTGGAAAGGAGGGACGGAAATGCATTGGAAAGGGAAGTAGTTTCTTATTGCTCAGCAATTCCAAAGAAGGCAGATATTTAGTGTATGTGAAATGGAAAGTATAAGAAAGCTTTTGAATATTGGAACTAGATTCTACTAAAATGCTACAATAGGTCAAGTGGTTTAAATTATTTTATCTTCTAAATATAATGTCATATCATTAGAAGAAAGAGTCTAAGGAATTATTCCACAACATTGTCTATGCAACTGACCTGGGGAGGTGGACTTACTGGGTATTTTTGCTTTTCTCTCAATAATTTTCTGTATTGTCCACAATGTGCATGTTTTTTAATAAGAAAAAAATCAATACTAATTTTAAAATGAAATGCTCCCTCCTCTCTCTGTCTTCAGAAACAATCACTTTCCAGTTTTGAGCAGGTCTAAGTTTATTGCAACAGGAAAATTTATAGTTTCAAGTGAGCCTGTAACAGAGATGATGCCTTCCATTCCAATTTCTTTCCTGAAAAAGGAGCACGGAGATGTTTGAGTCAGAAAATGTATTTCTAAGCAATTCCCAAAGACCGGGCACCTTGTGGTCCCCCTCCTCATTTGAAGAACAAAATAATATAGTCACTTCTCCACACTACGTTCTTAGCAGAGATTAATTGGCTTTATATTCTCTTAATCAACTGTCCACACCATTGTTAGAATAACTATTCTAAAATAGTAATATGCTTGTGCCACTGTCTTACTTGTGTTTTCAGTATGATTGGTAAATTCCCGAAGTAACATACAAAATCCAATGTTCCCTTCCTACCTTTCTTGCATTATTGTCCATCATTGATCTTGTCCTATGAACAAGACTGTAAGCATCCTGGCCTACTTTTAGTTACTCCATGTGGCATGCTTTGCATTAGATCTATGCTTTCCTACTATTAATCTTTTCAGAGCTCCCAAGACACCCAACGAACATTTGCCAAGATACCTTCAATATTTCTTCTAAGATATCCCCTCTTTAAGAACACCCTTCATAATTCTTTCAGGCTGGATAGCTCCCTGTTATATGTACTAACATAGCGCCTGTGTTTATATCTCAGCACTGGCAACACTGAGTCCTTTTATGCTTTATTATTTTAATATTTATTTTTTATTGTTGATAGTATTACAGATATTTCCCATTACTCCCACTTTACCCTCATTCTCCCAGATCCCACCCCCATGTCTTCATTCTCCTATTGCCTGTGTCCATGGGCTATGCATATCCTATATAATAAAAGCCTAATATGCTAAGTGTCCGGTTGTCCGGTCGTCCGTTCAACCAATCAAAGCATAATATGCTAATGACATGCTAAGGCCACTCAACTGCTCACTGTGATGTGCACTGACCACCAGGGGACAGACACTCCAACCAGTAGGTTAGTTTGCTGCTGGGGTCTGGCAGATCGGGGCTGAGCAAGACGGGTCGAACACACCCTGGAGCCCCCCTACAGTCCCTCCCCAGCTGGCCAACCTCCCGTATCCCTTCCAGGCCCCGATCATGCACCAGTGGGGTCCCTTGGCCTAGCCTGTGCTCTCTCCCAATCCGGGACCCCTCAGGGGATATCAGAGAGCCGGTTTTGGCCCAATCCTGCTCAACGCAGGAGCTGCCCCCTGGTGGTCAGTGCACCCACAGGGGGAGCGCCACTCAGCCAGAAGCCGGGCTCTCAGCTGGCGAGCACAGTGGTGGTGGCGGGAGCCTCTCCCACCTCCACGGCAGTTGGACATCCCCCGAGAGCTCCAGCACTGTGAAAGGGTGCAGGCCGGGCTGAGGGACCACCTCACCCCGTGCAGAATTTTGTGCACCAGGCCTCTAGTAAGTATATAAGTTCTTTGGTTTATCTCTTCTCATTCCCCCAACCCCCACACAGAGGTATGTCAGTCTGTTTCATGCCTCCATGTTTCAGGTCTTTGTTGGTCAATTCATTTTGTACATTAGATTCCACAAGTAAGTGAGATCATGTGATATTTGTTTTTCTCAGATTGGCTCATTTCACTTAGCGTAATAGTCTCTGAGTCCTTTTAGATTGTGAAAAATTTGGAGAAGGCAGAGATGGTGTCTTAACTTCTGAGCAACCAGCACCACAGACAGTGCCTGGTAAAGCCTGGAAGCTCATTAACTTTTGCTGATGCCACTTTCTTAATGAATTTTTCAAGGGTTTCCTTTCAATGTCTCTGCCATTTTATAGGATCAATGCATCATACATTTGTAAGTTATGGGTTTAATTTCTGAGCACTACCTCACCAGACACATCCTGTTTAGAGCATTCAATAGTTAAGAACAGGTCTAATTATCATGCTGGCAAGGAGATTAGACTGGCTCACCTGCCTTCTTTGCTGTTACCCATTAGCACATGCTTGGCAAAGGGAGTCAGTGGATCTCAGACCAGCTGCTTTAGCTTCTTTCTCCCTCACCTCATACAAAGGTGTGATTCTCTGCTCATGATAGAAAGAAAATCCAAAGCCTTAAATGGAGATGTGAATAGATGCAGTATTTCTGTGGAGTGAGGATTATTCTTGTTTTCTGGAATCTCTTTGGTTAATGCACTTTTATTTTTGTAACACAAGCAAAATAGTTCAAATTGTAAAATTAACACTTATTCTTTTAAAAAGACTCAAGTAGGATAAAGCATTCAGAGAGGAGACAACACACATCACATATAATCGTACATATATAAACTGTTAAAATTTTGATGAATATCTTTCCAAAGTAAATGGGATCACATTATATATGCTGTTATGTAATTTTATTTTTGAAACTGATTATTTATTTTATAATATGTATCCAAACATGTTGTCAAAATAAAAATTATTGCCTTGAAAAAAATTATATTTCTATCCAAAAGATTTCAAAATGCATAGTGGTACATAGAATAGAATACTAATTACTATAATGTTATTTGAAAGGATTATCAAAATGATAATCACATCTAATTTTTATATATTTTTAGAACAAAACATTTTAATTATATGAAGACTTTATAGAAAATAAAACTGTGTTGTTCAATATGCTAGCCATTGCCACATGTGGCTACTTAAATTTAAATTAATTAAAATAAAATTAATTTAATTATTCAGTTCCACAGTTGGCACTAGCCACTTTTTAAGTGCTCTGTAGTCACATGTTGCTACTGGCTACAGCATTAGACAGCACAGACATAAAACATTTGCTTTATCACAGAAAATTCTGTTGGGGAGAATTGGTATAGAGTTCTAATAAATATGTCGTAATTTAAGCTTAACAAATTTGCTGAATACCAAGTATGTGTCAGATGTTATGCTAAGCACTTTTCACTTTTCTCATACGTTATTTTATTTAATACTCACAAAGGAAGTCTGTGGGATAGATGTGTTATACCAGCTTTTAAGGCAAAAGTAAAAATGGGGACTCATGGAAGTGAACTGATACGATTGAAAGGGTTGTAAATCAGTTGTAGTCTGTCCAACATCATAGTATTTGTAGCTGGTCAGTTGGGGCATTTGGCCTTGGGGTACGTAGACTGCTGACTTCCCCTGTCAGAACAACAAGGAAACCCAGCTCTTTGCATTCCGTGCTAGGAATCAGACTTAGAGACACTCATCTCCCTCCACCCAGTTCTTCTTTATGGCCCAGGCCCCTTCAGTGGACCTGGACTGTGGTCCTCAGCCACTCCCCTGAGGTCTTAAAGTCCAGGCTTCTCAACATTTCTCACAAAACCCATCACAATCTTGTCTGAACCTAACTCTCCTGCATTATCTTTCCCCACTCACTACTTCCCAGCCTGTGTGGCAGTCCTGGAAAAGAATCCCCAAAGGAGGTATCATGTGGCTCATTTCTTCACACATATTGTTCACTTGGCCTGAGAGCCTCTTGTATTCTTTCAACTTATTTAACTACTGATGGTTTTTATTATTCAGCTCAAGTCCTATCTTCCCTAGGATGCTTTCCCTTAACCACAGAGTATGACTTAGAAGTCCCCCAGCATGTTCTTGTGGCTTGTTCTTCACTCTTCCATAAATCACACTGTAATCATTGGTTAACTTGTGTGTTTCTCCATCAACTATCAACCTTTTTTAAAAAAAATATATTTTATTGATTTTTTACAGAGAGGAAGGGAGAGGGATAGAGAGTTAGAAACATCGATGAGAGAGAAACATCAATCAGCTGCCTCCTGCACACCACCTACTGGGGATGTGCCTGCAACCAAGGTACATGCCCTTGACCGGAATCGAACCTGGGACCCTTCAGTCCACAGGCCGATGCTCTATCCACTGAGTCAAACCGGTTAGGGCGACTATCAACTTCTTGAGAGCATGGCCCATACCTTAATCTGCCACAATATCGGATGTAGATTTAAATGCTCTTCTCCAGTCAATGGGACTACTCCTTCCCTCCTCCCCCCATATATGAGATGTCTTGTTATCTGAAGATAGGGAGGTAGGAGAGAGAATCCTGTCTTAGCAAAAGAGACTTCAAAGGAGCAGAGTTTCCATCAAGCTTTTACATCCTATGGGTTCATCTTCTCCAAAAACAGATAAGGAGAGTCACCTGTCTTTGCTGGCCCTAATGCTGAAATGATCTCTGGGAATACCTTGGCTGCTTGCTCCAGAATGTGGGGAGAAACACAAGCCCCATACAGAAGAGCCTGTAGCGACCCAAGGTGGGTACTTTCTCTGGTAACTTTGTCTGCCTCAAAGGCTGGAAGTGGACTTCTCTTCATGGGTTTGAGAAGACGGTTTCTTCCTTCCATCCTCTAACTCCCAGCCATGCTGTCTACATCTCCTAGAAGTCTGCCCACCCCCTTTCTTCATTAACTCTCCTCTGTGCCAAATAGAGCTGACTTGTGGTGACACCTGCCATAATATGTCACAGGCTGTCAGGCAATCATTTTGTGGAGGGTACTGCTCTGCCACAGAACACAACAGACTGACACACTGCCTCTCCTCTTCCATATCCTTAGGTAGAAAAAACTGGTATAAAATGCCAGGCTCCCATAGCAATATGATGCGAGTAGGGGCATTATAACTTTGGGAGTTTTATAACTGTCATTCACACTCCGAGCTTTGGGATGTGTGACACATGGTTATGATAATTACTTGTCTTCATCTCAGGCATATTGATTCATTTATCCATGAATTTACTTATTCACATATTCAACAAATTTGGGGGGTACTTTCTAAGATCCAGGCACTGGGAGGAAATACCAAGGGGATCCAGTAGTAAACAAAACATGGACCCTGCCATTAAGAACATCTCATTCAAGAAGGAGGCATGGCACATAAATATGATAATAATTCAGTAAGACAGGGGCTGTAAGAGAGTCAGACGTGAAGTACTGTTAGGCAGAGCACAATGGAAGGGGCCATTCATGAAGCCCCAGGGAATCAGGGAAGGTTTCCCAAGGGAAATGAAATAGGAGCTGATTTTTGAAGGATAATGGCATTCACATGAGCTGGGAAAGGAAGAGGTCCTTCCCGGCGGGGCCATTGCAGGGGCAGGGAGGTAAGTGTAAAGGGGCACAGGCCGCTGTGCTCTGTGGCTGGAGCGTGAGATAAGCCAGTGTGAATGACAGGGGATGGCATCAGACAGGCCAGTGGGACAGAGCATGCACGGCCTCTGACTTTCTCATATTGACAGCGGGTAGTCATCAGCTCCTTAGGCTGGGTTGAGCACAATCTGAGGTTTTCAGGTGCTTCCCAACTTCATGGAATCAGGAACGATAATAATAGGGTTTTTTAACCTTGTTGTATTTTCCTTGTTTGTTTTTATCTTTCTCTGTCTGTAATGCTTAAAAACTATAAAACACATACATACACATACACACAGACACGAAATGCCTAATGGTTTATGCTTGTGAGTGGCATGGATATAGGGGAGCTTGGGAGACTGAAATTTACTCTGTAGGGTAAAGCAAGTCATAGCAGCATAAATGAGAAAAAGGAAGGAGAACTGAGTGCCCTGGAGTTAGTAAACGAAGGGAAAGAGGGAGCCAGAGACGCCAATCTGGGTAGAGTAGCCTGGGAGCCTAATTGCCAGATCCATCTCCCAGACAGGGCTGACCTGGTGTCAGGGGACTGTGGCAGGCCAGGGTCTGGAAGACACATACATCGTATATGAGGAAAGAGCCACAGGGGGAGGTGAGAGAGCCATGGAAAACACCACAATGGCCGACTCATCTGTGCAGGTACATGCTGATGTTTTGCTTAGACAAGCTATGCCCAGTAAAGCTTGTGTGTGGGGCTAGAGAGGGAGGAAGAAAGATGCTGGCAGTAAGATGATACATGGCTAGGTCTTCCTTTCATCTCCCAAAGGATACGACCAACCATAAAAGGCAGGAATACTGTCTAAAATTATGCCAGCTATTTAGCAGCGATAGCACTGGGATCAGACAGGAGTAAGTTTACATTCCAGCTCTACTGCCAAGTCTCTGTCTCCCCGTTTATAAAATAGGCATGAAATCACTTACCTGTTAGCATGACTGAGAAGACGAGCTGAAATAATGTATGTGAAATGTTCAGCCCATTCCCAGGCATTGAAAAAAATAGAGCTATTAGTTTATGCAGTTTATTTGTTTTCTATGTAGTACAGTTCTGGGCACTTGAAAAACTTAAATATATATTCTTTGGAATGACTTCACTTGGTTTGCAAGTACACCGGAAGTTTAAATTAATCTTTTGCCAGTATAAGGGACATTAAGTATTATCATGGGTTCATATTGAAGGAGATAGTCATTTGTCAGTAATATTGACCCAAGGTAAGCCAGTCAGGTACAAAGAGGCATCACTTTGAAATGAGGTGACAAATGAGGCTCCATCACTCGAGTGAGGAGACAGTAATAGGGTCACTGGATCTTGTGGGCCGACTCTGATACTTAGAAAGTCATTGCAGTCCCAGTAAGCAGGATTCCATAGTACAAGCTAGGGATTGAGATATGAGTTCATGCTAAGAATAGAGGTAAAATTTGTGTACCTCAAGCATCAAAACGAGATAGAATGACTCCCTGAGAAATAAACATAAGGATTTTTAAAAAATGTAGTAGATAGGTGTCAGTGTTCCAACAATATTAGTACATTCTTAAATATTTCTTTGAATATGTAGAATACGCATTTGTTAGAATTATTCATTGATAAGTCTCAAGTATCCATCTCTAAAGGCCAGCAAATGTTATTTAAATTTAACCAAGAGCAGGCGAAATTTTGACATGCTTCTATTACTCCTTCGGCATTCACACTTATGTTTAATTCAGTGTTTCATAATTTGCGATGAAATAAACTTCATGCTATGAAAAATTTACAAAGTGTGAAGCAAAGGGAGTATATGTCAGGTACACAATTATACTATTAGCTGCTTTAAAAAATTATTTATGTGCCATGAACTTGCACTTGCATATTAAAGAGAGAGATAGAACCTAAAATTAGATGTTAAAGAAATAGGAATGTTTGTATTCAATTTTTAGATCACTAGGTCCACACTGGAGGTTCGCTGCCTGCCCAGCATTACTCTAGAGACTGTGAATGGCACAACCTCCAATCTGCTGTTCTCCTGGCCTCCAGCCTCTCTTACCCCTGGTTCCCCCACAGTAACATGAGAATTGCCTCTATAAAATGAATATGTAATTCCCACCTTAGTTTCCTTTTTGTAACAACATAAAATTTGTTTTTAATCCTCACTTGAGGAGTGAGGATATTTTTTCCACTGATTCTAGAGACAGTGGAAGGGAGGAGGAAGGGGAAGAGAGAGAAACATGGATGTGATCAGTTGCCTCCCACAAGTGCTCTGACCAGAGCTGGGGATCAAACCTGTAATCCTGGTACCTGCTCTTGATCAGAAATCAAACCTGCAACCTTCAGCGCACAGGCCGGTGCTCTAGCCTCTTAGCAAAACTGGCCAGGTCAACAACATAAACATTTTTAATGATTTTTTTTCCAAAAGTTACCATTAATAAAAAAAAACATTAAGACAAGCCACAGACTTGGAGAAGATGGTTTGCCACACATATCACTTCTTTAGAATCTATGTGTGTTTTCACCTTAAGGGATGAGGTCCCAATTTAGGAAAAGTCCCGTTTTAATATCTCTTTCCATAATACATAGAAACAATAACGTTCATAAACAATATCTGCATGCTTTAAAATGTATATAAATCAACCTTAGTTTCTTAAGGTCCACTCCTTTCCCCTTCCTCTACATTTTTTTCTCTCTCTTTCCTGCAGCAGCAGGAAGTTATAAACTCCAGTGGCCTTGGTAGTTTCTGGCAGGGGTAGCGGTGGGGGGGGGGGGGGTAATGAGCAGTTCCTGCCAGGGTTTACAAGCCCAAGGGTGGCCGTGGCTCTAGGAGAAGCAGTTGCAATAGCTGTAGTCAGCTCCACCACCAGTAGAGAGCACTCTCCTGGGGTTGTTATACCCTCTCCTCTCTTGTTCTTCCAGTCCTAAGAACTTCCTGCAGGTTCTCATCCCTGCATTACCTCAGCTTCCCTTTATCTTTGTCAACTCTTCAAACACTTTTAAAACAATTACCCTCCATTAAAGTACCTCTGTTTGAAATACACAGTGTGATTCCTGTTTCCCTCATTGGACCTCGATTGACTCAAGGTCCTATCAGCCTGTGAGTATAGATGGGGTCAAAGCAACAATAAACATGCAAAGTTTGTTTCCCCGTGACCTACTCTCACATCACAGATCTTAGCCACCTACAACATCCCTCTCACTCAAAGGTAATGAGAATTCCTTAGGAAGATATCCCAAGGGCCAGCTCAGCTGAGCAGAACCACTGCATGGCCGAGTTTCTTGGGCATCTGCCATCTCCCATTATGCATCACAGTCTCCATCGTTGCTCTGCTGCAGCCTTCTTGGGCACCGCCACCTGTGCCAAGGCACTCCATGTGTTTCTCTCCACGCTTCATCCAAACTTTTCTCCTGTGACCTAAAGCAGCATGGCTCTATCACTGAAAATCAGACTCCCTCATAAAATAACCCCTCAACTCTGGTCTACTAGTAAAAGCCCATATTAGTTATAACACAAGTTAGACTGAATAACAAAGAAGATCCCCACACATAGTGGCTTCAGCATGAGAGAGGTTTATTTCTGCTGATGTATATCCTAGAAATGAGCAAGTCAGGTTGACGGACTAGCTCTGCCACCTGCAATACATGGCTTCTGTCTCTGTTTGCAAGGTGCCTACCCCACTGTTGATATTTCCCAGACAGAGGAAAAGGACAAAAGGCCTCCCTTAAGGAGATGACTGGAAGTTGTTATAGACATCACTTCTGCATACGTCCCTTTAGTGCAGTGGTTCTCAACCTTCCTAATGCTGTGGCCCTTTAATACAGTTCCTCATGTTGTGGTGAACCCCAATTTCATTGTTACAAATTGAACATAATTAAAGCATAGTGATTAATCACAAAAACAATATGTAATTATATATGTGTTTTCCAATGGTCTTAGGAGACCCCTGTGAAAGGGTCGTTCGACCCCAAAGGGGTCACGACCCACAGGTTGAGAACCGCTGCTTTAGTGGAAATAATTCATGTGACCCCCTCCTACTACAACAGAGGCTGGGAAATGTCTCCAACCAGACAACCAAAAGCGCAGTTGAAACTCAGGGTTTCAGGGCCCCACGTGCAGATGTGCTCGTGTGGTCTGAATGAGAGTGCCTGCTGAGAAACTAGGGGAGCTGACCCCCAACACATGCTCTGTTCAGCAAGCCCTGAGCCCTACTCCACTTGCTCTACATAAAGCTTTCTCTGCTTGTCAGGCTATATCTACAGGGCTATCGCTGCTCCAAGCGGGACTTTTTTCTAATTTTCACAAGGTGACTGCTTAGGCTGGTCGCAGTCCCAGGGATTCTTATGACATAGTAGCAGTCTACATACTTTCTCTTTACATGGTTCATATCTGGAGACTAGAAAGGAGTTAGGAATAGACATTATCCTTTTCCTGCTGTGTTCTCTTCTGTATGAGTACCATACCAAACTTGTTCCTGCTTTAACTCAGAGGAGAAACTTTAATAATAATAATAATTACCTCTGTAAATTGACTGCTTCTAATATATTCCCCATCTTCTCATTTATCTCCTTTATCCTCAGAAGTCTGGCATAATTATTATTATTTATATGTTATATATAAGGAAACTGAAACTCAGAGATGTTGGGTAACTTGCCCTAGATCACATAGCTTGTAAGCAATTAGATATGAATTTGGTTCCAGGTCTATCTGACTCCAGAGCCATTGCTCATTTATTACACCACGCTGCCTATTAAGTTACTGGCTCTGATATCTTGTGATAAAAAGTGAACTACTTGTAATGTGAACCTTTTTGATAGAGAAGTTCCAGGAAACAGGACATCAACAGGGCCACACTGTCATTGTGGTTTACACGTCCCATGAACTCTTTCCAATAAACATTTCATTTAAATTTAATAAAGTAGTTAATAAAGCCATAAAGGTTAATTACTAGTTAAGGGAAAAAATATGACTTCACTCTGGTGAACATGTGAGAAATGAATCAACTTCATTTTGTCCTTAACCCAGGATTATACAGGTAATAAAGCATAATTATGGATTTAACATGTTAATTCCCAGCGGATTTAATAACAGTGCTGCAAAATATACGACCAATCGCTAACCCGTCCGACTAGGCTTCAGACAGCACTAATCAAGATTAAATCACTTGGCCCACACATGGGTGCAATATATCTTTCAAGAGGAAATGACAGTAATTTTTCATCGTGGAGTTATTATAACTGCCTGGTGATAGGATGAAAAATAGAGAAGGGAAACGTGGGGGACCCAATCTATGATCTCCATCTGACACCTCACTTTGGTAGCTGTTTCTTGAAGAAACTAGCTTTTACTTTGTTTCACAGTTTTACTAGTAAGATCCTCTCTAGGATAGTATTGCTGGCTCTAATGGTTCATAATTTACCTGAAATTTGTAGAATAAAACAAAGCATCCGCATTTCTTAAAATATTTTACCTTTCCAAAAATAGACCATTGGCAGAGTCAGCCTTTTGTAGCACTAATATCTGCAGTTCAAGCACTCTTCATTTCATCTAGTTCTTAAGAAAGAGAATTCTAAACAATACCATCTTTTCTTTGTCATGAATTGCACCACATGGTAGTCATAAGTGAAAAGTGGTATATTCTTTTCATTATATGAAGGTCAAGAACAGGTATCTGAAAATGATGGACCCTGGGCCAAATCTGGCCCACAAACTTTTTGTAAATAAAGTTTTATTGGTACATATGGACACTCTTTCATTTATGTGTCATCATGGCTCCTTTCATGCGACAATGGTAGAGGTTACTAGTTGTTAGAGACTGTGTTCCAAACCAACCTGTGTCCTCTCATATACCAAGCCTTTAGAATAATAATAATAGTAGTAATAATAATAGATAACAAATAGCAAATATATACACACATATAGTATTGTTATATAGCACTATGTGCCAAGCACTGTATTAAGCATTTTACATTTATTGACTGTTCGTAACAACCCTTTGAGCTAGTACTATTATTATCCTCATTCATAAATGAGGAAATTGAGGGATAGGTGTTTAAAATAACTTGCTCAAGGCCACACAGCCAATAAGCATAGAATAAGGATTTGAATCCAAATAGCCTGGCTCTGGAGTCTATGCTTTTAGCCACTATGCTACTGCTTCTTGAAATATGTTTTAAATGCTCTGGTTAAATTTGTGTTTTCTAAAGCTTAATCCTACTGGATTTTGTAAACATACCCTCCCAGTGAATTTCTGCCTGTGCATTTACATTCATGTATGTTCCATGTGTAGAATAGTCCATCTGCTTCTTACATATATAATGTATAAGTTATATAGTCTATATCTATCTATCTATCTATCTATCTATCTATCTATCTATCTATCTAATCTACCTACCTACTTATCTATATTCTAAAGAGGAACTAATTCAAGTGGTTATAAATAATGAACAGTTGCAGAGATTCTGTTTATACTACCTCATTTTCTTGTTCAATCTAAAATCTCATTTATTATAGTCACAACTGTTGGCTAGTACATGATAGCAGACATATATTTAAAAATTTTGGATAAAATCATACTTTCTAGCTGGAGCTTAGTCTTACAACTATTGCTTTAAAGATATATTTCTCAAAATTACATGCACATTATTCATGTGTATAATATTAGAATGAAGATTCTGATTCAGATTGGAGATTGAGAGTCTGAATTTCTGTTGAGATAAAGTATAATTTGATGTAGTACATAGAATATTTCATATTGATACATAAGTGATTGCATAAGGGCAGAATCTCCTTAGGATTTGCCTTCTCTGGGCACAGTTGACTTTTAGTTTCTCTACAGAAGTGTGATTGGAAGGTTCACATTGGATTTCATGTCAGGGACCTTACTTGAGTCACTTTTTTCTAAAGTCACTTCTTTCAGCTGGTGATCCTACTCAACACATACCTAAAATGTTGTTCTGTACCCTTTATCATATATTTACCCAGTCAGTGTTCACTAAGCTCCTGCCATGCACCAGCTTTGTCCATGTCTTAAAGAAGCTCTCATTCTTGGGGCAGGGTGAAGGGGAGGGTGGCCTAAGACATGTATGATAAAGAGTCAAACTAAGTATTTTAGGTATTACAGTAGAAATTTGTATGTGGGCACAAAGGAAGTAATAGTTCACGTCTTACAGCTTGACATTTGGAAAAATATCAAATGTGGCTTCAAAGAGAAGGTGTTTCTTGAATGGATTCTAGAAAGCAAGTGTTGTCTAAACAACAGTGGAGAAGTTCGCATGAAGGTGGACAGTGCCCTGGCCTGACTGAGGAAACAACATTCCACTGATATCATTGCATCATGGTCCTTGGATCTCATTTGGGGAAAAGAAAAAGGCAAAGTACTTGCTGCAATAGACAGTAGAACCCAAGGGAGCATGAAAGGGTTAAGCAGAGGGGCGATTGGTCAGTCTTGCATCAGCAGTTGGGCTGTTGAATCTGTTCCTTGCTTGTTTGAACATCAGGCACTATATTTATGCTGAAGTGCGGTACCTATTCTTCTGCATTCTTGATAAATAAGTGTATATGCCAAATCTTCATATTTCAAAATGGTGCATAGTACTTGGTACATAAAAATAATATTTATAACATAGTTGTTTGTTATAAAGCCTAACATAAAAAATATACCTGTCAACTCCCTAAGCAGCTTTACAATTGAGCTTTACTGAAACTGTTAAAGCTATCTGTGTTCAGATACAGTATAACTTACATTAATAAATGATAGATCAATGAGACAAAAGTGCGTTTTCAAACAGTGTCCTTAAATTTTACTCTGGGTTACTTAATAATATAAACAATTTATTATCAGAACTTAGCTATGCAATACTTCTAGTAGCTCAGCAGTCACTTTGTAGTGACTATTTAATTTAATTAATTAACCCCCCAAAAAATCAAGGACTGGTAGAATATTAGAATTAAAAGAAATCTAAAAAAATCCTCTAGCAGTGTGTTGCCAAATCCAAATTATATTATAGTCTGGTAAACAATTTAAAATCCACCATAGATGCCAATGGTGGTAAAAATGTAAAAAGGTTAGATGAGTATAAAAGATGAGTCCAGTCCAAACCACTGACATGAAGTATGAGAAGATTCAGTAAGGCAGTGATAGCATTTTACAGAACATCCGATTAGTGGTTTAGAAAGTGACTCAATCCGTTTCATTTTATGAGTGTGAAAGATGAATTGCAGAGACATCATCTAATCCAAAATCATACAGTTCAATAGTACCAGACCAATTAGAGGAAATGTGTTTATTGAACACCTACTATATGGAAGACACTGGAATAATTGTTTTGAAGGGAATATATTGGTCTAAGGCAGAGAAGTTACAGTCTATTATATTGATAAGAGATGATGTATGCAGATATAATGATATATATATATATATATATATATATATATATATATATATATCCTTGTGCATGATATATATGTACATATGTCTTTGTGTGTTTTGTCTTTTAGGATAAAATGATAGAGGAATGGATTGGGACCAGAGGGTTCTCCTATATAAAATTTAAGAATTAAGACTTTATCCTCTATGCAACAGGGAACCAATAGAGAATTTTAGGTAGGGAAAGTACATGAATAAGTGTGTATACAGGAATAACTGCAGGAGTGTGGTTGGTCATCTGGAGAGAGAGCCCAGAGGCAGGAAATCAGGAGGATAAACTATCAGTTCCAGTGAGCACAGATGGGGGCCCTTTCTAAGCAGTAGCCATGGGGATTAATAAATACACATTAGCTGAAATATGCATGATAGAAAGATATAAGCATTAACCACCCATGTTTAAAAGTATTCACACCTGACAGTGACTCAAGTACCTTTAGAAACCTCATTTCTCCTTACCTGCCTGTCATTAGATACCGATATGTACCTCAAGGAGTGCCAGCCCAAAGAGCATCAGAGTCGAGGGGAGATATGGAAACTGCCCTGGGCTTCAGAGTTTCAGCTGACCCACATGCCATGGAAGATATTGTGTGAAGTGAAGCATATGTGTTGAAAATCATTCACCTGCCTCCTCCCATCTGGCCAAGATGAACCCATTACCATCAAAAGGACAATTCAGGGTGAACTTGGGAAAGAGGCATTGGTTTTTCTCCTTATAAATAAGTAGCAACCCTTTAATGCCTCAGCCTGCATGATTATATTAGTATTCTGGGTTTTGAATTAAGAAGTACTCTCAGTAGCAGAGAAAACTAGGTAAGTAAGGGTCATGGATATATTTTAGTTATATTTGAAAAGCTCAGTCAACCATGATAAGCTAAATAATCACAAAGCACGGGCAGTTAGACCTACAGTTTAGCTTTCAGCTCTGTTGCTTGCTGTGATATGATCTCTTTGAAATTAGTTTTTCATTGAAAATGCAGACATAATTAAACCAACTTTATTCATTGGTTGTAAAGGTAAAATAACATAGTGTTTGTGAATGTGCTCACCACAGAGTGTGAAAGATAGTAGATAATTGAAAGAGAACAACAAAAAAGTAGGCAGTGTCAAGTTGGGTTTCAGATCAGTGACTCTGGAGGTAGGGCCATCTGGGTTTGAATCCAGACTGCAACACTGTCTAGCTTTGTGTTCTTCAGCAAGTAACACCAGGAGCCTCAATTTCCTTCATCGGTAAAATATGGATTCAAATAATACCTCATAGAGTGTGTGTGCATGTGTGTATATGTCTCACAAACAGTAAACTTTCAATATTAATCAATGTTACTGTGTTATCATTGAACTTTCTTTTTCCCATCTAAGAAAAGTTGTTGCACTGCTTAAAGGTATTTTTAGTTCACTAGCAAATTTCTGTGACTCTTTAATGAATCTTGAAATCTTTCAGTGAAATGGGAATGTATAAAACATCCAGTCAAATTTCTCACATAATTGGGATCCAGCCAAGTATGAGAGCTCCAAGGATGAGAGCTCCTTTCCACCTTAGCCTCTTGTTCTACCGTATGTCCATTCTGATTGGAGCCATATGATCACACTGATAGAACAGACTTCCTTTGATTGTGCAAAAATTACCTCCCTGTAATTACCTCTCCTTAAAGGAAGCAAAATTCATTTTCCAAATATACTTTCCTAGAGAACATCTATTTATGTTTTTGATGATATTTAGATATCCATTTTGATTTTTCCCTACCCAGAGTAATTGTCTACATCTTTGGACGCAGCCTAACATCATTGCCTCATAAGTACACTTTTGACCTCAGTGACAGGTTTACTTTCTTTTTAAACATTAACTACTGCAAAATTGGGTGACTTTGGACCACTGCAATTGATTTCCTTTCCCTGGTTTCAGGACTTTACATATATTCCCATAATTTTTTGCCATGAAAGGTTTAGTTCACGGTTGATAATGAACTGCTGATCTAAATTGATGAAAGTTTGGGGATATATATGTGTGTGTGTGTGTGTGTGTGTATACACACATATATATGGCAATGTATTTACTGAATATACTGAAACACATTTTTATGTGTTACACAGGTTTTCTACGATTTTTGGCGGGGGGGAGTCATGATTTTTAAAAGAGAGTTGTTGAAACAAAGTGTTATTTAAAATATATAATTTTGGATTTTGAGACCTGTGCCACTTTTAGGTGCTCCGTGACTGCTGTGGACTCAGAAAAGCCAGGTTTCATCCCTGTTCATAGTTTGACCATCAGTCTCCTTTCTCGGTGCATTTCTCTGAATTTCCCACTTATACTGGAGAGAAAGTGCTGGAAATTTCATTTTTCTTTTTTTTTTTTTTCAAGTTACTCATTTTTCTTGATAGCTCTTGGGAACACATTCACCTAGAATACTCCTGCTCACTCTTCAAGATTATACCCAGATATCATTACTTCTCCAAGAAGCCTTCGGAAATCTCCCCCATGGGACTCAGGACCCCCTGTCTGTTCTCTCACAGACTCCTTTGTTACACTTCACAGTGAATTACTTCATCGCAAGGAATTGGAAATCCTGATTTAATAAGAGAGGCAGAGAGGGAAATGTACTGACTCAGAATCTACAAAAGGATTAAAAAATAAGACCATGTGAAGAACAAAAGGCAGCTCAAGTTCTAGAAAATCCAGGTCCTGATTCCTAGACTGTCTCCTAATGACTTACCTTACTTTTCTTTGTTAGCTTTCTCCTCTCTTACCTCAAACTGACTTTCTTCACAAACTTAGAAATATAGCTCTAAACAGTAACCCAGCTTTAAATCTTACCAACTGCCACTAGGGATGAAGAATGACCCTTTTTATCAAAACAAGTTTGAAAAATCTCAGGGAAGTATATGATTTGACTACCACTCAACTCATTAATCATGTAACCAGCGGGGCAAAATACTACAATTAGTTGGGCTGAGCTGTGGTTGCCACCACTGGATGAGGTTATAGTGGCTGGGAATTAGTGTTATTTAAAAACATGTCATCTTTTGCTGAAGGTATCTAGATGTCAGGTATGTGAAGGCACAATTTTCAGCATAGGGAGATAGGAAGGTAGTGCTAATATCCCATCAATGTTCATTTTCCCCTATTTATTTGCACCTATTTTCAAAACTAGATTGTGAAACCCATGAAGGCAATAAGTACATCTTAAGATAGTGACCATGGTGTGTGTGTGTGTGTGTGTGTGTATGATATTTAGATATCCATTTTGATTTTTATATATACTTATAACATATATTTATATGTATATTTATATTTGTAATAACACATGCTAAGTGATACTCAATATGCATAACTTACGTTAAGTAACATATGCTCCTATTGTTAATATAGTCTCTGTGGTGTTTGCAAATTTTGGCAGCCAACTTACATAGTTAAATCTGGGACCTAAAAATTAAGTCAAATATTTTAAGAATTCAGTTCATAAGGGAAAAATCAGACAAATATTTATACATCTACATGACCAATTAAATAATATACATTTGTCTCAAAAAAGAGCCTTGAATTTAATAATCCGTTTTTTTTATTTCCAATTACAAAGTGATGGGGTGAATCTTGTTTAGATTATGTTCGTCCTCTCAAAGCCCCTTGGAGATTAGTGGGGCAGGCTGATTGGCCTTTCAGAACTACTTGCCCCTCTGTGTCTCTGACACTGTCTCTCCTCCCTATTCATTCTCTGCCTGGTGATGCTTATGAAGACTCCGACTCTTTTTCTTTTGGGTTTGCCTCCTACAGGAAGGTACACCCTCAGAAAGACTGCTCAATTGCCTCAGAGCGTTCAGATCCCCCACTTCATCACCGACTTCCTCGGTGGTCTGCATGTCTGGGTACCCGCATTTGTTGTTTTTCTGCCTAACTGTTCCGGTTTTGCTGCCTCTGGGAAATGTGGGTTTTTGCTTCATCTCTTGTTTACTTGAGGATCTGTGTTTCTCAATCTGTAGGCATGAGGGACTGTTGCAGTGGCTTCCAGTTTGCGAAGCACCTTCGCTTTTAGAAGGGCACTTGGGATTCTTCCCAGCAGTTGAAGGAAGATTCGTGTGCTGGACTGTGGTTGAATATGCTCTCAGATGGTTTGATTCATAGCCATTCTTGTCTTTTGAGGGCTCACAGCCTATATTTTGGGTGAAACTTTCACTTCTGTATCTTCCTCTCCGAGAGTGCCTTCTTGATTCTCTGCTTACAGATCTCTTTGTAAGGGTAACACACCAAGATTTGGATCTGCGAGTACTGGACCTGGATCGTCTTTGGCGTCTTCTACTAGAGTGTGAACCAACTTCTACAAATTGGGAGGACTGTCTGCCCTTCATTCTCTTTTTTCTAAAAGAGCTCAGCTTCCTAGCATATCTCTCAGAAGACAGGGCATTTTCTGAAATGCAACTCCAAGAGGGGTCCCTCTTTCTGGATTTGCAACTTAAGGATCTTTCTCTGGGCAATCGTCTTTGAAAGATCTTTGGTGAAGAATCTGAGTATTTGTTTTTTTCTGCTTCTTTTTTCTGATCATTCATATGCTGGCCAAGGCGTAAAGCCTTTTTTCCTCTTAGGCTATGTTTCCATTGCTTCCCCTGATTAAAAATTGCTGGGGGACTGAAGGTGTCTGTAGCTATTTCATCCTCTCCCAGGCCCTGGACATGACCAGGAAGCACCTTAATCCCTTTCGTCTTCCTTTCTTGAATATTTTGTTTGCAATTCTCTAAGGCTGGGCCCCTTTCCCCTGGTATGGCCCAATTCAAGAGCACGTCATTGGTAGAAATGGTGCTGTTATGATCTCCGGATTCTGGTTCATCTCTGATCCAAGCATGGATATCGCATGCTGTTTTATGGTGGACTGGTGGGATTTCAGATCCCTCCAAGAAAGGGTTACCGTTTGGAAACTGTTTCAGGCCTGACAGAGGCATCTGCTCACTATTCCATGGGCCGCCGGTATTCCTGGACAGCCTTGTATCATGTTGAGATGCCAGTAGAGCCTCATCCTGAGATAAAGGCAAACCGGGAACAAACTTCTTTTTGTTCCATGGTGAAGAACAACATTGGTAGATGGCTCGTTGGTCATAAGCCTCCATGTTATAAGGTGAATTAACAAAACTGATAAACTCATGCAGAAAATGGTGGGTGTGTTGCTGGAGATACGGTTCCAGGAGGTGAATAAAGGACTCACTGTCCAGGTCATAGTCTGTCATGTGACGGAGAATGGTGCTTAGGATGTTCTTCACTGTGTAGCCATAATCTCCGTACACAGCTGTTAGTTCCCGTTTCAGCCAGGGGATCAGCCGCTGTAGGCCACCAGGGTTTCTCTTGAAATAGTTAGCTGAAAAGTGCTTTTCAAGTCTGTAGCCTTGGACATGTGCCACCCATATTCCAGAATAATACAGAGCTCTTCGGAACTTCATCACCACCTTGTCCCTAAAGTGGCCCAAAGACATGGCGTTTGGTTGAAACTCCCAGTTATCCCCAAACTCTTTCACTAACTCTTCAACCGTCAGCTCTCTAATCTGTCTGATTTTCCTTGTAATGCCCTCTGGGTTCATACCGAAACGATTGTCTTGAGAAGCCTCCGCACACCTTTCCTCCTCCGAGGAAAGAAACACGGAGTCCTTTCTGTTGTCATTCTCTGACCTGGCGGGACCACACGCAGAAGGAAAGCACTTCATGCCAGAAGCCTTGGATTTCGTCCTTGATCTTGAACCTATAGAGTCACTATCATCGCTCTTGTTGAAACAAGGATTACAGTCAGAATCGTTGTGAGCGTCATCCAAACAGTTAGAGCACTCACAGTCAGAGGAGAAATAAGATGCCATTGTCCTGAACAGATTATATTTCACAGTCGTATGTGAGGAAAAAAATTGGTTAAAATCAGTTCTTCATCTGGCATGAAACGTATCTATTAAAAACATTCCATGCAAACTTCTGGACTGTTTTTGTTTCTATGGAATAAATTTTAGAATAAAATTAAGAAACAAACTATTCCCTCAAATTAATAGCAATGCGCTCAATAAAATCTAGCATAGACAAGTCAGTGAGGATCCAGGCATACCGATTTTCTCTTTCTCAAATTAGTTTGTAATAAACTCTGAAAAGCAAATAAGAAGTAAACATCAGCATTTAAGTATCATATCCTTTAACCTAGCAATTCTAGCTCTAGAGATTTCATCTAGATATACAAATCTGCAAACTAATATATGTTGATTTTTTTTTGTAACAACAAAACACTGAAAACAACCTAAATACCCATCAATAGGGAACTTGTTAAATAAATGATGGTTTATCCATAGTATTTAATATTCTGTTGCCATAAAAAAAGAAGCAAATCTAATATGAGAAAGGTGGCTGAATAAATTGTTAACTGAAAAAGTTAGTTTACACAGACATATGATAGATTGTTACAAAATCTTAGAGAGTAATCATTAATTTCTGGCAGTATTGTGAACTAGACACCTTGAAAAGTTGTCCCCCTAGGAGCAACAAAATAATGCTAGCTACAATTGTCAATATAGCTAATTGGAAATATATCTAAGCTTAGAGGAAATGAAATTCTCAGAGGCAAAATAGTCCTGTCTGGTTGCTCAGTGGTTAGAGTGTTGGCCCTTGGTCTGAAGGGTCTCGGTTTGATTCTGGTCAAGGGCACGTACTTCCATTGCAGGCTTATCGCCCCCTCCCCCCCCCCCCGCCACCCCCCCACCCCACCCCGCCGTCAGGGCAGATGTGTGAGGCAAGCAGTCAATGTGTCTCACATGAATGTTCTCTCTCTCTCTCTCTCTCTCTCTCTCTCTCTCTCTCTCTCTCTCTCTCTCTCTCTCTCTCTTCCTCCCTTCCACTCTCTCTAAAAATGTCCTCAGGTGAGGATTACCAAAACAAAAAGACATAAAGATCAATGGGAATCCTGACAGGGAAGCGAACTCTGATATCACTTAGCTACCCATATTAGGTGTCCCCGAACCTCAGTTCTGATAGACGGAGATGAAGAATGGGCTCTGTCTGACCCTGGATGTCTAACAGGAAGCCCCTGCATATATCTGTGTACCCAAATGTCTGCCTTCTCACTGAAAACGTGAATTTGAAAAACTAACCACCCACACAAAGAGTCAGCAAGAAATCCTAGCTTCGATTTTATAGCCAGAAACAATTGTGTCTGCCGACATAATCCAAACCATCAGTTTTCCTACAAACCTCCAAAGGATCATTTATTGTGAGGTTGGTAGTGACCTCAGGCAACCGGCAGAGGCAAACACACATTCTCCCCTGGGGGAACACAATTTAAACCCAGGTTTCATGACAGATTTTCTCTAACTGAGCTCATCAAAAATCACCAACCAACAAGAAATAAGCCATCATAAGTGTGTGTCCACAGAAGTAATAGCAAATTTGGCTCCTAAGGGAATCAAATTTTTAGAGAAAATAAAATGAGCGCACAGGACGTGCATAATTTTCATCCCTGGAAGTTTCAAGCTGTCCTCCCTGGAAGTAATGCCCTCACAGAGTCTTCCTGTGTCTTTAAAAGCAAAAGGACAGAAATGACATTATGTAGCCAGTTTACCTCCTAGAGGATCTCTGTGTGTCCACACTCACTTGAGTCTTCGCTGCTGCACTCATCTGGCTGTAACGGATCACCTCTGTTTTGTTTGCCTTAGAGACAGAATTTAGAACACAAGGCAAATTGTGCTGTGGGCTGGGGAAGGAGACAGCTCCAAGGTGCCCACGAAGCTTGGCGTCTTATGTTCCCCGGCGGTGTCCCAGGCGACTTTAAGATGCACGGCACGAATAAGACAGGTTTCAGATCCGTGACTGAGAGGTTGCCAGAACTCTTTAATGCTCTAATAGAACAGTCAGAGCCAAGACCGCAACACGTGGTCTGACTCAGAAGAGAGCAGGAGCAGTAGGTGGAATATAGGTTTTCCTGATGAGTAAATTCTCCCAAGGGGAATTGCTAGTCTAATATTAATGTTTGGATTTCAATTATTTAAGTAAGAACATCGCCACATTCTCATTAAATGCGAATAGTAAACTATTAGCAGGTATGCAAGGTGGTTAATCTTAGTTGTTTGTGTACCAAATTTTTAAAATTATTTTGACCAAAATTATTAAAGTGTTTTAGTTGGAGAGGAGCTTTATTCATTATAGCTAAATACTGGTTAATACAAATAGCACATTTGGAAGGTCACTCAAAATAAGTTTATTTTTATTTTGCTCTACTCACTGCTATGCTCCTTTTAAGTTTAATCATGTGTCCCAAGATTATTCAACCTCTCTCAGATCCAGGATGAAACTAATTTAGCTCATGGGATATTTTGGGGAATTAGATGAGCTATTTTGTGTTACTGCTTGGTACCTAATAGCAGTTCAATAGAACACTCATTTTAGTGTTATTCTGAGTAGATTTCATTATGAATTCCCAAGATAGTGCATCCTTTTTTTTAGGTGTTTTGTGTGATTTTATAACCCCAAATAAACATTATTTCTGATACCCTTGTAGCTGTCAGGAAATATAGAACCATGTATCCCATAACCTTCATACCCAGGTCAGAACTACATGGAGGGAGAAATAGTGCAGACCTGAGTTCTGTTCTGCTCTTTGGGCAAGTTCACTCACGCTCCCTCAATCTCGGTTTACTTATCCTTGAAATGAAGCTCATAAAAGACTCAAATGAGATAATAGATGCAAGAAGTACTTGGTGAAATACAATACTTATTACTAATAAAGTGCCCTTATGGGTAATCTTATCTATCCTCTGTGCCTAGCACAGTAAAAATACTCAATACATACCTGTTTAAAGGAAGAGAGAGGGGAGAACTAGAGGAAGGATGAGAGAGAGGAAGGGAAGAAGGAAGAGCATGAGATAGGGCCATCCAAGTTTCTCTTGCAGATGCTTATATTTTAGTACATCTCTCCATTTTTTTTCTGCCATCCATTTCTTCTTATTTTTACTTCTGGGTTCCTAAATACTCAAAATACTGAAGCAGCTTAGAAAGGACAAGGTTGTTGGGAAAGGGATGCCTGGGCATCCAAAGTGAGAGCACTTCTGATTTAGGAAGATCCTAAGTTGACAAAGAGGGGATGATGCTGCACAATTAATCTGATCCTTAGAAGCCATGAGGTCAGATCCTTTATTTTCCCACCTAAGGCCTAGCTACTTGAAAGTCATACTCTTCTGGCTTTTCCAAGTTCTGTGACTCTAGTACACAGTTTCTCCTCCTAAGTGCTAACAGGGCCAGATAGTACTTCATTTTACTTTGTAGAATATTAAGGACCATCCTTGGTCTCTACCCACTAGATCAGTGGTTCTCAACCTGTGGGTCGCGACCCCTTTGGGGGTCGAACGACCCTTTCACAGGGGTCCCCTAAGACCATCGGAAAACACATATATAATTACATATTGTTTTTATGATTAATCACTATGCTTTAATTATGTTCAATTTGTAACAATGAAATTGGGGGTCACCACAACATGAGGAACTTTATCAAAGGGTCGTGGCATTAGGAAGGTTGAGAACCACTGCACTAGATGCTAGTATCATCTCCTACCTAAGATTATAGCCAAAAATGTGTCAAGAAATTGCCAAATGTCCCCTGGGGAGGCAAAATTGGGACCCGTGTTGTAAAATATTGTTCTACTTTCTATTATCGTGTTTTGAGATACTCTTTTTCTCATTGGGGCTAGAAGTAGCTCTACCAAGAAGCTGGAGTATGGGCATTCATGAGAAGGATCAAGTGTAAACTAGTTAAAAGGCATTGGGTTTTGAAGCCAGAAAATCTGAGCTTGAATTTGACTTTTTTCATTTGAATTTGTTTTTATAAGCTAACTTAGCTTCTCTGCGAGTTTTATTTTCATAATCTGTATTCTAGAGCAGGGAAATTTTCTTCATAGCAATTACCATCACCAGCATATTATACATTTATGTGTTTATTTCCTCTTTGCCCGTACTAATCTATGTTCGATGAGGAATGAAGGGTGAGGATTTTGTTTTATAAACTACCATTTCCTTATTACTTAGAAAAAGTCTGGCACATTTGAAAGAACTCATATGTATTTTTTAATAAATTTTCCATAAGTAGCACAAAGTTCAATGTCTAGTATATAGTAGGTATCAACAATTGTGCTAACAGTCACTTCTCATTATTTGAGGTATTTTTGTTCTATAAAGTCATCACAAACATTGAATTCTTGAATTTTGAACCATTACTCCTAGAGGACATACAGGATTAGATTCCTTTCAGCCTCCACTCACATTTTCATCTGTTTAGCATAACCTTGTTTTATTTGTGTCTGTTTAAAGATATATTGTTTATATATATATACATGATGTCCCCCCCCCAAAAAAAATGTATATATACTTTAACAGCTAATAGCTCAATTTTGAAAATGAAATGTATTTGTAAGTACTACCTTTATAATTATTCAAAATGTGACTATACATTTTTGGGGGGACACCCTATAATTTTTAACTCATTAACATTGAACTCACAGCCATCAGCACTGTAACTCATGCCTGACTAAAACTAATCTAACACATGTACTAGTATTTTCTCCATAAGGCACATCACAGTTTTCTTGCATTTAGAAAATCTAGACAGCATTTCAGCATCATGTTTGGAGGTCATTTTAAACAGCAAAGGCAATAAAGAAAGCACAAAAATGCAAGAACCATGGCACCAGATAGACTGTGGAAAGGAAACCTATTGGTAGTATGAGAACCGAAATGCTAGGGCAGAGTATCACCTTGTTCAACCTCAGCTGGGTGATAGGAGTTGGTGGCTCACATTTCCCCCCACTCTGCCCATATTCATGGACGACTAAGAAAACACTGTGAGCATTGATTTTGGAGTTACAAATAAATTTGGGGGAGTAGAAATATCCACAAATACAGAATCCACAAATAATGAGGACTGATTACATATGTGGACAAGGACAGCTTCTGAGAATTGTTACAATTCTCAAGAAGAGTAATGGAATCTCTTCCCAACCCTGATGTTTTCTTCCTTGACTCTAACAACAGAACAGAGCTTCTCTCTCCAAGGTAACCCTTTCGCCAACACACAAAAGGAACAGTGATTACAATTTTCTGAGTGCCTGCTTTGTTCCAGGTCTGTGTTCCTATGCTCCCTAATTCCTGACATATTTGGATCTTTTCCAGCTATCTTTCTGTTTCAATTCCATTGTGTTCTGACAGAATACTTTGTATGGTCTCTATTCTTTCAAATTTTTTAAGGTTTGTTTTATGAGCCAGAATGTGTTCTATCTTGGTGAATGTTTCATGTGAACTTGAGAAGAATGTATATTCTGCTGTTGCTGAATATTCTATAAATGTCAATTAGATCAAGATGATTGACAGTGTGGCTCAGGTCAACTGTATCCTTACTGATTTTCTGCCTATTTTGCCTATCAATTACTAAACAAGCAGTGGTATAGAAGAGCCCACAGTGCATTTACCCTTTTCTCCTTGCAGGTTCCATCACTTTTTGCTTCATGTATTTTGATGCTCTGTTCTTAGGTGCCAGTCTTCTTGGCTAACTGACCCTTTTATCATTATATAATGTCCATCTTTATCTCTGAAAAATTTCCTTGTTCTCAAGTCTGCTTTGTTTGGAATTAATATAGCTACTTCAGCTTTCTTTTGATTAGTGTTAGCGTGGTATAGCATTCTTCATCCCTTTACTTTTCATCCAAGTCTTTATATTTAAAGTGGATTTCTTATAGACATCATATAGTTGGGTCTTATTTTTTTTTTTTACCCACTCTGATGATCTCCTGATGATCTCTGTCTTTTATTGATGTAATTAGAACCTCAGATTTAAAATGATTATTGATATAGTTGCTTTAATGTCTGCCATGTTTTTCACTGTTGTCTATTTACCGTGTTTGTTTTTTGTTTCTTTTTGGTACTTCATTTGATTCTTACAAAAACCCCATGAGGGAAGTAGCTCGTATTAATCCCCATTTAGAGACTGAGGAAACAAACACTACTGAAATTAAGTGGTTTAATTAAGGTTACCCAGGACAAAAATAAAACAAAATAATTTGAAACTTGCCAATGTTCTTTACTTGATTAAACATTACCTCCTATATGCCCAGTAATTTCAGCAATAAAACTGATAAAGCCTCCAAACCACATCAAACTATGCCCTCAGACTCTCTGAAATCTATATGATTCCCCAGTGCTTTCCTCTCTCCAAAACCAACTTGAAAAGGAGGTGTTAAGAACCTAGAATCTTTGCTGTGGTTAACCCCAAACACCATGAAGTAATAATCAGTTAATAAGACAATTTAACAAGATTAACATAAGAACAAGAGTAGATGGGGGAAAAAATAGTTTTTGCTTCATTCATGAAGTCACTAGAATTATCCATGGAAACCAAGCCTATAGTTAGTTACAAGGTACCAGGTTACTTAAAGAGCAGGAAAAATTTAGCCCTGTTCTCAAGCCAGGCTATTCAGTTTTATGTTCCCATTGACTGAGGTCATTTAAAATAAACTGTTACAACCTGGCTCCTGAATCACCATCTATTTTTCCATAAAAGTGCCTCTCTCTGCTTCTGTGGGAGGAGAAGAAAGACAGAACTGGACTTGGGCCCAAACCGTAATTTTAGTAATTACTAAACCAAGTGACTGCAGCCATAATTGAGTCATTCAAAGCCAAATGGTAGCGGTAATTAGTTTGTCAAATTTGAATAAAAGAGCTTTTTGGGGAGGGAACAAGTGGAGTTGTGCTAAGAGGGCCAGAAGTGGGAGACCTGTACCAAGCAAAGAAGGTCTGACTAGCGTCGTGGTTCTCTTGCATGACAGTGATAGATGTTTCTCGTTACAGATTATGGCCTTGTCACACTTAAACCAATCTCTCTTCATGTCTTCAGGCCCTGCTCATTCCCCTGGGCAGCAGTCATCAATTTACACAGAGAGGCACCCAGGGAAGCACAGAATCTATTTATCACACTTGCTCTGAGTGTACTAACAGCAACTTCAAACCCAGCTTGGGTCCACATTTCCATCAGGCTTCACCTCTGTCGCATCCTAAATAGTGTCAAGGGATGTATTGTTAAGAAAATGGATGGAAGGGGAGGGGGAAATTCAGGTGAACTATGGGAGCCAGTGAACTCCACCCTCAGGTGACCACCTCAATGTGCATAAGAATTCAGCATGGTTTGAACTTCCTAGACCAGACTTTCAACTTCCTTGTCTTTCAACTTCCTGGAGCGTACCTGCTTACTTGTTGATGCCAGCTGATAGAAGAGAAGCCACAGTAGACTAGGAATACAGAGGCATGGGTTCCTATCCATAATCCCCTTCCCTCCAACTCACCAACCACAGTCTGCATTCAGTTAATTATGTTGCATTATAGACATATTTCCTACTATCTCTTAAGTCCTATGTTCGTGTCAGTGAGCCTGGTCAGTGCTATCTCTGGCCAAACTGAGTTTGCCTCATTCTTTCCAAGGTAAGTGCTTCCTTCTCAAAGTCATCAAGTTCTTGGGCTTTGCTAACAATACCAGGGACACTGTTGGTGTTTCATGGTCAGAGTGTCAATTAGAAAGTAAATCTTTCAACATTGGTGGATTCAAAGTCAGGCACTCTATTAATGTAAAGGGTTGGCACTTCTCCCCTTTTCTGAATCTAATTTGAACATAATCAGCGCCTATTTATTTTGAGTAATTTTTCATGTTATTTCCCTCAAAAAGATTCTTCTCTTTTGTGGATACACATTATCAATTTCATACAGAAAGTTAAAACACACTCAGCACTATTTATTTTCAATAGATTTGTATGCCCTTTTCCCATTAAATATTATTTTCCTTATATTGACATTTCCTGTTATTTCCACACAATGGTTATTTGAGTTGATATATTTTAATTTCTTCCCAAACTTCCATTAGAATCATCTAATAAATATATGGCTGAACAGCATATTAATAATAAAAAATGGTATGAAATCTGTCCAAGATGTCAACAAACGATGGGAAAGGAAGAGTCAGCCAATCATGATAAAATAAAGAATTAAAGAAAAAAAAATCTTATGTATATATACACACACACACACACACACACACACAGTGGGGCCTTGACTTACAAGTTTAATTCGTTCTGAGACCGAGCTCCATAAGGAGCTCGTTAACTCAAATTACTCTATCAACTCAATGCAAAAAATCGGCCGAGAGACAGCTGGTATCTCAAGAAACTCCTTAGTTGGGACACTCATAAGTCAAGGCCCCACTGTGTGTGTGTGTGTGTGTGTGTGTGTGTGTGTGTATATCACTAAATTGACAAACTCACCAAACTAGTCACCGCTCATATTAAAACTTTAAAATTGTGACCAAAGCTATGCTTAAAGACAAAATGATTGCTTCACAAGCTTTAATTGACAAATCAGAAAAAATTGAATTAATAAACTAAGATTTTAATTTAAGATATTAACAAAAAAAGAGCAACCAAAAAATACAGAAACAAAGCTGAACAAAAGATAAAAGCAAACAATTCTGAAATAGGAACAAGAAAGATTGATGAACTGATCAATAGACTGAAGATATTATGTTAAAAAATAATAAGAAAAGGATATTATCAAAAACAAGAAAGATATTTAAACCATTAGAGAAAATCCCAACTGCAGCACTTTGCTTATATAATTTATCATCTCTGTAAAGTGTGCTGTAAGGCCATATGCCTGCAAACCAGGCCACCTCAGTAAAGTAATCCCCACTGAGTTTAGACAGGTTTTGTTTCAGACGCTCACTTATGTCCTTCTCATTGCTCTCCTGCCTTTTTTTTTGGCTGAAATTGAAACAAAGACAATGATTTCTCACTGGCCTGAGGAGTCCCAGATGGCTGAGCCTGGAGTCCCCGTGGTACACTGAGAAATCGTTGTGTTTCCTGTGCTCTCTACACCAGGTAACTCTAACAGGAAAACTCGCTCCCCAGAAAACAGTAATATTAGGCCGTGTAAAATGATAAATGAATTGTTTTCCTTTTGCTGCTTCTGCAACAGGCTACCTAAGGTTTTTTTTGTTTGTTTGATTTTTAAGGAAGCTGAAAAGGAACTTTCACAATGTAATACATATTTTTTGGGACATTTTTACTATTTTTATTAGATTTTTAAAACTCTTCTAGATTACTTCTACTCATGTCACTTCAATCTATTTCCAGATTTTAGGTTTTGGGAACTAGAAGAGAACTCAGAGCCTTCTGGTTGCTTTAGTTTGTGCATTTATGTATTCTCTTCCCTCAGATTAGAGTGATGTCACCTCCATTTCTTTGTTGGCAAAAATCTTACCCAATTCTTTAGCAAATATTTTATGGCTCCTTAGAAGGTCCAGTCCTGACCATTCCAGGTTTTTGTGTGCCCTTTCTTTGTAACTGCGGCAACCCCTTGTGATTTTAGGCACAGTACCATTAAGAAGCCACTGGGGGTGCTACTTAAAAGGAACCCACTCTGGAGCCCAAAGACCTGGATTTGAATCACAACACCACTTCCGGGGTGTGTGGCTTCCAGTAATCTGCACACACATTCCCTGTTTGTGAATGCGGGATGACAATAGGGGATCAAAAGGGTTGGTGTGAATAAAGTGTTTAGAGTAGTGCCTAGCACTGAGTAATTGCTATAATGTGCTGAGTATAGTATGGTGAAAGGCAGAATAATTACAAGTTAGTTTATCTCCTACTGGAGATTGTGAACTCGTTGAGAACAGGATATGCCATTCATTTGTTGAAAATATGAATAAGTACCTTCATCTTTTCAACAAACTTATGGAGACATAATTTACATGCCATAAAATTCACTCATTTTAACTGTAAAGTTCAAAAGCTTTTAATAAATGTACCAAATTGCACTCCCATCACCACAATCTGGTTTTAGAGCATTTTTTTTTTATCACCCATTAACTTGCAGTTAATACCCATTTCCATACCCATTTTATGATTGAGGAAACTGACACCCAGAGAAATTATTTGGCTCTCTTAAAACCATAGAAGTGATAAGTGTGATAAACAGGTCTGGAACCCGCATCTCCTGACATCCTCTATGTCCAAACCATTTTACTCTATGAGGCTCCTGCCAGGATAAGCTAACAATAATCCTGAGAGTTGGGCATCACGCTATCTTTCTGTGTCAACAGTGATTTATTATCATTGCTGTTATTAGCATTTTTATCATTATCACCGATAAGGATTATAATATATAACACTCATTGTTTACCTGTCCCACACATCATGCTGGATAGATGATCTCCCTCAGGATAGAAGCCATCACTCACAGCTTGTGGCAGCTCTAACCATTCAGAATTCCAAAAACTTTACTATCAGGGCCGGGCCCATTTTCAGTTTTAATGATTATTTACCTGGCTGCCAGCTCAGCAAACTCAATCCAGAATCCTAAATCCTACCAGTAAAATGAGTGATGAAAGCTGGAACACGAATCAGAAATCCATGCAATACAGGGTTGTTGTTGTCAGACTTTTGCATAACAATATCAACATGTTAGAATAGACAAAGGGGAGCCAAGAAAACCAAAGCATTCACAGTGAAATCATAAGAAGCCCAGCTTCCTTTTCTCTAGTGGCTCCCTTCTTAACATGTGTAGCTTCTCTCTGCTAATCAAGAAACTATTAGATGTCAAAGTTCTGTGAATAGTGAAATTGCTTTAGTCCCCGAGCACCACCTTGATGCTGTGCTGTGGTCAGAGCGTAGCAAATGTGAATTTTCCCATCAATTCTCTGTGCACCAATAATGTTTTGGTTCATGCTTCGAGTAATGGACTAAATCAGCTCTCACTTAAGGCAGCTGTTCAAAACTCACTAATTCAGGATGTTATTTTGTGAAAATAAGCACCTCTCACAACACTTTAGCAGACATCTACTTAAAAAGAAAATAATGTTGGCAGATCAAAATGAAAATAAAAAGTTGATGTGTAGTCCTTACATTAAGCTAATTAACAGCTTGGCAGTTCTAACATTGAAAGCACCCAATTATCATAGGCCAAGATACTGGCCATCAACATTTTTGTAATGCTGCTGGCACCGAAAGTATCATACAAACACTTCCAGCAAAAGGCTAATGGAGACAGGCACTAAGGCCTCAGACCAGCTTGAAAATGGAAACTGGAACCCAAAGCAATTAGACCTTTCATTATGGAAAAAGTGTGCCCATTCTAGAGTGACACTATTAAGCCATTCAATTGCTACTCAGAAATAAACTACCATCTTTTATTCTGCTCTGTGTGAAGCTAAGCCTTTACCCTGTCAAAATGTCTAAGGATATGTATAATTCTCCTTCCAACAGTAAAGCAAGAGGTAATCAGAATACTCATAAGATGGCACTGCTGAAAAATATGTTTTGCCTTTTCACATTCACCCAGCATTTGGTTCATACATTCAGGGATCTTAGGGATTCTCTAAACCCTGTCCATGAAGGTCTCCTATTAGAATGCTGCTGTGGGTATAAAATAGGTAACATGCAATGGGAAAATGCCGGGAGCCGGTCCATGCTTGCTGTTTCAAGGGACCTGGCATATATGGCATACGGTTCTTAATATGTTTGCTCACCTTCTTGGCGCTGTGTTTTAACCAAGGTCACCTCTCCGAGAAAGGTTGAATCCCCGGGTAGGGATTTTCCCCTGAAGTTAGGGAGGGAATAAAACCCCTCAACTAAGTGCCAGGCGGGTAATTAATCCCTTTAACTACGAACAATCATGCTTAAACTACATAATCTTTTCTCCCTGGAATGGAGATAAGAAACGCCCTAACCTTTGTAATAGAGATTGATGGGATTGAATCAACTGGTATAAATACAGTTGTAACAAGACAGAAAGACTCAGAACTCGGAAGACAGAACTCAGAACTCATGACACAGATCTCAGAACACAGAACTAAGGACACAGGGCTTGGAAGACAGGACCAAGAGAGACAGAGCCTAGGCACAGAACCTACACAGAAAGTTCTCTAGAGACAGAAGAACTTCGCTGGCGAGAGCATGCCGGAGGATCCTGGAGAGGGACTGGCCTCGGAGCCTAGAGACAGAGCCTAGCAGGAGAACACGGCAAGGGATCCTGGACTGAACCTGACTACAGAGATTGGCAAGAGAGCCTGACTAGAACCTGGCTACTGAACCTGGCTAGAAGAACCTGGCTATGATGATCACCCGAACGCTGTCTCCGTATCATTCCATCTTCGCCGACTCCGTCCACACCTTTGGGGACCCCTGGACCTGCTGGGGTTGGACCCCGGCAGGAAGACTTGTCCAAGGAGTTTGTTTTGATGGGAAAATGACCAAAATCATTTTTAAACATATTTTATTGATTTTTTACAGAGAGGAAGAGAGAGGGATAGAGAGTTAGAAACATCGATGAGAGAAAAACATCCATCAGCTGCCTCCTGCACACCCCCTACTGGGAATGTGCCCGCAACTAAGGTACATGCCCTTGACCGGAATCGAACCTGGGACCTTTCAGTCTGCAGGCCGACACTCTATCCACTGAGCCAAACCCGTCAGGGCAGACCAAAATCATTTAGATAGCACATTGGCCCATGGACTGAAGGGTCCCAAGTTTGATTCCTGTCAAGGGCATGTACCTCCAACTGGGGCGTGTGCCAGAAGCAACCAGTCAATGTGTCTCTCTCACATCATTGTTTCTCTCTCTGTGTCTCTCCCCCTCCCTTCCACTCTCTCTAAAAATCAGTAGAAAAAATATCCTCAAGTGAGGATTAACAGAACAGAACAAAACAAAAAATGACCACAGTGGAAGGATTTTGTTTTGATGGAAAAGACGACAATGTTGGAGGCACATTGTAAAAAGAGAGCTTCAACATGAAATGTGTTCTGACAGAGAAATGATCAGGTTATAAAAGAGAAGCAAAGCAGAGCACTGAGATCAAGGGGTGGAGGGAGAGCTGATGAAGGCTTCATGGGGGTCACCCAGGTTTTCATTCACTGCAGCACGGATGCCTGCATTTCTGGAACGTAAGCTCCTTCGCTCTCCCCACCTGTCACTGAGAAGTGGCTAATTTTCTGTCTGGCTATGTAGGTGGGAGATATAAACCTTCAGGGTTGAGTCCTCTCTGAAAACATCTTTCCTATGAGAGAAGTTACTGAGAACCACTGTGACAGGTAGAGTATGTCACCTCCCAAAGGTGCCCACCTCCTAATCCCAGATCCTGTGAATGTGTTACTTTTTGCTGTCCTTCGGGAGGCCAGCCCTTTGTATTTATGGGAGAGAAAAAGTAATTTTTCTTCTACTTTCTAGGTTCTTGACTGAGGTACCCCTGTAATGAGGAAAAAAACAAAATACCAGATTAAGAGGAGAAACACAAACGGAAGTGTAATAATCTGTGTACATGTTATTAAGTAACATGTAACCTCCTGTATACCTGGGAGAGACCTGGGGAATAGCCCAGGCCACTTTTATCCAGAGTTATGTCCTTGCCTTCTCAACTGATTGGAGTTTCTAAAGTCCTCCTTCTCTTCTTGTACTGAGAGGGAGACAGCCTTCCAGGTGGAGAGATTCCTGATAAGTGTAAATGTGTTTTCCAAAAGGTAATTTCTTCTCAGTTTTGAGAGTTTATAAATAGCCAGCTCAAAATAACCATTATGTGGGTGGTATATTTTTCTCCTCTTATGTTCCTACGTATCTTAAGTGAAAATCTTGCCCCATTGCAAAAGTAGGGCAAAAGTTGGAAATGATGATTTTCACTTTCTTATAGTAAGAAGAAAATGGGAATTAAACAGGAGTAAAAGAATAAGGAGAGAAAAGGGGGTAGAAGGGAAGGGAGAGAGTCAAATTTATAAAAGCAAAGTTACATGTGGATGATACTATAAGAAAGTTTGTAAATTTTATGTGAACTTAGATGATAAGGTATCAATGAGAAAAGGATATATTATTTTAAGGAAGACACTCACTGTGTGTGTGTGTGTATGTGTGTGTGTGTGTAACTACTAAGCTAAACATACATATACCCTGTGACACAGCAGCTCTGTTCCTGAGTAAATATGCGACACAGGTAGGCACGTACAAGAATGCTCATAACGGCTTTGTTTCTAATAGCCCAAAATTGGAAACCATGCAAATGTCCATCATCAATAGCACAGACAGATCCTTTAGGGTGTCGTCAGACAATGGAATGACACACAGATGGAAGAGAATGAACTGCTAATACAAGCAATAACATGAAATAACCTGACACATATAATGTTGAGTGAAAGACATCAGATGCAAAGAAACAGAAAACGAATCAATGGTTATAAGAGGCAGAGTAGTAGTTACTTGAGGGGTGCTGAAAATACTGGAAACATTTAAAATCTTGAGTTGGGTTGGGGTTACATGATTGTATATATATATATATATATATATATATATATATATATATATATATATATACGAATATTCATTTTGCTCTACACTAAAGGTTTATGCAATTTACTATATGTAAGTTATATATCAATTAAAAATAAAATATGGATACATCATTTATAAGCCAGATGGTGCCAAAAACAGCGGCGGGCGGGGGCGGGGGGGTCCAAGATATTTAACTACCAGTATAACAAGAGCTTTGATCAATCAGAAGAAATGTTCGATCAAACAGAATGTATGTCATGACTCAAATAACTGCTATTTAGAGCAGACTGAGGTTAGTCCAAAGAGACAGTAATTCTAGCTTTGGAAACTGTCCTTTACAAGGTTGCTCAGTTTATGCCTCAACTGGTAATTTTCTCAGAACTCTATACTTATTTATCTGGTTGACACTTCTTTAAAACTCAAAATGTCTGGCCTTTTGTTGCAATTCTGAACTCCTCCATTCCCTGGCACCACTGCTTCTTTGTTCTTCCCTCACACTCACACAAGCTTTCTCAATATTCTCAAAAACAAAGAAACCATTTCGCTTTGAAGATCTCTTCTGCTTAAATTCTACCTTACCTGCCAATGTTAGTTAAATTGTAGGCAATATTTGCTTTAAGAAAGATCTGTTTAGTTTCCTACTTCAATATTTACTAGTTTACCTAAGCATGCTCTTTTATTTTCCAGTTTTCAGTTTTATCAGTCAAATCTGCTGGTGGTGACAATTAAATAGGAGACCTTCGCAGTAGTAGTCTCTCATTAGCTTCCTTTTCAACCCTTTGTCTCACAGCCCTCGATGCAACTCTTGAGATTATTTTTTCTTTTTAATACTCTTGGTGCTTATCTCAATGCTGTGAATAATATGCTTTCCCTCCTTTTTTTTTTTTTTTTTTAAAAAAAACACCTCTTTTGACAGTAAATGGCACTTTTGTTCCACTTTCTGGTTATGCATCACCTTTAGATATGCTTGCTGTGTATGGTGAATTTCCAGGCATATGAATCCTACCTCCCCAAGATGAAAACAAGAAAACACAGTTCTCCAGCCTGCTCTGCAGGTAGGGGATGCGAGGGAAGGTATGTGACTTCATTTTATCTAATCAGACTCAGTAGCATGAGCGTTTGATTAGGAAGTAAGTGACTTGAGAAAAAAGGGCTTCAATCTGTTCTTTCTGCTGAGCGGATTGGGGTGGCAAGTGTTGAGGGCATCAGTGATCCCGGTTCTCTATAGTCTTCTGTGGTGCTGCCACCAGAATAGAAATTTCCTCATTAGAGTATTTTTACACTGTGGTCTTGAATATTTAATTATGCTTTCCTTTATATCCGGGTTGGCTTTTTATTTGTTTGTTTGTTTATTCGTGGTTGGTTTTGTCTTTTTTTCTTTGTCATGGAACTGTCTGTCCTCTTACCATGACCTGGATTGCTCCTCTCCCAGGTCTGATACAAAACTGAAACTATGGGATTTCTCTTTTTTGTTCTCCTAGAGTGAATCCACCTCTTCCTGTATTACCTTATCTTTCAATGTATTGATTTACTCCTTTATGTTGTTGAAATATATCATCAAATCGCTTCCTGCAAAACACTAATGAGAGAGAGTGCTGAAGCAGCAGCAAATGTTTATAGTGTTATGACTTCCATAAAAGCTATGTTTTGTGGTGCAATTTGGAGTTGGAAAGACTTTCAAAACTTAGTATTTTCCTTTATGAATCAGTGGTCTTGGCCCTGAAACAAAAACATTTTGTGCCTTAGTACTCTCGTCTGAAAATAGGAATATGCGAATTTACTTGACAGTGCTAAACACACATATATATTATTATTTCTGCTTGAAAGAAATGTAGCCAGTGTAGTAGAAGTAACAGGAGAGAAATAACATGGTGGATGTCAGCTTGCAATTGTAGAAGACAGTCTGTTGAGGGACAAATTGGCTCCTTGTTGTGAATATCTAGAAACATTTGTTGATGTGTTATTGTGGCTGTTGAGCAAGGAGGTCTTGAAAGTGAAGATTAGGACAAAAACAGTAAGTTTGAATTATTAATGCTTGTATGACTTTGTTTATTCAGGCTAATTATACTGACTTGCACTTGGCAAAAATATCAATTAATTCTGATCTCTCCATATGTAGAGTTTGGTGATGGTAGCACATGGCTCTGGGCAAACTCTAAATATGTGCTTATTTTCCCTTCTTGTAAGATCAAACTGCTCATGAGAGACTTGCCTCAGTTAGAGAGACAAGAATCTAGTTCATGCTTAATAAAACATCAATAAACTATTTCATCGTGTATCAGGAAGGAATAATCATTTTCTAAAACTGAAATATCTCAGATACTAGCAGAGAGCTGAAAACGACAGCAAAGCACTGTGTAGTTGAGCTGTAGTTCAACATCTCTAAGGTAGCATGACCATGTGCTCTATGTGAGAGGGCAAACAGGAAGATTTGATGTCACATGTGAAGACCACACAGAAAACACCAGCAAAAGGAATTTGGGGAATAAACAAAAATTAATCCCTTGAATGGAAGCATTCTAGTTTTTTGAAATGATAAGGAAGTGTTAAAGTATTCAAGTTGTTGGAGTAAAAACAAAGCAGAAGCCTTGTAGCTCTTTTACACTGTTTTCCACCCACGATTTCAGCATTAAATCACAGGTCCCAGAATGGCAGGACCTTCAGTGCTCTAGCGATCCTCCATTGTAAGAGTGTTTCTTTCAGCAATTGACCAATGCCTCTTTGCTTATGGTAGAAATTTCCCCACCTAGGAATGTCTTCTTCCCTTTATTTTCATATAGAAGTCCTGTTTAATCTTTCAGGGGTCATTTTCAGGTCATTTCCTCTCTGAATCCTTTGTACACAAAATCTACTGGATATACATGGTATCCATCAGAGTTAGCAAAACCTTTCTCTAAAATCCCATATTACCTTGCTTTTCAATCCCATTAGGGTGAGATTTCACCTCCTCATCTTGGCCAGACCCAAAGTCTCACCTAACTCCACAGAAGCATTAATAAATGGGGCCCCAGGCACTGGGAAGGCTGCGCTTCAGCTCTTGCACTTAGAACTTTGATTTTCAGTTTCTCTTCTTTTCTGGCAATTAGCGGCCTCTTCTCTCCCCCTGCACCCCCCTCCCCTTTATTTCTTTTGAGCTCAGCGATTCATCTCTTTTGAAGTTGTATTTCATCCAGCATTTCTAGGCGTTGGCAGCATGTCTTTTCCTATTAGCTGAGTCCACTGTCTTGCCTAAACTGCTGTATTTGCTCAAAGAATAACTCTTTATTACAGTGTCTGCTTTTCAACCACAGCAACATCACACTCATTTCTCAAAGGTGGCATTTTAGACTACCCTTAAAGAAACAGATATCCACAGCAACATTTTGTTTATCTCCTCAACATGTCATTTATCAAAGCAGGCTGCGCCTAGGTTGCATCCCAAAGCTAACTGCTGATGTATCCATTGCAGTATCTCTTGACATCAGTTTTCTGCTGCCTCAACCCACAGATGGGACTGTGCCCCTTTGCAAGATAATTGGTGCATTTTGAAGTTAGTCTCCAAGGGGATAGAGAAATGAGAGTTGTGTGTACTCAGTAATGAGAGAGCGTTAATTCGCCCTATTTTGTAGTGTACCTGGATTCTGATTCACATGATAATCAAAACCTCTTTGCTTCAGTTTGTAGACACAGATAATGAGTGTGCCTTACTGCTGCTGCTTAGTAGAATTAAGGTGCAGCCTTCCTCATTTGTGAAGGCAGGTTTATTAGACGTGATTAATAATGGGTAAAAGACACAATTAAATGCATTAAAATGAATGACAACTATCTGGAGAAAATTAATCTTGTGTTAATTTGATGATCAGTGATGGCATTTGAATTCTGTTAAACTTTAGAATTTAACTTTCCAGCTACCCTTCAGACCTAAGCCAATTTATGGGAGACAAATGTTGGTACATGAAATATGTAGCTATTCTAGGTATTATGAGTATGTTGTTTATCTTTCCAGGTTCATCAAGCTCTTGATTATGTTCCATAAAGAGCCACAATCAATTCATTCATCTTTCATTCTCAGATTTATCCTCAATGTCTCATACAGATGTAACTTAATAAAAATCACAATATAGCTAACAGGGAAAAAATTAACATGCATTGTTTGGTGAATGTTTACTCCTGCTAAGATAGTATAGGTAAAATTCTGCCAGGATGACCCATTATACAAAGTGGAATAGCATCATATTTCCTTTCAATAATGCTGAACAATTCTATTCACTCTGCATACATTTTGACCTTTACTCTCTAGTTTCCTTTCCCTATAATGTCCCTTTTATAAATGTCTGTTTAACCATTATCGTTAATTTAATAAACTATAATATTGTTTGAAATACATATTTGATATGTAATAGTTTATATAATGTCTTGCATATAAAATAGAAATGTAGAGTCTAAAATCAAGGTGCATAGATTATAAGGAAAAGTATAAAAATGATTGCCAATAAAATCTGTAGTAGTTATAATCTTTATTATGTAGCACTATAAAATTTATATTTTAGATAAAAGGAAGCAGAAGGGACATTAAGTCAGCTCCTCACTGCCCAAGGCTGGCACAGGATGGTCTAAATAGAGTGCTTAGGGAAAGGGCTGGGATTCCCTAGGACATTAGCATGAGAAAGAGATTATCAGCCTTTCAGGAAAGCCCTTCATCCCATGTGGCAATTCATCGGATATGCTAAGGGAATAGTGGACAATAAGAACAAAAAGAGGTGTCTAGATTGATGGGCTGAAATAGCATTACCTGTCATTCATACACTGTGAGGCCCGTGAAATATCCAGAAGAGAAACCTACGGGGTCAAGGAAGTACAGGAGTGTTGAGAAGCAGGCAGGTCTAGTGAGTCCTGTGTTCGAGGTGATCAGGGGCAGACACTGTAAACCCAAGCAATGGCAGGTCCAAGCACCTGCACTGGTAGAGTCCCATATGCCAGGAACCACCAGTTTATCATCATCAAATAAATGTGAGAGTAAGAACGGCCAGAACCAGAGATGTAAAGGATGTGCCAAATCAGCTGGAAGCCCACCCAGAACCTCCATCACAATACATGCAGTCAGAGCTCATCTGTACCCCCAGATAGAAGGGGGCATCCCTTATGGAGAGTTGGCACCTTGCTTTGGCTGAATATTTACCTTCTTCCCCAAGTTATAAACACTGTTTAACCCTAAACTATGTGCTGATGGTGCTCAGGTATCTTAGTTAAATTCTTGCCTCTCACTGAGTCCTAAAATTACCAGATTTAACAGTAGCTCCAGTTAAAGATTAGCTAAATTATGGAAAACAGATAAAAAATACATTCTTTGGGCCCTAGCCAAGTTGACTCACTGGATAGAGTGTCACTGGATAGAGTGTCATGGGTTAGATTCCAATCAAGGATACATATCCCTGGGTGAGGATTAACAACAACAAGATACATTCTTTGGAACATCTGGGCTGAAGTGAGTAAATATCTACTAGTATTCTTACACATTGTATTCTAATATCTTACTCAACTACCTACTTATAGGAGAGTTAAGGCAGCATAGAGATGACACAGATTGAAAAAGAAATGATTATTTCAGGCACTTTTCTCTGTGCCTACACATGCCCATCATGTTCCCACTCACCACTGCCCAGACTGGTTTCAGGAGGGAGCGGCTCCTCCTGCTGTCATTTGCATCATTAGATCTTCCAGGGAGAGTGATGTCAATAGCGGTGTCCTTCAGAAGTTCCTTATATTGCAAATGTTTTCTCTTTGTGCAATTCCCCCTTCCACACTGGGATTTACACACTTTTTCTTTTAAAGCCATATCTGTATTTGGGCCAAATCTCATAATCCATATCTTAAAACACACACAGTTGTGGCTAGAAATATCACTCTCTAAAAGAGCTTATGTGTCTTCCTGGAAAATTATTAAATTCTACCACACTTTAAACAAATTTATTTCTTACTCCTCAACCAATTATAAGTATGTTTTTATTTCCCAAATAAAATGATAAAATTATTTATAATTTTGTAACATCAAGTCACTATGGTTCATAAAGCCATGATTCTCAATAACTGCCCAAGATACCATTGCATAGGAATAATTTCTCCTAATAAATTTTGCTGTTGAAATAATTCCTTCTGGCCCAGCCAGCGTGGCTCAGTGGTTGAACATCAACCTATGAACCAAGAGGTCACGGTTTGATTCCTGGTCAGGGCACATGCCCGGGGTTGCGGGCTCCATCCCCAGTGTGGGGTGTGCAGGAGTTAGTCAATCAATGATTCTCTCTCATCTTTGATGTTTCTATCTCTCTCTCTCCCTCACCCGTCCTCTCTGAAATCAATAAAAATATTTTTAAAAAACACACACAAAATAAATAATTCCTTCTATAGGAAATTTATCAGGATTCACGGATATATATATAACCCGATGCACAAAATTCGTGCAAGAGTAGGCCTTCCTTCCCCTGGCTGCTAGCACCGGCTTCCCTCGCAGCCCTGGCTTCGTCCTGAAGGACTGAAGGACATCCGGTCTAATTAGCATATTATGCTTTTATTATTATAGATATATGGAAATTTTTGTTGGTTTTGGTGGCTTTTATATTTCATCCACCCAAAGAAAGTTGATAATTTGATATGATAAAGTATGCCGCTTTTGAAAGTAGGGCAATCTCTCTAATGAGAAATATGAGGATTCAAATTGGAGCAGGTAGTCTTCAGAGACAAGCCAATTTGGGTTGAATTCTGGTTCCAGCTGCCTGTGCACGGTGAACAAGTTATACCATTTCTTTGAGCCCTTTAATTTCTGGATCTCTGAAATATGTGCCAATGTATGGCCATAAAAAGGTTAACCCTAGAGTGAAGATTAGACAAGGTGCTGTAATTAAAGTGCTTAACATAGTACCTGCCATAAAAAGGTTCTCAATAAAAGTTACTGGCTTTGAAAGTGAAGCTTCAGATTCCACGACCCATTAAAGTGATGAGCTTTTGTTTCAGATCTGTCTCAGCTTCCCATCTCAGTGTTTCATCTCTGTGTTTCATCAGCTACTTTTCTCTTGTTCATGATTTGAGGTTGAAATACTTTGTACAGTATATCTTTTTACCACAGTCACTATTTCAGCCCGTTCTTTTCTCTATATGGTTAATTAATTGTGACTTCAGGTGGTGAGCTGAAATGTTGAATTATTATTTAAGTTTGGGTGTCTAATTAAAAATGCTTCTTGAGAATGTTTTGGAATTAAAGTAGTACTATTTATAATGATTGTTGCAAGGATTTTTAGGTGAATTTAGAAAAATCTAAGTACAACCGGGGCAGGAAGCATAATATGTAGCCTCATATATGTTTGACTCATGGCTAACACTCAACATTGTTTATCGAATAAATGTTTTGAGAGTTCTAAGATGTTATGTTTCTATATGAGAAGAAAATACTTACAAAAGCAAGCTGGAAAACATGATTCATAAGAACATTTCAAAAAGAAAGAGCACCAAAGAGAACTAAGAGGTCTCTGTTCCTACACTAACCCATCTGGTGACCTCAGACAAGTTATATTCCACGCCCAGGACTCAATTCAGAAACGTGAAAGAGGAGCCTGGCCAGAGTGGCTCAGTTGGTTGAGCATGGTCCCATGCACCGAAAAGTTGTCAGTTTTTAGATCCCTAGTTAGGGAGCATACGGAAGCCTACTGATTCATTCTCTCTCTCTCTCTCTCTCTCTCTCTCTCTCTCTCTCTCTCTCTCTCTCTCTCGCCTAAATATGTCCTCAGGTGAGGATTTTTTAAAAAAATGTACAAGAGGAGTTTTGAGTCATGACCTCCAGAGTTTTCTAATTTTTGCCCAATTGTTTCACATCTTTTTTTCTGTGTGAAACAAATAACATATTTACAACAACTAGCACAGTTTTGATTGTCACCCTACTTTAAATTGTCTTTAACACTCTATGGGCTTTAATTCATATGGAGGTAGTTAAGATTACTGGAGAGAGGCAACAGGGCCATAATATAAACCTTTATGGTAACCTTGAGAGGGCAGGGATCATATCTACTAATTCGTTGAATCCTCAACAACTTTCATAGTCTTGGCACACAAATAAATATTTGTTGAATGAATAGCAAAATGTGTTCTCCATGAATAAGAATGTCTAGTTACAAGGAAGTTTTCAATGCAGTTTACTATTCATTATCTAAACAAAATGGAATACAAGAGTACAAAAAATATGTGCTAAATCTACTAGGAATCAAGGACTATGATTTTTCCTGGAGATACAAAATCCTAACCCTGAAAAACTGAGTGTGACAAACATGTCATAGCTTATTTCTATGTGATGTGGTCAGATAGAAAGAAGTAATAGAGGCATTTAGCCCGGCCTGGGAGGAGGTTCTGGCAAGGTGTTTTAAAGGACATGTTCCCTGGGGTAAGTCTTGGCGGACAAGTGGAATATACACAGGTGAATGAAGGGAAAATGCAGGCCCAGGCTGAGGCAACATGCCATGAATTAAGCCATTCTGTTAGAAAACAGTTTGGGTCTCTCCTAAGATTTCTAATTACAGTAGGCTATTTAGCAACTTGGAAATCTAATATATGGGTTCTGAGTTAGATGTATGTTAGTTATTTAGTAATTAACTACATCGTGGTGGTGAATCCCAGAGAGAAGCCTAATTGAGAATCCATTTAACTGACTGGCTCTTAAGAGGCTTGTCTAGAGCACAGCAGTGACAGCATTTAGATTGGTGTTTCCAAAAGGAAAACACAACTGTTCATTTTTAATTGATTGAAATTGAATATTTTTTATTCCAAAACAAAAAAAAAATGGTCAAGGGAAGCTCATCATAATATGCAAAAGGTGACTTTTTTTTTTTTAGATTATCTGCCATTGGCTGCACTAGTGTACCTGTAACAACACAGGTCCATGAAGTATGGGTTCTAGAAGCACGTCCGAGGAATGCATGCTTCATGCAAAATTTTCTGAGAATTGCAGTGTTGGTTTTGTTTTTCCCCCCAGCCTATCTTGACTCCCACTCCTTGGCTTTCCTGTGATGCCAGAGATAAAGGTTAGCTTGACAACATGTGACTGAGAAAGGTTTATGTAGTTTCTAAACCACTCATTCAGACATAGCCAAGTGAAGCACCCAGGGGCACCCAGATGTTATTCTTAAACAACTTATTTTGATTAACTTTTTGTATTTCACACTAGACTACAACCTCCCAAGGAGAAAAGACCGCATCTGTCACTATTATATTCACTATGCCTAATCCAGGGCTAGCACATTGTGGACACTCAGTGATATTCATAGAATGAGCTAATGAATGGCTGTAGTTATGCTCTACATAACTACATAGGAACCCATGTGAGCATATGGGAGGAAATTCTAGCACCAAACACATTATGCCCCAATTTGTTTTGCCTCTCACAAGGCTTTACTGCAAAAACATCTTCTATTGTTCTGCCATCTGCCTTACAACCTTTCCTTTTTCCATTTCCTGACTACCTCTTTGTAAAATAACTCCCTAAAGCAGAATCATCGCCTCCCTCCTGTTGAGGTGGGCATCCTTTTAGGTCCCCTATTTCCCCACTTGCCTACCATCGCCTTCTTTGCTCTTCGGAGATGACACCTTCCATAAGCAAGACAATTCCAGGCCAAAAGCTTTTCTTTCCTAACATAGTTTCCTCAGAAATTCCTCATCATTCCAGATTTATCTCCATATGCCCCCAAGTGACTATTCCAAAAGTGTTCTCTTGTCCCACCACACACTTTTCTCATCCTTTTTTAGGAGATAGCTTGGTATTGATCAAGAAAATAGAGCACGCTTCCCTGCTTACAAACCCATCTGTAATTATACATATCATGACATTGTTTTCTCTAGTTTTACAAATGTCTTTTTTTCTCTTCAGAGCCAACCCTGTTCCTTGGGCTCTCGACCTCAGTCCCTTCAGTTTGCCCAAGTTGCTTTTTCTATCCATTGTAACACGTTTCCTATAGCTTCATTGATTTCCTTCCACTGGAATAATTCCTCTTAGGACATATATACCTCTCATCCCTAAAAAAGACCTCCCTTGATTCCATTTCTACCCTCAGATACTGCTGTAGCTTTCTGCTCCCTTCCCAACCATCACTTCACTTAATACTCCTTCAGTGCTTAACTTGTGGTGTATCTTGCACGCCTGCTCCTCCAGGGAGACTGCTCAAAGGACACTTGCTAGTGATCTCCTTACTAACGAATCCAAAGGACATCTTTGCCACAAATGATATAGTGGAACTTGCTTCTTAAATATTTTTAAATTATTGGTTTCCTTTATACTCTTTCTCATTCTTCTCTTGCCCTTTTTAAAAAGCACTGATTCTCAGTCTTCTGATGGGTCTATTTCTTCCTAGTTCACATCTTAAATATTGGTGTTTTCCCAAGGATTCTGTACTGGTGCCCTCCCCACTTCTCTTTCTACTATTTTTCCTCTGGCTGATGTCAGCAATTATCATGGTTTTACCTCCCCTCTATATAATAATGACTTCAAGATATTCACTACCTGTGATCCCTCCTTTGGACTTAATATAACCAACTATATATTATACCAGCTGGCATCACCACATAGAGGTCTGTACAAATCAAACCCAGCATTTCAAAGTTGATTTTTTTGTTTATATACTAACTTCAGATTTATTCCTTGCATGTCTTCTCTGTTACAACGCATTCTGCATGATCCACTGAATGACCCCAAACAGAAGCCTGGTGAGTTTGTACACGCCTTACATTCCATCACTCACTGTACCTGTATCAATCAGGATTTGATTAAAAAAAAAATAGAACCACCAGGAATGAAGAAAATATGCATTTATATAGGAATATGACCCTGGGAATTGTGGGAGCTGGCTGCTCCCCTGCATCTCGTGCTGGGTCTGGAACAGGAAAACTGCGGGAAACCCCGCAGGAGCTGGAGGGGCCCTGGGCCAGCAGCTGCTCAAGCCATCATGAGCCAGCAAAGCAGTAACAATGTGTTTGAGCTGCAGTGGTGCCCAGTGGCCCCACTGATATTTCCAGCATAAAAAGAATATTGCTGCTATTTTACTTCTGCCTCCAAATCTCACACAAAATGTTTTACCTTGTTCACGCCAACCTGGAACTATTCAGAGAAGGGAATTCTGAGAAACAAAGGTCCAGATCAGCTAACTTGACACATAACAATATCCAATTAGACAAATCCTGCCCATTTCTAAAGTCTCTAGCTTTATCCACATCTTTGCTGGTGTAACCCAATTTGAAATAACCTCCTTCTTCATGTAATTACCTTCTGTTTTCTTACATCTAGTCCACCTTTCTGGACTAGATGTAAGTGCATGAATGCATCCTTCATAGCACCACCACTCTGCTCTACCTATAAAAATTAACTGACAGTATTAGCTCATGCATAGGCTCCATATTTCCCACAAAAATTAAGGTCAAGTACTTCAGGTTCACATAAAAACCTTTAAGATTGAGCCTCTAACTCTTGAAGGCTCGTGTCCATGATTCCTTGTCTTGCACTTTAGCAATTCTGGACCAGGTTAGTCTCTGCTCTCCCTACCACATACATTTATGAATTTACTCATGCTATATATACCTTCTGTCTCAACGCTCCCCATCCAAACCTTACCCCTTACACCAGGGGTCCTCAAACTACGGTCCGCGGGCCACATGCAAATACAAATATTGTATTTGTTCCCATTTTGCTTTTTTACTTCAAAATAAGATATGTGCAGTGTGCATAGGAATTTGTTCATAGTTTTTGTTTAAACTATAGTCCAGCCCTCCAACAGTCTGAGGGACAGTGAACTGGCCTCCTGTTTAAAAAGTTTGAGGACCCCTGCTTACACAGTTAATTGGGCTAAATCATTCTTATCCAGCTTAAGTGAAATTTTATTTGGAAATTCTTTCACTGATCACCATTCTTCCCCTTGGGCTGGTTTAACCTTCCTTCATTTAAGCTCTTGGGCATTTCACGTTCACAGCAACCACCATAGTATTTTGAAGTTGTGTATGTGTCCTCTCCATTCTTGGGCAGTAAGTTCCTTTAGGAAAAGGATTAGAACCGATTTATTTTCTTTCCTCCCCAGACCTAGACCAAGTTTGATGTATAAAATATATTTGACAATATTTGCTCAATGAAACTGAAGCGGCAGTAGCTTCCTATCTTCTAAAAAATATATCCTAGGACCGGACCCGTGATTCCAAGGAGGAAGAGAAGAGGGAACATGCACCCAATGCATTTTATGTCCAGGAAGAACTATCACCTTATCTCCTCCCAACGTGTGCCTTTTGGTGCTTCTCTCTGAGAAGATTTGAATGAAATGAGAAAACTAAAATCTCAGAAAAGTATAAAGATTTTACTTTTCATGAGGAGACAATAGCTTCATGGGAAATTTATATTCTTATAAAATTTTTACATTGAAATAGATTTGATTACTCAAGAAAATTAGCTGAAAAATAGGTAAGGCTTATAAGAATTGAATCAAGTTGTCAGATACACAATAAATATGTGAAAATCTATAACTTTTATTTAAACTAGCAACAAACACTTAGAATAACATATTGCAACTAATAATGTTATTCCCAGTTTCCCAAGAGAAAATACCTAGAAGGAAACTTAAGAAACATGAAAGATTTTTATGAAGAAAACTAAAGATTCACTGAGGTGCATAAGGGAGATATAAATAAATGACCATCTTTCTGTATAAGAAGAGTGACTCTGAAAATAATGTCATTTCTTTTTATTGTGGTGGGTAGGTTTAATGCAGCTCATTTAAAATCTAAAAATACTTAAAGACCTTTGCAAAACCATTTAAATGCTCATTTGAAAGTGTCAATGAACAAGAATAGGTATGTAAATTTTGGGGGGATAAAAAGAATTATTATAGGGGCCCAACCGTCCAAGATATTTTTATTTATTTTTAATTTTATTTTATCAAGATATTTTGAAGTGTATTGTAAGGCTACAATAATTAAGTCATTTTATAAATGAATGAAAAATTAATGGAATAAAGCATAAAGCATGAGTTATAAAGCATAAGTGAACATGTATAAGAAACAAAAGATAAAGGCAGCATTTTAAATCAATGACAGAGGAAGCAATTTTCAATGATCTATGTTGGGACAATGGCCTATATATGCAGAAGGAAAATGAAATAAGCCTCTACTTTCATTCCAAAATCTAAGATATATTTCAAATGGATAAAAGGACTACATGGTGTTTTGTTTTCTGTTCGTTAATGGAGGAAACTATCCAATTCAAGCCCAGGTGACTGTGGCCCAGGCGATACTGGCAATGTGTGGGCACATTTCTGGTGGTTACAACTTTGGGAGGGTGATTGTCATCTTGTGCCTTAGTGTCTAGCCGGGAAAGCCCCTCATAAAGGAGAACTGTTCAGTTCAAGATATCAATAATGTCAATGAGATATCCTGATCTAGTCAAAAAGGCAAAAATCATAGCAGTCAACTATTCATAATATTAGCATAATTGACAATATTAGAACAAAATAGATCCAGAGACATAGAAGCATGGAACAGACTGTCAAATCTCAGAGGAAAGGCAGGGAGTGAGGTGTAGGGGTGTGTGTGGGGGGGTGGGGGGTGGGAAGTGATCAACCAAAGAACTTGTATGCATATATGTATAACCCATGGACACAGACAATAGTGTGGTGGAGGCCTGGGAGTGGGGAGAGGGTGTGGGGGCAGGCTAAAAGAGGTCAGTGGGGAAAAGGGGGGGACATATGTAATACTTTCAACAATAAAGATTTTTTTAAAAGAATTAGTAAAAAAAAAGAAAGAAAGAAAAACGAGAAAGAAAAAAAGAAACAAAAGTGCCAAAATGGTTAAAAAAAACAACAACTAATTATTTTTTAGAAGGGTGAGAACTATGACTTTTAGGGTGGCTTCAACTAGAATTTGGAATGGAATATATCACTCAAGGTCTAATCAAGAGACAGAAATCACACAGCAATCTGAACAGAAAATAATTTTAAAAAATATTAAGTATAATGGCGTTTGGAATACTGAGGGAACGACCTATAATTGGTCGCCCATAGTACTGATTCAGATTTGTTGGAAAGCAAAGCTCACTGGTTGGCAGAGAAGTGGCTGTGGTTCTGTGGCAGCACAACTTGCTGAAAATCCACCCTCCAGACTTTAGTGCATGGGGTCTGTGCATCAGCTGGTCTTAAATTACAACGGTAGGATTTTCTCTACAGCATTTCCTTACCTGTAGCAAAGACTACAAAGAGGCTGTGAGAGACTGCACTCCCTGATGGACTCCCACTATTGGCATTTAGAATCTATAGGAGTTGGCAAAAGTAGGTTAATAATAATAAATGATAACAATAATGAATAAATAACTAATAATACAAGAATAAAGTCTGTGTTTTCATACTCACAACTAAATCTTTTTTTTTTTTTTTTTTGCATTCTTCTCTCTGTTTCCTAGTTGCAGACCTTTTTGATACTTGGGTGCATTTTCTGCTGTGGAGTTGTGTGAGATACTTCTGTATACTTATTATGATCCATTCCCCTTTTTGCAAAAAAGGGTGGGGAAGGAAAGGAGGGGGACTGACAGGAACAGGGAGGAGAGGTGGGAGACAGAGAGGAGGAAGGAAAGGAAGAGAATAATAAAAACAAGCAAATGAGTTGCATAAAAATCAAAGAAGAAAAATTCAAATGGATAATAAGCATGCAAAACTGTTTAATTTTCCCAAACTCTAATTCATCATTGTATAATACTTCCTAATATTAAAGAGGGTTTGAAAAGTTATGAACAGCTCTAATGTTTTCTCTCACCCATCCTTTCATCACTTATAGATCATGATTTCAGTTGTGAGTTGGTGTTGGATAAATTACTCTCATATAAGTAATTTAAAGTTCATTACACCATTCAGAAGCCCAGATGGGGGAAAAAAGTATAAGAATAATGGCAAGCATTTAACACCAGGAAGCCACCAGGGACCATTAAAATTGAAAAAAATGCAAAATAAATATCTTGTCTGCCTGAATTAACTGATCTAATCAAGAAGCATGTTGCTGTTGATGCCATGATTACTGCGATATACCCCCAGGGGAAGCTGGAGCCTTTGTTTGCACTTGTGCTAAATGCTATCACAGGATTTATTATCATAGAACTGACACATTTTCAAAACATTGCATTAAAGTTAACTAAGAACTATAACCAGGGAATTGAGAAATGAAGACCAAATATTCAGCATACCAAATAGTTTTAATTATCTAAATATGAGCAAGCCACTATGATAAATAATAGCAACTAAAATTTTTGGAGAACTTAGCGGATACTAGGCACAGTGACTAGTGCATTATCTTATTTCATCAACCTAGGAGATTGGTACTATTATTATGCCCATTCAATAGATGAAAAAATAAGATTAAAGAGATGAAGTTAAGGGTAGTACTATCTGACTACAAAGTGCATGCTTATTAAATGAAATATGGATATCCTTATCCCCATCAATTTTTAGTTCTGTATTTTTATTCTGATTTCAAACTTAAAAGTTGTACCTTTTAGAAAAAAAATAAAAATTTGAAAAATTAACAGAAAACAAAAAATATTAGCATATTGTCATATTTCCTTCTTTCAGTTTTTGTGTGCAAATATATGCTTTTTAGCTCAAATTGATTTCATACTATATATCTTAGAATCTGTTTTGTTTTCCCTAACTGTATGTCATAAGAAATTTCTAGCCCTAACCAGTTTGGCTCAGTGGACAGAGCTTCGGCCTGCGGACTGAAGGGTCCTAGGTTCCATTCTGGCCAAGGGCATGTACCTTGGTTGCGGGTACATCCCCAGTAGGGGGTGTGCAGGAGGCAGCTGATTGATGTTTCTCTCTTATTGATGTTTCTAACTTGCTATCCCTCTCCCTTCCTCTCTGTAAAAAAATCAATAAAATATATTTTTTAAAAAACACACAAATTTCTAATGATATCCTAAAACATGTGTTTTAATCATTACAAAGTATTTACTCACATAGCTACATAATGATCTTTTCATCATTTCCGTAGTGTTAAACATTCAGTTTGTAATGTTTTAATTTTATAAATCTTCATGTATAGTACAATATTTGTATAAAGTCACTTATAAACTTTATTTTTATAAATTAATAGAAGTAGTATTAAATGGGAAGAAATCTTAAAATGACTTCCAGAAAAATTGCAGCAGTTTCTAGAAGTTTGTGAGAAGGTACATTTTCTTGTCCTCTTGACCATAATATCTCCAGGCTATTATTTAATTTTAACATTTATAGATGAAATAATGTCTTTTGCCTTACTTTTAATGTCTTTCCTTCTTTTTTTATATTGGATTTATTTCATTCCAAGCACCTTAAATAGGTCCCAATTAACTCAAACGAAAAGGAATTTTTTAAAAGAGTACTGGATACCTTGCAGCATAAAAATTGAACAATGTGATCTCAGTTGAAACTGGGTAATTCTGGAGATGCAGGTAACATGAATTAATGGAGAGTTTCTTGAAGCTGCTGCTGTTAGGACAACTGAGCTTTGACTTTCATCTGGAAAGAGTGTTGATTGTCTTCGTTTGTGTGAAGAGGGGTACAGTTTGGGCAAGACCCTGTGGAGGAGAGGAGGCATGTTTCTCCGAAAGGCAACAATACACAAAAACGGCAGGCAACTGGCCCTGGCCGGATAGCTTCGTTGGTTAGAGCGTCATCCCAATATGCCAAGGTTGTAGGTTCGATTCCACATTCAATAGCAACCACCTCACAAGTCTGTCTAAGGTCCTCTGGCTTCACTAATAGCCAGGCAGTTTTTCCTCTTCACCTTTTCTCACTTAATACTTAACCTGCTCAGCCCTTCTTTTCTTTGTTTTCAGATTCCACCCGCGTCCCCCTCCCCCGCAACACACACATCTTTGCATAATTTCCTGTTCTTATTCAGAAAAAGATAGCCTTGTTGCTGCTCCCATAAGCAACCCTGTATACCTGCAGACATCACTTCACTCAGCAAGTAAATAATACCCCTCTTTCCATTCCCAGAACCCACTCTTATAGGAAAGCATAGGAAACTTGAATAGTGTATTTTTTTCCGTTTCTCATTGGCATTCGATATTCTTTACATGTGCTTATAATCAATCAATAGGAAGTTTTTAGTTTTTCAACTCCAATATATATTAGAGACAGAAAACCTTAATTAGAAGATATTGCCTTTCATAGATGTAAGATTATCATTTCAATTTTGTTTTGGGAAATGAGAATGTATAAGGACTTTAAAATTAAAAAACAGTATGTGATTTGGTATTTTTCATATGCTGGTGCTATTTCCGTAGTCGTATGCTTCATCCAGAAATGTGGCACAGTGGTCAAAAAGAGAAGTGACATTAATCAGGTAGGGCCCTGTAGTAAATTTAAAAAATGTTAAGCAGAGAAAACTGTCATTTGTGCATTTCTAATGGATTTGGGCTTTGTACAAAAAACATGGTAGTCTTAAATTATGATTTTAAAAAGTGGATTCTGTACCCTGGCGGAATACTTAATGCTTTGGGGTATGCTGCATTCATTTCTCATTGCCACAAATTCTGTAGCCTAAAATGAGAAGGGAAGTACATCTTTTCCCATGAGGGATTGTGACAATTTCTTAATTATAATTGAGGAGCTCTCTGAAAATGAGTAAGTGGCATATGAATTATTTAACTCTATAGCCCCCTTCAGGGTAGGGAAGAAGTAGGGCTTTTTCAGTTCTCCTTACATACTATTTTTAGATAAATCCTAGACTAACTGCTGTAACAAACAACCCCAACATTTCAGAGGATTAATTAAATAAAGAATTATTTCTCGCTTACATTGCAGTCTAGTGCAGGCAGATGGGAAGTCCTGTTCTCTGTGGTCATTTGGGTCCCCAGGCTCTGTGTTCTCCCTCTCCCTCTAGGTGGTCCATCTTCTAAGGCCCTGATGTCCTTTCTTGGGTCCCCTACATATGGCCAAGAAATGAGGAAAATGTAGGGGGATGAGGACGGTGGGGAGAGAGAGAGCATTCGAAATTTAGAAGCCACCGGGACTGGAAGTGGTACCTCACATTTGTTAACCTCATTCCCTTGGATTTCCTTGGCCAGAATTCAGTTGCAAAGCCTCATTAACTGCAAGGGGGCCGGGAAACAGCCTGTCAGTGTGTCCAGAAACACAAATACTGGTGAGCAACAACTTTCTATGCCACAAGGTCACTGTGAAGACCCGTGAAAGATGCTCCTCAGCATTTCCTGGGGCACTTGGCAGTGCTAAAGTCACAGGGGAAAAAGGTGCACAGGTGTTCAGTAGTCATTTAGTTTACCACCACCCGTACAATTTTAGTAATTAGGGAGAGAAAAAACAGAAATACAGGGATCTTGAGATTCAAAGGCTTGTTAGTGGAGAGTTGCAACAAGTAGCCGGAATCTCTTGATTTCTAGTTCAGTGTCCTCTCCACCATGCCACATGTCTTCACAAAAGTTTTGACATGTGATATAGAGATGTCACGTAATGTGGTGTCACTCTGAAAAGCAAAATGAGCAGCTGCAAGTCTCATCACTGAAAGCTTTTGATGCTTGTCGGGATAACATGGTGTTTATTCACATGGACTTTTAAAAGGGCGTTATAACAATTTGCTTGCATGGCATCTTTCCTCCTAACTGTTGAACTTTTTGTTTAGCTGGCTGTCTGGCAAAATAGAAACCCCCCAGTACCTGTTTAATTGTGAAATAGCGTAAATTACTCTCAGAACTTAGACATAAAATCACATTCTGCGAGAGTTTACCAAGAATCAACACCACGTTGGACAGGTGCGGGCAGGAGCGGATGTGGCCAAGCCTAAAAGTGGGCTTCCAGGCGTGGCTTAAGGGAAGCTTGGAAAACACTCACAGCCAATCATGGAGACCAGGACGCATGCTTAGAGTTGGACTGTCACTGAATATAACCTAGAAAAGGTTGCTGCGCTTCTTCACCAAAGCTGAGAGCTGCGTGTCTCCAGCAGCTGTCCTTCCCCCCAGGGGTCCTGCTAAAGCTGCACTAACAATACTCGCTTGATATAAGCCGGCAGTGAACCTGGCAGTGTATTTACCCACCGAAACCAGAAGCCAGTTGAGCCTAACAGGTAAAATGATCATGCTTACGGACAAAAACAGAGACACCATGTCCGCTATCAAATCCAAGACTAAATATGGGGCTGACTATAAAGGGAAGTAGGCAGCCTCGAGCCATAAGTGCACAGGGCAAGAAGTGAAACTAAAGAATTGAAGGGGATTGAAGAAGCCCCAAGAAGACGCGTGACTTCACACTTGTTAAAAGAGTTCAGAATCAACAGCAAGCAGTCTCAACTCAGAGCTGCAAACATTAAGTCAGTCTCCACCAGCCACCCTTTTCATTTCCCTAAGACCGGTGGCTTGTTTCTGAGTTCAGTCAGGGAGAGGACCTGATGCTGTGATATTAAGGAAATTCAACATTTCTCATCACCTATGAAATTCATCGTGTCAAGTTTTGAGCTTGCTTGTAAGCATTAAGACAAATTCCATATGCCTCACAGCCAGGAGGTTCCAGGTCACTGTTCATCACTTATTATGCAACCATGTAATTCGTATAACATCAGCATCACATGATTACAGGTGGTGATCCAGGTTTCTAACACCCTAGGCTCATTTCATGGATGAACACCATTGGGGTGGCTTAAGGGTTATCTGCAAGAATTAATTCCTTCAACCTGCACCCCAGCTTGGCCATATGGTCCCAGGCTCTCTGGGAGGATCCTTCCAGGGCAAATGCTACAGTGCCGATTCACAAAAGCACCTGGAGATACAAAGTGTAGCTGATTCATTAGATTATTGGTGTCAGGTGCAAAAAGAAAACTCTAGCAAATCAGAACGATAGAGTGACTTTGACACTTGGATGCAGGCATTTTATAGAGATTTAGGGGAAGGTACCAAAAAACCTGAGAGAGAGAAAATGTGGAAGCCTTTGTCTCCCTATGCCCTCCAGATCTTAACCTACTCCCAAAAAAGACATATAACTGTTTTCATAAACCAAAACAACAATCAGAAAAACCGTAGGACAAGTAAAGTGCTATTATAATGTCACAATTAATAGAGGAAGCACAAGTATTATAAAATGGTAAAGAAAGAGATAAAAAAAGAAATATGGACTAGCCTACCAAGAATATAATTCCTAAAACTTAGTGTGTGAGGTCCTTGCTGCCTTTTTCGCGAAAGACACACAGGAAGGTACTACTTTTCTTTGGTTTTAGAAGAAATTAAATATTAGGCGGAAATGAGCCACAATTACCCTCTCTAAATACTCTATCATATTTTACTATCTAGTGTTTGTCATCATGCTTCATATTTTAGAGTTATAATCAGTATAAGTGCCATTTTATACTGACAATTCATTTTCTGTGCAGTTTTTCCATATGACTGAATAACTTTAAAATTTATTTTATTTATTCTTAATACCTTTATTTGTTCCTATTTTATCACTCTCTACAAATATTCAATGGCTTTGCCACATCTGAAAAATTTTAGGCAGTTGTCCAGGGGCACAGTGGACATCCCTCCCCAAATGGAAGCAATCATGGCCCAGCACATCTTCTGCCAGAGCAAGCTCAGTGCCCGGCAAACTTTGGGTTGTGGAGGTAGCATACTTTACACCTAGGAATTCCCCTCAGGGTCATATACATAAATGCAAAAACAAAGCAGAACAAAAAAACATCTCTGAATGGGGCCCAGCTAAAAAGTCTGCAAGGACCAGGTTATAGTTCAAGAAGTCCTGCCATGAGGGCTGTAAAATCTGGCAGACTCCCTGGCGGACCACAGAGATGCTGTGTGAAGTTTATGGCAATTCCATGGGGAGAATCACAATGAAGGCACCATGGGAGCAAGGCCACTTAAACTAAGATTAAGAAGGTAATCAATTAGAATGAATTAATACCCCTAAATTGTGTGAATCACAGCTTTTAATATTAAATTTTGTCATAAGATTTTGTCAAGTCCCAACACTTGCTTCAGTGGAATCCCAATCTATATGTCTACTTATTCCGCTGACTCCTACTTATTTGTTAGATCTAAACCAAAGTGTTATTTAATCATAGGAGACTTTCCTCACCCTCCCAATTTAAATGATCTCATCCCAAACCATCCAGAGTTATTTACTCTCATAGTCTCTGTTATTTTCCTTCACAATAATAATCACAATTGGTACTTATAGTTGTATTTGATTTATATCTATATCCTCTTATATCTATGTCTGTATCTAATCTAAGCATTATGTAAGCTGTAGTCACTAAGTCTGTTACTCAGTGCCTAGCATAGTGTCTGGCAATAAATCAAAGTTGAATGAGTGAGTGATTTAATGAATGAAAGAATGAATACTCAAAGAGTTTTTTCCTTTATATGAAGCTTTCTTATAAAGGTGATATAGCTCGCCAGTTTAATGGAAATGGATGATGAACTAGTTAAAATCCTGGCTCTTATGGAGCTTTCATTCTAGTCATGGAAACTTTTTGAAAATGTAACATCTAAGTTGACTCTTTAACTATTAGATAGAGGCCTGTCCTGAAAAGGGAAATGTGGGAAGGGAGCATGTGTTATACAGAGATGGTGGCAAATGCAGATTCTGTGGTGGAGTCAGATTTGGCAAATACGATGAAGAGAGAAGTGCCCAGTGGGTCTCTAGAGCACAGTAAGGAGATAATTATAGGGATGAGGTGGGGAAGTAGGCAGAAACAAGATCATGTAGGACCATCTGAGCTTAGGTCAGAATCTTTCACTTTGTTGTAAGTGAAATGGAAGATCATGGAACATTTTAAGCAGAACAATAAAATCTAATTCACATCTTAAAAATATGATTTTTTCCTTTATGAAAAATGGGTTGGGAATGAAGGTAGATGAAAAGAGCAGAAACAAGGGCATCAATTAATAGACTATTATTTTAGTGTAGGAAACGTGCCGTGGCTTGAGCTAACATGATAGTTTGGAGGCAGACAGACAAGAGAGGACTTAGTACATATTTCCAACTTTAACAGAAGTTGAGGGTGGATTGGTTGTGAGACAATGAGGAAAAGAAATAAATCAAAGATGACCCTACAATTTTGGCTGAAGAAAGTGGGTGGGGTGGTATCATTTACTGGGAGTAAGATCACTTTTGGTTGGAGGCAGGATCAGAAATCAAAATTTCTCTCTTTGGGGAATGTTAAGTTTAGTGTGCTTATTAGAACTCTAGCTGGAGATATCCAGTAGACAACTGTTGGATAGCTGAGTTCAGTGTTCAGGAAAGAGATCAGTTTGGGAAGAAAACATGGGGAAGTAATCAGCTTATAGTTGAGAAGAGAAAAAGAAGAACAAGGGCCAAGGTTTGTTGCCAAGCCCATTTCCATTTATAGGTTAACTAGAGGCCCGGTGCATGAAATTTGTGCATGGATAAGGTCCCTAGGTCTGGCGATCAGGGCCGATCGGGGCTGATCAGGGCCTTCTGGCTGCTAGCCAAAGCCTTCCTTCATTCTGTGCCACCCCCTGGTGGTCAGCACACGTCATAGCAAGCGATCAAATTCCTGGTCTCCCAGTTGAACTCCTGAGGGAACACTTTGCATATTAGCCATATATATATATATTAGAAGCCTGGTGCATGGAATTTGTGCACTCAGGGGAGGGGGGGTTCCCTCAGCCCGGCCTACACCCTCTCACAGTCTGGGAGCCCTCAGGGGATGTCCAACTGCCAGCTTAGGCACGCTCCCTGCAGGCCTAAGCAGACATCCTTAGCACTGCCATGGAGGCAAAAGAGGCTTCTGCCACCACCGCTGCGCATGCCAGCCATGAGTCCGGCTTCTAGCTGAGTGCACTGACACCAGGGGGCAGCTCCTGGGTTGAGTGGGATCGGTGTGAAAGGGACTCTCCAACATCCCCTGAGGGGTCCCAGATTGCATGAGGGCACAGGCCAGGCCGAGGAACCCCACTGGTTCATGATTTGGGCCAGGGAGGGACATGGGAGGTTGGCCAGCCAGAGAGGGACCTTGGGAGGGCCCCAGGGTATGTCCAGCCCATCTCGCTCAGTCCCGATCGGCTGGACCCCAGCAGCAAGCTAACCTACCAGTTGGAGTGTCTGCCCCCTGGTGGTCAGTGCACATCATAGTAAGCCGTTGAGGGGCCTTAGCATATCATTAGCATATTACGCTTTGATTGGTTGAACGGGTGACTGGACACTTAGCATATTAGGCTTTCATTACATACGATAGATTGGAAGAAGAGAACCAGCAAAGGTGACTGAGAGCAAAACCAGGGTAATGTTGTGAAGCAAAGAAAATAACTAGGAAAGACAGAGCAATCTAGGCTACATAAACCATTCCACAAGAGAGTGAAATAAGGCCCTTTGGATCTGGCAAACGAGGTCATTGGTGATCATGGCAAAAGGAGTTTCAGTGGAATAGAAAGAATTAGAGTAGACCGAAGAGTGAACACCTTAATAATGCTGATAATATCACTACCCCACTATCATACCTATTCAGCAGATTAGATATTTAGTCAATAAATCCACAATTCATATATTCCACCATTTTACAGTTCTCCTTATCTAGAAACTTGAGATTTCAAAAAAAAAATGAAAGGATGATCCCTGTCCTTAGAGATATTATTTTTTAGGTATCTCAAAACTCTCAGGAATATATCATTCAGTTCTGGGAATTTTTCTAAGGTAGTTGTTCAATATTGTACCTGCCAAAAGATGATTTAAAATTTTACACCTCCCTGATGCTTTACTCAGTAAAGAACGAGGCTGAGACCGATTTAGTCATATACCTTTTCAAATTCTTCACCCTGGCAGAGGGATTTCATTCGTTTTATAATGTCTTTTCATACTTACTATATTAAAAAATCCTTTTATGGGCTTAAATGAAGTAGAGGATGGCTAGTCATACTCATAACTTCTTTAACAAGTTATACCTATTTGCCCTATATTCTTGTCCTAAATGACTTGGCAGTTTGGGGTCAATAACTGACTATGAATAGATTCTCTTATTAAATTCACTAGTTCTTCGATTACAGTAAGAATTCATTACAATGAATGAGTTTCTTAGGGCAGTAATTAGAGAATTTGATATTGATTTCCCATTCTGTGACAATTGCTGGCATTTCTGTAACAAAAATAACCATTATACTTAGAGAATCCTTTAAATAATGACTAGAAATAGAAGTTTGAGACATAGATACATCTATTATTATACCAGAAGTAGTTAAAAAATCTTTTCTCTTTACCACAATCCAAGGATATAAAGGTATTATTTTATCTTACTGACTTGAGGGACAGGTTAGAATACCTTTTACTAGTAATGCTATTTTACTTTCAAAATGGAAGACATTTATTTATTGTTATCACTAATATAGGGTTAGTGTGGTTTATTTTTAATGTTGATTATACAGAAATTTTAAAGATAAAAGCATGCTCCCACCATCTAAAAATAATTACTGTTAATATTTTCATATGTAATCCCTTGCAAACGTTTTTCTAAGTTTATGTCTTTAAATTTAATGCTGGACTGAGAATAGATCTGGCTGTTACAACAGCACTTCTTCATTCTTTTCAGGGGGGAAATATATATGTATTTTCAGAGAGGAAGGGAGAGGGAGAGAGAGATAGAAACATCAATGATGAGAGAATCATTAATCAGCTACCTCCTGCATGCCCTACACTGGGAATTGAGCCAGTAACCTGGGCATATTTCCTGACGGGGAATCGACCCATGAACTCCTGGTTCATAGATTGACACTCAACCACTGAGCCATGCCTGCCAGACCAGGGAATATTTTTTTAAAAGTAATTTTCCTGTTTTCAAAGAAAATATTAGTTCTGTAGAAAATTCATATGCTTTACATTAAAAAGAATCCCCCTCACCATCACTACCACCAACCTTATCACCCAAATACAAAAAGAGCCACTATCAGCGTTTGGGTGGTTATCCTTCCAGAATACATTATACATTTGTAGATAGTTCATATTATAATTTTATATTTATATTAGTACAGAGTTTGCTGTATGGATAATTTTACAGAAATTAAATCAGATCATACATACTATTTTGCAGCCTACTTTTTAAAAAGAAAGTAAATACATGATACCTTTTTATGGCAATGAATGCAGCATATATATTCTTACCTGGTCGTGAGTTATTATTATTTATTCAGTTACTTATTAATGAACACAACTTTTTTCAGTTATTTTTTGATATTTCAAGTTGCAATGAACATTCTTACACCTTCAAATTTGCACCCTGGTCAGTTTACATACTTTCCTACCCTTAATCTTAGAGAAATATTCTCTTAAAAAATGATTCAGGTATTTTTGAAACTTAAATGCTGCGGCTGCAAATGCACATGGTGGTAATGGTCTCTCTCAGGGTGTTCTGGGCCCCTGTTTCTCCCTTTAGTTTTCTGTTATGAGGAAGTCAGCAGGATCCAATGGGGCCATAAAACATCTCTAATGAGTATGAAGGGCTAGTGCATAGCATCCTCATCTTGTGAGACAATCAGTACACACTGATTAATTCCATTTACATAAAGTTCTACACAGTAAACAGCTCATTAGTTGCTAGTGGTGGTAGTGGGTGGGAGGAGCAGGGCAGAGGGACTATGAGAGAGATGAGAAAGTTTTTGGAGGTGGTGGATATGGTCATTATCTTGATTGCAATGATGGTTACAATAATGGAAGATACATCTGCCCAAACTTCATAACTTATACACTTTAAACGTGTGCCGTTAATACACACCTTAAACTTACAGAATGTCATATGTCAGTTACATTTCAATAAACCTGAAAAGTAGTACATTATGCCATGTCAATTTACTACTTAAAACCTCATTTCATATAGGATAAGATCTAAACATCTTACTGTGGCATATAAGGTGCTTCATCATCAGGTCCTCACCATGTGGTCCCTTTGGAATAGCTGTACCACTCTCTGCCTTGCTCAGCACCCCAAGGTCTCTTTTTTGAACATGTCAAGCTCCTGCCACAGGCATTTTCACGTTACCCCCATGCTTGAAAGGCTCTTTCCTCCCCTTTTCAAATGGATTTATCTTTGTCCTTTGGATCTCAAACATCACGCCTTAGAGAAGTTTATCCTGATACCCTATCTAACATGGGTCCATCTATTATTCTCTCTCTGTTCCCTCTGTGTTAACTCAGAGCATTTAACATAGTTCGTACTTATGTCACTTAATTATTAATTGACTTTTCTCCCCCTTCTCGTCACTTGAATCTAAGCTCTTGAAGGCCTGGGACTATATTTGTTTTGTTCACTATCACTGAGAATCTAGCAGAAATTTGGCACATAATATGAAATCAATAAAAATTTGTTAAATGATTGAATTAATAAAAACAGAAATTAAATACAACATAAATACTCTCAATAGAGGAATAGGTTGTTTTATAAAATACCATCCAACTGTTTAAAAGAATGAGAGAAATTTCTGTGTACTATTATTAAATGAAAATAGCAGGTTGCATAACAGAACAATAATTATAATGATAGTTTTGTATAAAGTGTATATGTGTGAGTAAAGTATGTACATATTGGTGCATACATGTGTATATAGGTGTACACTGCATGTGTGTGGTGGCGTGTGTGTATGCAGTTTTGAGCACCTGCAGAGGAAACTATTAACAGTGGTTACGGCTGTAGAAGTTAGGAGCTGAGTGATGGGAGACCTTAGTGGGATTTTTTTATCTACTTTTGTTAGAGAGTGAATATTTACTTCAGCATATTCATTCAGGTTTTTGTGTAATTTAAAAATTAATATATTTTTTTGTTTGCTACTGCCTTTACTTACCATTCTGCAAATTAATTTGGGAAAGGGAATAATCAAATAGGTGCGGAAAGTTACCAGAATCTATACATGGTGTAAATAGGAATGTTATATGTAGATATAAGTAATTTCAAGTCCTTACACTGAAATTGTTAGACAAGAATAGATATTTGATGTTGGAAACACAAAGGGCAAAAGAATACATATTTTTTCCCCTTCAGGAAGATAAGCTATTTGCTATTCTCATTAGTTTTCAGGCCTGAAACATTGATTCGTATTCGAATAAAGAATACATATTTTTGAGAGTTTTCCCTTTTATTCAGCTGTGTTGCTGTTGACCACACAGAGACAGACATCAGAAGATTTTACAACCAAGCACGGTTGTATACAGTACTTTATACATTTGACCAGCTGTCACATTTACTCAACTTCCAAAACACAAGCAAACACAAAAAAGAGCCTTGTCTTCTTTTAAAGGCTGTCCTTTATGCAGTGAGGGTGCATATGTCCTTTATGTAACTGCGAATTCAAATGGTAAAGACGGTCGCACGACTGGGATTAATGGTCTTCTGAAGAATTAGCATGAAATATAGGTCTCAGGGAACCTCAAGAACTCCAACCTACTTATGGAACTCGAAAGCGTGCACTCTCTCACCTGGCGCAGGCTCAGTACGAGGCAGCTTCAGGGTGTCAAGAAGGAGCACCAGCCAGCCTGTGGGGCCTGTGCAGTGTTGAGCTCGGGGCCGCGTTTTGTTCCCCAGCACTGCCTTCGTTTTCTCGGCCTCAGGTGCAAGACTCTCTCCCTGCATGACTGTCACCTTTCCCACTGTCGTCATGGCACTGTGCCTCTCTCCCCAGCGGAGCTGCAGAGTGGAACACAGGCCCCCAAGGACTCGCTTTCCTAGTATTCTGAAAAGAGTATAGCCTCCGTGCCCTTGGGCGTGATCCAGCTCAGCAACAGTGCCTCGGAGTCGCAGGGGAGGAGGAGTGGTAGGGGAGACATTCTAGTGGGATATTAGAAGGGTTGTGGTATAAAACCATGGGATAAAATTGTAAGTCTCCATCAGTGCCCAGTGGGCAATGCCCAGCACTGTTTGGATGGCTGCCATCTCAGTGGTGTGTAGTTTAATGCACAGATTTCCAAAAGGCATTTCCTTATTGAGACAATATGATATTAAAAGTATTCGGTCGGTATCACATGATCTCACTCATTTGTAGAATATAATGAACAACCTAAACTGATGAACAAAAACAGATCCAGAGACAGAGTAGCATCGAACAGACAGTCAAACCTCAGAGGGAAGGCAGGGGAGGGTGGAGGGAAGGGGGAGAGATCAACCAAAGGACTTGTATGCATGCATATAAGCCTAACCAATGGACACAGACACTAGGAGGGTGAGGGCCTGAGAGGGGAGGGAGGGGGGGTGCAATGGGGAGATAAGGTCACATATGTAATACCTTAATCAATAAGAAAAAAAAAAAAGTATTCGGGCCCATACGGGAGACAACCAATCGATGTCTCTCTCTCACATCGATGTTTCTCTTCCCCTCCCCCCTCCACTCTCTCTAAATATTAATGGGGAAAATATCCTTGGGTGAGGATTTTTTTTAAAGTTATTTTCCCCTCAATTCTTGATTTTAGGGAGAACATGGCTCCCACATCTGACCATAAAACAGGAACAACTACTCTCTTGAAAGTATAAGGAGAAAATAGTCTGTCCCCTCCCCATCGCTCAGGCCACCCACAGAGGGGAGGCCCTAACGGAATGGAAGGCCACCAGGGGGAAGGTCACTGGTTATCTGTAAGGATCTACCTCCTCTACAAGGTTACCCGCATTCATTCCTTCTCCTCTCCTGGCTCCTCCCTGTGGTGGGCCCAGCAGGGCAGGCTTTGTCCTTCTGTGGAAGACAGGATTGTTCAGATTTTCTGTACCTGACAGGGTAGGTACATTTCCTTTGGGGGAAAGGGATCAAGAAACCTATTCAATCTTGAATGCAGGAAGTAGACAAATTCTTTTTTTTTTTTTTTTGCCAAAAATAATGCCAACTGATTAGGAGGGAATAGATACCCTTCTCCTTACTCTTCTCATTACGCACAGGGAAACCCTAGGCTTTATATGTAAAATAAACATAAGAAGACTCTGGAAAGTGGAGAGAGAAAGTACCCATTGCCCCCCAGGCCAGCCTAGGTGGTATCAGAGAAGACCAAGCAAGGAGCTGGGTTTCATCCCCACTCACTGGTACTGAGTCCACCTCCACACCACCTAGCGTCCCTAGAATTCCGTTCACTACCCCGTGGCAACAAAGCAGCCCTCTCCACCTGTGCTTGTGTCAGAAGAGGCCAACTTGGATGCCAAAATTTTGAGATGATTCGTTATACAACAGATAACTGGAACAATGATCTGCATAACTTCCTCAGTCATCATGAAAAAGTAAATTGAAACTACAGTGATATTCCAGTAGATACCCACTAGGAGGACTGCAAGGGAGAAAGGATAACACCAAGTGTGAGTGAGGAGGTGGAGCAGTTGGAAGTTTTGTGCGCTGATACAACCACTTGGAAAATCTGTTTGGCAGAATCAAAGCTTAACATATGGATACCAGCAATTCCATTCCCAACAGAAATATACGTGCACGTATATACAGAAATGTTCAGGGCAGCCTTCTTTTAAAAAGCCCTCAAATGCAGACAACCAAAATCTCCATAAATGGCGGACTGTATCAATATGGTATGTTCATAAAGTATCTTGTGAGATACATAGTTATTCTCATTTTTAAAGTGAAAAACAGTGAGATTTAGGTAAATAAATTGTTTAATTCCTGAGTTCAAGGTTTTAGTGACTAAACCATTTGATGCAGAGTATATGCCCCCCAAATATTGGCTTCAGTAGTTAATTGAATGGGGGCTATATTCGCTGTAATTCGACATGCATTGTGTTTATAAAGGTAAGCTAATTAACTACACTCATTATTGGTCAGTAAAAAAGAGATAACTTTTCTCCCTGAGATAACAAATGCCACTTAATTAGGATTGGGAGACAACTGAAGGTATATTCAGGATAGAGCTGAAAGGCCGAGGAAAGAAAACTCCCTACAAATGAAGGACCCCAGAGGGCAGGTTTTTCTCAGGCAGCCAGCAGAGCATATGTCCTAGCTGAGTTCCCATAAACCTCAGTTTCTCCTCCTCCTCACCCCTCCCACGTGATCTAGGCAAACTGCCAATCTCGTGTTTTAAGCATGTAATTCATGCCCCTGACTCTGCTCCTCCAGTTGCTGTTCCCTGGGCCTGAAATACCTTTCCTCCCTTTCTTTCACTGACCTAATTATCCAAGCTATTTTTCAAAGCCCCTTCACCAAGAAGAACAAATTATCACCCTCTTGGGAGTGATGGGAAAGGAGTGGCCATTTGTGTGACAGTGGACACAGTGTGAATGGCCCTCCCGGAGTGGAGAAGCCCAGCTCACCGGTGCCCCTCTGACCCGCCCAGAAGACTAGACAGTGAATTAGTGATCCTATCTCAGGCAAATTCAATCTGGAGCCATTTTAATTTCAGTCTCAAATATTAGGTTATCTTAGTTGGCATCTAAGTCACACCACGAATAATAACAAAACCATTGCCACAGACTGAGAATGTCCACATTTTTACAAGACTAATGGGACTTCATTGAAAAGCTCTAAATCATCATCACAGGCATTTGAATGTGTAGGAGACTTTAATGAAGAATTTAGGCTGCTCATCCTCAGACTTTCCTGTTCAATACAATCTCCTTGCTTTATTATGTGGGCCGGTTGGCCATTCATGTCCAATGATTCGTTAGTGTCATTATTCTGAACTGGCAAAGACTTTGAAATATTATTCTTTCTTTCTGACATTTTCTATTAAACTTTTCCATAGAAGAGGTCAGTATAGAGATTTATTTTCATGATGATATGAATTGTCTCCCAAATACACAAAGATATTAAAAGGGTGGTGTGGTTATTTTTCATTATAGTTTTAAGTAACATTATTTTTCCATTATGGTGAGTCATGTATCATTGTAGGTATTTCAGTTTACAATAGAAAAGGCTCTATTGGGGTTGTTAGCCGGACTTTTTTTTTCTTTTCCCTTTCCATTTTTCAAGTATTGTTCTTTGTAATGGCAAACAACAGCAAAGCACTTTCACTTTTCTCTAATGGAATGATCTATCTTGAGAATAAATTAGTTTCTTGGTGGCCTATTCAAGCATAAGACTCAATGGCCACTTTCAATGTTATTAAATATAAAGAAAATCTCACATAGAAAACAAACAAGTCTAGACCTTGAAACCTCTAAGGTCCCATCTAACTCATAAAATTCCAGAAGCAGTATTTCTTTTTGAGTATAGCAAGAGCCCAGGAAAATATCAGTGTAGCAGGTTCAGGTAATAAGCTACAACCCTAGTAAATACTTTCACTAGACAATTTCCTCCTCTGCATTAGCCAGAGGCCTGCTCTATACCCTACCCATCAATCTCCCATCTTGCCTAAATTTTAGTGATACTTGATTACCATAGGTTGGGAGAGTTTTTCTGCATGAAGTTTAGAGAGCACGTCTACATGGAGAAAGAGCACAGAAGTAAGTACCCAACAAAATCCCTTCTTGAAGGCATCCAATCTTTCCTACAGTGTGATTCCTTCCTCACCCCTAAAGATGATCTGAGCCCATCACATCAATCAGTTGCTTCTAATTGTGCAGTTTGCAAATAGTGAAAATTCCTTAGCATACAAAGTCAGCTCTAGCCTGATCCCATCTACATTTATGGCCTCATTTCAAAGTAGCCTTTCTTTTACTTTTTAAAAATGTTATTGGGTTTTTCTAAACAAAGCTTTAAAAAACCACACTCTTTGTCTCTTCGCACATCGTTCCTTCTATCTAGAAGTTGGTTACTTTCTCCTTGCGATGCCCATTAATAATTAACTGACACCTCCCTTAACCAGCTTTTACACAACAGTCACACTTCCTTCTGGCTGTGCACGTGTCTCTGTCATAGCTCTTCTCTGACTGCGTTGCAGCTCTTTGTCTGCCAGCTTGCCCCTGCTCATGGAAGCCTCTTTTTTTTTTTTTTTTTAGGGCAAGGGCAGTTATTAACTCAGTAAAGTGCATATGACAGTATTTATGTAGTAGGCTGAACTGTATAAGACTGCTGATATTTAACCATTTTGACCTACAAATTACTTAGATCCTGTCTCATTCTAAAAATACTTCTCAAAATCATGGCAAAAAAACACTCTGGACAGAGATAGTGTATTCCATTTGAACCCCTATGTTTCCAGACTCCCCTGCTTTTGGGCAGGGCGTTGCAGCCAGGTCTGGCCAATGAAGCCACACACAGGTGAACTGAAGCACGTCCCTTGCTGGCTGAACAATGAAAATGGCATGTGCACGTACATCTCCAGAATCTCTCCTCTTGCTCCAGTGACCAGAGAGACTGCATGTTCCAGATGGAGCAGCTGCTGGTGGTAAACGGCCAGCCTGGTTGGTTAAGTGGTCAGGGCCAGAGCCCTGTACCAACCATTGCTGTGTCAAGTCCCTGGGATCTCAGCTCTCATTTCTGGCTAATTTTACACGTACCCAAATGAAAAAGGCAAAGCAATGAGGTGAAGGTACTTAGAGAAATAAAGACAGGAGAACAATACACTCAAAGTGCAAGCCTTTGTGTCCTCTATGCCCTAGAAGTCTGATACATATTTGATGTGGGCTTCCTTGTGGTGAAGAAAAAGAAAAAAAGAAAGACCATCTCTGGCAATGCTGTACATTCTCAATACCTATTGAAGGAATAAACTTCTTGCATTACTGTGTATGTGTGCCCTGTATATCAGGGAGATAGAGACGAGCAGCATGAGCTCTGGAAAGATGAGAGTCAGTCAAAGAAACCTCTCACCGTGCTGAGCCTCGTCTAACACTAGATCAATTACTTTGCTATCTCCAGAGACATTAACCTCAAATGTCCAATTAGCAAATGATTCTCAACAAAAGGAGGCTGGTGCTGAGGTAATCCACTCTGTGCATTTCCATTTGTAAAAATCTCTGAATTGATATTTCAACTCTAGAGTTCCCTGTGAAACTGACGAGGGCAGCGGTGTGGGAGCCAGGTCAACCGACGCACAAAACTCCGGGGGAGGTGCATTGGACTTGCTTGTCAAAAGACACCAGCTGGAATCCGCTCAGTAATTACCTCATCTTCTTGAGCAAAGATACTTAACCTCTCGGAGCCTCAGTGTCATCATTCAAAAGTGGAATAATTCCTCCCTCACAAGAAAATTGTGAGGATTAAATAAGAAAGTGCCTGGCTCACCGTAAATATTTATTAAAATAAGAATATGCTGCCCGGCCAGTGTGGCTCAGTGGTTGAGTGTCAACCTATGAACCAGGAAGTCACGGTTAGATTCCTGGTCAGGGCAGATGCTTGGGTTGTGGGCTCGATCCCAGTGTGGGCCATGCAGGAGGCAGCTTGATCAATGATTCTCTCTCATCCTTGATGTTCCCATCTCTCTCTCCCTCCTGCTCTCTTCCTTTCTGAAATAAATAAAAATATATTTTTAAAAAATAATATGCTAGCAAAAATAGCAATAGATCACAAGAAATTTTTCTAGCATGTTCATTGAGCTCTTGGTCATTTTTCTTTAAAATGCCATTTTTTTTTTCTATTTCCCCTGGCATTTCCTTGACCGGTAAGGTTATGTACTGGGAAAGAATATTGCAGTTGGAATAAAAAGACTTTCTTTCAATCCAAGCTCTGAGCCTGTAAGGTGGACTAGCATTTTCTGGGTTGAAATAACCGTAGCCACGCCAGGCTGAACTGCTATTTAATTTAAGGTAGCTTCAAGCTACTTTTTCAACTCTTTCCCTACAAACTTCCATTGTAAGTCAAGCTTGAACCCCTGTAGTTCTCCTTCTGCCCACAAAACAGCATCCCTTCCCAAGCAGGATTAAGTACTCCAGTCACAGCTCAGCCATGAGGATGTAATAGAAGTTCGGAGAGAGATCTCTGGGAATGTTGTGATGCAAACTCCAGCCTGAATTGCTTCCCATGAAACCATTGGCACATGGACCTTTCTGTTCCTCAATATGGTAATCGTGCATCTGGGAACTAACTGGGTTTGACTTACTACATGTCTCATCTGACCTTGCAGCTCACCCGCTAACCTGTTAGGTTTGCCTCTAAGTCAGGGAAGTGTGGGTCCCTCTCGTTCGCAGCCTGGACCTTGGGTATCATACAAGCATCATTCACCTGGATCTCCTTAGTCAGTGGCCTTTCCCTTTAACTCACTGGAGGTTCTGGATGTTTTCTTTTGATCCTCCACAATAAAATATATTTCACAATTGAGATCTCAGGGCATCAGATAAGAAACCAGTTAAGGTATCTTAGGCCATTGTTCTGTACCTTGAAAAGATATAATTGTCAAAGTATATTGTTGTCTTTTAACAGAATTACCCCTAAGATCCCCGTATATCTCTTGGTGCCTTTGATTATAGCGGCATTATAGATTTTATACAAGAGATATGTAGCGATAGTCCATGCAAAAGTCCAAACGGCTTTGGAGACCATGTTTATACATTTAACTGACACCTACAATTTATAAAATGCTACCTTCTAATTATGAGGCCAGTATTTTACTTTCAATCATTATTTCACAGCAGAATTTCTCTGATTCACATAAGAGGCCACTTGGTAAGGAGAAGATGATCTATGAGGCTTTTGAGCTACGGGTTACATCCTGGTTCTATGGGTTCTAGAGCGTTCCCATAAGAGAAACGCCAGTGTGAACCACGGAACAGCTTGAAACTTCTCATTTCTGAGAAAGCTGGCACGGTATGTATTTTAAGAGAAAAAAGTTCCAAGACAGCTCTAGAATGGCCGCCTGAGGAGCAGGCACCCGAGAATATCATGAGGCATAGTTTCTGCTACAGGGTTTCATTAGCCATTCCTCAGAGGCAACACCATTGCCAGCTGAGGAAGCTTTGTATGAATGCCAGAGTGCTCAGCAAGACTGGGGGCTCCCTTGAGTGGCTGAGGTGCTCACACTGGTTAGGACACCCTGGGTGCCTTGGACTATAGCAACAGGGATGGTAAGTACAGGCCTACATGGATGGAAGGCATACCTATGTGGTTGGTGAGATGTGTCCAGCAGACACTGAACTAAGTTCAAGGAGACTGTAAGATCATGGAGGTGGTCCTGATGACATCTGGAGTTTAGCCAGGGGCTCACTGTAGCCTCTGCAGCACTAGGCAGAGGTAAGCCAAGTGGCTCTCCCACTGTAGGAGACAATGCAAAATATATTAGAAGAGTGTTGTGTTAATGCAAACCAAAGTAAAGCGAGTTGAACAGATTAGTCCAATTCTAGTGCCGATGATTTGGAGCAAGTTCCTTCAGTTTTATAGGCCTTGCTTTCCTTGTCAATGAATTATACCGAACTAGAGGCCCAGTGCATGGGATTCGTGCACTGGTGGGGGGTGTGGCCTGCAGGGATTGGCCTGCTGTGGGAGTGCCATTCATTCAGGTCAGCCGAGCAGCTGTGGACGCGCCCTCTGAGCAGCTGCTCCCTGGTCCAGCATCTTCCGTGGAGTGGGAGCACTCACCTCTCCAGGGGACCCAGTTGGGGCCGGGCCCAGGGATAATAGCACTGAGAGGTGGTGGAGTAGGCCTCAGTCCCGCAGTGTCCACAAACTCACCTCTCAGCCTCTGGGGTCAGCTCTGCGAGCCCAGGGGCAGTGCTGCGTGGCCTGTGGGCGACCAGAAGAGGCAGCAGGCAGCAAGGAGGAGGAGCCTGGGGTGAGGAGGCAACCATCGCAGCCCTGGTTCCTGCCTGTCGGCCCGGGGTTCACAGCGGGAGCAGCCACTCATCCCAGTCAGCCAAGTGGCTCTCCCACTGTAGGAGCGCACTGACCACCAGGGGGCAGCTCCTGCATTGAGCGTCTGCCCCCTGGTGGTCAGTGTGCATCATAGCAACTGGTCGACCAGTCGTTCTGGTTGTTCCACCGTTCGGTCACTGGGCTTTTATTATATAAGATAATGTACGCCTATAAGGTCATTGGTAGGAATTCAACCCAACAGCATATGTCAAGTGCTTGCTCTGGACTAGGTCCTTAATGAATAGCAGCTGTCACTACCATTAGGATGATGATGAGAATGGTGAGTCTGATTTTTAAATAAGTGCTTATCACAGAGTTTGACACATAGTAAGAAATCAGTATTTTTCCTTCCATTCTCATTTTGAAGTTACTTCATGTCAAATATTTGCAATGGAGTTTACCTGTAGCTTTTATCCCTGAAGACTCGCCCCCCCTCCCAAAAAAATATATATATATATACTGCATCTTTCTCTCAAGAGTTATCAAAAATCTCTCTGTTGTGTTTTGTGCTAAGAGGTGGGAAAATAATGTCCTTCGGAGTCAGAATGCCTGAATTTTCCCCCTTTCACTATTCTCCTAGTATTAATGAGCATGCGTATTAGCCATTGTTCTCTTATATTAAGAGAACCTTACTTGCATCAAAGCTCCTGAATCGTACTCCATCCAAACTATAATGACAGCAGCTACCACTTGAGGATACTTACAGCGTATAGGTGTACTATCTCATTTAATGCTTTCAATTTTATTAAGTGATTGGTACTGTCACTCTCGTTTTATAGATGAGAAAAATCTGCCTGAAAAGATAAAGTAAAACTGGTTCAAGGTCAGGTAGCTAACAGGCAGCAGGGTTGGGATTTAAACTTCGGTGACTCTAAAGCTGGTGCTCATTCTTCACTGTGCCATATACTTCCTCATCAAAGGTGGAAACTCTAAGAAAGCTCATGCTCTTGGTGAACTATAAAATAATAAAAATTGAGGGAACCAAATGTCAACTGGTTCATTAAGGTAGGAAGTACACACAATATAAAAATGATGAATCAGTTGACTTTCTTTTTACAACCTCAGTGTACCGTGAAAAAAACTAAACTCATCAATCTTCTTCCCAACTAATCTCTTCAACATTAATACTTTCCTAAAGTACATTAGGAACTGGGAATTAATTTAATGAGTTTTTCTTCCAAATGACATAAGCCTCATATCATTGTAATTTCCAAAGCAAATTGACACTTAAGTTATCCAAAGGGGTGGATTGCAGTCCTTTATGGAATTCAGTGTTAAAAATGGAATTTAATAATTAGGATTTCTCATTAAAGTGGACACTTTTGTTGTAAAAAAAAAAAAAAGAAAAGAAAGAAAAGAAAAAAAAGGTATGTGTGTTCACATAGCCAGCAGCCTCATTTCCTTAATAACTTATGGATGTTTGTTTCTTGTCAGGTGTTACCTGCTCCACAAAACACATGCTGTGGGCCAACATAAAATACAGCCCGTATACATTTTTAAATACACAATTATAATTTTCAATGAGCCATGGACGAGAGGCATATCGGTTCATGTCATTTGCATAAAATGTCAGTCAGATTGGCAGCTAGTTCACCCTCTTGCTGTCCTTGAGGCAGAGCGCAGAATGCTGAAGCCCACACTGTCATTAGTGGTGCCAATCAGAGTAAGAATCAGTCACTCACGCTTAACTGAAACAATGAAAAATTGAATTACCTCTGAGTTGTCAAATCATTTCACGGAGTAATGACACCATTAATATATCATATTAGCCCTGCAACGCGACCAGAATTCCCACCCTGACATTTATGGGCACGTCATTATATTTGAGGAAGAGAAGGATTAAATGGAAAAATTTGGATATTTCATCAAGTATATTAGTATTGAAAGGGACAAAAAACAAACCCAAAGTACTATCTTTCCAGTACACTGTTTTGTTTGTTCATTTTAATAGTCACCCTGGACAAGATGCTTTGGATAGGGGAATGACAGAACAGATTAAAAAATTGAGTTGTCTCTGTGCTAAAGGATAAGTAATCTACAAAGTTTACAAGAGAGGTGGGGCCATAATGGTGAGGGATCTTGAAAAAAAATGAGGAATAATTGAGGAAACTGGATTTATTTAGCCTCAAGAAAGTTCAGCAGAGGACATGCTAGATCAGCGGTTCTCAACCTGTGGGTCGCGACCCCTTTGGTGGTCAAACGGACTTTTCACTGGGGTCACCTAAGACCATCCTGCATATCAGATATTTACATTACGATTCGTAACAGTAGCAACATTACAGTTACGAAGTAGCAACGAAAATAATTTTATGGTTGGGTCACAACATGAGGAACTGTATTTAAAGGGCCAGAAGGTTGAGAACCACTGTGCTAGATGCTTTCATTTATTTGAAACTGTCATTTGGATGTGGGTCAATGAAACAAAGGCAAATGGGTAGAAGACACAAGGAGACAGATTTCTCTCGTTATAGGAGGAGACTTGGTAAACACTAGAGCGCCGCATTACTGTCTGATCTGATACCACTGAAAAGATGCAGTCATAGGTTGAAGCTGAGTATAATACAGGGAAAAGCAGCGTGCACAAGAAGAAAACGAGGTAGATGGCCTTAATGTTTCTTTTAGTCCTGAACGCTGTTCTGGAGAAGGAGAAGACAGACAAGAAATTACCCAAGAGTAATTTTAAAAGAAGATGACAGAAATGATCAAATACAAAACAGAAGAATTCAAACTGAAGGTGAAGTATTATTACAGGTTGGGTTTCTCCAGAAGCAGACTGTAAGACCGAGTCCGGTTGGCTGAATGCTTATTAAGGAGCCCCCTTAGGGACAAACTCTGTAGAAGGGAGGGCGAGGAAGTAGTTTGAGCCGAGAGGAGACAAGCCTGGAGGCAGGTCAGACAACAGCCTCCGCCTCCTCCGAAGTTCTTCTGAAGCCAGAACACCCCTGAAGAGTCTCCTGAGTTGGCTGGGTCAAGGTGGGCAGGCCTTTCTTTACTTTAGCTAGTCATTCACTGGAGGCGAACTTCCCAGGATGAGATGCAACCTTGGGCAAGGTGACTGCCTGCGGCTGAGGCAGACCCTGGAATAGCTGCCAGCTGAAGTGTGTGTGTGTGTGTGTGTGTGTGTGTGTGAGAGAGAGAGAGAGAGAGAGAGAGAGAGAGAGAGAGAGAGAGAGAGAGAGAGAGAGATCAATCAGCAGCACTGTCAACGCTTAGGGCAGTGAGTCCTTCACTGAAGGCAGATCTGGGCCACATAGTGTCTATGAAATCCCCCCTTGTACACATGGAAGCGACTTTTTCATAGACAATTTGTGAGCAACTTCGGCAGACTTCTCTGGAGTGAACTGCAGCGGAGCAAACGGCACTCGCCGCAGCTGGTCCGAGCCGCAGCTGCTACTCACTGTCTCGCCCACCAGTGGGCCAGCTCGCTCCAATTTCACTCCCCTGCGCGGTGCAGTATCAGCTCAGTCTGCAATGTTCAGCGCACGTCCACACCATTCGGCACAGGCGTAGAGCCGCTTGGACCGTGTGCCTATGGCGTCAGGTGGCCTGAGCCGGACTCTCAGGAGAAATCCCTGGGACCAGGTGCCTCTGGCCCCAGGTGTTTCTCATCTCAGGCCTCCCGCGCCGCCCGCCCGTCTCCCCCTATATCTCCGCGGTCGGCCTTCCTGGGAAGCGTGATCCGGAAGCAGCTCCGTGGGCCCCACTCTCTGAGCCCTTCCAGCAGGACACGCAGGTACGCCCCCCACACCCTAAGCCACCTGGGTGCCCTGTGGGCTCCTGTTTGCCCCCCTGGAAGGCCCCCCACTCCACCCACCCCGGCCCTCGGGTGTCACTCCTGGTGTTCCGAAGAGGAGGCCGTTCCTGATGGAGGGGCTTCGGGAAGGGCCCCCTCCCCTCGCAGGGCGCGGGCGGTGGCTGGGACACAGGGAGCCATGGCCGAGGACCAGGCGGCCTGCTCTCCTCGCAGCTGCTGGGAGGGAGGCCTGGCCCCCGAGGATGATGCAAGCGCGTCTTGGAGTTGCTGCGGCCCGTGACCTGGGCCGGAGGTAAGCCTGGCGTCCGAGCCTGTGCGGTGTCTGGCCTGGGCGTCCTCGGAGGCGCTGGACGCGGGCCTCTCAGGCGCAGCTCTCCCCCGGCGGGTCTCCAAGTTCGGTGCCAGGCCCCTCGCTCCTTGCTGGCCCCTGGGACTCCCTCCCACCCCCGAGCGCTGGGTCGGGCAGAGTTTGTTGTGAGGAATTCGCTTGGCCATGATCGCCAAGGGCGGGAGGGAGAGGCACTGGGTCAGAGGTGGGTTACGTGCGGTCTTGGGCTCGCGGAGAACAGATTGGGCTTGATGCTTGATGTAGCGTTTTTATCTTAAAATGGATTGTTGCTGGGCCCACCTGGGCGGTGTGGTCACCCTGTACCCCAGGGTTAGGTATCCGTCTCTTCGAGGCTCAGGACTACATCAGGAGTGGTTTTTCAGAAGGCATCGAAGTCTGCTGCCCCTGGCTCGGCCTTGCCCTGGGGTCTGTGTTATAAATATCCCACGGGCTTGTCCTAAGGTCCACCCGGTATCGTTTCCCACAGCTGCTCACACCACAGGGCCTCCCACAGGGCTTTTCCTGTTTTGGGCCCCACTCCCAGCTTCCCTCTCCCTTGGTGCGTGCATTGACTGTAGTCCCTGCTGTCGAATATGCTGCCTTCAGAATCTTAAGACACCTGACAGTCATTGTGCTTCTTTGTATTGGGAGGTGCAAGTTGCAATAACTTCCTCTACTTTGTATGGGATGCCCTGGAATGCCTGTGACCGCTAGACCCTGAATTTTACTTGTGTGCCACATCCCCGAGTTGTCCTAGGGGTTTTCGCCCATCCTCTGGAGCACAGGTATCTTAACAAGATCTCTAATATGCTAGCCACATGCATGATGCCTTTGATATAGTGGATCGACGTATTTTGCAAGATGTTTAGACTGTTCAGACCTTTTTATATATTATGATGGCCAAAGGAAAAACTAACGTAAGGCTGGAGCTATGCTCTAAATATATCCTGTTGTCTATTACCAGAATTCAGATGATTTCTGATATCCTATTCTGATAATGATGGAATAGACTACATTGGATAAACCAATGGCTGTATTCCATGTTCCCAGTGGTATTTTAATTTGCTCAAGCAAAGGTATTCCACCTGGGATGGTGGCTGTAAAGGAGGACTACTCCTTGGTTGTGAGTTTGCAATAGTCTGATGCCATTTTGTAGGCTCTGTCTGGTTTGCGTAGGGGCCAGACTGGGGAAAAAAAGTAGAGAAATGGCTGGGGCCACCAACGCCACATTCTGTGGATTGTTGCGAGTGGGGTCTGGGGTATGGGGTCATTTCTGGTTTGCTGTATTAGAAAGGAGGTTTGTAGTATCAGAGGCTTTCACTTTTTTTAAAAAAAAAATTTGTTTTATTGCTTAAAGTATTACAAAGAGTATTACATATGTCTCCACCCCTCCCCCCCTCCCTTGACATTCCCCTGGCCTCCCCTACCCCCCAGTGTCTTATGTCCATTGGTTATGCTTATATGCATGCATACAAGTCCTTTGGTTGATCTCTTACCCCCCCTCCTACCCCCCAGCCCTCCCCAGCCTTCCCCCTGTAGTTTGACAGTCTGTTCGATGCTGCTCTGCCTCTGTATCTATTTTTATTCATCAGTTTATAAGGCTTTCACTTTAAATTTCACACTAGGACAGTTTTTACCCTCCAGTCCAAGGTCCCCGTGTACCATTCATTACCAAGATGGCTGCTCTGACTACATGTGGGACCAGGAAAACGACTGCCAGGTGGGTCATGTACCCAGCGTACCCTGTGGACCAGTTTTCATTTATTACCTTGCTTCCTCCATATGCCCCCACTTTAACACGTGATGACACACCTCCAAATGTCAGTGTGACTCGGACTCTTTACCCATCATTCCATAAAATGTTCGGTTATTTACCTTTTTCTAGGGCACAATCATCCTAACACATAGTTGGGTCTTCTTTGTTAATCCAGTCTGAAAATTTCTGGGGTTTTTTGGTGGTTTACACCATTTTCATTTAATGTAATTAATGATATATTTAAATTTTGGCCTACCATTTTCTTGTTTGTTTTCTCTCCATCCTTCTGTTCTTTGTTTTTCTACTTCTTTTTGCCAAGTTTGTTGTGAATTATTTGAATATTAGAGGCCCAGTGCATGGCATTTGTGAACAGGTAGGGTAACTAATGGCTGCTGGCTGCTGGCCAGGGCCTCCCTTCGCACCCGCCTTGGCCTGGCAGCGCCCACTCACCTACTCCATCATCCTGCCCTGGTCCCACTTTTGTCGGGCCCATCAGGGCTGGTAGCGCCTACACTGCTGCCGTTGCCAGTGCCACATCACCAACACCCGCCGTGTTCTGCGCCGCCCCCTGGTGGTCAGCGCACATCTAACTCCCAGTCAGTCGAACTCCCACCAGTAGGGACAATTTGCATATTAGCCTTTATTATATAGGATGTTCTAGAATTCCATTTTAATTTATCTGTGTGGCTTTTGGATTATATGTCTTTATGTAGGTTTTATTAGTGATTGTTGTAGAGATTACAATATATTTACCTAATTTTTTCAGTCTACTCATGGCTAGTATTTTATCCCTTCAACTGAAATGTAAAATTGTTATGGCTATATAAGTCTCTTTACTCCACCTCCCTTACTTTGTAGTTGTCCTATGTATTACACATGACAGGAATAGGGAAGAGGTGAGGGGGAGAGGGACAGAGGGAATAGGACATGAACAAGAAAGTAATTAAATAAAGAAAGATTAGGAGCAATGTAAAAGTACCTAGCCTCTTAAAATTTGAGTTTTATTCAATAGTAGACAAAGAGCCAAATTCAGTTCTTACTTGTTTTTAGACATACCAAGGTTCTAAATTAAATTAAAAGCTTTTATTTTCATTCTTCCTATCAAATGTAACAGTGTCCCCATTAAACATGCTCTTTACTTCATTTGTCTCTTTGGAATTTTTCGTTACAGGTAAGAAAGGCGTGGGGGCTGACAAGATGGTTGGGTGTGGTGCTTTGGGAAGACATGTATATATTCAGATTCACAAAGATCCACTGAAAATCCCCTCAGACAATTTTATAATTCTTGTTTTGCACAGCCATATGTGCTTTAAAGAACCAAAGGAGAAAGTAATGTTTATTCTGTTTATCTGTCTACTTACCGTTTCCGTGTTCCTCCTTCATTCTGACGCTCCCAGTGGCCCTCTGATCCCATCCTTCTGCCCGCACAGTGTCCTTCTTTAGAGGAGGTCGCTGGAGACAAATTCCCTGCTTAGTTCATCTTAGAATGTCCTAATTCTCCTTCATTTCTGAAGGCTATTTTCTCTGGATGGAGAATTCTCGGTGGACAAATTTTTTTCTCTTAGCACTTCAGAAGTGTTTTCCCCACTGTTTTATGCCCCTCATGGTTTCTGATGAAAAATCTGAGGTCATCCAAGCTGCTGTTCCCCTATATGTGATGTGTTGCTTTCCTCCGGCTGATTGCAAGATTTATTTCTTCATTTTTATTTTCCAGTAGTTTGATCATGATTTATCTTGTTCGTTTTTTTTTTTTTTCATTTATCCTAGTTAGATTTCACCAAATGTCTTGTATCTGTTCAGTTGTTTTGCTCCAAATTTTGGAAATTTTAAGCAGTTTCTTAAAATAATTTGTTTGGCATTTTTCTTTTTTCTTTCTGGGACTTAACATGAATATTAACTTTTCAATACGGTCCCAATGGGGTCCTTGAATCTTTGTTCATTTTACCAATTTTTTTTTCTATTTTTAGATAGAAAACTGTAAACAGTCTATCTTCAAGTTAATCGATTCTTTCCTATGTCATATCCATTTTGCAAGTGAACTATTTAAGTGATTTTTCAAAAATTGTATTATATTTTCCAGTTCTAAAATTTCTATTTTCTTTTTCATAGCTTCTACTTCTTTGCTGAGAACATATCTTCCCATTCATTTCAAGAATATTTGTCCTTCATGGAATCCGGTTATAATTTCTGCTTTAAATTGTTTGATAGTTCCGCCTCAGAATTATCTCAGAGTTAGCACCTGTAAACTTTATTGATATTTTACTAGTACTTTCTATATAAAGTACTTTTCAGCTGTATCCAGAACTTTTTGAATATTATGTTGTGAGATTATTCCATTCTTCAGAGAATGTTGACATTTCATTTTAGCAGCAGCCCACCTCATTTTGTTCAGAAGCAAGTCTTAACCTTTTGTAGGCTGCAGCTCAGCTGTTGGTTTAGTTTTCCAAGTTCATGCAATGCAGTTTGAGCGAGTTTGGGAACTCAGAAGTGATTTAAACTCGTGTGTGACAACAGACATCCGGTCAGTTCCATGATTGTGCAATTTGGAAGGTGAGCCTGGGTCTTGTACACAGATTTGGGGATCTCTTACTAGAGATCCCTCCTCTCTGAGGTTTCCCCCACACTCTGTCTTCAGGAGATCCTTTGGCCATTACCCTTACATTTTAATGTCCTGTCCCGTCATCCACTTCCTATAACTGGGTCTACCTCAGCAGCAGCGTGATGAGAGGAAAAAAAGAGAGAAAAATAACCTGAATTGTCCTACACTTTTTGGGTCACAGAGCTTCTTTTCGGAGTCCTTTTGGTCAGAAGGAAGGATTTGACCTCACAGTGTTAGATTCCTGAGTGGCCACTACTGCTGTCCAAGCTATGCCTGGGCAGCCTCATGACCAGGGCTTGCATAGCGCAGGGCTGATGACTTTTATTAAGACTGGGATTTCCTCTATAGCTATTCTCCATCTTCTGTCCAGAAAAGGATCTTCTGACTGTTTCGCCCCTAACTGCAGGCTTAGGATGCCCTGAAACCATGGAGGGGTCATGGAAGGAAAATGAAACAAAACAGGGTTTGCAAGGCTGTCCTGGTTATTCCTCAAGTTTTCATTTTTCAGAGTCCTTGGATAGTACCTCTCTGTGTTTTGTCCAGGAGTTTTAGTTTCAATAAGTGGGACAGGGCAGAATGTGTTTACTCAATTTTACTTGGAATTTGAACCCCCAAAATTGAAGTTTGAAAAACTTAGAAATAAATTATTGTGACCCTCACAAGAGTGTTAAATCTTACTAAGTCACTACTGTTCTGATAAATCGGAATCATGACATGTAAGAAACTTAAACACACTTAAGAACATTCAATAGTTTTTATTAGACCTTTTTTACTTAGTTGGATGGTTTTGAATTATCCTGCAGTTTCCTTTCTTTGGGTGTTAAATGATTTCACCACTCTTTGACATGATAAGAACTGTGTTTTGTTTCACAAATGGCCCATTTGACCTATTTATGAATAAATGCAAGTGTTTGACATGTCTACTAAAACGAGTAAAGATCTGTTAATTTTTCTGTATTATTTTTCTTCCTAAGTGAAATGACTCCTTAAATTTAAGGATTTTAATCCTTTTGGGGAATAAATTGCTTTATAGCAAAAATGGTTTTAACATCTATATAACCTCATAAATAGCACTTATATGCCCTATGCACAACCTAAAAATTATTAATGTATTATAACAAGCAAGGACATTGACCATAATACTATCCCTTGATGATGCACTAAATTAAGTTGTTTTCATAAAAAAAAGAACTACTTCTAAAAATTGGCATGCCTCCTATGAATTTCTACCTTTTCAAATTCCCATAACTGTTTTAGTCTTGATGATGAAATTTAAATTAAAAAGTTTCTCTATTCTGCCTCATGCTAGCAGTCATTCTAAGCAAGTTGTTTCACGTTTGTTCTGTAGCTCCTCTGCTATAAAATCAGACTAGCACCCACCCTCTTACAGGATGCCAAGATTAAGGGAGGATATGATATCTAAAACTGTGACAGGCATAGTAATTTGTAGTTTTTAATGGCTATAACGTATTATTGTTTCTCCATACTACCACCATAGTGTGTCATTATCAAATTCACCTATTGTCAATTGATGGCATTGCTGCTACAGTTTACTCCCCCCTTGGCCCAGTTCCTAGGACTGAGTTGCTTTGTTATTTACTATCCATGCTTGTTACGGAATTTACCAGGCGACCAGAAAATACACACAGGAGTACTTGGAGATACAGGAAAAACCCATTTATTTCCAGATGTACTAGTACTATGACTTAGGGGAGCCTGTTTCTAAATCCTGAGCAAGCCAATATGGAGGAAGTTTTCTCTGTATACCCTTTGGTTTCTTTGTCCCCCAAATATGGATCAGGCTTCCGGACCTTTCGCAGGCTTTGCAAAAAGCCCCGTGTGTTGGGATGGGGCCCATGAGACCAAACCTAGAGGCCTGGCCTGGCGCCAGCACTGATAACCCCCTCCAGGGGTTGTGTATTGCTCATGGTTTATGGCCTCTGTAAAATGGGAGTATTTAGGTAAACAGGTTTTGCAAGACCAGATAATTAAGGAAGGGGCAGTGACTTGATTATAGGCCAGTGATGGCGAACCTATGACACGCGTGTCAGAGGTGACACACGAACTCATTTTTTTGGTTGATTTTTCTTTGTTAAATGGCATTTAAATATGTAAAATAAATATCAAAAATATGAGTCTGTTTTACTATGGTTGCAAATATCAAAATATTTCTATATGTGACACGGCACCAGAGTTAAGTTAGGGTTTTTCAAAATGCTGACACGCCGAGCTCAAAAGGTTCGCCATCACTGTTCTAGGCTAACTAGAATGTGCACCAGGGATACTGATTAACTAGGTACAGAGTCAGGGTGCTAGGCCCCCCACCCCCAAATGTCTTATTTTCCTCATGTTTTGCTTTCTTGGGAATGAAGCTATGTAAGTGCAACTTCAAGTGACATCCCCTTTCCAATATTTCCCCTCCTAACCCTTCCTACAGGTATTCTGGGGCCAACACAGCTCTTAGCCACTTGGGTAGATGTGTTCACTCTTAGCTATGCTCTTATGATTTGTGTACTTTATTATATTTAACAAGATATAAAGGGCTGAGTCAGAAATACCCAGGATTTGGAAAAGGGTGTTATAACTCTTACAGGAAGCAAGTTTGGGGAGGAGAAAGCTACATGGTCGAGGAAGACTGGTAAGAGCTGTTTAGAGTGGCTGGATAAATTGTTCTTGATTTGTCATGGGGCAAACAGCTGGAGAAGCATTCATAGATGATGAATCTTGCCTTTTAGCCAAACCCAGTCATGATTTTATAAAATGCTACCCAGTGCTCTATGATGAGGCACTTTCATATTACCCTTGCGAGTGCAGTGTTCCAGCATGCCTGGGTTTCCCTTGCTGTGTCCATAGCTGCCGAAGTGGCATCTCCAGGTGACAGGATAAGGACTGGTCCACCCTAGTGCTCTCAAGATTCATTGTTTCAGGGTCAGATATTTTAGGCCCTGTCCCTCCTGAACACTTCTACTGTCTCCAGTATGCCTCATTCAGCAGCCCTTTCTAGCCATGTCGAATGTTCTCACACATATCAATGTTTCTGCTCTCTAGTGCTGAGGCAGGCCATGAAACATATTCACCAATGTCATTTAAAGTTCATCTTGACCTGACTTCCTGGGGTGAGAAAATTCAGAGCAGGTCAAGGTTACTAGAACTTTTCATGGATCAGGAAAGCTCACGGAAGTGAGAAATCTAGAGGACAAGAGTAAGTTATGTAATGACCAGATAATGCACTAAAACCCGTCTACATAAACTATGCTGCCCTGGATAAAATGTTCATTCTCTCCCTTTAGGACACTCTGAGGTTATGGTGGGCCGTATTTCCCCAATATTGTGGGTTTTGTTCGTTCATGTGTTTGTAGTCTTACCTCCCATCCACACAAACAGTAGTACAGAGCCTGAGCAAAGACACTGTGAAGCCATGTTGTAGAGGCTACATTTTTATTTCATTTTGCTTGGAACTACAGTAGTTGTGGTGTTGTCTCTTTGCCAAAAATAGACTTTGTAAATGCCAAATTCACGTGACCACCAGTGATGCTCTTTAAAGGAGAGTAGTATTTGATTGATCACTGAATGTGAAGGTCTAACAGTGGTGAGAAGTGTGTGAAGCACTGTCGTTACTTCATTCTAAACCCAAAGAAAATTTACTAATGATCATTAAGGCACTAAAACAGATGAAAATTTTCTTCTTGATCTGAAGTAGTTGGTCTGTTTTGGAAAACAGAAATAAAAAGTTTAGAGTCATGAGGGCTATAATAGAAGTGTTCAAAAGCCTGCACGCATGAAGAAATAAATGCATGACGGAGAGAAAGTGCTGCTTAAGTTGTGCTTTAAAGACCGAAGGCTCATCAGGAAGAAGAGCTGCGGGCAGCGGGGGTGTGACTGAATGTGTCTGTCACACAGTGGATGGAGCACCCTGAGTGGGGGTGAAGGGGTGGTGTGGTGGAGACGGAGCCAGGCAGTATGGACCACAGTTAAATATAACTGTCCGTGTTTAGTTTGTGGACAATAGAGAATAAATACAGTTTGAAAAGAATGGCATGATCAGATCTGTATTTTAGAAGGATAATGGAAGTAGTGTGAGCAGTGGAAATAGACAAAAGACAGAGAGAGTTACAAGGTCATAGCAACAACCTAAGTAATAAAATTTATTCTATTTAATATATTTTCAGTATTGGAAAGATTTTTATCAAAGGCAGAATTATATGTTTACAATTAAAATTTATAAATGTTTTGAAATTTTTCATTTGACCCTTATTAGATACCTATCATGTAACAGGCATTGAAAAAAATGTGTGCAAAGATTTAGCTACAGTGATGTACACTGCAGTTATTTACAACTACAATATCTGGAAATAATAAAAAGATCCACACTTATTACATTGGCTAAAAATATTGATTTTTTTCCTATTTTATACACACAAAAATACACTCTACATATATGGTATGTATATATACAATTTCTTTTTTAAAAGGCACATGTCTTTGATACGCTATCTTTCCTCTTACAATCTATTATGAACAATTTCCACAATGGTCATTTAAATGTAAATACATTGCTTCGTGGTTATAGCATATATGTGTACATGTAGCATATGTATGTGTTGAAATGGATGCAAATACATGCCATAATGTTATGGAATATAGTTTACATTATCTATACATTTATGTAAGTATTTAAAAGTGTATGTTTTAGATTATAGATATAATTTAAAATTATGTAATAAAAACCATTTAAAGGTATATGCAAGTTATTCAGGCACTTATTTCTTAGAAGTGTATATTCCAAACACATAATGTACACCAAAAATGTGTACATGGCATTATTCTTCTGAACTTGTTCTTTTAAAGAAAGAAAAAATTTGAGTCAAAATGCTTGTTAGGCCGAAACCGGTTTGGCTCAGTGGATAGAGCGTCGGCCTGCGGACTGAGGGGTCCCGGGTTCGATTCCGGTCAAGGGCATGTACCTGGGTTGCGGGCACATCCCCAGTGGGGAGTGTGCAGGAGGCAGCTGGTCGATGTTTCTCTCTCATCGATGTTTCTAGCTCTCTATCTTTCTCCCTTCCTCTCTGTAAAAAAATCAATAAAATATATTTAAAAAAAAAATGCTTGTTAGAATATTTTTAGCTAAATGTATAGGTTCCATATTTTCTTCCCAGACAAGCAGGAGTGGCCAGGGCTGTGGTGCTAGAAACTAAGGCTGGGCCTGGGAATGGGTTAGGAACAGGGCTTTGGGGAATAAACTGTTGTGGGGGAAAATTTCCTGTAGAAATATTAGCAAAGGACCTACCAGAACATGCCCGTGATTAGAGACCAGAAAGAGGCCAGGAGAAAACAGAATCAGGTTTGTCAGTAAGACCTGCCACGAGTTCAGAGGGAGAAGGAAGGAGAGTGCCTGAGGCCTGGGACTTAGAGTGACTTGTTGATTCTGACAGTTACCTAAACTCGCTCTTGAGGTTAAGCATCTCGTCTAACTCCATTCCCCTCTTGGGTTCAGTCTGTGGTCATATCTGTAGTTCCCAGAAAGCGGGAGGCACCAGAAGGTGTGGTAGGTTTTCTTGGTGTGCCTGGGATTGAAACGTTAGGAAACGGACCATGTTCACACCATGAATTCGAGTTTGAATGTAACACCATTTTAATTTAGTTATAGGTAGTGTCTTTTTATCAAAAAACACATCAGGCCTACATGAGGTTTGGCTCCTATTCCACCAATTTTGCCTAAAATTCAGGAACATCTTTTACCTGCTTTTGCAGCATTTTTCTCCCCATTCAGGAACACTTTGTTTCTGGTTATTGCTCTTCTTAGAATTGTGCTAAAGTTTCAAGGTTGGACGATGGGTTCATGCCCACATATTAATAATTTTTATCACATTGTTTTTCTCCTGTTTGATCATTTTCCTTTTATATTTCAGGATGGAGTTTCAATTTCATTCTTCTGATTTCTGATAAGTTTTTTCTAAAATCAATTATTCATTAAAGTCAGATGTAAGAGGACAGTTTAAAGTCAAGTAGACTTTTCTCCATCCAGTCCTAACTCTGAACTTTTTTAAAATTGAGGTATAATTGAGATAATATTGTGTTAGCTTCAGGTATACAACATGACTTAATATTTGTAATATATTATGAAATGATCGTAATAGGTCTAGTTAATCACCATACATAGTTACAAAATTTCTTGTGATGAGAACTTTTAATATTTCAACAATTTGCAAATATGTTAAACAGTATTAATTACATTACATCCTCTTGACTTTTTTTCTAACTAGAAGTTTGGACCTTCTGACCCCATTCACCCATCCCCCACTCCTCATCTCTGACAACCCTCAGTCTGCTCTCTTGTAACTATGAGCTCAGAGTTTTTTGTCTTGTTGGTTTATCTATTTTAGATTGAATGTATAAGTGAGATCATACAGTATTTATTTTTTTACATTTCACTTAGCATATTGCTGCCAACACCCACCCATGTTGTCACAAATTGCAAGATTTTCTTCTTTTAATGGCTGAAAAATACTCCACTGGATATATATACCACATCTTCTTTACCCAATTGTCTATTGATGGACACTGAGGTTGTTTTCATATCTTGGCTGTTTTCATGTAAATAATGCTGCATTGAACATGGGGGTGCATATATTTTTGAGTTTAGTGTTTTCATTTCTTCAAACAAATACGCAGAAATGAAACTGCTGGGTCATATGGTAGTTCTATTTTTAATTTTTTGAGGGAACTCCAAATTATGTTTTCCATAGTGGAAAACCAATATATAGCCCCACTAATAGTACACAAGGGTTCTCTTTTCTCCACATCCTCCAGTTTTATTTCTTGATTCCATTTACCCACTCTATATGCCAGGCATAGAAATATTCTCAGGTCTCCAACATTCAGTGTTCTTTCTATTTAATATCCATGTACATTTAATATACAGTGCATTTACACTTAAAATGACAGTTATGGAAATCGTTCCATGCTTTATGCATGCCCTTCCCTCTTTTCTGGAATGGCGTTTATTGCCTTTGCTGCGAGTAAGGGTTCATTCCCTTCCTACTCTTGCAGAGAAGTAATCAGAGCCTTCCTGCCTTCAGCTATGTTTTACAAACAAACCGCAGGGGTTTGGTTACAGGTGCCATAATGAGCCTCCTGCAAAAACATCTGCCACAAGTTATATTACCTTTGGCATTCTTACAGGACTCTAGAAATTAAAAGTTAGACCCAAAGTGAGAGAGCTATTCCAGCTACTTTTCCTTAGGTCCAGATTAACCGAGTTCTGAAGCTGTCCCCTTCCAGGGAGAGGGAGGAACAGATGAGAAATACCAGTCAGAATGCGCCACTGAAGGAACCTGGCCTTTGCCAGAGAATGACGACCCTCTATCCAAATCATGCAAACGTAGCTTCAGTATGCTCTATTGTGGTCCTTTTCAAACTGCAGTTGGAGCATCTCTGGGGAGGAATCAGGATACATTCTCAGGAGTCATAATGTCTTCTAGATACTTTGAATTTTGTGCTTTTATTTTGGTAACATTAAATAGGAAGACCAGCATATTTGGGGTTCGTTTCAGCAACTTGCCTCTTAAACCCTGCATAGTTTATACTTGTATAACAATCCCTTTAGCATGAAGTGGCTGTATTTTAATGCATTGTGCCATGAAACAGGTGTTAATATGCACACGGTGTGTTATGAAGACTGACACTATGCCGTGCTGTACAAAGTTTTAGAGCGGGGTGCAGTGAGGAATGAGGGGGCAATGAGTCATTCCCTGGTTCACATGGACATGCTGAACTCCAATGAGCCTGCTCTGCTGCACTTACCAAAGTCTCACTCCAAACAATTTTATTCCACCCTCTACTGGCATAATTAGATAAGTGTTATTAAGCAAAACATTGTTTTGTAGTTGTTTGTACTTACTTTGTATTTTCTATTTTAAAATTTTATTGGAATGGAAGGCAAAAGTTCATTTTGAAGTTTGTTATACATATTAGAGTCAATCTTGTGTGGAAAGCATGTTTCTTTTAAATAGTTTTTATGTTGTTAAATAATGTTTTAGAAACAACTGAAGTTGAAAGATTATGAACATTGGGATTAGGCACATTCAAATTCTGATTCTGTTGCTCCTTAACGGAGGGAGGAAATTGCCTTCTCTGAGCCTGTGTTTTCTCATCTAGGAGAATAACGGCTCCTTTGTTAAAATCAGGGAAGAGATAGAATTGTCAAGTCATGTATGCTTGTTTTCTCTTTTTATCTCAGTCCACATTTTGTGGCCTGCATTTTTCAGAACCCACCAGGGAATAGCGAGGGCCACAGATTAGCAGCTCAGTGCACCTCTGGTCCATTTAGGCCTGATGGGAATTATGTGAGAGAGGAAGTGGAAGATGTGGCTTAGGGTATTGGAATTATTTATAAAAGTAAATTACTCATGTTCTTTCTAGTCCCCCAAAACAGAGGTAATCAAGATGTGTTTAACACCTGCTTCCTTATGCTGAGCTGGAAGCAATCTCAGGGTAGAAAACTTTAATTTTTTTTCCCTTCAAATTAACATCTGCCTTGAATTTTTAATCTTAAGAAATAGGCAATACAGCAAAGTTCTATATCTAAATTACTAAGGGACTTACATGATTTTTTTCCAATTAGTTTACTTTCAATATCATTTTGTATTGGTTTCAGGTGTACAGAATAGTGGTTAGACAATCATATACTTTACCAAGTGTTCCCCTCGATAGTACCCACCTGGCACCACAGTCACTGAAATATTATTGACTGTATTCCCTATGCTGTACTTTACATCCCCGTGGCTGTTCTGTAACTGCCGATTTGTGTTTCTTAATCCCTTCACCTCCTTCACCCAGTCCCCCAACACTCTTCCCCTACAGCAACCAGCAGTCTGCTCTCTGTGTCTGAGTTTGTTTCAATTTTGTTCGTTTATTTTGTCCTTTAGATTCCACATATAAGTGAAATATGGTATGTCTTTCTCTGACTTAGTTTATTGAGTACAAGACCCTCTAGATCCATCCATTCTGTCTCAAATGGTAAGACTCATTTTTTTTTTTATTGTTGAGTAATACTCCATTGTGTAAATGTACCACTAATCTACTGATGGGTACTTGGGATTGCCTCCATGTCTTGGCTATTGTAAATGACACTGCAATGAACATAGGGGTGCATATATTTTTTCAAATTAGTGTTGTGGGTTTCTTCAGATACATGACCCAGAAGTGGAATTGCTGGGTTATAGGCAGTTCTTTTTAGTTTTTTGAGGAGCCTCCATACTGTTTTCTGCAGTAGCTATATCAGTCTGCATTCCCCTCAACAGTGCACAGGGTTCCCTTTTCTCCACATCCTCACCAACACCCGTTTGCTGATTTATTGATGGTAGTCATTTTGACAGATGTGAGGTGATGTCTCATTACCATTTTAATTTGCATTTCTTTGATGATTAGTGACACAGAACACACACACACACACACACACATACCCACCCACCTACCCACCCTGGGAATAAATTTAACCAGGGAGGTAAAAGACCTGTACTCAAAAAAAATTATAAGATACTGAAGAAACTGAAGATTCAAATAAATGGAAGGATATGCCACCCTCATTGATAGGAAGAATTAATAACACTAAAATATCCATATTACCCAAAGCAATCTGTAAATTGAACACAATTTGTATCAAAATATCACTGGTGTATTTCACAGAACTAGAACAAATAATTCAAAAAAATTTATGGAGCCACAAATAACCTGAATAGCTTCTGCAATTTTGAGAAGGAACAAAGTAGGTTTCACACTACCTGATATCCAACTATACAAGGCCGTAGTAATCAAAACAGCATAGTACTGGCATAAAAAGACGTACATATAGATCAATGGAACAGAATAGAGTGCCCCGACGAAACCCGCATCTGTCAATTAACCTTAGACGAAATAAGAGCATACAAGGGAGTAAAATTTTGTCTTTGATTAAAGTTGAAAGATGTGGGAAAAAAACCACAAAACAAAACAATAAATTTACTCAGTATTGATGTAACTGAAAAAAAAAAATAAAGTTGAAAGATGTGAAATCAAAACCTGAACTTTGGAGCACAAGTTTAGACAATTTACATAATTTTCATGCCTATAAAAATAAAACAGGAAGTACTGGATAGAATGTATATAATAGGACATCGATTGCTTTAATTCTTTGGAGGAAAAATCTCCAGCATGAGGTCTCTGCTTTTAAATTTTTACCGAGAGACTTTTACTACCGCGGGCATAAGACAAAATCCTAATAGTGACTTTTCAGGTCAAACATTCTCCTTCTAGTCAGTTTGCTAATCCAGTGTGGTACATGAACTAAATACAAATACCATGGTCTGTTCCATGTTTAATTTTTATGATCCTGCTCATTTATTAAGCAAATAATCTTTGAGATGAAGGGATTAATAGGCTATGGTATGGGCTCTAAAAAGACACACTCAGCTGTTTATTAGAACTAAGACACATGTTCAGTTCCTACTATTATGGAATACTTGGTGCCTTATGCAAAGGGGTGGACACAGAAGGACCTGAAGAGGTGGTGACTTTTGAGTAGATGCTTAAAGGATGGGCACACTGTTGCTAGGAATGGAATAGAGTGACTTTCGCATTGACTGTAGAGACAAAGCTGTGTTCAGAGTGGCCACTGTTGCAGACTGAGTGGAATACAGGTTCCATAAAGGCAGTTAGTTTAAGATAGAATGGGACTCCACAAAGTGGGAGATTGGAGGGCTTAGAATGTCATTCTGTTTGAACAGGTAGTAGTGTGCATTAGGTCCAATACACAGAATGGAGCAAGGATGAGCTTCAAGTTCGAGAGAACTTTAGAAAATGCTTAGTGGCCATCAAGTAACAAAGCTCATCTTATAAACCACATACAAAAGATTGTCTTGTAAGGACATGTAAAGCCTCAATTCGTTGAAGACAACACTGGTCCTTAACTGGAGGCAAGAAAAGGACAGCTTCTTACCATTCTGAAGTTTAAGGATTAGTTGCCATACTGTCTCACCAGATTGGCATAAAATGATCCACTAGCATGAGCCTTAGAACTAAACTGCAACCTTTTTCTCTACAATATATTTAAATCTCTCTCTCCTTGCTCCCACCCATGCATGATCAGGGTCTATGCAAGGCATAATGGGAATGCTATCTCGGCTCCAGGCACAAACCCAAGAGTGTACCTAACTCGGAGCTTGCTATAATGGCTAAGAGTACGGGCTCTTCAGCCAGTCTGAGTTTAAATCCTGCCCAAGTGCCCACTGCCCCAGCCACTTCCTAGTTTCCCATCCAGAGTTGAGAATGTGTAGTTGAGAATGTATAGTATTAGATAATTTAATATTCTTTCTTGATACTAAGAACAAAATGAGACAATAGCTTCTTAAAAGTTAGTTGCAAAGTGGAATTTGAACCATACCAATGAAGTTCTCATACTCTAACATTAAAACCCACTGGTCTTCACTATACTTATAATGGCTGTTTCACCCAGGCAGGATTTTCTAACGTTGCACATTGGAGGGTGGAAAATACCATTCACCAGGCGATGCAGATCTTCAAAATGTTAACATATTTCATAATACAATATTTAAAAACCCCATTACTATTACTACCAGTTATGAGAAAAGTTTTTTTTTAAATTGTTTTTATTAGAGAGACTGAGAGAGGGAGAGATAGAAACATGGAGAGAGAAACATCAATAGCTATTGGCTGCCTCCTGCACACCCCCTGCTGGGGATCGAGCACACAACCTGGGCATGTGCCCTGACCAAAAGTCAAACCTGCAACCTCCTGGTGCATGGGCTGATGCTCAACCACTGAGCCACACCGCCAGGGCAAGAAAAGTCTTTTAAGTATTGAGAAGATGTCAAGTTCACAATGATGAATACAAGCTTGCCAAAATTCTAACTTTCACTTGAAAGCTACAATTTTCTTACTTGCAACAGATATGTCAGGTTCTTATGGCAGACTGACTTTGTTCAGTTTTGAGAAATGTCTACCAAATACCATAGACTTAATAACCATATTTGTCTTAGTCTTATGTTCAAGTAAAAATGGTATTCCGTGGGGAAAAATAAAGAAGTGGATACTTCAGACCCCAAGTGACATAATTGCATTTTTGCAAAATACACATCATGATTTGGTATGCAGAAGTGCTTATACATAATTCCCATTTTGTCATTCCAATTATTATAGCCATGTACTCAGCAGGTTGATATAAAAAATGATTTGTACAGTTCCATCAGACACTCTGAAGTGAAACTGCCATTCAAAATATTCGGATACACGACCATGAAAACGGCACAGTCCTACCAGTAGTTTGTGCTGTGATGCCTTTACACGCGTGTGAAGGGTCAGTGTTTGTTTCTCTGTGTAAATATCTGTCAGTACCATCTGTTGAAAACAACTTGAAAATGGCTTATCTTTTATAGATGATGTTAGATTCAATTTGCTAATATTTTCAGAATTTTTGTTTGCGGACTACAGCCCTATAATTTTGTTTGTAATGTCTTTGTCGAGTTTTTGTATTAGAGTAACACTGGTCTCACAAAACAAGTTGGAGGTATTCCCTCTCCATCTGTTTTCTATAAGACATTGTGTAACACTGATGTTATTTCTTCCTTGAATGGTAAAATTTACAAGTAAAACCATATAATATTGGAGTTCTCTTTGTGGGAAGATAATTTTCAACTGCATTAACAGATGTGAGGCTATTCAGGTTTTCTATATCCTTGTGCCAGTTTTGGTGAGTTTTATTTTTCTAATAGTTTTTCAATCTTGTCCAAATTATTGAAGTTAATGGCATAAAAATGGTCATGATTTTGTATCCTTTGGGTAAGGATCCAGAGTGGCAACTCTGATTTCATTCCTGATACTAGTGGTTTCTACTCTCTCTGGTTTCCTTGGTCAAATTAGAGATATTCCAATGTTGTTGCTCTTTTGAGAACTAGATGTTGGTTTCATTGATTTTTTTTCTCTCCACTGTTTTTGTTTTCATGTTGCTGATTTCTACCCTTTATTTTATTTCCATTTAATTTGAGTTTACTTTGTTCTTATCTTAAAGATATAACTTAAAGTAGAACCTTACACCACTGAATTTGTACCTCATTGTTTTCTAAGAGAAGCATTTAAATCTATCATTTTCTTTCTAATTTTTTAAAAATTAAAATGATATACCCTGACCATAACAAAATTAAACTAACAATCAGTTAAGAAAAAACTACCTGGAAAACTCCCATTGTAATTGAAAGTTAAATACACTCCAAAAAATTAAAAACATTTCCCAATTCATTACCCTGGAACCAAATAAAGGCCGTAAAAAAAAAAAAAGCCTACAGACCAATGCCACTCATGAAAACATAAGTGTCATGACCAAATTATTAGCAAATTGAATCCAGCATTACATAAAAAGAACTAGACAATAGGAGCAAGTGGGGGTTATTCCCAGGACACAAGGCTGGTTTAATAGTAAAGAAATTAAGCAAGCTAATTCGTAATAGTAACGCGCTATAAAGAAGTTACATGATAAAAAAGAAATAAAGCTGCCCTGACTGAAGCTGACATGACTCTGGGAACCCCACCACATTGGAAGAGGGATTCTCAAGTTTGTTCTTTTGCATTTGTTGTTAGTGTACTTGAAATGCTAAAACTAAAAAACTGTCTTCAAACGTTTGAGATTCTTCCTCTAGATAATTCACATGTTGTACATCCTGCTCATGTAGGTACCCTTTAAATGTGTTATGTACAAATACAAATGTTCAGGCTGTCAGGCAGTAGTACCTCATAGATTCTGGAGACCAACTGCCAGCATTGGTATCTTGGCTCTGCCACTGAACTGTGTTATCACTGTGGGCAAGTTTAACTTCTCTGCTCAATTCAGTTTCCTCCATTACATAATCCTGACAACAGTACTGAGTCCACTGGGTCATTAATGGATTAAAAATGAAAATATGTGCATGTGAGAATAGTGTCTAATATATAGATAGAGCACACTAAATATTACATTATTGCGGATGTATGAAATAATGTCCCCATCCTACTTAATGTCCTCCCTCTAATCAAAGAATGACATTACTTACAAAAATTTAATGTTTGAGGATTTTCATCAAAGAGCAAATGACAAAAATTAGGAAAGCAAACAAATAGATAATTTGTAGCAAAGGAAAGAAAATTAGTACACATGGCAACAATACTCACCCCACGGGTTATTTACACAATACTAGTTAAATAACAATGAAGTGCCATTTTATAACTAGTAAGTTGTAAGTATTAAAATTAACAGCCTTGCTGACTAGGCTGTGGCCAACAGGTATACTATATTGTGACAGTGTAAACTGTTTTGGCAAATAATTTGCAATGCATTTGAGAGAAAATAAAAATTTTCTTATGTCTGTTCTATGTGATATTGGGCTTCCTGTAACTCAGCATTTACTAGTACTCCCCTAGCCTCCCACAGTAGTCAGGACTAATTCCTGATTCAATCCTTTTCAAGGTATCCCATAATTTCAGTTACCTGAGTGCTATCTGACATCCTCACATATGTATAAAAATGAAGAATGAAAAATATTAAACCCATGACCAAGAAGTATGAGCATATATTAGGGAAAGGAAAAACAAAGGAATTTAGAACTGAAATATGAAGGGATGTGGGATCAAAATAATATACCCAAGATCAGATGAGATCATGTCAGAGCTTTCAAGATTCAGAGTTTGGAGACACTGGTGATAATATACCTATAGACATTAACAACTATTCTTAGGTTGTTTGTCAGCACGATCTTTTGAACTGGAGAGTAGAAGACACTAAGAAACAATCAAATTTTGAGTTCTTTTGGTTAAACAGATGGATCTAATTTATTTACAAATATCTTAGACTGAAGAAAAAGGTAAATTTTATTTGGTCTGTTGGCTTCTACATTCACATCCAACAATAGATTGTTATTGATTAGATTATGAAAAGGCTGACAGAAGTATTGGGAGACTTCAGATAAACTTGCACCAGAGAGCAGCAAGCAACATACCTTTCTCCTAAACTCCTACAGAAATATTTATAAAGATTTTTAAAAAATGTACGCATATACAGATCAATTACTGAGCATCTAGAAACATGATATTCAAACATCACAAAGTGGGAAATAGGTCTTGATTTCTGTCATTTGAGTCTGAATCAGGGATCTAGCATTGTGTTCTCAAGAAACTAACCACAAATAGCTCAGAATGTGCCTAACACCTTGCTCTGTGTTCCCGCTGTTGGTCCAGCTCCTTGCTTTTTTATTCTTCCTTACCTAATGACTTTATTAGCAATAGAAAATACATTAATATTATCTTAGGAATTAATATTATCTTAGGAATTAAACTAAAAGCTGATTATCAGCTATATTTATCCCATAATCTAATTTTACCTGTTTCTTTGTATTTTTGCTTTTACAAACGGGATTTCCCACCAAACAGGTATCTCAGGCTCCCTACTCTACAAGACTTGTGTAAGAAAAATAATTGATGACATGCATAAAATCACAATCACAGTAATTGGGCCATAGTTAAACTAAGAAAAGAGAAATCATGTTCATTTATAAGTGATTATATATGGGAAGAGAAAATATGGATCAAGTAATAAAAAACATTAAATCTTTATATAAACAAATGAGATAAATCCCAGGTTCTGAAAAAGTCTGTTTAAAAAGCAGGTGAAGGTGAAGAAGTGAATTCATACTTTAAACTTCCACCTGTGATCACTTGGGTCCTTTCGCCTTGGCCTTGGTTTCCTTTGGGACCTTTCCACTCTGACACTGAGTAAATCTGGCTACTGTAGAAACACCATCCACAAACTTGGTTTTGAAAAGGACGTTTGCATTGTTGAACATACCTTCCTTTAGGGACACCACAATGAACTTAAGGGAAATAAAAAAAAGCATAAAAGATACTTTTTATTATATTCTTAAAGAAGTTCACTTTTTAAAACTAATGAGGTTAAATAATTATTTGGAGATACTTTGATTCTTTAAACTCACACCCTCAAATGTAGGTAGCAACTAGTTATAATATTAGACATCTAAGTTTATTAGACATCTAAGCTTATTCTAGCTTTTCATATTTGTTTTGAGAGCCTCTTAATTTTACCTTGATGGCTTCATTATCCAGGTTTACATTTCCTGCTGCTTGACAGCTTGTTGGGCTTCTGTAGCTGACAACTATTTTGTTGTTAGCTCTAAATGCCCTAGTGAAATATTTTAATACTACCAAGGTCTGAAGTTCCTACAGCATTTCCACGAGCTCAAATGGAACATTTATATTTGTATAATTAATAGGTACTAATTCACTGTTGTCTGCAAATAAGTGCCATAATAAATAGTCTATGATAACTATGGTAAGTGAAGACCCAAGTTGTATAATGCATGATCTATAAACCATATTTGGCAGCCCCAGTTCAACACAAACAAACGGTTCTTAACTTAAAGGGGCTGCCTCTACTGTCTAGCCAGGAGAAATAAAGAGTACCCTACCAAGTGCCACATGATGTTCTGATACCTAGGTATGTATCTCTGAAACATGTTTGTTCTGGCTGCACCTCTGGCAGCTATCTAGAAAAATAATTACATTTAAACCTAAATTAATTCCTAACTATATTAGATTCTCCTTCATGCTACCACCATTGTAATGTCTGACTTTTTCTTTAATAGGAGACCAAACTCAACTCTTTCATTCTAAACCCATCTGAATATTAATAAATATTTAAAGAAATATACAATGCTTTAATATTCCTCAATTTTAAGTATCTTATTAATGGTGACCACTACTAAAGAATAGTTTCAGAAAAACAAATACTAATACTCAGACTTTCTTTATCCTTTTTAAAAATGAAGACATTCTGTCTGGTTCTTACCTGAGAATGTGTGAAATGAGTACGCAGCATCTGCCCAATGTTCTGGGTGTGAGAAAGATCCAGGGCTGCATCGACCTCATCCAGGATGTAAATTGGAGCAGGTTTGAAGAGGAGCATGGACAATATTAATGACAAAGCCACCAATGACCTAAGAAAAGTGTACAGAAAGCTGTCAAAACTTGATTTTTACCACTTTTTACCAAAGAACTGAAGCAAATCTGCTATGCTCTTATTATGATGCCAGAAGCCAGTTCCAGCATGTCATAATTGCAAGAGTTTCATCGAAAGGTTGATGAAACTTGGGGACTCAACAAGGGCTGAGTCACATATTTTGTCACCTGTTGGGAATGGCTAAAGGCATTTCCCTAATCCTGAAAAGCAGCAGTTCTCAACCTGTGGGCTGCGACCCCTTTGGGGGTCGAACGACCCTTTCACAGGGGTTGCCTAAGACCATCGGAAAACACATATATAATTACATAGTTTTTGTGATTAATCACTATGCTTTAATTATGTTCAATTTGTAACAATGAGATTGGGGGTCACCACAATATGAGGAACTGTATTAAAGGGTCACGGCATTAGGAAGGTTGAGAACCACTGCAAAAGGGATGACTGCTGCCGAAACCGGTTTGGCTCAGTAGATAGAGCATCGGCTTGCGGACTGAAAGGTCCCGGGTTCGATTCCGGTTAAGGGCATGTACCTGGGTTGCGGGCACATCCCCAGTGGGGGATGTGCAGGAGGCAGCTGATCGATGTTTCTCTCATCGATGTTTCTGGCTCTCTATCTCTCTCCCTTCCTCTCTGTAAAAAAAAATCAATAAAATATATTTAAAAAAAAAAAAAAAAAAAAAAAGGGATGACTGCTTGCTGCCAGACAGCTCAGGGCATCTTAATTTACATGTTATTGCCTCCTATTGGCCAAACACCTGAATAGCCCTAGGCAAATTCTTCCAATCTGACAATGGGCTCTGTAAATGAAACCTGACCCTTTGATGTGTATAACTCTGCCTCGCCTCAGGACAATTTGTGTTAATAAAAAGCATGGGGTCCTGAGAGGAGGAGATCTTAGTTTCTTTAGCTAGGCTCCTCTGACCCCCAAATGCCTTTCAAAATTATGTTTCTTATTAAGTTACACACAGCCCTTCTCCAGATTGCTGAACCCTTCTAGATGCTGGAACAAGAACCCTGGCATTATGAAAAGTACAGATTTTAGCTAAGAGATAGCCACAGAAAAAAAGAACCTTAGGTTTCAAACTTCAACACTTGTATCAAAATGTCTTTCATTTTAAGCCTTTCATTTTTTTCCTTTCCCCAGTGAGTTTTATTTTTAGAACAGGTTTACTGGTATATTCTTCTTTCCAAATAATTAGGACATCATATTCGGCACCTATCTTTAAGAAAACATACTAAGTGTTAATAGTTTACTTCCTTCCACAATTGCATTAGATGCCTAGGTGGCAGATGAGTGAGGGCTACATACACTTGTTAAGTAACAGCTACTGTCTTGGTAACAGTGTAACTCGCTTAGGTGCCCTCTTTCAAACTTTTACTATGTATGCATACATGTGCACACACAAAGTCTATCCACTTTTTATTGGCACATTTGAGTACGTTGAACAGATTATGGCCCATTACTCCAAGTACTTCACAGTGCCAGAGGTTTAAGGAACCCTTAAGGGATGGTTAATTCTGTCAACTTTATTGAGTCACAGGATGCCCAGAGGTCTGGCTAAACGTCATTTCTGGATGAAATCAGCATTTGAATGGGAACTCAGTAATGCAGTCTGCCCACCACAATGTGTGTGGACAGTAGTCAGTCCGCTGAGGGCCTGAATAGTAAAAAGGTAGAGGAAAGAATTCTTCCCTCCCTGCTGATTACTTGAGTTGGGACATGAATATTTCTGCCCTGGCTGCTCCTGGTTCTCAGGTCTTCACACTCAGACTGAAATACCACTGGCTTTCTTGGGTCTCTAGTTTGCAAATAGCAAACGGTGGGACTTCTCAGCCTCCACAATAAAATGAGCCAATTCCTTATAATAAATCTCTCTCTCTCTCTCTCTCTCTCAATATATATATATATATATATATATATATATATATATATATATATACTCCTATTTGTGTATATAGGAGTGACACCCATGCTTAGATTCTGCAGCTCTTTTAAAGTTCTCTTCTAGCTAACCATTCCCTTTAACTGGTAGCTATTTTCATTCTAATCTGGTATAAAGAACTGTAATAATTTGTATTTTAATACAAAATATAATTATTCAACATTAGAAAATTACAAGAGAATGTGTAACACACTTTTTCTATAATATCAAATATCTCCTATATGCAGCACTAGAATGAACTGCCACTTTAATGCTTACTGTATTCCAGTAGATATTTATTAAGAAACAGGTGGGGAAAATGTGCACAAGCAGAGGGGGTCTAGGAGGTGAAATCAAAATGTCTAGCAAAGAAAATGAATGAACGGTACAATAAAAAACAAGTAACAGAGTGAAATGTGCCTCTATGGCAGGTAGCTGAGGTCATTCTAACAACTTAAAATTATTTTCCATTTGCTTCCTCTGTGCCAAATGTTTAAGGCATTGAGTTTTAGAAAAATAAAAAACCCACACCAGAGGTTAAACTACTTTGCTGAATATTGGTACTGTTACAAATAATTTTATCCTCATCTTAATTATGGAAATAATTTTTAGATCCTAATAAAATAAACATGCATTTTATATTTTCCTCAAAATATTTTCTAGGACTTTGGCAAAAACAGATGACTAGGATCTAAACTGTGGAATTCAATTTTGGTTGACAGGCAATAGAAAAAAATTATGAATTTTATTAATGAAAAATAGGGCTTGCTATTTTAATAAAAACGACAAAGGATTTCATAAGGAAATTAACAGGTCTTTCTTAGTATTTTCCATGTACATAAGAGTAACATGGCATTCTGGGGCATGTGAGAATAATTCAAGGACTATGGACTATACCTCTTGCGGGAGAAATATTAATAACCAACCATCTTCAATTATGTAAACATTCAATCACAATTTTGTCTTAGGAAGTTTTAATTACTTGGTTCTCTGCAGGTAAGGAGTCAGGCCATATGACCGTATCAATTTCTCCTGGTACTGACTGACTGAATCACCATGCTGCACACTGTTATTGTGTTGTTCAGAGTCTCAGTTTTGTTGTCTTTCTTTAAAGAGTGTTGGATCTTGTTCTGAGAACCAATTAAGTTACATGCAGATCAGCTTTATTCTTCAAGGCCTGCAGTGACCTTTGCTAAGGTGCAGCTATAGTAGCCTTCACTTAAGGGATAATACAGACTTAATTCTAATCCTTGTTTCCTGAATTTAGTGAGACTACTGGGCTTTGTGTGGATTTCTCTCACTGCACCTGCATTCCAGAAATTGCTCCCAGGAAGAAAGCTGGGGTACATATTCCGGACTACTCATTTTCTAATATCTGAAAATAATTGTTTTTCATCTTTTTTATCTAGGTTTCGAGTTCATTATTCTTACATTTTTGCCTACCATTTTAACTAAATGTTTTAACTAAAATGTTTTAGTCCAAGCATGTCAAACTCGCAGCTGGCAGGTAGTCTTACATAATAGGCTCCTTAAATTCTATACACAAAGAGAGTTAAACGCTGCAAACTGAAATAAGTGGTAGACAATGAGATGATGGGCAATAATAAGAGTAATTAGTAATTATAATGAACCTAAGGGATTACTCACCTCTGACCACCACTAAGTTCAGTTAGGTTTTCTTTCCAAGTATTTCCTAAGGCAACCTTGAACTCCAGACCATCCAACACGGTTTGCCCCTCTGGTGGTGCAAGCATAGCATTAGCACCAGGCAAAAGAGTAGAAAAAATAGACCCAAAGTCCTTGTTCACCTGGGAAAAAAAGAAGATATTAAAATACGATAGTTTCCTAAAATATCAAATATTGACAGGTGTATATGTAACCCAACAATGCATTTTGCTGTTACTCTAACCAGGGTTGACAAATTATGGCCCATATGACAAATCTAGCAATACCCATTCAATTATGTATTTTCTATGGCTGCAAGCACTAAAACAATGTAGTCTAGTAGTTGCAACAGAGAGTATTTGGCGCTCACACACACACAAAAAATATTATATGTCCCTTTACAGAAAGTTTATTACCTGTTCTAACTTCCAGAGGGACCTAGAGGCTATACCTCAACTCTACCCTGAAGTTTTGTGGGCTATCATACAGGAATCCTCAGACACATGACTGTACATAATAGGAGATTCAACTTGTGGTTAGAGAAGCAAAAATAAAACAATCTCTTTTTGCCACAAAATGTTCTCTTATAAAACTTGTTTTCTGTTGAATGGTATGGTAAGATGGCCCTGTGGTTATCAGCTAACCTTAAAAACCTAGGATGATCAGGGTGGCTCTAGGAGAAAGAGGCCTGAAATTAAACCACCAGACCTGCTCAAAGTGTTGAATGGTTCTTTCTATGCTTCTTCTCATAGCCAACAAAGTTGAGGTGGCAAAGGGTGGGAATAGCATTCAAATTCAAGAGAAAGAGGCTAAAGAAGCTGTTTGGCTTATCTTCATCAAGGCACAGTAGGAGATTACAGAGATTTAGGGCCAATAGGGTAGCTTATAATTGGGTAATTTTTGTGCATACACACTTAATGATTTGAGAATTTGGCCATCTGTTCTCAAAGACATGACTAATAACCTTAGAGAGTTCAGACAAATTTGAGGGTGTATACACACACACACACACGCGCGGTCTTGACACCCAGGTTCTCTAGGGAAATCTCCAAATTCAAATAAAGGCAAATATATTTCTCATGAGTATTTTTAGTAATAAGGAAATCTTAGACACAGCAGTGCTCCTGAATGTAGATTTACTAAGATTGCATATTTTAAGAGCAACTATACACATGCTAAATAATAATCTACAGGGAAGTGAAAATAAATGAGAATCCTTGAAATCTTCCAAAGTTGTCATAAAACAAAAATGGTAATTGGGATTTTTAAAGTAAAGAGTCCAGTAAAAGAGAATATCAAACTTCCTTGTTTACTGCCCAGTTGTTAAAGAATAAAGGTGATAGTAGTTAGGCATAAAAGGCAGTTTTAACTTGGGTACTAATTTAGAAAAAAAAACACACCCAGTTTTTCTACCTTTTGGCTATATGATCTTTGTAGGCTATTTCATTTTTGTAAGCTCTGGTTTCTTCATGAATTAAGTAGGGATAATAACTGCCAAAGTTATGGAATTGTTTTAAGATAATTCATTTAAAATTAACAGTTAATTTTTAATACGTGTTAATAATACTTATTAATTTGTAAGTGGTAAGGAATGTGCAAATCTTACTATGGAAACATTCTTAGAGCTATCATTTGACCTCTGAGTTTGGGCAAGAAGAACAAGGGAGGGTAGAATTGAAGGAGCCCAGGGAGAGCTTCCCAACAATCAGATTCCCGATGAGAAAATAATACTGCTCCAATCTCGAGCAGAGGGTGAGCGGGCAGTATCTGAGGTTTCTTCCAAATATAAGAGCCTGTGATCTCATGGGAAGGAAATAGGACAAGTAGTGTCCCCTTTAACAGGGTAATAAAGAATTAGGAAATATTATAATCTAGGCACCAGAGAAGTAGACTAAGAGAGAATGATGGGATGACACACACTTACCTTTGCAAGTCCTTTAGGACAAAATGCCTGAGGTCTACGAGGTTTTAAATTAGTATGCGCAATACCTCCTCCAAACACAAACCAGCCATTTCCAGTTCAACTGAGAGTATAACCTATTGCCAGCATTCTTCATCTTTGCCTCACATAGAATAAATGATACTAGTTTTGGTTCAAATACCTTTTGCCAAGCAATGTTCAGGGCTTGGTTTTTCTTCTGGTCAAGGTCTTCTATAGTTGCAAGTATTTTGGATTTGTCATTTTCTACAATTCTCTTCTTCTTCATCAAGTCATTATACTAATAAGATAAAAAAAAAAACATACTTTTTGGAAAAACAAAATTTTCTATTTCTATTCTAGAATTCAGTCAGGAATAAAGAGCTTTCATTATTTTGTATACATTATATTATATACGCTCTTATTTACCAAAAAGATATATATAGTGTATTAATAGTTATATTTACTTTCCAATAGTTACATTTACTTTCCTTATAATTGGTTTAAATTATATCACCTATATGTAAAATTTAGTTATTATAGATGAGAATTTGTAGGACAAGCACCTAAAATATTTTGACTCCACTAATATTCCCTTTCTAATATTCTAGAAGCCAAGACACAAAGAAAAATATGTCATATGTAAACTCAAAAGTAGCCCTGCATGCTTTCTTTTTAAAGTTAATCTCAGCAGTGACACAAAATTTCACTTCTTCACCATGATATACAAATGCTACATCATCTGGCCTTTATTTATCTCTCTTTTTGATATCACACTCTTCTCCAGGCAGGCTGCAGCCATATGGTCTTTCTTCAGGTCCTTGAACATACACCAGGTGTACTGGTTAATAATGCGGATTTTGTAATCACAGGAAACACAAAAATTTTAAGAGAAACATCAAAAGTGCTTTACTCAAAGTAATGTCCATCGCTAGCTCCATATTTCCCCCATCTTTCAGGTAATTTGTGGATACTGTCCCAATAGAACTTTTCTTGTTTTGAGGCAAACCATTCAGAGACCCAATTTTCCACTTCTTCGTATATTTTGAAGTGCCGCTCAGAAAGTGAGTGTGCCATCCATCGGAACAAGTGGGAATCTAAGGAGCAAGGTCTGGTGAATACGGCGGGTGGGTTAATACTTCCCAGGCAAGGTCTTTTAACATGTCTTTAACTGGTTTTGAAGTGTGTGATGGTGCGTCATCATGAAGCAAAATTACTTTGTCGTGTCATCTGGCACATTCTGGTCATTTTACAATCAAAGCGTGGTTCAAATTGATTATTTGTTGTTGGTAGCCATCAGTATTAACAGTTTCACATCATAATACACCACACCTTTCTGATCCCACCAACCACAGAGCATTGTCTTCTTTCCGAAGTGATTTGGCCTTGCAGTCGATGTTGCTGGTTGACCTGGATCAACCCATGATTTTGTGCTTTTGGGATTCTCTAAATAAATCCACTTTTCATCACCAGTCACAATTCGATGCAAAAAGACTTTCTTTGGTGCCACTGAAGCAACATTTTACTGATGACTTTTCGGTTTTCCATTTGTCTTCAGTTGGATGTGGCACCCATTTTCCTTCCTTTAAAATCTTTCCCATTGCTTGTAAATGATCAGAAATTGTTTGCTGAGCAACGTTTAATCTTTCTGCAAGTTGTTTTTGAGTTTGGCACCCATCTTCATCCAATAATGCTTGCAATTGTTGGTCTTCAAACTTTTTCGGTTGACCTGGATGTTCTTTGTCTTTCACATCGAAATGATCCCTTTTAAAGCCTTTAAACCAGCGTTCACAAGTATCTTGAGATGGAGCATGTTCACCATAAGCATCCCGAAGTATTCAATAACTTTCAGCAGCACTTTTCTTCAAAATAATGAATTAAAACTTCCCGCAAATGCTTTCTTTGGGCACGAAATTTGACATTTTTAAATGTAAAAATATCTGATGTTAACACCTTCAGAAAATGTGACATAGCAGTTTTAAACCTTGCTGTCAATACGACAAAATAGCATATATATCAAATCACATATACACTGAGTGGCCAGATTATTATGACCACCCCATCAGTACAATGAAGTGAATTAGTTATGCAAATAATAAAAATAATAAAACCTTGGGAGTATTTGCTTAGGAAGTTTTCAATATTCAGTATTTTTGGTCATAATAATCTGGCCACTCAGTGTATATCAACATATGTGTAACTCCATCTAGTGAAAAAAGTCCGCATTATTAACCGGTATACCTGGTAAACTCACTGTAGCCTGATCTCTCTTCCTGAACATTTTTCCTCTACATCTGACCTAATTGGTGTCTCAAGTTTCAGCTCAACATCACATCTTCACTGGCCTTTCCTGGTTAATGGATAAATTTTCTGGAAAAAAATTTGAGGTAGGCTGGCTGCAAAGGGATAATTATACCATGAGTAGCAGAACTTCCTAAAAAGCCTCACATTTCAAGGCCCTTAAAAGCTCCAGCCAGTCCTGCTAGCATCCTGGATGCTCCTCTTCTTTATGGCCAAACTCCTCAAACCTCTTTCCATGTTTTTATCTTATTCCTTGCATAATTCCATGTAGTAGTTTCTTATGTAGACAGACACAAAATACACCAACAAAAGGCCATCTGTTGACCAATAATAGAGCTTTCCTCTCTGGAAAGGAGATGGAAGTTGATGAATTCTTTTAAAAAATATTAGACCCAGTAATCATTATCTAATAAAAGCGAACATGTTTCATGATGTTCCGCAGCACAAGTTCAGGCTAACAATTTACTTCCCCAGTACACTGCAAAGCTTTAATGGAGAAATGAAAACCAGCAGGAACATTTTATAGAAATCACAACATGCACATTATTAGCCTGTTTGTATGTCAACAGTTTTGTGGTGTTGTTATTAAACTCATTAGAGCAAAATTTCTTAAAAGTAATTGAGCTCATCCTAAGTATTATCAGTTTTACAGAGCTCTCATTAACTCCATCATACAAATTCAAATGAAATTTTGTAGAATTAAAGAAGGTATAGGGCATAATATAAAATTACTCTGACTGCTAGTCAAGAATAGGGCTTGCTTTCCCCTCTGGATTTTCCTAGGGACATGGCTGACTATAAATGTTTTGTCAGAGTAGGGGAGATGGATAACATTATAGAGCAACTGAGAGCATTACATAGAAAATACTGCTGGAATTACAGATTAGGAAAACACTGGTTACATATATAACAGTTTTAATCTCTATTTATATAATGTTTCCAGTATACACTGGAGATTGGTAAGGAGGCAGTATACCTTATTTTTCTTAGCCTCTCAAGGTAAGTGAAACAAATGGTAATAGCAATGTGAAGCGTTAACATGATCTGAAAGTATTTTTATTTATACCAAGAATAAGAGTAGAACATATTTATGACAAAAGGGCAAAGCCAGCAGAAAAGTCATTCAAGGTACAACAGAACGTATGAACAAAAGGTATTGCAAAAAGAATGAAATAAGAAAACAAAGAACTGAAAAGGGAGAAAAGGGAAACCGGGGAAAAAGCAAGTACCAAAGACATGAAGCAAAAGTTTGACCCTAAGAACCACCTCAGAGGTTATACAAAGCCATTGAGGCTACAATGCTATTCCTGTTCTAACATTGCCAGTCATAAGAAAATGACTTACCCGCTCTTCCGCTTCTGTTAGTACATTCATAGCTCTCATGTTGACATTTCTTCCTAGTTTTTCCTTCATTTCTTGCAACTTCTGAAGTCTCTGACCAGCTTCTTTTGGGTTATTAGTTTTGAAATCATAGGCACTATTGGGTAGTCCAAAGAGGTGTTTCTCTGCATTAATCCAGTCATAATCTTTCAACATTTTGGATACCTAGTCACATGATGAGAAGGATCTATCATTGTGTATAAAGCTACATTTAAATATTTACTAATTTTAAATCAAACACTTTGGAGGACACCACCACAATGACTCACTTGAAAAAATGAGGTTTACTGTTGACAGTGAACCAACCTATAGTAAATATGAGTATTTTTACCTGGGAGCCAGGCCCAAGAAATTAGGAAGTTTCTTTTTGTTTTTCTAAAAATATAATCTATTACTTAAGCATGATAATAAAGCCAACTCACAGAAATTTTTATAATGTATATGTATGTAAAACATTTCCATTGGAATGAAATGTAAATCAGATGAGGATTCTTAGATTTTACCAAATTCAATCATTGCTTAAAAAAAAAAAAAAAAAAAAAAAAGACAACCACCACCTGTGGCCCAACTGGTGTAGAATCAGTGGTTGAGTGTCGACACATGAACCAGGAGGTCACAATTCAATTCCCAGTCAGGGGGCATGCAGGAGGCAGCCAATCAATGATTCTCTCTCATCCTTAATGTTTCTATCTCTCTCCCTTTCTCTTTCTGCTGGGGTCCAACCCCAGCAGGTCCAGGGGTCCCCAAAGGTGTGGACGGAGTCGGCGAAGAAGGAATGACACGGAGGCAGCGTTCAGTTGATCAGCAGCCTAGCCAGGATCTCCAGCCAGGTTCTGTGTCCATGTTCTCTTGCCAGGTTCTCAGTCAGGTTCTCTTGCCATGTTCTATCCAGGTTCTGTAGCCAGGTTCTGTCTCTAGGATCTTCAGCCAGGTTCTCTCGCTAGGTTCTGTCTCGGTTCTGTGTCCTGTTGTCTTGTAACATCTGTATTTATACCAGTTGATTCCAATCCTATCAATCTCTATTCCAAAGGTTAGGGCGTTTCTTATCTCCATTCCAGGGAGTAAAGATTATGTAGCTTAAGCATGATTATTCGTAGTAAAGTGATTAATTACCCGCCTGGCACTTAGTTAAGGGGTTTTATTCCCTCCCTAACTTCAGGGGAAAATCCCTACCTGGGGAAACAGCCTTTCTCAGAGAGATGACCTTGGTTAAAACACATAGTGCCAAGAAGGTAAGCAAACATTTTAAGAACAGTATGCCATATATGCCAGGTCCCTTGAAACAGCAAGGATGGACCGGCTCCCAGCATCTTTCTATCTGAAATCAATAAAAACATACGAAAAAATGTAGTGTTTAAGGTTAGTTTTGACTAATAGAATAATATTTATAAATTTGTTTCTTTATTAATTCCCTGGGTATGGTCTCATCTCTAGGCCGTCTTCCCTACTGATACGTAAACTCTATGAAGGCATTCTGTGTACATGTTGCTCATCCTTTTATCTAGCATCTGATACTAGTTGGTAATAAATATTTGATAAACCATGTATTTCAAAGGATCATTGACTTTTTAGCAGTTCCACTTTCAGGTACCTTTCTTAACCGCCTTAACTGCAAATAAAATTCCCTACCAGTCACCAATACTAGCATTTTTAATGACCAAAAAGGCTAATGGGAAGTCAATACTAATAAAATATTAGGATATTATGATATGGCAATAAAAAAACTTTTTTAAAACCAAGTAATTAACCTAAATATGGCTCTTTCAGGGGGTGGAGAGACTGTTTTGTATACTGTGATCTTTTTGAAGTTAAATTTGTTGTACATTTATGATGGTAAAAAAAATTTAAAGGCACCAAACTGTTACATACTCGTAAGAAAACTTAATGGGTAAATTATTTAGACTAATGGATGCAGCCCATTAACCAAGCAATGAATTTCTCCAAAAGCGTGTATTTTCCTTAGGATACCTAAAACTGAGTGACCAAAAACAAAACAAAAAAACCTGAGATAACCCAGCCGGTGTGGCTCAGTGGTTGAGTGTTGACCTATGAACCAGGATGTCAGGGTTTGATTCCTGGTCAGGGCACATGCATGGGCTGTTGGTTTGATCCACAGTAGGGGGTATGCAGGGTGCAGCCAACCAATATTTCTCTTACTGATGTTCCTATCTCTCTATCCGATATCAATTAAAATACATTAAAAAGCAAACAAACCTAAACCCGAGATAATATAAAAAAGACAACTGTTTGGTAAAACGGTCAGATTTCAGATGAAGATGCAAAAATTGATTATCATGATCCTTAGACATCCAGAAGCCAATTAAGTTCAGAAGTTGCCTGTATGTACATTTCTGTGAGTCTTTAAATCCAATGTGAAATAAGGTAAAGAATATGTATTATTACTGCCAACACATTAGTAATAGTTTTATGAATACTGGGGAGGAAAAACCAGTCATTTGTATGGGAGACCATTAAATATGTGGTAAAAACACCTTGTAGATTAGTATGAATACCTGGAATTAAATATAAAAACATTTGTGCCATTGGTAAAAATGCATATCGCTGAGCAGTTAACGTAGTTTTAAAGCTTCAAAATTATGTTACACAGTAGTTCTGCCATTTATACTTAGTTCTTCATCCAGCAGTTTATTGGAATATCTCAATAACCCAGAAGCAAAAATATGACTAAGGGTAATAATGAATGCAAACATACCTTTGCAGCAGCATCTTCAGCTTCCCGTTTATGCTTGCTGATGTTGTGGTCCAGTTCCTTAATTTTAAGCTGAGACTCATTGTTTTGTTCCTTATGCTTTGCCACTTCTGCATATTTAGCTTTAATTACATTGTCCTGGGCTGTTATCACTTCTTTTTGCTTGGTCATCTCTTCTTGAGCTTTATTTAATGATTCCTGAAACAAATAATTAGACGATACATAGCAAGGATATAGGAGATATTTTTAGTTCACTAAAAGATCATCTAACAGCCTTCTGGGTAAGATAGCAATGTGACTACAGGCAGTAGTCACATACCCTCTATATATTATATCCCCATTAAAATGACTAATAAAACTTATACATAGAAAACTGGGATTTCCACTAGGAAAAAAAAGAGAGATGAGATGCAGTGATTATGCTGGAGGCAACAAAGTTTTTGCTGAATATAATGTAGTTAGCATTAATTGGGGCCAGGAGAGACTATTGGAATCTGACCAGTGAGATTTCTCGAAAAAGTAGCAATTCTGGGTAGTTAATAAGGTAATCTGATAAACTCCCAAATGACACTTATTAGGAGGAGCAAAAAACAAGGGTAGAAATAAGGTAGGCTGGGATCTGTTCATTTTCTCTTCTGTAGATGTAAGTCACATTACCTTTATCAGTAACAACCGAAGGTCACTGTTTGGTTCTAGAACAGGGGTCAAAACAGGGAAATGGAAGAAAAAGGAACTTTTTTGAAGAACTAGATCTGGGGCACAAAGGAAAACTTCCTGGTCTGACTTCTATCCCCCAACCTCAAAGTGGTCATTACACCTGGAATTTAGTCTACCACCAATGCTTCTCCCTAGACCTTAAGTCACACAAATACCTACAGACAAAAAAACCTAGGTCAACTTGTATTTGGGTGATGGAAAACAAATAGGACAACTGCTCTCTAAAAGACTCAGGAAGAACAACCTGATTAAAAGTGAATGTAATAATTTTTTTAAGCATGCTCATAAGGAAACAATGTAATTTTGAACAATAAAGAATACTTGACATTATGATTAGGTTACTGAATGTGCCCAAAATACTTTTGCAGAAGGAAGATAAATCATGGCATTTATCTAAACCAGCGTGCCCATAGTATTTTTAAAACAAGCAATACCTGACTATTTAGCCAGGGGCACTGACCTTTTCCCTTAGATTGTCAAATAAAAAAATGACAATAGCCAACACAAAAATAGCCGTCTGTTGTATATCAATACAAATTTTACCCATTTTTTGGTCAGATTTGCAAAAAATATACATACTTTTTGGTGTGCCACAGAATTTTAGTAATTCATTTATTTGTGCCATGAGATGAAAAAGATCGAAAATCGCTGATCTAAAAAGACCCAAAGACCTTTTAGCTTTTTAAAAGGTTTAAAAAACAGTAATAAAAAATACTCTGGTGATATTAACCAAAGGAAAACAGACAAGTTTATGCTGAATCTAACTAATGCTGTATCTGACAAAAACATGTTTATGAAGAAGACTGCCTAAACATTAAATCAGTCACACCTGCAGTGCAATGCTTAATCTTTTAAATAATCGTTTTTATTATGGTAGGGAAAAACAGGAAATCTGTCACTTAAGGTTGAGCAGAAACAAAATTTTAGTGTTATTTGTTTTAAGCTAATTAGTTTTAGGCAGTTTTTTTTCTTAACTCCCTAGAATGTCCTTGACACCTCTTACCAGCAAAGGAAAACAATTTAGAATGTAAAGTCTGAAAGAACAACCTTTAAAAACTAAGTGACCCATTTTATAGTTTTCCATAAAGAGAAATGGATACCCTCTTTATAGAAAGAGGTACATGCTTTGACTTTATTTAGATGAAGGAAGGAGTGTCTAATTTTAAAAAATTCTACACCATGATATTCATGAAAGACAGAAAATATGGAGGAATGAGATTAAAAGATGAATCAAAGGAAACAATGTTTTAAAAACTAAAACTTCCTTTGGAGACATAATAGAAACTATAGAAAACTTAATCACAAACCACAAAGCTGAGAAGCATTTCTATCCCTTATAAACAACAACAAAAAACGAATTTAAACAGGAACAGAATCAAGAGGAAAGACCTACTTTTCAAAATACAGGATAATACAATAATTAAAAGTCGTTTCAAGGGGAAGATGTAGAAGTAGAAGCAAGGCAAAAACATTCTTTTACCACAATGTAGGTAAATTAATGGAACTCCTGTTAAGCTGTGTACATTTTGTTAACATGAAAATCAATAACATACTATTTACAAAAACAGTACTGATAGCAACATGACAGAAAACTTCATTTCTTATATCACAAAAATGAAAGTACATACACTGAACAGCGTGGTTACTAGTTAATGCATAATTAAAAGTTGCTAAGAATAAGTTAAAAGTTCTCATCACATGAAAAATATAACTGTGGTGACAGATGTTAACTAGACTGACTTTGATGATCATTTTGCAATATATACAAATATTAATCATTATATTCTACACCTGAAACTAATGTCAATTATAACTTATTAACATGAAACAACAGAATTCAAAGTCAAAATCACAAAAAGGGACAAGAGGGTATCCAATATTCAGGAGGGGCAATCTCTAATAATAAAGACATACCCTAAGAAACCCCCTTGACTCCAAATCTACTGCCTGCTTCTGCTATCATGAAGTCTCCCTCGCCAGCTACAATATTATGCCTCATCAGGAAAGGATGCTGTGGGGACACTGTGTAGAACAGGGGTGGGCAAACTTTTTGACTCCAGGGCCACAATGGGTTCTTAAACTGGACCGGAGGCCGGGACAAAAGCATGGATGGAGTGTTTGTGTGAACTAATATAAATTCAAAGTAAACATCATTACATAAAAGGGTACGGTTTTTGTTTTTTTTTAGTTTTATTCATTTCAAACGGGCCGGATCCGGCCCCGGGCCGTAGTTTGCCCACAGCTGGTGTAGAAGGAAGGGGCTTTACTGTCTGGTGTGCTTTTCTCAAGAACAAGCTTCATGGCAGTGAGGGGGCTTCTCAGCATGTTCACAGGCTAGGGACCTCCCCACAGCCAGTCTCCCCTGGCATCACAGAAAGCTATTTCTTAGCAAGCGCCGCCCACACAGCATTTTCCTACAGAGGGCTTTCCCCGGCTCTCCAAACCTCACCAGTGGGCCACAGTCAGGTCTTCTCCAACTACATCTGGTTCTCAGCCCTGCAGTGGAATGGGGCTCTTTCCAGATTTATTTCGTCCATGGGGAGGCTGCTTCAGCCCTACAGGTAATAGCTGCTCCCTTATCTGCTGTTCCTATTTTCAGAGTTCTCTAAACCCCTTAGTGATCCCACATCATTCCAAATTCCTATTACTGTTAATAATGTTCTTAATTTAAAAGTTACCCATTCAAATTACTGTGTAGTTTTTGTTATCTGAATAAAACTGGACTAAAATAATTAGTAACATTATTTCAGGACTCTTTCTGGATCAGTAGTTATTTTTGAGTGAAGAGATTGAGACCTCTAAAGTTAATTAAATGTCTTCTAGCCAATGTTATATAAGTAGATGAACACTTGCAATTTCTTCAATATGGTAAATAAACCTCACCTTACTTTTAGCCACCTCAGCTGCCATCACTTCAATCTGACCTTCATAGGATTTGATGGCTTCATTTACAGCTTCAAGCTGTTGTTCGCAGGATGCATGCTCTCTCTTGAGCTCTTCTAGTTCCAGAGTGATAGCTTCAACTTCCTATAAGAAACAGGGCATTAACTACTGAAAAGTAAATACTACATATCAACAAAATTAGTAAGATTCTCATGCAAGTAAGACCAACAGCTTAATTGCTTAACTACCTAAACAGTGATGGCGAACCTATGACATGCGTGTCAGAGGTGACACGCAAACTCATTTTTTTGGTTGATTTTTCTTTGTTAAATGGCATTTAAATATATAAAATAAATATCAAAAATATGTCTTTGTTTTACTATGGTTGCAAATATCAAAAAACTTCTATATGTGACACGGCACCAGAGTTAAATTAGGGTTTTTCAAAATGCTGACACGCCGAGCTCAAAAGGTTCGCCATCACTGACCTAAAACATATCTAAACTGCTTCACCAGAAGGGAGGGAAAATAAAATTTACTCTCCTATACTTAAATATTGCACATACATTTGTCATTTTTTTACCAGTTCAAGGAACTTTGCATGAACTATTTTCCTTTTACTCCTATAGGGGAAAACAATATCGAATCCTACATAACAGATACATTAAGTACAGGTAAAAGCCTTTTCTAAACAATGTAAAAAAAACTAGTTTCTCTATTTTCTTCTTTCCTATTATAGCCTTTCTTATCATTAGAAAATAATTTGTGCAGCTATTTAATGACAAAAGCATGAGTTAAAAAAATAACTGTGAAGAAAAGTGAAATTTTATGGAACAGTGATTCAGAACATAGACATTGGAGTCAGAAAAAAATCTAGGTTTAATTCCCAGCTTTGGTACTATCCAAAAGATATAATCAAATATCACCAACCTACAATCGAATGGCATTCCATAAATACAGCATGCTTTGTCCTACATCATTCTTTCACAGTATACATTCACATAAATGATCAACAAAATAAATACTGAATCTGATATGACATAACAAAATATATTTCCTAAAAAAGTACTTTGTTTTTAAATTCTGTGATGAATACTGAAAAATAAGGCCAACCGCTGGTGCTCTACCACCTTTAGCTCTGTGTTGATGTTAAAAGATTGGTTCTATTTCAACAAAGGTTATTATTACCTGTTGTTTTTCTTTCATTTTCTTGCTGGAAGCATCCGCTTTTGTTTTGGCACAATCAAGTTTTTTCTGAGCATCTTTCAGCTCTTTCTCTCTTTCAGCTTCTGCATTTTTCATTTTATTCTCTAATACTTCATATTTTTCTTCTGCTTTCCTTTGAATTTCTTTGGTGTTTTTTAAGGTCTCCTCACTTTCCTCTGTTTAATAAAGTAGGCAAATGTGGCTAACTGAGGTACTTCAACTATTAACAGTTACAGATAATGGCTTACAAATTCAACTTTTAATAGAAAAAATGGTCTGGAAAGTTAGAGGCTAGAAGTTAAAAAACAAAACAAAACAAAACTATTCCAACCTTATTCTAGAAATGGTATGTTGAAACACAGATCCTGCATAAGAGCTATACTTGAACTATCTGGAGATCTATAATGAAATTATTTCCAATCATATGAAATTAATAAACCCTAACCTATAACTTATATTAAAAAGGTGGTCTATGATCTTTTTAATATCTGTGTGCTTCCTAAAACCAGAACAGAGAGAATAACTATAATATTTTTCCTTTATTATAATGGCCAGAAAGCTTAGACTTAATTCTATAAACAAGCTTACTTTGTGTTCGTCGCTCACTTATTTTGATTCAAGAGAAATACTGTGAAAACATGTCTAGGATAAGCATAGTAAAAATATTGTCTCTAAATTTAAGAAGAAAGAATAAAGTAAGATAGAATGAGTATGTTACTCTCACAAATTACACACTGAAAGAACCTGGAAAATTTTAAAAGTCTGAACAGGAAAGGATTTGGAGAAATGAGGACTTTCATATGCCACTAGTGCAAATGTGTACTTCTACAAATGGGCAGAATTTGGCAATATAGTAATCATAGCATGTAATAATTAAAATAAGTTTTAAAGATAATTCAAATAACTACATAATAAAGATAAGCTCTAAATACCTCAAGTATGGTTATCAGAAACACATTAGGTACAGTTCCTCATCTTACCAATGGTTTTTTTAAGAGCATCTAATTCTTCTTGTTGCTTGTGATATGAACTTTGCTGGAGCTTGGTTTGTAATAAATCTGCCTCCTCGGTTTTCATCTCCCACTGCTGTTTTAGTTTGCGATACCTTAGAAAAAGAGAAGTTTGTACCAAATGAACATAATTTTTCTGATGTTTGAGACATGCATCCAAACTACAGGCTTTTACCTAAAGTAAACTCACATACTAAATATAAACAATATAAGATACCACTGGTTACAAGAATAGTTTTGAGGCATCAATTAAATTCAAGGTTGATTTGGTCATTGGAGGTTAACAACTCGAAATGACCAAGACCGGTAATTATTTACAGCAATACTTCTATTTTTAGAAAACAATAAAAATCATCTTTGAATGAAACAGGGCTTCCTTAAAAATAACCCTTCCTACTAATCCTTACGGAAAGGAAAAACTCCACACAAAAAAACAACACACCAGATTAATACTATACACTGAGTGGCAAGATTATTATGACCACCCCATCAGTACAATGAACTGAATTAGTTATGCAAATAATAATAATAAAACCTTGAGAGTATTTGCTTAAGAAGTTTTCAATATTCAGTATTTTTGGAAGTGTCAATGAAGTACTGATGGGGTGGTCACAATAATCTGGCCACTCAGTGCATATTTACACACAAATTTAAAATTTTTTAAAATTTGATTAGTAATCTCCATTTTCAAATGTTAAAAAAAAAAATGTTCCCTACATTTTCTAACAAGACATAGTTTAAAAGTGCACAGCACAGAGTAAACATTTGCAATGCATTTTCCTTGCAAACCCTGTGATCTACCCCAGTTCTGGCTATTTAGTTATTTCTTTAGAAAGTATGTAGCTAATTCAGCTACAGTTAAATTTCAAGTAATTAGAAAATCATGAAATTTGAGGAAAAAGTATAAAACAAATACTTCTATGTGTATCTAGCCTCAAACTGCTTGACATCAATTAAAAAAAAAAAAAAGGCTATGTTCCTGATATGGTCTATGAAAGAATAACTTTACTTGACCCTTCCATTCTCATATTTTTCAAAATCTATTTTGTTTCCTTAACCCCAATGCTACAAATCTATAGGACAATTGTGCAAAATAAATGATCCAATACTGCTGAACAAAGTTAACAGTTCTAAGCCAAATGTGAGCACAAACTCACTGCCATGCCAGAGCTTCCACACAGAGCTCAGGAAAATCTTGTTGCATTTTTCTCACAGAAAAAGTTCAGTCACTTTATGGTTAATTTATGTTACGGTAAAATGCAGGTTAAACATATATATGATGTTTGAAAGTGGGCATTCTGATATACTGTATCTTGGAATGACCATGTTGACTGATTATAACAATTTCTTCAATATACATAGTATCCTAAATATCTTGTTACCATTCTAAGCTTTGATAATTTTAAATGAATGCTACAAATTTCATTTCTAAGTTTATGTAGATTTTTAAAAAACCTTTATTCAGCGTTATGAATTCTAAATAAAATGTTTGATTTTAATTTTATCTCAGTTGCCAATTGCCAGCTTCAGAAGGACTGGAAAAAATTACACTTTCATATAATGTACTTTGTAAGTTGTAGTGTTTATACTACTGAAGCCTTTCAAAGCAAGTAAGGACTCTTCTCCAGGATAACCACACGTGGAGTTCACTCACATCATTCAACAGCCACCTTCTAAGCGATGCTTTCCCTGAACACCAAATTATGTAATTTCAGCACCTGTTTGCCCTGGACAGCTCAATATCTCTTTTTCTGTTGTCCTTTTTTCTCCTTAGAACTTAGCATTTCTCTAACACACTTTACCCATTTAACCTTCTTTAGTGTTTGTTTCCATATATATATATATATACACACACACACACACATATATATACACATACATACACATAGACATACACACAATGAAGGAAGAGATTTATCTGTTTGATTCATCACTGTATTCCAGCTCCAATAAGGGTATTTGGCACATAGGAAGAGGCACTCAAAAGTGAGTAATGTTAAGTTACAAAAAGAGGTTACATTAAACACCATGATCCCAGTTTTGAAAATATTATAACATGCATATACCTTGTACCATACATAAACAGAAGTAATATTGAAAGGTTAACATACATACCTATAATCTACACCCACAGAAGAAACATGTAAGGACACTTTAATTTTAGCAGTGACTTTCTGACATGAACTTACTTCCTCCGTATGCAACCTAATAATTTTCAATAGCTATAGGTCAGCCATAATGCTGCTGAAGTCAGTGCAGACACCTGATCAATGCTAAACTGTATCATTTCATTCATATCAAGGACCAAGTATCTGCTATCAACCTCCAGAGTACATCTCAAAGGGAAAGGAGAATATTTGGTTAATTTTTCCTTCTGTTTAATTAATTTCTTATAACAAAGGCATTTTTTTTATTAGAAAAACTGCATAACAAACAATTGATTCAACTAAAAAAAAAAAACACCAAGGATAGTCTGAAAAAAAGTCAAAGTTGCATTTCTTCAAATAAAGGTATATTTTCTTTCCTTTTCTACCATGCAAAATCTTTGACCAAAAAGAATATATATAAATATATGTAGCTTAATTCAATAGGTCTTACTTTTCAGCAGTGTTTTTAAGACCTGCTAATTCCTCTTCTAGAGCCTGTAGTTCATTCTCCTTGATTCTCAGCTTATCTTGGACATCTTTGAGCTCCTGAAACTTGGTTAAAATTGAAGCCGCCTGGGATCGAGCACCTGACAGAAATTGAAATTGTACAATAAGTTATCACATACTTAGTAAATAAGAAGTTTTCTAAGAGAATTATACTTGAAATGATTCCATATGCAATCCTTTACAATGAGCTTATGAAATTATAGAATTTACTTCATTTACATCTTACAACATACATACTTGGTAAGTACTTCAAAGTAGATGTGGTGGATTATTTGTTCAAGCTAATCACTGTCCCTGCCTACTCATAAAGATCGGGGTTAGGCATGTAATTTGATCTGGTCAACAAAATGGGAAATGTGCCTCTTCTGAAAGTGGGCCTTAAATGACAGCACCTAAATCACCACATTTTCCCCCTCGCCCATTTCTCCTTCAGCCTGGGTTCCAGAATGAGATTAGCATGGGGCAGAGACAACTGACCTACAGTTACTGTAGCATAATCATGAAAAAAAAAAAAAACACTTGTAAGCCACTGAGATTTGGGGGCTGTTTGTTATACCATAACCTTGTCCGGGCTCTGATATAGCAGAGAGAATTGGTTTCACTTTATAAACAACTGTATTTGTCTGGCATTGGCAGGCTGAGGTTATACTGGCAAGAAAACTCTGTAAGTTTGATAAAATACAAAGGTTAATAAGCAATGCCATTATGAGCATTTTGTTAATATGATATGGGGTTACACATTTGCCATCCCTTAGGAAGGAATTTTAAGAACATACAAATCAATGAAATCTAGTTTCTTCTATTTTAGATATTTTAAAATATTTGGTCTGTCTTCCCATTGTAACTACTAGTCATCTTATTGTGTACCGGGGAATTTGATCATCGGATTCATTTTGTTGACTCTTGTCTTCTTGGCCTAGAAAGAAATTGTTATCTAATATGTAAGAGGTGTTACCTCTTGGTTTGGCTAAAAGCACAAACTCTAATTATTAGAGTTCAAATTCTGAGTTTTGCCACTTATCAGTAAGTTATTTAATAACTCTGTACCTTACTTTCTACAACTGTATATGAGAAATGATTGTGATATGCTTACCTCATAGTTGCTATAAGGATTAAAAGAGTTAATTATTTAAAGCCCTTAGAATATGGTTTTATAGCGTGATAGAGATGTTCTCTACCTGCATTTTCCAGTTACCCATTAATTAACCATTTATGGTTACTGAGCCCTGAGAATGTGACTTGTGCAAGTGAGGAAATTAATTTTAATTTTGATTATTTAAATGTAAAGAGCCACATGTGGCTAACAGTTCCTATTTTGGACAGCACAATCTTACAACACTGCCTAGTAGACAGTAAGTATTATTCAGTGTTTGATATTATGAGATCACTTGATACAGATCTGTAAACTCAATGTGGTAAACATTAAAACAAGAAGCATATGGTCATTATCTAAGAATTCCTTTCTTAAAGTATTAAAAAAAGTACCATCTCCAGGGCAAATTTAATTTTATTTTGACAGGAGCAGTGGCATATACACAAAGTAGAAGTTATCATGTTTGATGAAGGAGAAATGGGTGGTTAAGCTACAAATATACTGGGGGGGAAAAGACTTCATTTCCCAGTGACTAGAATATTCTGATAGGGCAAAAAGCAAAAGAAAATAAACAGTAATAGTTTTACTTGAGATGAATAAAAAAAAGCTAGGATTGATGCTTAGACTAGAGCTCATTGAGGACTATGACATCATGTAATCTCTCAATATTATTAAATACCTGTCATGTGGTAGGTATTCAAAAGAGAACCCAATTTCTAGATTAGTAATAAAACTCTGGATTAAGTCATTCCAACCCTACTATTTTCTGTTAAAGATAATAAAAGGCCCCATCCTATTTACCACATAGAATTATGAGGACAAATGATATAATACCTACCTCCACTCAGTGTCCCATGAGGATCAAATACCTCACCTCCTCGAGTTACAGTTCTAGTCATTATCCTTTTATCAAAGGCTACTTTTTTTGCATTATCCATATTGTCACAAACAAATGTTGTTCCAAAGACAAATTCCATTGCTTTCTGAAGTTCCGGTTTGTATTCAACCAGGGAAAGAGCCACATGAACATTGTTAGGGCCAACCTGTGGGGAAAAAAACAGATGTGTACTTACTACTCCTTTCCTTTCAAAATAATTTTATAAAATAGTAAGAATTGCTACAATAGAAATTTAGGTAATACTTATCTAGCAAAATAATTCCTTTAGAACTTTCTAAAATGCTATGGAAATCTCAAGAGTTTCATTTAGGAAAATTTTTTTTTTCTCCAAATTTAAACCCTGAAAGACCTATTGAGAGTTTCCAGCAAGGAGCGGCCACTATGAAGTTTCTAAATCCACACTGGACTATTCGAACAGACTTTCTTAATTAAAGTATAGCAATGCTGGACCAATGTTTTGACATAAAATGTTTTTGTTTCAATTATTAGTAATATGTTTGTTCCACAGTGAATGCTTTTTCATTTAAATTAAATATGCTAGGGCAGCCACCGAAATAAAAACACAATAATTGAGTAAAAAAATTTTTTTAATTCCTGTCCTTTATTTTGATACAACTGTGTCTTGTCAGACTTTATTTACAGTGTCCATCTCTGCCCGTCTTTTAGAACAACTAAGCATTCTTTATGAAGCTTAGCAGCAGCTGAAGTCAAAATAAAGGAGGCTCTATGTAACACGTATTCAGCATTGTACCGTGACGTACTAGCTACATTAAACACATCTGGCTAAAGGATTTAGCTGTATTTTTACTGTTACTTGAAATCCCAATTTACTTCTGACACTGGGACTGGACCTAAGGTTGAAATAACTTTCAAAGCCTTCAAAGTAAAGGAAGTACTAACCCAAAATACCACCTTTCAATTACTATGCACTCATCTCCATCCCCTGACAGTGTATAGATCAACACAATTGTACTTCGAAGTAATTTTAATTGAAGACTTCTCAAAATTTCAGCAAATATACTGAATATCCATTTAATATCTTAATTACAAATGCAATGCGAGGTTTCAGTCTTTTCAATCCTGCACTTGAAATAACTACTCAATAAGCTGATTCTGCTGCTGAATGTTATACAGTCGTTAATAGCCGTTTAAATGAACTTTCTTATACTCATCTGCTATTTTACTAGTAGTCATACCAGGGGTAGGAGTTAGCTACTACTTCTCAACAGCTGACTGAATATCTCTGCCATGTGTTTTGTACATCCACAGATTGAAAGGCACTTAGAAGAACTCTAACAGAGAAGCATCTCTGCAAGATCAACAGACACCTTCCATATACGGTCTTGCTGTGCACAGTTTACATGTGCCTAGCATGAAAAAAACTGAAGAATTCTGGTATTAATAAACTGTAATTCTAATTATTCAGAAAACAGAAATTCAATACAATCAAGAGCCACTTAATGATGGGGATATGTTCTAAGAATGCATTGTTTGGCGATTTCTTTATTGTGCAAACATCATAGGCAGCAGTCGCCAACCGGTGGTCCGAGAGGTCCGAACAGTTGGCGACCACTGTCATAGAGTGTACTTAACACAAACCTAGATGGTTGAGCCTACTACACACACAACTAGCCTATTGATCTGTAGGGGAGGAAAAACAGTTTTCCCTTCACTTTTCTGGTTCTTGGCTGAGACATCCCTATGAAAAAAAAAGTTAACAGGAGAAAAAAAAAAGTTTAGTAACATCTATACCGCCTGTCTACATGGAAGAGACCTGGAAAACTGACTCCTCAAAATAGCTGAAGCCAGCATTTTTACCATCTTACCTTAAATACCATCTTTAGTGCAAGGCAAAAGATGTTGGGGTGGGGAGAGTGAGTTACCAGAAAAAGCACAGTAAACAAAGGTAAGTTTGCTATGTAGATTTAATTCCTTGTCTTCTACACTGATATGAGTTTCTAGAGGTAAGGTGTCACTCCCCTCTTCACCCTTACAAATGAAAATATCTTTTACAAAGGGTAACTTCTACTTTCTTAACAAGCCTAAAATATTTTTATACCAAATAGACTATTTAAGAGTAATAAATAGTTGCCCTACAGCTTCTAGGCTACAAACCTGTTCAGCATGTTACTGTATGAAATACTGTAGGCAACTGTAACACAAGGGTTAAGTACTTGTGTAATATGTGCTATGACATTATTAAGGCTAGGACTTCACTAATCCTTAAAAATTTTTGAGCTCCATTATAATCTTAAAGGACCAAGGCCTTATGTAGGGTCCTTTCTTAACACTAGAAAGACTGAAATTTAGTATATCCCTATATTGCCCAAAAGCAGTCAAAATGACTGCATTGTGAAAGAATAATATCGGAGCACTCTTCACTTATGTTCCTTAGCTTTTCCAATAACTCACTTCTATTCGACATTTCTTTCATGAATTTAGGGCGCAAAAGAAATAAACAACTTATTAGAACAAGTATCACTGCATAAAGATTCGAATAACAAGTACTAGTTTAGCTTATTGAGCAACTGCAACTTATCAAGTATCGACAATTTATCATGTACTTGTATGTTATCATGTGACGGTAATCGAAAAAAAATGAAAACTGTTATTTCAATACAGAGCCGAACTGGTCATATAAGAAATTTACTCAATTCAATAATAAGAGTCATAATTCCTCCCCCCCCCCCCCCCCCCAAGCAGTCAAAATGACTGCTTTTGGGCAATATAGGTATAACACATATATATATACCGGAAATGAAGGAGGGGGGAGGTAACTACAATTATTAATAAACACATTTATATGTTGTACAAAAAGTCACAAAATTCTAAGAAATTGTGTCCTTATATACATAATTGTTTTTCTAATTGAAATTAAAAAGCAGTCAAAATGACTTCCTTGGGCATTCTAGTGTTAATGGGGAGAGTACTGTTTTTACTATTACCTGATAGTTATGTAACTTGACTTAAGGGTTAAAGAGATTCTAATACTACAACTTTGAAACACCAACTATATTTTTTTATCTTAATTTTTAAGTCATGGTAGCAAAAAAATTTTGCAGTTCTGCATATGATTAAGTCCCCCAAAATTAATGTTCTCTAATTTTAAAAACAGAGATAAAACATGTAAGACTTACAAGATTCTGAGCGACCCTCAGGGTTTCTGGAGCAATACATGTGGCTGAAATTTTATTGAGTGGAATTATAGTGTATCGACGTTTCAATTCCCCCTTTTCTAGAAGCTTTTTTCCAGTAACCTAAAACACAGTGCATGTGAAATAAAAATACATGCATATTATTAATGATAACAGAAAACATTTGAATGGAGAGTGCACATTTAGGAATCTATAATCAAATATTTAGTGCCTACTATCCTGAACAATTAAAAGTCTAAGGCTGATAATATACATTCTGGATTCCTGAGTGAGCTTGAGACTTCCTCTGAAATACAGCTAAATCCTATATAATAAAGAGCTAATATGCTAATTAGACTGAACAGCAGAATGACCCGAGGCTGCTGGGGCTGCGAGGGCCAAGCCCCTTGCACTATTTTCGTGCATCGGGCCTCTAATCAAATATAATAATATAGTAAAAATGTCATTAACTGAAAAGTTTTAACTTGTAAAAATAAGCAACTTTGGAAGAAGCTTACAACATCAAAAAAGTACCCAAATCTTCTATCAGCACATAATTATCAAGCTGAACAGCAATCACAAATTTCCTTTATTAAAATCAATTTACCTCTGTGTCTACTACAACATTGTAGAGTCGTTCCCCAGCCACCAATTCTAAAGCTGTGGTTGCAGAAGTATCTTTCACACTAATCAAAGAAGCTACAAGTCCTTTCACACAATTTCTATTCCAGTTCTTCTCTGGATCCCTAAAATGGAAAAGTTGACAAAAGTCAATCTTAGATAAGAAAATAGAAAAAAATTATATATATATAGTAATACTCAGGAGCTCTTTTCGACAGCACATTAAACTGACAGAAGAATCATATAGATTTAACAAAACAAAAACTTGAAAATGTCCCAGATGACTACCCAGCTATTGTTTTTAAATCAATCAAAAGCTCTTTTAGTACATATTGTTTCAATGTAACAAAAATAACTTTGACTTTCTAATCTTTGTAATATATAATTACCATAGCATTCTATGAAAGAAATCCCATGAGGAAAGCAAACTGTAAAATGTTAATATAGATATTTATCATTAATGATAGAAAACCTTTAAAGAAACTTTGGATTGAGATTAAATTCCTCTCATTTTGGTTTTAAGATAGGTGGCATTAACAGCCATTAAATCTCACAAGAATTTCCCCTGCCCACACCTGAAACATTGCAATTAACGTAAAGCAGTTCACAATTTTCATACAAAAATCTTAATGTCCATGAAATTTTAAGACTGCCTTCCAGCCAAAATAAAAAGAGATCTTGGTTATTACTATGTTAAAATTCAAGATTTAAATCTCATACCTGTAGGCAAATTGAAGATTGGGAAATCTGGCCAAGAGAGCTTCATATGTTTCTTTCAATCTACTGATATCACGTGACAGTTGCCTGCGCTTTTCCAGAAGGCTTTCCTCCTTGTTTTCTAAACAGTAAATCATAAGTAAATTAAAACCAAGTCGCCAAAACCGGTTTGGCTCAGTGGATAGAGCGTCGGCCTGCGGACTGAAAGGTCCCAGGTTCGATTCCAGTCAAGGGCATGTACCTGGGTTGCGGGCATATCCCCAGTAGGAGATGTGCAGGAGGCAGCTGATCGATGTTTCTCTCTCATCGATGTTTCTAACTCTCTATCTCTCTCCCTTCCTCTCTGTAAAAAAGCAATAAAAATATATTAAAAAAAAAAAAAAACAAGTCTTAAAATAAATATTCTGTTTTAAGGAAAATATTTGTAACCTCTATTTCCAAAGCATTTCTAGAAGCAAAATACAAATTTCTGATAAGTATTAAGTAAAAAAGCATGCTTAACATTCAAATTTCTATTGTGTTAAGTAGACATTTCTGACAAATAATACAATTTCTATTCCAAAAAATAACAAATGAATTGAATGCCTACTGAAGTAGAAATATACAAATGACATTTTTGAGTTTAAGTGTCAGGTCAGAGTGATTGAAGCAGGAAATTCTTAGTGAATCTTCAAAAATTCTAAGCATATTTTTGAGACTATATTTGTAAACATTTCTTATACTAATACTCATTAATAGGATAAAAATTTTTCCTACTTGCTATTTTTTTAAGTTAGTTTCACCAACCACCACTACCTCCTAATGATTTAATAGTATGTCTTTAAAGGCAAACCTTCATAATTTAGCTTTTTTATTTCGGCTTCAAGTTTTTCTTTAAGCTTCTTCACAGCCTCTAAAGCTTCTTGATCCTTCCTGTAGCCACTATCCATCTTCTTAACTTCAGCTTGTTTAGTCTTTAATTCTTGTTGGGCATGTTTCAATTTCATCTGAGCCTGCAAAGAAAAATGTAACAGACCATCTGAGGCAGATAGTTCAGATTGGTTTAAGAGAATCAGCCTTGAAAATGCAACTGTTGGCCACTTGGATTAGTATCCCAACAGATCAATCATTTCCTAACATTTTCTCCTCAAAAAAACTACTCAGAGTAAAAACTAATATGTTTAACATAAACCATAAAATAACTTGCAATTTAAATCCATATTTTTAATAATTATAAAATATGAAATGAATTAGTTCAAATTATATCAAAGAATACTTGTCATTAGCTGGTTAAATTAAGAACACAATAGAAAGCTAAAAATCCTAACTCTAGTTCTCTTCCTTTCCACTTAGACAACACTCACAAATATACATTAGTACAATCTAACAAGAGAAGCTATACTGAGCAATGAGAAATAACATTACATAGAAAAAGGGAAACTAAATTGACAGCAATTTAAATGCAAAGAGTCTGATATTTAAATGCTAGTTTATATAATTGAGCACTAGTCCTTAAAACCATGAAGTAGTATTCTAAGCTCTATATGGGTATATCCTCCCTCTAAAACTGAATAACGATGGGCTTGTCCCAATACAAATAAGTTTATAGGAAAACCGAGAGGGTTTTAAAGTTTTTTGGCTATTGATTTTTAACAAATATTTTGTGATCATCTTTGTTGAATAAAAAAGTGGCAAATAGGTGATAGAAAAACTTCAACTGGATTAATATACAATACACACACATGTCCATATATATTTTCAGAGCTGAGTCTTCCATTACAAACAAAGAATGTGTATATATACATTTTTTCTTTCTGCTATCAAAAGTCTTATAGTCACAGGACTTTAAGAGTTGTACAACTATCTAAACATTTGAAAACCATTCTAATAGATTGACAAACCTTTGAAAATTATGAAATCAGAGTAGGAAAACCAAAGACTAGAATGGGGGTAGGTGGGAAGTGGAGATATTTCCAAAGAGTATGTTGTCAAGTTTTAGAACCAAGGTTTTAAGAACTAGATGTGTTGGGCATAGAAATGGAGAGGATACTTTTCTGTTCCTGTTAAATCTTAGTACTTCAAGTTAATGATGCCAATAAATACAGCAAAAAAAATATATAAAATTGACTAACCGCAAATATTCCATATAGTGCTGGAAACAAAATAAAGCCTTTATTACACTAACAATTTCAATTAACCTATAAAGGCATTTTAGGTTTTAAAGCATCTTTAAACTATCAATATTTAGCAATCCACATATCAGAATTTCATTACAGTAAATGCTATAAAGTGGCAGAATAAAATAAACAAGATCCTCGACATTGATCTGACTATTTTTTAACAAAGCATAAATGTGAAGCATCTTCTTGAAAACAAAAAAAGTAATCACATAGTGCTTAATGTCTATATTTACCTGTTTGGCTTCTGTCTGAGCTTTACTTATGTCATTTTTACAGGCCATCATTTGACCAGCAAGAGTTGCTTCTGCTCCATCTTCGTTACTGGACAGGCCAGCGGAAACAGCATTGAAGTGCTGCTGTGCAGCAGCCAAAGCTTCAGCGTCTTTATTACTTGCTTCTTGAAGGGTGTTCAGCCCATCTGTTATCTTTTTAACCTCTTTTTCCTTTGCTGCTAAAGTTTTAGAATCCTTTAGGAAGAGTTTCAGATTGAAAAGTGTTATATTTTAGGAGAAACATCTATTTTCTAATACATATGTATACTTATGTCATCAAATTTCACTGCAATTTGAAGGTGGACATGGTTACAAGAAAAATAATGTCACCTTAAATAAAATAATTTAAACATTTTATTCTCATTTTGAAATTTGCTGTTTTTAGGATAAATGTGCTGCCTTTTTTTTTTTTTTTAAATGAAAGGTAGGCTTCTTGTCTCCCAGGCCAGATCCTTTTCTTTTTTTTTAAATGTATTTTATTGATTTTTTACAGAGAGGAAGAGAGATGGAGAGGATAGAGAGTTAGAAACATCGATGAGAGAGAAACATTGATCAGCTGCCTCCTGCACACCCACTACTGGGGATGTAAATATGTGCTTATCTTTCTAGAAATACTTTCATATGTTATAGTCAAATCTGAGAGATAATGCGCTGACATAATTGCAAATTTAAACCACTTGAAGAAACTAAAAATCAGTTTCTAAATCTAAATAATTATAATAGCCATCCTACACCAATTTTAAAAGTAGAGATTTTAGGATTAAGAACGTGTATATAAAAATATTTTTAGGCCCTGGCCTGGTAGTTCAGTTGGCTAAAACGTCATCCCAATACACCAAAGGTTGTAGGTTTGATCCAAGGTCATGGTATATACAAGAATCATCCAATAAATGCTTAAATAAATGGAATAACAAAACGATGTTTAGCTCTCTCCCTCTCTTTAAAAATCAATTAAATTTTTTAAAGAATATTTTTATAAACTATTAAGGGCCATAAAATTTAAGCATTAAATAATTGTGGGGATAGCATTACTTAACACCTTTTTATGCAAGATACCAGCCCTAAAAAATATGTATATCTATACTGTTTATATGAAAGTGACCAGAAATCAGAAATTTTGGCCCACCTGTTTAATTCATGATTGAATAAATATTTACCAGATGTTTACTATGTACCAAACAAAACTATGTATTGTTTTAGACTCCTCAGGGAGCCTATATGTTAGGGTGGAAGACATAGTAAGCAAACAAGCAAAGTAAAGGGATGGAAGGTGATGGGGGCTATTATTTTAAGAAGAATGACAGGAGGTCTTTTTGTGATAACATTTGAGCAGAAGCCTAAATGAAATAAAAGGAGTGGCCATGCTATACTAGGAGGAATTGTAATTGGAGCAATGAGCAAGTGGTAAGAAGGAGCCAGGGGTTAGACCATATAGTATTGTAAACCATGGTAAAGACTTGGATTTAATTATACTTGTAACTTTGAAACCACTAAAGGTTTTAAGTACAAGAATGATGTCATCTAATTTGTATTTTAGCTTTTGTACAGATCAGACTATAGAGCAGGAGGGGCAACTAGTAAGGACACTATTGCACTATCCCTCATGGGAGGTGATGGCTTATACCAGGTTAGCAGTGATGGAGGTGATGAAAAGTGCCTGTATTCTGGATATCCTTTTAAAGCCAACAGAATTTGCTGATGGATTAGATGTAGGATTTGAGAGAAAAGGAGAAATCCAGGAGGACCCTATGATTTCTGAACAGAACCGTTAGGTTACCAGTGGTGTCCTTTACCGGTATGAGAAAAATTCAATAATATAGGCAGGTTTGGGTAGGCGGAGTAAATTTAAGAATTTTATTTTGGATATGTTAAGTTTTAGACTTTGTTACCATCCATGTAAAACTATTAAGAAGCTAGACTAATGAGTCTAGAATTTATCTAGCTTCCCTGAGTCTAGAATTCAGGGAAAGAGTCAATAATTTGGGACATGCCAACATATGTACTTGGATTTGTATTTCTAACCTGGATTCAACATCTCTATTTAGATGTCTAACAGGGACCTCAAGCCCATCAAATTCATACTATACTTCTTCTTATTCTCCACTCAGCTTATGGTAATCCTAGGTCCAACTGTCAAAACCTAGAATTTTCCTTCACTCCTTCCTTTTATATTTAACAGCCAATCTCCAGGTCATTCTGGTTGGACCTACCCTTAAGATGCGCATAAAATGTCACAACTTTCTCAGTACACTCCATTTCTATTGCATTTGTCCAAGGGCTAACACCTGGACAAGCTACTTTCCTCATCCTTTAGTTTGTTCTCAAAACAAGAATAGGAGACTTCTGGTCAAGATGGTGGAGCAGGTAAACAATGTGCCCACCTCCTCCCATGTAACAACTAAATTATAGACCAACCATCGAGAACTACCTGAAGAAAAGCTCAACAGGTCCTATGATATAAAGCAGCCATGCTGAGAATGGTAGAAAGGGCAGAGAAACAGAATAGGCAGGTCCCAAATGCTGGCAATTAAGAATCAGGAGGCCTATCTCAGCTTCATCACACTCCCCAGCCCAGGGCTCCACTGCCAGGAAGAGGAGTCCCCATAACAACTGGATGTGAAAACCAATGGGCATTGTGTATAAAAGAAACAGAGGGGTACTGGAGTCCTACCCACTGCAGGTCTTAGAGGGCCTGGACACAGACTCACTCACAATCTCACTAGCTCTGAGCCCCAACACAGCAGCTCAAAAAGCCAAAGAGACACAGGAAGAACTAACTTCAGGGCAAGGGCTGGAGGGCAAGGGCCAGGACAGTTCTCTCCCAGAGGAAAGTGCTGGCAGGTGCTACTGTTCCTATATTGAGCACCCCCCGCCACCCGCTAGTGTAGGTAGGCTCTTCATTCATCTAACACCATTCACCCTAGTAATTCCCTGAGACCCCAGTGCACCCAACTCACCCACCTAGCAGAACCTCTTCCAGCAGCTCCTAGACAGAAGGAACCTGCCTAAGCTTGAGTTGTGGACTTCCCAAAGTACACAAATTCCAAATAAGACTTGGTGTGCTCGGTACCTGTTGTTTTACTACTCCAACAAACACAAAGTGGTGACCAGTTTCTCAACTTGTTTAACTCCCATCAGATGGCCCCAAGCCTGGCACAAGCAGTGGCCAGAAGTGGCTTGGAACATAGCCTCAACTGACAAAAATCCGGCACAAGTGGCAGCAAACCTGAGCTCCCAATGTGGTGTCCACCAAAGGGTGCCAAACCCAACACTAGAGGAAGTCAGCTATACACAAGGGGATATAACTCTTGTAAACATACACACACCCAACATAGAAGCACCTAAATATATAAAGCAAGTATTGAAGAACATAAAGGGAGACAACGACAGTAATACAGTAACTGTGGGAACTTTAACACCCCATTCACATCAATGCATAGATCATCCAGACAGAAAATCAATATGGAAAAATGGCCTTAAATGACACATTAGATCAGATTGATTTAATTCTTTTAGAATGTCTGATCCAAGAGCAGCAGAATATACATTCTTTTTAAGTGAATATGAAACACTTTCTAGGATAGATCACATATTAGTACACAAAACCAGTCTTAATAAATTTAAAAGACAAATCATAAAAAGCATTTTTTCTGACCACATGGTATGAAATCAGAAATAAAATAAAATAAAAATTGAAAAACAAACACATGGAGGCTAAATAACATGCTCTAAACAATAAATGTGTTAACAAGATCAAGGAAGAAATCTAGGTACCTTAAAACAAATGAAAATGAAAACACAATGAACCAAAATTTATGGGACATAGTCAAAGCAGTTGTAAGAGGGAAAGCCACATCAATACAAGCCTACCTCAAGAAATAAAAATCTCTAACGAACAGTCTAACCTTACAACTAAAGAAATCAGAAAAAGCATTAAACAAAGCCCAAAGTGAGAAGGAAGGAAATAATAAATATCACAGTGGAAATAAACAAAGTAGAGTCTTGAAACCAAGAATTGCTTCTGTAAAAAGATAAAAATTGCCGAAACCGGTTTGGCTCAGTGGATAGAGCGTCGGCTTGCGGACTGAAGGTCCCGGGTTTGATTCCGGTCAAGGGCATGTACCTGGGTTGCGGGCACATCTCCCGTGGGAGATGTGCAGGAGGCAGCTGATCGATGTTTCTCTCTCATCGATGTTTCTAACTCTCTATCTCTCTCCCTTCCTCTCTGTAAAAAATCAATAAAATATATTTAAAAAAAAAAAGATAAAAATTGATAAACCTTTAGGCAGACTCAAGAAAAAGAGAACCCAAATTAATAAAATCACAAATGAAAGTGACAACTGACACCACAGAAATACAAAGAATTAAAAGTAAGTACCACAACAATTATTTGCAAACAAATTGGACATTCTCTTTCTCGAAGAAATTAAATTTCTAAACAGATCTGTAAATATTAATGAACTTCAATCAGTAATTTAAAAAATTCCCAATAAACGTAAGTCCTGGGTTAAATGGCTTCACAGGTGGATTCTACAGCACATTCAAAGATTTGATACCTATCCTCCTCAAAATATTCCAAAAAGTTGAAGTTGAGGGAAAGCTTTCAAACTCCTTTTATGAGACCAGTGTTACCTATACTAATACCAGACAAAAACACTTCCAAAAAAACAAAATTATAAGCCAATCTCTCTGATGAACTTAGGTGCAAAAATCCTTAACAAAATATTACCAAACCAAATTCAGCAATACTTTAAAAAGATCATACAACATAATCAAGTGGAATTTATTCCTGAAACAAGGCTGGTATACCACATGACTAACGTGATATACCACATAAACAAAATGAAGTTTAAAAATCAAATGATCACATCAACAGATATAGCAAAAGCATTTGACATAATCCAACATCTATTTAAAAACTCTCAGCAATGTGGGGGCAGGGACACCATACCTCTACATTACAAAGGCCACATAAGAAGCCCACAGCTAAATCATACTCCATGGTGAAAATGTGAAAGTTTTCCCTCCAAGATCAGGAATAAAACAAGGGTGCCCACTCTTGCACCACTTCTATTCAATACTAAAGGCCTGGTGCATGAAATTCGTGCATGGGAGAGGTCCCCTCAGCCCAGCCTGTGTCCTCTCGCAATCCAGGACCCCTCGTGGATGTCCAACTGCTGGTGTAGGTACGATCCCTGCAGTTGGACATCTGGCAGTGGGACATCCCTCTGCAACCTGGGACTGCTTGCTCCTAACCACTTGCCTGCCTGCCTGCTCAGTGCGCGTCATAGTGACCAGTCATTCCGGTTGTTCCTTCATAATGATCACTTAGACTTTTATATATATACTAGAGGCCCGGTGCACAAAAATTTGTGCACTCGGGGGGGAGGGGGGTCTCAGCGCAGCCTGTGCCCTCTCGCAGTCTGGGACCCCTCGGGAGATAACAACCTGCTGGCTTAGGCCTGCTCCCGGGTGGCAGAGGGCAGGCCCAATCCCTAGGTGCAGCCCCTGGTCGGGCTCAGAGCAGGGCTGATTGGGGAGTTGGGGCACCACCCCCTGTCATGCACAGAGCAGGGCGGATCGGGAGGTTGTGATGCCACCCTTAGTCACGCTCAGGGTAGGGCCGATTGGGGGGATTGCGAGAAGCTGTGATGCCACCCTCAGTCACGCTCAGGGTAGGGCCGATTGGGGGGTTGGGGCACCGCCCCCTGTCACACTCAAGGCAGGGTCGATGGGAGGTTGCGGCGCCACCGCCTGTCACACACAGAGCAGGGCCAATCAGGGGGTTGGGCACTGCCCCGTCACACACAGAGCAGGGCCCATCAGGGGGGTTGGGGTTCCGTACCCTGTCACGCACAGAGCAGGGCCAATCAGGGGGTTGGGGAGCTCCCCCCTGTCACGCACAGAGCAGGGCCCATCAGGGGGTTGAGGAGCTCCCCCCTGTCACTCACAGAGTAGGGCCGATAGGGGAGTTGGGGCACCGCCCCGTCACACACAGAGCACGGCGGATCAGGGGGGTGGGGCGCCGCCCTCTATCACCCACAGAGCAGGGCCAATCAGGGGATTGGGGCGCCGCCACTGTCACACTCAGGGCAGGGCCAATGGGGAGGTTATGGCTCTACCCCATCACACACAGACCAGGGCCCGTGGGGTGGGGGTTGGGGCGCCGCCCTCTATCACCCACAGAGCAGGGTCTATCAGGGGGTTGGGGTGCCGCCACTCTCACATTCAGGGCCAGGCTGATGGGGAAGTTATGGCTCTACCCCGTCACACACAGAGCAGGGCTGATCAGGGGGTTGGGGCGCTGCCCCCTGTCACACACAGAACAGGGCCGATAAGGGGGTTGGGGAGCTCCCCCTATCAGGCACAGAGCAGGACTGATCAGGGGGGGTTGGGGCGCCTTCCCCTGTCACGAACAGAGCAGGGCGGATAGGGAGGTTGTGGCCCCGCCCCCTGTCACACACAGAGCCGCAGGGCGATCAGGGGGTTTGGGCACTGCCCTGTCACACTGATCCCGGTGCTGGGAGGCATGTTACCCTTTTACTATATAGGATAGAGGCCTGGTGCACGGGTGGGGCTGGCTGGTTTGCTCTGAAGGGTGTCCTGGATCAGGGTGGGGATCCCACTTGGGTGCCTGGCCAGTCTGGTGAGGGGATGATGGCTGTTTGCAGCTGGTCACACACCCTTCAGGGTGGGGGTTCCCACTGGGGTGCCTGGCCAGTCTGGGTGAGGGGCTGAGGGCTGTTTTCAGGCTGGCAGGTGACTGAAGCTCCCAACCGCTCCTTTTTTTCTTTTTTTTTTTATTCTGGGCCAGCTTTAGCTTTAAGGCTTGGCTCCAGCTCTTAGGCCTCCGCTGCTGAAAGCAGGTTTCTGGCCCTTATTTACCTTCTGTATTTGAAACAATGTTGCGATCCTGCGGGCTGAAGCCTGGCGACTAAAGCAGGTTTCTGGGGTTTTGTTTAGCTTCTATATTTGTAACATAGTTGCTTAGAGTTGCAGCTCAGAGGCTGGCAGCGGCTAGCGGGGAACGTTGGAGTCCTCCGTCACTGAAGCAAGCAAGTCTCATGTTCGCTTTAAGCTGCCTGGCTGCCGGCCGCCATTTTGGCTGGCAGTTAATTTGCATATTGCCCTGATTAGCCAATGGGAAGGGTAGCGGTCGTATGCTAATTACCATGTTTCTCTTTTATTAGATAGGATATAGATAGTATTAGAAGCCCTAGCCAGATCAATTAGTCAAGAAAAAGAAATAAAAAGCATCCAAATTAGAAAGGAAGAAGTTAAACTGTCATTATTTGCAGATGACATGATACTATAGAGAACCCTAAAGATTCCACCAAAAAACTATTCAAATAATAAATTAATTCAGTACAATAGCGGATACAAAATTAATATTCAGAAATTGATTGTATTTTGATACACCATAATGAACTACCAGAGAAATGAAGAACACAATCCCATTTACAATTATATAAAAAAAACCCACAAAACAACCCTGGAATAAATTTAACCAAGTAAATAAATGGACCTGTAGTCAGAAAACTATGACACTGAAAAAATAAAAGAAAAAGAACAGACAGATAAATGGAAGTATATACTGTGCTCATGGAACATCATTAAAATGAACTTATTACTGAGAACAATCTACAGATTCAGTGCAAGCCCTATGAAAATTCCAATGGCATTTTAAACAAAACTAAAACAAATAATCCTAAAATTATGTGGAACCACAAAAGGTACCAAATAGCCAAAGCAATCTGGAGAAAGAACAAAGTTAGAGGTATCAAGCCACCTGATATGAAACTACTAGGTGTACTGGTTAATAATGCATATTTTTTTTCAATAGATGGAGTTACACATTTTGATATATATGCAATGTGATATGTATGCTGTTTTGTTGTATTGACAGCAACCTTCAAAACTTCCTGTCAAATTTTCTGAAGGTGTTAACATCATAGATATTTTTACGATTAAAAATGTTGAATTTCGTGCCAAAAAAGAGCATTTGCGAAGTTTTAATTCATTACTTTATTTTGAAGAAAAGTGCTGCTGAATACTTTGGGAAGCTTATGGTGAACATGCTCCATCTCAAGATACTTGTGAACACTGGTTTAAATGCTTTAAAAGTGATGATTTTGATGTGAAAGACAAAGAATGTCCAGGTCAACCGAAAAAGTTTGAAGACCAACAATTACAATCATTATTGGATTAAGATGCATGTCAAACTCAAAAACAACTTGCAGAAAGATTAAGTGTCGCTCAGCAAACAATTTCTGATCATTTACAAGCAATGGGAAAGATTTTAAAGGAAGGAAAATGGGTGCCACATCAACTGAATGAAAGACAAATGGAAAACCGAAAAGTCATCAGTAAAACGTTGCTTCAACAGCACAAAAGAAAGTCTTTTTGCATCGAATTGCATCGAATTGCACTGACGATGAAAAGTGGATTTATTTAGAGAATCCCAAAAGCACAAAATCATGGGTTGATCCAGGTCAACCATCAACATCGACTGCAAGGCAAAATCGCTTCGGAAAGAAGACAATACTCTGTGGTTGGTGGGATCAGAAAAGTGTGGTGTATTATGAGCTTCTAAAACCAGATGAAACCATTAATACTGGTGGCTACCGACAACAAATAATCAATTTGAAGCATGCTTTGATTGTAAAACAAACAGAATGTGCCAGAAGACACAGCAAAGTAATTTTGCTTCATGATAACGCACCATCACAGACCTCAAAACCAGTTAAAATTAGACCACTTTCTTATACCAGGTACAAGAACAAACTCAAAATCGATGCAAGACTTAAATGTAAGACCAAGACTTAAAAGAAAACATAGGCAGTAAACTATTTAACATCAATCTTAGCAATATATTTTTTTAAATCTATTTCTTCTCAGGAAAGAGAAACAGATGAAATAAATAGAATTACATTCTATTTAAAAAGTTTTTGCACAGCAAAGGAAAACATCAACAAAACAAAAAGACAACACTATTCAATGGAAGAACATATCTGCCAATGATACCTCTGATCTCATGGTAGGAGTTAATAAATATCCAAAATTTATAAAGAGCTCAATATCGAAAACACAAACAATCCAATTAAGAAATGGGCAGAGGACCTGAATAGACACTTCTCCAGAGGACATACAGATTGTCAATAGACATGAAAAAGCTGCTCAATGTCACTAGTCATCAAAGAAATGCAAATTAAAACCGGAGTTATCAGCTCACACCTGGGCTATCATCAATAAATCAACACACAAATGTTGGGCAAGGATGTGGAGAAAAGGGAACCCTTGTGCACTGTTGGCAGCATCATAAATTGATGCAGCTACTATGAAAAACAGTATAAAGGGTCCCCCCCAAAATTAAAAAGATAACTAACATGACACAGCAATACCACTGCTGGGTATTTATCCAAAGAAACCCAAAACACCCATTTGAAAAGATATACACCCCTATGTTCACTGCAGCATTATTAACAACTAGGGGCCCGGTGCACGAAATTCGTGCAATGGGTGTGTGTGGGGGTTGTGTCCCTCAGCCCAGCCTGCCCCCTCTCACATACCGGGAGCCCTCAGGCGTTGACTCCCATCACCCTCCAATCGCAGGATCGGCCCCTTGCCCAGGCCTGATGCCTCTGACAGAGGCGTCAGGCCTGGGCAGGGGACCCTCATTTCCCCCATCACTGGTTCTGCCCCCAGCCCAGGCCTGATGCCTCTGGCCCAGGCATCAGGCCTGGGCAGGGGACCCCCAGACCCCTCCGATTGCTGGCTCTGCCCCTTGCCCAGGCCTGATGCCTCAGCCAGAGGCGTAGACCCCCATCACCCTCTGATCAACTGATCGGCCCCTTGCCCAGGCCTGACGCCTCTGCCAGAGGTGTCAGGCTTGGACAGGGGACCCCCATCTCCCCCTGATCACTGGCTCTGACCCCTGCCCAGGCCTGAGGCCTCTGGCCCAGGAATCATGCCTCGACAGGGGACCCCCATCTCCCTCTGATCGCTTGCTCCACCCCCCGCCCAAGCCTGACGCCTCTGACCCAGGCTTCAGGCCTGGGCAAGGGGACCATCATATCCCCCCAAGCCCTGGCTCAGCCCCCTGCCCAGGCCTGATGCCTCGGCCAGAGGAGTTGACCCTCATCACCCTCTGATCACCAATCACCGGATCGGCCCCTTGACCAGGCCTGAGGCCTCCGGCAGAGGTGTCAGGCCTGGGCAGGGGACCCCCAGCTCCCCGCGGTTGCAGGCTCCGCCCCGGGCAGCGGGGACCCGCAGCTGCAGCGGCCCCGCTTTAGGCCCAGGCAAGGGACCCCTAGCTCCCGGGACTGCCAGCTTCGACCGTGTCCAGCTCCCATCGCTGGCTCCACCCCTACTTCCTGCTATCACTGGCCAGGGCGGCAAAGGCGCCTGATTCTCCGATCATGGCTGGGGGGCAGGGCAAAGGCGGCCCTGGGGCCGCCTTTGCCCTGCCCCCCAGCTCTTAGCTCCCCCCTGGGTTTCCAATCACTGTCAGTGGCAGGGGGCTTCTTCCTGCTTTCCCTTTCGCCTCCCTGCATTGTGCCTACATATGCAAATTAACCGCCATCTTGTTGGCAGTTAACTGCCAATCATAGTTGGCAGTTAATTTGCATATAGCCCTGATTAGCCAATGAAAAGGGTATCGTCGTACGCCAATTACCATTTTTCTCTTTTATTAGTGTAGATAGCCAAGATATGAAAGTAACTCAAGTTTCCCTTGAGAGTTGAATGGCTCAAGATGTGGTACATATATATAATGGAGTATTATTCAACCATAAAGAGAATGAGATCTTGCCATTTGCTACAACATGGATGGGCCTAGAGGGTATTATGCTAAGTGAAATCAAGTTATATAAATGTCTAATATCTATGTTGTACACCTGAAACAAATATAATATTGTATGTCAACAACTGTAATTTAAAAATTAAAAAACACAATACAAGCAGTCCAACTAAAATAAGAAACATCATGTTTCTGCTCAACCAACTCCATAGGCTTCCCGTGTCATTGGAAATATAGGTCAAAGTCCTTCACACTGCCTTGTAAAACCACATGTGAACCTAGATCCTATTATCTTTCCGCATTCCTACTACTTAGTGCTAACCAACAACACTGATGTTCTTGTTAGGCCCTGGGAAAATTCCTGTTTTTCTGCCTGGACCATCTTTCCCCACAGCCTCCAAATTTATCTACATGGTTCTCTGACATCCTTTGGGTCTTTAATGAACTATCACACTATGAGATCTTCAATGGCTACCCAACTTAAAAGCCCAAATTGCACCCCTCTCTCATATACTCCCAATCCTCTCCCCTGCTTTGTTTTCTATCTACATCAGTTATCACTATATAACATGCTATATACCTCATTTATTTATTTTCTTTATCATTTTCCTCACTAGAATGAAGACACAGAGGCATTGCGCATTTTTGTCACTTAGTCCTTTGCTACACACCCAACCCAAACACGTACACTTGATCCATAGCAGACACTCAGTAAATATAAATAGAATGTATACTACTAGTGACATAAAATTAAGCTTATTTGCTTACCTCAATCATATTTTTTTCCAGCTCTTTGCGTTTGTTTTCTTCGCCTGTCAGATTTTTCTTCTTGAGATCAAAGGCACTTTGAGATTTAGTATTAACTCGCTGAGCTTCTGCAAGAGCATCTTCTAAAGATCGGAGTACACCTCCAATTTCCTGTAATCAAATGTATACAATTAAATCAAAATACTTAAAATTTGTTCATGTCATCATTTTCTTATATGATTTGTACATAAGTTACTTTCTAAAAGATTAGACTGACAATGCCCAGTGAATCCTAAATAATCATTGTATATAATTTAGCATTTGTTCAGGCTATATTATGTATTTGTACATGTATGTCTAACCTTATCTTTTCTTTTTTCCAACTCCTCTATTTCATGATTAAGCGCTTTTATTTTTTTATCATTCTCAGACAATTCCTCTTGAAGCTTTTGAACTTTATCCTGCATTTCTCTTAAGTCCTCAGCTGAGCGTTCTTTGGTATCTTCAGCAAGCAAAAACTGATAAGCAATATATAAACGACTCAAATGTTCTATTTCCCTCATTACTTTTTGATACTCCAAGTAGGAAGATCTTTCCTGAAAGAGAAATCAGCAATAAAGCACAATTCAGAATTCGTATTTTTAAACAAATTTGGAAAGAATCAAACTGCAGCAACATGTATAAAATTTCCCATGACATGATAGATTTTGTCTTAGACTAAGTAATCATGGATTATAAATTTTAGGAAACCTGAAATAATATCAGAACTCTGCCTTTTTGGATAACATTACACCAAGTCTAGTGAATCCTATGTGGCTATTTCTTTTAATACATAATCAGGCAGTTGGAATTAACATAGAAATATGAATACAGATTCATAGACTGGGGTTCATAAGTCTATACATACAACATTTACAACTATCAATAATACAGCATTAATATATTTTTCTAGTCTAGTCATCCCTCTTTATTTACGAGGGATTGATTCCAGGACCCTCTGTGGATACAAAAATCTGCAGATACTTAAGTACCTTATATAAAACTAGAGGCCTGGTGCATGAAATTCGTGCATGGGGCGGTGGGGAGAAGGCGGGGGTCCCTCAGCCCAGCCTGCACCCTTTCGCAATTGGGACCCTTTGGGGGTGTCCGACTGGCAACTGGACATCCCTCTTTCAATCTGGGATGCTGCATGCACAAGTACCCAATACTATTCATACAGATAAAAGGCATCTTGCTGTTGTATGGGCAGCTACATTTTTTTTTTTTGCCCTGATTATAAAAAGTAGTACATAACATGATCCTTCAATGGCAGTAGTACCAGTTTCCCCATCTTATGGGTGGAAAAACTGAAGCAGAGAGAAGTTAAGTAAATGGCTTTGTCACATAGTTATAAGTGTCAGAATCAGGGCTGACCATAAAATGTGCAAGCCAGAGTCCATGCATGTCATCGCTGCATCATCCTGTTTTTTCAGTGTTAGAGTAGCATTGCCAGGTTTTAATTTTTAAAATCAAGAGACTGTTCCCAATATATAGGGTAGGGTCCCTAGGCCTGGCCGGTGGTCAGGGCTGATCTGTGGGGCGACCAGTGGGGCAATCTGGGGGCCCCGACTGGGGGCAGTTCCTGCATTGAGTGTCTGCCTGTTGGTGGTCAGTGCGCGTCATAGCAACCGGTTGTTCTGCCGTTTGGTCGATTTGTATATTAGGGTTTTATTATTTGGATGGCATAATACAAAGCACTCCTATTACCTAAATGCCTACCCAACATTCATTCATGTAACTTACACAATACTAAGCCTGATTCCCATAAGGGCCATCTGGGGCACACAAAGTAACTACTAAATTTCCTAATATGCAGACAAAGAAACCAATTCAGAATAAATGACCTTTTCATGTTGTCAGATTTAGAAAGAATTTGGCAAAATCAGGTGTGAAACCTAGGTTTAAACTGTAATCTAGTGTTTTCCACTAAATCATGCACACGGGGTACCTTCAAGATCACGATGTTTCAGTTTTTCAAGTGACACTTATTCTACTATATGGATTCAGAAGAACTTTGAGAATTTCAAATGATAATAAGAATTTAATAAATTCTTAAATGCCTAACTTTAAAAATGTGCTATATATGTACCTTCCCTGAAACATTGATTATGGCGTCAGAAATTGCAAAGATAGAGAAAACTTAATTACCTGGTTCAATACCTTTCATTTCCCCAAATGCTTTCAAAGTAGTAATTGTAGTGATGGCCCTTATATCCTAGAAGTTACTAAGAGTTCTGTATCTTTAAGAAATGCTGTTCTGTGCAATTCTAATTATCCAAAAAAATCTAGATTTCTCTTCAACAAAGTATTAAATTTTGGCATATCATTATCTAAGATTATCCAAAATCATTATGACTTAATAGATATAAAGTGCATGTTCTCTAGAGTGGAAGGCTGAGTATGGGGTACCAACTCTAATTCTTTATCTCATCCCAGAAAATAATCCCTAAGACAGTGATGGCGAACCTTTTGAGCTCGGTGTGTCAGCATTTTGAAAAACCCTAACTTAACTCTGGTGTCGTGTCACTTATAGAAATTTTTTGATATTTGCAACCATAGTAAAACAAAGATTTATATTTTTGATATTTATTTTATATATTTAAATGCCATTTAACAAAGAAAAATCAACCAAAAAAATGAGTTCGCGTGTCACCTCTGACACGCGTGTCATAGGTTCGCCATCACTGCCCTAAGATGTAGTACATATTTCATCCCTATGTATATGATCTTGGATACATCACAAACTGTGAGAGATTCTAGCTTGCTGTCCTCACATATATATATATATATACATATATATATATATACACATACCTCTTTTAATTTCTGAATGGTTGGAGTAATTTCTTCTTCAAGTATCTGAAAAATTAAATAAAATTTTTCAGTATGTAAACTATCATTTAAAAAATTTAAAAAAGGAGTCATACAGAAGACTGGAAAACTGAAACAAGGGAGGGGATTTCCATCTTTAGAGCAGAGAAACTTTAAATGCAAAATGACTCTCTTCTCTAAAACTGTTTTATATAAACTTAATTACCGTCTTAATTTCTTTCAGCTTAGCCTCCTTTTTTTCTATAGTTTTTTGGGCAGCTATTTTTTTGTATTCATACATCCTGGTTCCAGCTGCTTCTTCTATCATGGACAAAATCTAGAATGAGAATTGTATTGTTTTAAGAATCTAAGACAATAAATCTCATTGAAATTTACATTAATTATATCACTTAAAGCCTTGACCACACTAAGAGCTTATCAAAATAATGGCCCAAATGGATGATAAAAGATAAGTGCATAAAAATGTACATGTTAGCCATAACCTTCACATTCCAGAAACATTTCTGGCTGTCACTCCAATTCTAACATCAAACCTCATGCTATACCAGAGCACATTTCTTTTAAATTTGAAAGCCAGTAATTCCTCACTCCTCTTTTCATTCAAATATAAGCCTAAAAAAAGTAAAGGCTAACACCATTCAGCTTTCATTTTAGAAGTTTCTACTTAAAATTGTCCCAAGTAAGACCTGAGCCATTTTGTGCCTAGAAGGATGAAGCATGGCCATGCTTCAAGAACTTGGGCAAATAACTGAATTTCCTCTGTGCCTCAGGTTCTTCATCCAGAGTACTCGTAATATCTCAGAGCACTGCTAATATAATTCATGTGAAAGGCACTCTTAAAAAGGCAAATATTAATCAATTATAATTGTATAAGAAGAGAAATTTTTCCAGCACTCCGTTTTCAGAAGCTTCTACTCAGGACCAATCCCTATCTCAACAGGATTGTTCCTCTGGAACTCACTTTGAGTTCTATGTATTTGGCAGTTTTCAAATTAGAAGTTTTTCCTTAAGATGTTATCTAAAGGAAATAAACATGCCCCACATTCAAATTAGAAAGGTATTATCAATTATCAGTCTTATTAGCGCTTCTCAATAACTAATGAGCCTGTGTTCTCTAAAAAACATTCATTCCTTCATACCAACTCTTCTCAAGGGGGCGCCAAGAGAAAATACGCCCTAAGTAATCCATTATAGGCAATGAATTAATTTCACTCAGATCTTTTTCTGTAGGATTTTTCTATAGGGTTTAACTCTGATATGAAACAGCGGTTGAGGAAAATTGCTTTACACATTCAAAATTTATTTTAACATTGGGCACATAAAACTCCTAGAAGAAAGCATAGGTCGTTAGCTCCTTGACATCCTTGCCATCATTATGATGTCAGAAGCTGCAAAAATTACAGAGAAAACTTAATTATTTGGTTCAATACCTTTCATTTCCCCAAATGCCTTGAAATTAGTTAACTGTAGTGATGGACCCTGGTATCCTAGAAGTTACTCACTCTACCAACAATAGTTACTAAGAGTACTGTAACTTAGCAATGACTTTTTGGATTTGACACCAAAAGCAAGTACAAAAAAAGCAAAAATTAACAAGTGGGACTACATCAAACTAAAAAAAACTTCTGCACAGCATAGGGCACCATCAACAACATGAAAAGACAACCTATGGGAGAAAATACTTGTTAATCATGTACCTGAAGAGGTGTTAATATTCAAATACACCAAGAACTCAATAGAAAAACACACAAATAATCCAATTCTAGATGGGCAGAAAATGTGCGAATATTTTCCCACAGAAGACAGATGGCCAATAGGTAGATGAAAAGGTGCTCAACAATACTAGTCATAAGGAAAATGCAAATCATAACTACAATAATATGTAATCTCATACCTGTTAGGATGGTTATTATAAAAAAGACAAGAAATAAAAAGTACTGGCAAGTACATGGGAGAAAGGGAAAATCTTGTGCACTGTTTGTGGGATTGTATATTGGTGTAGTCACTGTGGAAAAACTTCCCAGTTTGGAAGTTTCTCAAAAAATTAAAAATAGAACTACCACATGACGCAGCAATTCCATTTTGGGGTATTTATGCTAAGGAAAAACACTAACTTGGAAAGATATTTGCACCACCATGTCCAATGTAGCATTTACAACAGCCAAGACATTGAAACACTTAAGTGTCCACTGATAAATTAAACAGTGAGGTACACAGGCATACCTCACTGTATTGCACTTCATAGATGTCCTACTTCTTACCAACTGAAGGCAAGACCCTCCACCAGATGATTTGCTTTATTGTAGTGGTCTGGAACTAAACCCACAATAACTCTGAGGTATGCCTGTATATATGATGGAATGTAATTCATCAATTTAAAAAAAGGAAATTTTGCTGTTTGTGACAACATGGAAGGACCTTGAGGGCATTATGCTAAACGAAGTTCAGAGAGAGAAAGACAAATACTGTATTATCTCACTTATATTCTTTCTAAAAAGAAAACAAAAACCAAACTCATAAAGAGAACAGATTGGTGGTTGCCAGAGGTAGGGGACTGGAGGTGGGTGAAATATGTGGTCAAAAGGTATAAACTTCCAGTTATAACATTTATAAATCATGAAGATACAATGTATAGCATGGTGACTTTAGTTAATACTGTATTTGAAAGTTGCTAAAAGAATAAACTTTAAAAGTTCTCATCACAAGGAAAAATTATAACTGTGTGGTGATGCTAAAATACTATAATGATCATTTTGCAATATATACATATTGAATCATTATGTTGTGCACCTGAAATTAACATCAATTATATTTCAATCAATAGTTTTTAAAATCTGTTTAACATTGTCTCACACCTTTTGTTATAAATCCTGGGGTTAGGATTATTGACTCCAATTTATGGATTAAAAAGCTAAGGCTCAGATGGTTATGTTATAAAATTAAAATAAAATATTGGGCAAATGTTGAAAAAAGAACTACTTTCTTTACTAATCATTCGTACATGTTTTCAAGAATAGAAGAAAGCATACTAAAAATTGATTATCTAGAAGATTAAAACAATATATAATTATTACTATTTTTACTGTCCATTAAGTAGTTCTCTTACCTCTGGAGGTTTCATATTCAACACTTTTGTGATTCGGCCCTGTAAATAAAATGGTAAACTTACCATAATGATAACAAGTTAAAGGCATATATGTTTATCTGCACTGAAGCTATTGTATCCTAATACATCAATCTTCTGGGAGTTCTTTTTTCTGTATCAGGAGTGGGGAATGTCCAGCCTGTGGACTGTATAATATGCCCGCGAAATCATTTGGTCTGGTCCTGCCCAGGCATTAGGGGTGAGTTAAATGTTTGGCCAAATATAGCAGGCTAATTTTTTTAAGCTGACAATTTTGTATGGCCCAGGAATGATGTTATAAATACCCAAATGGCCCTTGACAGAAAAAAGGTTCCCCACTCCTGTTTTGCACACAATAAAAGATGTTTCTTTTATTTGAGACTGAAGGTATCTTATAATTCTAGAGTGATACAAATTACAGAAGTTAATAAATGATAGATACAAAGTTAACTCTGCCCAGATTTCTGCAACAGTTAATACTATTAATATAGAACTTGCCAATTTCAAAACAGGCATATCAATAAACTTTTAGCATAATTATTGAATATTTCCTGGTCTTTTTGAAAGACAGCCATCCAAAATAATTTCTAGAAATAGACTGCATACTTCTAGGCCAAGAGTAGGAAACTTTTTTTCTACCAAGGGCATTTGGATATTTATAACATCATTTTCGGGCCATACAAAATTATCAACTTAATATTTAGTCAAACATTTAATTAACTCATCACTAATGCCTTGGCAGGGCCAGACCAAATGATTTCCAGGGCCTTCTATAGCCTGCAGGCTGTTTTAGGCCTTAAATAGAATAGTAAAATGTTTTCTTTCAATGCTAGAAAAATCACCAAAATCATTCAGAGACAAAAAAAAAAAAAAAGAAAAAAGAAAAAAAAAAAGACCTGCTATTCAACTCTCAAGAGAATATTACTTAAGATTTAGTTTCATTTGAAGTAAATTTTCAGTTTTGAGGCTGTGATGTATTGAAAATAATTTTATTTTGGTATCATCAGGATCCTGCCATTGATCTTGCCTTAACTTTCTCAAAGGATAGCTGGATGGGTCAAGTGAGATAATATAAAGGCAAGATAACATTAATTCTTATTTTTCATTTGGATAAGTCTCGAAAGAAGAAAATTATTTAAAATTTAATATATAGCCGAAACCGGTTTGGCTCAGTGGATAGAGCGTCGGCCTGCGGACTGAAAGGTCCCAGGTTCGATTCCGGTCAAGGGCATGTACCTGAGTTGCGGGCACATCCCCAGTGGGGAGTGTGCAGGAGGCAGCTGATCGATGTTTCTCTCTCATCGATGTTTCTGACTCTCTATCTCTCTCCCTTCCTCTCTGTAAAAAATCAATAAAATATATTTTTAAAAAATTTAATATATATTTAAAATAAAATACTTTAATCCAATATTTTTAAATGAAATACTAAGACAACATTTAAAAATTTTTTATAGAGTGAGCATGTATTGTTCTTCTAGTAAGTAACCAAGTAAATCGAGGAAAATTACTTCTAGATGTTCTTCAAAATTCAAATGTATACAACACTTTAGAACACATCAGTACAAATAACTTAAAACCCCATTTCTTAACAGGTGCCCAAAGACCAACAGAATAAATAAAAAAATGGAAAAGTCCAAAAAGAAGCACTTTCCCTTTTGTATAACTTAAAACAATAAAAAAAGTCAAAACCATTGTGAAAGAGATAAAAGGATCACAAATAGAATACCTGCATGATGAGAAAGTGAGGGTTGTTAACGTTAAGGCCAACAGAACAAAAGAGATCCTGTACTCTGGTATTGTTTGCATTTACTCCATTGATTAAATATTTATTTCTGCCACCAATGACCACCTAAAAAGAAAGGTATTTTTAAAGATATAAACACACACACATCTTGAACTATGATAATAAACTCCCAAATATATTATCATGCATTTGTTTGTTTTGTCCAACTGATAAATAAAACCAATCCTGAGCAAAACCACTCTGCAGGAAATGTGACATGGTCGAGAAAACATGAGGTTGAATCAGAACAATTGCTTTCTAATCCAGAGACTTTTACTAACAAGTTATGTAACCACTTACAAATCTCCTAATGTCCCTACACTGGACTGGGTCTCTAGGTCACTTCTTGCTTTGTTTCCAACATATTTTTTAAAAATATATTTTATTGATTTTTTACAGAGAGGAAGGAATAGGGATAGAGTTAGAAACATTGATGAGAGAGAAACATTAATCAGCTGCCTCCTGCACACCTCCTACTGGGAATGTGCCTGCAACCAAGGTACATGCTCTTGACTGGAATCAAACCTGGGACCTTTCAGTCTACAGGCCGATGCTCTATCCACTGAGCCAAACTGGTCAGGGCTCCAACATATCTTTATCCTTGATTATCCTCTTCCTGCAATTTTTCCACTCGGTGTTTAACCCCTCTTCCTCCACCTTTTTGTTCCCAAAGAAACCAAAATCAGATACGAAAAAACTAAAGATAAGCAGTTTGATATCAATCCTTAAAAGATTGTAAAGGGGATTAATAAGGACATGACTTGTGAATACTTGCAAGAAAAGGAGTAAAATGGAGTTCCAGCATGGGTTCATTAAGAACTTACATCAGACACCAGTTTGTTTATATTCTACTATAGCACTCACATTGTCATGTATTGGGTATGACTGTCTCACTCATATTTTGAGGTCCTTAAAGACAAGATCTATTTCTCATCCTTAATTCTCCCTGTTATTTCCCAATGCATTCAAGAATGCTCAGCATACATCAAGCACTTAATAAATACTGAGTAAAGTTAATTTTTCTTTTCCTGACAGGATTATTAGGCTGATAGAACATATATTAATATACTTGAATTACAGACCTAGTACATCCATACTAGTAATTTAATGAAGTCTTTGCAATAAGATACAGACATATGGACCACATGAGGACAGGGACTTTAGACAGATTAGTTGCAGACTTAGTGAAAATTCCTAAAGAGTGATTATTTGATAGATGCTTAATGACATAGAACAGGATTCTGTCACATCATAGTCAATGCTTTTTTAATTTGTTTTTAAACCAGAGACTTTCATTAAAACAGAGAGGGATATGTGTAAGTTACATACACTAAGGCGGAGAATAAATGGGAGTCAGAACTTTTAAAAACAAAACCTCGACAAACTAAAAACACCTATATAATAAAAGCCTAGCAACTGAAACGGCGGAACGACCATGGCCCCTCATCCTGGCCGGCTACACCCCAGCGAGTGGTTAGGTCTGATCAGGCAGGCACGTGAGCAGTTAGGGGAGATCAGGCAGGCAGGCAGAGGTGGTTAGGGGTGATCAGGCAGGCAGAGGCAGTTAGGGGTGATCAGGCAGGCGAGTGGATAGGGGGCCAGCAGTCCTGGATCGGGCCTAAACCAGCAGTTGAACATCCCCCAAGGGGTCCCGAATTTTGAGAGGTTGCAGGCCAGGCTGAAGGACTCCCCCACCCCCCTGCATGAATTTCGTGTACCGAGCCTCTAGTTGACTATAAGAAAAAAGACTTTTAAGGGGAAATATAAGGTCCTGCATCAGTTTCACAAACCTGCTTGCATACAGAAATGGCAATAACATAGCACACATGAAAAAAATTAGTGCAATTTTAAGTAAATCAGATATGAATTCATAAGGTATTATTAACTTTCCAGGGTCATAACATTTAGACATACAGAACACTTAAATATTGCTCTTTGTACCCTCAATAGAAGTTGGATTAATATATGAAACTTTAAGACAGCAATTATGCTCATTATATTGTTCAAGCTCTAGCTGGACCTGTCCAAAACCAGAATGGGTTACCGTAGCAGATGGTAAGATCTCAAGTACTGTTACGAGTTCCAGCACAGACAGAGAGGATTCAGCTATGGTTCAAGACTGAAGCACGGCTGAGTGCTTATAATAATAGATGACTTTTCAAATTCCTGTCAATCCTCATGGTAAATGGTAAGATTTGCATGGTCAGATTTTAACATGAGGAAGACATTTTTAAGGAATCGAGTCAGTATTCAATGCATAGATTTCTCACATACAACACTCCTCTCCCCATTAAAGTCCTATCACCAAAACACAGAGCAGACATGCAAGTTCTTAGGTATCCAAATATTTCTTAGCTACTTACCTGCCTTGTTACTGTAATTTCATCATGAACTTCAAATCCTAAAGGACTTTGCTTTTTATCAGAATTGTCAAAGGTGATTGAGACTGAGGCTTTAGTAATACCAGCCTGCCCATTTTTGTAAACTAAATCTTGTAAATTAGAAGCCCGAACCTAAAATTAAAAAAAAAAAAAAGTTTATCAATTACAAAACCCCATATTGCACAAAATGGCACTAAAAAATGGGTTTCCTGATATTTGGAAAACCACCCTTATAGTATTATCCATCAAGTAACCAAGGACAGGCAATGGGGCCAGGAAAATAGCAGCAACCTCAATGAGTCCATCTTTCCGTAGGAATTTTTCAACTTTAAATTTAATTGTTTTTTACTCATTTCTTAACAAAAGTTCATTTAAGGTACTCAAGGGTATACAGATCTAAGAATTTCACTATTCATCCAATCCCATTAGCAGACCCTGAAAAGGCATTTTAACCTTGGAGGCGGGGTGGGAGGAGGGGGCACAGAATACAGACTCTGGAATGGGCCTGACTGCCTTAAAGTAAGAATACCTGAGTTTGAGTGTTGCTCCAAATAACATAAGAGAATGAACCTTATGCAACCCACCTAAGTTTCTGGTTTCTCACCTTAAAAAACTGAGTAATAATCCCTACCTTTAAAGGGCTGCAGTGAGACAGAATTCCCATAAAGTAAAAAAAAAAATGCAACTACTGGCAATAGTTTCCGAGTTCAGCGAGGATTCCCCAAACTTAAATTCACATACATCAGAAAGTTTACACTTTACCTGAGACAGATTGGAGATGCCCAGCAAAAAACAAATGGAGTCCAATATGTTGGATTTCCCACTGCCATTTAAACCCGTGATAGCGTTGAAGAGGGGGTCAAAACCATTGACTTCAGTCCTCTGAGCATAGGACTTGAATCCTTCGAGAATGATGGACTTAATGTGCATTTTCACGACTGACTTGGACAGGTAAGCCTTTGCTAGGAATCCAATGGGCCGCAAAGGAAGTTCTGTACGAACAGAAACAACAACACACGCGCGGGATGAAAACCTGGAACCCTATGCGGCGCATGCCAGACTCACACCGAATGACAGCTCAACAGAAATAGAGCAGCAGCCTGCCAACCCGAGCTACTTCCCCGGGTGCAAAGATCTCCTTCTCCAACTTAAAAACATGCAGGAGTTGGTCCGTACCTGGAGACTAATTAACCCATTAATTCAACCTGGAGGTCAGCTACTCCTCCAGACTCACCTTCCACCGTTATAACACCCGGCCAACAGACCACAGGTTATTTCCCAGGCCGGTCATTCCCTCTGCCCCGACGCTCCTCGCCCACCCCGGCGTGGCTCCCTCCTTTACCACTCGCGTCCCTGCCCACAGGTCACCTTACTGCAGGTCCCTCCTGACTTCTCTGTAGAAATCCACTTTGTAGCACCCCTACCCCCTACTCTGCTTTCTTTTTCCTTCATTGAACTTAGAGGCGACACTAAACAGTATGTATTTACTCGTCTACCCAACCTGTCATCACCCAAGTTCCTAAAGGATCTTCGCCCCCCGCCCCCCCCCCCCGCGCTGGGTGCTCCCACAGGCCTGACTCCTGGGCGTGCGCGCGGAGTGGGGAGCATCCGTAAATATTGATTACACACACGAATCCCACGTATCCTCCAGCCTCCTGCTTCCACTCAGGCTGTTCCCTCGCCTCACCAGGCCTGTCAACACTCCCCCGCCACACTCCACGGCTGGAGAGGAACTGGCCATTCTGCCGGGAACCCTGTAGGGCTAATTTTAGCCCGAGGTCCCTCCTTGCGGCTCTCCCCGCTCCCGGCCCCGCGGCCCCCACCTGCTGCAGGAATGCCAGGCTAGGCCCCACCGGCCGCGCGCCCGCCCGCCCGCCCGCCTCGCAGCTGGTCCGGCCGCCTGCGCTCGAGGCCCCCACACGCGCTTCCTGCTCACAAGGGCGGAGAGCGGGCCAACCTGGCCCGACTTCGGGCGCTAGAAACCGGCTCCCACCATGGCAGATGCAGCACTCGCCCCGGGTCCGCGTCCCTGCCGGAAATATTTATACCTTTGAATTTCGGCGCGAGCGAAGGACCCCACCTCCTCCGCTTAGTCCATTGGCTGATGCCTAGGAGATGCCTGACTCGGAGGGTTCCATTTTTCCCTCCCACCGAACAATCAACGTGACAGGGAGATAGAAAAAAGGGTGGCGACAACGTCGGCTCCGGGGCTGCGATGGCGCGGGCCTGCGGGCTAAAGGAGCGGGTGGCATGTGCGGAGGCCGGCGTCAGGCACACCCCGGGCAGCCCCACCTCAGCCTCCGGGCCTGGCGCTCCGCGGGACCCGCCCCGTCTCAGGCGCCGCCTGGCCACCGCCGCGCCCCGGAGGCCCCGTCCCCGCCCCCGCTTGGGTTTGGCGGGCTCGGTGGTACCTACAGCTCCCGCCTCAGAGCGACAGGGGCCGGAGGCTGGGACCGGGTTGGCTCCTATTCCTCAGAACTGGAAGCTGAATTTGGGCTGAGAAGGCGCCGGCCTCTGACGCCTCTGTGTCGCATTCTGGCTGCCCCTCGCCGACCCGGGTTCTGGCGGCCTTTCCCTCTGGGGTTTCCGGTCCGACGGGACGGCACCGGGCGATTCTATTCAACCGAGAAATTGTGTGGGCGGGTGGCAGGTGCGGGACGAATAGGTGTTCCCTCCTTACCCTGCCAAGCTGCTTAATCATAAGCCATGGCCAACTAACATTTCAGAGGATTCTTTTGGGGAACATGCTGACGACAGCTAACTTTTTTTTTTTTTTTTTTGAGCTCCGGGTTCCAAGGGTTTCTAAAAGCCCCGTAGCCACCCTTTGAAATCGGTGATACTGCTCTCGTTTTACACAGGAGCAAACTGGGTCACAGAGTTAAGCAACGTTTTCCGAGTGGTAAGTGGAGAAGCTGGGGCTCGTCCCCACCCAGTCTAGCAGCGCGCGCCCTTAAATATCTCATAGTCCCCTTCAATAACTCATAGTCCCCTTCATTCCGGGAACCGGGTGCCACTGGAACCATGTGCATGGTTTTCTCCTTTAAAAAATATCAGCCCCCTATTCCCCCCCCCCCCCCATGTGACTCTGATTGAGTGTGAGCCTATGAACCAGGAGGCCAGGGTGTGACTCCCATCAGGGCACAGGCCCGGGGTGCAGGCTCCCAGCAGCCAGGCTTGTTTCTCATCATTGACGTTTCTATGTCCCCTCCTGTCTCTGAAATCGGTTACACACACACACACACACACACACACACACACACAGGCCGTTTCCCTGGAGTGCGGCACATCGATACCAATGAGTTATGCGGGCGAAAGGGGCCCCATGCGAACCTAACTCGGGGAAGGCCCGCGTGGAGGCCTTGCAAACGCAGACCTGAATCACCACAAAGGATGGCCTGGAGTCAAAGCCTGTAAGTAAAAGGCAGTTGACAGTGGGTAGTGTGTCCCAGGCCAGTATCTTCCCTGACAGTCAACTTGGATCTTTACTGAGCCGATCGCCTCACCTCTTTGCATCTAAGATAACCTGCCTGCCGGAGGTCAGGGGAACCTGCAACTTCCCTTTTCTGGACGCTCGGCACAACCAATGGCGCCAGGGCGAGACCACAGGTTCCCTCCCGTTACTGTTACCTGTGAGTTGTTGGCTGTTAACTGCCCGCACCCGCCTATGTAAAAGAAGCACCCATGTAAAAAAAGCACGTGTCGATCGTTTTTCTTTGTATCCAGTCCCAGAGGCCTCCCCCCCACCGCCCCCCCACTCCTTTGCGCTCTCCCCCTCCCTGTTCTAACACCAGTAGATTTCACATAACCTACTCCAGTCTCCACCTTTGGTGGTAATTTACAGAAACGACCATTCTCAGAGCATTATCCCAAAACGCTGAGATTCTGCTTCCCGGCAATTGTCCACAGTTTGGCTCAAATAAACCCACAAAAATTCTCTACAGGTTGTAATGTTTCCTTACATTAACACTTAGGAAGAGCGTGGTTTGAGAGTGTTATGCCCAGAATTCAAGATCCCCAAGAAACCACGCCAGGGAGCCAGTCCGATGCAAAAGCAGAGGGTCTCTTATACAAGCTCGCTTGGTCCCCCCCTGCCTCCATTACTGGGTGCAAGAGAGAGCCCCGAATCCCAAGAGAACAAAGAATTTATAGGGCTTGGGGTTGGGGGTTGGGGAAGGGTGCAGCTAGGGTCTGGTTACACAAAGAGGGGGGGGGGGTGGCCAGCATACTTTTGGCCTTGGGCTAGTTTCCATTGGCCGAGATAAGGGCAGGCTGAGTAACTTATACACCCTGCGGCTTTTTCTTGGAAGAGGGGTTAAGGACACAGCCATCAGTCCTGCTCTGTCCTTTCATTCCCCCCTTGTCTTGGAACTTCCTGCTCAATCATGAGACGGACTGCATTTCTATTCCACCGTTGCTAGAGGCCCGTACTGGGCATACAGAACTATCAATTGAACTATTCTTATAAGCTTAACAAATGGTCCGGTGGAAGGGAAAGAAGTCATTTTAGCTTTAACAAGTTCTATTAAAATAGGATTTTTCTTCTTAAAATTCCTCCATGGCTATTAAAAAGCCAAATCAAGATTAATTTATTTACTGTCCTGATGTTTGCATAAACACAACAAGAATGGTAACTGACTACCTTTGCTGGAATTTCATGGTTGAACCTTAATGTGCCCCGTAGGGCCAGGAAGCCAAGCCATCCAGCTGCCATCAAGCCTGCCTGCTGTATCTGCTGAGTTAGGTGAATCCCTCACCTGTAGCAACTCCACCTGAGCCCATGCTCCAGGCTTTAAGGCCCATCTCAGTAGCCCTCCTACTCGTTGCGGCCCAGAGTGTGTGGGGGTTCCGCAGGGATGCAGAGGCATCTTTACTGCTCCCCTTCTACTCTTACCAACCACCAGTGATGGTAGGGCATGGGCCTGACGCTCCAGCGCCAGCCATCTTCAGGGCTCCCAAGCAGGATACCAGGCTTTCTTCGTGGTCTTAGTGGCTTCAAGTCTTTAGAGTTCAGACAGGGCTCTTTAAAACATGATACTCCAGTCAAAGTTTTCTGTTAATAAAAACATTATTAGGAACTAGTCTCATTGGATCTATGCAAAGAAACATACTTATTTAGCATTGCCAGATTTCGGAGGAATTACATAAGGAGAAAAACATACTGATCTACTCTAAGATTTTCTGACTTTCCTTGCTAATTCCTTTTCATGGATTTAAAACAGAACAGTAATTGTTGGTATAAAACCTTCTTCCTATGCATAACCATGCCTCAGACTTTCTAGTCTAAACAGGCTTTTTCCAGCTTCACTACCCCTGACATGGGCATGGTGACTCAGGCCTGCAAGACAGTATTACAGGCTGTCAACTGTTAGCTGTCTCTCAACAGAGACCAAAACCTGATGGGCACCCTTCCCTGCCCAGTTGGGCACTTGTCCTCTTGGCAGCTAGACACCCTTGACTTTTGGGGGTCACCCCACAGAGCTCCCTTCCAGGACAGCCAACATACATTCAAACCTGCAAAAGAATCAAAGGTTAATATAACATATCAATACAATGAAACATAATATTGGCATCATGGCCGCTTCAGGTAGCCAAATCTTCTACTAAACATGTGATTCTATAAATGGTCCTTGTCTTTTTGGAGCCATGTCCATGAAGATGCAGGCATTATCTAAGTGTATTACACAGTATTGTGGGGGCTCCTGGTGACAGGAGCGATCGTGAGTCATGTTACCAGCATCAGGTAGGTCAAGCACTCTGTAGCTTGAGCTTGAGCGGGTTGCGTTGATCTCGATCGATTGATGCTCCATTTGGTGATGAAGTCTTTCCGGATGGACCCAGGTTGTGACGCCGTCTACCTTGAGAGCGGTGGGGGTCTTCAGCACCACAGTGTAGGGACCCTTCCAACGTGGCTCTAGGGTCTCCCAGCAGTGCCTTCTGATGTAGACCCAATCTCCTGGTCTGTGCTGATGAGGAGTTGGGGTTGTGCTGGTCCCGTAGATGGCGCGGAGGCGCAGCCAAATGTCCTCGTGCACCCTCTGGAGCCCTCTCAAGGAAAGAGATTGTTAAAGAAAAGCCACCCAGTCCTCACCAGTCTCTGAGTCAGATTCCTCCTCTCTTGGAGAACTTCAAAGTCCTGATGGCTTCTAGGTAACCCTGTTTATCAGTTACAGCGCTCTACTTTTTTGTCTTTCTACCAGTTCCCTTTGTGGCAGAGCAGCAACCAGGCCCCTTTCAAGGGAGTGCGCTAGAAGTGGGTATCAGCCCCTCCTTAGCTAGCAGCAACAGGTACATTTGACCAGCTTCATTCCCGCCCACCTTTACAGATTCTAAGGCCCATTGTTTTCCTTTAACCAGCAAGCTAAATGACACTGGCCTGTATTATTTAATTCAGCACAGGCAGGGGGAAGGGCCCATGGAATCTCTGCCCTGAGGAACTGTGAGCCCCACCCTTAAATGTCCCAATCAGACTAGAAAAGTCACAAATATCTTTTAAATCTACCCCAGAATTCCAAAATCCCAACCTAGCACAGAATATATTTCCACACTTACATGAACAAATACAGTCTTGGGATCTTGAGCAGGTAACAGGAACACCGCCCAAGTCCCCTGATGGGGGCCTGACAGGAACAGATGTGGGGGCCTCCCTTTCCCACGCCCCAGGATGGGATTCTTGACCTATGTCTCATCCAGATAGAAACGGTACTCATATTGAACAAGGAAATCAAGACTAAATAGACATGATAACTAGATACATTCCCCATTAAGAACTTTGAGGTGCATGCCACATTTATACCACAAAATACCAACAAATCAGTTTCAGTTGTGTCAAGATACAGAACAAGTCCCTGAACAGAGGCAGTAGAAAACTGCCTAGGAATGCTTCTTTTCTATCTTTCTAAAAGATAGGCCAGATTCGAACCCTTAGCCAGTCCGAGTTTCGACTTCCCTCCGGAAGTCCCAGAGACGGTGAATACCATCTAGAAGCCATTCCTCCAGATATAGGACAAGTCCCTTAGAGATTCTTGATAACCTACATCAGTAATCCATTTATACAATCCCCTAAAAGTTAAAGAGGAAGGAAAGAACCATTCAATGTCCTTTAAGAGGATTAAACACATTGGATCCTCTGACGTTTCAGGAGTACCAAGGAAGGAGAAATTAGGCCATGTTCAGCCCTTCTCACAATCCACCATTAGTGACCAGTCCCAGCTCACTGGTATATTATTCATTTAACATTTCTTTTTTTCCTCCTATCACACCAAGGCCATGCTTTCCAGGTAGCTAGAACTCTTAGCCTTAATTCTTAGGTGATTAACAATACATTTTAAGAGACACAGAAATTTCACTAGTTAAGCAGAGACAGCATGCAATTTAAACCACAGCTTTGGGTAAACACATTATCTAGAACGTAGGTTAAACTTAGGCATATATTAGCTGTTTATACCTTTTATAATCATTTTAAAGAATATCAATTAAATTTAAACTGGTCCTTGCATCAAAAATCTTCAGTTGAGGTCACAAAATCAATCCTCTCTTCTCAATCAGATCAATAAGCAAAGGCATTTTCAATTAATAGATTAACTTCTATCATTTAGACTTCATATTAGGCATATTTAGATCAACATTTCAGTATTATAAATTTCAATGCTTTTAGATGATTTGAACTTAAAAGTTTTAAATTTCCAGCCAGTAAGCCTGGCATAGCTGCTAAATTTCAAAATGGTCACAATTTTCCTGCTGGGGAAGTCATAGCTATTCATATGTAAACTTGACTATCAACTTCCTGGTGGTACTTGCCTCAGGGCGGGAAATTTCAAAAGAGCTACTTTAAATGGCCTTGGGAAACCAGCCTGCATTTCTTTCTCAGGTTCAACTTTGCCATTTTTAAGGCCAAAACAGTCTCGGGTTTTTATTCTGTACGCAGCAAAAAGTCAAGTTCAGCTCAAAACTATGCGCACTCGTTTTTAAACTGGCCTTTTCCCTTTACATGTGCACAGAAATCCCGGATGCATTTATAAGTTTGTAAAAGCTTTTCAATTACAAGAAGGATTTTAATTTTAGAATACTTGGGGAGGGGATGACCTGTTTCCACCGACCCTCACTCAGGCGGCCGCCTGACCGCCACACAAAGGAGGGGTGAGAGCAGTCCCCCTCCCTCCACATTCATACACTTTCACCAGACATTCATTCAGAGTTTAAACAATCCATTCAATTCCTAACAACTTCCCCATTCCTGAGGGAGCTCTAAAGCCTCCCCCAATCTCCTTGAAATGATTAATCCAGCAAGTCCACAAAATAAAATGGAAACACAAACAACTAAAGGGCCCAAAAAAGTACAGCCTTCCAACTCCATGGAAGCAAAAACCGAAAGCTAGACGATGGCTGTGCGCCAACCAGCGGGAGCGACCCGCCTTTTCTCAGATTGCGGGTGTTTCTACAGACCTTCTGACTCCGCGGAAGCAAAATTTCCCCTCTTCAGATGGAGGATCGAGGCGTCCCCCGACTCCTCCGCCCGTCCCAGATTGAGGGGGTTTCTACAGACCTTCCAACTCCGCGGAAGCAAAGCTAAACCCCTCCAGATGGAGTATCGAGGTGTCCCCCGACTCCTCCCGCCCTTGATCCCCTAGATCATGCGGGCGATTACGATTACAGATTTCAGAAGTGAGCTCACATAGGATAGATACAAAACATACAACGACACACAAACACCTACCGCGGTCAGTCAGGCCCTCCGGACTGGGGGTCCCTCAATGGTGTCGGGGATCCCGGTGAGCCCCCAAAATGTTATGCCCAGAATTCAAGATCCCCAAGAAACCACGCCAGGGAGCCAGTCCGATGCAAAAGCAGAGGGTCTCTTATACAAGCTCGCTTGGTCCCCCCCCTGCCTCCATTACTGGGTGCAAGAGAGAGCCCCGAATCCCAAGAGAACAAAGAATTTATAGGGCTTGGGGTCGGGGGTTGGGGCAGGGTGCAGCTAGGGTCTGGTTACACGAAGGGGGGGGGGGCGGTGGCCAGCATACTTTTGGCCTTGGGCTAGTTTCCATTGGCCGAGATAAGGGCAGGCTGAGTAACTTATACACCCTGCGGCTTTTTCTTGGAAGAGGGGTTAAGGACACAGCCATCAGTCCTGCTCTGTCCTTTCAGAGAGTGCACTGTGGTGCTAGATCCCGAGAAATGGGAAGCCGGTGAGGAGAGTATAGTTCAGGCCATCCGTGGAGAGTTCCTCTCTGGCCGGGGAATGGCTTTGCAGTATTTGACACCAGTCTTACGTACACTACCAAATTCTCTGAGAGTAAAAGAAGTGTGTGTGTGTGTGTGTGTGTGTGTGTGTGTGTGTGTGTGTGTGTGTGTTTGGAGGTCAGGGGGATTGTTTAAGAAAGAATTCATTTATTTACTCTTATATCTCACCTCCTCCTGTAATGTCAACCATTACAGCCCTAAAACCAATTTAGTTAAGCAGTTATTTTTGTCGACCTTAATTCCTGCATCCCCTTCACTCCATAGCCATTCACTTGTATTGACTCTATTTAATCTTTTTTTAAATATATATTTCTTTATTGATTTCAGAGAGGAAGGGAGAAGGAGAGAGAGAAACATCAATGATGAGAGAGAATCATTGATCGGCTGCCTCCTGCACACCCCCTACTGGGGATGGAGCCAGCAACCCAGGCATGTGCCCTTGGCTGGAATCGAACCTGGGACCCTTCAGGCGGTTCTATTTAATCTTTATTTATTTTCAACTGTATCCCCTTCATTTCATCACTGTGAATAAAGAATTTTAATTTGCCAACAAACTGTAATGTGAATTTTGTTAAATTGTGAAATAATCCTTATTGGGTGAAATTATAAGTGTAAGACAGATATAAGCCTTTGCACTTATTTAATAGATTAATAACTAGCTGATATGTTTAAGATAAAAGGAAAAACCAAATGTATACAAATGCACTTTTGCCAAATAAAGGCTTCTGGGTAGTTACAAGAATATACACATCTCATTAACTCCCACTTAAAGTATTTATTAAAATGAAAATTGCTTATAAAGGGAGAGAGCTGTATCAATTTTAGAGCTTGCCAGAAATACTAAGGAACTGTTAGTACAGATTGCTTGAAGAAATCACTAATGGGTGAAGTATAACTGCCTCCTGAGATCACAGGAAAGTGGGGAAGACCAAGGCACTGATACACCCCCCTGATTTGGAGAGGAAAGAACTGTTAAGTAAAAGTAGACTACTGGGTAGGTGTATAAATAGAGCACTATTCTTTTATCACCATGGATCAAAAGCTTTTGAAAGCTTCAACTGTGGCAGGCCAGAGGAATCTTAGTTCTTACTGTAAAGGTATCATTAAAGTTATAAAGTGGCACCTAGGAAAAGGTTTGGTCTCCTCCTCCAGGGCACTGGGCGGGACCCTCTTTCCCACATGCACTTTCCGAACTTTGGAATCCTAAAGTAGCTTTTTAAGGGACCTGGGTGAATCCTCTCTCTTGAACTTAGAAGGAAAAATGGAAGAACTTTACTATAGAAATAAGGAAAGGCTGATTTGTTTTGTTGAGGTTAATTTTGGCTTCAAGGGATGAATTGATAATGACAGGAAGTTCATACTTTAAAATTGTATTGAGTAGCAGCACATTTAGAATACAAGTACAACCTGTCTGACCAACTTGGAAAGATATGCAGCTGAGCATAATTTAAAAGGAGGACTAGAAAAGGAGGTGATTATATTCACTCAGTTATGGGGTCTGGTTAGACCCATTCATTTTCATTTCAATGGCGATATTTTCAATACTACATGTTTTGTTTGGTTCTTTGAGAAATGCACCTGTTCTTTCATTTCTATTACTAGAGGTCTGGTGCACGGGATTTGTGCACTGGTGGGGGCATGACCTTCGGCGATTGGCCCTCTGTGGGAGCACCACTCATCCCGGTCAGCTGAGCAGCTGTGGACCCGCCCTCTGAGCTGCTGTTCCTGGAGCAGCCGCTCATCCTGGTCAGCCTAGTGGCATTCCCACTGTGGGAGCACGCTGACCACCAGGGGGCAGCTTCTGCACTGAGCATCTGCCCCCTGGTGGTCAGTGCACATCATAGTGACTGGCCAACCAGTCATTCTGGTTGTTCTGCCATTTGGTCGCTGGGCTTTTATTATATAGGATTTTGCATCTTTAATCAAATTAAATATCTATTTTATCTTCTCTTTCAGGTTCTTCTATTCCAGCTTTTGAGTTCCTAACTCTACTGTTTACAACATTTGCTGAATCTTTACTCATATCAATTTATTTCCTCCCATGGTGCTGTTCTGGGATGGGGTAGTCTTGTTTATGGGAGTCTCTTATGCCCTAAGTTGTAAATGAGTCCCTACAGAGCAGTGATGTATTTGCTTCTTCCAGAGTTATTGGATCTTAAAGATCTGGGAGCATTGGTAAATTATTACTTCTGTTTGTGGTTCCTGAATTATGCAAATATTGTAAACATATCAGTTGCAAGCCTGAGAATTTCCTGTTTATTGTTGTTTTCTGTTACTGATCTTGGTATGTAGTTAACATAATAATAATAATTATATTTTACTAAGTATATCTCTTGAGTTTTAAAAGGAACTTGTTTGTTGGGGAACACACAAGACTTGGTTGGAAAGTTTCTAAGAAAGACATTCTGATAAAAGGGAAGTGTGTGGAAGGCCGCCTGCCCTGTTTAATGGAATTCCAACTTAGGGGAGACTTAGGGGAGTGTCGAGGGCAGAGCCCCTAATTATTCCTTGACTTTTGCAAACAAGTCTATGCATGTGTAGACCCTGGTGTTTACTGGAATCCTTATGCTTAATCCCTGGATGCTCTTACCTAGAGGACACTGTAAACACATGTGTCCTCCCAAGATTACCCTACTGATTGCATCTAAAGATAAAAATTCCAATAAAAACCCAACGAGGCAGGCACTCAAGGCTGCCTGGCTGCCATAGCTGGGCCGTACCTTAGCCTTCTCTTTCACAGTGAAACTGTGTTGGAATAATATGTTCATTCATTGTTCAGGGGCTGCTGGTCAGCCCTGGCATCAGTCAGCTGTGTTGGAGGAGGTCTTCTCATTTATTTTTTATGAGAAACATCAGTGATCTTTGTTTTACTCCTGCCAAGCCTTTCTTTCAGAATCCCACAGTTCACATTCAAAGCAGCTTTTAAAAAAGAATTCTGCTATCAGCTCTTAAAATATTTTTATTCACTACTTATAAAATCCAGTTTCTTCTTTTCTCATATTCTTTCAGTTTTCCCATATTTCCTTGGCTTTTATCACCTCCATGCTGGTTCATAGCCAAAGCCACTCATCTCATCTCTCTTCCTCTTTGTCACATCTCTTCCTTTATAGGGTTGATTACTGGCTTCTCTTTCTCAACTGGTCTTCTCATTTCATTGTTCTCCCTGTCATCATGGTTGCTTATTATCTTTTATTTAAAATCCTTACATATCTGCTTGATCTTTCTATTGGTTTCCTTTATTACCAACTCAGTTTTTACTAAACCCAAAAAGACTTCAGATTTTTTTTTTCGCAAGCTCTGCCTCTTCTGTACATCATTCTGCAGTCCTTTACAGTCATTGTCTTCAAATTCTAACTTAAATTCCTATTTCAACAATACTTATTAGCCACCTGTTTCTGCCCCTCTGAAGGTCTAATCTACAAATATCTGTTTCTATATCAGAAATATGTTATCTCATCACTGTGTAAACCCTTCGTGAAAATTACTTACAGAACTTTAATTCTAACATTTTTAAGGTGACATGCTTGGTCTTTGACAATTTATTCTCAACCTATTTCCCCAGACTCATCTTCTGTTTTGTTGTTGTTTACTACTGTGTACCAAGCACCTACCAATGACAAAAATAATGTTAGCTAACTTTGTTAATGAATAGATGAGAGATAGGCATTTATAGAATGCCTACCTTATGCTAAAGAGTGTGTTAGGTGTTGGAATACCAAGGTAAGTAAAATATGGGCCTGTCTAAAAGGAGTCTATAGTTAAGTAGAGATAACACATATAAAGACATAACCAGAGCAAGGGAAGAATGAAAGGTATTATAAATAGAGATGCTTGCACAGGCAAGGACATAGAAGATAAACACAATATATGAGGCAAGAAGGAGCAAGATTTAGTGTAGGAGAAGCTCAGAAGCCAGACTATGGAGCACTTTATGGGTCATCTTAAAGGACTTTTTGTCATTCCTAAATGTTGATGTTCTCTTCCCCATCTCTGTGTCTTTGCACGTGCTGAACTTGAAATGATCATCCCCTCTTCCTATTTCCCCACCATGTGTATTCCTATATTTCAAACCCTGAATCTGGTCCATTTCTGGAAGAATTATTTGCAACCTGGTCTATAATCCCTTAATCCTTTATCCAGATTTTTCTTCTGACCTCTATTCCTTTGTGACATACCTCAGTACGTAGCACATAGTATACAATAAATATTTGTTGAATATGAATACATTTAGGGGGCTTATTTGCTGCTTTCTGATAAAGGTGAAGGCAATGAATAGGTTACAAAAAGAAGGCACTGCTCATAGGGAGTGAATTCTTAGTGGAGAAGCAATGGCCCACTAGTAATAAATGCTATAACAGGCTAAAAGGTAGATTTGTAAATGTTTATAAAAAACAGATGGATGTAGTGTAGGTAGAAGTGCCGGGGTCCAACCCCAGCAGGTCCAGGGGTCCCCAAAGGTGTAGACGGAGTCGGCGAAGAAGGAATGACACGGAGACAGCGTTCAGTTGATCAGCAGCCTAGCCAGGATCTCCAGCCAGGATCTCCAGCCAAGTTCTGGTCTGGATCTCCAGAGAGGTTCTGTGTCCATGTTCTCTTGCTAGGTTCTCCAGCCAGGTTCAGTCACCAGGTTCTAGTCAGGCTCTCTTGCCAACCTCTGCAGTCAGGTTCAGTCCAGGATCTATTGCCATGTTCTCTCCAGCGAAGTTCTTCTGTCTCCAGGCTCCGTGTAGATTCTGTCTTCTGAATTCTCTTCTAAGCTCTGTGTTCTGAGTTCTGAGTGTTTCTGTCTTGTTACAACTGTATTTATACCAGTTGATTCAATCCTATCAATCTCTATTACAAAGGTTAGGGCGTTTCTTATCTCCATTCCAGGGAGAAAAGATTATGTAGTTTAAGCATGATTGTTCGTAGGGTTTTATTCCCTCCCTAACTTCAGGGGAAAATCCCTACCTGGGGATTCAACCTTTCTCGGAGAGGTGACCTTGGTTAAAACACAGCGCCAAGAAGGTGAGCAAACATATTAAGAACCGTATGCCATATATGCCAGGTCCCTTGAAACAGCAAGGATGGACCGGCTCCTGGCATAGAAGTGCTAGGCCAAGGGAACAGGAGGAAAAGTTCTTAATAGTGGTGGCATCTTCTTTTTAATACAAAGAAATATTGCCAGCAATGCTGCTTGTACAACTAATTGGGAGTAATTCTTATTTTGTATATATTTGTTATTAGTTAATGGGATCTAGGAGTGTAATAACCTGGTGAGAATTTCTCTGCAAATGGCAATCAAATTAGTCTTATTCATGAAGCTCATAAATAAGCTATAATTTAGCATTTTCTGTCTAGGGAAAATAAAACTATGGTCGTGCTGTTTAGGAGGATAAGGGAATTTACCAGCGCACTGGGGGATTTGTGGCAGATTTATGATAAAGATGCATTCTAACTGGAACCTTAATTGTGATTTAAATTACAGGTCAAGCTGTGCAATGTATTTCTTTTTAGGAGAAATCTTTGGTGAGACGGAGTGTGCTTGTTTAAAGAAGAAACAGAAAGCAAATGAGAAAACAGATTGCATTTTCAGTTTTTCTTTTAACATTTCAAGCTCCTTTTAGCCAAATTGCCCCTGAGCTCCTGATGATGGCTGATGTGGAATTTCTTTGTTTTATTTCTTTGTGTTATTCTCACCCTCTGTTCCAGAGCAGTTATTTCACTTGACAGCAACAAAAAGATGTAAGCAGCATATCTGCCAGCAAACTAATATGGAAACTGGAGATAAGGTATGCTCCACCTTTCTAGAGTCATGGTATCTAGGCTGACTCACATAAAATCAGTAAACCCCGCAACTGGAAGAGCCCTTAAAGAATTACAGCTGCTCATTCTCTAATTGGGAAATTAAGGCTTCTAGAGATTTTCCTAAATTTATTCTTTATCTCAAGTAAATTAAGGACGGTCTAATAAGGTAGTAAAATATATGTATGAGTATTTTTAATTTAAAGTATAAAGAAATTGCTTCCCTATAAAATAAAAATTGAAATAATTAGATAGTCAGAGCTTGACACTGTCGGGAGGATTCCTACTTGGAAAAGAACAGTCAGACCTGACAGCCAGGCTCTTACTCTGACATTTGCCTTGCCCTGGGGGAAATCCCTTACAAATACCACTACATCCACCAAGCAGGATTCAGCCATGAATGGGGAATGGGGTCAGGGGTGGGAATGGGAACAGAAGGCCTGAGAAGGAATTGAAATGGTCTGCTCTCCCTTTAAGGCTCTTAAACAAGGCCAAATAGAGAAGGAAACATTTAAACAATCCTTTATGAAAGCTTTAAGAACAATAATGGAAGAATAATCCATAGAATATGGTAAAAAGAGAGAAGAAGCTAGCTTACAAGACACTGTAGCAACAAGGTACTTTGGGACTCATAGGCATTAAATCCACTTCTTGATTTCCACCCCCCTCCCAACACCTCGCCATTTAGACCCTTCTATTTATATTCTAAATTTTTTCCCATAGTGCTACAAATCTTTATGTGGTTAGGATAAGTTTTTGTGAACTAAAAGCTGATGTCACTGTGCCTTGAAATCAGGAGCCATGCTTTTTGGTATTCTGTACACTATCCTTCAAGTTAATGATGATTTATGGTGATAATTATAATAAATTGCACCTCTAATGCCTCTTATAGCTTATAAAGCAAGTTTACATATACTATTAAAGTTATTTCCACAATATGTTCATGAGATTGGTTCAGGAAGTTTTAATAAAATTATTTCCATGCCATAGATAGAGAAATTGAGGTTGAAAAAGTTAAAATAATTTAATTATATTTGCAGTTATTTATAGCTGTGAACAAACCACCCTAAAGCAGTGGCTTACAGTAATAGCACTCGTTTATTTTGCTCACCTGAGGGTTAGCTAGGCTCAGCTTGTGGTCTCTCATGAGTTGCAAATGCGTGATGGCGGGGGCTGAGGTCACTCAGAGGCTTCACTCACATGTGCGTGCGTGCGATGTCTGGGCTGGGAAGAAGACTCCCAACATCTGGTGTGACAACAGTTGGGGCTTCTCAAGCATAGCTCTCTCTCTCTGGTCTCCCTACACGGTCTTTGTACATTGGACGTGCTACCACCCTCCCCCAAGGGTGTGAACTTGGAAAACATGGTTCTCTGCAGCCAAAGCAATCCCTGAAGGTGGTCACAGCTGAAGACTGGCTGCTAAAATGACTCCCAGAAGCTTGAAACAATAAGTTCTTCATTAAAAAGCATTACCTCACTTTGGCTTTGAATCCAGTACCCTCCCATTATACCGCACTACTATATCTCCACTAATATAACATCACTATTCTGTAGACATTAGTAGATGTTAATTGTAAATTAAGTTATACAATGAAAATGAATCATCACATCAGGACATTGCTAAACAATCACATAGCACTTTTGCATGTATATCTATCACCGAAGCATGCCATACCTTACTAATTTGTAGGTATCAATATGATCATATCAACATTGCTCAAATCTTTCTGGTTCCACACTCCCACATGCTCCCCCAAACAATTCTGGCTCCTTTCCTTTCAGAGTAACCATCCTTAAATATTTGTGGGAACAGCCCTAGATAGGATTTATGGACTATGAATCGGCCCAGCCTTTATTTATGCTCCAGGCTGCACTACCAATGCCCCTACCCCTAATCCCATGCTAGCTACAGTGGAGATTCATTATTGTGCTTCAACCTATCCACCAAGATCCAGGCTCTTATACCCAACTGCTTAATCAATATTTCTGTTAATATCAAGTCAGCACCTTAAAATTTGTCCAAAACCAAACACTTGATTTTGCCCACCGAAACTCCTATGCTTCCACATTTCTCTAAAACCTGGAAGTCATCTGGGTGTGAATACTTGAAATTACATTACTTATTTGCTCATCTACTTATTTATTTTCTGTCTCCTTTTCCTAAAGTTTAGCTCCCTGAGAACAGAAAGAGAAGTTGCTTTGTTCCCCAGTATGTATCTAGCACCGACAAAAACTTAGGGCCATGACTTAGAGTAGGTGTTAAACAAATAGATGATGAATTAATTTGTGAAGAAGTTAATTTCTTTTAACCAACTCCACAGCCACTGGCCTCAACAATTCTAAAGAAGAAGACATCTCTGCTCTAAGCAGAGATAGTTCTGACTGTCCTTAGATCAGTCTGTTTCTACCACTGCTATTTATTAAACCAGCCACTCTCAAGATTTGCTGATGTCACAGCCGGGGTTGCTAGCCTGACAGGGATTTCCCAGCTGCTGGCCTCCAAAACCGCTTTGCCCTTATTTTAATGATACTCTGTCCAGGCCTCAGATAGCATGAAGCAACATCACTGCTGCCAATATGCAAATATCTCTGCACTTGTGAAGTGTGTTATGTTCATTTGTAAACAGAAGTATTCCAAATCACTAGTTTAGGTCCCAAATCATTACTGAGCTTAGTGAAATAGACCTTGCAACGGACACACAGCCTCTTTTATTCTCCCTGGACCTATACACAATCATAATTGGAAAAATGTAACACCAAAAGGGGCCAGTTTCTTTTCCTTCTAATTCCTTTCATTCTTCAAGAAAATTCTCTTGCAGAATAGAATCCCCATTGTCCCTGACTACCGTCTGGCTCCAGTTTATCCAAGTCCATCCTTCTTTCCCTCCTTTTCTCTCTTTCTCCTTTCCTATCTACCTTAACAAATACTCCCAGAGCACCTGTTCTGCTAAGTACTGAGGAAACAAAGATGAATTAGGCAGAGTCTGCAATCCCAAGGTACAGGCATATACTTGGAAGGTACAAAAAACTGTTTCAGGTTTATGACAAATATATGTTCAAGTTACAATGGGTCCTAAAGATGGTAGAAGTCAATTATTAATGAGTATTTAATAAAGCCTTAATTCAGAAGGAGAAACAAGTTGTGTCTGGAGATACAGTTAGGTTCTTTTTTTCCCCTTAGGCTTTTGATGGAGTAGAAGAAGCAAAAAGACAAAAGGGAATCCAGGCAGTTGGAGCATCATAGGGAAAACACAGAGGGGTGCCCCAACTTGTGACATACTGTAATGTATTAAATCAGTCTAAGTTGCACACCCAAAGATTTGTCTTTGTCTTCAATTAAAAAAATGTATTATGGGTTCAGCTATAAATAATTCATATGGGAGAGAAGGCATCCCTTTGTTTCTTTTTGAAAAATTTTCTGATAATAAAAGTATTCTAACTCATAGTGGGAATTCAAAAAATTTAGAAAAGTATATGATACCATTTGGGCATATTTTATCCTATTTAAATATATGTTTGTGTTTTATATACTGGTATACCTAATACTAATACACAATTTTAAATATATAACTAAGGTGATATTTTATATACCTTGTTACTTTTTTCTGACCTGTAATGCACATATGAATTAATTGTTCAAGACCAAGGTTATTTGGGCCTGTGATCTAAATGCTTCTACTGAACTGGCTGGCTGTTTTCAGGACATGACTAGTTTTTGTAAGTGGCCCAGCAGGATGCCATTTCCTAAGATAAAATTATGCCCAACATAGCTCAGGTTTCTGATTGATCTGATAGATCTCTCAGAGAGGAAGGGAGAAGGAGAGAGAGAAACATCAATGATGAGAAAGAATCGTTGATTGGCTTCCTCCTGTACACCCACTACTGGGGATGGAGCCCACAACCTGAGCATCTGCCCTTGAACCGGAATCAAACCTGGGACCCTTCAGTCCACAGGCTGATGTTGATAGATCTCTTTTTAACAAATGAGAAACACACAGGCATCGTTAATAGAGTTTTAAATGTATAACTATGTATGTGTACAGAATAGAATACATGTAAATTGTAAAAATATCTGTCTTATTATAATGACGCACAATACATGTTTTCACTTGTTTAGACAGAATAATAGCTGTGCTTTATCAAGCATAGGTTATTGGCAGATACTGTACTCTGTTTTCTCATGTGTTACATCTAATCCTCAAAACTATCCTTGTATTTATAGATGGGAAACTGAAGATCAGGAAAATTAAGTATTATTGCCCAAGGTCACACATCTAATAAATGCTCAAATTGAAATCAAACCCAAGAGGACTGTGGTAATTATTATGGCATTAAATACATACCACAATTTATCTATTCTCCTATTAATGAATTAGCTTCTATAGATGCCAAAACAAGGGAACAGGTCATAGACAATAATATTTTAATAGTAGTTATCTCTGGTAGGATTTTGTAGCTGAGTTTTACTTTATTCTCTACTAGTACAATTAGAAAAAGTTAGGATGATAGGGGCTCTGCCACTTGCTAGCAGGTTGACACTGGGCAAATACCTCTTTACATTTAATTTTCCACCTTTGACTTATCTGAAATTGACAGTGTTCAGCCAACATTTTGAGGGTCCCTTCCTGCTCTGAAATTCTGTGACTGTAAGACTTGTCAGGGGATGGAATATTGCATGCAGAGGACCTATGTAATATTGAGACTAAAGTTTATGTTTACATAACATTATTTCTAGAAATACATTACAAAACCCAATTTTGTCTAGCAAATACCAATAAAACTCAGAGGAAAAACCAGAGAAACTAAAGGGAAGAATCACTTGGGAAGAATGGCTTAGTAGAAAGAACATTTTACTAAGAAGCAGGACTGAGTTACATTTCATGGTTTGCTGCTTACTGGCTGTGTTGAGAAAATGCTTTCCCTCTCTGATTCCCAGTTACATCTCCTGTAGTAAATGAGGCAACAGGGAATTAAAGAGGTTAATGTATTGTTATGTCAGGCAAACCTGGTGCTACATGGAAGATCAGAGACATAGTAGTAGGCAAAACAGGCTTATTACCTTCTGGGGAATGGAGGGAGGGCAAACATTGCTGGCTTCTGGACTGTAATACAACACATAGCACAGGTGTCTGATTCCAAAGACAGGATGAGCTTTCTTGGAGAACGTGGGGGTGAAAAGGTAAGGATGCTTACCTACTGATTCCCATGCTACAGAATACCTAGAGCCTTGCCCTGTGAGATCTGTATGCTTATTTGCAGGGAATTCACATGGATACAGTCAGCCTTTAAATAATCAAACATTCCTTATATCCTCAACATTCCTGATTCTTCCTCCCACAAAATAAACCGCTTCCTTGGGCAAACCATGGTGGTAGAACTAATATGGTTCCTCCCCACGGTGAAATTATAATCCATGGTCTTAATGAGCAAAGCCTGGCTGTTGCCATAATTGATTACTACATTGAGGTCTGAGTAAAGAGGAAAAAGGAATCACAGGGCATTGTACGGGTCATTCTATGATATGAAGAAAGCAGATAATTTATTTTAGAAAGGACATGTGGAGAAAGGAAACTCTCATACAGTGAGTGAATTGTGAATTGGTAATACCTAGTGAAGTTGAAGGTGTATATTTCCTAAAACTCAGCAGCTTCTTTTCTAGCAGAGAAACTCTTCCATGTGTAAACAAGGAGACATGGCCAGGACATTATGACAGCATTGTTTGAGAAAGGGAAGAATTGGAAATAATTGAAGTGTCCATCAACTGGTGGATAAATAAATTGTGTGATATGGTCAGGAAATGGAATGTTACAAAAATAATACAGCCAAGATAAACCAACAGAGCAGCAGGTAGAATGATATGGATGAAGCTCACAAACGTAATGTTAAATAAAACAAAGCAATTTGAAAAGTAATATCATTCATTGTTAAAAATTCTGCAGAATCATAATATATATTGTTTAGAGGTAAATACAAATGTAGAACTATTAGAAAACCTAACCATAAATGACAAGCATTGAATTAATGACAGCAGGTTACCTCTGAGAGGGAGTGAAGACAGTAGAAATATGAAAGATTTTAGAAAGAACCTCAATTATAACTACAGCCCATATGGACTCATGTGAGAGTATAATAAAACCAGGTGCTAAGCACGTAATTTTTATTCTATTGTCCCAAAGTTTTGTTTGAGCTTTATGAACTACTTAATAATTGTGAAACTCTAATTTAAAAAGCTTAAATGTTACATATAGTACATTTAAGCTTTTTTTTTTTTTTTTTTTCATATAAACTATTGCCCGTGCCTGGCCTGTGTTGCTTAGTGGTTGAGCATTGACCTATGAACCAGGAAGTCACTGCTCAATTCCCAGTCAGGGCACATGCCTGGGTTTCAAACTGGACCCCAAGCAGGGGACATGCAGGAGGCAGCCAATCGATGATTCTCTCTCATCCTTCATGTTTCTATCTCTCTCTCCCTCTTATTTAAAAAGTCATTCTCGCTGATAAACTTTATAAAAAAATTGCCTTTGACATGTATAAAAGGTAAAATGCCAGTCAAATGTTAGAAATACTTAAGTTCATGTTCATAGGGCCTGTAGAAACATATGAACCTATAACAGGAGATTAGGTTAATTAGGGAAATTATGGATTTCATTGTCATAAGGGATTATATTCTGTTGAGTGAGAAAAATTGTACCTATTTTTATATGAGTCAAATCCCAGCTCTGAGTTTTACTACGTATATAAACCCTTATATATTAAATTTTTCTTGGACATATTGTCGTTTTTAGACTACTGTTTCAAAGCTCTTTGATAAGATAGGTGACTTTTAATACTGTATGTAAAGTCAGCACATTTATTTGGTTACTAAATCCAAGTTGTACTTTATTTCAGCAAGTAAAGCTCAAGGGAATGCATTCTCACCATGTCTGTCTAAGACACATTGAGGCAGTGAAGTTCTAAGGTGGATTTCTATTATAGCAAAAATCCTTGATGCATGAGAAGTGTGTAGCCATACTGATTTTCTCCCCAGCATGCGATGCAGAATTTATATACTCTATTTTGCTCCCATGAAAAAAAATCTATTGGCAAAAATAATGGTCCTGAACAAATTATAAGTTGAAAATGATCAAATACCTCCTACGAAAATTCCCACTTTTTATTTGACATTAAAATATGTTAGGAAACAGGAATTTGAAAAAAAATGATTTAAATTGTTATGGCTTTTAGCATCAGTTTTTATTTTGCTGTATATATTACATAACTTGAATTAAATATAATTTTGAGATAACAATGCCTTTATTTAATTGCATATTTTTGTTAAAACATTTAAATTTTTTTCAGGAAGTATTCTAAATTACATATTTCTATAATCCACTTATTTATTATTTCTTGAGGACTTACTATGTACAGGACATGGCAGGCCAAGACGTGTAAGGGACAGGTTATTTAGCATGTATTGAGTATATATATTCAAAGCATTTATTAAGTATTTTTAATCAAATATTATTTCATAATAGCTCTGAAATAGATATTCCCATTATGCTGATTATGGCAACTCCTCCCTTCACGAGGTGGAGTCTATTTCCCACCACTTGAATCTGAACTTCCCTATATTTAGTTTTTGGCCAACAGAATGTGGTAGAAGTGACTGTCATTACTGAGCTCAGGTTCTAAGAAACCTTCCACTTGCTTTCTCCTGCAAGTCTCACTGCCATGTGCAAAAAGCTCCGGCTCGCTTACTGGAGAATGAGAACTTATGTGGAAAGAGTGTAGCTGTCCTAACAGACTTTCCCAGATCATCAATCGCCAGCCAACCACCAAACATGTGAAAAAGCCCAGCCAAGATCAGTAACGCTGCCTCCTCCATGCAAATGTTATTGCAGATGCGTAAGTAAGCCCAGCTAAGACCAGAGGAGCCACCTACTTTACGCACAGATTTAAGAGCAATAAGAAAGCCTTACTGTCTTAAGCCACTGAGTTTTGGGGTGATTTGTTACACAGCCATAGTTAACACTGATCTTTAGGAAAAAAACATAATTTAGATGAAAGCTGAATATTGAATCACACCTGTACAATGTCAAAGCCTATGTGTTTCTGTACACTGTGTGGAATACAAATAATGAAGTAGAAGTCTATGGAACAAAGTAGTATAGCCAATCCAAGAGGTAGGAGTTACTTTGACTGAAGTGATTAAGAAAGTGATCATAAGGAAGATTTCCTTTGGTTGGGCCCTTAATAGCTGGAGAAGGAGGTTTACAATTGAAAATGAGCTAAGGTGCAAAAGCAAGACGATGATAATCATGTTCAAAGAATGGCAAATGAGTCTGTTACCCAGAAAGTACAGTTGGTATAACAGAGCACTGGAAGACCCTTAAACCGGTTTTAATTCATACTGGGTTGTTGTTTTTTTTCATTCTGATGAAAATTTATGTGAAAAGAAATATTTACTGATTTATAAGCAGAGATAGTAACTGGGATGAAACTATACTGAAATGAAAGAATAATTTATAATAGAAAATTAAGTGTTTAGAGAAACAAACATATATACCCTTTTAAATGACTTAGTATAAGTGAAAGATCATAGAAGTTAGAGAGAGAGACAACATTTGGATGTGAAATTCAACTAGGCCACTTACTACATGAACATGGACAAGATACTTAACTTCTTGGAGTCCTAGTTTCCTAACTTATAGAATGGAGACAATAGATACCTATTTCACAGGAAAATTAGATATAAGGTGTGAAGGTGTGTAGGAATGTCTGGCACATAATAAGCCCTTGATACATTGTAGCTCTTTTTACAAAATAATTTAATAGAATTGAAAAAAATTTAAAGCATCAAAAAGTGCCCTTAGAATAAAAGTGTAAATAGTGACTTTGTTGTGACACAATCACAAATAACATCAGTAGTATTCTTAAGTGCAGGTATTTTTCATATTTTACTTATATTCTTTCTTAGAATATCTGTCAAATAGAAATACCTATGCTATTATGAAATTATGGAGCTTGCAGCTACCCACCTCCCCATCTTATTGTTTTTTAGAGATAGGAAAGGAGTGAGCGAGAGAGAAGTATCGATGTGAGAGCAAAGTATTGATCAGCTACTTCAGCACAACCCCTACCAGGGATTGAGCTCTCATGCAGGGCATGTGCCCTGACCAGGAATCGAACTGGCAACCATTCAGTGCATGGGATGATGCCCAACCAACTGAGCAACACATCCCCATCTTAATTGGTATTTCTACTTCATCTACAAGATGAAATACAGAATGATATACTGTAAATCATTTTCCAACATCAAAAAATGCTGAATTAGTGATTTGTGGTAAGAATAAAGTATGAAATGAATCCTTAAAACACAGTTGAAGGATAAACCAGCAGATTAGAAAGGGCCTAAAAGAGGGGTAGGATCACTTTCCCTTCAGAAGATTATCATTTTCCTTTGTAACCTTGTCACTGTCATAATCCTTATATCAGGGAGCTACAAACGAGGAGGGGGATAATGAGACCACATACCAACAATCACATATAGAACAAAATTTACTGTGACTACTTATTAAAGAAGTAAAATCTATATGTATCTTTTTAAATCTATTAAATTAGCACATAGTGAGTTTGTGTTGAAATTAGTGCTGAGACTGTATACTGCTGAGACTATAAATGGTAGTAATCTTTTGAAAACACAATAACAAAAACTTTGAAAGTTTTCAGGTTTCTTGACATATTGCTATTGTTAAGATTCTATAAGGAAAAAGGAAAAATCACCTGCAAAAGTATTCATTGCTAACTTACTTATACTAGTGAGAAATTAAAAGTAGCTTAATGTCTGAAAACTAAAAAACAGCTTAGTAACAGAATATCAATTTGTAGACTATAAACCATCTATTAAAAAACATTATTGTGAAGAACAGCTACATGCTTATAATGTAATGTACAAATGCTTATAATGTAATGTCAAGTGAAAAAAAGTATTAAAATTTATACTATACTTTCAAACACATAAAATTTGTTTTCTTATGATCAAGAGAATATAAAAATAAAATAAGGATTTGTTAGTAAGGTGGGATTATAAGAGATTTTTCTTTTTATTTCTTTCTTTATTGATATAATGCTTCTTGTGCTACAAATAGAAAACAGAATTAGAAATTAATAAAATGGAACTAATCACTCTGGTGTCAGAACTTGAAGGCAATTTACAGGTTGATTCTCTATAGCTTACCAGTATCAGTGTAATTTCCTATTTCCAGAAATGCTTCATCTCCTTTATTCAATGGATTCAATTAAATGTTCTTGAAGCAGTAAACTTACATCAACCTGAAATAAATATTATGAGAATAATAGGCTTGTATTTAGGTAGTCTGCATTTGGGTAGAGTTTAGGATGAAGGATAAAACAATTATTCTCCAATTCCTCAATATTTCAATACATCTTGGATAGGGAAAAAGAAAAAAATTCTTGAAAATGGTGTTTTAAAATGTCTTTTGGGTTTTTTTTTTGAAAAATGAGAACACTTACTTTTCAATAATAACAGCTGTAAGAATTTTAGCTAATTATATCATTCATATTCCACATTAAATTACATACTTCTTTATAAGAATACAGAGCTCTTTTTTTCTGTCCACATCACAGAGCCATCATAATACTGAGCATTTAAGAGAATCATTTTTTATGTGCTGAATGCTGATTTTTAGGAGACTTCTGAATGCTAGCACTAATTTCTGAAAGAGATGTTACTTGCTTTGAGCTTCAATGATCTTATCTGTAAATTGATGGCAATTTCTCTGCTTTCCAGTAAAAGTTATGACAAACTTTAAATTAATGAAAAGAACTGTAAATTCACTGGAAATGTATAAAACAATAAAAATACATTTGCTATTCATTAGAGAGGTATTAATAAATATTGAAAATATTCTACTACAAAAATAAAAAATACATATTTCTGTTCTACATAATAATTCCTTCTGTCACTCAATAAAATATATGGTTGTAGCCTATGCTTCACTGTGCTAAGTGCATGGGCTATAGCCATAAAACTGGCAAAGATCTCGTTCCACAGTCCAACAGGAAAGGCAGAAGAAATGACCAGGCAATAACAGTACAGTTTGATAAATTTTGTGGTAGGGTACTATGGCAGTGCTATGGATTGAATGTTTGTATCCTCTCAAAACTCACATGTTGAATTCCTAATTCACAATGTGATGGTGTTGAGAGGTGAGGCTATTAGGAAGTAATTAGGTTTGAATGAGGTCGTGGGGTTAGACCCCCCCCCCCACGGACCCCCCATGATAGGATCTAGACCTAAGACAGAAATTAGTACTGAGGAGTGGGGTTCCACTGTAACAAAAATGTGGAAATGGCTTTGGAACTGAATAATGGCTAAGAGCTAGAAAAATGTAATATTGCTATAAAGAGATTTTTTTTAAAGGCAATTCTGGTGAGGGCTCAGAATGGAAAGAGGGAAGCATTAGAGAAAGTTTCTCTCTTCTTAAAACACACATTAATAATCATGTAGAGAAGTTAATAGAAATATGAATAGTAAAGGCCTCTGACGAGGTCTCCGGTGGAGATGAGGAATGTGTTACTGGACAATGAAGACAAGATAGTCCCTGCTGTAAAGTAGCAAAGGACTTGGCTGAAGTGTGTGTGTGCGCGCGCGTGTGTGTGTGTGTGTGTGTGTGTCCTGTTTCCTGAAAGATTTTGAGCTGAGGAGATTTCTAAGCAAAGTATTAAAAAGCAGTTTGGTTACTTTTGACTAGTTATAGTGAAATATGACAGGGGAGAGATAAATTGAAGATGGAATTGTTTAGCAAGAAGAAATTAGAATTTGGAGATGTAGAAAAATTCAGTCTGTCCATTTTACAAAAATGAGAACACCAAGAGGGTGTCTGACTGACCTTTTGATAAGCAGATTAAGTGTGAGTGGGGAACCAGGAATCTAATCAACCATCTCAACAGAGACCAGGAATAGAGATAGGATGATACCAGCAAAGACACTGCTAGTTTAAACTGAAGAGAATGGAGAATGTGAAACAAAATAAAGGAAGGTTGTAGGACTTCTTAGACCCTACAGTCTGTCCTATAGAGTTATTTGGCTGTGAACTTGGGCTATCCTTCAAGAAAAGAGAAGGACTGCATGGGTGATTCAGAGATCACCAGAAGTCACCACCTCAACAGGCCAGATGGCTTCCAACCAAAGCCGTGGAGGTGAAGTTGCCACTCCAGCAGGCTTGGAGGGCAGAGCCTCAAACCAAAAAGAGTTATCTCGGGGCTTAAGGTCTGATGGAATTTGTCTTGGTAGCTTTTGGACTTACTTGGGATTTGCTACTCCTTTCTTCCTTCCCATTTATCCCTTTTGGAATGGGAATGTCTATACTATGCCCATCCCATCTTTACTAATATTTTGAAATATGATTGACTTCTATATACATAGACCTTGCATCCTATGCCCTTGTTAAACTCATTCTATTTTCTAAATAGACAAGCATGTTTTTGGTGAATACTTTTTCCCAATTCAGTCTATTAGCCTTTTATTTCTATTTCTTGCTTTTTTGCACAAGTTGGTACTTATAGTTCCACTAGAGGCCTGGTGCACGAAATTCTTGCATTGGGGGAGAGGGGTCCCCTCAGCCCGGCCTGCACCCTCTCACAATCAGGGATCCTTCTCACAATCTGGGACCACTGGCTACTAACCGCTTGCCTGCCTGCCTGCCTGATCGCCCCTAACCACTCTGCCTGCCTGCCTGATTGCCCCTAACCACTCACTTGCCTTCCTGATCACCTCTATTTTATTATTTTTTTAAATTAAATCTTTATTGTTCAGATTATTACATTTGTTCCTCTTTTTTCCCCCCCATAACTCCCCTCCTCCCAGTTCCCGCCCCACCCTCCACCCTCACTCCCCACCCACTGTCCTCATCCATAGGTGCACGATTTTTGTCCAGTCTCTTCCCAAATCTCCCACACCCCTTTCCCCCCGAAGAATAGTCAGTCCATTCCCTTTCTATATCCCTGATTCTATTATAATCACCAGTTCATTCTGTTCATCAGATTATTTATTCACTTGATTCTTAGATTCACTTGTTGATAGATGCATATTTGTTGTTCATAATTTGTATCTTTACCTTTTTCTTCCTCTTCCTCTTCTTAAAGGATACCTTTCAGCATTTCATATAATCCTGGTTTGGTGGTGATGAACTCCTTTAGCTTTTCCTTATCTGTGAAGCTCTTTATCTGACCTTCAGTTCTGAATGATAGCTTTGCTGGATAAAGTAATCTTGGTTGTAGGTTCTTGGTATTCAACACTTTGAATATTTCTTGCCACTCCCTTCTGGCCTGCAAAGTTTCTGTTGAGAAATCAGCTGACAGTCGTATGGGTATTCCCTTGTAGGTAACTGACTTTCTTTCTCTTGATGCTTTTAAGATTCTCTCTTTGTCTTTTGCTCGTGGCATTTTAATTATGATGTGTCTTGGTGTGGTCCTCTTTGGATTCCTTTTGTTTGGGGTTCTCCGCGCTTCTTGGACCTGTAAGTCCATTTCTTTCACCAGGCGGGGGAAGTTTTCTGTCATTATTTCTTCAAATAGGTTTTCAATATCTTGCTCTCTCTCATCTTCTGGCACCCCTATAATTCTGATGTTGGTACGCTTGAAGCTGTCCCAGAGGCTCCTTACACTATCCTCGCATTTTTGGATTCTTTTTTCATTTTGCTTTTCCGGTTGGGTGTTTTTTGCTTCCTCGCATTTCAAATCATTGACTTGATTCTTGCGCTCCTCTGGTCTGCTGTCAGGAGTCTGTATAATATTCGTTATTTCAGTCCGTGTATGCTTAATTTCTAGTTGGTTCCCCAATATAACATCGAGGGTCTCATTAGTTTTCTTGTAGATCTCATTAAGTTTATCGGCGGCTTCTAAACAGTTCTTGAGAGACCTTAAAAGTGTGGTTCTGAACTCTATATCTTTCATTGACAATTTTGTCCTGTTTCTTTGTCTCCACATTTTGTTATGCTTCCTTGGTGCACTCCCTAGTGGTCTTTGTTCGCAGTCTTATAGTTAAACCTTGATTGTTGTAGCTAATACCAGGGAGGGTTTGACCTCCAGGCCAAGTGGCTATGAGAATCAGCTGTGTCAGCAGTGAGAGAACTTCTGTCCTCTAGGGAGGTGCTAATCTAGCCTTTGCCTGAGGCTATCCGGCCAATGCCTCTGTGCAGGGCTTGGGCGGGGCAGGTCGCACAGGATCAACAGGGTGGGCCGGATAGAGCAGTTATGGTGGCTCTCAGTCCTGTCCCCAGGGGCTCTGCCTCTCTGAGTCCCAGCACCCGCTGCAAAGCTCGGAGAGAAAGCTGCACTCGCTCTGACCGAAGCCAGACAGTCCCGCTTCTCCCGTTTGAGTCAGGGTCCCTAAAGACTCGCCTGTATCTGGAGCTCAGAGTCTGCGACTCCCTCCTGATTGAAAACGCCAACCGCGCCCTCCACCGCCAGCCCGCTCCGCGCACTCCGCACCTCAGAATTTGACTTCAGCACTGCGCCTCCTCTGAGTGTCCGTATGCGTTTCTCTTTCCTCCTAGTTGTAGGACTTCCACTCAGCCAGCGTTCCTGTGGTTCTGGGTGATGTCCAGTCCGTCTCTTAGTTTCACTTTTGAAGTAGTTGGTCAAAGCAGCAAACTCCGGCGTTAACCTATGCCGCCATCTTGGTTCTCCCTGACTGAGTTGGATGGGCTCTGCTGGCTGGAATCTCAGCCCTTTTCTCCTGATCACCTCTAACTGCTCACCTGCCTGCCTGATCTCCCCTAATGCCTCTGCCTTGGCCCCCGCCATGGTGGCTTTCTCTGGAAGGATGTCCGGAGGGTTGTTTGGCTATCAGGTCTAATTAACATATTACGCTTTTATTATTATAGATGTTGATTAGGGGTGATAAGGAAGTACATTCTTGCCTTCTTTCCAAGCTTAGAGGAAAAGCATTCAGTCTCTTGCCATTAAGTAGGTTAGTAACTATAGTTTTATTTTTTGATATTCTTTACCCTATTAAGGAAATTCCTTTCTATTCCTAGGTTTTCCTTGAATGTTGAAGCTTGGCAAATACTTTCTCTACATCTATTGAGATAATCATATATGTTTTCTTACTTAGACTGCTAATATGGCCATCTAATTGCACATGATATCATATATACATATATACACACACATATATATATACATATATAATGTATATTTTACATATTGTTAGATTTTATATGCAAATGTTTTGTGGCTGGTCAAATGTATAGTCTTCTGAAAAGAGCTCAGATACTGGAATTTGTACTTGGGGCAATCAAGCCTTTTGGTTTTAGTTCCAATTAAAAAAAATGTAGGGGTGGCTAATGAATGGTTTTATTTCTTATGAGTCCAGTACCACTTTAAAAAGCATATACATACAGCCCTAACTGGTTTGGTTCAGAGGATAGAGCATCGGCCTGCGGACTGAAGGGTCCCAGGTTCGATTCCAGTCAAGGGCACGTACCTTGGTTGCGGGCACTTCCCCAGTAGGGGGTGTGCGGGAGGCAGCTGATCGGTGTTTCTCTCTCATCAATGTTTCTAACTCTCTATCCCTCTCCCTTCCTCTCTGTAAAAAATCAATAAAAAATATATTTTAAAAAGCATATACATACAAATACTTTCTAGGTGTTTAGTACTTAGAGGGTCCTTCAGAATATCTTGGGTTATAAGTAGAAGTCAGCTCATCAGTTGAGTCAGAAGAACACCCTCTGCAACATTTTAATGAGAAGAACACTGAAAATAAAGATGACACATAGTCTACAATCATACAGCTAGGAAGTGTCACACAGAGGACGAGAATTCAGAGTTATTGGCACCGAAGTCCATGCTGTTTCCATAATACCATATTCCCACACTTTGCAGGGTATGTATCATGGGAAATATAGCATGAGGCATTATAAAACTCCTCATTCTTGTGTATATGTTTTCACATTCTCTTATTCGCAGGAAATTAACTGTTGTTTATTAGGAAACCAGACTATTTTTTTTGTCAGAGCACCCCATGCTAGCTTTTACTTTAACCTTTGCTTACTCTTCCTTTGACACTAACCACATTGAGATTAGCAAGAGTTTCTTTGTCAGGATTCCATGGCTCCTGTGTCCTGGTTGTAGTAATTTATGTAGTCTGTCACATTTCAGCAATTAGAGAATCTAGATTTACTTTCATCAAACCAGTACTGAAGTCACAACTAGTGCTTTCTTGTAACTGGAGTGCATTTAATACATTAATTTAAAGGCTTGTATGAAAGATTTTTATCCAGAGTTTTCCTTCTCACACCCATTTTGTCATTCAAACATTTTGAGCATGTGCATTATTGTGCACTATTTTTTTTTTTAAGTAATAAAAATCCACACCTAATTTGACATGATTCCTTTGGCAGTTAATAAGAACACATTGTATAGCTTAATGAATCTGCAAACTAAATAATAGTTGTAGTGGGTGTGAAAATAGGGATATTTAAATGCATAAGGAAATTTAGCACACATCCCAGTGGCCGTGTAAATAGACCTCTGATTCTCTTATAAATTGCAAATACTTTCTTGTGCAGAAACACTGTGAAAAATATAGTCCTGCATCCATACATAGAGCTCATTATCACACCTCAGAATGCTCACTGCATGCCTATTATCCACTTAAAAGCTCCATTAGAACACCCACTCTGCTTCAGCAGCAGCCAAACAAGTCAAAAACTAAGCCTCATTTGTCACTATTTATCCCCAGAGATTAAAGACAGCTGTATAGATGAGGTGTATTTTAAGATTACATCTCCAGTTATTTTGATAAAAAGCTCTCCAATATGACCTTGTGTCATATAAAATCAGTATTCAAAGCTCATTATCAGCATAAATTCTAGAATAGACAGACCCAAGAGGAGTGTGCATGAAGAAAAATTATTGGGGGCCATGGACATTTGGTGGATCATACTGTTAACTTGTATAAGAAACTTAAGCCTTTTTTATGTAATAGTTGCTTATTGTTATTTACAATCTATGTGTAAGGATGTCTAATATGTTCAATGCTTTAGATGAAAGGAAAATAATTAACAAGATAACATATTGCTGAGAAATAAAAGTTGAGTTCCAAGTAAAGAAATTATAATACAGAGATTGTTGACATTCAGAATATGCCATAGAGATCATGCAGTTTGAACCTTGCATTTTTAAAAGGCTGTGATATTCTCTTCCCTTTTCATTTGGCCCCATCTATCCTTTATCTGGATACCATGGACCATTGTTTTACAATTGCTGTGCTGCCATTAAGTGGGCAGGTGATAGCAGTATATGCAAACACAAATCAGAATGTGGTAGATAGTGCTTAAAATGAATACAAAATGAGTGACTATTCATATGGAAATCAAATAATAATTTGTATGCATTAGGCTTGACCCTTGGATGTATGCCATGATATAAACTATGGTGTCTATTTAGGTGAGCTTAAATCCATGCATATACATGTGCTTTCTATGTGTAGACATAAGTGATGCATTACTATCTTGACCCATTCCTCTATATTTTTATGCAAATATAATTATTAGGAATGCAATATACATTTTTCAGCAATATATAAACCTCTTTCACAAAGAGTGTTGGAAGAGCCTCCCTATAGATACAGAGAAGCATGTCACTGTGTAACCATTGTCTCTAAGCATTATTTCACTTCCTTTTCATTTATTTACTTTTAATCTGGAGGGAAGCTAGCATTTTGCTATTTCTTGATTTCTGGATGCAGCAATTTTTTTGTTTTTGTTTTTTTATTAACCATGGTCCTCTTCCACTCTCCTTTTTCTCCTTTCATTTATTTATTTATTTTTGACATATTGCAAATAACTAAGTTGAGGCTCAAAGAGCTTGAATGCCATGTCATTGGTTACAGGCTAATTTAAAGAAGCCTGGTTTTATTTGGTAGGTAGCATGGGAAGTTTATGAAATTAGGCATCAGTAGTCTAAGCTAAACATTTCCTTATGTTAGTGGCATGAATGAGCATGTCACCTGATTCTGGCCAATAAGCTGTTTGAAGGGTAGAGCTCCTTTGAGGAAATCTCCCTGATTAAAGAGAGAAGCCAAGGTGGTTCTTTCCTGACTCAAAAGTGCTCTGTAGGGACCTGCTGCTAGAAGCCAGGTTGGAGCCATGATGTTACCATGCCTCCTGTGTACACTGGCTGGGAGATGCTGGAGCTACTATGGGCACAGACACGACTGATCAGCCCTGTGTAAGCCTGACCCATTTGCATGCCTCTAAGTTCACCCCAGTGTACCAGTCAATATGCCTTTCTATTTCCCATTGTCTTCGGCTTGCAACAATTACCCTTGTAGAATAAAAAATTACAAGCAAAGAAAAATTGATATGAATAATTATGCTTAGTAAAAAACTCATTGAGTATATAACACTACCCTTATATCACAGAGTTAAATGCAAAAAGTAAAAGCATTGTATTGATTACTAGGAGAAAAACTAAAGATGTGCTTTTCAAGTTTCTTCAGACAATCTCATGTTAACTGGATAAATATGGAGAATTTCTGGCTGAGTAGAGGCAGAATTATAATTAGAGGGAGGAAGAGAGCCACACAATATCCGTAGGAGGTGCCATTTAGTCTTTGTAATGATTAGGATAAAAAGACATTAGAATTTACCGTATGAAATAAGCAATAGAAACATTGGTGGTCAGGTAATGAGATGATTGGAGAAAGTCATCAAGGGGTGGTAAATTTTTATGTCATTCATTCCTTTAAATACACAGGGTAACCAAAGAAAAAAATAAACAAATGGGACTACATCAAACTAAAAAGTTTTTGCACAGCAAAGCAAACTGTCAACAAAACAAAAAGACAACCTTCTGAATGGGAGAAGATATTTGCCAATAATATATCTTATAAGGGGTTAGTATACAACTATATAAAGAACTCATATACCTTAAAACAAAACAACCCCCCCCCCCCAAACAGTACTATTAAAAAATGGGCAGTGGATCTGAATAGACATTTCTACAAAGAGAACATCCAGATGGCCAATAGACACATGAAAACATGCTCAACATCACTATTCATGAAAGGCAGATTAAAACCACAGTGAGATATCACTTCACACCTGTCAGAATGGCTACCATCAATAAATCAACATACAATAAGTGTTGGCAAGAATGTGGAGAAAAGAGAATCCTCATGCACGTAGGTGGGATTGCAAATTAGTGCAGCCACTATGGAAATCAGCATAGAGGTTCCTGAAAAATTAAAAATAGAGCTACTTTATGTCTCAGCAATTCCACTTTGGGGTATTTAGCAGAAGAAATCCAACACAAATTTGAAGAGATTAATGTATCCCTGTGTTCATTGCAGTGTTATTTACAAAGCTAATATATGGAAGGAAACTAAGTGTCCATCAATGATTGGATAACGAAGATTTGGTACATATACACAGTATAATATTACTTAGCCATAAACAAGTATAAAATCTTACGGATTTATGAAAACATGGATGGCCCTAGAGGATATTATGCTAAGTGAAATAAGCCAGACAGAAAAAAAACAAATACCATATGAAGTCATCAAGGGGTGGAATCTAAAAAACAAAAGAAACAAACCAAACGGAGTCAGACTCATAGATGCAGAGAACAGACTGATGGTTGCCAGATGGCAGGAGTGTTGGGGGACTGGGTGAAAAAACGAACGGATTAAGAAATACAAACCGGCAGTTACAAAACAGTCACGGGGATGTAAAGTACAGCCTAGGGAAGATAGTCAATAATATTATAATGGCTATGGATGTGCCAAGTGGGCACTAGACTTATCAAAGGGATCACTTTGTAAGTGATATAATTGTGTACCTGAGACTAATGTAATGTGAACTGTAATTGAAAAATAAAAATAACATAAAGGCACAGGGTTTACATGGCTATGCTTCTCTTGCTGTGCTGTAGTTCATGAAGGGATTCTAGTCCTGACTTCAATAATATCCACTCAGTGTTTAGACATTCTTTTCAAACAACTCTACAAAACCTGAAATTTCTTGATGTTGAGACTGACCATAGGAGTTTTGACATTTTATTCTGATAATGTTGTTTCATGGCTGGTTAATATACTGCTGGAAAACCTGATTAATTCGGTAGGAGCATAATTAGTGACAAATCTAAATTATTGAGTATTAAAAACCACTTGTCTTACTTTCAAAGAAACTAGATGATAGAATATGAAAATGTAGTCTAAGAGAATGTTTTTGAGAAATGGTTTCAATGGATAGAAACAATTGTAATTAGCCTATCATTCCAAGTATTTATATGTAAATGATACTTCTAAAGTACTTGAGCTTGCTTGAAAGGAATTACTTTTTTGAATTACAAACTTTCAGCATTCTGTTCACAATGGTTTTTCTCTATTATTCTGTCCAACACACCATTTCCTCCTCATTAACACAAAAGGGAACTTCAACATAAGAAAGTTTCAAACTATGGTAATCTACTTACAGGCATACTACCTTGTCTTACTACACTTCACTTTCTTGTGCTTTGCAGATCTTGCTTTTTTTTTTTTTTTACAAATGGAAGGTTTGTGGCAACCAGGCCTCCAGCAAGTCTATAGGCACCATTTTTTCCAATAGCATTTGCTGACTTCGTGTCTTTGTGTGACATTTAAGAATTCTTGCAATGTCCCAAACTTTTTCATAATTATTATATTTACTGTGGTGACCTGTGATTATTGGTCTTTGATGTTGCTATTATAATTATTTCAGGGCGTGACAAACTCGTATAAGATGGAAAACAATTGGTAAATGATGTGTGTGTTCTGACTGCTCCAATGATGGGCAGCTCCCTGCACGTTCCCTCTCACTGGGCTTCTCTAATCCCCGAGACATAATAATATTGAAATTAGGCCAATTAATAACCCTACAACGGCCTCTCAGTGTTCAAATAAAAGGAAGAGTCACACGCCTCTCACTTTATTTTTTTATTTTATTTTTAAAATATATTTTTATTGATTTTAGAGAGGACAGGGAGAGGGAGAGAGCCCACAACCTGGGCATATGCCCTGACTGGGAATTGAACCGTGACCTCCTGGTTCATAGGTCTATGCTCAACCACTGAGCCCCACCAGCTGGACAAAGCAGGTATAACCTTAATGTCAGAAATAGGAATTGGCAATCACGTAATCTTTTATTTTGACTGCTGATCATCCAAGATCCAGCATAATTGTCAGTCCTACCTAGTCTTGCTGGTAAGACTGCCTATGATATTAAATCAAAGGACAGTGTCCCTCTCCAAAGACTTTGTGTCTCCTCGTTCCAGCCAGCAGCAGGAGAGGAGAATCCTGTGGCATATCAGGGCAGAAGAGTGAGTCACAGGGAAAGTTTCGTGGTGATGCTAAGGGCACGAGTGAGTGATTGGGGGCTGCCAAGGGGAATCAGCTCCCGTGACAGATGTGCTCAGTTTAAAGAAGTAAATGCAAAACTATAAGAGAAGTAACTTTTCAGCACAAAAGGCCTAGAGGCCCTTGAGGATAGATGATGCCAGAAAAATGTGAGATTATTGTGCCTGCCAGAGTATATTAATACTATAAATATAGATGATTTCCTGAGGAAAAAGATCCTTGAAAATGTACCAAATGTATGCTGCTGAATATCAAGTTAAACGGCAAAGACACAGTGTCAAGCGAGCATCAATTCCTGCCCCCCTCCTTCGTCGTTGTACTGAAACATGGCTGGGATGGCTCATAGGTACCTCGGATTCAAGTGGGCCCCACACAGAATTCATTAATTCTTTTCTTGTGCTCCCTTTCCTTTCAGATTCTCCATCTTCATTAAATGTAGAGCTAGCCATCCAATAACTCAAGAGCTGAATGATCAGATTCATTCTTTCATTCAACAAATATTTATTATAACAATCTGAAGTGCTGTGCACTGTTCTCAGCATTTATTATACATCTGTGAACAAAATAGACAAATAGTCCTGCCCTCCTGAAACATATTCTAGTGAAGGTGAGCAGTATAGACATTAAACAGTAAACCTAACAAATAAGTAAATTATATAGTATGTTAATAATTGCTATGGAAAATCAGTAGATAAAATAAGGTAGGGTTCAGAATTGTGGTAAAGGATGGTGGGATGGATGGCTTGCAGTTTTAAATTAGGTGGTCACCGTAGCCTGAAATTGAATGAAACTCAATTCTACTTCCTTCTTCTTTTCCTCACCTCTTGCTGAATTAAATTCTGTCCATCCTTCAATGCCCCTCAAATGGGATTCAAATGGGATCTCATCTGTGATGCCTGCCTTGATTCCTTCAATATTCCTTAAACATTCTCTCCTTTACACCCCCCCCCCCCAATATGGCTGTGTTGTTGCTCACCCTGTCTCTCCTCTGAGTTGTGGACAGTTCCTGGCCCTGGTCCTGTGCAGTCTGACAGTTTCCCACCTCAAGGGCTTACATCTCAGTTTCTCTCCTTGGAGCTTTCTCTAGTGCTAGTGCTGAAAGTACAAGGAATCCCTGAAGTGCTGGGGATTTAACAGCCCTGGATATAATCCTCAAACAGGGAGAGGTGGGAGTGTGTAGGTAACTACCCCAGTTTCCCAAGCCCCTGGGGGAAGTAATTTTGAAGTTTATTCCACAAAATTCCTCCCAATGGGATTAAGCATCAGTTGCCCATCATGTCTGTTTTTTAATGCACCATCTACTGGTGTTTTGCCCTTCCCTGTACCCTTTCACTTGTGCTTTCTATACTCACTTTGTCAATAACCTACCCACACCCCAATCCTTTAAGGAAATCTAAATTCACACACTTCGGCATTTCGATTCTAAACTCCTTATGATCTTACTGGATTTTTCTTTACATTATATTATTTATGGGCATTTGCCACTTCTATGAACTTGTAAGTTCCCCAATTTACATCCTAAAAATTCTATATTCCTAAACATAGCTTTTGACCTTTAACCCAAAATATTAAGTTATCTATATATTTGGTGAAGGCAACTTTGGTTTAGTTAACCAATACCTGGATTTAGATTCTGGCTCTATCATTTAAAAATTGTATTTGTGAGCACAGTTCTCTGTCTCATATTTCTCATTAGTAAACTGATGATAACATACCTACCTTGTCGTTTGTTCTGAGGATAAAATGAGAAAATGTATGCAAAAGTCTTATCATATTATCTGGCATATATTAGACACTCAATCAGTATAAGTCTTTTCATGCCTCTCCCTACCTTTTTCTCTTGCTAAATTTAATTTTTTAAAACAAAGGAACTGGAACAGGAATAGTAGAATTTCAAGTCTGATTGTTATTAGCATGCTAAATCAGAGGCATTTCATCTGAGTAAGAAGTATACCAGAAACTAATCATGTTTCTTTATTTTCCTATTCCTTTTAACTCAGTAAAGAATTTGGCATGCTATGTGACAAGCTTCCATTTATCTCTTCAAAGTATGTGATATGTATATTGTAGAAATACTCTAACAACAAAATAATCACTTTGGCCAACTACTAGTAGTTACCTAGGGCAGATGTGTGCAAAAGATGTATTACATTATTTTTAGCATGTGTTTGCCAATAAAAAAAACCCTGTTAATCATTAGATACTCATTTTCCCCCCTAATCTTTATCTTAAAATAATGATGTCAGGACAGGAACCCAATATTATAAGAAAATATTGCTAACTCACTAATAACTACAGATAGTAAAATATTTTCAGAATTTTAACTTAAGAAATACTTCCCACATATTCAAAATCCTCTATCAGGTGCTCAAAGAACACAGAGAAGAGTAAGTGTAGGGGCAAGACTTAGAATTATACATAATACTATTGCATGGGGTCAAATCTGTGTCATGAGAAAAGTATGACCTCATTGCAATATGGGTTCAAAAGAGGAAAGTATAAGAACTGTTTCAGGAGTCAGGAAACCCTCATGAGGAGATAATATCTGAGATGAGTATATCCTAAGAATTTTAGTTTGCAGAATGAATAGAGGGTATTTCTGAAATGAAAGGCAACCTAGACAAAGATATGGTAATGAGAAATAAAAAAATATATCCCAAAACAGATTATAGTCTTCCAGTTTGGCTCAAAAGTAAATTGTATTGAAACAAGTTGTAGATGGGAGGGAAGGAGCGAGCAATAAGGTAAAAAATCTTAAAAGCCACAGAAAGATTTGTATTTAACTTCCATACAGGGGGATGCTTTTAGCAGAAAGTAACTGAAAACTCCACCTAACTTTATTTAAATAATGAAGAAAATTGATTATCTAACACAAACAGAAAAATAAACTAAGTAGCTGAATAAAGAATAGAAAAACAAGGCTCTGGAGAGACATAGCAGGGCTCAGTATGTAAGTGAATATTTATTAGAGGCTGGTGATCACAGTGTTCATGAATTTAAAGTGACATTAATTACATCAATTTCCCCAGTTGTGTGATTTTCTCAGTAATTCTCATTATTTATGTTGAGATTAGAAACTAAAATGGCTCTGGCCTGTGTGGCTCGGTTGGTTGGGCATCGTCCCATCCACGGAGAGGCCACCTGTTCGATTCCCAGGCAGGCACGTGCCCGGGTTGTGGGCTCAATACGAAGTAGGGAGTGTGTGGGAGGAAATGGATCAATGTTTCTTTCATTGATGTTTCACTCTCTCCCCCCCACTCCCTTCCTCTATTTCTAAAAAAATCAATAAAAACATATTTTAAAAACCTAAAATGATGTCCTGTATGCACATATCATAAAAATGAAATTTATAATGTTTAAATGGGTCAAAGTTATCAGTTGCTTCTGAGCATCTCTTACTGAGCACCTGTTATGTGTCAGGTACTAAAGAGTCAAAGATACGTCATGGTCCCTGCTGTGAGAAGCCCACAATATGGTAGTGCCACAGGCATTTACAAAATAACTGCAAGCCACTCACATCAGCATATACGAACATGCTGGTCTAGGCAATGTAAACATAGGATCTTAAAGAATTTGTAGCAACTCTATGATTAAAAAAAAAAAAACCACACCAAAAGGCAGCATTATCTGATATTTATAGGATTATACAAGCTAGTATTTCTTACCCTCTAGTCCCCTCATTACATGATAAATATTGGATGTATTTCTTTTAAATAATTGTCGAAACACCCTGATATTCTGTTTCCTACATGTCAAAATCTCTGAAGGTAAATGACACATGCCCTGAAATTATAAATACTAATTCTATGTTTTATATGCACATTCTGCCTCAATATGTGCTACATTCTGTGCTAAGCATTTGATACACACTATGTCATTATAGCATCATACATACAAGAAAATGTACATGTCATCATTAACTTCTTTTTTCAGATAAGGAAATGAGTCCAACAGAAGTAGGTAAATTATTTGGGGCCACAGTTTGAAACTGACAAAATTAAACAAGGGTGTACATCGGATCGGTCTACCTCAGTCTGTACTTTTAAGAGATGCCTCTCTAATTCCACTTTGATAAATATTTTTAGGAATTGTTTTAAATGTTATAAATTCTTCACTCCTGCTCCCCAGCCACTGCCTCCGCCCCATGCCAACAAAGGCAGGACATTGTTGTACCTGTTATCTCCAAATAAATTCCTACTGTGCTATTCATTCCCATTCAAATGAGCTTACAGTGTGTTTGCCCATAGAATTTCTGAGGGCAGACATCTTGTCTTAATTTTCACACTTATTGTTGTCTCCTGATTTAGTTCCTCACAGAGTTAGAGCTGAAGGGGAAAAAAAAAGTCTGTTTGTCTGACCTAAAGATTGAATATAATATTGTGGTGGGAGTTAAAGTGGCTGTGGCTCTAGGCTGAGACAGAGCATGACGACGTCTGGAAGCTCTGACCCAAACCCTCAACAATGCCTGGTGATTGGTAGAGAGGGATGCTTCAGACATTGACATCACCTCCAGGATATTCTAATTAATGACCGAGTGCCTTGGAAAAACGGTGAGCTCAATGAGTAGGGGGGTTCTGTGACTGTCATTTAAGGTCAGGCTTTTCTGAGTAGAAGTGGCCAAGATAAGTGAGGCAGTGGCTCTTGTGTACTCGTATAGCATGGTGGTTCCACCACTGATAAGGCTCTTACCTCATGGAAGTGGGAGAAAGGCAGAGACATAGGGAGAGAGAGAGAGAGAGAGAGAGAGAGAGAGAGAGAGAGAGAGAGACAGAACCCGCCAGCTGCTTCCAAGGGTAGCAAGTTAGCTTTAGGAATCTTACATTCCTTACAATATATTTTCCTCCCAGGGTTGATTTCAAGGAAAAAATATGTATATATCTTGTGAAAAAACCTGGAGTTCTGCCCATTATGCAGAAAATGTCAAATTAATGGTACTTATTGATATTGTGACATTTTAAAACTGATCAGGAATTATGCCTTGTTTACTTGTATGTCCCTGACGACAAATCTGAGTTCAACTTAGATTAGTAAATCGAGAAAGAACTAATAAAAGTGATAGAATTTTTCTATTCTTTTGTCTTTCATCTTCCAAGGACTTTAGGAAGCTGAAGTTATGCATCAGCAGATTTTTCTAATCACCTATAGAAATCATTGAGAAAGCTCTGCAACAAGTATGGTTAAGACACACACTTATATTTTAAATTATTAATCACATATATTTAGTTGAATTGACTTTTTATTTACTACTTGTCTAAGTGACAGTAAACATAATTATTCTCATTATAAACTAATTTGAGAAGGTAATTTTCCAATTAATAAATATACACTAAAGTAAATTGTATTATGTTAAAATAATTATAATAGCTGTCAACAATTTTGGAAAAAAACAAAGGCATTTATTAGTGGCAAGATCTAATAAAAAATCTGATGGGCTGTAAACCAGAACAATTGATAAGCACAGTTCCCCTCACAAGAACAACTTGTTACTGATGATGAGAAATAACCAGAATGAAATTTGTGAGATTCATAGTGAAAGCCCTCAGGGTAAAATTAATTTTTTTATAACACAGTTTAAAGGCAAACAAAAGGAAATTGCTTGGGCCAGATGGGATGGGAAAAACACTGTGGATAAAAATGAGCATCTCTTTTCTGCTTACAAATATCTGCATTAACATGGTACCAGCATGTCTAGTTACTGGAATAAAGGTTTGATGGTTGCACAAGTTTTAAAAGGTTTTCTCCTTTTTAAATGGACTTTGTCAACACAAGAAAGTACTTTAAGAGATATATTAAGTCTGGCACTTACTATCTCAGCACATTTTATTCTCTTTGAATGATCATTGTGGGTGAAACAGGAAGCATACAATGGATAAATCACTGGATTTTGAGTCAGAGAACCACTATGTATATGCTGGTTCAACCACAATGAGTGAAGGAGGGTAGGCAAGTCAAACTCTCCAACAGACAATTTATTCGTTAGTAAATTGAGAATAGGAATACCCGCCCGTCCATTGTCTAAACTCCATGAGTATTAAATGAGATAATGAAGGTAAATATTTATTGAAAACCATAAAGCATATGCATGTAAACTTTGATTTTGTGGCTTATTTTTCTGGAAATGATCTCCAACATTGTCCAGTATTCTATCTAAACTGTGGGTTCACAGATGCTAGCTTCCTTCTTGTAATCTCATGCATTTTTATGCATAACATTTCAAATGGAATCACTGAGGATGCATTTGATGATTTCGCTCTGCTCTAAGCACCTATAATGGCTGCTTAGTATTTATCATATGCCACCATTTATCTTCATAATCCTATGTCCTCTCTATGTGTCTGTAACCTAAACTCTTGAATATTAATAATATTACTAGTAATAGCTAACACTTATTGCTTACTAATGCCAGGACCTGACTGAGCTAAGCATCTTAAAAAGATTATCAAATTTAGCAAGAAGAATACAATGCGTCATATTTTTTAGTGGGGTCACATCATACATCTATTATATAATGTGAATTAACATTTCACACTTAGCAGCTTCCACTCTCCAAAAAATGAGAGACTAAAAAGCTATAGACTTACAAATTTATGTAGTGCAAACATTTGTCCTATCTTATCATTCAATGAGCTTATGCCCCAGAGTAAGAGTGAGAGTGAATATGTTCTCTCCCCTCCTGAAGTCACTTCCCATAGATGTCTCATAGTGTGAGCATCAAATTGTGGAAAGTATGATTATAATGTCTAAAGATAGATTGTTTTGTACAATATGGACTTGAATGTAGGCTATAGAATTTATCTGATATCAAACTGAGGAAAGTGTCAATGCTAGAGGAACACGTGGTTCTACCAGATTTCTTAAGAGAGGATGTGTTAGTTTCCAATGTGGAACCTTTCAAGAAATTTTCAAGGCTCATTTGAGTCTACACAGGTTTTTCCATACCATGTTGAGTCATCAATGAAGTGGGAAGTCAGGGCATCCGCTGGAAGTGAGAAGAGAAAGGGGTTCTGAAAGTTTCAGCAGATAGGGAGGGGAACAGGAGACAGGGGTAGTGGTGTGGCAAAGTGGGGGAGTGCATAAATGAGGGAAATGTTGTAGGTTGGTCAGCTAGGTAAGAGTATTCTATGATTTTGTGATTTTAAATTCAAAGTGTGACAAATTGGCATGAATGTGCTTTTTCTCCCAATGCATTTAGCTTCTCAAGTACAGAGCGAGAAGTAGGTACAGGCTTGTGATTAATAGGAGTAAGGGTTTTGCCCTGTTAGTTCTTCAGAGGGAGAGAGAGAGAAGGGAAACATGAGGTTATTTTAATGCTGGCCCATGGACTAAGCTCGGTAAGAGGAAAGTAAGCACATGGGTTAGGGGTGTGAACAATGGAGTAGGGTCAATGTATTGAAAATCCTAATGTGGACAAAAAACCTTAGAGTGGGAGTAAAAGAAGAGATATGCTAAAAAGTCACAAAGTGTTTGTCCTAGAGTGGAGTGCTAGAAATAAAACAATTCTGAGATGACCAAGGGACGGGTGGTTGAAGTGGGGTAGACAATAAATGTCTACTATTATAACAACAGCTTTATTACTCCAGCCCCTCCATTCAAAGACAAACTTTACAGAGCCATAAAACAACATTTTCAGCAAATGTCTATTTGGAATCTGCAGCAAAAATTTCAAATTAATCTCTGAACTGCAAACACTTTTTTTTCTAGACCAGTTCTGTCTACCATTGTGTCCAGAACCTCTTTGCCTGTTGGCATAGATAATAAACAAAATCTGAAGACCTGATTGAGTCTCTTTGTGATCCCTACCAATATCAAAGGCTGACATTGAGTCAGTATGTACAGGTATGACTATACCAAAAGTCAAAGGAATAAAATAAGTGCATACAATTTGAAAAACAATTGCTACTGCAAGGCTTCCCAATGCCCACTGCTTAGCTAACAAATCCTTTTTTTTATTTTTTAATCAAGCCATTTTTGTGAGAACACTTTGGACCTTCCCATAATATAGGGGAAGTGTTAAAATCTCGCCCAGAAAGAGCTTCCAGGACCCAATTCCAACATTCTTTTAAATTTTTTTTTATCTATCTATCTACTTATCTATCTATCTATCTATCTATCTATCTATCTATCTATCTATCTATCATCTATCTATCTATTTATATTGCTTTCAGACAGGAATGGAGAGGAAGAGATAGAAACATAAATGATGAGAGAGAATCATCAATCAGCCCACTTCCCTCATGCTCCCACTTGGGGATCAAGTCCACAAATTCAGGCCAGTGACCTGACTTGGAATCACACCCTGACCTCCTGGTTCCTCAATCACCGAGCTACACTGACTGGGCCCAATTCCAACATTGTTGATTGCGTGCTGTCTTCTTTGATTGACTGGATCCATGCTGTATCAGTTAAGTACTTTCAATATCAATTCTGCCAACATCCAAAATAAAAGATTCTCATCTTCTCTGTCTCCTCGCTACTCGCACCCCATACATCTCTGTGCTTCTTTCCCACCAACCCATTTCCCCTTTTCTGTGTCCTTACTGCCAAATCCTTCTTGTTGTACCTTCCATTTTATTGAGGACATTGAGAGCATCAGGCAGAAATTTCCTCTGCCATCTCCTACAAATTCACGGCATTGGGTTTTCCATTGAACAATTTTCCTTCATTTCACAGTATTTTATATGAAATAAAAAATTTTCTACCTGTAATTTGGATCCCATGCCTTTCTAATTCTTTAAAAATCTCATTAAATCAATGATTTTCTTTCTACTGGTTTGTACCTTCCAGCAAATACACATCTTCTATTCTGCCATGTTAAAATAAAAATACCCTCCCTTTGCCACGCAGCCTATATCTCACCTCGCCTTTACAGCCAGACCTTTTGAAAATTAATCTCTTCTCACTGAAGAGCTGGCTTCCTCACCTGCCAGTTCCACTTCAACCTGCTGAAAACTGCTTCCTGCCTGTCACCCAACTGAAATTGCTCTCACAGTGGTTCCAATCATTTCCTAGTTGTCAGATCCAACACTTTATTTTTAGTCTTTACATTACTTGAACTTTCAGAAGCACCTGACACTGTTAACTATTTCTTCTTTCACATATTCTGTCCTGTCTTGGTTTGGAGTCATTAGCCTCCCTAGTTTATTTTCACATTTCTGGGCAAATCCTTCTCAATTGCCTCTAATTCTCTTCACGCCATAACTCTTGGTATTCCCTAGGACTCTATTCAGATCTTCCTGTTTTTCTGTGACTTAATCTAAAATTCACATTAGATACCTTACATGTGCTGATTCCTTTCAAATTATATATTCACTTCTCTTGTTCCACCCTGCATCAATCCTTCCTGTGGTGTATGTATGTATGTGTGTATATATATATATCCACTGTCACATGGATATCTATCATTGCATCTTCCAGTAATACCTTGATCTACATGTACTTAAACTGCATGATTTATCCTCTCTCATAAATTTGCATGCTCTACAGTTTTTATTCTTTTTCAGAAAATGGTACCGTCTTCTTCCCAAACTCTGAAACAAGAAACCTAGGACTAATACTATATCTCTACACCTTATTTGACTTCTTCCCCCATCAGTATTCACTCAATGACCAAGAATTATAGCTTTTATATTCTGATGTCTCATATCTATATGATCTCAAATACTCATAGTTAATCTCCTTGCCTTCTATAAATTATTGCCATCCCAATATATCCCATTCTATCATCTGCATTATTTCCAGGGTGACATAAGAGAAAAATTATGCCATTGCTTCCAATAGATTTCAGGATTAAGAAAATATAACTTTCATGATCAGCCCTTTGTCTACCTCTCCATTATTGTCACCTCATTCCCTCTCCCAACTGCATTGCCACCTCATTCCCTCTCCCAACTGCATTGCCACACAGTTGCTCCAGCCTTACTTGCAGTTTCCACAATCAGTTCAAGATTTGTCTTGTTTTTCCTTGGCCTTTTCCATGAAACTATATCTAACAACTTCAGTTTTCAATAAGTGTCTAAGAGAATTAATTCCCTGCACAATACTTTGGAATTTAATCATTTTGTTATTATTTTTCATTTCAAAGGGCAACACAAGATTTTTCTAGTCCCTTAAAATCAACTTTAAGAACCCTGAGACTGGATTGAATATTATATTTAATTTTCTATTCCCTACAGCACCTAATGTGGTTTTAAATGCATAGGAGGTGCTAAAAAGCATTTGTTGGAAATGGGTCCTAAATAATTAAATAAATAAATAAATAAAATGACTGTCTTTGAAGCAAACCTCCATTTCCATGATTTGTAAGTGATTATTTCCTTTCTGATAACTGAGTTTAAAAAATCTGAATTAAAGCATAGAAGAGCATTTTAAATATCCTGTGAGGATGCATGATTTTTTTTTCACCACAAATAGACCTGAGATTTAAAAAATTACAAAACATTTGAAAAGTTAGAGATTTGGAAGTCCAGATTCACTTCAGTGCTTTATGGGTATTACTTAGTATTGGAGACTATGACTCCATTAATTTATTCATACAATATTATTGAATAGGAATAATGGACTATACTGTGGGAAGTGCTGGAGATAACAATGGTGAGCAAAAATGAATACAGTCTATATGCCAATGAAGTGTGCAAGCTTGTGGGGAAGACAAATTTATTTAACTAATCACACAAATAAATGCAATTGTAAGTATTATGAACCGACAAAGGAGAGGAACGTGGTGCTATAAACATTCATAAAAGAGAGACTTGGCTTGGAGTGGTTGTAGGGGAAGTGGTCCTGCAACAGAAATACTCTTAGCCTCTCTGAACCTCAGGTTCTTCATCTCTAGATAGAAATAAAACCTTCCTTTTCTCTATGGGGAGCTGCTGTGGAGTTTGAATAAAATCATATCAAAGAAAGATCTTAGAAATTGTGCATTATGATTTCCATTGTATTCATACCTTCTCTATATGTTGTATTTCCTTCTCTTCTTAAAGAGAGTAGGTCTTTGTTGTAAGTAAAAGTCATAAAGCCTCAAAAAGTCTTTGCTCATTGAATGAATTATTTTTCTATTTTATATTTTGAAGCAAAATAAATATACTGCCCTGTCTTTGAAGTTTTCAGTTTTTGTTTGTTTGTTTGTTTTTCTTTTTTACCTCATACTTTAAGTTTTCCAGAGATGGGTCTCAAATCAAGTTGGCAGAAATAGGTAGTCAATCAATGGATTCAATAACCTTTGGCAATCCTGTCCCATCTTACATAACATCTGTTCTGGAAGAATAGGTGTTATATCAAACCTCTATGTGCCTGCCAGACCCCACAACTGGGGCTTCTTGGGCAGCTCGCTCTGTCTCTATGTATTCTTCCCTCATAATTTCCCTAGCAGGGGGCATGGCTAGCTGGACTCTTCCTTGGCAGCTCAGAGCTTCAAAGGTTCATGTCCTGGGAGAAAGACAAAGCCAGGTAGAAAGAGAAAGCCAGGTAGAAACCGCTCATGGCTTAACTTTGGAAGTCATGTAACATTCTATTCATCAGAATTTGATTATGCGTTTCAGTATCAGTAAGTACTACATAAATGTAATTCTCAGTGTATTTTTTCTTTCAGCACCAACCATTTTAGAGTTATTCCCAATAGAAGGAATAGCTTTGTTTCCATAATTCTAAATAGGGACATATTGGATTACAAATGACATTCTCTCCTTCATTATTTTTTACATGAAATGTCTTACAAAGGAATTAACTTAATTATACTTAATATTACATTTAGTAATTTGTCTTTATTTAAAGAATACATGAAATTTGATGCCTTAACCAATCACACCGATAGATTCCAACTTTAAATTAGAATTGTGGGGAGAAGAAAATACCAAGAATATGAGCAGACATAGTAAATTGACTGAATTTTCTCAGAGCCTCAAAGTAAACTTTAAAATCTCAAGTAATTCCTTTCCATATCTGAAGAAAATTTTCAAAACTTCATGGGAAAACACATATTGATATTTAAATAGTATTTACTTCTTAAACATATAAATAAAAAATCTGAATGTTCAGAAGAATTGGGAAATGTTCGTTTCTTATAACTTAAAAAAAACCCTGATTTTTTGGGATCATAGAAAAATGAATAAATGATGGGTTTTGGTGGAAATGCATATTAATTGTCTATAGAAATATTCATTCTTTCCTTCTTAGTAACAGAAACTTCAACTTTGAACTTGAAATAATGTCTACATTTCTTGGACTGTTTTACCTCTAGGTTGGGTCATGTTACTAAGTAAAGCATGCAGCTTCGGGGAAGTTGACCAATGGACGGAGACATACTTTTCTTTATCCCTTACTCCCAAAGAGCGTTTAAAATACGGACATGGTGGAGGAGTGTGAGCAGCCACCTTGGCGTATGTGGCACCATATGAGGTGGGCAGGGAATGACTGGCTGAGCCAGGTTGCCAATGAATGTAGGGCCCCTGATGCTAGAGCTCTCTACCTGCTTAGGCTTTTATGTGAGAGGAAAATAAATATCGACTTTGTTTAACCGACTGTGATTTTGGCTTTTTCTGATATTTTTAACAAAACCTAATCCTAATGGTAAATATGGTCTTTTGTGTTTTTAAGCAGGTAGTTCTTTCTCCTCTCTCCTTTCTGCTTCTCTCAGTTGGATTCTCTCCTCTTCTCTACTGTTGCCCTCTGATTCAACTCATCTCTTTTTTTCTTTTGCCCGTTTCCCTCCTTCTCTGTAATATCAATAAGTATCATAATTGTATCTTTGTTATTGTTATTGTTGAATCATCCCATAGCAATGAGGGTTAAAAAATACAGGTTTTATATTTCCTGTTCTTATTTTTCATTGTTAGGAATTATAATATTTTATATACATATTTTTTTTTCTAAAAACAAACACAAAAACACCTCATTGTATGAAATTTTTTCTTGGCCCTGGTATTCTACAGAAGGATTTTACCCTCCAGGGAGTCAGTGTTTAATAATTGACCGTTGTTTTCCCACTCTGGCTAAGGTCACACAAAGTCTATATTTATGCCTTCAAAAGTTTCAACAAATCAATGTTCTCAAGTTTAGATTTAAAACTCTCAGCCTCAAGGGTATGTTCTGGACTGGGCAACTCTCAAATGTGAGTCATGGCTTGGGAGTGAAAAGTCTGTTAAAAACAAACATAAAACTCTTCACAGCTGGGAGTTGCCCTTTCATTTTTAGAAATTCATTTCTTGTTTCCATAATGTAATAAAGATTTAGCCTCTGATCTCTGGTCACATCTCACAAGTTTTTGCTAAAAAGTGGCTGGCAGGAAATGTACTCCTTATAATTTCAGCTACATTAAATTGTCATTTTAAGGTATTCAAAATGCAATAAACAGAATGTAATAAACCAGAGTACTTAACGTCCTTCCCTGCTGAACACTTCGACGTTATCCTTGAACTAGCTGATTCCTGTTTTGCATCTCCATTAAAAGACTAACTACTTCAACCACACAGTCGGGTGATATACTAAACCTAATTGCACAGGGACTTCTTTATACAACAGGATTTTATGCTGTCTCTCAGTTTTCTAAAAATTGTTCTTTTTTTCCTCAATAATCAATTTGGTGTAAAGTCTCATCTAACAGTTTTGAAGATGTGAATGAAACTCTTGTGATATCCTTAGAAAAGGTTTAAATCACTGTGTGTTTCACTTTTCTGGGCTTATTTTAAAATGGTTAAGGATTTTAGTGTATCTATGTCTATGAGGGTTTGTGTGTGGGTTATTTTGCTTAATCTCTTCACCTGTTTCACCCAGCCCCACCAATCCCTCCCCTCTGATAGCTGTCAGTCTGTTCTCTATTTTATGAGTCTGTTTCTATTTTATTTGTTTAATTTGTTCATTAGATTCCACATATGAGTGAGATCATGTGGTACTTGTCTTTCTCTGACTGGCTGATTTCACTTAGCATAATTCTGTCTAGGTCCATCCATGTTGTTGAATAGGGTATGATTTCCTTCTTTTTTATGGCCACATAGTAACCCATTATGTAAATATACCACAGCTTTTTTAATCCATTCATCTACTGATGGACACTAAAGCTTCTTCCAAATCTTAGCTATTGTAAATAATGCTGCAATGAACATAAGGGTGCATATATTCTTTCAAATCAGTATTCTGGATTTTTTTAGATATATTCCCAGAAGTAGAATCGCTAGGTCATAAGGCAGTTCCATTTTCAATTTTTTGAGGTTATTCCATACTGCTTTCCACAGTGGCTGCACCAATCTGCACTCCCACCAACAGTTCCTTTTTCTCCACATCCTTGCCAACACTTGTTTATTGATTTATTGATAACAGATATTCTGACAAATATGAGGTGATATCTCACTATGGTTTTGATTTGCATTTCTCTTATGATTAGTGACGCTGAGCATCTTTTTATATGTCTATTGGCCATCTGTCTGTCCTCTTTGGAGAAGTGTCTATTTGGGTTCAAACCTGGATGCTGGTGCTGGGTCTGAGGCCACTCAGCAAATGTCCCCGCGTATACCAAATCTAGCTCCACCCACTGGGTGCTCACACACCTTGTGTTGGGGCAGGGTCTCAGGGAGTCATCAGGGTGAGGCCAGCAGAGCTGGTCAGGCCCAAACAGACCAAGTTTTGGCCATATGAAGGGAGGGCTATGCATTGGTTGGGTGTGTGAGGGAGAAATGGCCCCTGTCCTAGAGCCACACAACTCAGTCTGCCCCAGATTCTGCCAGCAGGAGACAGAGCTCAGCAGGGTGGGACCTTGGGGAGTAGGGAGGATGGGGCTAGTGATCTCTCCTCTTGTTTTTAGTGATCTCTTATAAGGGGGAAGTGACGGGCAGGCTTCAGGAAAGTTGGGAGAAGGCGCCCCTACCCTAGAGCCACACAACTCAGTCTGTCCTAGATTTTGCCCTGATCTCAGCAGGGCAAAGCCACTAAAAGTTCAGCAGGTGAGGCCTCCAGAACCTAGAGGGTATGGCTAGTGGATCTCTCATGAGGGGAAGCACCAGACAGGTTCACAGGAAAGTGGGGAGAATGGCCGCCACCCCAATGCCACACAACTCAGTCACTGATACCCCCTGAGTCTTCCCAGAGCAACATAAAACAATAAACAAAAAACCATAACCATAAAACAATAATAACAATGACAGCAATAACACCCATGCAGTGGCATTGATTCTGTAGAAGGCTAAGGTAATACGTTTAAAGTATATCAGCTGCTGAAAATGATTCATTTCTTTAGGTCCCAAACAAAGATATATTCAATCACTGCATCCTGTGGTAGTAAACTTTGGACCAACACTCAGCAACCTCTGATGTGTGCAATGGGAGTGCTTAATAAGTGCTGAGCCAAGCTTTCAAAGCACCCAAACTCCTCCTGGGTTGTAAGTATTGCACTTTTGAAGGCTGCTATCTAATAATCTGGTACTTCATTGTGCTCGGCCTGATTCCGTATTGACTAAGTTCCTGGCCTTTCTGAGTTCACCACTCTTCTCTGTCAGTTGAAGATGATTGCCTCCATTTCTGTGCGTTTTCCCTGGAAATGCATCCCTTGCAAAATGCTGCCTGAACCCAATCCTTAGCATCTCAAGGCAGAGCAAAGTTATGCTATAATGAAAAAGGGATCATCTATAACACAATTTCTTTTACTCAAACAAGAATCTGTGGATTTATAGATTTTAGTTGGAGAAAGCCTATAAGTGAATTTTACCATAGAAAAATTATACCTGAAGCCATGAAGAAAATTCAGTTGCTATTATAATCCATGATTAGAAATGACATACATCTCTATACTCAGCTTCTTGCCTTCTCCATTGAAATATGGAAAAAGAAAAACAGTCACATTATTTTTATTTTAGTTGCATGATTATTGAATTTTAAATTGGTAAACTCAGATTTTAGAAAGGTTGGTTTCTCTAAATAGCTGTAGATTCTCAGACAAATATAATATAAACTACTACAAATATAATTCCCAGCAAAATAGGTATAATGTTCTAATTAAAAAGAAAATAATATACCCCCCAAAATGTATATAGACTTTGAATAATTATAAAGGCAGTACTTATTAAAATACATTTCATTTCAAAATGTAATAGAATCTACAAAGTATGTGTGATTCTACAGAAGAAAATATTGAAGAGGTCAGAAAATTGTACTTTCTTATAATAAAATGCTTGGATTTATTGGATAACAGGTAATCAGAAGCTATTCTATAGGATGTAGTATAGGAAATAGAAAAATAGATATAAGGGTTTAGATTAAAATAAGAAATTAGTCTTAGAGTCAATTAAAAAAGGTCAGACTTATTTGGATATAGCAGGAAAAAAAGAGAAATAACCTTAACTATAAACAAGTTAACACATCAAGACAAATCAGAGATGGTGAAGTGGATACAATGAAAGAATCCTATACTAATAAAAGAGAAAAATGGTAATTGGCGTACGACCGATACCTTTTTCATTGGCTAATCAGTGAGATATGCAAATTAACTGCCAACTAAGATGGCAGTTAACCGCCAAAAAAGATGGCGGCTAATTTGCATATTGCAGGCAGGATGGTACAGCGCCATCAGAGAGCGGGTTGGGGTGTGAGTGCCCGCAGTCGCCCGAGACCTGATCCCGCCGGTAGACCCAAATGCAGGCCAGCGAGGCGGCTGCGGCGTCCGCCCGCACTCACGCCGCCAACCCGCGAGAGTTGGGACCCGATCCGGCCGGCAAACCTGGACGCGAGCTGGCGGGGCGGCTGCGGTGGTCGCCCGGGACCCGATCACGCGGGGCCAGCGGGGTGGCTGCAGCATCCACCCGCACTCACGCCGCCAACCCGCGAGAGTGGGTTGGGGGCGTGAGTGCTAGCGGTCGCCCGGGACCCTATCCGGCCGGCAAACCTGGATGCGAGCCAGCGGGGCGGCTGCGGCGTCCGCCTGCACTCACCTGGGACCTGATCACTCGGGCCGGCAGGGCGACTCGCCCCCAACCCGCTCTCCCGCCCAGCAGGGGACCCTCATTTCCCCCCATCACTGGTTCTGCCCCCAGCCCAGGCCTGATGCCTGGGCTGGGGTCAATGCCTGAGGGCTCCCAGTATGTGAGAGGGGGCAGGCTGGGCTGAGGGACACTCCCCCCCACACACACCTATATAATAAAGAGGTAATATGCAAATTAACCCCCACACCCTCACAAAATGGCTGCCTACAACCAGGCCGGCAGGGGGGTTAGTGAGGGACGACCAAATGACTGAACAGCAGGCTGCATGGGGCGACCAGGCCGGCGGGGTGGCCTTGAGGGGTGACCAGGCCGGCAGGGGGGGGGACAGTTAGGGGCAACCAGGTCGGCAGAGGGGGGCAGTTGGGGGCGATTAGGCTGGCAGGGGGGACAGTGAGGGGTGACTGGGCCAGCAGGGGGGGCAGTAAGGGGTGACCAGGCTGGCGGTGGGGGCAGTAAGGGGTGACCAGGTTGGCGGCAGGGGCAGTTAGGAGCGACCAGGTTGGCAGGGAGGAGGCAGTTGAGGGTGACCTGGCTGGCAGGAAGGGGGCAGTTAGGGGCGACCGGGTCGGCAGGGGTGGTCAGTTAGGGGCAATCAGACCAGCACGCAGAGGTAGTGAGGGGTGATCAGGCTGGCAGGGGTGGGGGCAATTAGGGGCGACCAGGCAGGCAGGTTAGTGGTTAGGAGCCAGCAGTCCAGGATTGTGAGAGGGATGTCTGACTGCCGATACTAGATTGGAGAGGGTGCAGGCTGGGCTGAGGGAATCCCCCCTCCCCCCGTGCATAAGTTTCATGCACCAGGCCCCTAGTATATTATAACTGCATATGAAGTGGGCCCTATATTTAAGAGTAATATCAAAGTAACTCTATTTTATGACATAGGAAAGGGGAGTGATAGAAAAAAAATTCACCCTATCTTAAAATCCTTCTATAGGTCTCTAATACTTACGTGGTTCTTAGAAACTGTTTTCTTTGACATGTGATAGGGGATAGCAGATGGATTAGAAAAGTAAACAATAATGAAAAGGATGCAGAAAAGTTGTGGGGCCGATTTCTGAGAACAATATCAAAATAAGATTGAAAACTCAAATGGCATCTGTAAAAACAAATTATTTCAATATGTAATTTTTACATCTGTGCTCTAATAGTACAGCAACGGTATATACATAGTTTGAAATAACTTACATTAATGAAATACAGAGAAAGCTCTGAATTTCACATTTCTAGTAATTTACTATTTGGTTCTGTTTGTTAAAATAGTTTCAAAACTCCTCTGTTACATATTTACATGTGAAAGCTATAAATGCAGGCAAACAGAGGGGTGGTATTGGTGCTGGCACTGGCACTGGTAATGACTGGTAATGAAATGTCACACAACACTTGTTAAACTCTGAACACAACACAGTTCTCTTAAGTTATATGGTGGTTGCAGTGCCAAAATATTCAATGTATATTCAGTGTAAAAATAACTTTTTTACACATATAATGGATCTAGTTTTTTGGCTTACTATAAACAGATTTTCCACCTACATGCTATCTATCACCTAGACTTATAGTCTCTAAGTATGGTCCATGGACCAGTAGCATCAGCATCACGTGGGAACTTGTTAAAGGTTCAAATTCTCTGGCTCCAACCTAGTCCTTCTGAATTAGAAATTTGATATGGGGACCAGCCCTCTTAAGTTATTACATGCCCTCCAGGAGATTCTAATGTAGGCTAAAGTTTGAGAACCACTGACATTTGAGGAATACTTGTCAGTCAGATAGGATGTGAGATAAGTCTTCATTTGGGGCAGCTGTCCCACACCTGATAGGACATCTCTGACTCTCACTCGCTAATCACCAGGTAGATACCCAGTAATTGCAACAATCAAAAAATGCACCCACAAATTTCTAAAGTACTCCTAGACGGCGATACCACTTCTACTAAGAACAACGGGATCAGATAATGGCCAAAGTCCTGGCCTGCGATTCTATTACTTTCATGGAGGACGCAAGAACCTAAGATTCAATGCAATTCAGAGCTGATAAGTTCAAAACTCAAAAGATTCACTGAGATTGCATTAGGACATCTGTCCAGAGGCTAGACTTCTGTTCAAATGTAGGTGTTGTTGAGTCTCATTCTTCAGAGGTAATTTTAAAATATTACTTAGCAGACAAGTGGAAAGGCATAAAGTGAAGCAGAGATACATTCTACGTCAAAATGCCCCATGTTATTTGTTCTTCTACTTCAAACTTCTACTGAATGCCCTAGTTCACACCATTGGTTAGTTATGATTCAGCAGATCATTAATTTGCATGATGGGGATTTGGGGGTGAGGGAAGGGAGGGGCTGTTAATCCTTATTGCTTTGATTGCTTTGTGAGTTCTATAAACCCAATCTATAGGATACCTCAGTCCTGCCTAATATAAGAACTTCAGAGTTCTGTAGTCAGACTCATGACAAATATTGAAAGACCCACCCCAGATTTTGTAAGCATGATAGAGTTCCATTATTCGCAGAAGTGTAAACTAGCCATCACCACAAATAAAGTTTAAAATACCTAAAAGCACTACATATTGAGAGGTAGCACTAAGTCCCACATTACCTTTATCATATTAGTCAGGGTACAATTAGAGTTTTGAGGTGAAATACTAATGAAAGCCCAATCTGAGTTCCTGATAAATAACAGGAATAAATGGCATTAGGAATTTTAATGATTGGCCAATGCTTTGTCTGTTTGCACCATTTTTCCTTCATTTTGGTTCATTCCCCCCCCCCACTTCAGAAAAATTAACAAAGGAAAAATAATTAAGTGAAAATGCAGTCTTATGACTTTAATCTAATCAAATGACTTGCTGATAAGAGCAATCTAGTTTTAAGATAAATTGCCATGTGACAGCTCTTTAATTGATCAATAGACCTGTCAAAACCTAAGAATGAAAGAGATCCTCTTTCAAACATGTGTTCAGAGCTTCCATTATATGAATTTTCAAGAAATACAACTTATGAAATCAATGTCAGTTTTCCTTTTTCTTTAGCTCTTTCTTCTTTTTCATGTTTATCAATCTCGAGAATTCCCATTTATGTGCAAACCCCTCAATTAGCCAAGAAACTTGTTTTTGAGTACATGATCTGAAATTAGGGCTCTGTCTCTATTTTATGCATTCAACAAACGGGGACTGAGCTGCTCTGTGGGATCATCTCAATGCTAGTGGTTGGTGACACAAAGGTAAGTAGGACACAGCAAGGTTAGAAATAAGGCAGCAACACAAGCATAATACAATCTAAGTTCAGGGCATAGGTGAAGCACAAAAAAGAATGACTTGATTAATTTTGACTGATAATCAGTGAAGAGGTGACTTGTATGTATGGATGAAGAACAAATATACTTGATGCAGGCAAGTAATATCCTCAACCTGCAAAGGCTGCACAGAGCATGGTCTATGTCTAACTTGTCATAACCTTGCCAGACTGATGTAACCTGAGAGCTTTCCCCACTGTTAAGTATTTCTTGAAATTCTCTCTTTTGGTAACTGATAATAATTCACAATATATCCTGATATACTTGATTATTCATCTATTTCTAAATGTTTAGGGTGTTTCTATTTTAGAAAAATCTATTGAGTAAGCTTTCTTAAAGTTCTTTTTGCAATGATCTCACCTTGGAAAGTGAGGAAAAGAAAAAAGGTATTAGTCGATGCAAGATATTGCTTATAGAATATTGTGTGATCTCTTCACACATTGGAAAAGAGGTAAAATCATACAGAATATGTGTTGTTAGAAGATATACATAGATTCAGAGTTACTTTCTATAGAATACATAATTTTATAGTTGGGGAATGCTATCTATAACAAGTAAAAATATATTTGTTTTTAAAAGTTTTGCATTAAAAGCAATTCCTCATATTAAATTCCTCTACACATCTTGTATAAACAACATGTACACCAATATTTAGAGTTTTTTAATGTGACAAAAAAATCTGGATTTCTATGTGTTAATTTATTTATGTTGGATTTATGACATTATTTGCACAGGATAACATATACTTAACTATATCTATGTTTTATTTGGATGATGCCCTTCGTAACCAATCTCACAGAAGTTATGTTAATAGAAATGAAAAAATGCATTTTTAAAAACTTTCAGCAAACTCAGTAAATACATCTTTAACTTTTATTCAAAATTATGTTAGTGATGCTGTAATTTTCAAAATTCATCTTCAATTCTCATTAGTAACCAGTTTCACCAATTTATCTTATAAAACTTGTAGCTAAATTTATTTTTCAATGAAATAAATAAAATCTAGATTAATAAATTTCCTATGTTTGGACTTTTTTGATGAAAAATGAAATCAAAATCATATATCTATCTATCTGTCTATATATATTTGTTTTATTACAACTAATTTATTTTTACTCCGATTACATTTTTTTGGTATAGTAACACAATTATTCAGAAGTCCACAGACTTTGGATATCAAAAGAGGAGGTTTGGTGCCATGTCTATAATTAAATGTAATCTCTGTGTTAAGCTTCTATTTAACCTGATGGCAAAGAAACTTAATTTGGGCAATTCTAGGTAAAATTCAGTAACTTCAGGTTTGCTTTAGTCACTTCAGTGTTATTCCATCAAATGGGTATTTCCCTTCTTCCTGTAATCCCAAGTCAGTGCAGGGAGGATGTGGTGAGTAGGGAGAGGTGCATCTGTGGCACCCGGGTATCAGGAGACGCTATTACAGACCATGGGCTCACACTGCTGAAATGCAGTGTGAAGGGTTGATATTGGCCTGCACCACTATCAACCCTTCATCCAGTATCTGCCGCGGTGTCCATGTCTGCAGTTGGGCTGAATACCCTGCTTCTGGGAAATCTTTATGTAGGACACATGGTCTATGGCTCTCTAACCCCAATTAACTTCCTGTTTCTCTCAGGGGCCTAGAGGAGGTGGGCTTCCCTGGGGCCACGGAAATTAGTGGGGCTGCTTCCAGCACTTGAGGTGCCTGAAACCCCAGGCAACTGCTCATCTGTGTGCATCTTTTTTTTATTTATTTTTATTTTTTAATTAAATCTTTATTGTTCAGATTATTACATTTGTTCCTTTTTTTTCCCCCCCATAACTCCCCTCCTCCCAGTTCCCGCCCCACCCTCCGCCCTCACTCCCCACCCACTGTCCTCATCCATAGGTGCACGATTTTTGTCCAGTCTCTTCCCACATCTCCCACACCCCTTTCCCCCCCAAGAATAGTCAGTCCATTCCCTTTCTATGTCCCTGATTCTATTATAATCAATAGTTCATTCTGTTCATCAGATTATTTATTCACTTGATTCTTAGATTCACTTGTTGATAGATGCATATTTGTTGTTCATAATTTGTATCTTTACCTTTTTCTTCCTCTTCCTCTTCTTAAAGGATACCTTTCAGCATTTCATATAATCCTGGTTTGGTGGTGATGAACTCCTTTAGCTTTTCCTTATCTGTGAAGCTCTTTATCTGACCTTCAATTCTGAATGATAGCTTTGCTGGATAAAGTAATCTTGGTTGTAGGTCCTTGGTATTCATCACTTTCAATATTTCTTGCCACTCCCTTCTGGCCTGCAAAGTTTCTGTTGAGAAATCAGCTGACAGTCGTATGGGTATTCCCTTGTAGGTAACTGAGTTTCTTTCTCTTGCTGTTTTTAAGATTCTCTCTTTATATTTTGCTCTTGGCATTTTAATTATGATGTGTCTTGGTGTGGTCCTCTTTGGATTCCTTTTGTTTGGGGTTCTCCGAGCTTCTTGGACCTGTAAGTCCATTTCTTTCACCAGGTGGGGGAAGTTTTCTGTCATTATTTCTTCAAATAGGTTTTCAATATCTTGCTCTCTCTCATCTTCTGGCACCCCTATAATTCTGATGTTGGTACGCTTGAAACTGTCCCAGAGGCTCCTTACACTATCCTCACATTTTTGGATTCTTTTTTCATTTTGCTTTTCCGGTTGGATGTTTTTTGCTTCCTCGCATTTCAAATCATTGACTTGATTCTTGCGCTCCTCTGGTCTGCTGTCGGGCATCTGTATAATATTCGTTATTTCAGTCTGTGTGTGCTTAATTTCTAGTTGGTTCCCCAATATAAGATCGAGGGTCTTATTAGTTTTCGTGTAGATCTCATTAAGTTTATCAGCAGCTTCTAAACAGTTCTTGAGAGACCTTAAAAGTGTGGTTCTGAACTCTATTTCTTCCATTGACAATTTTGTCCTGTTTCTTTGTCTCCGCATTTTGTTATGCTTCCTTGGTGCACCCCCTAGTGGTCTTTGTTCGCAGTCTTATAGATAAATCTTGATTGTTGTAGCTAATTCCAGGGAGGGTTTGACCTCCAGGCCAAGTGGCTATGAGAATCAGCTGTGTCAGCAGTGAGAGAACTTCTGTCCTCTAGGGAGGTGCTAATCTAGCCTTTGCTTGAGGCTATCCGGCAAATGCCTCTGTGCAGGGCTTGGGCGGGGCAGGTAGCACAGGATCAACAGGGTGGGCCGGAGAGAGCAGTTATGGCGGCTCTCAGTCCTGTCCCCAGGGGCTCTGCCTCTCTGAGTCCCAGCACCCGCTGCAAAGCTCGGAGAGAAAGCTGCACTCGCTCTGACCGAAGCCAGACAGTCCCGCTTCTCCCGTTTGAGTCTGGGTCCCTAAAGACTCGCCTGGATCTGGTGCTCAGAGTCTGCGACTCCCTCCCGATTGAAAACAACAACCGCGACCTCCGCCGCCAGCCCGCTCCGCGCACTCCGCACCTCAGAATTTGACTTCAGCACTGCGCCTCCTCTGAGTGTCCGTGTGCGTTTCTCTTTCCTCCTAGTTGTAGGACTTCCACTCAGCCAGCGTTCCTGTGGTTCTGGGTGATGTCCCTTCCGTTTTTTGGTTTCACTTTTGAAGTAGTTGTTCAAAGCAGCAAACTCCGGCGTTAACCTATGCCGCCATCTTGGTTCTCCATCTGTGTGCATCTTACATGGCATAGGAAACTCCTGCTGTGGCCGCCCATCTCCCAGCTGTACTATCATTACTGTTTTTTAGAAGGGGATTTTATAGCTTTCCTCTATTATTCCAACACTAAATACCTTGTGTGTCTCTCCTACTGTTAACTGGAGCGAGTTCAGGGCTCTGTCTTAAAGACTGCCTTTACCTGCCATCTCTTTGGCTGCTCTTTGGCTCATCTTCCACCTATAGCCCAGGGAAATTTTCAGTTTTAAAATTTCTTCTTAGGTGAGAAATAACAGCTCAATAATCATTCTCCCATATTTTTCTGTCTTATAATCGTACCATTATTTTATTTTAAATTTAAATTTTATTTTTTTTTATTTCAGAGAGGAAGAGAGAGGGAGAGAGAGAGATAGAAACATCAATGATGTGAGGGAATCATTGATCGGCTGCCTCCTGCATGCCCCCCACTGGGGAATCGAGCCTGCAACCTGGGCATGTGCCCTTGACCGGAATCGAACCTAGGACCCTTCAGACCGCAGGCCAATGCTCTATCCACTGAGCCAAACAGATTAGGGCACCATTAGTTTTTTAAAATAACTTGTTTTTTGAAGACTAGGAGTTTGACACCTTTTCTGATTCTTTTCCCTGACAGCAGGAGAAGCTTCAGATCCAAAAGCCTAAATAACCAGACAATTTCTCCCTGCTCCTCCCACTAAGTACCACTATACACCTAGCAATGATGCAAAGGCAACCAAAAGACAACTCTGGAAGGCGAGGAGAAGGTGGACTGGTTGGGAACCTAGGACTGGATGAGCAACACAGAGGCAGGGACTGCTGATTCCCACCAACGGAAGAAGGCAGTCTGCAGCTGGCATTTCTGACCCTCAGGCTGGCAGCAGACAGGGCCCAGCTAGGCTCATTCCACACCCAGACTGATGGAGTCCCACAGCCACAATAGGCAGCACTGAAACAGGCAGCCTCTGCAAAGGATGCCTCCGGGAGCCCTGCCGAAGATCAGCGGCCAGAGGAAGCGCTCCCTTCCTCCCCCAAGCCTGAAACTCCCTCCTTCTCCCCAAAGACAGGTGGCAGCGGCCACTCTCCAGGGAATAAGTCTCTTCACCCCAGGGCTCAGACTCCTAATCCCCACAGGCAGCCAGGGGACACGGACTGTGGGGATCCTGCCACAGCAGGGGCTGCCTTAACAGTGCTCTGTGGGCCTCAGACTCCCTCCCCGGAACCCAGGGGCTTCAGGGAAAACTCCTTCACCTCAGACAGTGCCAGAAGGGACCAGTGGGAGCCCCAGAGACATGAAATCAACCAAGCCAACCAACATGGTACTGCAGAGGCTCTGAACGTGTTATTGTCATTGGAATCACAGCCCACAAAGGTAGGACAGGACTTTTGTGCTAAATTGAAACAGGGTAACTATATGCTAAATAAAATAAAAGATTTCAGTAGGAACCAGAGTCTCCTAACATAATAGATAGAATATTCAGTATTTAATTAAAAAAAAATCCTGTTGTTTGCTGTCACACCAAAAAATGAATTGTGAAGAGTCAGGGATAAAGGACGCGTGTGTGAATAAACGCATTGGTTCACACCTCAGTATCAGTTAATGAGAAAATAGTATTTCTGTTATATGTTAGCTGTATTGAATGCTCCTAAGCAAGGGAAACTTGAATCTCTCTTAATTAGGCCTAAATTGTTCTGAATAAACCATAGGAGGAAAGAGGCCAATGACAAATAATTCCCTCCTAAATCTCATCTGTACTTCACTGCCTTCTCACACCCCGACTTCCAGAGAGGAAGGACAGAGAGAAGTAGGCCATGCTCTAATTATGAGAGGGAGAGGCCGGAGGGGAATGAATACTCAAATGCTCTGAGGCTTGAACTCTGACAAACGGGTTGTCTCGTTGGCATCATATCCATTCAGATCCCCACCCCGCTGTTCCGGCTCTCCCCGCATGGAGGTTTTACCAGAGACCTGTGGTTTTATGCGGGTCTCATTTCTAAATTTAGGTATTTGCATTTTATCTTGTGTTGTCATTGCTGATTAGACAAGCTGGCAGTGTGTCTTAAGTTTGTTCTAACAGGAACGTTTGATCTATGGTTTATTTGTCATTCAGTTTTTTAATGGGCACGGATGCCTTTTAAAGAACTGCATTCCACTTTTCTTAGCATTGATTCTGTCTTTTAACTTTTAGTTAGATGTTTATTTTATTTTCATTCTTTCTTTTTTAATTCTAAAAAAAGGGCTTTAGGAATACTATATATTTTTCTTGATAGTATTCTAATTATTATTCCTCTGAATAGAAATTACTCTTTTCTATTCTTCTTTTTGATTCTCATTATTTACTTATTTTTATTTTAAAGAGATTGGGTTTTTAGGACTGTTACTATTTTAAAAATTTAATTATGGTTATAAAGCGTGGCTTATACCATTTATACTATTTATTTAAATTTTACTAGAGGTTGAATATGTAGTCTGATGTGTGGGAACTTGGCAATAAGATATAAGGTATCTAATAAGATATATCCTCATTTAGAGGGTAAAGTATTTACTATACTTCTAAATAAACTTTATGATATTACTAGAGGCCCAATGCACAAAATTCATGCAAGAGTAGGCCTTCCTTCCCCTGGCTGCCAGCACCGGCTTCCCTCTGGCACCAGGGACACGGCTTCATCCTGGAGGTCATCTGGAAGGACGTCTGGTCTAATTAGCATATTATGCTTTTATTATTATAGATATTTCTCTATGCTCCTATGTAACTTATATATCCTTAACTTCCCCAGTTTTCTAATAGTCTAGTATGGTCTGAATCCTATATGACTTGAAGAGCAGGAATTCACAACTTTTATTGGATTCCTGTTTTCACACATTGTTGAGGATGGTGAAGGGATGGCGCTGGAAAAGGCTCATATGCACCTCAATCCACCTGTATGCTGGCCACCTCAGCCAACACCACTGCTTCTGGCAAATGTTATACTCTATAGATCATCGTTTCTCACTAGTAGTTTCTATTTAAGCAGTGAGAACCCAAGCATTTTAAAAGCACTTTGTCTACGGTGAACACAGGCTCCTCTCATATCCCAAAGTTCAGCTAAAACCAAATTGTAACAAAACAGAATTGTTGTTGCATTATTTTTCTAGGGCAGTCACTGTGAACTACTACAAACTTGGTGTGTTAAACAAAAATGTATTCTCTTATAGTTCTGGAGACCAAAAGTCTGAAATCAGAGTGCAAGGGGGCCACACTCCCTCTGAAGCCTCAAGCAGAGAATTCTTTCTTACCTCTTCCAGCTTCTGGTGTTCCTTTGCTTATAGACACATAATTCCAATCTCTGCCTCCAGAGATTTCCTCGTTGTATATCTCTGTGTCCTTTTCTGTCTCTTAAAAGGCACTCCCACTGAATTTAGGGCCTATGGTAATACCACTCTAACGATCTCATCTGAGTCCTCACCTTGATCAACCTGGGAATACCCTATTTCACAATAAGGTTGCAGTCTGAGGTTATGGGTGCATGTGGACTTTTGAGGACACTATTCAACCCACTAAAGTTGGTATTTACAGAAGAGAAAATCTATAAATGTATAAGAAAGAAAAGGAACTATGTAAAACAGCTTTCAGTGTCCACATATACATATTTATGTATAATGCAAATAAAATATCTTTCCCTCCAAATTAGCTGAAGGCTCAATTAAGATATGGATTTAATTTATTAAATATTATAAACAACAATAAAAAACCACAAAGGAAGGGAGAAATACAGGATAGGACATAGGTGGGATTATTAGATTTGTATCTTACCTACTACTATGTTTATACTACATATGCACTCTTGCCTTAGATAATTGATATTTGTATATTTAATTTATTCCCTTTCATTTTTCTATGTTCCTCTAGGTAAAGACTATGCCAAATTCATCTTTGCCTAGCATAAAATTTTTCATTCTTTCAGTGCTCAAAAATATGCCTTTGAAATTTGTATTAGCAAGTTCAGAATATACTACAACAAATGCAACACATGCAATACAGCTTCAAATAAGTGTTAAAATAGAAAAGATACATATATGAATGGTTTGTACTGCAAATAGAGAAATGCAGCTTAATCAGTTTAATCATAAATGCCATCAATGTGAGAGAGAAACATCAATCAGTTGCCTCTAGTATGTACCCCAACTGGGGATGGAACCCGCAACCCAGGTATGTGCTCTGACCAGGAATTGAACCCACAACCTTCCATTGTATGGCAAGTCACTCCAAACCACTTAGCCACACCTGACAGTGCTTCCCGTGGTTTGCTTTTAAACTAGCTCACTGCTCTCCTATCTACTCTTGGAAAGGGTTAGCCTCTTTTCCCTAAAGACTTCTGAAAGGTAAGCCTCGTCCATTCTTCACTTTACTTTTGCCCAAGTAACTCCCAATCCTCTTAAGGTTTCAGCATCAACATCCCTTCTTCAGAGAAAGCTTTCCTGACTTTCCAATCTAAATTAAACCATCCTTGTTGTAATCTCTGATCACACTCTTTTATTTTCTTGTTAGAATTTGTCATAGTTAATGACATAACATATTTAATCCCTGTCTCCTCTACTAGATTAAAGATTCTTGAGGGCAGAACCCATGTCTATTTTACTCATAGATATATCCTTGGTACCTCTCTTGTCCAACATCCAGAAAATTATCAGTAAGAATTGGTAAATTAAATTCTTCCTCTGTAAATCATGAATAAACAATCACAGAATTGTTATGATCAATGTGAGTTAATATAGATTTTGCAACTAGTACTCCAGTACAAGGTATTATTATTTAAATAAATCCAGCTTCTTTTACTAATAAACTACTGCATCTCAATAAAAACATTTATGGGAGACTTTTAAAAAAAATAAACAAAATTCTCTACTATTATAAATTCATTTTAAAAACATGCTGGACACCTGGCTGGTGTGGCTCAGTGTTTGAGCATCATCCCATGCACCAAGTGGTCACCTGTTTGATTCATGGTCAGAGCACATGCCTGGGTTGTGGGCTCAATCCCCAATAGGGGGTGGGTAAGGGGTGAGCAGGAGGCAGGCAATCCATGTTTCTCTCTCATCAATGTATCTAGCTCTCCCTTTCCCTTCCTTTCTCTCTGAAATTAATAAAAAAGTACATTTAAAAACATGCTGGACAATGTGCAAATTCAAAGCTTTAGAATTTTTGGTGGCCCTTCTAAATTATGCAAATGTCCTGGGGGAATGTTATCAGCCTTCCAACTGTGGTCCTGACTGAGAACGCTGCAGTTGGAAGAAGTGGTTTACAATGACAAGAGAATGCTAGTGGAATGGTGATAGGTGGACCTATCAGGTGGGACGGAAACCAAGGTTATCTGCATCCAGGAAACAGATGGCATTCCAACTCAACAATGAAAACCCATAGACTGCTTATGAAAGAAATGAATGCAGGAGATTATAAAGTCAACTTACTTTTGAGGAGAAATTATTGGCTGAGTTTCCAATAATTTGGCTTGTCATCCCCAACATCTGCTGCCTTTGCTGTTATATCACTTAGCTCCTGATGACAAATTGAACGGGAACAGAGTTAGTGCGTGATATCTACTCAACATCTTTCTGGGTAGAATCAGTTACCATCACAGGCAGGGCAGTGGTATCACAGTACAGCTTCCTAGTAGAAACCTCTCCATCATTTTTTAAAATGTTTTTTAAATTGATTTCAGAGAGATGAAGGAAGAAGGAAGAGGGATAGAAACATCAATGATTAAAGATGAATCTTTGACTGGCTGCCTCCTGAATGGGAATTGAACCATGACTTCCTGGTTCATGGGCTGATGCTCAGCAGCTGAGCCACACTGACTAGGCAAACCTCTCCATCTTTATGTCTTGCACTCCCCATAAGTTCCTAATTTCATCCATCCCTCCCAGAAAATACTTTAATTGTAATATCCTACTTGTAAAAGTAGCCCTAAAAGAAACACATGTGTAATCCTATATAATAAAAGGGTAATATGCAAATCGACCAAATGGCAGAATGACCGGTCGCAATTACATGCACTGACCACCAAGGGGCAGATACTCAATGCAGGAGCTGCCTCCTGGTGGTCAGTGTGCTCCCACAGGGTGTGCGCCGCTCAGCCAGAAGCCCTGAGCCAGTTCACGGCTGGTGAGTGCAGCAGCGGTGGTGAGAGCCACTTCCGCTTCTGGCAGCGCTAAGGATGTCTGACTGATGGCTTAGGCTGCTCCCTGCCATCAGTTGGACATCCCCTGAGGGCTCCTGGACTGCGAGAGGGTGCAGGCCGGGCTGAGGGCCGCCCCTCCCCCCGCAAGTGCACAAACGTCATACACTGGGCCTCTAGTATAATTATAAGAATATCTGATACATGTATTCTGATGTAGGATTATCTATCACAGTCTGTAATGAAACTGAAAAAACTACGTTGAAAGGAATACCTAATGATTTGGTTCTGCCTTCTACATGGCCCATCTGCTATTATTTTTCCCTCCCTACTGGCAAGATGTTAGACAATATTTCAACTTAGCATCCCATAGACAGTTACACAACAGAATAGATATACTATACTAATTTTTCAATTATTTTTTTAAATTCTGTATATTATTTTGTTTTCCTCCTTAGTTAGTAGCAAGGCTAAGTACATCATCATGCTTTATTTGATACAGTGTCTACCATCCCCTAGTAAAAACCACATTACATGTCTAACTTTGCTTTATGCTATGTAGTGGATAAATCAAAGTTCAAAGTTTTTTGGTACTACTGGTCCATAAATGAAAAATTGCTATATCCTATATAATAAAAGCCTAATATGCAAATTGTCCCCTCAACTAGGAGTTCGATCAGGAGTTCAACCAGGGGGCGGGGCCAGCTGGCCAACCACGGGAAGGGAGGCCCTGGCTGGCAGCCACTAGGGACCCTACCCATGCACGAATTTCATGCATTGGGCCTCTACTAGTATTATAAAAAGCTTACAACTGATATTTTGTGAGGATGATAGGTTCAGGAATCAAACCAAAATAAGTGCCAGCCACTGAATTAAGTTTCTAAAATTACTGTCTTTTTAAAAAAATATATATTTCAGAGAGAAAAGGAGAGGGAGAGAGAGATAGAAACATCAATGATGAGGGAGAATCATTGATCGATGCCTCCTGCATGTCCCCAACTTGGGATCGAGCCCACAACCTGGGCATGTGCCCTGACAGGGAATTGAGCCATGACCTCCTGGTTCATAGGTCGACCCTCAACCACTGAGCAACACCAGCTGGGCAAAATTATTAAGTCTTAATGACATGAGTTCACAATTTCCTAAGGATAGAGATGTATTGAAAATCAAATCTGCATTTTGGTAAGAGTGAAAAAACGCTGACTTCCATCCTATCATGCATTAATGAATGCATTATTCACTTATTCATTAAATCTTTTATTTAACCAGCATGACCTCAGGCCTCACCCGCTTTGGGTAAGTATGAGGTTGGATGAACTTTAACACTCAGTTTCCCATGTCTCTTAGCTCTAATTTGTATGATTGCAGAACCTCAGCCTGCTAATACCTCCAGAGTATTATTGTTTTTTCTGCAACCCCCTTAAAGGAAGTTCAAATATTCTTTGAATAAATTCTTTCATGTTCTTCTGCTCTGATATGTTTGCCTAAGATCTGATGCCCAGAGCCACTTGAGGGAAGATCCCCTGCTCCTGCTATAACCACTGAGACTTTCGTGAGAGTGAGCGTTTGCTGGATGCTATAATCTCCCCTGTTACTTGGTCAGAACAGAGACTCTCTTATCCAACAGGCTGTGGTAGGGTAGACAATGGCTTTGCACCTACCTCTGTGAAATTCTGCTTAGGGAACCTCTGGATTAGCACTTCTTGCCCAAAGTTTTACAAGATTCCTTCTTATGATCTGTTTAGCTTCTTTCTGTTGTACTTTCTATCAGGTCAGATGTAGTTCTTAGGCTGGATCAGATCAGACACCAGTGCAAAATGAAAGAGAAAAAGAAGAAAAAAATAAGTAATTATTTTCTCTTTCTTTTGGACTACCCCAATTTATCCCAAGTTGAAAATGCATGTCAATATTAATAAACTGATTCCCAGGTGTCACTAATCTCCTATTCTGCAAAGAACCAGTCTCAGTTCCAGTTTTGGTCAGGACAAAAACAAATATGATTGGGCACCTACTATGAGCCAGGAGTGTTAAGTAGTGGATTAGAAATAAGAATGAGACTCAGCCCCTGCCTTCAAAGAGCTCATACTTTGGAAACAGCATATAATGATATAAATAAACAAGTAATAACAAAACAATGCTATAGATGTAATGATAAAGAGAACTGGGGATTGTTGTGGGCATAGATGGGAATGAGTAAGTTGGCAGTGTACAGCATCTTGAGAAAACATTCTCAGTGAGATTGACAGGTGAATTTGGGTAGTTATCTTGGTGGTTTTATGAAAAGGCTGACTTAACTCTTGCTGGGTTGATGAAGATGAGGGGCACCCAGTTATACAATGAGTAAAGTCAAAGCATCCTTAAGAGCTCACAGACCTCTTTGGGAAATAATGAGATTTCTGTGGGGCTGGAACATAAGGTATGTAAAAGGGGGATGGAAGAAGAAAAATTTTGCAGTAAGATTGTGAGGGGATTTTTATTGAAAACAAAGGTGTATGGACTTCATCCTGTGAGCTGATGAGTAGCTATTGGAGGCTATAAACAGGGTTTGACACATACTGTGTGTCAAGTCATAATTGTGGAAGAGCTTTGCAGAATGGATTGGAGCAGGGAGAAATTGTTGGCAGGAGGATGAGTTTGGATGGCTTTGAAATAATCCAGGAAATAGGTAAAAAGAGCCTGAATTTCTCAGCTGGTGTGGCTCAGTGATTGAGAGTTGACCGACCCATGAACCAGGAGGTCATGGTTTGATTCCCAGTCAGGGCACATGCCCGGGGTTTCGGGCTGGATCCCCAGTAGGGGGCATACAGGAGGCAACTGATCAATGTTTCTCTCTCATCAATGTTTCTATCTCTCTATCCCTCTCTCTTTAAAATCAACAAAAACATTTTTTTAAAAAGAGCCTGAATTAAGGATGCAAATGGGATTGAGAGGGGACATTTTTTAGATGTTTTAGAGTTTAGCTGTGGGAAGGAATGAGAGGAAGGAGTCACTGGTGATTTTAAAGTTTCCAGCATTGAACACCAGCAGAAAGAAGCTATGACAATCCCATTTGACCCTGTGATCCTACTTCAAGGAATATATCCCAAGAAACCAGAAACACCAATCAGAAAGGATATATGCACCCATATGTTCATAGCAGCACAATTCACCATAGCTAAGATCTGGAAACAGCCTAAGTGCCCATCAGTAGATGAATGGATTAGAAAACTGTGGTACATCTACACGATGGAATACTATGCTTCTGTAAAAAAGAAGGAACTCTTACCATTTGCAACAGCATGGATGGAACTGGAGAGCATTATGCTAAGTGAAATAAGCCAGTCAATGAAGGAAAAATACCACATGATCTCACTCATTTCTGGATAATAAAGACAATTATAAACTTATGAACAATAATAGATACAGAGGCAGAGCTGCCTCAAACAGATTGTCAAACTGCAGCGGGAAGGCCGGGGAGGGTTGGGGGGCAGGAGGGAGGGGGGTAAGAGATCAACTGAAGGACTTGTATGCACACATATAAGCATAACCAATGGACATAAGACACTGGGGGGTAGGGAAGGCTGGGGGAAGGTCAAGGGCAGGGGGAAAAAAAGGACACATATGTAATATCCTTTGTAATACTTTAAGCAATAAAACAATAAAAAAATAATAATAATTAATAAAAAAGAAGCTATGACAGGTAAATACAAACAGAGGAATAGGTTTCATTCTGTTTTTAAAGCTGCAAATAAACAAACAAACAAAAATACTAAGACCTGTTTAGTAAATAAGATAATGGCCCCTCAAAGATATCCAGGTCCTGATCTCTAGTGCCCGGGAATATGTTACCTTACATGATAAAAGGGACTTTGCAGCTGTGATTAAATTAAGGATCGTAAAATGGGGAGCTTATTCTGAATTATTCAAATGGGTTCAATTAATAGCAAGGGTCCTTATAACAGGAAAGCAAGAGAGTCAGTCTGAGCTAGGAGTTGTATTAATGGAAGTGGAGGTCAGAGTACAGTGCTTTAACAGTAGGGGAAGGGTCAATGAGCAATGGACGCAGGCAGCCCCTAGGAATGAGGAACGGTTAAGTAAATAGATCACTTCTGAGAGCCTTCGGAAGGAACACAGCTCTGCAGACACGTTGATTTGAGCTCAGTGAGACCCGTGTTTCCGGCTTGTAACCTATAGAAACGTAAGATAATAAACTTGTGTTGTTTAAAGCCACTAAGTGTTTGTACCACCAGCTGATAGGTCTCGGTGATCTCGGTGCACGTTAACTGGGAGAACGTCAATGTTTTTTCTTCAGTAGAACAAAGATAAAACGTTTAGTATCATTAATACTTTTATTTGTAGCTCAGCTCACTTTAAGGAGATATGGGAGCGTTCCAGGTATAGTAAGCAGCCCGTGCAAGGATCACAGTCCAACAGGGAATCGCTGCCCTCCCCGTGCCTTTTGCCCATGCTGCCGGCATTCATCATGTCTATTAACTCGCTCCAACAGCTCGATAGAAGTTAAAGCCCCAGTCGCAAGCAAGGGCTGCCGCCTCTGTTTCTGGGTCATTTGAGTCAAGTTCTGGGGACCTACTCTGTAACCCTTGCTCTGATGATCCGTTCTGCAGCCTCTTCTCTTGAATGCATATCCTACCAATACTGATTCGGCCACTTCCAAGCTCTGTGAAAGCGGACACTGTATAAACCTCTGTAAGTGTCAGAGGGCTGGTTATGCTAAAATGGGAATAATAATGTCAACCTCACCAGGTCAGGATTTTGAAATTGCCATTTGGCATCTTGATGTATAGCAGTAGCTGGTGAAAGGCACCCAACCTCAGAGAACCCATAAAGAGCCAGCTTCCTGTAAGTCCACATGGTTTCTTATGGCTGCTTTCTCCCTTCACAGAGCTTCATATTTGACTGGAAGATGAGAGGCATATTTCTTCCAGAGATATGACTGGGAGGAGAGGGAGGGAGGGTGTGCGTTTCCGGGTGTTAGAAAGACTCCCTAGGGGCAGGTCAGATCATAAGCTACAACTAATGACAGGGGCTGAAATAGAGGGCATTAGAATTCAAAGCCTATATATTTTTTTTTGATGTTTTAATTCACTTGTAGGAAGAATACAAATATTTTGGATATACCCTTGTTACTTTCCTGTTTGTGCTATTCCCTCCTCCTATTCCAGTCCCCACCACTGACTTGAAGATTTACATACAGAGATGATGTGGCTTGCACAGAGTAGAACTTCTTCTCCCTACTTAAAATTAATGTGATGCTGGCAACATATATCCTAAATAATCTGAACATTTTGATGTTGACAGAGAGGAATAGAAACCCAACTAGAATATATTGAGTATTTGTTATGTGAGGCTGGGTATTTTACACATACAGTTGGTCATTGAACAACATGAACTTGAACTGCACGGGTTCACTTATACCCAGATTTTTTTTCCCAATAAATACTTATACTGTTTTCAGTCTGAAGATGTGGAGGGCCAACTGTGCCGGGAGCTGGTCCATCCTTGCTGTTTCAAAGGACCTGGCATATATGGCATACTGTTCTTAAAATGTTTGCTCACCTTCTTGGCACTATGTGTTTTAACCAAGGTCTCCTCTCTGAGAAAGGTTGTTTCCCCAGGTAGGGATTTTCCCCTGAAGTTAGGGAGGGAATAAAACCCCTCAACTAAGTGCCAGGCAGGTAATTAATCACTTTAACTACGAACAATCATGCTTAAGCTACATAATCTTTACTCCCTGGAATGGAGATAAGAAACACCCTAACCTTTGTTATAGAGATTGATAGGATTGAATCAACTGGTATAAATATAGATGTAACAAGACAGCAAGACACAGAACTTAGAAGAGAGAACCTACAGACAGAACCTACACAGAACCTACAGACAGAAGAACTTCACTGGAGAGAACATGGCAAAAGATCCTGGACTGAACCTGACTACAGAAATTGGCAAGAGAACCTGACTAGAACCTGGTGACTGAACCTGGCTGGAGAACCTGGACAGAACCTGGCTGAAGAACCTAGTGAGGGAACATGGCTAGAGAACCTCGCTGGAGATCCGAAGCAGAACCTCTCTGGAGATCCAGACCAGAACTTGGCTGGAGATCCTGGCTGTAGATCCTGGCTAGGCTGCTGATCAACTGAACACTGTCTCCGTGTCATTCCTTCTTCGCCGACTCCGTCTATGCCTTTGGGGACCCCTGGACCTGCTGGGGTTGGACCCCAGCATCTGGCGCCCGAACAGGGACCCCTAGGTAAGCGCCCCCGCACACGGGACGAATCGGACTCCACCGTAGGAAGACGGTGGATAGTCTTCGCCGACTCCGTCCACACCTTTGGGAACCCCTGGAACAGGATTCCCCTAGGTAAGCCCCCCCCCATTGAGAACCCCCACACGCAGGACGGATAGGACTCCACCAGGGTGCTACAGGCCCCCCTATAGAGGATAAGTAGGGTAAGAAGGTGGATAGTACAGAACTTAGATTGAGAAGATGTGCAATACTGAGTCCAAAGAAAGAAGACTCTGTATTGATTCTTAGATTGAGAAAGATGTGCCATACTGAGTCCAAAGAAAGAAGACTCTGTATTGATCTTTTAACACATATGCTTGCTAGCAGAGGAATTAAGGTTACTCCCAGTCAGACAGAACGTTTTATACAAGAAGTATGTCCATGCTTTTCTGAGGAAGGAAAGGTAAATGTAAAGGCATGGGAGGAGGTAGGCCCAAGGAGCCTTATCCTTAACCCCACTGCAGCCTTTCCACCCCGGGAAAGTGCAGGATTGGCAAGCTCTCCCTGTGGTGACTCAGGTAATAGCGGAAAGTGCCAATCCCACTCTTAAAATGGATACAAGAGAGCATTTGTTTTTTGTTTTTTCTTTTTAATGCCTGCTTTTAAAAAATAAAAAAGGGGGAATTTGCCGGGAGCCGGTCCATCCTTGCTGTTTCAAAGGACCTGGCATATATGGCATACTATTCTTAAAATGTTTGCTCACCTTCTTGGCACTATGTGTGTTAACCAAGGTCTCCTCTCTGAGAAAGGTTGTTTCCCCAGATAGGGATTTTTCCCTGAAGTTAGGGAGGGAATAAAACCCCTCAACTAAGTGCCAGGCAGGTAATTAATCACTTTAACTACGAACAATCATGCTTAAGCTACATAATCTTTACTCCCTGGAATGGAGATAAGAAACACCCTAACCTTTGTTATAGAGATTGATAGGATTGAATCAACTGGTATAAATATAGATGTAACAAGACAGCAAGACACAGAACTTAGAAGAGAGAACCTACAGACAGAACCTACACAGAACCTACAGACAGAAGAACTTCACTGGAGAGAACATGGCAAAAGATCCTGGACTGAACCTGACTACAGAAATTGGCAAGAGAACCTGACTAGAACCTGGTGACTGAACCTGGCTGGAGAACCTGGACAGAACCTGGCTGAAGAACCTAGCGAGGGAACATGGCTAGAGAACCTCGCTGGAGATCCGAAGCAGAACCTCTCTGGAGATCCAGACCAGAACTTGGCTGGAGATCCTGGCTGTAGATCCTGGCTAGGCTGCTGATCAACTGAACACTGTCTCCGTGTCATTCCTTCTTCGCCGACTCTGTCTACGCCTTTGGGGACCCCTGGACCTGCTGGGGTTGGACCCCAGCACAACTGTATGCATGGTTCTAGGCCATTTTATACAGGGAACTTGAGCATCTGCGAATTCTGCTATCTGGATGGGGTCCTGGATCCTATCTCCCATGAATTCCAAGGGAAGACTTACATTTTGAGGGAGTCAAAAGTTATATTCAGATTTTTAACTGCATGAGGGTCAGCACTCCTAAGCCCTGCATTGTTCAAGGATCAACTGTATTCTCATTTAAAACACATCTCAACTTTAAGATGTTGGTGTCAATGTCTACTAGTAATTTTATGAATGACTAACTGATATTCTGATACTCAGTGAGATTTGTATATATTGCTAAGGGGCACACAACTATCAAGTGACAGTATTAAGATTAGAATTTAGGCTAGGTCTGCTTAATTCCAAAATCAATGTTCTTTTCTCTGCCCCATGCTCTCCTGGGAATTTTTTATAAGTCATCAGATGGAACCTAGTGCAGAAATCATAGAATCTGAAGTGAGAAGGTCTTGGAATAGCCGTGTGAGTTTGGACAAGCTAGTGTTTAATCTCTGAAATTCAGTATTACTGGTGGCATCACACATGGAACGGTGAGTAAAACAGCACTTGGCTAAAATCCAGATGTTTCAAGGTTGGGTTCCTGCTCGTTAATAGGATATCTGGGTGGTTTGAGCAATATCACTTAAACTTTGTTTGTTTGGTTTTTATGTTTTTGTTTTTTTTACGTGTAAAATGAGAAGAATATAGAATTCTTGGTGGTTTTTTTAGGTCTGAAATTTCATTATACTAAGGTTTTTAATTTTAATAATAATGGTTCCACCTAGGTAGCTAGTGGGAACAATTCTAATGGTTCACTAATACCAACATAATCTTCTTTGAGTAATGAAACACTGTTTTGGCCAGCCTGGGCTCAAGACAAATATATTTGCAGAAAAATCTTTAACTGAAAATAGAAATTTATTGCTCAACCATCTGCTACAATTAAGAAAAGGTTTGAAAATGTTTTCAATGTGTTTTACTAATCATGTTTTAGGGTCCTGTGGGTGCTTTACAAATTACATGCCTTCCCTTCTTGGCATCAATAAAACCTGTTTCCAAAATTTACCAGCTTCTCTCTCTTCTCTCTCTCTCTCTCTCTCTCTCTCTCTCTCTCTCTCTCTCTCTCTCCTTTCTCTCTCCCTCCCTCCCTCTCTCCTCTGTTCCTCTTTTTCTTAAAGAAACTTGAGTCCCAAACAGAGTAAGCAAATATGCTAACAGTTGAAGTTAGTCTGTAAAGCAAATGAATTGCCTCTGCTGAATAAATACTTTTGACACAAATGAATGTTTAAATGCAGCTGTAATTGGTATTCAATGGACAATGACTGGCTGGGATCAGCCATACGGATAGTTAGGCCAGCGAATGAGTGGAATCTCTGGTTTTCTCTGCTAAGAAGATAAAGATAAAATATGATGCTGTTCTGCTCTCCTTTACAAATGAACCCACCTATGGCCAATTCTCAGTAAGAAACTATGGCAAGGGAAGAAAGCTCTGGACCCCTGGCACCTCATTCTCTCTTGCTACATCTTCTCAGCTCTATCTCTTAACCTCGCTTCCATAGTTCATGCCACGCTTGAATTCAGGGAGGTAAGAGGTAGGAATCAGCACTGGGCCGCTGCTCACTTATGTATCATAATCTGCCCCATTCCCTCTCCTGACCAGAGGAGCGCTCCTTTTTCTTGGTAACGGGAGAGACGTATTCCTCTTATAAGTGCTTCTCCTAGGGATAGTCTCTACAGTTTCTGTCCGATTTATTATGTTGGATGGTGAGTTCCATCTCCACATGTGTCTATCTCCTGTGTCCATAATCTGCTCTTGTAAAAAAAGAAGTTAATGTATTTCTAGGACATGTGAGAGACCGGCTATCCATCAGTGATGATTTTGGGGGGTAGGGAGTAATGGAGAGATTGCTCTTTGGTTCCCTTCCATTTTACTTCCATAACCTGTAGAGTAGCCTTTCTCAATTCCTTTACTCTAGATCAGCGGTTCTCAACCTGTGGGTCGTGACCCCTTTGGGGGTCGAACGACCCTTTCACAGGGGTCACCTAAGACCATCCGAAACACATATATAATTACCTATTGCTTTTGTGATTAATCACTATGCTTTAATTATGTTCAATTTGTAATAATGAAAGTACATCCTGCATATCAGATATTTACATTACAATTCATAACAGTAGCAAAATTACAGTTATGAGGTAGCAACGAAAATAATTTTATGGTTGGGGGTCACCACAACATGAGGAACTATATTAAAGGGTCGCGGCATTAGGAAGGTTGAGAACCACTGCTCTAGATGAACTACTGAAATAATTGTGGGGTCTCAGAGAACCCCTGCCTAAAAGTTATTATAGTAATAGTCCAGAGTACCTTAAAATTATCAGTAAGTAGATATAATAATCCTACAATAATTGCCAATGCTTTTTTGAGTAGAGAATGATATTTTTCTATGGATCTCCTAATTTGGTTCCAAATTATTAGCCTATTTTTTTTGGTGGGGTAGGGGTGGGTAGTTCTGCTTCCCCACAGAGAAAATAAACTCTAAGCCAGCAGTGTTACAAAGAACAGCTCAGTTCTTCCTTTTCTTAAATTTCTTACTTGATTTTTTAAAATGTTATCCAAGTAGGCCTAAAAGTCTTTACACAAATTTATGTTAAACAAGCAGCTAATCAGATTTTTCTCTATTTAAACCAAAGATTACGTTACAGCCAAACTTTTCAGGGAAAAACAAACAAACACCTAATCAGGTTGTTAAGCCTAGATTACCTTTTTCTTTTCAATTATTTAAAAACTCAAAAGGTAAATATTATAAACTTCTGTTAAATAATGACTAATAACCTCTTACTGTATAAGGTCACATAGTAAATATTTAATGCTTTTCAAGGCCTATGGCTTCTGTTTAACTATTCAATTCTGCTGAGGTAAAGCAAAAGCAGCAAGGAAAATACGTAAGGGAATGGACATGGCTGTGTTCCAATAAAACTTTATTTATGAAAACTATGGGCTGCAGTCTGCCTGTGTTAAATAACTGCTTCTTTTTTTAAAGGTCAACTTGATAAATTTAATTTAAATAAAGATAACATAGTAAAATTACTAAAACGATAAAACAAGATATTTTGATAAAATACTAGCAGATATCCTAAAACACAATTTTATGTACAACTTTGATCATTTTTTAAACTGAGTGACATATGATCATGTCAATTTTAATCCTAGTTCTATTTATTATACATGTGTTGGCTTCTTGCTCTATTTTATAGGATTATATACATACATATAAGTATAATTTTTGAAAGTAGAAGTAAAGAATGATTTACCTTTTAATATGAAACCTGTGTTTCATTTTTACTGCACAAATTCTCAGTTCTGGTTGAAGTCTGATATAAGCACACACAAATTTCATTTTTAACAGAAATAAGGTAGTTTCAGTCCTTGATAACTGCTAAATGAAAAAGTTGGCTCACACGTGTCAAAATTTGAAAACGTCACCACAATGTCCATTGCTTTACAATGAATGGTAGGGTACTTTGTTCACAGATAAACTAGAACCTGTCTAAGGCAAGGGAGTATCTTAATATATATATTTTTGATTGATTTCAGAGAGGAAGGGAGAGGGAGAGATGGAAGCATCAATGATGAGAGAGAATCACTGATTGGCTGCCTCCAGCACACCTCCTACTGGGAATCAAGTCTGCAACCCAGGCGTGTGCCCTGACTGGGAATCTAACTGTGGCCTGCTGGGTCACAGGCTGAAGTTCAACCCCTGAGCCACAGTGGCAGGGCAAAGGAATAAGTATCTTAAATACTGGATCAGTCTGTAGCTCACAAAGTTCTTTTCTCTCAAAGTCAACTTCTCAGACTGAGCAGAAAGTTCAGAGCAAAAGTCATATCCAGTCATATATGTGTGTTAAAGGGAGAAAAAAATACTGTTCATTTTCCCCCTGAAGTTCTCCTAGGTGGTTTCAACAGAACTTGATTCAATTCCTATACTCTCAGACCCAAGCAGCAGTGGAAACTTTACAAGATTTTCTTTTGCAATATGATGTTTCCCCCACAAATGCAGTTTCCTTTTAAGTCCAAGAATATTTCAATTGTGTTCAACTAGTTCAAGTGAAAAAAAAAAAAACCTCTCTCTTATGTAGACTACTTTCTGTAGGATTCTTTTTCCAAGCACTCAGCAAAATCCATCTACTATTTTTTGAAAGTACTAGCACTCCTACAATAAATATTTTAGTTCAAACACTGTATTAAGAAGTGTTTTTTGGTAAGTCACCAGCTTTCTGCATTTAGAGGAAAATTTATATGCTCTTTTCTAAGGTTTTTACAATTCTTAAAATATTTTCAAGGAATACGGTCATTGCTTAAAAAGTTAATCACTTCAGTAGCATCAAACAGAATATCATTTATTTCATCTTCACTGCTCCGAAAAAAAAAATCAGTGCTTTAGGATTAGGAAGAAAAACTCTCTCAGGAGCCAACGGCTGATGGGCATCACCAGGAAGGAAGCTAGTGTAATTTCCCCAAGATATGAGAACATTATTTTTTTCCCAAGTATGAAAACAAAACATTAAACATATCTTGACTGCCGGGAGCCGGTCCATCCTTGCTGTTTCAAGGGACCTGGCATATATAGCATACGGTTCTTAATATGTTTGCTCCCCTTGGCGCTGTGTTTTAACCAAGGTCACCTCTCCGAGAAAGGTTGAATCCCCAGGTAGGGATTTTCCCCTGGAGTTAGGGAGGGAATAAAACCCCTCAACTAAGTGCCAGGCGGGTAATTAATCCCTTTAACTACGAACAATCATGCTTAAACTACATAATCTTTTCTCCCTGGAATGGAGATAAGAAACGCCCTAACCTTTGTAATAGAGATTGATAGGATTGAATCAACTGGTATAAATACAGTTGTAACAAGACAGAAACACTCAGAACTCAAAACACAGAATCAAGAACACAGGGGCTTGGAAGACTACAGAAATTGGCAAGAGAACCGGACTGAACCTGGCTGGAGAACCTACAGAACCTGGCAATAGAACCAGGCAAGAGAACCCAACCATGCTGATCAACTGAACGCTGCCTCTGTGTCCTTCCTTCTTCGCCGACTCTGTCTACACCTTTGGGGACCCCTGGACCTGCTGGGGTTGGACCCCGGCATATGGCGCCCGAACAGGGACCCCTAGGTAAGCGCCCCACACTCGGGACGGATCGGACTCCACCGTAGGAAGAGGGTGGATAGTCTTCGCCGACTCCGTCCACACCTTTGGGAACCCCTGGAACAGGATTCCCTTAGGTAAGCCGCCCCACTGAGAACCTCCACACTCGGGATGGATCGGACTCCACCGTAGGAAGAGGGTGGATAGCCTTCGCCGACTCCGTCCACACCTTTGGGAACCCCTGGAAAAGGATTCCCATAGGTAAGCCCCCCCCATTGAGAACCCCCACACTCGGGACGGATAGGACTCCACCAGGGTGCTACAGACCCCCCTATAGAGGATAAGTAGGGTAAGAAGGTGGATAGTACAGAACTTAGATTGAGAAGATGTGCCATACTGAGTCCAAAGAAAGAAGACTCTGTATTGATCCTCAGATTGAGAAGATGTGCCATACTGAGTCCAAAGAAAGAAGACTCTGTATTGATCTTTAGATTAAGAAGATGTGCCATACTGAGTCTAAAGAAATAAGACTCTGTATTGATCTTTTAACACATATGCTTGCTAGCAGAGGAATTAAGGTTACTCCCAGTCAGACAGAACGTTTTGTACAACAAATATGTCCATGCTTTTCTGAGGAAGGAAAGGTAAATGTAATGGCATGGGAGAAGGTAGGCCCAAGGAGCCTTATCCTTAACCCCACTGCAGCCTTTCTACCCTGGGAAAGTGCAGGATTGGCAAGCTCTCCCTGGGATGATAGATCAGGACTCAGGTAATAGCGGAAAGCGCCAATCCTACTCTTAAAATGGATACAAGAGAGCATTTCAGGGTTTTTCTTTTTAATGCTTGCTTTTAAAAAATAAAAAAGGGGGAATTTGCCGGGAGCCGGTCCATCCTTGCTGTTTCAAGGGACCTGGCATATATAGCATACGGTTCTTAATATGTTTGCTCCCCTTGGCGCTGTGTTTTAACCAAGGTCACCTCTCCGAGAAAGGTTGAATCCCCAGGTAGGGATTTTCCCCTGGAGTTAGGGAGGGAATAAAACCCCTCAACTAAGTGCCAGGCGGGTAATTAATCCCTTTAACTACGAACAATCATGCTTAAACTACATAATCTTTTCTCCCTGGAATGGAGATAAGAAACGCCCTAACCTTTGTAATAGAGATTGATAGGATTGAATCAACTGGTATAAATACAGTTGTAACAAGACAGAAACACTCAGAACTCAAAACACAGAATCAAGAACACAGGGGCTTGGAAGACTACAGAAATTGGCAAGAGAACCGGACTGAACCTGGCTGGAGAACCTACAGAACCTGGCAATAGAACCAGGCAAGAGAACCCAACCATGCTGATCAACTGAACGCTGCCTCTGTGTCCTTCCTTCTTCGCCGACTCTGTCTACACCTTTGGGGACCCCTGGACCTGCTGGGGTTGGACCCCGGCACTTGACCTCTGCTTTAGGCAACTTATTGCAGCAGTAAAATGTTTCTTGAATTTCTCCACCATTTACAAATCTTACAAATGCTATAGCATGACATTTATTGGTGAAATCCATTTATTCATCAATCTGGATAGAAAAGCTCTTGTTTTTCAGGTCATTACACAAAATCTGCTCAATATCTTGGGACATGTCATCACTGTATTGACATATTTTTTTGAGAATGGAACCTTTTCAATTTCTCTTACTGAATGTTATTTTACTCACTATATGCTGGCTTTTTTTTTTTTTTTAAGTTTCTCACCAACTGTGTAACTTCTTCTAGGTGATATGTTTTGTTGCTTAGTAACTTGGTTTTGAGACTTTTTACTGAATGTGACCTTTTCTTGACAACAGCTTTGCTCTGTTTTGAAATTCCAATAGATGTTTAAAATAATGAGCACTTTTCCTTGTCAAATGGATGTGGTTTGTGGTCAAATGTCTTTCTGAGATTTCTTGAGGCACTGCAGCATTTTAATTTGCCTTCCAAAGAAAACAAGCAATGGATCGAGGCTACTTGGTTACCAGCCCACGTAAAATCTATGGATAAATAGCACCCCTTGTTATGAAAGAGCTTTTTTTGGGGGGGGGGTCTCCTTTTATGTATTAGTGCTGTAAAATAACTAAGAAGATTGTAATTCTTCCTCACTAACCATATAGGAATGGTTTATAGGCCTAATTCTAGAATCTTCCTCTTTCATCTCACATCCTGTCTTCAAAAATTGCCTAACTGGACCACCAGACTCACTTATAAGATACAAACACTAATCTATAATAATAAAAGCATAATATGCTAATTAGATTGGGCATCTTTCCAGAGTCCTTCCAGACAACCTTCCGGACGAAGCCGGGGCTACGAGGGAAGCCCGGGTTCCAGGTGCCAGAGGGAAGCTGATGCTGGCAGCCGGGAGAAGGAAGGCCTACTCTTGCATAAATTTCATGCATCAGGCCTCTAGAAAAATATAAAAAACAAAAGGATATAAGGAATAACAAAATGAGACATTGCAAAAATAAAAAATGTCATAATGCAATTCACTTCTAACGTACGCAATCCATGTTTTGCAATACTAGTATTTATAATAGCACAGCAATAAGACAGTTAAGTTATGGCACATAAAAATTCCTTTTTTTTATAATGAAAAATTCCCTATGATTGTGTTTTATATCAAGAAAGTTATTGTCTCTCAGGAAGCCAGTTGGAGGCATGAGTGGCCAACAGTCTAGGAAGGGATTAAAAGGCCCAGGAATGTGGACATTCTGGACAAATATATTGCGTGAGGCCAGAAGATTCAGCAGAGGTTTAATGGGAAACGTCAAGAAGCACACCATTCACCGAGGTCTTCAGGGATGCACTGGGGAAATGGGCACCATCATCCCTGGTGGACGGTCACAAGCTTGGCCTATTAATAATAATGAGGAGGATGAAGTCCCAAAGCTGCACAAGGAGCCGCAATTACTGTAATGAGCAACAAGTTCAGAGGAGCAACCTCGGATGCTTAGAGATGATGAGTAGAATAGTATCCCTAGTGGTACTATAGATTAGCAGCCATCAAGAGCATGGCTTAATATATACAAATAAAAGAAGGTACGTAGGCATATTCAAGAGACTGCAGGTGGGCCACTTTAAGTGGAAGTCATAATCTTTTGCCAAGATTCTCAATTTGAGTCAGTTTTTGACCTAGAACCTTTGATGGAAGAGATAGTCATACTCCCAGGAAGAAGTACCATGCCACACTATGCAGAGATAGACTGTTAGTTATTCCTCAATGATTCCTATAATCATTTATTCAAGTGACTGTGTCTCAGGGATAGAGTAATATCCAGACATTTTGAAGGCTATTGGATGCAGGCTCTGTGTTGATATTGATACCTGGAATCTCAAGTATTACCATGGATCTTATCAGAGTAGGTGCCTCCAGGGACCAGGTAATAAATGGAGTCCTGCCAAAGGTAGGTTGACAGTAGGACTCCCGGCTCTCTGAGTCTTCCCAGTATTACAGGTCCTGTAGAGATGGAGTGACCATGCATCCCGAGCTCTACATTATGAGTTGAATTCTATTAGAACTACCAGGTCAATAAAGTCAGGTGGGCCCATTGTAAGATGAAGATGGTACCTATGTTCAAGACCAAGTAGGGACAGAGGATACCAGTAAGTTAGATGAGCAATTAGCCTGGGCCCAACACAGTTTGTCCTTCCATCAGCTTACATCTATGACCACACAGAGCAAGGAAGGAAAAGCTTGAATTTGGCTTACAAATAGGTATGCTTGATTTGTGGGTGTTAGCCAAAAATGGGCAGTGGCTGCAATACAGCCATGCTCACGGGAGGCCTTGAGATACACTTGTGAAAAATATTCCCACTGAGCAGAGTCAAGTGCTGGACCTGGTCATCCACTCTGCTCTCTGTCAGGCCCAGCCTCATACACTTTCTGCGAGGGAGTGAAAACAGCCTGTAAGCAAGCCCATGAGCTGTTCGTCTTTATTTCTGTTCTGGAGTGTGCTGGAAGAGAGAAGATGACACCCCGTGTCCCACTGAGAAAGAAGAAAAAGAAAAGAAAAAGGCAACAACCCCTCAACATTACCACTATGGGATATAATCCTGTCATATGTGTTTTGAGCAAAGAACTTTGGAGGTCTAGAAATGTTAAGATAGCCCTATATTAAAACATTAAATTTTAAAGTAAACATTTCTTTATAACCTTCCCTAAACTCCATCAGCTTCCAATCCTTCCCACATAATCACATGACTCATAGTTTTTATACTTTCTTTCACTGGATTTGTTTTTGTCCTGACAGGTGGGTGATGATTTTACCCTACAGAATAAGAGCCATGACTATTCATTTGATCGGTTTTTCCATGGTCCCTAATTCTTAGTTTGCTGATTTAATGTATATTGTAGTTCTAATCCATTGAGTTTTCTATTTTTTACCAATTCATGATTTTAAACACTTTTTTTGTTATAAATTATCAAATAGCTCTATCAGTAGGTTGAGAGAAAGCAAAAAGCACACCCTGGGAAACAAAAAAGGTAAATATTTAATGACAGTAACAGATGCCAAAAGAGACACAGTCTTGTAATTAGCTTAGAAGATTGTCATTTCACAATTGTTTTTCACGGGCTACCTATTTCTCAAGAACTTCAACATATTTTTATGTCAAAATGATTACCACACAGAGCTGAGTATCAAAAGACCTGAAGTGGAGAGTATTAAAGGCCTTTTCTCAATATTCCTATATTTATTTAACTGGCATACCACAGATTAGGTGTTTCACAAACATATTCCCCACTAAATGTAATGATTCCTTTTAAGTGACAGTTAAAAACTCTTTTACTCATTTTTAGTGACAATATATCAAAACAGCATTTAATGTTTTGCTGACTTTCTGTTTGCACTTAAATTTTTAAACTTTCTCTGTAAGATGACGTGGGGGTTCTTGTCAACCGCAGAGAGCCTTATTATCCTACATCATGTTCACTACACTCATGTCCCCGAAACACAGCCGGCGAAGGAGGTTTCTCACTTCAAATACATTTTATTTATGGACAGAGCGTCTGCTCTGAGTTCCTGGTTCTATTCATGCCCTAGTGGGTTAGGATAAGTAACATAAAAGAAACTCCAAATGCTATGTTTCCTTCTCTTCTAAGGTTGCATCTTGAGGCCAGCAGATGTGGCAAACTGTCTTCTCCTTGAACTCCAACATTGTTTGAACCTGTTCTTTTCTCAGGATGAGAGTCCCCAGGACAAGATTTCTATTTTCTGAGATTTTCCTAAATTAATATTAGTCCCTCATGTAAGCAACATTTTAGACCACAATTTTTCCTCTTATAGCCAAGTGGGAACTTGTCTGATTTTTAGATTGAAATAACTAAGCTACACATAGGATTTTTTTTACTTAAACACATTCATCAATAGCCTCAAGAGACTATTTGTTTTCACTTACTTTCTTTTTCTTCCATAAATATATATGTACTACGCAGATAAGGAGTTGTCAAAGTAGAGGCATAACCGTTCCTTAGACGGCTGGAACAGGGTATCTGGGAGGGCTCAAAAATGGTCACAGGGATAGCCATGTGAGTTTTGGAAACACTGTAGAGTTTATTTCTGATATATTTAGTGTTATTGTCACCCAGTTGAGAATCACTCATTCCTGGGCATTGGAAGATGCTTTGTTGCAAATGACCAGGTTGAAAATACCATAGTTTTACATTGAGAAAACCTGGGATCTTGTCCTGGTTCTGCTGCTCAGCGTTATGACAGGGCTAATTATTTTATACTAGAGGCCTAGTGCACGACATTCGTGCACGTGGGGGATGGGGCCCCCTCAGTCTGGTCTGAGCCCTCTCGCAGTCCGTGACCCCTTGGAGAATGTCTGCCTGTTGGCTTAGGCCCACTCCCTGCTTCCCTGTGGGAGCGCACCTATCACCAGGGGGCAGCTCCTGCGGTGAGTGTCGCTTCCTGGTGGTCAGTGCACGTCATAGCAACTGGTCATTCTGCTGTTTGGTCGATTTGCATATTTGCTTTTTATTATATAGGATGTATCATCGTCAAGTTTCTTACCTGGTAGGAATTTGAAATTGTTGGAGCACACAGTGGAAGGTAAGGATTAGTGAGAGGTAAAGCTGGAACACAAGGCAAGGGATGCATAATGGAGTCTGAGGCCATGCTAGGAACTTGACTTTTATCCTGGAGTCAAAGGGGACTGTTGAAGGGTTTTGAGTAGACACTGTGAAACAGTCATATTCTCGTTTTTGAAAACAAATTCTGGCAGCCAACTTAATAAATTTGAGAGCAATATGACTGGAAACCAAGTAGGAGTTTCTTTCAGTAATAATTTTGGCCAAAAATAGAATTTGGTGCTCAGCACTTTATATATACATACAGGTACTATGTAATATATAAACATGTTATAAATAATATAATGTATATTTTAATTTTTAACTGATTTAGAGAGAGAGAGAAAAAAAGAGGGAGAGAGAGAGAGAAACATTGATTTGTTGTTCCACTTATTTATGCATTCATTGGTTTATTCTTGTATGTGCCCTAACTGGGGATTAAAACCCAAAACCTTGGTGTATCCAGATAATGTTCTAATGTTCTAATAAGCTACCTGGCCAGGGGCCTATAATGTGTATTTTATATATAATTTCAAAGCAGAGACTTACTTTCTCCCATTTTATATATGTACTGTGCAAATATGGAGTTTTCAGAACCAAGACATGTCTGAGTTTTGTGGGAAGCTGAGTCAGGATGTCTGGATGGGCTAAAGCCCCGCTGCAGGGACAGCCATAAAAATCCTATATAATAAAGAGGTAATATGAAAATTGACCATTACACCTTCGCATAAGATGGCTGCCCCCATGTGATCACAAGATGGACACCACAAGATGGCCAGCAGGGGAGGGCAGTTGTGGGCAATCAGGCCAGCAGGGGAGAGCAGTTAGGGGCGACCAGGCCTGCAGGGGAGGACAGTTGGGGGGCACCAGGCCTGTAGGGGAGGGCAGTTAGGGGTGACCAGGACAGCAGGGGAGGGCAGTTAGGGGCAACCAGGAAGGCAGGGGAGAGCAGTTAGGGGCAACCAGGCCAGCAGGGGAGCAGTTAGGTGTTGATCAGGCTGGCAGGTGAGTGGTTAGGGGGTGATTAGGCTGGCAGGCAGAAGCTGTTAGTGGCAATCAGGCAGGCAGGCAGGCAAGCAGTTGGGAGCCAGCAGTCCCAGATTGTGAGAGGGATGTCCGACTGCCGGTTTAGGGAATTGTGCCTAAACCAGCAGTCGGACATCCCCAGAGGGGTCCCAGATTGGAGAGGGTGCAGGCTGGGCTGAGGGACACTCCCCTCCAGTGCATGAATTTTGTGCACCAGGTCTCTATTTGATAGAGGTGCGTGAATTTTGTGCACCAGGCCTTATTTGATAACACTATAGAGATATTTCCAGCAAATTTAGTCATTCTGTTACACACTTGGAAAACACTCATGCACAGGCATTTGAAGTATGCTTTGTTGCAAGTTGCCAGGTTGAAAATATCATAGCATCTCATACCAAAAAACTACCTCAGAGTTATTGACATTTTGCAATACAATGAGGGTTTGTTTTATGATGATGATGATAAATAACAGTTTGCTTTTTTTCTATTACAGAAAATGAATTGAAACTTTCAGGACAATATTAGTGTGAACTCAGTTCATAAGTTTCTCTTAAGTGAGCTCTTCAATTAAATGATTAATAATTTCAATTGCTAGTCATCCAAAAACCATCATGCTTGACTACGCTTACAGTATGCTATAATAATTCCTTATGACTAGAGCTTTCTTCTCCACCCAATAAAATCCATGCTGTTTATTCAGGGGTACTCCAGCATGTAGGAAAGTCACAGAATACGCCAAGGAAAGTGAGAAGGTCAAATAGCTACTGTCTTCAAAGTGCCCCCCTGGGAAATCTGGTATTTCTTGAGATGTAACATTTCACATTTTGCTTGAAAGAGATAACCTCAAGCTGCCTCTGTACTTTTCTGTATGTGACTGTATCATATTAACAGAAAAATATATTTGAATGTGATTGTAAACAACACTTTAGATAGAACTTTTTAGTCCTACAGCTAGGCAGACACTTGTTTGAAATTTAGACTGAAATAACTCAGCTACACATGGGATTCATGACTTAAATGCATTCATTAAAACAGAACCTCAAGAGACTCTGGTTTGGCACTGCCTGATTCAAGTTAATAAATGTCCCAATAAACTTTTAAAAATTCAAATATGACTCAGTTTGTCTTTTAACTACAGGTTTATTTGTTAGCAAAACAACTTATTTTGAATACCTATTGTTACCAATGGAGTCATGATGTCTGACTATTAATGATTTATCCAAACAGCTAACCTCAGTCACAGGGATATAGGAAAAGTCAGACAACCTACACCTACTTACTTGTTCACTCATTTAATATCAAGCACTGTCTTAGGGGTGGAGCAAAAAGTAACAACAACAACAACAAAAAACATATTTCCTGCTTTTTCATGGAACTTAAACTTTGGTGGAGTGGGACGCAGAAAATAAACAAGAAAAATATCGAATAGACCCAAGAGGTATGCAGTAAAGTAAGAAAGAGGGAAGGGACACAGAATGATTATAATGAAAAACACCCTGTGCCTTAAAGTGGAACTTAATAATTTATATGGAAAAATATTCCTAGGATCATGGGCTCCACTTATCTAAACACTGATATTTTACATTTGGGTTGGGCCTCTGATTCTGAATTGCCTGATAGGATCTCAAGTGGACTCTTGTGAATTGAGAGAGGCTTGGAATGGGCAGTGAGATAGTTCAGACAGAGATGCACATTGGAAGGTACTTTGAATTCTTGAGAACTCTCCTTGAATTTGGTTCATAGGAACAACTACTTGCTATTAAATGTGGATTTGATGATTTTCTTGACAAAGTTTTGCTCCTTTCAGCCAGCTGTTTCACCAGATAAACTATGAGGATTGCTAGAGACTGTAGGGTGTTTCTGAAAGTGCAGTTAACTTGAAGACATCTCTTTAATGAAGACACATTAAAACTTGTACCTAATCTATTAAGAAATGCCAAGCTACTTATGTGATGAAATAAAATGTTCAGAAGAGATCATTTCAGTTTAATCCTTTCTGAAATTTGATTTGAGAAGAGTAAGGTGAGCCAGAGCCAATGAGGTAATTGCATCATGGAAAGATGAAGTTTGGAGGTATATACCGATCATGCAAAAGAAATATACTTTCCAAGCAATTAGAAAGAGAAATTAGGAAGGGGAAGTACTCAACATTTGGATGAAGGAAGAAAGATATATGGCTTTGAAAATTTGTTCTTTAACAAATTTTACCTCCGTGGTTATATTTATAAAAATTGTAAAATAATAGGGCTCTAAAAAATTCAGAGAATTAGAAATTTCAAATACTGGCAGTGTTTAGATGTGAAGGCAATGTTAAGACAGAGTTATTTTTAATGGCTTTGGATAGAGAACTAGGTACAGGGCAAAGAAAAAACCTGTGTTTCATTTCCGCCCCCCTGTATTTACTGCCTCTATATTCTTGGTACATTATTTTCTCTATTCTCTCTCTCTCTCTCTCTCTCTCTCTCTCTCTCTCTCTCTCTCTCTCTCATATACATATAGACCTTAGCTAATGTATATCAAAATGTACTCTGTGCTATCTTATTTCATCTTCAGAGCAATAAGCCAATGATACAGATGGCACCAATATTCATATTTTATGGGCTAGAAACTGATTATTATACCTATTATGAATCTTCCCTTAGGTCATGCATTAATAAATGGAAGAGCCAAAATTTGAAATTAGGTCTATCTGAGACCAAAACCTGAGCCTCTAAGCCATGTGCACTACAGACACAGAAGGTCATTATAACATTAAATCGAATTATGTATGGGACTATGCCCCACATAATTTAAGCACTCAATATAAATTCAGTAGTTATGAATCTTAGTATGCATCCTCAATTTTGTGAGAAAAATACTATTTATTTCCACGTAATCAAAATAATTAGAATTTAAACCCTTATCATGCCTTGCTGGTTAGAAATCTGATCTGATTAATTATTTGTAATCAACCTTTCTGGTGTTATACTGAGGTCTCTGGGTCCTATGCTGGGAAAGGAGTTGGAGCAGGTCCCCTCCCCTACCCCGTTTTTTTTTTTTTTTTTTTTTTGGACTTGGTCCATGCTGGTGACTGCTGAGAGGCCCTCTGTTCCTCCCAACTCTGTTGCTTAGGTGTGATATATTTGAGGCATGAAATTCTTTGTTGAGTCGGGGCAGGGGGGTGGGGTGAGGGCGGGATTCTATTGCCATTGTTCATTCATTTTATATTTATCAAGTATCACTTACATATCAAGCACCATCCTAGATATTGAAGAAAAAGCAGCAACAAGACAAACATTTTCTGTTCTCTGCCTAGAGTCCAGTCTCCTTGGTGTGTTAGGCAATCATATAGCCTGTAGAATCCTACCACCTCTTTTTTTTTTTAAATTAAATCTTTATTGTTCAGATTATTACATTTGTTCCTCTTTTTTCCCCCCATAACTCCCCTCCTCCCAGTTCCCACCCCACCCTCCACCCTCACTCCCCACCCACTGTCCTCATCCATAGGTGCATGATTTTTGTCCAGTCTCTTCCCGCATCTCCCACACCCCTTTCCCCCCCAAGAATAGTCAGTCCATTTCCTTTCTATGTCCCTGATTCTACTATAATCACCAGTTCATTCTGTTCATCAGATTATTTATTCACTTGATTCTTAGATGCATATTTGTTGTTCATAATTTGTATCTTTACCTTTCTCTTCTTCTTCCTCTTCTTAAAGGATACCTTTCAGCATTTCATATAATACTGGTTTGGTGGTGATGAACTCCTTTAGCTTTTCCTTATCTGTGAAGCTCTTTATCTGACCTTCAATTCTGAATGATAGCTTTGCTGGGTAAAGTAATCTAGGTTGTAGGTTCTTGGTATTCATCACTTTGAATATTTCTTGCCACTCCCTTCTGGCCTGCAAAGTTTCTGTTGAGAAATCAGCTGACAGTCGTATGGGTATTCCCTTATAGGTAACTGAGTTTCTTTCTCTTGCTGCTTTTAAGATTCTCTCTTTGTCTTTTGCTCTTGGCATTTTAATTATGATGTGTCTTGGTGTGGTCCTCTTTGGATTCCTTTTGTTTGGGGTTCTCTGTGCTTCCTGGACCTGTAAGTCTATTTCTTTCACCAGGTGGGGGAAGTTTTCTGTCATTATTTCTTCAAATAGGTTTTCAATATCTTGCTCTCTCTCATCTTCTGGCACCCCTATAATTCTGATGTTGGTACACTTGAAGCTGTCCCAGAGGCTCCTTACACTATCTTCGTATTTTTAGATTCTTTTTTCATTTTGCTTTTCTGGTTGGGTGTTTTTTGCTTCTTCGCATTTCAAATCTTTGACTTGATTCTTGTGCTCCTCTGGTCTGCTGTTGGGAGTCTGTATAATATTCTTTATTTCAGTCAGTGTATGCTTAATTTCTAGTTGGTTCTTTATCACAACATCGAGGGTTTCATTAGATTTCTTGAGGATCTCACTACATTTATTGGCAGTTTCTAGAAAATTATTGAGAGACCTTAAAAGTGTGGTTTTGAGCTCTATATCTTCCATTTCTGACATTTGTGTCCTGTTTCTTTGTCTCCGCATTTTTTTATGTTTTCTTGGTGCACCCCCTAGTGGTCTTTGTGCGCAGTCTTGTTGTAGTTAATCCTTGATTGTTGTAGTTAATACTAGGGGGGATTTGACCTCCAGGCCAAGTGGCTGTGAGAATCAGCTGTGTCTACAGTGAGAGAATTTCTGTCCTCTAGGGAGGTGCTAATCTAGCGTTTGCCTGAGGCTATCTGGCAAATGCCTCTTTGCAGGGCTTGGGTGGGGCGGGTCCCAGGGGTTCTACAGGGTGGGTGGAGGGAGCAGTAATGGCTGCTCTCAGTCCCATCCCCAGGTGCTCTGCCTCTCAGAGTCCCAGCAACTGCTGCAAACCTCGGAGAGAAAGCTGCCTTCGAGTTCCGACTGAAGCTGGACAATCCCACTTCTCCCGTTTGAGTCTGGGTCCCTAGAGACTCGCCTGGATCTGGAGCTTAGAGTCTGGGACTCCCTCCCGATTGAAACAGACAACCGCGCCCTCAGCCGCCAGCCCCGCTCTGCATGCACTCCACACCTTAGTATTTGACTTCAGCACTGCGCCTCCTCTGAGTCTCGGTATGCTATTCTCTTTCCTCCTAGTTGTAGAACTTCCACTCAGCCAGCTTTCCTGTGGTTCTGGATGATGTCCATTCAGTCTTTTAGTTGTATTTTTGAAGTGGTTGTTCGAAGCAGCAAACTCCGGTGTTAACCTATGCCGCCATCTTGGTTTCCTCCTGCCACCTCTTAACGGGATGCTATATAACGACATGTAAATTCCAGCTTTACCATGAGCTTACATGGTGGCTTTACCATGAAGCCAAAGAAGGTTGGACTTCAGGGACCCTCACTTCCATAGTCCCTTCCAATATTCTAAGATGGGCCTTAAGAATGTGTATACAAGGTGTTTTCTGTTTTCTTTGGTTTATTTTTTTTATTTTTTATTTTTTCCCCCAAATGTAAGCTATTTTAACTGCAATCTTATGTTGGTTGTCTAACCTTTCTGCATGTTTATGATCTGGTAAAAGAAAAATTGAGTTTGCTGTCAACATTGTTAGTTGTACTAATACTATGGTGCTTATGAAAAATATGTTCTCATTTATTAAAGTTGTGTACTGAGTATTTATAGGCAAAATGATGCAAAGTATGGAATTTTCTTCCCAGGAGAAAAAAAGAAGGAATTCAGTGAAAGAAAAGCTAACAGAAGCTGAAGCTGGGGGATAGATACATAGAGGTTCATTACAGCATTCCCTTTATCTCTGTGTATGTTTTGACAGTTCCAAATTACAGGGGTAAAAATGACAGAACCCAGGCTAAATCTGGGTGTTTTAGTTTTTACATAACTTGTTTACAGTTTTTTATTTATTTTCCCCCCAGAAGTATTTAAGTAATATTTTGGTTTTGCTTTTGCTATTAATCTTATCACATTTCAAGAGTAGCACATTTAATTCATAGGTTGAATTCTACTCAAAATGTTTTTCATATGCTCTTATATTTTATTACTATGTTTGTTTACCTTGTATTCTTAGTTTCTAAAGTTTATTTGTTATATTGATGATTTCATTTTCTGCAAGTCAATTTCACCACTTATTGCAACCTATTACAGATTGAAATTTTGTTCTTGAATTCAGAGTTCCATGTGTTGTCCATTTTTATTAATTTCATGAGTTCATTATGCTTCTTAGCCTATACTTCTCTGTACTGACTCTCACCTTGTAGCTATCTGTTCCTCTCTCATAAGGCAATATCTTCTTGCAACTTGTACACTTGTAAAATAAACCAAGCAACCAACTTAATATCTCTTTTTAGAAACTTAGAGGTGGTATGAAATAGTCCCTTTTCCTTTGCTGCAGTATGTCTTCAGAGGCCTCAGAAGTACATTGGTGCATTATGTATCTATGGGTATGTGGAGCCCTATACACATTTCCAGCTACACTATTCCATGGAATCTCAATTTGGAAAGTATTGGCTAAACATTTTGAAACTGTTCTTTTCTGCCCATAATCAATAGGAAGAAGGTAAATTAATGCTTTTGATCTTGTATGTGTCAGTTCAATAAAATATTACTTAGCATCTAAATAGGACCAAGCCCTGTGCTGGCTCTGGGAATACAAAGACTATATTTCTTCTAAGTCCAAGAGGACTCCATGGGATAATAAACCATAAACACAGGTGTACTGACAACAGAGAAAGAAGGCATATATAACTCTCACTAATAGCTTTGAGCTAAAGGCTACAAAAAAAAAAAATCCATTAACAGAAAGAAGTCTTCCAGGAGTAGTAACTCAATTACTAAGTGTTTTGAAAAAAAATAAATAAAAGTCAAGTGTTCTTTTTATAGGTTAAAATTTTTTGGTTTTGTTTTTGGAACCTGGAGGAAGAAGAAAACATCCTATTTTGCCAAATGTTTCAAAAACCTTTTAATATGTATTAAAGTAAATGGTTGTCTGGGTTTAGGAAAAAAAAGGTTGTTCTGGTTCAATACTAAACCTCTTCAGGATTTACCAAGAGGGTGTTTAATATTAGAACAACTGTTTTGGTTCATTAAATTTTTTAAGAGGTACTAAACTTTAATCAGTGAGAACTCACTCAAGCTTAATACCTGCAAGAACAGGCTATTTTAAAAAAATGTGACAACTTTAAATTCTTACAGTTTTAAGCTCTTCTTCATGCAATTTTCCCTGGGTGCCCCTGAAGTTTTATATTTTCCTAACAAGATAATGTTTATAAAAAGGAGGCTTTATCTGTAGGATGTAAGGACTAATAGAAATGAGTTTTATAAGTCTAAATTTGGTTTGTACTTAGGAATTTAGAGATTATTTTAAATGTTACAAAAAAGCTAATATTTGTTAAGAGCTTTATGGTTTAGTGTTGTCTTCTGTTCTATTTTGTAATTATTCTTATGTTAGTATCTCCAACAAAGTAGTAATTAGAAAATGTAACATCATGCTAACACTCTTAAAATATGAGACACATTGAGAAGGAAATGTTGACTAGTCCTATAAAAATGGTCAAAGGAACTAAAGAGAATTGCACAAACAAGCATAAAATAAAAATTGTCAATACACATGTAAAAACTGAAAAACTGAGCCTCTTTAGTAATAAAGCAACTATAAAAAACTGTAATAACTAAAGAAACAACAAACTGGCATATCATTTTAAAATAATAATCCTCTTTTTGGTGACAGTAAAACATGAATTCTGGTATCCAGCCCTTCTAGAAAGGAAAGAGGCAAAATATACCCCCAAAACATAAAAAATATTCTGTCTCTAATTTATACTTGTGGGAATTCATCCTCAGAAAAATTTACTCACAATGTTTCAGCACGATGTCTTTGTATGACCCTCATTATAGTTTGGTGATATAAGTGCTCACATATGACTAGTAAAACCAAACCCAGTGAGGTTGACTTGTACAAAACCCCATGACTCATCAGTGGCAGACTTGGAACAGATCTTTTAGACTCAACTTCATAGCTATTGCTCATGCTGGAAGGTATTTGGTCCAATAATTTTTTGGTACCTTCTCCATGGTACATTCAATGTTTGGTTCTGGATCTACAATGCATTGTTTATTAAGCATTTACTATGCACTAACTTTTTCGTACATGGATTATCTTATTTTATTCTCAGAACTAGAGGCCTGGTTCATGAATTTATGCATGGGTGGGGTCCGCCCGGTCTGCCCCAATTGGGGCCAATAGGGGCCGGCTGGCCAGGAGAGGTTGGCCAGCCAGCCCCACCCCTGATTGGGGTGGGAGGCCGATCAGGGGCCGGGCCGGCCTGGGAGTAGGGCCGCGGAAGGTTGGCCAGCTAGACTCGCCCCTATCGGGCTGGTTGGCTGGCCACAGTGCACATCATAGCAAGTTCCGGACGTTCTAGTCTAGGGGTGGGCAAACTTTTTGACTCGAGGGCCACAATGGGTTCTTAAACTGGACTGGAGGGCTGGAACAAAAGCATGGATGGACTGTTTGCGTGAACTAATATAAATTCAAAGTAAACATCGTTACATAAAAGGGTATGGTCTTTTTTTTTTTTTTTAGTTTTATTCATTTCAAACGGGCTGGATCCGGCCCGCGGGCCGTAGTTTGCCCACTGCTGTTCTAGTCACTTGGCTTTTATATATATAGATGAGCCTTGGTGTCCTGTTTTCTTCAGCAAGGAAGCTGATTAACTCTCTAAATGTCAAATAACTGAGTTAACAAACCAAACTGAGCAATTTTACTCCAGAGGTTTCTCTTCTTAACCATGACATTGAGTTCTCTCCTCAAGGTAGATGATCCACAGGTTCTGTCCTCCAAGTGTTCACAGTGTAGTTGGGGGAAGACAGATTTGTTATGGTTCAGATACATGACAAAAATACTATGGGGACACCAAGGAGGAGACGAACGTAACAGCCTGCTCAGAATGCTGATGTGGTTGTAGCTAGGAGTGTCCTCAATCCTATAGCCATTTTGTAAGACTACTATATTTTTAATTGCAACTTCAGATAATCATGTCCACTGCCTGGAATATATATATATATTCCAACCTCATGCATTGGGTAAACATGGTGCTGTCAGACCGGTCTTCCTGGGAGGACTTAATTCAAAGCTTACGTGTACAGTGGCAGGACTGGCCATAGAAACAGCACAGTAGCCATGAAGCTGAAGTGTTGGTTGTGAAACCAAATGAGAAGATGTATACTCTTGCATTTGAAAACATATATTTGTCATATAAATACAAGATATATTTCAAGGTTTGAAAGGCATGAAAAGTAATCTCATTAGCAGAAAAATTGCCAAAGAAATAATGCTACCTAGAGTGTTCCTGGCTTTGATCGTTACCACAGTATAACCTGTCAGCCTCAGTAGATGCTCTCTTGAAGGTAAATATTGGGTAGTTTTCAGGCTCTAATACACAGAGCAAACATCAATGGAAGCTTTCTTATATTAAGCTCCTTAGGGCATTAATCATTTGAGCCTCACAACAGGTTCTTGTTGTCATCACTACAAAAAAGGGATCAGAGGCTTAGAGAAGGGTCACAGTCTTGTGAGTTATAACACCGAGAATTAAACTCAAGCAGCAATTGGGCTCTTACTCATTACTCAGTGATCGATTGCGCTGAAGAAAAGGCATATTAAACATTTGGAATTTGATAACACTTCTTCTGTGTTTTCTGGTTCTACCATCCACCTAGCTTATAACAACTCCTCCAATACTCTGCATAACATGTTTTTAATAAGCTAAGTAATATGTTTTATAGTTATCATTTAACTATTAGGAGATAATTTGGCAGAATTAAATATACCCAGCAATCCTAGAAAATGAGAACTAAGATTCTCTGGTGTGGATAAAAGAGACAAACTAGCAGAGAATACACTCCTTTATTCCCTCTCTAGTACACAGTGTTTTGAATAGCTCTATGTGATTTTGTATTTTAAAAAATGTCCCCAAATACATCTATTCACAAGATTTTTACCTCTCAATTATTCCACTTTCAACTCAGGAAAATTGATAGCTCCCACTGTTTATTGTCCCTTGAACCCAAATATGCCTACTATAATTTTAGAGTAAATGCCACACTATTATCTCCATAGAGTGTCCCCTACTCTAGAAGCAGGAGAGAACAAAGTGCATATTCTAATTCTGATTATCCCACTAATTATTTATATGAATATATAATTAATGCATAAGGTCAAGAGAAGAGTCTCTATCCCATTTGGTAGGTAGAAGATATGTGGAACAGCATAAAGGTGGGGGAATCTCCTACAGGCCACAGGTGACTCTACTGGAGATGTGCCAGACCTTTAAGAAGTAAGGAAGACAAATAATCCAATTAAAACTGGGCAAAGTCCTGAAAAGACACTTCTCCAAAGAAGACATCCAGATGACCAATAGACATATGAAAAAATGCTCAAGGCCGACAAGATGAAAATAAAAACTACAATGAGGTATCACCTCATACATGCCAGAATGGCTACTATCAATAAATCAACAAACAACAAGTGCTGATGAGGATGTGGAGAAAAGGGAACCCTCTTGCACTGTTGGTGGGAATGCATTCTGGTGCAGCCACCGTGAAAAACAGTATGGAGTTTCCTCAAGAAATTAAAAATGGAACTGCCATTTGACCCAGCAGGAAGAATATATGCACCCTTATGTTCATAGCAGCATTATTTACAATAGCCAGGATTTGGAATCACCCCAAATGCCCATCAGCAGATGAATGGACAAAAAAGCTGTGGTTCATTTACACAATGGAATACTACACAGCTGTAAAAAGGAAGGAAGTCTTACCATTTCCAACGGTATGGGTGGACCCAGAGAGTATTATGCTAAGGGAAATAATCCAATCAGAGAAAGACAAATAACATATGATCTTACTAATATGTGGTTTCTAATGAACAAAATAAACTGACAAACAAAATGGAACCAGAAGCATGAATAAATGGAAGAGACTGGTCTGTGCCTAAAGGGAGGGGATTGAGGGTGATTGAATAAAGAAGGTGAAAGGATTAGTTAAAGAACATATATGGATACTCCATGGGCATGCACAATAATTTAATAAAGCCCAAGGAAGGGGGAGGTGAGGGAAGGTGGAGGTGGGCAAAATGGGATGAAGGACAACTCCTGCAATAATGTCAACATTAAAATTTGTTTTTGTATTGGCTTCAGAGAGAGGAAGGAAGAGGAAGAGAGAGATAAAAACATCAAAGATGAGAGAGAATTATCAATTGGTTGCCTCCTGCATGGGCCTCCTACTGGGGATTGAGCCCATAACCAGGGCATGTGTCCTGACTGGGATTTGAACTGTGACCTCCTGGTTCATGGGTCAATACTCAAGCACTTAGCCACACTGGCCAGGCTAACATTTTTTTTTAAATAATAAAAACAAAGAAATACCTCGCAGAGTGTTAAAAAGGAGAATTTAGAAGGAAAATTATGAGACAACATGGAATAGTAGAAATACTGGAGGTTTTATAGTTTAAGATCAGGTTCAAGTTCCATCTCTGTCATGTATAAGCTACCTTACCTTGAGAAATTCAATAAAAGCTGGTATTCTGATCTAATCCCAGAGGGATATTTTGAGGATTAAATGAGTTTCTGCAGAATGCAAGAACACTGTAGATGTCAAATATATAATACCTTTCATATTCACTCTTAGATGACTAATTGGGGATAATAACACTTATTATATAGGATTATAGTGAGAACTAGATGAGTTTCTATGCGGATGGAGTTCACTGCCCTGTACCACTGGGTGGATCTGGCTCTGGTTCAGCCTTGGTGGAAACATTAATTCATTTTCAAAACTTAGTTGCAGAATTTACATATCCCCAGTGGCATTCTACATAAATGCATTTTCCATATTTTTTGCAATGAACAAGTTTTATTTTTATAATTTGACCCAAATAATATTAAATGCTACTTTGGGGGGTGGGGGGATCATAGTCCCAGGAAGATTTAGCCACAAGAGGGTAGTAGAAGAACTTGCTCAGGAAATCCAGCCGTGTTTCACTTTGTTTAATGTCTCCTTCTTTCTCTCCTCACTTCCTCAAGTCTGTTTTCCATCTTGTACTTGTCGCCTTCCTGATTCTAAAAATACCCTCATGGGCTCTATACTTGGAAAGTTTATCAAAGTCAACCTCCTCTTGCTATCTAAGTGATGTCTGCAGGGTGAGGTAAGCGGTGCCTGGCTGATGCTGCTGCCTCTGATTCCAGGTCTGTCCTTACGGATTTAAAGCAATAATTGCTCACTGCAGCACTGTCCTGGTGGTTAATCACAGAGAGGGAATTACCTGTGACCACAGTGAGATGACTGTGTGAGAGCTGGCACCACGCCTGCATAGGAAGGGGCCCCTTTTGGGTCCTGCTTGGGGAATTACTCATTTAGATTGCCTGCGCATAGCGTGTAGGATTTCTCTGGAATCTACCTGTTAGGTTACTCCTTCTTTCCTATAACTAAGAGCCTCAAAAATGCATTCTCTTTTTCTGCACTGGATTCATATTCAAAATTTAGGTAACACAGATTTAATTTTTTTCAAGGCTGCTTATTTTACTTTATAAGTATGTAACGTGGGCCATTATATCATACATTTTTTAAGCCACTAGTTATGACATCAAATAAGGCAAGGGCTCTGTTCCCAGGGAACCTGTAGTTGTTTTCTTCCGTTAATATTTTATCTGTATGGATATATTTATATATTCGGCTTTTGAAACTCCACAAAATGTAAGGCTGCATAGATCAGGGTCTTTGAAGAAAGATACCCTCCCCTTAAAAACAAACAAACGAATAACGATTTACAAAGAAGTGTGGGGGAAGGTAAAGGGAAACTCACAAGTGACGGGTAAAGCCGCAGACTCTAACCCTGAACTAGGTGGGAGTTGCAGTGGTAGGAGAGGGTCACGCCACAGGAGATGAGCGCTTTGGTGGTTCAGTGGCTGGGAAGCAGCCTAGAAAGTAGGAAGCCAAAGAAAGACATGTCTTAATTTATCAATCACTCCTTCTGCCTCTGTTGTGCCCAGATTTCAAGATTCCCAAGACCCCCAGGGAGCCAGTCAGTCCGATGCAAAAGCAAAGAGTCCTTTTAATTCAAGCCGGCTTGCGCTCCCGGTTCACCAGACTCACCGACACAACGGCAAGTCCAGTGGCTGAGAGAGCGAGGCCTGATGGCACAGGGGGTTTTATAGGGGGGTGGAGTAAGGGCAGGAGAGCGGACTGTGGGCCCCGCCGATTGGCCAGGTGCGAGTCAGTGTCTCATTACGCAGGATGTGGTCATAGTGATGGCGTGCACTTCCCTTGATTATTATTGGTTAGTCCAGAGAAATCCTGGGTGTGGCTAGCAGAGGCTTCTTCCTGGAAGGAGCACATGGCTCTGTCCAAAATGGAGGACCCAAGGCAAGATGGAGGGCGCAGTCCCCGCCTGGGCTCCAGGGCCTAGTCCGATCGCGGGGGGGGGGGGGGTGGGGGGGGGTCCAGCAGATCGACCAGTTCCAGCCCAGACAGGAAGTCCACATCCTCCGTCTCGTCCCCAGGGGCGCCGGCGATCGCCTCCTCCTCCGTCTCCTCGGGCTAGGGCATGCACCCCGCTCCGCTGCCGCTGTTGCCGCGTGGGTCCGGTCCGGGGGGCAGCGGGCAGGTGACGGCCCGCGCTGGGCTCCCGCTGTGGGCCGGGGAGTCGATGCCCGAGGCCGCCAGCAGCACGGCTAGGCCTTGCCTCATGGGGCCCGGCTGCCGGCCCACGCAGGCCCCGGCCCCTCTGACCGGGCCCTGAGGGCCGCATGGACCCCCGGCCCCAGTGTGGGCAAGCAGGGAGCCAGCCACGGGGGAAGGGAGGAAAGAGCCAGGCGGTGAGGCCTTCCGCTCCCACGACCTCCCTGGTCGGTCACCACTTGGCCCCACCCCTCGGCCCGCCGCCGGCCGCCAGCCGGTCCGGACACTCGGACCCGCTCCGGGGAGGCCAGGCCCTATGGTGGGCGCGGAGGGGTTCCAGAGCCCTAGCGGCCAGACTCCCCCTCCCGCACCGCCCGCGGCGCGCCTTTCACCTCATAATCTCCATCTGGTGCATCCACTGGCAGAACCTAATCGGAAGCCAGAAGGTACAGGGCATATGTGGTCCCCAAAGTTCAGCCTCCTGGAACCCAGAGCAGGACAGATTAGGGTGGACAGGAAGGGAGCAAACACAATATCCAGCACAGAGGACACTCCAAATTCACCCCAGCTTAACTTGCCATTTATTTTACTTCTATCCCTCTATTTCTGTTCCTATTTACTACCATGCCGATTCCTATACATGTAGACAATCCTGGAATTCAATCCTCTTTAACAAGAATTCCACATTAAATTGATAAACATTTTCGAAGTAGGTAGTATGTGCCAGACACATTTCTAACGCTAAGGTTTCTGCTCTTCGGGAGCCCACCTTTCAGTGAGTGACGTCATTACAAGGAGGCACAGTGAGTGTAGGAGGAGAAAAAGACACGGGCATGACAAATCCATACTTAGGGGGATGCAGAGAGGGGTTCCAAATGTGATAATGGCTAAGCTCATTTGTGGAGGATGATGAAAGAAAAAAAAGGTGGTGGTGGTGGTGGTGGTGGTGGGGGGGTAAGGCTGTTCCAGACAGAAATGAGAGTGTGAGGAGGCCCTGGAGGTGGAGAGGGCATGGACGGGTGGAGGACTGCAGCGGGTCCTGCTGGCCGCCTGGAGGAAGGGGCAGACGAGGTAGGGGAGGTGAGCAGAGGCCGAGCACGAAGGCCTTTGAGGCCACGTTGGGGGCTCAGGGCTTTTAGAAGGCACTGAACATGCCCTGCTTCCTGCAAAAATCCTATCACAAAATGTCTGAGAGTGTTTCCCGAGAAAGGAGGCTATTGGAGAAGAATCCAAACTTATTCCCATGATCCCGAAGTTCATTGCTCTCTGGCTGCTCCCTGTGTGGTTCCATTAGCAGTCCCCCAGGACTAAAGCAACTAGGATTAAACACTGTCCACATGCTGCCTCGGTGCTTTTTGCTATTACCAGTGAGTGGCCTCTGGTTTGCCATTACTGAACTCTAATCCCTGTGAAGAGAAAGCCTCCTAGTGTGCGCCCCTGCCTAGGCTAGGTGGGCATGTGGAGATAAAATCTCCATTCTCTGTACCCCCGCCTCCTACCCCCTCCCCTGCCCCACAGCCAGGGCCAGTTTGTCTGCACTGAAGTTCAGGCTCTGACGTACACGGGTTCTGCGGCATTGGCGTTCCTTTGAATTTCTCCGGAGTTCACTTTCCACATCTGTGGACTCTTGAGAATTCTAACTTTTGTACTGAAAATTGACTACAGGTTCTTTAAGGGTGAAGTGAAACAATAAAATAAAAGGTTTTATAACATGTAAATCCACTGCTGCCCAAGGCTCCCCTGGTCTGGCTTTAGAAACAGGTGCCTCCGGTCCTTAGTACAAGGGGAGACAGAATCCTTCTGGGCCGAGGTTCAGGGTGTTGGTAGGACATGGCAGGGGGACAGGCAGGGCAAGGGGAGGCACGGACTGACTGGGGTAAGGCCCTGGGGGCGGGCACTGGAACAAGTCTAGCCATTGTTTGACACAATGATCCTGTGCCTTGATGAACACTGGGACTGCAGCGGAAGGCTTTGCGAAGGCCACTTAATGCGGGATTGCTTTCCAGAGTGGTTTTGAAACTGAACTTAAAGGTCAATTTTTCATTTGTTTGTTTGATTGTTCTTTTTATTGTTTTGCTCCTCGTCAAGACATTTCTCTTTTTAGTTCCAAAACTTTTGAAAACTTTCCTTCAAAATGTGCACGATTGGCTTTTAAATTTGCTGAAAAAGAGTTTCACGCAGATTCCTTTTTCACACAACAGATACTGAAATTTAGACTAATCTGCATCTCGCTGATAATAAAGCCCGTGCTTTAAATAAACATCTAAGCACATCCTATGTTTTTTATACTGACGACTGCTGCTTAGTACGGAGTCACTGATTATGCTGAGAAGTGTTATCATCTTTGCTTTCAAGTTTTGTGGGACGCCTCGGGAACTAGACAAAGTGCCAAGTTTTCTAATCTGTTGCTACACATAAAAATGTCTACTTTTAGAGTTTTTGTGATGAACACATGAGCTTGGTTGTGTGAGAAAAACAGGGTTCTGCTGGCTTTGCATACACGGGTATGTGGTGAGACCTCTTAGGAGTAAAGACCACAAAACTTATTTTATCCCAAATTCTGAGTAAAACATGAACTTTTAAAACAATGTTCCGTGTTATCTGGCGCCTTCACTTATGCCCCAGCACATCTGCCAGGTGGTGAGTGGATCCGGCTGAGAGGTTTACCTTCTAATCCCAATTTGGTCCTCCCCAAAGTGAATTTCTCAAACTGCAACCAAAGTGACTCTTCCTCCTTAAATAGAACTCTTATAAAGTCACAGTGCTGCTTAAAATATTTTAGAGAGGTTCTGATATCTCCGTTGACCTCCAGAATATAAGTCACACATCCAAACCCAGTTTACAAAGCTTAGGAGGGTCCATCTTAAGTTGGTTCATGTCTGCCGCTGCAAGCCTCACCAGTTGCCATTGATTTCCTCACATACATTCTTTTTATTATTATTATTGTTTTAAATATATTTTATTGATTTTTTACAGAGAGGAAGGGAGAGGGATAGAGAGTTAGAAACATCGATGAGAGAGAAACATCGATCAGCTGCCTCCTGCACACCTCCTACTGGGGATGTGCCCGCAACCAAGGTACATGCCCTTGACTGGAATCAAACCCAGGACCCTTTAGTCCGCAGGCCGACACTCTATCCACTGAGCCAAACCGGTTAGGGCTCCTCACATACATTCTAAACTTTCTTCAGTGTTCAACATTGAACACTGTCATATTCTTTTCATTTGGATCTTTGCCTATGATGTTCCCTTTGGCCAAATCACTGCTCTAGAATTTCAAACGTCCCTCCTTTCTTGCTTCATTTCTTTTTATCTTTTAGGCCTGGAAAGACTTCTCCATCGTACCAAGTTCAGGTCAGCTTCCTCCAGACATGAACGTGAAAGCATAGTCTCCACTTCCTTATTATAGCGCTTGCCACATTATTTTAATTTCTTGGTAGGCTGTCCTTCCTGTGATCTTCCAAAGGCAGAGATGAAGTCTCTTTTGTTTTGCTACAGTTTTGGTCTTTCACATAGTGCCTTGCACATAGTTGGGATTCAGTGAAATACTAGTTGAACGAATGAATAAATGCCCACTGTAATAGGCAACCACCAGTCAAGAGTCCACATTACAAGGCTTTAACTTTTACAATGTGTTTTCCAGGTGGGACTGAATAGTGCAAATCTCATTAGAGCTTCGCAATAGGACTCTGATGTGAGGTTGACTGGACAGGAGGTATCCATCTTTCCTGATACATATGCACACTCCCCTGGGGGCTCTTATAGCACTTCTTACCCCATATTTTATCATTCTTTCCCCCAATAATCTGTAACCATTTTAAGGGCAGTGAGTTTTTCTCATTTTCAATGTTGAACACTGAGTCTAGCACACAGTACCGGAGTCTCTAGCCTATAGTACATTTAATGAATGAAAAAATCTATTTTATTTATTGGCCGCAAAAACACAGATTAACATGTTTGAACTTCACAACTACTAAATGGGTGTGGAGGCATAGAAATCAGAATTTTTTAATCTTTCAAATTAACAGTAACCTGATGTACTAAATTCCGTGACTCTATTCAATAAAAGAGGCAACCACTAGGCATACATAGCAGAGAAAGGTAGATCTCAACTTCTCTAAAGGAAATGACTCAGATCAAAGTGATCCTGTAGGAGAGAGACAAAGATAGAAAGAAAAAAAAGGGGAGGGGTAAGGCTGTTCCAGACAGAAATGAGAGTGTGAGGAGGCCCTGGAGGTGGAGAGGGCATGGCCATGTGGAGGACTGCAGTGGATCCTGCTGGCCACCTGGAGGAAGGGGCAGAGGTGAGACGAGGTAGGGGAGGTGAGCAGAGGCCAAGCACGAAGGCCAGTGGGGTCCTGTCCACTACAATGGACAATTTTATTCCATATATCTTTCTCTCTTTCAAACTTTTTTTTTTTTAGATAAAACATACATAAACAAATAAACACAGATCAAAAGTGTAAAAGTCAGTGAATTAACATATTTGAATATATCTGTGTAATTGCCACTCTGGTCAAGAAAGAAAAATGATAGTACCAGCAATCCAAATGCCCCCTGATTATATATCCCCTTCTTTCCATTCTACTTTCCATCCGTTTTCCAAATTTGTTGCTAGTGTATAAGGGATATAAGGGAAAAAAACAGCATCATCTCTGGAAAGAAGGCTCTCATAATGTAATAGAAGAGGCAATTTTATTCAAATGGAAGGAGATAATATACTAAGAAGCTAGCAATGTGAGCAAAGTATTAATGAAACTCAAAAGACAGAACCTTTTGTGGGCTGAGATGGGAAATACAGAAGTCTTCACAGATCATAAGAATTCTAGGGAGCTTAGGAAAAAGTCAGCTTTCTTAGCCCTACTCCAAACCTACCAGGTAAGAATTGATTAGGGAGGGGGCCTGAAGCTCTCTCTCTCTCTCCCCTTCTCCCTCTCCCCCCCCCAATCTTTTTCTAACCCATCTGTGACCCCTGTTTCTTTCCAAAGAATTTAGGTGATTTTTATGATTACATACGGAGAAACATTTTTCCCCCCAACTAGTTGGGAGTCATTTAGACTTCATCAATGTCAGATCTGCCATAAGAATCATCTTGGTAGAAATCTATTGGCTGAGGAGAAGAAAAATATTTAAATAAAGGAGAGGAGATGAAGGCTTGTTTCATAATTTGGGGGCTCACTGATTACAACAATCACTTTTTCATCTATGGTGTGAAACTAATGAGTGTATTAGTTTGGAGAGACTTTACTATTTTAAAGGGCATCCTATATAATAAAAGGGTAATATGCAAATTGACCCTAACAGTGGAACGACCAGAATGACCGCTCGACCAGTCACTATGAGGCACACTGACCACCTCTTGGTCCCTTTCCCTGGCCAGCAGGCTCCGATCGCCTGATAGTGAACAGGCAATTGGGAGTGGGTGGTGGGGGATGCAGGTGGCTCCAAGCCAAGGCCCCTGCCCCACCAGTCACCCCACACACAGAGGGAAACCTGCAGCAGGCGCGTGGCTGGTGAGTGGGTGGGAACAGCCGACTTTTTGGTCCCTTTCCCCAGCCATCAGGCTCCGATCGCCTGATGGCAAATGGGGAACCGGGATGGGTGGTGGCGGGGGGCGGGGCTGGCTACAGGCAGCCAGGGAAGATGGCCCTGATTGCAGGCCAGGCCTAGGGACTGTGCCTGTGCATGAATTTCATGCACCAGGCCTCTAGTTTTAAGATAAAGAGGACTTGGTGAACAATTGAATGGAGTTTGGAAGAGGGAGCCACTGAGCATAATTTGAAGATTTCTTGCATGAAATGATTGGTGGGTGGTAATACCACTCATTGAGATAGGATCAAGTGGTATTTCTTAAATTCAAACTTGAAGAAAGGCTATTTCTTTAAAAAATAAAAAGTTGCCAGAAAAAGACTTCCTTTGAACATCACAGAACTTCACTCTTTATACTTCTATGCAGTCAGAACAACACCTCCAACACAGAACTCTCGCTCATGATGCATACTGGCATGGAGTAATGGGCTATGCAATTACGGTCCAAGCCTTAGGCTGGTAAAGTCAATTTTCACACCTTACAGATCCTCTCCCCTTAGCTCCACTCGCCCTCCTTACTCAGAGCAACTATTTTCCCTGCATAACAACTTTAACACATAAAAAGGAGGGAGCATGGCTGAATGAAATGACGGCTGTCTGATTTTGTTACAGTATCTGCTGCAAAATCCGAAGCGATGTAACTCAGTTCCAGAGTTTAAAACAGAAGGGCAACACTCTAATGGAATCTAACCTACAAATAACCAGAGTAATAAAAGAGAAATAAGTGTGGAATTTCAGAGTAGTTCAATTGGAGAACTCTCGTATCTGCTTAATTTGAGAATACTCCACATGATAACTTACCTGCATATTAACAGATCATAGGTGAGTCTCGATTTTTCGCCTCAGTGAACATTTTCCTGGCAATAACACAAGCAGCACTTCCTTTCCTTATTACAGTAAAACTGCCCCTGGGCTTCATTTAATAAGAATTAACTGTGAATAAATTACAGCATCGAATTGTGCACCATGACATGAGTTGATGTGAAAAATCTAGGCAGCTGCAAAACTCCTTGAAGTTAATTCAAGCTGAGCTCAGTAGAAAAACCCTTTAATTACTTCCTGGAACCCGTGGATCTATTTTCAGTGCCTGGTGCCATTGGATCGGTTTAGATGAATTACCAGCAAATGCTCATGAATGGCAGCAGTGGGGATGGACCACAGCAATGGGGGTCAGTAGTTTTTATTTTTGGATTTGCCTCTGGCTTTTACTGCTAAGGGTATGTCTACAAATTGGTTTGAGAAGTCACAGCTGGATATAGTGGAATCTACATTTCGTATTTGGAAGGAAACATAGAATCACCTACTTCTATCTCCCATGGAGAACAAACTTCCCTTCTTTGTCCTTTCTGACAGATGCTCAGCCTTTGCTTATAATGGCTCTTTGACCATGGCTCACTTCCTCCCAAAGCAGCTTATTCTTCTGATGGGACAAAGTTTAAGAAATTGTAATAGAAATCTAGCTGATTTTAATCAGTCTTTCTAAGATCTAGTTCTATGAATTGGAACAGAGTTTTCCTGATAATACCACCTGTTGCACTTGATAAACCTAGAGATTACCTGGCCTTTTCCACTGGGAAATTCTGAACCAGAAAGTCTGAATTTGGGCCTGGGGATCTGCATTTTATAGCATCCATCAGATATGTTTGGGAAACTCTTCTAACCACTTTTAAGATACAAATGTACATGTAGGAATCACCTGGGGATCTTGTTCAAAAGTAAGGCATTATTTAATGAGTCTGCGATGAGGCCAGAGGTTCTACATCACTAATGAGCTCCCAAGTGACGTCCACATGGCTGGCTGGTGTACCACACGTTGTGTATCAAGACTCTAGAATAAGGTCAAACCTTAAAGTATTCTCCTTAGCTTCTATTTCTCTGTATCTCCAAGCTAAAAGCCCCTGTTTACTTTAGTAATTTCTCATACAGCATGGATATGCTGTGGTCTCTATGCCCTTTATCATCTTGTTTTTTTTTTTTGTCCTGGCTTCATCATGTTTTGAGAACGTCTCTCATCAAATATAGTAACATACATAATCCAATACCATCTCCTAATGTGCTCTGAAATTGGTACTCTAGTGTTCCTCCAATAATTTGATCAAATCTTCACCAAATTGTTAGGTCATATTAACTTTGTGATCTGCTAAAATCTTTAAAGCTTCCTTAACCTACCACTGAGCATGGTTGTTTGGAAGCCAACAATTTTATTTTGATGTGTGCATGCTAAATTCTATGTTACCCCGGTTAAATTTTCTTTCTTTTTGAAAATAATTTGAATCTTAAATGTGTCATCTATAACAACAGCTATCCTTTCTGACATTATTTCATTTTTCCTAGTTCTTTGTTCATGTACTTTTTTTAATGTTGAAAATGAAAGTACAGATCATTTGGACGTATTAATGGTGATAACTTGTGTAAGAGGCAAAGTTGCTAATATGTATACTTCCAGTGTGGTTTTTAAACAAGTGGGGCTCTACCTCGAATTACTATAATGTATAATTGATTTTTAAAATAGAGGCTCTATCAGTATTTCAGATACGACAATTTCTTGTGTGGGACTGCCTTGTGTATTGCAATTCACTACCCTCTAAATGAAAACAGCACTCCCTATCCATATTTCCAAATATCCTAGGCCCAGGGTACAGTCCCTTCCCTGATGGAGAACTGTCCAGCTTATACTTGACCTTCTTTCCACAGTATATCACAGAAGACTTCTGTATTCAATATTTTTCTCAAATCCAGTTTCTTGTGTTGAACTGAGACCACCCCTTGTAGAACTAAGACTGCTACTCCCACATAATCTAAATACATGGTAATGAGAACTGAGATAACATGTGTCAACATGATTTAACTGTTTGCTTAGGAAACTCTTAACCAGGAAGATAAAACAGCAAACCAGTAAATAATTCCATTTTTTGCTTGAAGAATTTTTTTCCTAGGGAATTATTTGGATAATAGTTCATTCGCCCAGATACACAGCTTGCTTATTAGAGCAATAATTTGTTTTAAGATCCTCGACCTGCTGGTGCAACAACCCTAAATGATATGTCATAAACTTTTCCCAACCTCAGTTTCCCATCTTGACAGCCCTGCCTTAAGCCACTTTATCCCAGACTCCAAAGCTCCAAACCTCCCCTAACTTCTCCTTTTGGAGACATCATTGAAACCTTCAAGGTGATCTCCCTGGCTCCAGTAAGTCTAACGGACTCAGTTTTGTTGGATTAATAGGTTTCTCTGGTGGCCTTTGCAGTGAGAGCTGACATTGTTTATTGATAAAGGCTTTAAATATTTCTTGTGGTGAGCTTTTGACATCTCGATCTATGAGTCCTACGACGATGCTAAATACTTGCTCCAAGCTTGTTTGTTAATGATTCGTGTGTACTTTTGCAGCTACTCAGGAGGAGAAGAAAAAGAAATGGAAAAAGAAAGAACAGTAGTGTTGATAAGGATGATAGAAAAGAAAGATAATGAGTATGTAGATGGAGAAGAAAATGGAGAAGACAAAAATAAATGAGAACAGGAGAGGAAAAAAGTGCAGGGTAAGGTGAGGGAGGACTGAGAGGTGGTATAAATCCAGTACCGTAGAACCTAGGAACACTGGCCAAATTAAAATCCAAGCTAGGTAGAACATCTGTTCAAAAAAAAAAATTCTGTTCTAATTGGGGCAGACGTTTTGTGTGGCATTTTGAATTTGAGAGCAACAGAGGGGACATTGGTGAGGAGTGTGAGTAATGACCCCAAGTTGAGGTCAGAGACTCCGTACACTCAGTCATCAGAGGGAGTTTAGTCTGTCGTCAGACTAGCAGAGACACAGCATAGCATCAGGATAGGTCAAGAAGGTTCAGCATGGTGCTCTCACAGGCACCAGGGGCTTTGAACAGCTCCATTCTTTGGGCATGGATGGCAGCTGTGAATTATTTCCAAATAGTTGCTAGGAAGTGAACTATTAATACATTTTTGGCTGATTGACACACTGGTTTGGGTTTAGCCTATAGGTGGGCACAGATCATTCCTGGAATGGGGTTAAAGAAGTCATAATTAATATTGATGTGTGTGGGGTGGGGTAGAGGGTGGAGAGTGGTAAATGGCTCTCTTAGGCTATTCTGGTGGAGAGCCCATCTCTCCCTCCTCGTAGTTTATAATTCTAGGCCTAAGAGACACCTGGTAGCAATAATCTCTGTCACGATTGCCACCTGTTATAAACCAGACTATGATCAGGGCATTCATTGATGGCGTTTCATAAATGATCCCAACAAATATGTGAACTATGTATTAACAGTTTTCATAGATGAAAGAATAAAGAGTTATGGAGAGGTAAATACTTTTCCTTTGTCTGACTTCAAGTTCTGTACTCCTCATCTAAATATCTTATTTTGGAGACATTCTTTTTATATCTCTCATGTCACACAAAGCCCCCTGGTACACTGACCTCATAAATAACCCTTGATAACTTAGAGTAATCCATGGTAATTAGGCAAATTAAGCTGAAACAAGGGTCCTATATTCTTACATATTGATACCCCGAGGAGAGATAATTTCTGAGACTACTTTCATAAACCTGGCCAAGGATAGTATATATCACCGCAGAGCATGATAGCATGATGCTGTGGTATGATTCCATGTAGATCATAAAAAGCTTGTATAAAGTACTTTGTATTTTTATCAGTAAGCGCCATCCTCCTAGATGAAAGGACTGAGGCAGTCCTATTCTCTGAAATCCTGTAGCTGCTCGGGCTGTTGTGCTTTTCATAACTCCGATTATAGGTGTTAATCCAGCACGAACACTTAGCAGGCCATGGCCATATCTCTTCTGTGCTCTGTTTAATGCCCAAACATTAAAATTTTATGAATGAATGCAAATAGATAAAAAGTGCCAAGGCAGGCCCCCGTTGCTATTGTTCGGGAATGTTTGCTCTGCAGCCGTTTGCTGAGCTTTGCATACACATCTTCCATCTGGCAGCTGGCTATGTTTTCAATGTTTTTCTGTGTATCAAGTCCTTAGGCAATGCGATTTCATACAATTTGCTGTTCAAGCTAAGTGCATAGCCTACCAAAATCTTAAAAAGTCCTAATGATTAGTATTATTGATGAACTACAGAAAAATTGCATGCTTATTGTTTGACTATTCCTCATTCCTTAACAGAATCCATGAAAAAAAGTCCTTAAATGCAAAAGTATATGTTTGGTCGAAGAATTACTTTTTATTCTTCTCTTTGTTAGGTGCATAGGCATCCTATGCCTTGCCCAGTCCTACAGTTTAGGTGTCACTGGTTATCCTGCATCTCCAAACACAACTACAGTCTGAGGGCAAGTTGGTCAAGTCAACCTCTTCTACGTCCCCGTTGACCTAGTCCTGGAATTTATGTTGCTTCTTGCAGACTCAGTATATACCTTGTGCCATTGATTAAACTCAAGTTCATCTGAGCTGTCAGTGTTGCAATATCTGCCATTCCTGGTCCCACAAACCGCACTGCCTCTTTTACAGATGAGCGTTTACTTTAGGTTTCCCATTTACAGGAAAACCAATCTATTTGTTTATGATATTTACACCTACCTATCTCATTCCAGATGACTTCCCTAGAAAAAAACAGCCCCATGCATATCTATTGTGATGGATTCAAATAGCTTTTTTGATAGATAGTGCTTTAGCGAAAAGAGTCAATTTAGTTTACTAAAAATAACAAGAACTTCGATGTCAAAACTGTGGTCTTTGGACTGGCTGGTGTGGCTTAGTGGTTGAGCATCGACCTCTGAACCAGGAGGTCATGGTTAGATTCCTGGTCAGGGCGCATGTCAGGGTTGTGGGCTTGATCCCCAGTGTGGGGCTTGCAGGAGGCAGCCGATCAATGATTCTCTCTCGCCCTTTCCCCTCCTCTCTGAAATCAACAAAAACATATAGAAACAAAACAAAACAAAAAAACTGTGGTCTTGGATCCAATTCTATTGTTATCAATTTTGTTTTAAGCAACCTCCTAGTGAACTCTAGGTCACAATGTCCATATCTGCAAAATAAGGAAGGTGGTCTCAGAGCCTGTTTGGAAGAGGCAAAGAAGTTTATCTACTCAGATATTCACCATTAAAAAATGAAAGAACAATCCTCCTACATACGAAAAGACTTCCCTCCTTAACTCCCACCCACCCTCTCAAAGGAAATGTGTCGCACAAGGAAAGAGAAAGAAAACACTGCCTGGCCAGATCAGCTTAATTTAATTGCATGATAGACAGGCAGATTGCCCTAAATTCTGTATTAATTAGGTGATTCCTAAGGTGTCCTTCAGTTCCAATTAAGTCAATAATTCACTTACTTTTGTTAGGAAAGTACAAAGTCAGTTAAATAATCAATTGATGTAGTTTATGAATTTGACTGGCTTATAAGCACGCTGGTTTTCATGCTGGCAAAGCAATAGTTGATGTGGATTCTCAGGTTTTTACGCAGTTCCAGCTTCAAAGTTCTGTCTATCATAGCACACAAAATTGCTGCTGGAGGGTAAAGACCATCTATAACTGAACTATAGTGAGTGAGTGAAGAAAGCCTCACTGGCAGGTAGGAAACATCAGTTAGGGTCTGATATGTCAAAAGAAGGGCAAATAAGACACTGGTTTCGAGGAACAAAGAAATTTAAAAAGTAGAAGTACCATTATAAGTTAATGCACATATTTTTCATCTTAAACAGGTTCTTCTTGTATTTTGAAAGGATTTCGAACAGACATTGAATCAATCTGGATTTATCAAGTCACATACTACAACACATGGAATCTACAAAAGTTATTTAAAAAAACTTACTTTACATGTTAAATTTTCCCTTGATTAAAGTGTTATAGCTCCAATTCTTTTCAAAAGATAACTTTTTATTATAGAAAATGTGGACAATATTAAAATGTATAAAGAAGAAATAATGTACTCTCAACCTCAATGAATATTAATATTTTAGAGTTTTTCTTTTAGTATTTTGTATACATGTATACTTGAGTGCATATTTTGCAAAATTTACATTATAGAAATATGGTTTTGAGTTGTTAGTTTTACTTAACCATATGCTATGAGCATTTTCCTATTGCATTAAATATTTCTCAAAAACTAAAAAAAAAGAGTGTATTAGATTCATCATAATAGTGTTAACCAACATTAAGTTTTTACAAAACAAGAGGCATTATTCTAACTATCTTACATGTATTGACACATTTAATCTTCATACACACATGATGTAGGTATTCTTATTTTTCTTATTTTATGGATAAGGGAACAGAGTTGCTAAGAAGTTAAATAAGTTGAGAGTAATAAGAACACCTCACTTACTTACCTCCTATTAATATACTAATAACATGTCTGATAGCAAATCCACTGGCTGTGGTTGTTAGCAGGGGAGTCTTTGTAATAAAATGCTTTAGCAGGATATACCCAACCTTTATAGAATTGTTTATGGTAAATAAACCTACATTTATAGGGACTAGATCCTGGATTATGTCCTATATGCTATAATGAATAAATGAGTATGAAATTGAGTGATTGAATGAGTATATCGCTTTCTGATAAAGTATTATGCAAGATTTAGTTGGGATTGGTGGGATTCCTCTTTTCTAGTGGGAGTGGGGTGGCTCTTGCAATATCTTCAGAAAAGGAATTTTCTAAGACTCACACGGGAGAGAATGAATGGTTTTTATCTGCATAGAGTTACATCCCTCAGTTTGCAAAATCCCCTTGTCGTTAAACCTGGAAAATATGCAGCTGGGGCTCCAGCAGAGCCACGAGCAAACCCAGTACCCAGCGTTTCCGTTCCATGTGGAGCTGGGTCTGATATAGCATCAGGCTAGCTTCAGACCATCAGTCCATTGTGTGGGTCCCACATGGCCATGAGCCATGTGGGCGAATGCTGGGGACCATGCCCCCTGCAACAGGAGTCCTGAGAGAGCAGGAGGGCCAAGAGCACAAGAGAGTAAGGGAGATGCCTCCCTTTGTTCAGGAGTTTAAGTGTCAAATCTTCCTGTGTTTGCAGTGGCCACACCTATTTTGGCCACTGACTTCTTCTCAGGTGTGACGGACATGTAAGCATCTTCCATATCACCCACACCTTACTGGGGATGCATCCAAATTGCCTTTGTCCAGTCCTTTTCCCATTGATCTGTAGGGAATAGACTGGGAGAGTGTTAAACTATAGCTTTCTGGCAAAGCTGTACAAATAGCATGCATCTAGTCTTCCCTTTATTCCTTTCCTGTTAATAATAACCAGGTAATTAATGTTATCAAGGTAATAGATGCAAAGTGCTTATTACAGTACCTTATGCATTGTAAATGTGTCATTAGAAATAGCTGTTATTACACAGACTAATTATTTGTTAATTTTTTTGTTAGTGTCTATCAGTAAAAACCAATCTTGTACTCTGTATTATGCTGTCTCTCCTTCCTCCCAGCATTATTTTCCACAGTAAGAAGCTGATATTCAGGTAAGTTAAGTAGGCCAAAGTCACTCTAGTAGTGAGAGAAAAGTCATATTTAAATGCAAAGTCCATGCTCTTAATTACTCTGGAAGATTACCTCCTCAGGCATCACATATGTAACTGAGCAGCAACAGCAGAAAATATTTTTAAATAAAGAAAACGGAGATTCTCAATTTCTATGTGTACTGCACAATTCTAGTGGTATAGATAATTGTGTTTTTGTTACCAAAATAAAATTCCTTGAAATTGTTCCAACTTAGACACAATTTCCATAGATAGTCCTGCCTTAGGATCATCCCAGAAAGATGAATACCTGTTTCTTCTCTAAACCTTCAGATTGTTAAATAAAGAGAAAACTTTTCAGCCAAAATCTCATGTCCTATGATGATGTCCTCATAGTATTTTTCTGATATTACCATAAAATATACTCACAAAGTAGTTAGTAGACTTTGAGATTTTGAGACAAAATGTGGACTAAAAGAAGAGTAGCTCTACCTGGATAAGTAAAAAATTTGGTATTCGTTGCATTTCCAAAGGAAATACAGTTTCATTTTTTTTCAGCTACACTTACTACTTTGAAAAGCATAGGTTCTTTTTAAAATTACCATATTAACCATGCACATGAGGAGATGCCTCTAAAGTGATTACAATTCTTCGAAAATAATTTTTTATTAGTTCACTTAAATAGTTCTCATAATATTCTTATGTTATTATTGCATCCTTGAGAATTTAAAAGCAATATAGAAAGAACAGGTAGCAGAAAACCCCCAATAAGAATAGCAAAAAGAAAAAAAAATGAAATTTGAGAATAGTTTAAGGAACCTCTGGGACAACATCAAGCATAACAACATCTGCATCATAGGGTTGCCAGATGGACAAATTATGAACAACTCTATGCCCACATATTTGATAACCAAGATGAAATGGACCGAGTCCTTTAAAGATGCAATCTACCAAGACCCACACTAGAACAAATAGGCAATCTGAATAGGCCAATATATCTATGAAAGAAATTGAACAAATAATTAAAAACTTTATAAAATAGAAAGCACTGCACTGGTTACAGATGGGTTCATCAGTGAATTCCAAAAAACACAATTAAACCAATTCTCTACAATCTCTTTCAGAAGATAGAAGCAAAGGGAATACTACTTCCTAACTTATTCTAGGAGGCCAACATTACCCTTATACTAAAACCAGGTAAAGACAGTACAAGAAAAAAAACACAAAAAACCAATATCTCTCATGAATATAGATGTAAAAATCTCAACAAAATATTTCCAAATCAAATCCAGCATTGTCATTACACATTTGTCAAAACTCATAGAATATATAACACCAAGAGTGAACCCTAATGTAAACTATGAAGTTTGAGTAATAATGATGTGTTAATGTAGTGTAGAGTACTGCAGTGTTAATGTAAGTTCACAGATCATAACAAATTACCAGGCTGGTGGGGGTTGTTGATAATGAGGGAGGCTGTCCATGTGTGGGGTCAGTGGGTATATGAGAACTTGCTGTATTTTCTGCTAAATTTTGCTGTGAATCTAAAACTGCTCTAAAATAAAATCTAATATAAAAAAATCTTTAAAAGTGTTCAACTTTATATGATGTGGCTTTCACCTTGGATGTATTATAGCTGTTTTTATTTTCCTTCTTATGCTCATCATTGTTACTACTAATAAAATGCACTGGAAAAAAATGAAAAGCAATTACCCATGACTCACTCTATCCTAATGTAGCAGGTGTTTTCCATTTTTGCTTATGACTTTCCTATTGTTATTTTACACAGTTGATGTCAAGTATAAATTACAATATATGGTCTCTTTTTTGCCACTGAAATTGCATTACAAATAGTTGTTTCCTCTTTGTCTTCATAATTATCATTTTTCATAGCTGTGTAATATCCCATTATGTTAATGTAATGTAATTTAGTAAGCCTTTCCCTATTATTGAACATTTATTTTATTATAGGTAATGTTGCACTGAATATACCTTGGACATATGCCTTCTTGCTTCGGTTGAATTATCCCCTTAGGAGAAATTTCCTCATGTAAAATTACTGTAGCAAAAGCCATAAAAATATTTGTTTTTCTGCTACATATTATCATAATCCTTTCAGAAGAATTAATCTATACTGGCTTGAGCAGAGTATGAATACATCAATTTAACTGCATTTCCCCTCCCCCCACTACTATCACCTTTAATAATCATGGGAATGTTTTAAACTGATTTAATAATTTTCTTTAAAAATTTGGTTTTAATAATAATGTTTATATAGGGATTTCAGTATTGCCATATTTCCTGGTAATAATTATAAACTTATCTATGTGTCACCATAATTCTTACAAAGAAATATTTGAAACAAGGCGATTAATAATTGGCAATTGGCAATTGACTTTCAAAAATATATGGTTTTGAAAGTTTGAAAATTGCTTACTTCTGATGTAATTTCAACCAGTTATATTAAAATAATTAATGTTTAGCAAACCTTTTCATAAATATTACAAGCTTTAAGACAATCTCTGTTTAATCAGGGTAATTACAACATCAGAAGTTTGAATTTAACATTACTTTCCTAAGTGTGACGAATGAGGGCAGTAGCAGACTCCAAGTTTCTTAGGCACGGATTTTACTTTTTCACTGTTCCAATGTAGACATTGCTTTGAGAATGCAGATTAAACAGACTGGCTCAGCAATGCTAGAATGGATTTAGTATTTAAAGTTCAGTCAAATACCAAAAGGCCCCAAGGTTTTCTTCTGCACTAAAATAGCAAATCCTATTACTATTGGAAGAGAATAGAGTAGCTAACCATCTTGCACACACCATTTCTTGATTCTTTTATGGGTAGCACTGCCTTTTAGAGATTAGATAGATCTGCATTCCAGTTTTTACTAATATGGAGTTTGATAATACGGAGTTGATAAAACGCAGTTGGTCAAAGTTATGTATGTCTACCAATTTGGGCAATTTCTAAATGCATTCTCTAAATAAATCCTCATAAAAACTGGTCCGGCCTGCACCTTTCTAAAAAATGTATGGGTTTCATAATAAAATAAACTGGATTTCTTTTTATTCTCCAATATTAAGTTGTTGGCTGCCTTAAGGGAAGAGTAATTTATAAGTTGTTTTAGTTTTTTATTTTTCTAAGCTAAGCAGTATTAAATTACTGTAGAGATGTTGCTCTAAAATTGGTAGGTTAAATTGGCCTTCTTGTGGTGTAAACATATATAGGGTGTCCCCAAAAATGTATACAAACACATTGAATAATTATAAAGGCAGTGTTTATTAAAATACATCTAATTTACAAAGTTGTATATATACTTTTAAAAGTATATACACATTTTGGGGCACCCTGTATATGAAAATTTAACTATTTTATTTTTCTTAGGTTTATCCACATGTGCATCTAATAACTGTAGGGAAAAATACATATGTTAAATTGATGAACATATTTAACAGGGAAATAGGCTCTTTGCATGAATAATTAATACTTATGAATGAAGAAAACATCTATCTATCTATCTATCTATCTATCTATCTATCTATCTATCTATCTATCTAAAAGGCTAATATTCAAAGTGTCCCCTTTGGAATTTGACCAGGAGACCGGGAGTTCAATTGCTCACTATGACATGCACTGACCACCAGGGGGCAGTGCAGAATGAAGGAAGGCCCTGGCTGGCAGCCGGAAGGACCTTATTGGCCCTGATCGCTGACCAGGCCTAGGGACCCTACCCCAGCATGAATTTCGTGTACCGGGCCTCTATTAGTAAAATAAATCATCATGGAGATAAACTATCTGCTCTATTGCTCGTGATAAGTGTATTTTAACGTATATTTGACCAGCACCAAGTCTACAATTAAAGATAAAATTATTAACTTAAAATTGAGTTATTTAAATTGAGTTCTTTTTTCAATTCCATGCACAAAACCACATAAACAAACACAATATCATATGGTATTGAAAATCAGAAACTGCTTTGAAGACAAATATATTATGCCAAAAAAAGTTATATCTGTAGAATAAATTTCCTTTACTCTTTTAAGTTTTGGGTTATATAATTGGACAATACATGCTAAGCTGGTCAAAATAGTAGAGAAAACCTGTTTAAAATGTTCATTAAGTGTCTACTTATTAATTTATGGATTCAAAAAAGCCCTGTGGTTGTTATATTTCTTCTCATGAAAAACACTGTCAAGGTTCTATTTAAAGAAGCTAGAAAAGAACATCTAAGTAAACATCTAAGTAGAGAAACAGAAATAATAAAGACAAGAGCAGAAGCTGTGAAGTATGAAACCGTAGAAAAAGTAATAAAGTGAAATTTGGTTCTTTGAAAAGATCAACAAAATTCATAAACCTCTACCTAGATTAATCGAAAAAATGAGAAAGTGCAAAAATTGCCAATATGAGAAATTATAGAGTAACTATTAGGAGAGAGTAAGCAGACATTAAAAGATTAGGAAGGTATGCTAACAAATTTAACAATTAATATAAAATGGAAAAATACTTTGTAAAGCACAGATTACCATAAATGATACTAGATGGAACGGAAAAATGGAAAAACTGAATAGCTCTGCATCTATTAACATAATGAAATTTGTTACTAAAGAAAGGGGAGTGAGGGAGTGAGGGAGGGAATGCTCCAGGGCTAGATGGCTTCATTGATGGATTATTTGAAAGATGTCTCTATTCCCTCTCGCTAGCCACCTCTCTCCATCATTTATGGGTTGCAATCTCACTTCCTGTATGAGGTCTCTCTTAGAGACTTGTTGTCCCTCCTCAAAATTTCCACATTGCACTCTAAAAGGAACCCCAAATGTGACCCTCACTTCTTGTCCTACTCCTTTCTGCTTTCCTTACCCACATCAACGTAACAGAATCTTTCTATGTCTGTAATTACATCATAACCTTTTCTGTCTCAACATGGCATGAAACCTGCTTTCTTCAGGGAGACCATAATGGTAGAGAGGAGGTCAGAATGGAAACAAGTTTGCACATAAAGGAAGATTAAAAAAAAAAAAAAAAGACCTCCCTTAAAGCAATTTTTTTCTATTTAGCTTAATTTCATGGTTAGTGATAAGATTATAGATAACCAATGTAAGAAGCCCATAGGGGCCAGTGGACAACATAAATGTGTAAATCAAGCCAGGTACAAGATTCAAAATGATGGCAATTCTGGCAGTCTGAAGAATAAATTCTCTATATAAGAATGCTTAAAGTTTGCTTTAGTATGAGTATTATTTTTGTCTTTTTAGCACAGCAGACTTTGAATAAGTAGTCTGGTGGGTTATCAGTTTGTTGCCTACAATTTAGTCCTATTGTGCAAAGTTTTTGTCATCTTGAATTGTTCCATTTTATTTATTTAAATATGCAAGTGCACTTAATTTCCAAGAGGAGATAAAAAAAAAGTCACGGTATCTACATCAACAAAGCTTAGTGAAGCAAATAAGCAAATGCACTTGTGAAAAGTAAAATGAGTCGAGATGCATACAAAACACAGAGACTGTTGTGATAATCATAATAGACTATTTTTATGACATTCCTTCAATATAAACAAAGTAAGAACATGTTTAGAAGGGGATTAAGAGGATGTAGCATATATCTATTTGCAGAACTGGAAAGAACAGAGTAGGCTCTTGTAAAAAGAGGGAGTTCACATCTAACTGCTACATAATATGTAATCTGCATAAATTCATTCCAAGTCATCTGTTATAATCCACATTTCTCAGTTGATAAATACTGTATTAGAGATGACATTACTTGACCATAACCCTACATCTAATTAGTGAAAGAGCCAAGATTTAAAGAGCTGGATTCAAAGCACAAATTCTTTCCATTACACCTTTTTCACTAGGTAGATAAGGGAGCATATGCAATTAACCAGAGGAAGAATTTCACAACTATTTTATTGTTTAATAACAACTGATTTGAATTCCTGAGGATGAGGTGTTAATGAGCCATGGCTGTTTCACTGTACAACATTCTAAATTATAAAGTACTAGAAATAATTCTAAAGTTGTTTATTTTACCAGTAACTTTTAGAGCATTTATATCCCTACAAAATGTGTGTTCAGTGACCATTTATACTCAGGAAGAAGACATTGCACTAAAGCTAATTACTACCTCTCTTACAGTAGTTAATAATGTTTCAGCCTAATAGCATTAAAGATGAAAGTTTTGTGGTCTTACAGCCTGAGGGTATCAGAAGTGATGTATGATTCACCAATCTTATTAATCATTTGTTTTTAAAGTTGGGTTTTAAAAAACAAGCAAAAGCATTCTGGAATTTGAAGCAACTAGGCTTTTATACCATCCATTATTAATCCACATAAGAAAAACAGCTATGATGGCAAAGGCCAGATACTTATACACAGGCTATAAATATGGATGAATAATTCATTTTTCTATTAATTTTAAATTTATAGCCTAATGGTTGAACTCCATTTTTTCTTTTCCTAGAAGGGCATGCACTGCACAAAATACTGCACTGTCAATAGTCAAGACATGAAGCACTGCAGTAAGCAAAATGAGATTCATTGTACACATATTTACCTTATCTGAATGACACCTTATTTCAAGACCCTATATTATGACTCGCTTAAAGGTTTTGGAAAATCATACCTTTCAAGAGACAACCTTAAATATGAGGAAGCATTTGCCTCCTCATTAGGTACCATGTGATTTGAGAGCTGCCAGAAAGCTCCTGTGCCCCCAAAGATTGTCCTCCTTAACTTGTTACTGAGTCCCTAATTCAGGGCATTTCCTTCTGAAATTCCTTATTACAATTCAAATTTATTTCCCTGTCTCTCAACTTTACACTCCAAGTCAGACAAGAAAACTGATGGTCAAAACTTGGAATTTATTCACTATGTTAGGAGGTTCTTAACTGTCTCTTTGGAGATTACCTACTCTTGAGACACTGAGAGAGGCTCATTCCAATCAAAAGGTTATTGCTATAACAAATATTTCCTGGCCAGCCTCGGTAATCTGGGATGAAAAGGACAATCGGTTTGGTGCTACCCTAATGTTGCCCATTGGGTGTATGCTTATACCAAATATAGAAATGAGTACACCGTACACACTCTGCTAGCCTGAGACAGATTATATATCACCTGTGCAGGATACACACACACACACACACACACACACACACACACACACACACACCAGTTTACCTCCTAGCTGCACAGATGTTCCTCTACACACTTCAATCCATCTTCATGCCTCCACTCCCATATACTAGTACCTCTGGTGCTGGGTATCACAGATTACATTCCTATTTCAATATCATCCTGATCCTGGATCCTCAAGATACAACCTAGATAAGCTGGTGCAGTGGATAATGGGAATATTTCTGGAATCCATTTCTACACCAGACAGCTAATAATTCCTTGACTATAAACAGAAGTGTCTCTGAATTTCATAGATATAGACCAACAAATCCAAATTAAATATATCTGTGATTCAACTTCCTTTTAGCCAAACTCGAAATAAAACTGGTTATTCCATAGGCAGGGATGCTGGAATGAAAAGAAATGACACTTGGATTGGAATTCTTATCTATAGGTTCAAGTAGATAAGAATATCCTATTTAAATAATATCCTACTTCACAAAAAACATGTGACCATATGCATCCAACACTAGGGCCTCTCCCAGGCCCCCTTTAATTAAGAGGATCTGAGGTTTAAACTTCATTAGTTTTTTTTGGCATATAGACCCCTGTGTCCTGTAATGTTTCAGATAAAGGAGAGATACGAAAGCTTGATGCTGCATCCTTCCCATGAACAATATACCAATGATGAAGGCATACCTGCAATTTTCAAATGAGTCCCAATTTATTATAAAGGGTGCCAGATACTAAAAAGCCTATAAGTATGATGGCAGTGATAAGGAAAAGTCTTAAGGAAATACACAGAATGGCAAGCTACATATCTTTTCTCAAAAATCTAACTACACTAGAAATCATAAAATTTCTTAAATCAACTTTGTTCATTTAATACTTAATTCATTTTCAGGAAAGTCTCTTTTCAAAAACATAAAGCCTTTCAAGGAATGACTTACTCTATTATTAAACAATATATACGTATTAGAGGCCCGATGCACAAAATTCGTGCAAGGGGCTCCGCCCCCACTGCCGCAGCTTTGTTTGGAAGGACGTCTGGTCTAATTAGCATATTATGCTTTTATTATTATAGATTAGCTTAGGCTTTATATAGCCATCTTTTACACCCTTTTTATAAGGCAGTTTAAATCTATGCTTCTTAATCCTATAAGAGAAATAACTTTTTAAATAATTTTAGTTAATTGTTCAATAAGATCTTTAAAATGCTTCTCAAGAATATTTTTTTCCCATAGTTCCAATGTGTGATACATTACTGAAAATATCTCAAATTCCAAAGCTACTATGTACTCATGATGTTGAATTTTTGGTCTGGGGATGTGTGAATAAAAGAATTAGTGCCCTAGCCAGTTTGGCTCAGTAAATAGAGCATTGGTTTGTGGACTGAAGGGTCCTGGGTTTGATTCTGGTCAAGGGCACATGCCTGGGTTGTGTAGGGGGTGAGTAGAGGGCAACTGATCAATGATTCTCTCTTATCGTTGATATTTCTAGCTTTCTCTCCCGCTCTAAAATCAATAAAAATATATTTTTAAAAAGAATTGGTGAGAGGTAAGACACGGACTTGTAAAGTTCATTAAGTATACTATTCTGCCTGTAATCATATTTCACATGATCTCAGATAAGTTCATATTAATTTTAACCATTTTAAAAAAAGACTGCAGTTCTTTTCTTATTTCCTATGCTGCCTTTTATGATGCTTCTACTATGTGCCAGTCAATATAGTTGTCAAAAATAAACAGGACTCTGCCAGGACATCAAATCATTGTGAGCAGTACCATATTTTATTCACTATGGCATTCCTTAAGCCATAGCACAGGGTCTCCTAATCAGATACTCATTACATATGTTTTGTTGGAGGAAGAAAGTTATATTGAAGCTGGTTTTAGAAAACTAAATACTTTGGCAAAATATCTTGTTGGGCAATTGTGACATTAGTCTGACTGTGGTAAGGATATAGCTGGGAGGAAGCCAAAGAACTATATGAGCAAAACTTTGGGGTGGTGGTGGTGGTGGAGGGTGCTTAAACTAGGAAGGAGAAATAATGAAATCAAAGAAGAGAGGACACACAATATTAATGAAGGCAGGAGGCTGGATCTAGCTGGAAGGGATGACAGATAAGCTCCTCCCCCACTCCAAAAAGCCTTCCAGGGGATGCTGACTTTCCCTTTTCACGTAGGGTACAGTTTGAACCAATTTTATTTAAAGTAACAAGGACCGGTTGATTCCAACAAACTGGAAGAAGTGAGGGTATTCCGTGTGTTAAAACAGGTGTTAGAAATGCTTAGAATTAATTAAACTGAGGACATTGTTTCTGCCTAGAAAGAGCTTAAAGGCTAATGACTGAGATGCCCACAGGCAGTTTGATAAATTCAGCAACACAGATGTGATGAACATGCAGTGGGAACACAGACCGGGTGTTACACTTGACCTGCTGGGGAGAGATACCAGCAAGACTGTGTGGAAGAAGTAACACAGGCCAGCATTTCTTAGGAGGGAAGGCATTCTGGGGATAAGACACAGAGAGTGCAAAATCCTGGAAATAGAAAAGGGTGAGGTGCATTGGGGAACTGAAAGCAGAGAAAAGACTGAAAAGCAAGACAGGACCCAGCTTGGAAAGGTCTGGCTATGCCATTCTGAGGAGGCAGGAACTTGATCCTACAAACAAGGAATTCCATCACAGGTTTTAAATCGCGGAAGTGACGTACACCTCAATGTCTGTCGGTTTTGTTTCACTAACATGTTTTATTTTTGGCTTCCCTTAGAGAAGAGCAAAATAAGACATTTAGAATATGGAATGACATCCAGTGAGAGGACAAAGGCTTTGGAGAGATGATTAATTACAGTTGTCTGTAATCAGCTGGAAAAATGAATTCCTTTTATTTCCCTTTTTTGAGTCTTTTCCTGAAAAGGCATGGAATGTGTCTTTTGCAATGCATTTTGTAATCTGACCCAATTTGCACATTTCTTTCAGGGCTTTGCCCATTTTATATCAATGTTTCATTCACAAAAAAGACACAATGACAGATTATTTTCACTTGTCCACCCATACGTGGAGACACAGGCGATCCATATTCCACTTTCTGCTCCAGAAAATGGAATAAAGAGGCAGTGAAACAGCATATGGGGAGAATGTTACAGAAAATCTATAATGCTGATAAAACCTACAGGTTTAGCAGAAATCAGATAATGGAGAGGTTTTATTTTGTTATTATTTTTCCTGGTGAAATTTAACTTATTTATTATAAAACTAGGACAAACCTCAAAGTGAAGGAAGTTTACTGAATTTTGTCTAGCTAGCCATATTTAAAATGTACTTTTTTTATTGTTCTAGGAAGTGATTCTGAGATATACTGAAGGCGAGTACACATTCTTAATATATTTTTCAACTAGCAAATCACAAATTTTATCTGTATACAAAATCAAATTCATTCTTCATGATCCATCTGCATTACCACCTCTTCCATGAAGCCCTATCTGATTCTCCTCTATTCCATCTAGTCCTATATTGCTGACAAGGTAATCCAGCTTTTATTAACAGGACAGAGATATTAGCAATTTTTATTAGAAGCTGAAAAGCCTCCTGGGAGATCAACTTATCCCAAAGTAAGAGAGAATGAAGGTACAGAAATTTGAATCATTAGGCCAGTTTTGGGTGGTAGATGACAGAATGCATGATTCTGAGTATGTCATAGCTTTCATGGATTCACAAATGAACCCTAAGATGAGGAGAATTAAAATACCTGAGTGAGAACATTTAGTGGAGAAATGTAGCTGGGAAATGAGAGCCCAGTGTTTAACAGTATTGATAACAAGGCTTCGATAATGAAAAAGAAATTTAGGAAATAAAATCCATGGTTCAGATATTAGCACGTTCTACATCCAACAAGGGGCTCAGAGTTGACACTGACAGGTGGTAATGCCACCTCCTGACATCAGCAGAAACATGGAACCCTTTGCATATTCATATTCTCTCTCTCTCTCTCTCTCTCTCTCTCTCTCTATCTCTCTCTCTCTCTCCCTCTCTCTCTCTCTCCAGTTGGAATTATCAGGAAAGTGAATCAGGACATCTCAGTGAAGGGTTAAGTAACTGCAGGAAAGGCAGAGGTAAAGTTGGACATGGGGTACAACACTTACCAATGAAGTTAATGAGACCAGAGATCTTTTCTCCCTTCTTTCTCTATTATGACATCACTAGAGGCCCAGTGCATGAAATTCATGCACTTGGTGGGGGGGGGGGGGAGGGGGTCCCTCAGCCCAGCCTGCACCCTCTTGCAGTCCAGGAGTCCTCGGGGGATGTCCTACTAATGGCCGTCAGTTGGACATCCTTAGTGCTGCCGCAGAGGTGGAAAAGGCTCCCATCACTGCCGCTGCACTCGCCAGCTGTGATCCCGGCTTCTGGCTGAGCAGCGCTCCCCCTGTGGGAGTGCACTGACCACCAGGGGGCAGCTCCTTGCGTTGAGCGTCTGTACCATGGTGGTCAATGTGTGTCATAGTGACTGGTCATTCCACTGTCAGGTCAAAACCAGCTCTCCGACATCCCCCGAGGGGTCCCGGATTGCGAGAGGGTGCAGGCCAGGCCAAGGTACCTCACTGGTGCATGATCAGGGCCAGGGAGGTTGGCCAGCTGAGGAGGGGCTTTGGGAGGGCTCCAGGGCCTGTCTGGCCTGTCTCACTCAGTTCTGATCAGCTGGATCTCAGCAGCAAGCTAACCTACCGGTCAGAGCATCTGCCCCCTGGTGGTCAATGCACGTCATAGAGAGCTGTTGAGTGGCCTTAGCATATCATTAGCATATTACACTTTGATTGGTTGAATGGCCGACCAGACTACCGGGCACTTAGCATATTAGGCTTTTATTATATAGGATTCTCTCCTGCTGCAAACTGGGAGTCTTCCACAGGGCAGACAATATGCTGTTGAAATCTTCAGGGCCTTATTTCCTATTTCTTGGGAAAAGCTGACTCTTGCTTAATCTAGTGTCAAATGATAAAATCCAAGCAGAGGATTAAATTTGAGTTACGTTCCCAGGACCAAGCTAATCATGTAGCAAGTGAGTGGGGATGCTTTAAGAATATGTAAGCTTTCAGAACTTACGTTTAGTTCCAAAGGAGGAGCATCTCTCTGCAGAAGAGAGACAATGCTTCCAAAAGAAAAAGAAAGGGTCCATGGGCAGACATAAGAATGACTAGAGCAAGCACATAGTAGGCTGTGGCATCTTTAACATCAACACGCATGCTCTTAACCTCTGTCATGGGCTGCCCCAGGAAAAACAACTAAAACTTTTGTTGGTGTTGGCATCAGTGAGTGCCTGCAGACATCAATAAGAGGGCTCGTGCTTTTTGAATCATTATCGACCAGGCGTAGCACTCTAGTGAGCTAGAGCAGGGGAGGAGGAAAACAGTACTTGCTATTGCAGTAAACAAGATTCCTGGGGACTCCTTGAACCACAGGGGAAGTATCTGAGTGGATTGGATTCCAACAGAGCAAATGTTGATGAAGCCAGAAAAACAGTTTTGATAAGATGCCCCTAATTATACTTTACAGGTTGCACTGGCCTGGGATATATGGTCTTCATGTATATATGGGCTATGTTATTTGTCTCCTCTACCAGATGTGGATCCTAGCACTGTGCATTGATGCTTAACTAAGGGAATATTGTGCGGAATGATAGTATGGATTACATCCACCTCAAATTGTAGATTTCTTACATATCCATTTTCTGCGTATGTCTTTTAAAAGAGTTTAGCTAATTGGGTATAGAATGAAGTCATGGTTTGAGTCAAATAAAATACATGAGTGCATAGCAACACAGGAAGAGTGACTGGAGGAATCAGTTAGCTGATTATGGATGTCTGAAGTAGCATAAAACTCTCAGGCACAAATCTAGCACCTACAGTGATGGTGGGGAAGAGGTGGAATCAGTACTTAAGATTTAAGAATTTTATGTCTATGTGTCACATGACCCAATTTGGAGGCTTGGCCATTGGACTGAACAGGGTCTTGGAAAGTTTTGTGTTTGTGTAAAGGCAGGGCTTGTAGTCCTAGAGAGGGAACTAGAGTATTCATCAGTATTTAGCTGGAAGTTATTCACTTTAGAGTACTTAGCTGGCAATTAGAAAGAAGGAATAAGGAAGAATTTTAGCCTTCTAATTAAAGAAACGAAAGGAAAAGAAGAGAGCTTTGATTTAGATGGGTTCTCTGTGTGGACATTCATCCTGAATGTCATTGTTAGTGAAGATACTTCAAAGAGCAAAGAGGTAAACCAGCAATCTTGGCTGCCACGTTGGATTCTGACTCCTAGGGGTGTTAGATCTAAGCCACAAAAGACCAGATCTGGGATGGGATCTTGGGAGATAGAGGATACTGATCTACTCGCTTATGTCAGGATTAGCCCAGAAACTGCAACAGGAAAGAGTTTGCAGGCAAGTAGGAATACCAGTAGACTGAGCTTATACAGATACAAAGAAAAACAAGACTGACAGATAACCTTTTGCATTGAAAGGAGGCTGTCATTTAATGCTGTGCTTCCCTCCTTAAATTTTTAGTTGCTTAACTGCAATGAATGAAAACATTGTTCAACAACCATTTGGTGTGGTTAGATGTTAGAGGATGGACACTATCTAGCACTATAGAGAGCTATGTGCGTGCCACTTGAAGAGATGAGGTTTGATCTGTAAATCTGTTACGGAAGACTTGCATTAGGCTGTGGGAGATCAGAGTCCAGAGAAACAGGTTGCTGGGCTCTTTTAGTGCAGTGTTGTCCCAGAAGCATGTAACCAGAAGCACTCAGAAACATTCGGTGCCCTTTGTGGGCAGCTCCCCTTGGTATGGTGCAAGGGTTGTTTTCAATCAAGCTGTCAGAACAATGATAGCTGTGAGAAGGGACCCATAAAGCTATTCATCAAGCTCTGCAACAGCCAGCACTTAACTTGTCTGGACTTATTTACTAGTGGTTGATGATGACACAGTTGAGTGAGGCAGAGGCTCACAAGGCATCTTGGCTCTCTATTTTGGTGAGAAGGTCATTTGGGAAGGGAGAATTTTAAGGTGTTTAGTATAACCAAGTCTAGCCTTTAGTAATATGGTAAAACACCAATAAAATAGAAAAAAGGCATTTTTAGAAGGAGCATAGGCTATGATGTTATAAAAACTTGGATTCTGTATCCATCAGGTTCAGAAAAGCAGAACCAATAGAATATATAAATCATGACACTATATGAAGAACTGATTGAAGCACATCTGACACTTTAAATCTAGTAATGAAGTTAATTAGGTATATATCTTTGGGTAAAGAATTTAAAATCTCCATCCTGAGTCATCATCTGTAAGCACTGAGATTTGGCAAGGCATGTATTTAATGTTTCTTTTCTGTTTAACTACATAATTCTCTGTGTATATTAAAATTTGTCTTCTTACCATGGTTGTGACATCCCTGTAGATCAGGTACCCTGGCCAATTTTTCTATATCTCCTTCAGAATGTAGAATATTCAGTATGACTAGGTATCTACTAAAACAAAGAGATACTTGAATAGATATTTATGGAAGACTAGAGGCCCGATGCACAAAATTCGTGCACAGGTGCGGTCCCTAGGCCTGGCTGGCAATCGAAGCGTGAGCATCTGGTATGGAAGGGCAGGTCCCAGCTAGCCTCTGGGCTTTGGGAAGCACCTAGGACCCTGGGCCCCTGCATGCACCCCTCCACCTGAGTCACTGGGCCCCTGCCAAGCTCCCTCAGCCCCTGGGAGCTGGGTGGTGGTGGCCCTGCCCCCCCACTGCCACCTGGTCGCCATCTGGTGGGCAATCGGTGGGACACTGCCCACTCACCTGCTCCACCATCCCACCTCGGTCCCGAGGGCCTATCTGGGCTGGCAGCGCCTCCACTGCCGCCCACTGCCAGCACCGCATCACTGACGCCTGCCATGTTCCGTATCGATCACTGGTGGTCAGTGCACATTATAGCGAGTAGTTGAATTGCCAGTTGAACTCCTCGTTGAGGGGACAATTTGCATGTTAGGCTTTTATTATATAGGACTAGAGGCCCGATGCATGAAGATTTGTGCAAGAATGGGCCTTCTTTCCTCTGGCTGCTGGCACCGCCTTTGCTCTGGCTGGAGCCGCCTGTTTTCCCACGCTGCCCAGAGGCCTGGAGTGGCTGGGGTGGTGTGGAATACCTGTGTCCCACCCCACCCCTGGCCGCTTGACACCTGTGTATGCAAATTAACCCAACATTTTTGTTGGGTTAATTTGCATACTCACTCCTGATTGGCTGGAAGGCACGGTCAATTTGCATCTTTCTCTTTTATTAGTGTAGATAATTGATGGACAATTCAATCAGTTTGATTAAACTCAGTTTATTATGTAATTATTATGCAGACATTTAGTAAATAGTTTTTGAATATATGTAATGGTTTTCAAATATGTTCTAAATGACTATAGTATAGGTATTTTGGAGAATCTTGCTTCTGTTGCCATGTTTTAAGCAACAAACAAACAAACAAAAAAACCTGCCCACATTATACCTGGAAACTTAAGTCCAAGTCAGTTTGAATTTCCATATTTTAAATACATGAAATCTGTGATACATGGTTCTCAGAATTTTGATTTTTTAAAGTCTATCATATTCTTCAAATTTGGTTTCTTCCAGCTAGTGAGAATAAAATATTGTGTACTTCTTTTAGCTGATAGCCATCTGCTACAGAAACATTCAAATGTCAGCTCATCAGAATTTAAAAGGACTTCCTGAACAGAAGTTCACTGAAGTTTAAGAAACTTTAATGGAACTTCTGTTGCAAAATGATGTTGTCTTGGCTTTAGGCTAATCCCCCAAATACACCTACAAATTCATCTCCCAAAATGTCTGCCACAAAGTAGGAGCTGGATCACTTTTACAATTTTTATGGCAAAGGTTAAAATAAGTAATTTCCTCAACAGCTGTTGACATACAGTCTGTCTTTGGAGGCTGCTTTCCCTGGAGAGTTTTATTTCTTCAAATGTCATAATTATAATTTCATCTCCAGTGACTACTCAGGGAAATCTGGCAGCAGGAGACAGCATGGGTCACATTTTAATTACGGATGCATTCTTCCAGTCGGAAGGGCCAGGAGCTTGTTGCTAGTCATGTCACAGTAACCTCTGTGCACTGTGAATAATTAAATGTACTTTTCAGTGTATAGCAGTTGTTTCCTTAAATTTAGCGAGATTTATCAGAGCATTAACAGATATCTGTCCTACCAAACACCAATGGGGTGCAACAATTTCCAGGCAATTAGAGCTGTGAGTTGTGTTCACGTACTTGCATTAACTATGATGGATGTGTATCAACAGGAGGGCATTTTCATGCTTTCATTTATTCATTTTCTTTCTTTCATTAAACAAACATTTATTGAATATCTACTTTGGTGTTGAGCACTGAACTTGGGAGACAATGTTGAGTAACACTATCTTTTTTCATAACAGAGACATATCTGAATTTGGTCATAAATTATCATTAAGTGAGTGACACAGTGAAGTTATATTCATGGTGCTTTGGGGACACCAAGAAAGAAGTACAGTAATTAATTCTACTTGGAGTGATTAGGAAAGACATGACAAGAAAGGCAATATTTCAGTTGAGATGTGGAGGAAGAGCAAGAAGGAATTTGATAGACTGACAATGAAAGGGAGGGAATTCCTGACAGAGGAAATGCATCTGTAGAAACAAGGATGTTTGGAGGAATTTATAGTTGTTTCCATGAGGAATCAAAGTGGAATGCTTTTAAATAAGTAGAAATGGGCGTAAGTACAGGATCAGGGTGTATTTTAAATGCAGGCAGAAATGTATATGTTACAGACAAGATATTTATCTTCACAAAAAGGTTACAGGTATGACAAGATATTGATCTCCTCAGCTCTCAGAACATCCACAAAGAATTTTTTAGTAACTTTGTCCTTTTATCCCAATCACCTGAGAAAATCTATCATTTTCCTTTTTATAAGTGAAAATGATTGATACATCTATACAATGAAATGCTATTTAATAATAAAAAGAAATGAAGACATCTTGAGACATGCAAGGAAATGGATGAATCTCAAAAGCATTATGCTAAGTGAAAGAAACCAGAGAGAAAGCCTAAATAATGGATGATTCAATTTATATGAAATTCTAGAGTATGCAAAACTATAGCAATGGAAAGAAGATTGGCAGATATCAGGAGCCAGGGGTTAGGCAAAAGATATTGACTGAAAAGGGCATGGAGGTATATTTTTGGGTGATCTATTTCATGGTCGTGGTGTTAGCTACAGGATTGTAAGCGATTCTCAGAACTCATCAAACAATATGCTTAATATTGGTGTTTTATTGTTTGTAAAGTATAGCTCAATAAAGCTGACAACAAAGGTGAGGTACACGAGGGACTTTGGGTTAGAAAGAGCTAACTTCAGAGGCACTAAAGCCCTATAAGCCAGAAGCAATATCCTTTCCAATAAAAATATCCAGGATGAGGCCACTGAGTGAATCTCTTCAAGCACCTCAAGAAGGGGAACTATATTAGCTGACACTGAGCAGAATCAGAAATTGGGGGTTAGAGAAACAACTTTCATTGTTATTAATCCTCACCTGAGGCTATTTTTCCATTGATTTTTAGAGAGTGGAAGGTAGGGGAACAGACAGAGAGAGAGAAACATCTATGTGAGAGAGACACATTGATTGGTTGCCTCCTGCACATGCCCTGACCAGGGCCAGGGATCCAGCCTGCAACCCACCTACATGCCCTTGACAGAAATCAAGTCAGCGGGCCAGCACTCTATCCACTGAGCCAAACTGCCTAGGGCTAGAGGAGTAATTTTTTGATTTAAATGTAACTTTTGGACTTTAAATAGAAAACACAATAATAAATAATTATTATTTTTATGAAGCACTTATCTGCCAGAAATGTCTTTAAAATTTTATAAATGTTAATTTGCTTAATATTCACAATAATTCTGTAAGTCTTATCATGTGTCAGATGAGGAAACTGAGGCAAAGGGAGGTTAGTTAAGTTTCCCAGGATCACAAACCTAGTAAGTATAAGAACTGAGATTTGAAGCAGGTGCACTTAATCACAGAGTTATTATAGTTGAATTTAAAACTTCCCAGAAATATAATAATGAGACACCTTGGGACATCTTAATGGTATGGTATTTTATTATCATAGTATATTCATATAGTCATTATATATTACTGCAGAGCCCCTGATAACTTTTATAACACAGTGTGGCTGGACCTAGAGTAGGGGTGAATTTTTAGCTTCGAATAAAATGGGACATTGGCGTTAATTAAATACACTGTTCTCCATTTCAGTGACTTCAGGGGACAAAAATCTATATTGAGTATCAGACGTCCAAAAAATATCCATGAATGAACAATGGTTGGTACTGAAGGAGTGGCTACATAAAGATGGAAATGAAGCTTTCCGTACCCTTTGCAAGAAAGATAGCCATAGTCATGTACGATCACGGGTTTCATGAGCAAGCTCAATGGATTAGATGAGGAAAAGTCACTGGGGAGTTTTATAGGGATATATTATAATATATTACATATATTGTTCATGCATTGGGACCTCCACTGAAGAAGCTCTTTTAGGATAAGCTATTCAATTACTGGGTGACATCATGGTCTGTATTTCCAACTGAGTGGAGATAATTTGTAAGCATTGGGAACCTGGCCTCTCCATTTTTTATCTTGCACTAGTATAAGGAAGACATCCTCAGTAGTTATGTCTGCCCTGAAAATGCAACATTTCCTTAGTTAAAGTGTCCCAAGATCTCTGTTCACTACAAAGAGCATTAGCAAACCAACCTGGTCATATAGGCTAGTCATAGTCTCTAACCTACCCTTTATCCATAGTAAACCTCTTGTTTTGTCTACTCTTGTGCCTATTTCTCAATTGGTTCAAATTAGACTACAAAGAGGGGAGATGTTATTCAAGGACCCAAATAATAGCAACAATGCTGATGCCATTCTTTTTTGATTCACAGTGAAGAGGAAAGGATGAGGGAATATTAGGAATAAAGGCGATATGAAGATCAGGATATTATGGGGGAGAAAAATAGAGCAAAACGAAAGTCTCTAACTTTCTTATAGAACTTATCCTTTATCCATACAACATAATCTTCTTCTGCTCTTCTTCCTACCATGGCTAACACACACATCCATATCACCTTCCAACTCATCCCACCCAAAAGACTACTACAACAACAAAACCTTCTATCTACCAATAAACTTCCCTGCTGTTTTTACGTTTGTCTTATTATGGTCTAATGCCCGAAGACCATTAACACGTTAAGCGCCATGTCAGTCACCGGTGACTAGAAGACAAAACAGGCTGGGTGCTTAATGTGTTAAGAACATAGTTGGGGTCAAACTTAGGTTTTTAACGTGCTGCAGTAAGGAAAAGTGCGTCCGATGAGGAAAATAATCTGTGAGTTGGTATTAGGATGGTCTTGTACAGGGTTGAGTTTTGCACTTGATTTTTGGTTGGATTTGTTTTTATTGGGTTTTCAGAAAATGGGGGCTACTTGGTCACTGTGTATATTAATAACTTTAATTTAGGAGGGGGGAGGAATCAAGTATGGCTATCACTTGTGAAGAAGCATAGGTTACTCATATTAACTCTGAAAGGAGAATGTGGTGGCACAGTGTCCTTGTTTTTGTCCTGTTCCATCAGTGTCACAAAATAACCTTGTCTGATGGTGATATTCTGTAAAATTGTTTATATTCAGAAAGAAATACTACAACCCAGCTATTGGCTGCCGGGCCAAGCTCACAGTTGTCAGCTGTTAGAGATTGTTTTACTATTTTCTTCTTTTTTTCTCAGTTTTTTACATCCATCAGCTCACCTATCTGTTCTGAGGCAGCTTGAATGTTTGTTTTCAGAGAAGAAAAGTAATTTTTTTTACCATCTTATCAAACATGACTGAATTTTAGAGTACAAATCCCAGGAGAAAGAAGAAAACAACAACAACCACCACCTTTTAAGAAACCATTTATGCATAAACATGGGAGTGTATTGACTATGCATGTGCATGTGACTACTTTATTGAAAGTACACATTCCTTTCAAACAAATGCTTATAGCTGCATTACAGGCATAGGCACTAACAAGTCAGAGCTATTTGAGGTAAGCAAACATATTAGCAAAGTTTTGTATACAATTTGGTTATGTTAAGCTGGCTTTAATGATGCTTTTAAAGACAAAAAATAATGCAAGGAAAAGGTTATGTCCAAGATATCAGTATACTGAGACATTTTAATCTACTTTTTCAGAGATGGAATATTAACAGTGGAGAAAAGTATTACATTTCAAGCATAATATAGCTAAGCCTCAAATGAAAATTTCATTAGGTTTATCTTCAATAGCAGATTGGGAGCACCAGAGATTGCTTTCCACACATAACACGGACCTAATGTACTTCACTAATTCTCTTATAAAAGAATTAAATTCCCTAAACTATAAACTCCTCATTGGCTTTCTGGTTTGGGATTTTTATTGATCTATTTTTTAAAGTATGTTATTTCTTTTACCTATATGATTCCTACAGAAACAGTTTTGGATGTGACCTGCTTCTTAAAAGCACATTTTGGCCATTTTCCAGCTTTCTCATATTTCTTATCTATATATAAATGCCTATTTATCCCTGAATAGATGTTCCAGGAAAGGAGCTAATGGTGAAGAAACTGGAAAATTTTCACTACATTTGATTAGGTTAAATGTTTCCTTCCTTCGTGCATTTTTCACTCAGAGTCTGAATTGCTCCCTCTGTACAGTCCTGTCCTTATTTTTCATTTCATCTCCTCTGGAGAAATGAGTCATGGAGACCACTATGAAAGAACGGTGAAAATGGTGGAGAAAAAGAAGTAAATGAGACAGTATTAGAGTTTTTTCCTTGTTCTGTTCAGGCACAATTATGCCTAGAAAATAATCTATTGAAATATGTAGACTGAAGCCTCTGAGTTTGTTTTGTTTTTTGTTTTTCAGTTGAAATACCCCAAATTGGTGGATTATGTGAACTAAGATCCAGACTTTACATGGATTTTACCAGATGTTCCACAAATGTCACTTTATGGTATAGGACCAATCCCAGGTACCACATCATATGCTTTCCCAGCCTCCTCTGGTCTGTGAGAGCTTCTTTCCTTTCCATGGCCTTCACCGTCTTGATCTGATCATAAATTCCTAATTGGCCAGGTCATGCCCCAGGCTTATTACTTTTATAGTAAAAAAATTATGTTTGCCTTAAGCAAGCCTGGGCTAACATCTGGTTTAACACACTTTTGAAATAAGCAAAATCACTTTCAAGAAAGCACACAATCTTGTTAACTATTCTGAAATTAAATCCCTGCCTTGCTTTTCCCTACCTTCATGTAATCTTCCTTACCTTTGTTAACATAAAAACATTCAAACCTGTAAAGAATTTTTATGCGTTTATTTGAGCCAAACTGTCGACAAACGTTGGGAAGCAGAACCTCAGCGAATTGAGATAATGCTCTGGAGAATAGCCGGTTACATCTGTATTTGTACACTAGACGCCTGATGCATGAAATTTGCGAAAGGGGCTTGGCCCTTGCAGCCCCGCTGCCTCATGTCCCGTAGCCCCGCAGCCCCACCCATTGGTCATTCTGGAAGGTGGTTCTGCTGTCTGGTCTGATTAACATATTAGCTCTTTATTATATAGGATTGTAATCAAAGGAAGGGACGCAGGTGGGTTACATGAAATCCATTGGTGATAGACTAGAGAGGTGGGAGAAAACAAAGCGGGGGTGGGGGGGACCGCCTGGGATTAGATAAAAAGTAAAATGATACATGCTTAGGTGGGTGCAGGAACAATTAACATGATAACAATGAAAGAATTTGTGGTATCTGTCCCGTGCCCAAGCACATTATGTTGTGCCCCAAGGGGTCCAGAAAAAGGGAAGTTACAAGTTACTCAGACATTTCAAGGGTATGTGATTATAGATGCAAAAAGACAGATAGGCTCAGTTAAGGTAAAGGTTGACCTTGTCAGTGAAGAAACCAGCCTAGGATGTAACTACCCACCATAACTGCTTTTAGTTAAAGTTTAATTTCAGACCATCCTTTGTGGTGACTTTAGGTCTCTAAGACCGCCATGCGGGCCTTCCCTGAACTTGTCAGGTTAGCATGTGGCCCCTTTCGTCCACACCTTCTTTACTCTCTAATTTCAAACACATAAAAGAAACTGCAAAACTGTTATTCTATGAAACATTTGAGATTTTGCTTTTCGGCAACTGCCCATTTGGGCTCAAATATTTAACTCTTATAAAAATTCCCAACAGGTTTGAACATTTCTTACTCTGACAACCCAACAATATATCCTGTAGAGTTTTACAATCAGTTCAGGAAGGACTTCCTCAATCTTTTTAATGGCTGCATTTCTTTTCATTGTATAGATCTATGTACCATACTTTATTTAAGTGTTCCTCTATTAATAAATATTTATACTGCTTTTATTCTTTTATTATTACAATCAATACTGCAATATAAAATCTTGTACATATAAAATTTCTTACATGGCTGAAAATATCTATAGAATAAATTTTTTAGAGCTGAAATTGCTGGGTTAAATGGCATGTATACTTATCATCTTGATATATATTATTGTTTTCCACAAATGTTTAACAATTTATATGCTTTCAATAATCTTCAGAAATTTGTTTCTCCACTCTCTCACTAACATATTAGTATGTTTTAAAACTTGTTTATTTTTGCCTACCTGATAGATAGAAATTGCATTTCAATGTAATTTCTATTTGCATTTCTCTTAATATGGGTAAGACTATACATTTTTCACATGCTTAAGATTGAAGGGGAGTAGAATCTGCCACCTCAAAATATGCCCCTTTGGCATAAGGATTATTTTGGCCGGTGATTTTTAAGAAACTGCAGATGTGACAGCACAGGAACGTCATTTCTTTAATACATTTTTTCCCTTGATTCAAATTAGCTTTGTCCAGTCTAATAGCACCATGACATACTGCACATCCCAACCCCTTAGTCATTAAGCCTTAGGACACCCAGATTCTGGGCAGCATGACATGGTCTTAGGAACAAAGCCTCAGGTCTGTTGACCACAGAAACAGAGTTTTGGTCAAACTAAAAATATCTTGATTTCCGTTGTGTTTCAGCCCCAGGCCCATGAAAGCAGAACAGCCCTACCCACCACACCCTCATAAAACCAAACAGAAGGACTGATATCAGAAGCTGATACAATGATCAACTACTCTCTATCCTGGCCCCAAACAATCAGTAGAGCCCACGACCCCAACTCCCTTAGTCACCATGATTAATATGTTTCCTGTATGTAATCTGTCCCCATGTCAGCCCTGGGGAGCCAGGTTTGGAGCATCTTTTCACCTGTGTCTCTGGGGTTGGTACTATGTCCTTAAACAAACCTTTACTTTCTTTGCTGCAAATGACTATTCCTGTTTTCCTGGGCTTTGATGCGTGCAGGCAAATGAACGTCTTCAGTTTGGTAACAGAGATACAAGAGAAATTTTGAAAACCAAGTACCAGTTACCCTTTGGGAAGATACATTTACATTTACAAGGGAACTCTCCATCTGTAAGGGTGTCTTACTCTATACCAGGAAGGACAGGATGACCAAATCTCTAAAAACTCCTAACAATGGAAAAGGCCAGACTTAAGTCTGCATAACAACTACATGCTTGTTTACTGTGCTTTTCCTGTTAACCTCCTATAACTGGCCTCTCCTACCCCAACCCCACAAAAAAACATCTTTCTTTTTTATTTAGCTCCATGGTGTTTAAGGTTGTGGCTTGAGTCATTTTGGGGAGTTACTTAATTTTTCTGGGTATCTCCCATATGTATAGGAGGCATGCGTGTTACTAAACTTCTGTTTGTTTTTCTCCTGTTAAGCTGTCTTTTATCATTTTATTATGGGGGATGGGGAAGTTGGTGGGTGGGGTCTCAGCCAAGAACCTAAAAAGGGTGAAGGGAAAATTATTTTGCCTCCCCAACAAGATACATTGGCATATTCTCTTCCTTGAACTTAACATACCCTTTTCTTGTAGGTTGTATAAAGAAGTTTTTAAACACATCAGAAATATTATCCCTTCTCCCTAATACCATTTTCAAATATTTCAACAGTTTGTGACTTAGGTTTTTGAAATGCTTATGTTGGGCTTTTCCATGGGGTGATTTTATATTTTATGTAAATTATTGAGCTTTACATAATTGAATTTTGGCTTCTGAGGTTTATGTCACATTTGGAAGAATCTTACCATTCCAAGATTACTTAAAAAATTTTCCCATGATTTTTTAAAATACATTTTTATTGATTTCAGAGAGGAAGGGAGAGGGAGAAAGATATAGAAACATCAATGATGAGTGAGAATCATTGATTGGCTGCCTCCTGCACGCCCCCTACTGGGGATCGAATCCGCAACTCAGGCATGTGCCCTGACGAGAATCAAACCTGGGACCCTTCAGTCCGCAGGCCGATGCTCTATTCACTGAGCCAAACTGGCTAGGGTCCATGATTTTTCTAATATTTTTATATTTTTTCTTAGTGGTTTCACAAAATATTATTAAGTTTTGAAGTAAATAAACATGGAGTTGATGTTAAAAATTATTTAAATTTATGCAGTTTTTCATTATGGGATGTATTGTACTTTGGTTGAAAATTCTCTTGCTGGACTCTTAGGTTTTCATTTTGCTTTGATTTAATTTTGCAAAATTATAAATTTTAACATTATATAAGATCCCTGGTATATCTACAATAATATTTTCAAGCATACTATATAAGCGTACTACTACTATTGCATGTACTAATAAGTGTATATGCAATCATATTATATTCATTAGAACAAACATGTTGATGAGAATCTACATGTTTGCCAGGTTGAACTCTGGCAGCATGTATTATATTGAAGAGTATGTTAATTCCTTAATATAAAATTAGGAGTGGGTCTATGTCCTTTTTAGCCCCCTAGCTTGAATCGCTTATTTTTGTGTGGATTTCTCAGGAGATCCAAGGTAAGTAAATTCTTACCCTTGGATCTCAATACTAGTCAATGAAGGTGTTGTTTAGAAATCTCTGAGAATATCTACATTTCTTTATTGATAGCATATTTCCAGAAGCTGACTATATAAAAAGTGTCAAAAACAGCATCTCCAATAACTAGGCAGACTAGAGAGCTGACAAAAGATGGTGAATTGATTAAAAATTGCTTCACGCTAATAGCACAGATATGCAATATGCCAGCCACATAAGGATGACTAAAAGAAAAAGAGTGAAAATGAGTTTTTCTTACCCAGACTCTGCATCAGGTGCTTTTATTGCTCATGCTTGCTCACAAGTCATCATATTCTAGGTATGTCTTCATTGACCCATCTATCGTCACAACTAAAATGTGGCATTTCAAAGGACACTATCAAGAAAGTGAGAACACAACACATAGACTGCAAGAAAATCTTTATAAATTATATGCCTGATAAGAGACTTGTGTCAAGAATAAAAATGGTGTTAAATGATATAAAAAAATCATGATTTTTTTGCAGAAAATTTAGCACTTCCTCAAAATGTTAAACAGAGTTACCATATGACCCTGAAATCTCACTTCTCAGTATATACCCAAGAGAACTGAAAATATATGTCCACACAAAAACTGGTGCACAGATGTTCATAGCAGCATTATTCATAATAGCCAAATAATGGACACAACCCAAGTGCCCATCAACTGATGAGTAAACAAAACCATAGAGACAGAAGTAGATTAATTGATGGCCAGGAACGCTAATGGGTATGGCGTTTCTTTTTGGCCATGAAGATTTACTCCTAAGTTCCTATCTAAAAGTTGAATAATTGTTCTTATGAGCTTTTGCTTGAAATGACCTTCAGGCTACATCTCCTTCCTCTCCCTATCACATCCTACACTGCAGTAAAAAGAACTACCTTGATTTTAAGAGCCAAGTACTGAAAATAAGTTGTGTCTTACTATTGGTGTGTATGTTTAATTTGGCAAACTTTGTTTGTTCCTCATTAGCCATTTTAAACTATTAAAAGTTACAATCAAAGACCTCTTAAAATGCATATAGGTATGAATATAGGTATACCCACCCATATATATATATATATATATCTGTTATTCTGGAGATTCTTGACTATTCCATTATGTTTTTAGAGGAAAAAGCGTTTTAAATTATTTCTACTAGGCTTATATTCAACCTACTTAAAATAAATTTATTTCTGATGTGAGCTTTAACACAATGCTACAACATGTTGTCAGGAAAGATCAGCTGGTTGTCCTCAGTTACTCCACAGGATGGCATTAACTTATAGAATTTACTATTGTTGAGGTGTTCAGTCCCAGTTCTATTTGTCCAGAAAAATCAAGACTTGTGTATGAAAGAGTATGGAAAAAATTTAGGAAGAAGAGTTTACTCTAAAACAACTGTCTCACTAGACTTCTCTGTAAACCAGCCAAACGACCTTAATGGATAGTCGTGTCCTCCTTCAGTGCAATATCTCTGGACTGAGAAATCTTCAAAGATGGCCAAAGCTTAACCCATAATTAGCAAGAAAGAGGGGCAAGTTATATTATTTGTAATAATATAAATAAGTTAGGCCATTATAGGTGGCTAGAGGCTCTCTGTACTTCATATACGTAGATATCTGTCCTTGCTTCTCCTCACTCACCCACACACCAGTTCTCTTCAGAGCTGACTGCGCACTGTCACAAATGTTTAATGAGTGTTTATGTGCCAGCAGTCTTTTATGTATGATACCACATTGAAAAATATAAGTTTATGTTCTACTGTAAATGGCAGGTAATACCTAAACCCGAGAAAACAGACAATGACAGGTGATACTAAGATATCAGATGATATAATGCAGTGACTAAAAGGCATCATTATATTGGTTTTCCTCATTCCGGAGGTCTTTGCTGGGTACAGGTCCAGCACAGACATGCTAACACTGACAATGTCAGTGTCAGTGTACTTTCTAGGGATGGCCCTGAACATATTCATTTGCTGAAACACAAATGGAAATAGGGATATCACTCTTATATGTGACATCCGGAAAAGGTCTCCCAAATGAATACTGTACATATTCATTTATTCAATCATTTGTTTGCTTGTTATTTATCTAAATAATCTATTTGATTATTCTATCTATTTATCTACCTATCATCTAAAAGCTTTGGCAATAGCAATTCTATAGAGTAGTAAGTGCATCAAAAACAATTGTTTTTGTGGCAGGATTAGTAGACGATGCAGAAGAATATTATGTAGATTGTACATTTTCCTTCAACAGCAATCGGCCCAACTCCAATGGGAGCTTGCAGTGGTCCTCTTGATAATTATGTGGCAGATGGAGAGCACTGAGGGTGCTAAAACTCCACCAGTAAACCATTCTTCCATTATTTTAATATTTATTTATTTGGTTCTAAGACTAAGCTCTCCATCCAGAGGAAGCAGAACTATCCCTAGCTTCAAACCAAAAAGATTTGCTATTATTAAGGTCACCCAATCTCCAAATAACTGCTTGGTCCTGGTGAAGCTCTCCATATGAAGTGGCACATAATCAGTACACAGCAAACATGGCACAATTCTGGGGCCTACACTATATTATTTGCACAAGGACAGGTAACTTGTTCAGTGACCCTGGAATACTCATAGGATTTGTGCAAAAGGTGTTTTTTGGGAGAACATATTACAGCTCTTCATGCAGACAGCAGGAGGACCAAATGCTAGGCCTGTTTCTTTGTTTCTCTTCTTTAGTGGTCTGTTTTTAAGTTTAATGGAGCATTTCTTGGCCTCCTCTGCAGTATAAGCTTTATCAATCCTGGTCATTTGTGTTCGTGATCTTGTAAATGAAGTAAACTGTCAGCTATGCAGAAAAAATAATCACCAAAACGAGAAGCACATTCATATAAAGACTGGTGAGCTATAGCTTAAGGATTTTAGCTACATAGAAGTTTGAGCAGCTGTTGTTATTTTGCACAAGGATGATTTTTCTTCAGATAACTCAATATACCCTTTACCTCACAATTCTGTAATTTTGACAGCCATATCTCTAATATCTGGAATTTATTATAGTGCCTGGCTTTCCTTGGGATTTATTACTCTAAATGACTCCTGCAATTGCATTGTGGAATGCTGCTCAAGATGCTTTCACTCTAAGTATCTTATTTTACCTCTGTAGGAAGGTAATTTCTTTCTTGAAATTGGGCATGATTAACAATAAATGGGATGTTTAAGATTAATAGCCCAGGACATAAGCTATTGTGTGAATAGGTAGAGGGTCCAAAATCCACCTTTTGACCTTCACTTTGTGTGATGAAGTCTGGGCCATGCATACAGCTATAATCCATCAGGAATAACAAAGGGATTCCTGAGGTGGGCTGACAGATATATCAACAACTGATGTGCCCCTTGTTATAATTCTGGCTGGCATTGTCCACTCAGGCAAAAAAAAGACAACTGTTTAGTGGGAAAAGTCAGGTAAGATGAATCATTCATCTTTGTCTATTTGTTGTTAGACTCTTCCTTTATACATGTGTCTTGTTTTCTGCTCAGCACTATTTAAACCTGTCACAAAAACACTGCAGCAGTTTGGCCTAGGGAAGCCTGTTCTCTTTAGTTGCATATTTATATCCATCTAATAGCATTCACTTATTACATTGTATATTTAGCTTAATCAACACAATGAGCTTTCATCTTAATTTTAATGTACTTTGTTCAGTTGTGACTGAAAGCCTGAGGTCCTCAGCGAGGTTACTTCACTATGACTGTAACTTCAATGTGCCTCAGAACCCACCACCTCTCTACATCTCCATCTACCTCACCACCCGACAGGGGCATCTCTGATGGAACCTAACTCTGCACTGAGGCAGCCCAGCCAGGGCCACGAACGTTTAGAAACCACCCATTCTGATTTCTGTACTCCTTGCAAGTCCATGCAAGCCCCCCATTTCTGGCTCCGTGCCCTGCAAATTCCAGCTATTTTTATGTCTATGTCTTCCATAAGATACAGGGTTTTGGTCTGACTTCACTCCCTGGATCAGTTTGGAAAGTTACCTCCTACAGAAAAAGCAGATAAACCTAAGGCTTACTTCATAGGTTTCCCTTCTCTCAGGGATTGCTATCCTGCCATATCTGTTGTGCGGTATTCAGAAATCACTGCCTCATATATTTTGTCCAATTTTATAGTTGTTTTTGGAAGGAGGGCAACAACTGCCAGTTACTCCATCAGAGTTACTAGTAGAAGCAGAATCTCTTTTAATCCATCTGTTAATGTATTTTACAGAGTTATGCAATAAAAAGCAAAGAGGAGAGAATGAAAATGAAGTTATTAGACCTCATACCTTTAAAATGAAACAATTAATTGTAGCTTGAAGCACAGCAGCATTACCTCACCTCATTGCTACGGCTCACAGAGACAGACATGATCCACAGGAAGGCTCCAGACATTTTATCTCTGAGATGGTCCGTCTAAGAATCAATATCTCTGAAAATTCATGACCAGCTCTAGAACTAAAGAAAACTAACTGCCGAGGCTCCTTTAGCAAAGCACTCGAGTGGGATCAAATTTGATATGAATGATAAAATGATAAATATGTAACAAAACAACATTTTCCTTTTATAAACTTAATGATTCTCTAGTAGGGCTGAGCGTGAGATCTGGAAAGTGAAGAGACACCAGACAATGCACAAAGTAACACAAATGGTGAGAAAATTCTTGGAGTTCTTATGAAAAATAAAGAAAAAGAAAAGGAAAAGGGGGGTCGAAGAGGAAAATCAGAGGCGGGAAGGAAAGGTTATTTATTTATTTATTTATTTATTTATTTATTTATTTATTTATTTATTTATTTATTTTTAGGCCACCCATGTAACTATGATTTTGACCCTTCTTATCTATATTCTTCCTAAAATTCAGTTACTTGTTATTTCCCATAACTGGCTTGGATTTTTGCCTCGCCCATTAATCTCAGCTCCCTAAGTGAGATCTATTGATTCTGTTAACTTGCCACATTGCCTACATTTTGCAAACATGGTGCTTCAAAAGTCTCCCTTCCCAGGAGAACTGGTGACATATCAAAACTGTCCCAAGAGATCTGGATTGCTAGCTTATTTTGTAGTGACATTTAGCCACTCTGACAAGTGTTTAATTATTATATGTTCCTCCATAAAGGTTGTCTCTGACAATATGTGTAAATCAAATAAATTAAAGCACTATAAGCTATTAGTTTCCTGTTTTGGTTGACATTAAGTATTTGGTTTTACTTAATAAATAATTAGGTATATTTATAGACAGTGATGAAGAGAGCATCATTGCTTCTGGGATTATTTTCTCCCAAAAGATATACGAGGCAGCTGTTTACCTCTCATAAAGTTAAATCTAATGCCATGAGTTTACACTTTGTTCTACTGTTCTAATAGTCTAAATATCCTATATTACTTTATATTACGAATATACATAATATATTGCTATGTAGTGTGGTATAGAGGAAGGACCATTATAGCCACCAGGAGTCATATATTTAAGTCCCAAGCTCTCTGACGTCCTGTAAATTATTTCTCCCATCTGGATCTCAGTTTCCTCAGCTATCAAGACCAAGTTATGAACTAGATAAACTCTAAAAGTCTTTTAAGTCCTAAAATTTTCAAATGTTGTGTTCTGTTAAATCTTTACTGGGGCTCTGATAGCGATTATTCTCTCATCTATTAACACTAGGCCTTGCCTACACCCTATCTGTCCTTCATACTCTGAGTTTCTGACTCAACTATTATTAATTGTGGGATCAGATTGAGGCTACTTGAAGTATATATCATTTTAACATGGAAAATAAGCCAAAGTCAGGTTGACTTTACACCCTCTAAAAGTGAACTCACCTTAGTTTGCTATGTGACTATACCGATTTTCCTAGTGTCTTCAAATATGATTTGGTGAATAGGTGGGTATGAAGAGAATAGTGAGGGAGATGGATGAAGAGAGAAAAAAATATTTACTTCACTTACCTAAGGAATATGTACTGCAGTTCCTGCAATGTCCTAGGGATTGAGAATACAAAGATGAATAAGAGAGTCCCTGCTCTTAGAAAGCTCAGAGCCCAGTGGTAGAGACAGAGTTAAAACAATTATTATACTACAAGGTGATGTGAGCACCATTTAAATTTTATGAGCATTTACAATATGACAGATTCTGCGAAGAGCTCTATAAGTATTATCTCTTCAATTATAAAAAAAGATCCAAGATGTTAGTCAAAACTACTGTTTCTTTACCCCTAAGCTGTCATGGTCCCCTGAATTGCTTCTTTGAAATCTTTGTTAACTTTCCTCTATCTAACAATTCTCTGTTTCTATTTGTGTATGCATTTCATGGTCTAGAGAAAGAGAATGTGATCAGACACGTTTAGCAGTATTATAAATTTCGGAAACAGTTTTGCTTTAGGTCATCTCACCTCCCTTACATTTGGATTTTGTCACTTTATAGATTAGTGATTCATGGGACAGGTGCTTTCCCACTGGGGGAATCACATATGACAAGGAAGCAGGACATGTGGTATAGAAAATGCTGCTCTCTTGAGCAAGCAAAATTCCATGGAACATTGTGTGCAATAGGCTACATGATTGGCTTACTCAGTTCAAAAGATATGGATGGGTTTTCAAATACTGGAGTATATCAACTGTGGAGTATTCTTTAAGTTATCATAGGTGAATTCCATGCAGTACTATTACAATTAGAAACAAAGAAATAAGCCAGTTAACCTTTCATGGGATCTAAATGAAAATATTTCTCCAAATCACATTCTATAAGTATATGGGTTTATTTCTTTGGCATGGAAAATTTATTTTATTTGTTACTTTGACAGGTAGATATTTAAATTTGGGAGTACACAGAGATTTGGAACATTTTGTTACTTTTTAGAAGTCTGAGAAAATAGCAAGTAGAAAATAGGAAGTATAATGCAACTCCCCAACTCTTTAGGAAATGGAGGTGGAGGAAGCAAATTTGAGAATATATGTGAGATTAATGGTACAATGGTGTGTTTCAATGGGCTGTGCCACAGTTATTAGATTGGCTGATAGCTGAATATAGTTGCCATTAAACTCAGTACATAGTCTACTTCTGTCCAGTTAACAAACGACAGTGGCAGGGTCTAGTAGAAAATGACCCCTTCTTTAAACAATGAAGTAGGAGGACCACAAATCAGAACTTCAGAGTACACTCCATGCCTCAGGGGTGGGACTGTTTAAGATTATATGAACAGGAGGGAAAGTGGCACCAATGATTTGGTGTCTCTATTTTTACTGATTTGAGAGAGATATGTATTGATTTGTTGTTCCACTTACTAATGCAATCATTGGGTGCTTCTTGTATGTGTCCTGACCAGAGATCAAACCTGCAACCTGTGGTATCAGGACCACACTAACGAACTGAATTACCCAGCCAGAGCCTTGGAGTCTCTATTGAGAATATCATAATATCATTTCCTTCATTATTTCATCATATCTTTTCCCAGTAAATTGAAATATTTCCAAATAAGGCAAATCTCCATTATGAACTGTCTCTCAAATACCTCATCTCCCTCCCCCAACCCAACTTCCTACAAAAAGAAAATACATCTGTCCTTTGTCCCTTCATACCCATTAGTAGAATAACATTTTTCTTTGGATGCTTTCACACTCTTTAATCAAAATTAGCTTTTAACATGATTGTCAATGAAAAACCTATTATGATTGTAGAGAATAAAAAAATATTTATTTTCTTTAAATATCACTTTCTTACTTGTTAAACACATCTATCTTTTTCCTGTACCCCTCAAACCTATATAATTTTATTAACCAATATCACCCCAATAAATTCTAATAAAAAAATAATAAAATAAAACTACTGCCAGAAAGTATTAACACCAATAAGTATCAAGAAAAGGCAATGGACCCAACCTTTAATAACACCAAGTGTTAAAGAAAGCAATTTCCTGTTCCTGGAAGGTAAAGGGCAATCAAGGCTTTCTGATAGAAGTGACATATCGAGTATCACTTAGGAAGATTATTATATGGTAGTATATGGATGAACTAGAGAGGGGAAGACACTACAGGCAGAAAGACCAGCATCACTCTAAACACATCTATTGAAATGAAAGATGATGCTATCCAAAGTAACAAGTTATTATTAGAAGAGTAATGATTTAGGGTTATTATTTATCAACTATTTTATACTCTCAACATTCTTCAGTTATCACAAATACTAAATTTTGCATTTAAGAGACACTAGGTTTGAATACACAATTATGTGTCAGTTTGCTTTCTTGTAAATTACTGGCCCACAAAAAGATTACTGACAATGATTATCCATTATACACTTGAATTAAAATTAAAACTTAGATGAAATTAATGCTGATAATTTGTCCTTGTTTGTAGGAACCATACAAAAGCCGCTGGGAGTTCGATTGGTTTGAGGCATTTGAAATTCAATGTTTAACTGCCAAGTGGATATTATAAATAAGTAAAGTTGGCCTTGTGCATCAATGTTGGGGATTTGCAAACTGGAAGTATACACACCGTCTCAAGGAATCAGCCACTCTGAAGATACTCCTACGAATGGTGTCATACCATGGAGTAGCTCTGTCCTAGTGTTGTCAGATCTTATTTTTCAAAAAAAGCCTAAAATTTAGATGTAGGGGGAAAATCTTATTTTGTAAATCTAAGTTCAATTTTTAAAACTGCATTGGCCAAATAAAACATATTTTTCAGGTCAAATATGGCTATTTATCTATTTGAGATGTTGCTTAATGAAATCACACTAGATATCCAATGTGTCCATCTTATAATTGTAATAGATTTGAAAGTGGCTCAGGATATTAGTACAGAAATTTAGAGAGAGAAAAAAAGGTGGCCAATGTCAAAGTCTGTCTCTATAACTTTTTTATTTATGCTATTAATGCTAACTTCTCCCCACTCTCCATCACAAACCTTTAAATTTGCTACCAAGTTTTAAAGTGGCATAGTTGTGCTCTGATTGATTGTTTTGATATTTTATTTTATTCTTATGGGACAACTTTACTTCCTTGTACTTGAAGGGTGAAGTGGGGGAGAAGGGAGGTCTCATTCATCAACTACAACTGCAAATGCTTTCTGGGAATAAAAGCACTGCTAGAGTCATCTAACTAATATTAATTGTGTAAAAAACAGTTTTCCAATTTCATCCACTGAGAGAGGGTCCACCTTCAAACTTGAAGAAGCATTCCTTAATTGGGCTAATTAATGAGGATATTATTACTAACTAGAGGCCCGGTGCATGAAATTCATGCGGGGTGGGGGGGGGGGGAACTCAGCCCGGCCTGCAGCCTCTCCAATCTGGGACCCTCTTGCAATCCTGGACTACTGGCTCCTAACTGCTCACCTTCCTGCCTGCCTGATCGCCCCTAATCGCTCTACTTGCCTGCCTGATCACCCCTTACTGCCTCTGCTTGCTGGCCTGATTGCCCTCTAACTGGTCCTCTGCTGGCCTGGTTGCCCCCTAATTGACCCCCTGCCAGCTTGGTCACCCCCTAACTGCTCCCTTTCTGGCCTGGCCACCCCCTAGCTTCCCCCTTGCAGGCCTGTCGATCCCTTAACTGCCCCTCTGCTGGCCTGGCTGCCTCCTAACTGCCCCCTTGCCAGCCTGGCCGTCCCCTAATTGCTCCCCTGCCTTTGCCTCGACCTCCACCACCGTGATGTTGTCTGGAAGGAAGTTGGACATCCAGAAGATGTCCAGTCGACCCAGTCTAATTAGCATATTACCCCTTTATTTGTATAGATTATTTGTATAGATTGTATGAAATTCGTGCAAGAGTAGGCCTTCCTTCCCCTGGCTGCCGGCACCAGCTTCCCTCTGGCATCTGGACCCAGGCTTCCCTCTCAGCCATGGCTTCATCCAGAAGGTCGTCCGGTCTAATTAGCATTACGCTTTTATTATTATAGATTTGTTCTTCTAAAAAGTATTGGGTAATATCAACACACGTTTGCAGTCTAGCCACACCATACCTACAAGTGCAACAGACAGGGACTCCAAGTGACCTTGATAGCAAATGGTCCTTGGCTTTCTACTCATACTTGTAGAAAAAGACTAGAACCCTCAGCTCATAATTTTGAAAAATTTCTCAGTCACATGATCACTAATTACCATACAGTATATTAAAGGGGCAATAAAGTGTTTTTAAAAAGTCCCTGTTATTTAGAGGCCCTAGCAGGCAGTGAGGGTTGATCATATTGATTCAAATCTTGGTGACTGATTGTTTGATGGGTTCTAGACCCTCATAGCCATTATTAATCCCATGACTCCAAAGTGTTCTCCCCTAGGTACTCATTTGCTGATAATAAGTTTAAAAAGATAGAATAGTCTAAAGCAATTACCCATGGCTTTGTTTCATATGCTCTTGTTCCTGAACATCATTATGTTTAATGTTTCTGTTATCATCCCTTGGTGGTTTGCTTCATATTCGCTTAGGGAAAACAAGATTCATAATCTGATGTTTAATATTCTAGTTGTGCATTAACTTTTTTACATGTCTCTGAGGGTCAATATTGTCTCCTAATTCCATCGTGTACTGTATCCCTTTATGCTCCAACTAACTATGTGTATATGTTAGGATGGTAAGACAAATAATCTCTATATAGATTGCATTTCCCCCCATAGGTATTTGTAAAACACTATATATTTCTTATTAAGCTTATTTTCCATTCATTTAAAAATATTTATTTTATCTACTTACTGCAGTGTGGTAGTAGTTTATAATCTAATGGGTGAGGTATTCATGTCATGAGGAGCTGTAATAAAGTTAGACCAAAAAGTGCACTGAGAAAAAACCAAATGCTATAGAGCACACTGTGTTTAATTCTGATTTGGGGGGCTAGGAGACATCCAACAGTTTACTGGGAAGGAATTTTAAGATTAATCTGACAAAGTTATTCTTCCAAGAAGCTTTCTTTTATAAACACTGGAAATCATGCTATCCAAAAATAAGCACGCTGCTATCATTAGCATGGAACATGCCCTCTCTCAATGGTTACCAATAACAGTAATGAACAATTGAAAATCCAGTTCTCTCTCATTGACTCATTGCTATTAATGAGACAAAATGAAACTAAATGCCAGATATTCCTCATGGAAATACAGAAAAGGTGAAAATAAAAAATGTGATCTGAGATTTAATTTGCATGTCTGAATATAATAAAACAGAGTGTACCCTCCATGATCTATCAGAAAAGTTAGCTCTAAAATTTTCAGAAAATTAACCAAACCACTCCACAAATATATGAAATGTTACAACTGTTACACTTTCTATGAGTAAGAGGCACATCATGCTGTGAAGGAAGAGAGGTCGATTTTAGATTAGAGGTTTACAGGAGTGATAAAAAAAATATTTGCTTGATGAACCAGCAAGTGGAAAAACAGTTGAACGAAAATAAGAAATAAATACATTCTCTTAAGGTAGTAAACATAGAAAGAGTTTTACAATATATAATTAAATTCTAATATTATATAACATTATTTTTTGTTGAACCAATTGAAGTACATAAATTCATTAAACTAAGCATGATAGCCTGCTTGGTATTACATATCCATTATGATTTAAAAGGAAGATCTTGCTTTTTTATTACATTTTGCTCCTTCCAGATTGAATTTATATTGCTTCCTTATTTTATGAAAATATAATACCCTTTATTATCAGCCTTTGATAGTTCTTCAATTTCTTTACTCTGAATTTCTGAATGCAGAGAATTGATTCATAGCCTTAATTTAGCAAGGTCAGTAAATAGCACAAGAGATTATAAACATCTGGATTGAAAGTCCAAAACCTTTGAATTAAAGTGTTTAGTTTTCATTTGATATAAATCTTAACAAATAAAAACCCTAAGCTATTTGCATAAGTGACATGTCTCAGAAAAAAAATGGATGGGTTATGTGTGATAAACCGTTTGTATGCATAAAAGTTCCTGATATTTACTGGAATTAGGTACAGCAGATGTCACATTAACATTTGGCAAGAATAAAGCCCAAATGAATGATTGGAGAAAGTTAATATGCTACAGGGTTTTAATAGAATGTGTATATACACCAGAGACTTCAAAAAGCTATTAAATATTGAAATATATTAACTGACATTGTATGTGGTAAATATATTTGGAATGAATGGGACAAAGTGAAAATCAATGACCCATTGAGATGGGTTTTTCTTCTCCTTTGTAATTCCTAGAAATATGGGATTTATGGAAAATGTTGGTAAAAAATAGTAGGGCTATCCAAATGGAGAAATAAATTCATTAAATATCTCCTAAAAACAAACCCCAATACACACAAATACTTCATTCTTTTAATCATTAGAAAATTAAAAATTTACTGAGAGTATCCACAATGTTCTCCATATGGTTAAAGTTAGTTCATGTCAACATTTGGTTCACAAAAACAGGTTAGATTCGATGCCTGGTAATAATATAGTAGTTGAAAGAATGTAGAATGTGGTTCTGGCCAGGTAGCTCAGTTGGTTAGAGCGTCATCCTAATACACCAAGGTTGCAGGTTTGATCTCTGGTCAGGGGACATATAAGGAGCAACCAATGAATGCAGAAATAAGCGGAAAATTAGTTCTTAATATTTTCTTTACTGGTCTTTTCACTCTTTTGGGTAAACTATAGTAATGCATATTTTTCTACTATGTTGACAATTTTGCACAGCTTTTTAATATTTTTGGAAAAAAGAATCAAATAGTAGCATCATGAAAACAAAAGTTCTCATCCGTTCTTAGAGTTATTTCTTACTTGGTAATTCATATTTTATTTAATTTGCTATTTGGATTTTCCAGAGAAAAATCTTTCTTTTTGACTCATCTTCCTATAAATAACAAATAAAATTATATACCCAGATACTTTCTTCTAAGTAAAACAGAATAACAAACATTGATTCTTAAGAGTTGTTTTAAGATTATATACTTTTGCTTCTTATTTTCATATGCTGCAGAAAGACTATTTTGGGGTCCTCTTACTTGAACATGTTCATTATTTTCCGCTAAAAGAAGGTATAAAAAGAATGTGGGTGGGGGTATAGAAAGTGTGTTGTTGTCATGAACTTCGCAAGTCTTAGAATGCTTGTGTTTGATAGACAGTTCTCAATTACCAACCCTCCAATTTTCTCTGTAAAATAGAAGTCAGTGACTTTGGGTAAAAGTTATACTGAATATGAACAGTTGAGACAAAGAGGATTCACGACAGAGAAATTTAATTGTGCATGCCTCTTCCCCACCCCGCAAGGAAAACAGTTTTTCCCTAAAGCAGCAGCTCCCAAACTTTTTGGTCTCTGGGCTCCTTTGCATGCTTAAATATTATTGAGATCCCTTAATTTTTTTCTTTTATGTGGGGTTTAGTGTGAATTACAACTACCAAAATTGCACTGTCAAAAATTAAAATTGAGAAAAACATTTAGCAATTAAGTAACAAAAACAAGATGAATTCATTTTGTGTTAACAAAAGTTACTAGTGTTATGAAGAAATAACTCTTTCCCAAAGCAAAAAAAAAAAAAAAATTGTGATTAGCATGGCATTTAAAAAAAATCTCTTAAATGTCTTACTTAACAGAAGACAGCTGGGTTCTATATCTGCTTCTGTATTCGGTCTTCTGGGATTTCACATGTTATGTAGCCTCTAGGAACCACTGCCATACACTCGGGAGCAAAGGAGTACAAAAAGGCAAATAACACGCCATGTTGTAGTGGAAATAGTTTTGATCTTGCAGACCCACTGAAAGAGAATTGCTGTTCTAAAATGAAATGTCAATCTGTTCCAACAAAAGAACAAAGCGAAGGACAATTTGGAAGTGAATTTCATTTGCCTTGATTCAGATTACCTGAGTATGCAAGTAAGCCACAGAATACATTAAAATTTTAGCAATATTTGCTTAATTTTTGATGAGCTGGCTTCCTTGGTATGCTAATCAAAGTCTTAACCTGTGATATGGATAGGTGTTCTTTACCTTTTGTGTAATCTGCCTACATAAAAGAGATTCTGTTTCTTATTAAAGTAATTTTCTGTGCTTTATGTTATTGTTGTTATGTCCTTGAAAGTCAAGGAAGGAAAAATAATACAAGGAAGGACAAATAACTAAGGTTTTTCAGTTAGGAAGGAACTAAGATACTTTATAATAGTGCCGCCTGTTATGTTTGTTTTTACATATTTTGTATCAGTTGGATTAAATAGGTAATCAAGTAATTCCTCAGTCACCTACAATTCTAAGTCAGGAAGGTGCACGAATCTGTGAAAGTGCTTCTAATTTTGCATTCCCAAAAATCAAACTCTAAATTTAGAAAACGATAAAATTAAGATTTTAGGATATCTATTACATGCAAAAATATCTTTGTGATTTCCCAGGGAGCTTCTGGAAAAATCACAAATATAATTTCCTTTTTTTTTTTTGTCATTTCAGAATAATGAGATGTTTCTGTGGATATTGCAATCCAGTGGAAAACTTCTTACTCATCAAAGGAAAAGGCAGAAATCTTTGCCAATCCCTTTCCTTTCTGATCATGTTATTTCAGAGTTCTATACATTAATTCATCTATAATTTTCACTAATCCACCTCAGCTATACTTCAATTTAGGGGTAATTACTCTGAAGCTTTTTCCCCAACAACTTTATTATTCACAACACATTTACACTTTGATGCAACACACACACATTCATAAAACACGCTCACAAGGAAACAAATGTTTTAATTGATACAACTCTATACATTTAAGATGCATTATTATTCTACTCTATTCTAGATTCTATTTGGTTTGACTTAATTTGATTCTACTTTATTAAAACAAAATTTCTGGTTGCAAGCGACTAAATTGATTTTGTAATCCACAGTTGGAGTGTGAACGCTAGTTTGAAAAACACTTTACTAAAATAATTTTTATTGTAATCTTACCTTCCCCTACCAAGCAAATTTTCATATTTCCTTTTTATTTTTATTTTTGTTTTTTTTAACAGTGAAAATGTGGGAAGTACATCAGCAACCTGTCAGTGACATTACCTGTGATCTGTCTTTTCTCTTGCTACAGAGTAATAGAAGCAGCCACATGATAAACCATGAGAAAGGGCTTTAAAAATATGGATCGAATCAGAATTGGCAGGTCCAAAGTATTGTTTACTTCTTTTCCTTGGGGGAATTCAGAATAAAAGACAAATGATATGCTAAATTAATTTCAGACCCGGTGCACTTTGCTCTTTCAAATGAATCCATTAAAATCGAGGGAGCATCTGCTGACCTATGCACATTGCTATTCAAAGCTGATTCAATATTTTCAGGAAGAGAGTGGAATAAAAACGTGTATTTTTAAGCACTTTAATACTATCTACTGATCATGTGCCTTAACTGTTTTATTTTTACTAATATCATAGAGAAAGCTGTACTTCATCCTCAGGAAGGTGAGCTTCTGCAGAAGAATTGTACAACTCAGAGTTCCTGAACTGGAGGCATTTCTGAGAACTCGCCAAGACCAGCATGAAGGGCTCCCCTTCTCTTTCCTACTACAGGCATCAGTGCCTAAGTCTATTGTCTCTTTTTCTCCTTCTTCTCCTTCTTCTTCTTCTTTTTTTTTTTGGAAAATACATATTTATCGATTTCAGAGAGAAAGGGAGAGGGAGAGAGAGATAGAAACATCAATGATGAGAGAAAATCATTGATCTGCTGCCTCCTGCACACCCCCTATTAGGGATTGAGCCCACAACCTGGCATGTGCCCTTGATCAGAATTGAACCCAGGACCCTTCAGTGCGCAGGCTGACACTCTATCCACTGAGCCAAACCAGCTAGGGCAGGCCGTCTCTTCTTCTTTATTGTGTACCACTACCTACTGTGTCATGCCACATTCTCCAAACTGGCTGTCAGAAGGTTTTTAATAAAAAGTTTTACTGAGAAGATAGACTGGATATAACACATTCAAATTATAAGCGTGTCAATGTGACAATAGTTTAAAGACTTTTTACCAGGTCTTTCCAGCGGTTCTCAACCTGTGGGTCACGACCCCTGAAAATACATCCTGCATGTCAGATATTTACATTATGATTCATAACAGTAGCAAAATTACAGTTATGAAGTAGCAACGAAAATAATTTTATGGTTGGGGGTCACCAAAACATGAGGAACTGTATTAAAGGGTCGTGGCATTAGGAAGGTTGAGAACCACTGTTAGGTTTCTTAATGGGAGCAGGATAGTTTCAAATAGCCTTCTGGTCTCGCTTTCTCTTGTGAAGGGTAGCATACATTCAACCTTCTTCCCCCTTACACCCTGCCTCTTTCCCAGACTGCTCACTCCATATTTTTATGTATTCAACCTGAAATATCAACTGTAGGGGATTAATAGGTTTGAACTTGTGTCCAATTACATCAAGCAAGTAGTTTGTACTCTGGGGACCACCAGTATATTTCCCACATGACTGAACCCTGTATATATTTCCTATATCCTCAGGAAATGTACCATTACTACCTTTGCTCACAATCATATTTTTATATTATTTTTGTTCTTTTGGTAACCATGAAGCTTAACACTAGTGATTCCATCAAATAACTTTCCCTTCAAATATAATCTTAAGTGGAAAAGCAATATATAAACCCAATAAAAGAGGAGCATTGCTATTTGAGGAGAGGAAAAGAGTTTTGGAGGCCAGTAAACTCATTGCTACAGTCACCTCATCCCTGATACATATCCCATCCCCTGAAGTCCTAAGACTTTGCAGCTGACATATACATACATGTGAGAACACATATACCATGTGCATGTCTCAACAAACAAATCCCATTTCTCCTATTTGATCTTGAGAAGCTTTTGAAAAGGAAAAACAATAAGACGTACTGATTTCTGATTAAATATTTAATCACTAATACTAAATTGAAAAATCACTACTAAATTGAAAGCCCATGAATGAAAATTTTGTTGATTCATAATGGACAATGAGAATGGGGGAGAGACCTGCAGATGAAATACTTCTAAAAATGTTGGAAGACAAAAACCAGATAAAGAAGAGGTAGCTGAACCTAGGAATCTAAGAAAAAAAAAAGAATAAAAGATAAAACTTAAGAGTCTAAAGAGGGGTTTGCCTAAGGATGGTTTTCAAAATTTTAACATCTGTACAGAATGTGCTCTGACCAGAAATTGAGGTTGAGTATCGATTAGATAAACAAATACCAGCCCTGAAAAATGAAAGTGAGCATTTCCAGTAAGCTCTGTGCATGGCAGCACCCTGCCTTTGGAAGAGAAGAGTGAGATCTGGGACAGAAAACTGGGGGACTACTTGAAAGTTTGTCTAGGGAGTAATTTATGTACCACTGACCATGGTACTCATACTCACTATGTGCTAGGCCCTACTCTTGGTGCCCTACAAACATATTTTTATTTATTTAATAAACCTAAGGGTATCAACACTATCTTTTACAGGTAAGGAACCTGAGGCCCAAAAAAATTAACTTACTCAAGGTCACCCATATAGTTAGTGATGAGCTATGTATGGTTCAAACCCAGTCAGTCTCTCTCCATTCTCTTAATGACTATACTATGTTGCTGCCTACTTCTTTCCAAAGACAAATTCTACAATTCTACAGAAGGAGTTACAGTTAAGAGAATTTCTGCATAACAGGACGCAGGGTCAATGGGTGGAGCTGAAAACAATGGGATTAAATTAATTCATTCTGAATTGTGTGGCCTCTTTAAAGAACAGGGTTTATGCCCCTGGCCAGTGTAGCTCAGTGGTTGAGCATCGACCAATGAACCTGGAGGTCATGGTTCAATTCCTGGAAAGGGCATGTGCCCAGGTTACAGGCTCGATCCCCAGTGTGGGACTTGCAGGGGGCAGCTGATCAATGGTTCTCTCCCATCATCGATGTTTCTATCTCTCTCTCCCTCTCCCTTTCTCTCTGAAGTCAATAAAGATATATTTTTTTTTAAAAAGAAAAGGGGTTATAACATTCATCTCTAATTAATCACCATTTGTCTTCAAATAATATTAAACTACTTAATAAATGGTATAAAAACTTTACACAATACACTTCCAATTTCTCCCTCCTATCTAATCTTCTCTTCTTATCTACTTTTTACTTTAACATATGCTATAAAACCATATTACTTTGGTATTATTTTTGCCTTATACTATTGCAATAAAAAATATACTTTAATGTATCTTCATTTTATTATTTTCTTGAGATACTAATTTTTTTCTTTTGTTAATTCTCACCCAAGGATGTTTTTCTATTGATTTTTAGGGAGAGGGGAAGATAGAGAGAAAAATTGATGTGAGAGAAACACATAGATTGGTTGCCTCCTGCACAAGCCCAGACCAGGGCCCAGGCTGGGGAGGAGCCTGCTATCAAGGTACATGCCCTTGACCGGAATCGAACTCAAACTCGGTACCCTTTGGTCCATAGGCTGACGCTCTATCCACTGAACAAAACTGGCTAGGATTAGAGAACTAATTTTTTTAATATCTTAGTTTCTGTGTTATATGTTTTTTTCTGTTAAAGAATTTCTTTTTACATATCTTATATTGGAGGTCTGTTAGTTTTGCTTTTGTTTGTTTAAAAATATTTTTATTTAACCATTATTTTTGTATGATATTTTTGCTCTATAAGATTCTGGGTTGGTAAGTTATCTTCTTTTTTTCAAACCTTTAAATATGTAATTCCACTGTCTTCTGGCTTACATAATTTCTGACACAATAATTCTTATTCTTGTTCTTCTGTATGCAATATTGTTCTTTTTATTTGTTTGAGCTGCCTTCAAGATATTCTCTTTATCTTTGGTTTCAACAGATAAAGAATATGATATGCTTAGATGTGTTTTTGGAGTGAGTACCTATTTTATTTGGTGATTCTCTGAGTTATTGGATCTGTAGTTTCATTTCTTTTATTAATAATTTAAATGCCTACTTCCTTGTTCTTGCTCTCTTCTCTTTTTGGGATTCCAAGTAAATGTTTGTTAAACTATTTGATATTGTTCCACAGCTCTTAGATTATTTATTGTTGTTGTTGTTTTTAACTCTTTGTGATTCAGTTTTGGTTATTTCTACACCTTCTCTTTATGTTCATTATTTTTTTTTCCCTTAGGCTACGTCTAGTCCACTGAGGAGTCCTTCAAAGGCATTTTCTCCTCTATTACTACACTTTTTATCTTTAGGATATCCATTTGTTTCTTCCCAATGGGTTATCTATCTCTGCTGAAACTCCCCATATGTGCATGTAATGACAATTCACCTTTTCCAAATTTTTTTTTACCATGTTAGTCAGAACTAATTTGAATTTCTTCTCTGATAGTTCCTGTAACTGGGTCATTTTTTTAGTCTGGTCCTATTGATCGCTTTGCCTTTTGACAACAAGCTATTTTTCTTGCTTCTTTTCCTCATGTTTTTTTATTGAACTCCTGTCATTGAGTGCAGAACCGTAGATTTTGAAATACATAGTATTTATGCATGGAAATGGGCATACTTCTTCTTTTGGTAGGTCCTTTGTATGTGGGGTGAGTCAATCTAGTTAGAAGCTAACTGTTTTTTAATTTTTATTGTTACTATCAATACCTTCAAGGCAGCACTGACTTCAATTTCTCAATGTCCCTGGCAAGCATCAAACTTCAGCAATTTGTTAAACATTTTAGCCAAAATATTCTTTTCTGGTTGTGTGGCGCTTGACTTGACACCTCTCCCTTATGGTTTGCAGCAGGGAAGCCACTGCTCCCTGTCTCTTTGGAGGAATTGGCCTCTCCCTCGATTTTAGCCCACTTGGTTGTCTTGAGATCTCATCTATCTCAGGAGTTCAAGAATAGATAGGATTTTGTAGATTGTTGAGCTTTTCCTTGTTGTTAGGATGAGACCAACACTATTTAAAAATTTCTCATCATTTAGTGGAAATGGAACTACTCCAGCCAATGATTTTTGGGTCTGAATATCACCTCCTGAGTGCCACTAAACCCAAACCTGGCATTACTGGCTTAGTTCAGGAGTTGGTGGACTGTGGTCAGCTTGGCTCAGTTACAAAGGTAAGGCCATTCCTGCTTCTTCCTAGTTTTCTGTAGGCTCACCTGAGGGAATTTTACCTCTTTCCTTAGCATCATGTAATGAGATTTTGCAGTTTTGCACCAAACGTGGGGACTTTTCCACCCTTATCATTACACAAAGTTAGAGCTTCTAACCTCTTTTGCCTGTGTTTGGACCTGGAGACTAGCAGGTCTTTGCCCTCAACATTGGTTTTGCTTCTGTTCCACCCCTGTGTAAAACAGCATCTCTGGGAGGTGCGATGCTCTACGTGGGGGGAAAAAAACCAAACATCTTGGCTTTGGGAGACCTGGACACAAAGCCTATCTCCACCACCGGTGAGATGTAGAAAACACCTCCCTCACATAATCTGAAATCATGGGTATGTACTTTAGTTGGCTGCATTTAGATCAGTCTTGAAAGTTAAGGATGACGTGTTTGGCATGTATTAGAATACAGTGTTAGTGAATCAATAGGATTATCTTAATTAAACAAGTTGCATTTCAAAACAATGTTTCAATTTATTTGCAAAACCTTTTCATCTGCCCTTATTTTACGTTATGACTGTCTTGAAAATCATTTGGATCAATATCTCCATTTTTAATGAAGAGGCTATGGAGACAGAATAATGAGTAACAACTACCGAGAAACAGGTCAGGGACACAAACACAAGTGTTTCCAGCTCCACCCCTCTGTGCACTTGTATTGTGCAATGATGTCTCCTTTAAAAAAAATTACTGTACATTGCTATACAAAAGGTAGTTTCATTGTGATGGCTCCATGGAAGAAAAGAAAAACACCTTCAATCAATACAAAATAATTCAGTGCTTTCTGTCATAAGTAGAAAAGAGATTTTTCTGTCCTGAATGTTAAGTTTAAAACTTGCTGAATTGACAAAGAATGATGAAGTAGTTGATATCAATGCTTTTTAAAAATTGATGGCAAAGAAAGAAAAGTGGACAGGTGGGCTGTCTGTAGCAGCATAACAGACTCAGGGGTGCTGGTAGAAATCAATGAGCCCAGCAAGATTATTGAAGCTGGGCTTACAAAGTACAATCAGTAATGAAAGTCTGCTGCTTTGGCATGCTCATGTTTTTGGGATAACACAGACATCAGAGCGCTTACAGCTGTCTGTAACCGGTACCTAATCCTCTACTCTGTCACAAGAAATATGCCTGGCGTGTCTCACTGCCGCATCTTTAGGCAGCAGGATGGGAAGGTCTCTGGCAAATGGGCTTGTTTTTCAACAACTTTACTTTCACTCCCCAACTTCTTAGAAAGTGAAAATCTTCGCAGAGGGCCACTGCCCCCCCCCCCCTTTGTCCCTGTGCCCAGCGCTCTTTCTTATTGGATTCCCTCCCTCTTCCTGGCACCTCTCACGTTTACTCAGAAGGCCCCAAGCAACTCCTAAGCCAAGGCTGAAGCCTGGTGAGCAAAAGGAGGTTCATTTTCCTAAAAACTTCATTCTGCCAGCATCTTACCTTTCTAGAGCAAGTAATGTAATGGTCAGAAACACATTTTAATTTTTGGTTTTCTGGTCTTTCTAAACAATTCATGATATATTATAAAATCCTTTAATGAATTTGATATCAATGTGCCTTTGTTGGCTATAGGAAAAAGATTAAGAGGAAAGGGTATCAGTATTAAAATGCAAAACATTTGAGGAATTAAAAAAAATAACCTTGTATTTCGAGTTTCGGATTCTTTTCATACTTTATCTTATTTTAGCATATGTGGGTATTGGCAAAGTTCATTTCAATAACCTGTTTTTTAAACAACTAATTATTGTAGAAATGGAATTAAATCCATTTATCCATTTCTCCAGACTTACCTTTTAGCCTTAGGTTTATCGCGGGCAGATATTTCTTATTTCTAATTCCTTAAAACCCAATTTTACTCTATATCATCAGAGAACCTTACTTCTTCTCTTTAAATTTAAGGCTAGAATTACATGGAAGCAATCAAACTAAGCAGACCAAGAAAAATGACTGAGTGATGTGACCCAAAAGATGCCTTTTTTCCCTAGGAATTTTGAGTTTAAATAAGCCGCCCCCTATCACGCAATCACATATGACTCGTTCCTACATGTCTAAAGCTAGACATTCCATTCAGGCAACTGTATTTTCCAGGTATGCCCTGTTGAAGTACAGAATGTTATTTATAATTTTTAGAAGGTACTTATAGGACATTCACTCTCAGCAACCTAGGTCTTTTATTTATCTGAAAGGCAGCAGAAGGTAGTTAAATTGGTTTTTCCTTGGGCATGCTTTACCTCCTACCACTCCACTCAGGTCAGAAATAATGGCCTGATGCAGCTCTCAGAACTTGGGGCAGACCCTTCTAACACTCTGCATACAGATGTGCCCACAGGTACATGATGCCACACGTGAAGCCAGCTATAATACATTATGATAATAAGAAAAGTTGTATCCACAACTGTATTAGCAGGAAGCATTTATACTTGTGCATAACATTTCTCATGAGGTTTGACAGGGAACATTTTGAGAATAAATTCCTACATTTTTATTAATGTCTTCACACTTCAGAATATCTGAAAGCAAGAGGTTCAAGCTTTTTGACCTAAAGCAGCAAACAGCACAGCAGCTAAACCTTCGAGGCATCTTTGATGTCAGCTTATTCACTAAGGTAGAGGTAATATTGCTCATGACACTTTTTATATCTGAGGTTTTGTTGTTGAGGTCCATAGTTTGTATTGCAAAAGTATTTAACAAATTAGTTAAATACTTTTAATCATTTTTACACATTTCCAGCTTTGGAGAAATATTATGCTTTTATCACTTTTGCCAGTTTAGATAAAGATCTTAATACTCAATTTCATAAGTGATTCTTAATTTCTCAAGGTACTTTTTAACCACTTGGAAAATTTTCCATGCCCTTACTTTAGAAAGCCTTAGGGGTTTCAATTCCCTAACCAAGAATAAAATTCTGCATTTTATCATTGCAGGATTTTATTACTTTAAAGTCTTTATTATCCATGAAAAGTTGATCCATAAATTTACACATGTAACTAGTTTTTTTTTTTTTCCCCCATGCCTAGCTCATCTTTAGGTTAGCTGAGATCTGAATGCTACAATAAGCACAATGGGAAGCCATACATGCTGTAAAAATCATTACAAATATAGTACTATTTATTTCAACTTGTGTTAGTAACAAGAAATTAAAAATAATTTGGACAGCTCTTGGGTCTTAAAAAGGGGAAAGTTTAAGAGCTGCTAATGTTAATACTTCTGTTCAGAAAAATTTTAGTTTAATCTCAGATACATGGATTATCATAAAATAAAAATCTAATTTAATATAAAATAGAGACAGTCCCTGATTTGCAATCATTTCACTTAAGATTTTTGACTTCTCAATGGTGTGAAGCTATACACATTCAGTGGGAACCATCCTTTAAATTTTGAATTGTGATATTTTTCTGGGCTAGAGATGTGGGGACTGACACTCTCTCATGATGCTGGGTAGCAGCAGTGAGATCATTTTGCCGATCAGAACATTAACGTGTTCTGAGCTCCTTTAAGGTAGACGAGGCTAAGCTATGATGTTTGGTAGGCTACATGCAGTGAAAGCATATCGATTTTCATCTTACAATAGGTTTATTAGTACATAACCCCATCGTAAGTTGGGGAGCATCTATATTTCTTATGCTTTAAATTTAATGATTTTCTCAAAGTGGTATGCACTGTTATTTAATTTTGTTTATGGAAGGTATTCAAGTAGATGATAAGGAATTTGGCATGACCTAATAAAATAGGACTCTTAAAACATGCGCCAAGTTATATGGTGGGTAGGAAATTCCTCTCATAGAAGAGTGCTACCAATAACCCAAAAGTAAAATGTCATGTTATACTTGGATGACAATTTTTAGAGCACTTCTCACCAGTTAGGTGATGTGACCCTTGAACCCGCCCTACAAGGTAGGTAAATGTCATCAGAATATGAATATAATGGCATGATGTCTTTTCCAAATGAAAGATAAAATTACCCTTTAAAAATAACATTGGGGGAGAATACAAATGGAACACATGAGATCATCCTGCTGTAGAAATGACAAAATGCATGAGGTTGCCTATAACTCTGCTATCCAAGACTTCAGAAAATATGAAAACTTTAATCAAGATCTCCTGTCTGCACACCTTAGGATGCATGCCTGCAATGCCATCTTAACTGAGCAAGGCTCTGTGGTAACAGGGTAAGGGGGTCTGCAAGAAATTTACAAATGCCGGGTCTCACGAGCAGAAAATCACATTATATTTGCACTCTTCTGCCTGGAAGAGGTTTCCCTAATGAGCCAGCACAAATACTTATTTGTGTATCTCTCCTTGAGGAAGACTTGCTGCATCAGGCTAAAGTTATTTGATGCCACAGGCAATTAAAGTCCTCCAACTTACAACTCTTGCTGTTTCCATGTTAACAAGATGACATACTATTTTTTATAATAAATGTGCTTAACCTGTGCCTTTCCAATGGGAAGGCACCTATGAGGCATGTAGATCATTTAGGTTTACTTAGAAATGATAAAATTACAAGGCATTTTGGTAAGATGGCAATGTAAAATCTTTTTGTGGTTACTTGGCAATGGAAACTCTTCTATTAAGAAGATATAATTCGCCCACTCCAGAGTCCTATTGAAAGGAACATATACCATAAAATATTAAAAGGAAAACAAGCATCACTGGAAAGTGGGAAAGCTGCCATGAATATGTTGCAATCTTCATATATTTATTCTGCTCTGAGTTATTCAGTGCTCACTAGAGGAGAGGAAGATCTCTAAGTGCTAGCATTATATCAGTAAATAAAAGATACAAAGATCCCTGCCTTTATGCAGCTTACACTTTAATTGGAGGGTTCAGAAAATAATGGTAAACATAAAGATATTAAGAGCGTGATTAAGTCCTTTGGCAAAAGAAAAAAATCAGGATAAAGTGGTGTTATGAGTCTTGGGAATGAGAAGGCAATTTGTGGTATGGATAGTGAGGCAGGATAGACTTCATTGAGAAGATGAAAATGGAGCAGAGACTTAAAAGAGGAGGAGGAGTTAGACAAACAGATACCTGGGGCAACTACGCACCTGCCAGAGGGAACAGCTAGTCTGGAGCCCTTTGTGAGTGTAATTTGGAGGTTTCCTCATGTATTAATACTAGGGCTCAAATTGAGTGCAAACAAGAGAATAGATTGATGACACTACTTCCCTTGCCCACCCCAAAGCAGGGCATGTAATTGGAGAAGAACCTAGTGGATGCCTGCTAGCCGTCTATAACTTACAGGGATGTGGCATAGGCAACAACAGTAATGGCAGAGGACTATTTCAGCTCTTCCGTTCAAAAACCTCTTTGAAATGGATTAACCCAAAGAAGGAAGAAAACTCAAAGAAGAAAGGGAACTTACTACTATTCACCAAGAATTCAAAAATAGCTGATTTAGTTCTTGGATCTATTCAATTAGGCATTGATGAAAAACAAAACTTTGAAGTGAATAAGACTTGGATTGAGATGATTTCTGCTACAAACATGGTGATTTTTGTCTGTGGTTTCCACTTGCTCGACCTTCCAAAATGTGAATAAATGATCAAAGAAATATGGAAACCAATGAAGGATTTTTAAGAAATCTCTGGAAAATTTATAGCAGTCAAGACTGGTTTGAAGGAAGAGTCATTGAACACATATGATTCACCAAATGGCAAATTAATGAGTTCACAGCAGCATAAGCTGAGGTAAAGGCTGACTGAGAGGCAGCTGGTGGGCAGCACATAACCTGAAGGTCTCAATGTACAGACTGGCATAGATATAAAAGTTTATTAACATCATCTGCTATAATACATCTAGGATAATTGACAACTATTAATATGGATCTCTGGTGAGCAGAAACAGGTTAATAATAATCCTTGGTTTATGATATATTAAATAATTGGCCTGCGCAAGGACTTTTATTCATTTGATCATGTATTTATTTATTGTCAATAATATAATTAGTACCCTTAAACTTGCCACCGAAGCCAAAACTTAAGCAATAATATTAACTTAGTTCTACCTATGTGGTCCTCCTCTAGTTTGTCCCCTGCCTCTTTTCTACAGCTGATAACTATATTAAATTTTATGCTTGCCATTCCCCCACCCTTTTTAAAAGTTATCACATATACGTATATGAATGATGAATAAATATGTTGTTTAATTTTTCTTGATTTTGAATTTCGTAAGAGGGACTCATTAATATAGTCTTCTGGGTCTTGCTTTTTGATTCACAGTGTATTATGGAGGCTTGACAATGATTTTGCATTGAGCAGATGTGCGTAGCTTCTTTGCAAGTTCTGCCTTAGCACAGCCCAGTTCTCTGACACAGGCGAAGCGATTCCTGCTGATCCTTTGTGGCCTCCTTACCACCTCTGCATCAGCATCTGTTCTGTCCATGGCTTCATATTTCTGGTGTTTCCATACCAGCATACCCTCTCCTGTGTGCTACTTTGGTCAAAATTAAAATCAGATCAGTAAATAGAACGGAGTACAAGTTTATTGTGCACAAAAGAACCGTTCACAAACGGAGAGTCTTCAAATCTGAAACCAATATGAAGCTCTAAGGCTCGATGGTACAGGATGGTGTACAAAGTGAAAGAGAGGACATTGTTAAACCTTTATGATGACTGGTTATTACAATGGGGGTTTCCAGACAGCAGGACACTGGTTAAAGCTGATCATCTTATACTATCCTGGAGGATGACTTAAGTTTCTTTTATGGTTATCAGAGGCATTTACAAGAAATAACCTACATTAAGTTTCACTTTATGTTCATGAAATCAGCTAATTTAATTTTGCTTAAATGGCTTAAATGGTTTTATCTGCTTGGGTGATTTTCAAGCCTGGTCTCTATTTTATTGTATTTTAACACAATAACAATAGTTCAAGCCAGGCTACATTTCTCAGAGGCCACTTGGCCCCTGTAAGCTTTGAAATGCTGGGAGTCCAGCTGCGTCCACTATTGCCCTCTTCCCTAGTCCTGCCATATGTAGCCGCTCTGCCTGAGAACTCACCAGGAGGGACAGAGGCAACTTCTCAATGTTCAGGTACTGGATGCTTTCAGAGTCCAGGAGATTTATGTTTTGTTCACTTAGGGCAAGCATGTCAAACTCAAAGGCTAACATGGGCCAAGTAAACAAGGTTTAAGTTTCTGTGGGCCGCAAAAAACAAAAGCTTCAATTTTCATAGAAACATAGGTTTATTTCGATAGAGACATGCTGAATACAAAGGGCTGAAATAAATGAGTAATAGCAAAAAATAACAGAACATTTTATTTTATTTTTAAAAATATTTTAATTGATTTCAGAGAGGAAGGGAGAGGGAGAGCAAGATAGAAACATCAGTGATCAGAGAGAATCATTGATTGGCTGCCTCCTGCACACCCCCTTATTTGGGATCGAGCCTGCAACCCAGGCATGTGCCCTTTACTGGAATCGAACCTGGGACCCTTCAGTCCACAGGCCAATGCTCTATATACTGAGTAAAACCAGCTAGGGCAAATAATAGAACATATTAATAAAAATTAATATTTTTTCTTGAACATTAACTCACCAGACACTGAATAACGGCACAAATTAATAAGCGTAACACAAATAAACCTATTTTTCTTGTTCTCTGAAAGTGAAATATTTCCTGTTGTGCACACCCAACAAGTCAGTACGAAACTAATGATGTGGCAATTGGCTGCTAAAATATTCGCTGCTAGTATTAGTGGAGAGAAACGGTGCACCTGTGTGTAAGGTGCGTAAGGAAAATGAATGCAACATGATTATAGTGATCAGTCACTAGTGAACGTTGTAGTTCATTATTAATAATTATGTATAACAGGATATTGTAAAAATTAAGTTACAAAATTTTTATTAAAATATTTCTTACACACTGCTATATTGGCTGGGCTGCAAAAACATTCCTTGTGGGCTGCATGCGGCCTGCAGGCCGCAAGTTTGACATGCTTGATTTAGGGCTTTCACTGAGCTCCATCTGGTGTAATGATGAGAACCTAAATGTTTCTTCACTTTATTGGGGTGATTTGGACAAACCTCCCTGTTGGGAGGAACCCCCAGTCCCTTTAAGAGCCCTCTCCACTTGGCTTGAAGGTAGGGAAGCAGCTCTCTGCCCTCTCACAAAGAGAAGTGAGGAGATAAGCTATAGTACGTCCATCAAAGGCCACACATTGTTCAGAAAAACACTTTGCTTTAAATGCTTGCTATCTGTTTACATGAGGTGAAAGACCAGATTATCAAACTCAGCATGCCCCCCGACTGGGGATTGAGCCTGCAATCCGGGTATTTGCCCTGACTGGGAATTGAACTGTGATTTCCTGGTTCATAGGTTGGTGCTCAAATGCCTTTATGTAAATATTACTTCCTTGATAAAAAATGTTCTCTTATGTGTTTAGAGATTTAAATTAGATCATTTGTCCCCCTAAATTTAATCCCACCATCTTCCATTGTGCATACCAGTATTAGTGTAAAATGAAAATCCACCAATGCCAATCTTTAGCTTAAAAATATGTTTCTGTGCTTTTTTGCCATTTGCCTGCCAGATAAGATTAACACTCCTTTGGATGATGCACAGCGTCCTTCATTATTAGGTATGAGACCCCTTTTCATTTTAATTTTATAGCACTTCTCATGAACTCTACATCTCAGTAATATTGAAGAATTCACTGTTCCCTGAGCTCATCATAGCCTTTTATATATCTACTAGTGGCCTGGTGCATGAAATTTGTGCACGGGGGAGGGGAGTGTCCCTCAGCCCGGCCTGCACCTTCTCCAATCTTGAACCCCTTGGGAAATGTCTGATTGCAGCAGTCAGACATCCCTCTCACAATCCAGGACCACTGGCTCCTAACTGCTCCCCTCCTGCCTGCCTGAACGCCCCTAACCACTTTGCCTACCGGCCTGATCACCCCTAACTGCCCTCCCTTTCGGCCTGGTCACCCCTAACTGTCCCCCCCACCAGTCTGCTTGCCCCCAACTGCCCCCCCACCACCGGACTGATCTCCCCCAGCTGCCCCCCCCGCTTGCTCCCAACTGCCCCCCCGCTGGCCTGATCGCCCCCACCTGCCCCCCACCCCACCAGCCTGATTGCCCCTAACTGCCTCTGCCTCAGCCCTGCCACATGGCTTTGTCCAGAAGGACGTCCAGAAGATCTCCCAGAAAGTCTCCTGGTCAAATTAGCATATTACCCTTCTATTAGTATAGACTAGAGGTCCAGTGGGGTCCCTTAGCCCAGCCTGCACCCTCTCACAATCTGGGACCCCTCAGGTAAGGTCCCTAGGCCTGGCCTGAGATCAGGGCCTATTGGGGCTGTCCTTTCCCCGGCTGCAGGCAGCTGGCCCCACCCCCACTGCTGCCACTTCTTGCCATCTGTGCAACGCTGCCCCACCTCCCCTGCCATCCGTGGCCTCCCTCTGCAAGTGACAGGCTGGGGTGCGATGGCTTGGCTGGCCTGGGCCTCCCTCTTTCTTTGCTGGGAGGTGGGGCCAGCCCTGTGAGGGGCTGTCTGCCTACCTGATCACCCCTAACAGCTGGTCTGCCTACCTGATCACCCCCAACCACTCTACCTGCCTGCCTGATTGCCCATAACTGCTTGCTTGGGGAAATACTAAAATTGCTTAGGCTTGTTCTCACCTAAACATGAATTACCATTAAAACAAACATGTAGAGTTAAACAATATAGCTAAATAAAATAAAATACATCTAGCTGTGTAATATTTCATAGTCCTAGATGATGCAAGTGTGGTCAATCAACACATTCCATAGTGTTGTCCTACTGATTTAGGGAGGAACCCATGACATAAGATGGCCCAATGAAAAGTCGCCCTAAGAATTTTGCTAAAACTATTGAAAAAGCAGTACCTCTGCTTTTTGCTATAGTTGCTAATCTGATACAATACAAAACTAGAGATTCCAAGTGTCATTTACAGAGAAAATTGACATGAAAATGTGGCCAATGCAAAAAGGAAGCTGAAACAAGAAATGGAGACAGAGAGAGCTCTAATAACATCTTTTGTGCCTATTGAGCCAGATGTGATTAAAGTCATCTCAACTCTGTAATTTCCAGTTAACAATGCATCTTTTTCTTCTTTAAGCCACTTTGAATTGGCTTTCTCTTACTAATTGCTTGAGTTACAAGAAAAACACTCCTGAAATATCAGAGCATAACAACTGCATAGGCAGAATTTGATTCAAGAGGCAGAGCCACAGTGAGTAAGTAATCTATACTGATAAAAGGGTAACGTGCTAATTAGACCGGACATCTGGACCTCCTTCTGGACAAAGCCATGGTGGCAGGGGCCGAGGCAGAGGCGGTTAGGGGCGATCAGGCCGGCAGGGGAGAACAGTTAGGGGCGATCAGGCTGGCCGGAGAGGACAGTTAGGGGCAATCAGGCTGGCCGGAGAGGACAGTTAGGGGCAATCAGGCTGGCAGGGGAGAATAGTTAGGGGCGATCAGGCTGGCAGGGGAGAACAGTTAGGGGTGATCAGGCCAGCAGGGGAGAGCAGTTAGGGGCGATCAGGCAGGCAGGGGAGAACAGTTAGGGGTGATCAGGCTGGCAGGGGAGAACAGTTAGGGGCGATCAGGCTGGCAGGGGAGAATAGTTAGGGGCGATCAGACCAGCAGGGGAGAACAGTTAGGGGCGATCAGGCTGGCAGGGGAGAACAGTTAGGGGTGATCAGGCCAGCAGGGGAGAGCAGTTAGGGGCGATCAGGCAGGCAGGCAGAGTGGTAAGGGGCAATCAGGCAGGCAGGCAGGTGAGTGGTTAGGAGCCAGTGGTCCTGGATTGTGAGAAGGATGTCTGACTGCTGGGCCTAAACCGGCAGTCAGACATCCCCCAAGGGGTCCCGGATTAGAGAGGGTGCAGGCCCAGCTAAGAACCACCCGCTTCCCTGCATGAATTTTGTGCACCGGGCCTCTAGTATAGAATAATGGACTTATTATAGTGACTGTACCTTTTTGCAATTGTTGTACCTGGGGGATAATTCAATGGAAGCTTTTGTTTCTGAATTTGGTAAGGGCCTGAAATCACTGTACTTCTCTGGGTCAGTCACTGGAAGTGAAGCTGGACAGAAAGAAGAAGTAGGAGATTGTAGGGATACACTGTAAGTCCTGAGCACACAATGGAACCCATGTCTATCTCTCACCATCTACAACAACAGTCACATGGTGTCCTGTAGGAAATGATAACTTCATCACAGAATTGCACATGCACTTCTCCCGGGACTTGGACTTGGAGAAACTGAAGAAAGAGACAGGAGATCCACCAGGAGATAAAGGAGTTCCAGGCTGGCTGTTGCCCAACTAAGGTAAACTAAGCAAATGAGCTACAATGTATACAAGTTGTAACAGAGCTACCAACCTGCAGGGCACAATGGCAGCTCCTTAGTTTCCACTTTCCAAATCTCACACAAATTTCTCTTAAAGCCCACCTTAACTCAAAACCTTAAAGGGAAGAAATTCTGGGAAATTAGTTGCAGCTTAGCTAAACTTACACAAGAACATCCAAATCCATTCTACCAACTCTTCCATCACTATTGGTAACAAAACACACCTTCCATTTTAAATATATTTTTATTTATTTTAGAGAGAAAGGGAGAGAGAGAGAGAGAGAGAGAGAGAGAGAGAGAGAGAGAGAGAGAAACATCAATTATGAGAGAGAATCATTGATCAGCTGCCTCCTGCATGTCCCCCACTGAGGATTGAGCCCACAACCTGGACATGTGACCTTGACCAGAATTGAACCTGGGACCCTACAGTCCACAGGCCAACTCTATCCACTTGAGCCAAACCAGCTTGGGCCATCTTCTAAATTGGACTCTGTATTCCATCTCTTCTTACCTTCCTGGGGACTCTAACATACTGATTTCTTTTCAACCCTCCCCAAAGGATTCTTTTCACACTAAAGGAATTCTGTACTGTGGAAACCCTACCTCAGGTCCAAAAATTGCATAAAGGTACAATGGTACCATTAAAAACAATGAGTTAGGATAGTGTGCACTAAACATGAAAAGGCTGTTCAATGTATATTGTTCAGTGTAAAAGCTTTACATGCAAATATGGATGTCATGGTGCTTTTATTACACACATATACGATATGCAAACATAATCCCCAAAACATAATGGGGAGCATATTTTGGAAGGAAATACATGCCACACAGAGCATTTATGCTTCTGGTGTGGGAATAGGGTAGAATTGTGGTTTTTTATTTATCTTATATACTTTTTTACTATGAGTTTTGTTTTATAATTATTATTCAATTCTGTATGTAAAAAAGTGATTAAAACCAGCATACGGTTATATTTTGAAATTCTCTCAATTTAAAATTCAATGCTAGCCTAAGATTAGGAGAAAGAAGAAACCAACAGGCCAAAAGCATAAAATAACAAACAACAAAAATAAAAATAAAAACCATAAAATAACAAAAAAATGCAAATACAAAATTTCATGTATAAATGTGTCCATGAGCTACTCGTTGTCCAAAAAAAAAAGGTAACTGGGAGCTAGTTCATTCAACCATATGAGAGAATTAATGAGTATGAAAAACCAAAATGAGAACATAGATATAAATACATGTAAAAGAAAAAGTACAAATACATGGGGAAATGCTCAACGTTATAAATAAAACCTAAAACTGCACATGTATTAATGGATTTGTATCTATACTTCTCACAACTCACCCTTTTTTGTGTGCATGGTTGTGTTGTATTGACTGGAGCCCGAGTTTTATGGAACACAATTTGGAAAATATTACTTTGCAAATATTAAGTTTTTGTTTTCTTAAAAATTAAATCTTTAGAGAAATAATTTTAACCCTGAAATTTTCTGGACTTAAAAAATAATAAATAGATCTCACTCATTCATGGATACTAGAGACCATTATAAACTTTTGAACAATAATAGATACAGAGGCAGAGCTGCCTCAAACAAATTGTCAAACTGCAGCGGGAAGGCCGGGGAGGGTTGGGGGGCAGGAGAGAGGGGGGTAAGAGATCAACCGAAGGACTTGTATGCATGCATATAAGCATAACCAATGGACATAAGACACTGGGGGGTAGGGGAGGCCAGGGGATTGTCAAGGGCGGGGGGAAAAAAGGACACATATGTAATACCCTTTGTAATACTTTAAGCAATAAAAAAAATAAAAAAATAAATATATGCATATTTGAAAATTCTTGCTGATTTTCCTTGGGACATAAATTTCATTGACCTAGATGAAATTTACAACTAACAGGGCATAATGCATTTATGGAAGGTTTTTGTTTTTATTAAGCTGTCTTTATATAATTAAAATTGCTTAGATATACTCTTTCTTTTTATCTTTGGCTGAAAATAATCAGAGAATAAAGTTCAGTTTTTTACTAAAATATTTTCATGCTTATTTTTTTATCTTTATTGTTCAGATTATTACAGATGTTCCTCCTTTTCCCCCCCATAACTCCTCTCCACCCAGTTCCCAACCCACTCCAGGCCTCCCCCCACCCCCGACCTCATCCATAGGTATAAGCTCTCTGTCCAATCTCTTCCCCCACCAACCCCTTCCCCCCCGGAGGATTGTCAGTCTGCTCCCTTTCCATGCCCCTAATTCCATTACATTCACCAGTCTGTTCTGTTCATCAGGTTTTTTATTCATTTGATTTTTAGGTTCACTTGTTGATAGATATGTATTTGTTGTCACTTTGTTGTTCATAATTTTGTATCTTTGCCTTTTTCTACTTCTTCATCTTCTTAGAGAATACCCTTCAGCATTTCATATAATACTGGTTTGGCGGTGATGAACTCCTTTAGCTTTTTCTTGTCTGTGAAGCTCTTTATCTGACCTTAGATTCTAAATGATAGCTTTGCTGGGTAGAGTAATCTTGGTTGTAGGTTCTTGCTATTCATCACTTTGAATATTTCTTGCCACTCCCTTCTGGCCTGAATGGTTTCTGTTGAGAAATCAGCTGACAGTTGTATGGGTACTCCCTTGTAGGTAACTAACTGTTTTTCTCTTGCTGCTTTTAAGATTCTATCTCTGTCTTTTGCTCTTGGCATTTTAATTATGATGTGTCTTGGTGTGGTCCTCTTTGGATTCCTCTTGTTTGGGGTTCTCTGCGCTTCCTGGGCTTATTAAGTCTATTTCTTTCACAAGGTAGGGGAAGATTTCTGTCATTATTTCTTCAAATAGGTTTTCAATATCTTGCTCTCTCTCTTCTTCTTGCACTCCCATAATTCGGATGTTGGTATGCTTGAAGTTGTCCCAAAGGCTCCTTACACTATCTTCATATTTTTGGATTCTTTTTGCTTTTTGCTTTTCCAGTTGGGTGTTTTTTGCTTCTTTGTATTTTAAATCTTTGCTTTGATTCTTGGGATCCTCTAGTCTGCTGTTGGATCTCTGTATATTATTCTTTTTCAGTCAGTGTATGCTTAATTTCTGCTTGGTTCTTTTTCATATCCTTGAGGGTCTCACTAAATTTCTTGGAGGTTTCTAGAAGATTCTTGAATAACCTTATAACTGTGGTTTTGAACTCTATATCCAGTATTTTGCTTTCATATATTTCTTTCATTTGTGACTTGTTTCTTTGTCTCTGCATTTTGGCTGTTTTCCTGTGTTTGTTTCTATGTACTGGGTAGCTGCTAAGTCTCCTTGAGTTGATAGGTGTCCTATAGGGTTCAGTGGATCAGCCTCCCCAGTCACCTGAGGTGGACACTCTTGGTGCACCCCTATGTGGGCTGTTTTCACAGTCTTGTTGTAGTTAACCTTTGATTGCTGTTGGTATCACTGGGAGGAATTGACCTCCAGGCCCATTGGCAGTGATGACCAGCTGTATCTACACTGGAAGATCTGTTGCGAATGAGACACCCTTATGGGGCAGGACTTGCTTCAGTGGGGCTTTGGAGCTCACTGAGTCTGCCCCTTGAGTGTGTCTCTTATGGATGTGAAGAGTTGTAATCCGGTATGGTCTCACTCTGACCACTGGGTACACTGGCTCTTGGATCTCCAAGGAGGTGCAAAGTCAGCCACTGTCTGGGGCTGCCCAGCAGGAGCTACAGAGACATCTGCAGATTCCTCCTCTTTGTATGGGGTTTGGAAGTGCCAGGATGAGGCCCAGCTGCTGCCGGCCTTGGACCTTCTTTTGGAAGATCTGGGACTCTCTGACCCAGCTGCAGTTGGACAGGTTTTAGGTGGAGAGAGCACAGGCCATTCATATGCAAAAGCCAATGCCCACAGCTTGGGTAAGGTTGTAAATTGGGTGAGGCAGGGTCTCTGGGAATCACAAGGGCGGAGCAAACAGCAATGGCTGCCAATCAGCCCTGCACAGGAGAAGCCCCCGGGTCTCTGCGTCCCACGCCCCCGTGCAGGAACAATGATCGCTGCGAGCACCTCTGAGAGAAAGCCGCCCTTGTGTTTTTGTCCCAATGCCAGACAGTCCAGTTTCTCCCCGTATGTGTCTGGATCCCCAGAGTCTCGCCTGGAACTGGAGTTCAGAGCAAGCGGGAGCTTGTATCTCCCTCCCGATTAAGAGAGCAGCACATCCAGGTGCCAGCACTTTCCGTGCCTCTGCACCTCTTACCAGTCTCAATGCACTTTCTTCACCTCTCTAGTTGTGGAACTTCCACTGAGCCAGCTTTCCCGCGGTTCTGGGTGATAGTTGTTCTGCCGTTTAGTTGTTATCTTAATGTGGTTGTGAGAGGTAGCAAGTATAGGTGTTCACCTATTCCGCCATCTTGGTTCTCTTCATGCTTATTTTTCAAGATAAATATTTACTTACATATTGTTATAAGTTTTCCTTAGGATTGCGTATTAAAAACTACTTATAAAGTGATTTGATATAGAAATATCTTCTACCTTTTCCTCAATGATCATATTAATTTATGAAAAAATATCATAAGCATATGAATATATACAAATATATTATTTATATGGAGTTTATGTGAAATATTAGTTCATTAAATTTTATATTCTTGAATATAATTTTTTATTGAAAACATCAAAATATATATTTTATTTATTAACCATCAAACTACATCCTTTAGCATACAACTAAAATAGAAAATGAAATCCCCTTGATTCATTATATGCATATAACTTTCTGACCAAACATTTGAATTTATTGTATTTATTGATTTCCCTTTTCCTTGACTACATTTATGATAGATAAAAATACAAAGCAAATTAATTAACACTAGTGGATGCAAAAGGCATACTCTGGCGAAATATTCATTTTTCTTTTAGGCTATGTCTAATCAGAGAGGTTTGTGGTAATTGCATCAACCCTTAATGTTTGTGTTAATTTGTGCTCTGTGGGGGTTTATAAGCTTATTAGCCAAATCAACATATTGCCTATAAAAAACACAGTGGGATGGGAAATCTCTTGATTTTGAATTTATAGGATATTGCTGTTGAATCTTATGTTTTGGGATGTTCAGTGGACATAGAATAATTAAAATTATTTCTAAAATTTACTTCTGAATAAATTAGTTTGTGTTACTGTTTTTTTCTCATATACCTTTTTTTTTAAATAAAACAACAACACATCAATGAATGCTTACACACTGACAAGAGGGCTGCACATGTTAATAAATCCTTTCTTATTAAAACTTCTAGTTTAAATCTATACATTCTACACATTACCCTTTAAAAGAATAAATATAAAAATAAAAAATTCATTTAATGGAGCTGATTTCGTGTAAAGTGCCAGGTGGTTGGTGGAGCAGAGCCATGTGGCTCTTTGGGTTGCTTCTGACCCAGATGCTGGATCCTATGCACCCACGTTCCCACTTGATTAGTTCTTTCAGAGTCCTTGTAAGATCAGCTTTGTTGTGACCTGTTTCCATGGCAAGATATCCACCTGAACAAGATTCAACAGAATTCCATGGAGCTTAGGTCAGAGGAGTTCTTTCATCAAACTTGGGACCTCTGAATGCCAATTCTACTCACACCGTAACTATATCAATGTCTCTACTCTTTTCCACACGTTCAGGATTTATACCTGCCAGAGGCGTGTTTCCTCATGTTATGCTTTAGTAGCAGAAATTTTAAGAGCCAATTTCCATTCATCTTCCCCTTTTTCCTTTCTTTGACTAGGTCTGTTTCCCTTCCAACCTGCAGAAAATGATAGTGGTTCAACCATGGTAGTAGATTCCAAGGGAGCTACTGGTGTGGTTACAACCGTCAGGTTAGTGCTCACTAGCATCTCTCAGAGCCATATCTATACTGTCTGTGACATGGTCTCTGTGTATAATTTCAGAAGGAGTTCTTACAAACTTAATCAAAATGTCTAGACCTAAACTTTCTCATCTATTAGATAATGGGGGTAAACTGCATATTGGAAAACTGGAAGATTCAATTGAAATAATTTATTTTGGAAATCTTGGGGGCAAACTGATACCAGCAATAAGACTAGATGATTTGAGGATTAAGACACTATTAAGTTAAAAAAATAATTTTAATGCTTTTAGGGCAGGCATGCACTTTATCTTTGACCGTGGTAACCACCCGACTCAATTGTCATCTATTGCTAATGCCTTATGCATTTATATTACCTGCTTGCCTGCTAAAAGCATTTGAGTTAATATCCCCTGATGCAAGCTTTAAAACTGAATTCTCATTATAATATAGAACCTAAGAAACTCTTTCCAAACAGTAAGCTTACAGTTTATTCAAATTATTTCTATGTAATCAGAAGTTCTATTATCAGATTGTATGGTATTTAATGTATCATGCAATGGTAAATGTTCAATTTTATTTCGTGTTTGCTATAAAAGGACTCTAAAGATAAAAAGGATGATAATGTATAAAATTTGAGTTCCATAATGACCCTGAGAAATAATGCTAATCACTCCTTTAATATGCAGAAATCTCAGTTTAATAAAATTTTCATAAGATAATTTCGTTTCTTGGCAACAAGTATTTGTAAAACATATGATATGAACTATAGTATTTACAAAATGCTTCATGCTTGATGTGGTATCTTGGGATCAAAAATATTTAAAAGTTGCCCTGTGAGATTTTCTTTTTATTATAAGGAAGCAATGAACAAGCTCTCTACTCCCCCAAATTAAATAGCAATTAGGAAGGAAAGAAATCTGGGACTGCCTTAAGTCTTTTAAAAAAAAAAAGATATATATTTGTTTGAATATGTAATTAAATTCCTATACAGGTAAAATTCTCACAATTTGTGTTTTGCATGGATACAGGAATGAAGAAATTTAATTTTGTGTCTCTACATGGAGTTATTGCATCAGAATACACTTTGTTTTATTGATTTGATATGCAAGCTACTACCAGAGATTGCCATTTAAATCCTATTTTGTTATTGATAAAACTGGATTGCTTTCCTCATACTTTTTCTTCACAACACATATTCAATAAGTATTTACTCTCATTTTATTTTGGTTTTGGATGAAACCATACGAACGTATTTACAATATACAAAATGAGTATCTGGAAAACAAATGAGAAAGGGCCTCCCAATCAGCGTCAACATAAAAATCCTAGAATTCATAATAAAAACAAAACTTTGGGTCTGGGAGTAAAAGTGTCAAATTTAGAATCCTCATGTACAATTGTAGGGGTGTGAGTGATTTTGAGATGATCAAGGAAAAAGATAAGACCACAAGAGGCAGTGCCACACAGTAAGCTCTATTGGAAGACATATGGATAGGCCTGCAGAAGATCGGAGGTCCCACAGAGCAGGAGTCTGTCCAGAGGCTACAGCACAGGGTCCCTGCTCAGAGGCGAGGAGGGCAAGAGGACTTCCCCGGGGAGAGAAATAGCACAGAGGGGTTCACGTGTCCAGGTGATGTCACCCTGCAACATGGTAGTGAGTCTTTGGGTCAGAGAACTCCAAAGGAAAAATAAACTTGTTTGGACTATTTAAAATAATTGGATGGATAAAAATTTGAGTTTGGCACTGGCTGGCATTTGAGGTAATGGGTCTCAATCTACAATGAAGAAATAAACAACATAGTGTCCAATACACAGAGGACATCTTCGGCTCACTTATTGGAGAGAGCAAAACTTGAGAGAAACCTAACAGTTGCTCTTCTAAGGCATTTCAATGTGTTGATGTGTACTGGATTTTTTTCGGGTAAAATGGACTGCGATCACTTTAAAATGTTTCTCCCGTGCATCAAACTCATAATCATTTTGTACTAAAATACACACATTCGGTCTTTTATGAAATTAAGAAAGGGAAATCATCATGTAACTAAGACAGAGGACTCAATGTAATGAATGGAAACTGAAGATAAAAAGCACACGGGGAGCTAGGAACACAGAGAGTAGGCCTTTGGGCCTGATGTCCTAAAACACATGTGGTCAGGGTGTTAAGTCAAGAACCACACATATGTAGGTTGAGGATGCAGGTGGGCTCCCATCTTGGAGTAGAGAAGCAAGACTACACTGAATGGGGCCCAAAGTATCTCTTTCCACTGCCCGAATAGATATCAGAAATGAACTACTCAGTTACTATGAGACCAGTAACTGCGTCTAAACATAGTCGTACCATCAGATGCAAGAATGAACTCTGAGCCAACTCAGTGATACAGATTCCACCTTCTTTTAGGGCCCTGATAAGGGAAATTGTTCTCTTAATGTGCTTCCTGTGGTGTGTGTACAAAAATACCATTTCTTCCTCTTCTCCTTATTAATTTGTAAACATTCTTTAGTAGGAAATATATGAAGCCTATATTGTATATCTTGCCTGCCATGAAGTTTACATCTCTTTCTTTTATCCCGTTTTGCATTTCACTGCTTCAGGAAGAAGCTGCCTACTCTGCATATACCACCCTTCTCAATGTAGCCTCCTAGACTTTAGTCTTCCTAGAACAGTTAGTGATTTATAAAGTTACTTCTGTCTTCTTTTCTCATGCAATTAGTACAGATTCTCTTGTCACTTAAAGATAACATTGCCACACCCATCACTACAAGCGTTGTGTTTCAGGGCACGGACTTATTCCTTGTATCAATCAGCTCAGATACCCTCAACTTCTATATTCTAGAAAACAAAAGGGCTTCAAGTAAAATATTCTTTACATTTCTAATATTTTATCTATCCTTATCTATAGTTCTTACATGTCCAAAATTATGGAATTATCTTTGGGGTACAGGGTCCCCCATTATTTATCTCCAAAGAGACCACACTGTTTACTTAGAAGGTGAGTAGCAAGCTGTCCATATGTTATTTCCTAAAATGTTCATATTAGATATAGCACACATAGATTTGGAGTGGGATCTTTCCCTAGCTCTCAATAGTAATGCATCTCCCTTTATTTTGATATCCGCATGTTCATTTCCATCATGATTACTTAAAATGAGATCGAAGGGGAGTTGGAAAGAATGCAACACCTACTATAAATATTCAATATTTTTATCTTCAATACTTTATATTCCATAAAACTGTATTTGATTAACTTACTAATTATAGAATTAATCAGAACATATAAACAATTACATAGAAGAATCAACTTAACCCTAACCACCTGAAAAAAAGAATATTAAAAAAATCTTGTCCTATTATACTAGTAAAAACAATGAAGTTAATACTACTTTCTATAAGTCCTTGTTTGAATAGTGAATATTCACCGAGGATAATTTTGGAGAAAGTTCTAACTATTTGAACATTTGAAAACATTTTTTTGATAACACATTGAAAAGTACCTTTATAATGGATGATATTATTTGCTTCCCCTTCCTATGGGAGGATTACACATCACTGTCCTATTGATGTTGAGTTTGACCACGTGACCTGCCATGTTCCATGTGGCTGTTCAGAAAAGTTTATGAAGTCATTCTGATTGTTTCCTACTGATACTTTTAAGATGTGAACTGGCTTTCTTCTGTGAGAAATAGAAACTTGTCATTTTCATTTTTATCTACTTAATTATTTTCTTTAATAAGAACAGAAGCACTAATTTTTAACTCAAAGCAAATAATAATAAAACAAATTATGCTGATTAATGTAAATAGAATAATAGAAATAGAATGCATAACAAACAGCATAATATAAAGTATATATAATTTAATATATATTTATATTTTACATTTATATATAAAATGTTTGTTATTATAATGACAACTTTCCAATATGGTAATAACTTCTAATTCTGTCCCAAAGAGATATTAGAAAAATTTGGGGGGCTAATGCAGTTAAAGGTATTGTTTTTCTTCTTACCCTTTGTTTACTTTTATGTGTCTTGATTTTGCATTGTATACTGACATCCTTTTGTGTAACATGGTGGTTATTTTTGTTCACTCCCCTTATCTGTACCAAACAGCCTCTTTCCTTTGATGAAGGTTGATCTATTAAGGTGGATTAGTCTCACAATTAGTAGCAACCATTGTCCAAATGTCAGGTTTTAGTTAGGCACAGAACATGTAGTGCCTTTCTATAACTTGAGCTACTATTGTACCCAACATGGTGCCATTAAATCCTTTCATTACTGAAACCTAAAAATATTCATGCCTCTGCATTATATGTTTCATTTGCCTCATACACCTGCTGGAGGGATGTACTCTGCCCTGCGGTAGGGTTGTTGGTGGGGTTATATCAACTGCCCTGGAATTTCTGAACTATAATATCAACTATCAGGTATATATAACCTAAAAAAAATTCTCTCTTTTATAGAAGTTACTAACCCAGAGTTAATTCCAGCTAAGATAAACCTTATAGACCTCTCTTCTTATGCATCTCTGTTTTGCTCTTTATCTGTGTATTGTCCTCATATCTCTTTTTCTAGTTCACAGACTGCCATGTCTAATCTATTTAAATCTGTCTCTGACCTGA